>NC_142515.1:132806250-134302500 GCF_057876585.1 Rhinolophus sinicus | reverse complement strand
GTGAACACACAGTGGGACTTACAGATGATGTAATACAGAATTATACACCTGAAATCTATATAATTTTACTAACAATTGTCACCCCCAATAAATTTTTTTTAAAAAACACTCAAAAAAACAAAAAACAAAAAAAACGCAAACCCTAACCCTAAACCCAACATCTAAACCTACCCCTGAACTGTAAACTTTAACACTAACCCTAACCTTAAACATAAACCGTAAACTTTCACCCTATCCCTAACCTTAATCTCGCGAGATCCGAGATCGAGCCCTGCGTGAGAGCCACGGACCATATTCACGCGAGAGCCAGGAGAGCGAGAGACGCCAGGATGTTTACCCGTGACCGGAGGTGTAGTTTGTTTAGAGAGCTTTGCTCAGCTCGGTGTTTGCCGTGGAGACACTGCTGCTCTGGGGACGGCATCGACTGCCTTCTGTACCTGCTTCTCTCAGTATTTCCCAGAGAAACAGTGGACGAGGGAAGAGAAGGTGAGGAGGAGCTTCCTGTGCTGCCGAGTCGCTGAAGGGGGTGTTGAGCCTCGGCGGACAGAGCGGAGGCCGGGCTGGGTGTGGAACCAGGGCTGGTGTTTGTCATGTGAAGCGAGACAGGGTTCAGGGTCATTGTTCTAGGAGCGGCTGTTTACTGTTTTCACTGCCATTCGTGTAGGTTTTATTTTAAGCTCCGTTTTGCTTCCTTGATGTATGTGGTTTATGTCCATTCCACTGTGTTGCTTATGATTTTTTCTCTTTTCTCGAGTGACCTGGATGAGTCCATTAAAAGTCCTGCTGTGTCTGCTGACACATTTCTAGTTACTCACGTCACCTGAGGCCCAGCGGCTGCTGATGGAGTCTTCACACATTGACTTTTAATAACACAGTCATTGCAACAGGGATGAACAGCTTCACCTCCTTCAGTGAACTTGGATATGCATAGGGCTTGGACTCTAGTAAATGCATGTCTTTCTGCTTTCATGGTCTGATTTTTACATTGTTGTGTAGAATTGTAATTTACTTTCCATTAATTTCAAAAGTGAAAACTTTCAATAGCATTACAGGTACTATGTCTGCACTCAAATTATGCAGCTGCATAGCTTCTGTTGGTACACAAAAGTTTTTAAAATTGAGGAAATAGCATTTGTCCATTATTTATTACTTCTGCTTTGGTGTCAGATTACAGAAACCATGGTCAAGTCCTAGGTCAGACATTCATCACGATGTTTTCTTTTCGCTTTCTTAATCTAATCTCATACATGTAAGACTTTGATCTATCTCGAGTTAGTATTTTATGGTGTAAGTTAAGGGCACGATTTGATTCCTACACCTGGGGATACTCCATTGCCCATCACCATTTTTTTGAAAAGACTCTACCTAAATGAATGGTTTCCTCCTATGACAAATGACTGAAGATGGATACATTCATTTTTGAGGTCTTCATTCGGTTGCATTCTATGTCTCTAGAAATGCATCACATCGTGATATTTCTGTCAGTGAGACTGGACATATGACCGTGACCATAGTAGACTATAATGGTGCAGAAAATCTATCACCTGGAGATGTCCTAGTTGTCCTAATGTACCACAAGGCATCATTCACGCGTTCGTGGTGATGCTCATATAAATACTACAGTGCTGCCTGTCATCTAAAGAATGTACTAATGTAAAACTACACATATTTGGACTTAACAATTTGAACAGATGTGTGAAACGGGAAAAGTGATGGGAGAATGGAAGTTCCAGGCCCCACATACATTCATAGGGCCTCACCCCTCAAGGATAGTAAATGTGTTACAGAAAATGATACAGTTAAATTACACAAGGGCAAATCGTGACCGGCTTCATGTAGGCTATTGAGTGGTGTGTGATCTTTCTGTGATGCTCCTGTAAAAACAGTGAACCAAATGCAGGGGGTAGGAATCATTGGTTATTCTACTTTGTCTTCAAAAATGATGAACTTTAGACATCAATATCTATGCATAGAATGGCTGCTTCTACTATTTTTCTTGGTAACTGTCGTGCACTTACAGTCTGGGCAATTCAATGGGGCTTTGACCTTCCTGCGATAACTGATGTGCCCTTCAATAAGTGAAAAGTTTTTCATAATATATCTTAGTCACATTTTTAACGTAAAAGGTGGATCATCTGCAGCTTTAAGTCAAAAGGTAGAAAAAAGGGCATCTGCATTATAATGTTTTAGGTTCAGTATTCTGCAGTTTGTACCATTCTCTAAACGCATGAAACTAATAAAAAATTCTCTTTGTATTTAACAAAGCAGACGTCAGTTTGAACTCTTAGCTCAGAGAATATCCAAACCTGTTTGGAGGGAACTTGGTAAACCTCTGTATCTACCCTGCAGGTACCACGTCTTCGAAGACGAGGTGGAACGTGCTTTTGTACCTGCTTTACTTCAGTATCTCTTCAGGAACTGTGGAAAAGAAAAAGGTAAGGAGAATCTTCCTGTGTGTATAGTCTGCTGAGAGGTGGGGAAAAGCTTATCTGTTATCTGAAAACGAGGCATAGAAAGGAATTGGTGTGAAAAATCATGGGTTTTTTTGTGGTATCAGTAAGTATTCAGTGCTGATTTTTTTGCATGTGGCTTTCCAGTGTTAATAGTGCCGTTTATGTGAGTTCAGTCATGGGCTCCTTTATGCTCTATGATCTGTCTTTGGTTTTATGCCAATGCCACGCTGTTTTTGCTACTATACTTCGTGGTCTAGTGATCTGGAACACTGGAAATAAAAATCTGATTATGTCTACCGTATCCCAGGTCACCCACGTCACCCGAGGCACAGTGCCTACTGATACAGTCTCCCAACAGTGCCTCTAATTAGCTTCACCTCTTTGGGAGAGTTGGGTCTGCATAGGTCTTATCCCCTCTGACAGACTTGGATGTGTTCTGCTTTTCTGGCATAGTATTGATGTGGTTGTTTCAAATAGATTACTATGCAGTTATTACAAAGTTATGGAAAACTTTCTATAGCACTAGATTCTTTCTGTGCTCAGATTTCAGGGTTCGGTCCCAAGTCGGGCTCTGCATCTGATATCCGGGGTTCGAGACTGGTTGGGTCCAGCTTCAAGTCTGGGCCCATGTGTGTGGGATATGTACAGCTCTGGCTCCAAGGTTTGACGTCTGCAACCTAGTATCCGTGGTCCGGCATCACATGTGAGGCTCTGGCGGTTGGTGTCCAGCATCCGTGGTGTCTAGCTTGTGTTCTGGCTTTGAGACTGGCTCAAATTGGGGTCCGGTTCTACTCTGCGACATCCGATCGATGTCCCGGGGTCTGTTGTCCAGCGTTGGAAAAATGGTTAGGTACCCAGTACAGATTCGGGAACACAGGATGTGTGTCCCGAATGTAGCATTGGCAGCAGGTGTCTGTCAAACTATGATCGTTTACCATGATTCAATGTCAAAAGGAATCCCCAAATTGGGGTTGTGGTGAAGATGGAAATTGTATTCAGTGCAAATAGCTCTATTGTGATACAGCATTGCTGTGAGAATAGCATAGCTGTGGAGCGGCTCAGTAGTGTTACAGCTCAATTATGGATCATCGGAGCCCTAAGTAGAAGAGACCCTGAGGTGAGTTCCCTCTCTGGCTAGACACTTCTGCTCTACGTTCCTCCATGAGCTCCGGCGTTGTCTGGTCCTGTCTGCTTTGCCCCTGAGAGACATCGTTCATATGCAGTGCACTGTGGGAGGCAGGCGGTTTCCTGCCAGCCTCTCCCTGAAGTGTGGTTTGTGTAAAAACCGTGTGTGAAAATGGCTGCTGGGCTACCTTTTTAACAATTTGAGGCGTTAGCCGGCCTTGACACTTAAGGAGATGTCTTCTTTCTCAGAGCTTACGTCTGTGTTCTTTTTGCATGTGAGGGGCACGGGTAAATGAAACATGGCTGCCAGAGTCTCCTGAGAGCAATTAGGCAACAGAAACATAGCTGTCAGAATCTCGGGACAGCAGAGTTTCACGCTAGAAACTTGTCCTCTGAAATATCCCAACACTTCCGTGTGAAAAATATGGCCACCAAAATCTCCCGAGAGCACTTTCGCTTAAAAATATGGCGCCGAACTCTCGCGATAAATATGGCCGCCGAGATCTCCCGACAGCACTTTCGCGGGGAAAATATGGCGCCGAAATCTCACGATAAATATGGCCGCCGAGATTTCCCGACAGCACTTTCGCGGAAAAATATGGCGCCGAAATCTCACGATAAATATGGCCGCCGGGATTTCCCGACAGCACTTTCGCGGGGAAATATGGCGCCGAAATCTCGCGATAAATATGGCCGCCGAGATTTCCCGACAGCACTTTCGCGGGAAAATATGGCGCCGAAATCTCGCGATAAATATGGCCGCCGAGATTTCCCGACAGCACTTTCATGGGAAAATATGGCGCCGAAACCTCGCGATAAATATGGCTGCCGAGATTTCCCGACAGCACTTCCACATTAAAATATGGCGGCAAAATCTCGCAATAAATATGGCCCCCGAGATCTCCTGAGAGCACTTCCGCATTAAAAATATGGCTGCTGAAATCTCGACACAAACACAGCCGCTGGTATCTCCTGACAGCACTTACGCGTGAAAAATATGGCCGCCAAAATCGCGCAAGAGCAGAGGTCGCGCGCGAAACATGGCCACTGGAGTCACGGGAGAACAGCAGTTTGCACGATAAACGTGGTCGTGGGAATCTCATGAGAGCAGAGGGTCACACCAGAGCTGGGGCCGCTAGAGAATCAGAAGAGAGGCCTCTGCCGTGACAGACGCCATGATGCCTTTCCTGTCCTGCAGTGGTATCTTCTGTGAGGGAACTGGTTTTTTCACTGTATTTATCCTGGACGCTCTCCGGCTGGGACACGACATGGGATTTCCTTCTGTACCTGCTTTACCTCTCTATCTCCCCAGGAGGCATGAACGAGAGCCAAAGGTAAGGAGACTATGCCGACTCTGCGGTTCGCTGGAGGTGTGTTGGTCAGTGTTGGCCACTAGAGGGCCCAGCACAGAAAAGACATAGTAGTGAAAATTGTTGGTTTTTATTTGTGGCGTAAAATAACGTTCAGTGCTGTTGTTTTGCATACAGCTGTCCCATATTCCCAGTGTCGTTTCTGCTGCTTCAAATTTGGCTGGATTCTGCTCCAGTGATCTCCGTGTTTGATTTTATGCCAATACCACCCTGTTTGGGTTAATATAGGTGGTTTTTGGAATAGTAATATGGAAAACTGGAATTAGAAATCTTGCTGTCTTCCAAAGCCCAGATCATCCACGTTACCCAAGGCGCTAATACGGTCTCCCCACAGTGCCTCTTACGCCAAGGGCAGTTAGCTTCACCTCTTTTGGAAAACTGGGTCTGCGTAGGGCTTGTACTGTGTAATAAACTGGGATGTCTTTTCCACTATTTCGGTGTGGTGTTGACGTGGTTGTTTAGAATTATTACTTTCCAGTGATTTCAAAACCATAGCCATTCTACTGTGTGTGAAAGGGGTATCGTATTGTGATTTCAATTTTCATTTACACGAGTAATAATGTTTAACATCTGTTTGATTGTGTTTTTTGCCCATTGGTGTTTTCTATGGGGAAGGGTGTGTTCAAGTCTACTGTCAGCCATAAAAAAATAAACTGATAAATACCCTAACTACAGAGATGAGCTTTTGTGGTATAAGTGCCTGAAAATTTGTTTTGTTTTGTTTTACTGTAATGTAACTGTTGGGCATTAAGCTTTTGGTTGCTGAGGCACCAACTTTAAACCATCCATCTAAAATATACTTGTGCAGGTACACAGTCACAGAGAGAGCCAGGCTGCCTCACCCATAAACTTCCCCTTTAAAAAAGCCCAAGTTTACCCAAATTCCTGCCTGCTAGAGTGACCCAATAAAGAGTGAATCTCTGAAACCCAAGGTACTCCCAACATCTGCCCCTACAAAGGCAGAAACACAGGTCTGCACGTGCACTCCCTCTATACCCAGGACCTTACCGTGTGGCCAGGGACAGTCAGACCTTCCACGGGCTGTAAATTATAAACCTTGTTTTTTTCCCCCCTCATAGTTTCCTGATAGTTGTTGCTGAGGTCATTCTTACAATCATAATAATAACAAGGGCGGGTCCGGCCACATTGGTTCGGGTCAGGGAAATATCTACAGCGGCTCACGACAAGTGACAAGGACCCCAGGCATCCATAGGCAGTAGCATCGTGACAGACCAGCTCAGACCAACGCAAAACAACCTTGACAGAACGCTAAATGACGGCCAGATAGAAAAGGCCACCGATAGAATGCTTCTCTTTATATGGATTTATATAGATGTCCAGATTAAGTACACTCCTAAAAATACAAAGTAGAGTAATGGTAGCTAGGGGATAGGGGAAGGAATGGAGTCACTGTGAATGGCGACAGGGTTTCATTTTGGAGTGATGATAATGTTCTGGAATTTCACAGTGGTGATATTTGCACAACTGTGTGAATACCGGGGTCCCTAGATCCGTGTTTTCTCACTTTCCGTGGTCAACTTTGGTCCAAAATTATTACATGGAAAATTCCACTAAAAAAATTTTAAGTTTTAAAATGCACAGTGTTCTGAGAAGCATGATGACATCCAGTGACATTACGTACTTTTTCACCCAGGATGTAAATCATGCCTTTCTCCAGCGTACACACGCTATATATTTTCCCTGCATATTACTGACCTGGGTTATCAGGTGGACTGCAGCGGTACTGCAGTGCTTTTGTTCCAGTGACCCTCGTTTTACTTAATTATGGCTCCAAAGTACAAGAATAGTGATGCTGGCAATTCTGATACACCAAAGAACAGCCATAAAGTTCTTCCTTTAAGTGAATATATAGGTATGGTTCAGTACTATCTGAGGTTTCAGGCATCCATTGGGGGTCTGTAAATGTATCATCCATAATTAAATGGGAACAATTATGCTGAAAGTGACACAATGATACACTTTAAAATGATGAATTGTATGGCATATAGATATTATACTTCACTAACTCTCCTAAAAAGAGAGCAATTTTTTAACCTCAAAGATTTTGAGTAATTTGATAGTTTTTCAACAGTCATCTCATCAAGATTTACAACATTTCCATTGCCCTGGAAGACAATCTTTTAAATGCCAGGCTTCATAGAAACTAGCTGGAGTCTCATAGTATCTTCTGCATTCAATCTACATCTTGTACTTGTGGAAATGCATTAAGGAAATATGGACACGCCCAAGTGTGTAGTTGAAAAAGGACAGGTAGTTTAATATACTTATCCAGTAACTGTGGATATTGCTCTTAGACAGTAAAAACTGAACAAGGGATCATTTACTAGCAATGTACAGTCTGAGATCATACAGATGTTGACCTTAAACAAAAAGTCAACTAGATATTCCTTCAACAACCAAAAAAAAGGTTTATTTGGGGGGAAAGGGAGAATTCCCACCCAGGACATGCAGCCGTGGACAGCCGTGCTTCCAGTCCCCAGCAGAAAAGCAGAGATTCTTTTCTAGGAGTTTGGAGAGCTGTGATAACCAAGGGGCTCTTCCTGTAGGGCTTTGTCGTCCATGTAGCAGTGAGAGCTCCCCCTACAGGCCCTCCCCATTATAGTCTTGGGCGAGGGTCTGTATTTTTTTTACACAGGCAAACTTTTTTTGCTGTATTATATTACAATCCATTGGTCTAACGTGCACTTTAAATCGTAGTTTCGTGCATGATTTTGTAACATCATGCACTGGTTATTTCAAAAAACTGTGGGTTCGATGACCTATGCAGATCTCACGAATGTGAACACATTTCATTTTACATCAATAATCATATTCATCACTATCGTCAGTCTTAAGTACTTGGAAGCTGTGACATTCACAGTGGCAGATACAACTTTTCCAAAATTCTGTTTTTCATTTGAAGCTCAGTTTTATATTGCCAAGAAATGCTGTTATTTCTTTTGCATGAATTTTCCTTCATGCAAAGTTGAGCTTCCAAATCTTATGATCACACAAGTGCTCTTTCTGGGGACAATTTAAATACAAATTGTAGAATATTTGTTACATAGATATTATAAGACAGGTAATCAAAAGTTGAGATCTTATAAAATTATTTTTTAACGCTCCATTAAGGACATTCTGAAGTGAAATGTCACATTTCTTAAAACTGTGAATGTGGTCATGAAGAATAATAACATAGCTACTGATTAATCAAGTCTAGTACCATTTGCTTGATGCATAATGAGTGGCAATAGTTTTACTGACTATAGTTTTTGCAAATCAAGGGAAATAATGCAAATAATCGGTGGAAATCCAACAAATATGTTAAATCTGGGATTATCAGTGATAACTGTAAAATTCTTTCGTCTTTTCTGTATGTGTGAAATTTTTCATAATAACACATTGGGGGAGAAATATAGTAGACAGCAGGACAGATGTGGACTATGATCTATTGTTTGCCAAGTCCTGGTGAATTACACTAGGCCAATACATCACTGTCTCGTTCTTACAGCGTTACGGTGAGCCGTGACAAGTAGTAGGTCAAAACACTTCTTATTCTTCTTCAAAGTGGTCTCGGTTATTTTAATTCCTTTCGTCTTGCATGATATTTTAGACTCTGATTACCCACTTCGACATATACCACCCTTTGTGTATATTGTAATGTCTGTTAGGATGTATCTCCATGTGCCAAGCGCGGTGTCTTCATTATCCAAGGACTATCCTCTCCCCTTCCTCTTTGCTAAAAGATGACTATGTCTTTACTTATTGGTTGGTGATAAATGTATGACACCTGCCCATTTGTGATTCACTGGATGAAGGTTGATGTCGTCATTGATTCATTCAACACTTGAGAAATATTTCTCGAATGACTAGTATGAGCCTGCCACGATTATTAGGCACAGAAGCTACATCGGTAACTAATGTTCCTTGTGATAAATTCATTGAGGCAGGGGAACACATAATAAATGATATAAATATTGATTTTTTTAAAGGTAACAAGTACTCTGGAAAAACTAGAAATAACCAAGTAAAGGGGATTGACAGTGCCAGTGGTGTAGCTGCAATGTTAAATAAAGCAGTCCCTTAGTTTCCTAGGCCTGCTGTAACAAGTACCACATAGTGTGGACTTAAAAAAAAATGTATTGTGTCACAGTTCTGGAGGCTATATGCCCATAATCAGGGTGTTGGTAGCATTGGTTCCTTCTGAGGGCTGTGAGCGAAATATATGTTATATACCTGTCTCCTTCACTCATAGACCTGTCTTCTCTCTGTGTCTTCACATCATCTTTACTCTATGTGTGTCTGTGTCCACATTTCTCCTTTTTTAAAAAATAAGGACAACAGAGGTATTGGATTGGTGATCTAATGACCTCACTTTACCTTGATGACCTCTGTAAAGACCCTTTCTCCAAAAAAGGCCGCATTCTGGGCCTGGGGGATATAACTTCCAAGCGTGAGTTTTGGGAGGACACAATTCAATGCTTAACAGACAGTCAGGATAGAATTCATTTATTTATAAGGTGATACACACTAAATCTAATCTTTTTCCATAGGACTGTGTGATTGAGTGAACTTTGTCACTAAAAATATCTAAACTGTAATTGCTGATGGACGTAACCAAAAGCGGTTGGTCTTTCAAACTGTTTGAAGCCCAAAATCTGTGGAATCTCTATTCCCTTGCCATCCATCTCTTAAATTCATCTCATTCTTGGAGTAACTTGCCAACTACAACCAATAGCTGGTTTTATACACCATTACTTTGTTTTTACTTGATTCCTGTACAGCTGCTGAGACACTAGCAACATAGTTAGTTTGGAACTCAGCTAAGGACGAAGTTAACTAAATCAATTTCTTTCCCTTCCTGCCGTGTAACAAGAAAACCAATGCCACCGTTTTCATCAGTGTATGCTTAATGAAGGGATGAATGTTAAGAAGATACTTTGACCCCCCATGTGCCTATAGCTTTGGACACTGTGATGCTGGGGTTTTTTAATTCCTCAGGGCTTTGCTATTCCTCTTAGTAAACCGCCAAGATCCTTAGCCAGATGTGGAGGCAGCAAGGAGTTTCAGAAAATAGTGCAGCCTCTGGATTATGGAGCCAGAGTGATCTGGGTGTGAACCCTGGCCCCTCTATTTCTTATTGCGCAACCTAGCCCAGGTCACTTTGAGCTTATGAAGTGGAAGTTAATACGTATGAACAGATTTACCGTGAAATTTAAATGAGATGGTGCGTGTAACTCACATGCCACATGACGTTTAAAACATAATTACTTCCTTCCCTTCAAATTCTAATTTCTACTTAGTAGCCGTTGCATTTTAAGTTATTACATCAACACAATGACAGAGGGAGACGGGACAGTGTTCGAGGGAGCTCTGAGTGATTTTTCAGAGAGAATTATTATTCTCCCAAGAGAATAACGATGGTAGGGCATATTTACTTTTTCAGTTACAACAGCTGATTTTATAAGATGCTATGCCATGTGCCAGGCATTGTAGTATTGAGACCAGACACACACTAGCTAGTTATTTTTTAATTGAAGCTTCACCATTACTAACTATGTGAATTTGGGCATATTACTTAAAAAGTCCAAACTCTAGTTCCCTTAACTAGAGGGGGGAGCATATTATGTTCCTCGTAGGGTTATAGATGGAAATAACCTAATGCAGTAAAGGGCTCAGCAGACGGGGTACCTCACAGTCAGGTGTCTGTAGTTTTTAAAATAAGCAATGATGAGTACAACTTGTTCTGAGCATTCACTTGGAGCTGAAGATTTGTTTCCCAAAATCCATGTTTTTCTGAGTATTTCTTAAAATCGGCTTTACTGAGGGTACAATTTACAGAGAGCAAACTGGGTCCATTTAAAGTGTTAGCAAATGAATAGTCACGGAACCACCACCATCCACAGACAGATCGCTCCCAGTGGTTCCATGGTGGTCCTGTTTGCAGTCCGTTGCTCTCCCACCCCCAGCCACAGACAACCAGGGACTTATCTGTTGTCATTAGACATTACCTGTTTTAGAATGGCATATCCGGGAGTCACAGAGTGTACTCTTGTGTGTCTCACTTTTTACTTACAATGCTTTTCACATTTAACCAAGCAGTTGAGTGGTCATTAGTTGGTCACATTTTATTGCTGAGTAGAATTCCATTATGTGGCTATACCCCGATTTGTTTATCCAGTCACATGTTGTGAGTTATTATACGTGACATCTGTTCTTTACATGTACGTAGGGTTTCAATTCGATAAATGGACTTGATGAATCATATAACTGTACGTTTAGCATTTTAAAGACATGCCAAACTGTTTTCCATAGAGGCTGCACTATTTCATAATCCCCTCAGCCAAGGATGAGGTTTCTATTCGCTCCAGTACTCAGCAATTATTACACTTTTTATCTTAGTTCTGTTACTGGCTGTGAAGTACTAGCTCCTTATCTTTTCATTTGCATTTCCGTAGTGACTAATGAATGCTGAGCCTCTTTACATGGGTTTAATGGACAGTCAGTCCTATGTATTCTTTAAGTGAAGCATCTGGTAACATATTTTTACTGTGGTTTTTTTTGTTGTTGTTTTGTTTTGTTTTTTGGTTTGTCTTACTACATAACTTATGAGTTATAAGGGAGACATTTTATACTTCTCACTGTACAGACCATCCTCGTTTCGTTACATTTATCTAAGTGTCTCATGTTTTTGTATTACCCAGAAAGCCCAGCTCATGGTGGAAGTAAGGTTCGGTGGATTAGGAAAAGGCCTGACCTGAAGCCCAGAATGACTGCTGCTTTTACTGTAACCAAAGCAACTGGGAAACCAGGGGCTCACAAGGCGGTGGATCAGCCCAGGAATGTTAACAGTGTAAGGGGAGGTGTTTCCAAAATGCCAGTATTTCCAAAAGCCACACCTATGACTTGTGCCAAGTAAGGCCAACTCTGAGACATGCTGACCTCTCACAGTTGGGGCTCAGTGCTACTCCTGTGAACGCAGCACAGCAACTTTCAGCAGGAGGCTGCCTTAGGTCTGGGTCAGATTTTGATTCCAGAAAAGCATCTTGGGTGCCAGTGGGCCCAGAGGGGCTGGTGCTGAGTCTGCACATGCAGTGGCTGAATGAACTCAACCAAGGATTGGCACACACACAAGCCACCACCAAACACTGATGACCACAGACCAGCAGCAGGGTTGTGCCACATGGCTCTTGAGACCTTGGTCTCTGTGAATTAAATCCCGTACTCAGGGAGAGAAGGACTAGAATCCAGGCCTTCTGACAACCAGAATAGCCAGTAGTCTCATTGGAACTCGTGGGAACTCATGTATGTTATATATGAGAGAGAACAAGCTCCTGGGTTGACATGATTATTTCCCACGAAAGGATACTACGGGGGGTGGGGGGGGCCTGGTTGGGCCCAAAGTCCAACCCCTCCTCTGATCACCAGCCTGGTCTCTTGTCAGTCACGGGGGGAAAAAATATTTTATGTTACTTAGCCCAGAGTGGCTCCTTTTCTAATCGTCACTTCTTCATGTGAGACTGCAGGAGTTCTGAGAGAGGGAACTCCAGCATTAGGCCTCTGGAACGGGTGTCACTCATTGTTCTGATGATGACACTCAGAACTCACATGAGTGAACATATTAAAAATAATGGTAAAACTTCTTTAAATAAAGTTGTACTTGAGGCTTATTGCTATTAGACAAGACTAATATTCATACTCATAGTTTTCCATCTATTGAGCAGATAGTTTACTGGATAGTGGAATTGGAATAGAAAGATACTGAGAAAATTGTCTGCATACATTATTCTTATTGCTCAACTGGTAACTTAAACTTTGAGTCTAATCTCCTTCCTGGCATCATCTCAGAAAAACGTGGTCAGAGCAGAAAAAAATGTTTACAGACCCAGTTATACAGAAACTCTACAGCTAGGAGTGCACTCTGAGGAACTAATATTTAATGTGTGGACAGTGTTAGAATATTCATTGCAGAGAAATAGTTGAAGTCAACCTAGATTTAACGGGAGGAAGTCTATAAATACGACATATACGTGAGATGGCATATACGCAACCATTTACAATCATGTTTACACAGAATACGTACGCAGTGGGAAATAATCTTGATGTATGTGGAATTTCTTAAAAATGTAGTAACGGTCTTGGATAAATGTCAAGGAACACAACACCTACCAAGACTAAATCTCAGACAAATAGAAAATCTGAATAGACCTGTAACAAATAAGGAGATTGAATCCGTAATCAAAAATCAAATAGAGTAGTACATACAGAAAGGGCTTTGGGAAATGGGGAGAGGTCTACAAACATAAGCTTTTATTGCACAACACTTAGCAGAATTGTGTCTATAGGTTTACCCACATTACTTAATGTTTGAATGACTAAATAAGTCTTTTCAACATCTGATTGGTAGAGAAGGGAATGGTGAAGATGCTGAGGAGTCACCTTCCCAATGTCACAGGGGCTCCTGTGCCGGTTCATGCTCTTCTAAGTTTGCGGCACTTCAGTGTGTGAGCAACTTGGGGAAATAGGAATTTAATTTTTAAATGACCCGAATAGAATCTTCTCCATATTAGACACACAAACGGTCAACAGGCACTGAAATGTTAAAGATCATTAGCCATGATGGAAATACAAATTAAAACCACAATGTGAAACCCCTCCACGTGAAACAGAATGGCTATAATTGAGAAAAATAAAACAAATGGCAGCAACAATGTGGAGAAATTAGAACCCTTAAATGTTCCTTCTGAAAATGTAAAATGGTGGCCTGAGTGCCCTATAGGTGGGAATTTCTAACCCATAAAAAAATTCCCATGTGGTACAACAAGTCCACTTCTAGAAGTAGACCCCCCAAAATTAAAAACATGTTCAAACAAACACTGATACATGAATCCACAGCAGCACTGTTCACAACAGCAGAGGCCTAAACAATCCAATGTCCATCTTAATCAGCAGTGAAAACTAAGTAAATAATTGTGCAGCTACTCCAGGATTCTTTAGATTAATATAATTATGAACATATTAATAATTTCTAGAAACATATATCCCCATAGCACACACAAAGACTTTTAATGTACCACATGGCATGTTTACTAATACACCAATGTATTTAGTTCCTCTACAATAAATACCAAAAAGTTGATAAATCTATCTTCAGTAATCAGTGTTTCATTATTTTCTCCTATTATGGAAGTAATCTAGACATTAAATACATATCCATCATTAATTTAGATAACAAAACTGTTAAGTTTCAAATTACCAAATACACGTAGAAAACCTTTTCAAAGCTTATGTACAATATAATTATAGCTGAAAAGTTTACATAAATATCTAAGCATTTAATTTCTTCAAACCGATCAAATATTACACTAGTAACACCATCCACAGATACAAAACATCTTACCACACACAAACTGGTTTCACACAGGGATCACAAATTAACAGAATTAGTAATAACTTTAGAGAACGTACAAGACGGTTTACAAGAAAACAGCTGGTAGTCACAAGAACTCTGTAACACAATTTAAATGTAGAAGATTTTCCCATTCTGGGATCCAACGTCTGTAAAAGGACAGTGAGGACTAAATAGTGAGACAACCAACCAGCCTCCTTACAGCTCCGGCCAGGAAGCCAGAGGCCCCTCCACACAGAGTGCAGAGGAAGCAGCCCTCTCAGAGCCAAAGGGTCACCCCCAAAGACAGTCAGAGAAAGTACAGACCTTCGTCACCCAGGAGGTCAGGATGGTGGAGTGGACAGGGTGTCTCCAGTCTCCCACAAAATGGGAGGCACCTCCAGCCCCAACCCACTAAATCGTGGTTTCCGGGAGGTACTACTAGACTAGGATCTGTCCAGCTCTAACGGGTGAGGAAGGCAGGGGGGACAGATGCCCCTCAGGACACAGTCCCCTGGGAGCTGGCACCGCCAGGCAGAGGCGCATATGGAACCCCACCTTATCCCACTGGCTACTAGGCACAATGGAGTAAGTGCACCTGGCCAATGGTGGGGACGCCGGTCTGGACAGAACCGCTTAACTCCCCAGCCTGTGGGGCCGGCTCCAACGACAGCTTACGGGAGCCTGTGCCTGTGTTCCGTCCCCGTGGTAGTGACTTCTTAGGACAAACGACATGCAAGACACAGATACAAGAAAAAACGAACACCTCTGGGAGGAAAGAATATAGAGTCTCTAGGTGCAAGAAGTTAGCTGCAGAAATATTTTTTTCTGACGATCTAAATTCAGAAAAGAGACAAAAGCCTCGCACCCCTTCTAACTTCTACCCAACCCCAAAGACAGAGACCAGGAATTATGATACATGCGCACCTAGAATTCACATCACCATGAAATTTCCAAATACAGCGAGGAGAAATCAGGTAAACATGACATTTAGACAAGGGTGGGAGTGGACTCTTAGATTTTAGATGTAAAAATGGGAGATTTAAAGGTAATTCAGGAAAGGCTGAACACACGTGGCAGGTACATTTGGTGAGGCTCCTGCATGGACTCTTCCTGTCTACTGCTAAGGGGATTGTGCTCAGGGTTTTATTTGTGCTTCACAGTCTTTAAGGAGGCAGGAAAAGGGGAGTCAGGCTGGAAGAGGGAGGCTTGTATTGTTAAAAATGCCCCTTTTGCAATTTATTTTCCTCGGCTCGGCTCTCTGGCCTCAGACAGTTGTGGGCTGTGTTTACATTTCTGATCTGCTCGGCAGAGGACCTGGGGGAGATGCTGAGACTCTAATTTGTATCAGACTGAAAAGGCCGCCTCAATTTTGGTCAAGTTCCTGATCAGTTATTACATTCCTTAAAACTTGTTCCAACATACCAATTATCGTAATACTAGATCGAAATACAGTTTTTAAAAATTTGCACATCTCTTGATTTTCCCTTCTGCTTTTTTTAAACCTAATGTTGACATTAGCATTTTTAAGACCCAACAAGCTGAAGAACTAATTCAAAAGTTAAATCTCCTTGAATTCGTTTGTATTAAACATGTGGTCTTCCTCTGGGTTCCAATAAAACAGCTGTTTGCCATGAAAATTCTCCAACGCAGTTTCAAAATTTGAAGTTTTTCCAATTCAAAGCAACTGTGGTATGACCATTGATGATAGGATTTTAATAGCTCCTCAAACCAAAAAGCCCTTTTGCTAGCTTAACCAAGGAAGCCAAAGGCTTTCTGTCCCTTGGTATTTTCTTTCTTTTTTTTTTTTATTAGAGTTTATAGGAGTGACAATTTTCAGTACAGTTACATAGGTTTCAGGTGTACAATTCTGTATTACATCATTTATAAATCACATTGTGTGTTCACCACCCAGAGTCAGTTCTCCTTCCATCACCATATAGTTGATCCCCTTTATCCTCATCTACCACCCCCCTCTCCCCTTGGTATTTTCTTTCGATTACAAACGGCACAAGACACAGACACAGAAAAAAATGACCACTTCTGAGAGGAAAGGATCAATAAAGAAAACCTGAGTCGCTACTCCCGAGAAGCCAGCTTCACAAACATTTTTTCTTGCCAATCTACATGTAGAAAAGAGAAAACGGACACGCAGCACTTCTAAATTCTCCCCAACCCCACAGAAATAGACCAGGAAAAATGACAGGGTGAACAAAAACACCGCTTACCTCTGCCTGCAGATGAGATGTCCATGAGCTCCCAGCTGCAGAGTTTCCAGGTGCTGTAATCCAGCCAGTAATTCTCCTCCCAGGCTCCCCAATACTGTGGGGCTTTAACAAAATTCTTTTGCTCTCATCTTGTGTGTTAGAGGAGATCAGGTCCTTGTATCTATCACCACAGGCAGGCATCCAGGACGTAGGAACAATGCATCATGAGCAAAGGCAAGCAGGCCAAGGGTTTAATAAAAGAAACAAAATATATTCCCAATATGCAGGAGTGCACAAGACCACGAGGAGAGTGACTGCGAACAAAGAAAAGTTAGGATTAATCTGAATGAGGGTGGGAAATATTCAAGGGTGGGGTCACAGGTGATCTGTGGGCGTTTCCAGGGCGTTCCCAGGGCCTGTCTTTGTTGATGCCTCCTTCCCACCCGGAGGAGGGATTCCCTTATAGGAACTGTGAAAGAGGTGGAGAATTTTCCCGCCTGTAATGCTAATACTGTTATAGCCAATTACAATTAGCTGTAGCTGCAGCATTTCTTAGGAATTTTTCCCTGCCTGGAATTCTGATAGTGTTATAATCCATCACAATTAGCTGTAGCTGCACTTTCTCTTAGGAATGATTGCATTGCATTTCTGTTTTCTTTGTTTCCTCTCACATCTTCCTTCCTTTCCTCCCCCATCTCCCGTGGCCCTGTGCTCTCTGCCTATGGTAATTTTTTCTAGCTGAGCTAATCATAAAATTAATAGAATCAGATTAACGTAAAATAGAATTTTAACATATGCGCATGGGGAATTCACATACGTCTAAAAATTCCAAAGGCAGCGAGGTCAGATTGGGTGCTTGGCAGGTAATTGAGGGAGAGTGGCACACTCTCAGGAGGTAAATTGTTGGTAGGCAACCCAGAAAATAATGGGAATGGGGGAAGGGTGGTCAGCAGGCTCCACTGGGCGTCTTCCCGCCTTATGCTAAGGAGTTTATGCCAAGGGTCCCTCCCTAAACCAGGTCTTTCCATCTGAATCTCTTAGACAGGAAGGGGGGAGGGTCAAAGGCTGTTTCAGAGTCTTTTGTTCCCTAACAAGGAGCTTAAAGTCAATGTGCACAAAGACAAAACTTTTGGTCGTCTTCATTCCCACCTTTGTAACTTTAGTACAACTTTCACGTCCAGAAGTTAAATTGGTAGATTGTTCCGTATTTCATTGATCTAATCATTCAATCCGGAGAATAAGTTAGTTTAGTTAAATTGTTGGATCTTATTTCATGATGCAGTGATGTAGATACAATCCCAAATTTCACCTTTTAGTAACTACCCTGCTTAGGGGACTTCCCTAGGTGGAGGGAAGGAACAAACTGTCTTCTACCCTCAAGGTTTCTTCTGGCTGCTCTAATAATCAAACAGAATGAGACAGATTAGCCAAGAGAAAATAAGCCGATTTAATACATACACATGGGAACCCCGCACATGGGAGAGAGTCAGAGACCCCACATACAGGAGAGATAGGGAGATAGAAAGGGAACGTGTGTAGCTAAGACATGCCAAGCTAGGGGTGAAGTAAGGTCTCTTGGGTACTTGAAAGGGTCACTGCAGGATGATGACAAGAGCAGATGTTTCATGAATATCTTGAAGCTGGTCAGACAGACAGATGTCGACAGAGACTAAAGGAGGTCAGACAGGGGCAGAAATAGACAAAGAATGTGGGGTGTGGGGTGCTGAGCTGCTGCCAGCCCATGGTTACTGACTGGGTGTGGGCTGTATTTGGGATACCTCGGGGTGTCCTTGGCTGGCTCTGCACTGTTTTCCCAGGTCTTCCATATAAGCCCGTAGATCCCCAAGGACTGGAGTATCCACACCAGGCCAGCAGTCTGGACCTCAGGGTGGACCCACCCTTGGAGAAGACACCTTATGGCAGGGAAAAGCTGAGTGACTACCCCAATCCACCGACAGGTCCATCCACCACAGCTGTGCAGGGCAGTGGCTGTTCCAGCAAAGCTGCCCCAAGAGCTTGGTGTTCAGCTCCCCCTGCAAATGCTGCACCAGGAGTGGAGGCCCCAAGGCCCCTTCAGCCCCAGCGCCCAGGCCAGAGCCTGGGATCCCACCACAACCTGCCTACCCAGCTCTCCCTGGGGCTGCAGTCTGGCCCCTGCAGGCCTCACCGTGGTGTTTCTATGCCCAGGCTTTCAGCTCTCAGACATTTTGGTCTGGTCCTCCTGGGGTGCCTCTTTTACGTGCAAAATAAATGTTTAGTTTGCACCGCACTTCCCCCAGATGTGGTGTCTTACAGAGGCTCTCTAAACACTGTTTTAATTTTAAAATGGCTTTCGGGAAGGTCGGGAGGCAAGAGGGGAGAGTGACATAAGGCAGCGTAGGTAAGAGCCAGGTGAGAAGGTAGTTAATTCAGGTGTGCCAAGCCGTGCGCCGGGTTTCACCTCCACGACCCCACAGTCCAGCGGGCAGCTTCCAGGGCACAGCCCTGGGTGTGACACATTGGCTCAGAAGCCTTTGGAAAGAGCTTATCTTGACCTCCACTCAGGTGTTACTCCCAAAATGCACACGAGATGGCAGCAGAGAATAACTTTTCATGGTCACCTGCAACCAGGTGTTATTCCCCATATGCACACGAGATTTTTTTCTCCATGCACAGGTAATTAAACAGGAGAGTGATTCTAACACAGAAATGAGTCCAAAACCTGAACTGAAATGGGCCCACATGGGCCAGTAGAGCTTGCATACATGGGATCCTGGACAAACAAAAAGTGATCCAAATAGTCCTTGCAGCGTTGGGTGGAGTCATGGTCATTTTAGATACACTCCCAAATTTCGCCTCTCGTTAACTATTAACTATTTCATTACTTGCTTAGGTGGGGGAGGAACAAATTTTCCTCTCTCCTCAAGGTTCTTCTGGCTGCTCTAATAATCAAATAGACATGAGACAGATTTACAAGAGAAAATAAGCAGATTTCATTCACACAAGGTAGTTAATTCAGGTGTGCCAAGCCCTATGCCGGGTTTCACCTCCAGGACTCCACATTCCAGCGGGCGGCTTCGAGGGCACAGTGACTGCACCTGGGGCACAGCCATGGGTCTGACACATTGGCTCAGAAGCCTTTGGAAAGCAAGTTTATCCTGACCTCCACTCAGATGTTATTCCCAAGACGTACACGAGATGGCAGCAGAGAATAACTTTTCCTGGTGACCTGCAACCAGGTGTTATTCTCTATATGTACACGAGATGGCAGCCGAGAGCATTTCCCTGCCCACCAGCCTTAAAACGAGAATCCAGGCCCCGGGACTACATTCTCTTTGAGATAAATCCTGTTACAGGCCCTTCACAGGCCTCAGCTCACCTACTGAGCCCATTTTCCAGAAAAGGCAGAAACAGTTAATATCTCCATGCACAGGTAATTAAACGGCAGAGTGATTCTAACAGTTCTGAGTCCAAAACCGGGACCAAAATGGGCCCACATGGGCCAGTAGAGCTTGCACATAAGGGATCATGGACAAAGAGTGATCCAAATAGTCCTTGCAGCGTTGGGTGGAATCTTGGTCATTCTATTAAGGAAAATCTGCTGATAACTAACTGTCCACCTTGCCATCCACTCACCCAGGCAGGTTTTGGGGTGGGACCAGGGCAGACAGGTGGGGAGGGAGGTGGTGGCCTGGCCCTTCACAGGAACACAAGCAGCACCAGATCCCTGTAAGAATGGCTCCCCCACAACTATGAGATGCCTGAGCTCGGGCCTTTTAAAATCTGTTGTTCCTCAGCACAGAGCATGGCTATGCTTCTCACCATGTTCCCTTCCTCTGAGGTCACAACTGACAGGAGCTTCAAGGTTGCTCAGAATGCAGTCTGGGGTGACACCTTCCTTGGGGGAGGGGAGAAATGCCTGAGCCCCAAACAGGTGTAGAGATGACAACTGTCCCCTCCAAGTACTAGCTGTGCGACTTCAGGCAAAGACATGGCAGGTCAATCTCCTCATCTATCAGGTGGGGAAAACTGCTCCCTTTCAGGGTGGCTGTGAGGGGTCAGTGAAGTGATGCAGGTCAGCTCCTGCCCGACACGTGATGGGCCCTTACTCCCCCTCAGTCTTCCCTTCCCAGTCCTTTCTCTACCTCCATTGGCTGGAAGGATCAGGAATTTAGCAGATAGTCTCCTTGTGGCAGAATGAGCTCTCCTGTTGTTGTGCACACAGCCACAGTCCCGAGTGCTGACTCTGGCACCTGTGCCAGCTTCATCCTCAGGTTAGTCCTACCCACCACACCGCTGTGAAATAACTGTCACCCACCACCAACGTGCAAAATAAGTCCCACCCAGCTCCTGGGTGAGAAATTAAGTCACACCCACCATACCAGCTATAAGTCTATAAGACTATAAGAGACATTGCCAGGGTCTCTCGAGAACAGAGGGTGGCGCGAGAGCTGTGACAGCCACAATCTCTCAAGAGCATAGGTTTGCCTCAGAGACATGGCCGCGTTCGTCACCAAAGAACACAGTTTCGCGCGAGAACAGGGTCGCCGGAATCTCACGAGTGCAGAGGTTCATGTGATAACCATAGCTGCCAGGATCTCGTGAGATCAGAGGTTTGCTCGAGGGATATGGCTGCCTTGATATTCGCGAGGCAGAGGGTGGTGTGAAGCCATACCTGCCAGAGTATTAGGAGAGCAGACCCTTCCCCAAGAGACGCCATGATGCCTTTCACATCCTGCAGTGGCCTCTTTTGTGAGGGAACTTGGTTTTTTCACCGTATCTGCCCTGGAGGGTCTGCTGTTGGGAGACAACAGGGGAAGTCCTTCTGTACCTGCTTTACCTCTCTACCTCCCCAGGAGGCATGAACGACAGCCACAGGTAAGGAGACGCTTCCTATATGCGAATTCTGCTGAGTGGTTGCAGGAGGGATGTTGGCCGCCAGAGGACCCAGTAGAGGAAGGACATAGTGGAGAAAATTGTTGGTTTTTCTTTGTGGCGTAAGATACTGTTCAGTGCTGTTGTTTTGCATACAGCTCTCCATTGTTCCCAGAGTCGTTTCTGCAGATTCACATTTGGGCAGGATCCTGCTCCACTGATCTGTGGACTTGGTTTTATGCCTGTGCCACCCTCCTGTTTTGCTTATGTAGTTTTTTGAGGTTGAGTGATCTGGAAAACAGCAATTAGAAACCTTGCTAAGTCTAAGACATCCCAGGTGATCCACGTCACCCAAGACACAGTGGCTAACTCGCTTCAGTGCCTTTTCCTAACATGCAGATGCTCTAAGGGTGGTTAGCTTCACCTCTTTGGTAAAACTGGTTCTGCAGGGGGCTGGCGCTCTATAACAAACTGGGATGTCTTCTCGGCTATTCTGGTGTGGTATACACATGGATGTTTAGAATTATAACTTACTTTCCAGTAATTTCAAAAGCATAGCCATTATAATGTGTGTGAAAGATGTATCGTCTTGTGGTTTTAATTTGCATTTACATGACTATGGGGACAGTCAGGAGAGCAGTTTCCAAGCTCTCGGCCTCATGTGGAAAGGTGCTGGCTTGGGTAGTAAATGACCATCAACTGTAATCGGATGGCCATCAGCTGTGACTAGTTGGCTGTCAGCTGTAACCAATGAGCCTTTGGCCACTAATATTACTGCAGTGGCTACGCTATCAGTGGATGGGGTCTGAGCTTGCAAGCGCAGATTGCAGTTAGCAAATGAGGTTGGTTGGCAGAGAAGCGAATGGCGGGGTTGCAGATCATGTGGCTCCTGCTTCCTGTGTCTCCAACCCAGCCGCCAGTGAGAATATAGTGGTGTGACTCCCCTATCTATGGCTCTGTGGGTGTTCCTTTTTGGCCTCACCATGTTCTGCATTCTTATGTGGAGAGCGGGATAGGGACCCCGCATGACACCAGGCATGACAATGACTAATGTTTAACATCTGTTGGAGTGAGTGCCTTTTGAACATTTGTGTTTTCTCTGGAGAAGGGTGTGTTCAAGTCATTTTCAACTATAAAAACGTAAAGAACTGATAAATACTCTAACTACAAAGATGAACTTTTGTGGTATAAGAGCCTGAAAATTAGTTTTGTTTTGTTTTACTGTAATGTAGCTGTTTGGCATTAAGCTCTTGATTGCTGAGGCATCAACTTTAAAGACATCCATCTGAAACGTATTTGGCCAGCTACACAGTCACAGAGAGAGCCAGGCTGCCTCACCCATGAACTTCCCCTTTTAAAAAAGCACAGGTTAACATAACTGCCTGCTTCGGTGACCCAATAAACATTGAGGCTGTGAAACCCAAGGTACTCCCAATGTCTACCCCTATAAAGGAATAACCTCAGGTCTGCAAATGCACTCCCTCTCTACCCAGGACATTACCATGTGGCCCGGGACAGGCATGGACCATCCACGACCTGTGAATAATAAACCTTGTTTTTTTCCCCTCAAAGTTCCCTGGTAGTAGTTGCTGAGGTCTTTCTTGCGATCGTAGTAATTACAAGGGCAGGTCCAGCCACATTGGTTCTGGTCAGGGAAATGTCTACAGGGGCTCGTCACAAGTAGTGCAGTCCAGACAAGGACCCCAGGCTTCCACAGGCAATAGCATCATGACAGACAAGCTCAGACCAATGCAAAGCAACCTTGAAAACATGCTAAATGACAGCCAGATAGAAAAGGCCACCTATGGTATGATTCTCTTTATATAGAAGCATCCATATTAGGTACAGTCATAAAAACACAAAGTATAGTAATGGCAGCCAGGGGATAGGGGGAGGACAGGAGTTACTGTGAATGGCGACAGGGTTTCACTTTGCAGTGATGACAATATTCTGGAATCTCACAGTGGTGATATTTGCACAACTGTGTGAATACTGGGGTACCCTTGATCCATGTTTTCTCACTGTTTGCGGTAACTTCCGTTGAAAAATATTACATGGAAAATTCCACAAAATAAATCATAAGGTTCAAATTGCACAACATTCAGAGAAGCATAATGAAATCTTGTGCCATTATGTTCTTTTCCACCCAGGACGTAAATCACGTCTTTCTCCAATGTACACACACTATATATATTCCCTGCCTATTAGTGACCTGGGTTATCAGGTGGACTGCAGCAGTACTGTAGTGCTTTTGTTCCAGTGACCCTCGTTTTACTTAATTATGGCTCCAAAGTACAAGAATAGTGATGCTGGCAATTCTGATACACCAAAGAACAGCCATAAAGTTCTTCCTTTAAGTGAATATATAGGTATGGTTCAGTACTATCTGAGGTTTCAGGCACCCATTGGGCGTGTTGGAATGTGTCACCATAATTAAAGGGGAATGATTATGCTGAAAAATGACTGAGTGATACACATTAAAATGATGAATTTTATGGAATATAGAGATTATACCTCAACAAGTCTCCTTTAAAAAGAGCAATTTTTTAACCTCAATGGTTTTGAGTAATTTGATAGTTTTTCAACAGTCATCTTATACAGATTAACAATATTTCCATTGCCCTGGAAGACAATCTTTTGAATGCCAGGCTTAATATAAACCAGCTGGATTCTCATTATTTGCTTCTGCATTCAATCGACGTGTTGTCTTTGTGGAAATGCATAAGGGAAACCTGGACACACCCAAGTATGTAGTAGAAAAAGGACAGGTAGTTTAATATGCTTATCAGATAATTGCGGATATTGCTCTCAGACAGTACAAGCTAAACAGGGGTAATTTAGTTGCAGTGTGCAATCTGAGATCATACCGGTATTTACGTTAAAAAAAGAGTCAACTAGCTATTCCTCCAACAACCAAGAAAAAGATTTATTTGCGAGGAAAGAGAGAATTCCCACCCAGCACATGCAGCCGTGGACAGCCGTGCTGCCAGTCCCCAGTAGAAAAGGGGAGATTCTTTTCTAGGAGTTTGGAGAGCTGTGATAACCAAGGGGCTCTTCCTGTAGGGCTTTGCCATCCGTGTAGCAGTGAGAGCGCCCCCTACAGGCCCTCCCCATTCAGTCTTGTGCGAAGGTCTTTATTCTTTTTACAGGCAAACTTTTTTTGCTGTATTCTATTACAATCCATTGGTCTAACGTGCACTTTAAATCGTTGTTTCGTGCATGATTTTGTAACATCATGCACTGGTTATTTCAAAAAACTATGGGTTCAGTGACCTATGCAGATCTCATGAATGTGAACACATTTCATTTTACATCAAATCATATTCATCACTATCATCAGTCTTAAGTACTTGGAAGCTGTGACATTCACAGTGGCAGATACAAGTTCTCCAAAATTCTGTTTTTCATTTGCAGTCCCATTTTACATTTCCAAGAAATGCTGTCATTTGTTTTGCATGAATTTTCTTTATGCAAAGTTGAGCTTCCAAATCTAATGAACACACAAGTACTCTTTCTTGAGACAATAGAATTTCAATATAAATCACAGAATATTTGTTACACAGATTTTATAAGACAGGTAATCAAAAATTGAGGTTTAATAAAATTAATTTTTAATGTTCCATTAAGGACATCCACAAGTTAAGGGTTTTTTTTAAACTGTGAATGTGGTGATCAAGAATAACTTAGCTCCTAATTAATAACCTCTGGTACCATTTCATTGATGCATAAGGAATGCCAATAGTTTTACTATTGCTTTTGTACCATCGGTGCAAGTCCAACAAATAATGTCTTCAATTTAGGATTATAGTTATAACTAAAATTCAAATTTTATATACATGTGAACTTTTTCATAATAAAATGTTCAGGGTAAATATAGTGGACAGGGGGCCGGGCCGGTGGCTCAGGCGGTTAGAGCTCCATGCTCCTAACTCCGAAGGCTGCTGGTTCGATTCCCACATGGGCCAGTGGGCTCTCAACCACAAGGTTGCCGGTTCAGCTCCTTGAGTCCCGCAAGGGATGGTGGGCTCCACCCCCTGCAACTAAGATTGAACAAGGCACCTTGAGCTGAGCTGCCGCTGAGCTACCGGATGGCTCAGTTGGTTGGAGGGCATCCTCTCAACCACAAGGTTGCCAGTTTGACTCCCGCAAGGGATGGTGGGCTGCGCCCCCTGCAACTAGAAACGGCAACTGGACCTGGAGCTGAGCTGCACCCTCCACAACTAAGACTGAAAGGACAACAACTTAAAGCTGAACGGCACCCTTCACAACTAAGATTGAAAGGACAACAGCTTGACTTGGAAAAAAGGCCTGGAAATACACACTGTTCCCCAATAAAGTCCTGTTCTCCTTCCCCAATAAAATCTTTAAAAATATATATATATACATATATATATATAGTGGACAGCAGGCCAGATGTGGACTATGATCTATTGTTTTCCAACTCCTAGCAAATTACACTAGGCCAATACATCACTGTCTTGTTCTTACAGCATTACTGTGAGCCTTGAGAAGAAGTAGGTCAAAGCCCTTTATATTGTTTTTCAAAATAGTACTGGTTATTTTCATTCCTTTGGTATTTCATGCACATTTACACTCTGATTACCCACTTCCACATATACCACCCTTTATATATATTGTGATTTAGCTGTTAGGATGTATCTCCATGTGCCAAACACTGGGTCTTCATTATCCATAACTACCCTCTCCCCTTCCTCTTTGCTAAAAGATGACTATGTGTTTACATATTGGCTCTGGTGATAAACTTATGACACCTCCCCATTCCAGATTTACTGGATGAATGTTGATTTCTTCATCGATTCATTCAACACTTGAGAAACATTTATTGAATGCCAAGTATGATCCAGCCACGATTATTTGGCACAGAGGATACATCGGTAACTAAGATTCCTTGTGACGAATTCATTGAGACAGGGGAGCACATAGTAAATGATATGGCTAGATTTTTTTAAAGGTGACAAGAACTATGGAAAAAAATTAAAATAACAAGGTAAAGAGGATTGGCAATGTCAGTGGGGTACCTGCAGTTTTAAATAGAGCAGTGTCTTAGTTTCCTAAGCCAGCTGTAACAACTACCAGAGTGTGAGCTTAAAAAACAAATTTATCGTCTCACAGTTCTGGAAGCTACACGCCCAAAATCAAGGTGTTGGTAGCATCGTTTCCCTCTGAGGGCTGTGAGTGAAGAATGTGTTATAGGCCTGTCTCCTTCATTTGTAGATCTACCTTCTATCTGTGTCTTCACATCATCTTTATGTGTGTCTGTGTCAAGATTTCCCCTTTTTAGAAAAAATGACAACAGCAATATTGGATTGGTGACCTAATGACTTCACTTTAACTTCATGACCTCTGTAAAGACCATTTTTCCAAAAAACTCCACGTTCTGGTCCTGGGGGATATAACTTCAAAGCAAGAGTTGGGAGGACACAATTCAATGCATAACAGGCAGTCAGGATAGAATTAATTTCTTTGTAAGGTCTAACATCCTAAATCTAATCCTTTTCCATAGGGCTGTGTGATGAGGGAACTTTCTCACTAAAAATATCTAAAATGTAATTCCTAATGGATGAAGCCAGAGCAGTTGGTTTTTCAAACCAATTGAAGCCCCAAATCTGTGGAATCTGTATTCCCTTGCCATCCATCTCTTAAATTCATCTCATTCTGGGAGTAAGTTACCAACAGCAACCCGTAGCTACTTATACACACCATTACTTTGTTTTTACCTGATTCCTGTACAGCTGCTGAGACACTAGCAACATAGTTTACAACTTAGCTAAGAATAAAGTTAACTAAATCAGTGTGTGCTTAATGAATAGATGAATGTTAAGAAGATACTTTGACTTCCCGTGTGCCTCTAGCTTTGGAGACTGTGATGCTGGGGTCTTTAACTCCTCAGGGCTTTCCCATCCTCTTACGAAACTGCCAAGATCCTCAGCCAGATGTGGAGGAAGCAAGCAGTTGCAGAAAATAGTGCAGCCTCTGGATTCTGGAGCCAAAGTGATCTGGGTTTGAACCCGGGCTCCTCCATTTCTTATTGTGCAACCTGGCCCATGTCACTTTGAGTTCATGAAGGGAAAGGAAATTAATACATATGAACAGATTTACTGTGAAATTTAAATGAGATGGTGCATGTAATTTGCATGCCACATGACTTTTTTTAACATAATTACTTTCTTCCCTTGAAATTCTAATTTCTATTTAGTAGCTGTGTCATTTTAAGTTGTTGTGTCATCAACACAATGACAGAGGGAAACAGACAATATTCAAAGGAGGTCAGAGTGATTTTGTCTCTGGAGAGAAAACCAATGGTTGGACATATTTACTTTTTAGAATAGCTAATTTTATAAGACGTCTGCCATGTGTCAGGCATTATGGTATTGAGATCAGCGACACACGTGCTAGTTATTTTATCATTGAAGTTCCACCATTAATAGTTATGTGAAATTGGGCAAATTACTTAATAATTCCAAACTCTAGTTCCCTTAACTACAGGGGGCAGAATACTACGTTCCTCATAGGGTCAAAGATAGAAATGATCTAGCGCCTTACAGGGCTCAGCAGATTGGGTCCCTCGTAGTCACCTGTCGGTAGCTGGTATCAAATAGGAACTTGATGACAATTTTGCCGCTCCTGGGCAGGGTGGTGCCTCACTCCCAGGAGAGCTGTAGGGCCAGGGCCAGACGGGGCGCGCCCATTCACGGAGGGCGGACGCAGGGCTCACAGCAGCTCCCCACCATCTAAGTCCATTGATTTCTGATACATGACAGACAACATGACATTGGGTAAACAAGGATCTTTCCAACAAATGGTGCTGGGCAACTGGCCATGCACATTAAGAGAAATGAAATTGGACCCTAGCCTCTCACCACATACAAAAATGAATTAAAAATAGATGAAGGGCTTCAATATAGGAGGTAAAAGTATAAACTATGGAACAAAACATGGAGATACATTTTTATGGCCTTGGATTAGCAATGGTTTAGAATTCACACAACATACAAGCAGCAACAAAAACATAGACCAATTGGCTGTCCTTAAAATTAAAAACATACGTGCATCGAAAGGCACTACCCAGAAAGTGAAAAATTAGCCCATAAAAATGGAAGAAAATAGGTACACATTATATATATGACAAGAGTCTGCTATCCACAGTAGATAAAGAACTTGTACAACTCATGAATAAAAAGACAAGCGACTAAAATTGTAAAATAGACTTCACTAGAGCTTCTCCAGATGAGACATACAAGTGGTCAACAAGCACAGTAAGATGTTCCCCATCCTCAGTCCTGATGCAAATGAAATGAAAACCACAGTGTGATCCCCCCTCACACACACTACACCGCTATCAATCCAGAAAACTAAAACTAACAAGGCGCAGCAACAATGTAGAAAGATTAGAACCCTAAAGCATTGCTTGAAAAAAATTAAAATGGTGTGGCCTCTGCACACAATACTTTGAAATTTCCACCGCGCCAAAAAAAAATACCATGTGGTTCAATAAATCCACTTTTAGAAATATATGCCCTCCAAGATTTAAAACGGGTGAACTGCTGTGAGCGGCCGGCCAGAGACTGGCGACTGACTGCCTCAGTGGGGGGGAGCGCAAGGCTCATAATACCAGCATGGGCCAGGGAGCTGTGTCCTACACAACTAGACTGAGAAACAACGGCTTGAACCGGAGTGGGGGGGTGGGGGGAGCGCAGAAGAAACAGGGGGGGAAGAAAATGGGTGAAAAGCTAATACCTGAATCTGCAGCAGGGCTGTTCACAACAGCAAAGACACATAAACAATTCAAGTGTCCATCTTAACCTGTAGTAAAAACTAAGTAAGCAATTCTGCAGTTACACCAGGATTCTTTAGATTGATGCAATTATGAACATATTGATAATTTCTAGAAACATATATCCCCATAGCACACATAAAAATTTTAATGTAACAGAAGATATGTTTACTAATACATCAATATATTTAGTTCCTCTACAATAAATACCAAAAAGTTGATAAATCAATCTTCAGTAATCAGTGTTTCATTACTTTATCCTATTAGGAAATAGTCTAGACATTAAATACATACCCATCATTAATTTAGATAACAAAACTGTAAAGTTTCAAATGACCAAACAATAGTAAAAAACCTTTTCAATGCTTATGTACAATATAATTATTCCTAAAAAGTTTACATAAATATCTTTTATTTTCATTGTATCTATCTTACATATTAGTTAAAAATTTGAGATGTCAAAATCAATTATTACCGGAGCTATTTTCTTGACAATTTTTTTTACACAGACAACAAACTTATTTTTAGAAAACCAATTAAAAGATATATATTTTATGTTAATAACTTTAACAGATATGACTATGTGATAAACCCAAACTAAAACCAGCTTTAATATCAAATATTTCACATCATCTGATCCTGAAAAGCATTTGGGTTAGTTTGTATTTTATTTCTTAATTTATGTAAGCATTTAATTTGTTCAAACCAATCAAATATCACAAACTGGTAACACCCTCCACAGATACAAAACATCTTACCCCACAAAAAACAAATTGGTTTCACACAGAGATCACAAATTAACAGAATTAGTAATAACTATAGAGAACACAATAAGATGTTTTACCAAGAAAACAGCTGGTTGTCACAAGAGCTCTATAACACAATGTAAATTTATAAGTTTTTCCCATTCCAAGGACCCATCGTCTGTACATGGACAGTGAGGTCTAAATAGTGAGACACCAACCAGCCTCTTTACAGCTCAGGCCAGGAAGCCAGAGGCCCCTCCACACAGAGTACAGAGGAAGCAGCCCTCCCACAGCCAAAGGGTCACCCCCAAAACTGTCAGAGAAAGCACAGAACTTCGTCACCCAGGCAGTAGGGATGGTGGGGTGGACAGGGTGTCTCAAGTCTCCCACAAAATGGGAGGCACCTCCAGCCCCAAACTCACTAATCTGTGGCCCCAGCAGGTGCTACTGGACCGGGATCTGACCAGCACTAACGGGTGAGGAAGGCTGGGAGGACAGATGCCCCTCATGGGCAGAGGCCCCTCAGGGCACACTCCCCTGGGAGCTGGCACAGCCAGGCAGAGGCGCACTGGGAACCCCAGCTTCTCCCCCTGGCCACCAGGCCCAATGGAGTAAGTGCACCTGGCCGAGGGTGGGGACCAGAGAGGATTAGCTTCCTCGGTCACAAAGCCAAGCTCCCGGGACACAGAAGGAGAAGGAAAGAAAAACCTCAAACGGTTTTCAGAAGTGACCCAAGGCAAAGTTTGTCTCCGCAGATGCCAGTCTCGAGAAAACCACTTAACTCCCCAGCCTGTGGGGCCGGCTCCAACGCCAGGCTTACGAGAGCCTGTGCCTGTTCTGTCCCCGTGGTAGTTCCTTCTTAGGACAAACAACATGCAAGACACACACACAGGAAAAAAGGAGCATGTCTGGGAGAAAAGAATATATAAAACTCTAGAGTCTCTAGGTGCAAGAATTTAGCTGACAAATACTTTTTTCTGCCAATCTAAATTCAGAAAGGAGACAAAGGCCTCGCACCGGTTCTAACTTCTACCCAACCTCACAGACAGAGACCAGGAATTTTAATACATACGCACTTAGAATTCACATAACCATGAAATTTCCAAAGACAGTGAGGAGAAATCAGGTAAATATGACATTTTAGACAAGGGTGGAAGTGGACTTTTAGATTTTAGATGTAAAAATGTGAGGTTTACAGGAAACTCAGGAAAAGCTGAACACACGTGGCAGGTAAATTTTGTGAGGCTCCTGCATGGAACCTTCCTGTCTACTGCTAAGGGGATTGTGCTCAGGGTTTTATTTGTGCTTTACAGTCTTTGCCGGGGGGGGGGGGGGGGGGGGGGGGGGGGGGCAGGAAAAGGGGAGCCAGGCTGCTGAGGGAGGCTTGTGTTGTTAAAAGTGCCCCTTTTGAATTTTTTATTTTATTTAGCTCAGCAGGCCTGGGGCAGTTGTGGGCTGTGTTTACATTTCAATCTACTCAGCAGAGGACCAGGGGCAGATGCTGAGACTTTCTCATTTCTATCAGACTGAGAAATCAGCTTCCATTTGTTGTCAAGTTTCTGATTGGTTGTTAAATCCTTTAAAACCTGTTTCAACATAACAGTTCTCTAACTCTTAAATCTCCAGAAAGGTTTTTAACATTTGCACATCTCTTGATTTTCTCTTCTGCCTTTTTTAAACCTAATATTGATATTAGCATCTGATATGACCCAAGAAGCTAAATACTTATTGGAAAGATTAAGAATAGTTGAATTTCCTTGTATTCATTTATATTGAAAATGGGGATTTCTCTAGGGTCCAATCAAACAGCTGTTTGTCATGAGAGTTCTCTGACACATTTTCCAATTTAGAAGTTTTTCCAATTCAAAGAATACATAGTCTGGCCACTGATGATAGATTTTAATAGCTACTCAAAACGATAAGCCTTTTCACAGCTTAACCAAGGAAGCCAAAGGCTTTCTGTCCTGTGGTATTACCTTGTGAAAAATGACACAAGAGACATAGACACAAAAAATGACCATCTCTGGGAGGGAAGATTCAAAAAAGAAAACCTGTGAATCGCTACTCCCGAGAAGCTAGCCTCAGAAACATTTTTTCCTGCCAGTCTACATGTAGAAGAGGGGAAAAGGACACGCAGTGCTTCTAAATTCTCCCAAACCCCACAGAAATAGACCAGAAAGGCTGACAGGGTGAACAAAAACACCGCTTACCTCTGCCAGCAGACGTCCCCGAGCTCTCACCTGCAGCTGTTTCCAAGAGCTAGCAGTGCCCCGGGCAGTAATTCTCCTCGCAGACTCCCCAATACTGTGGGGGCTTTAAAAATTATTTCTTTTGCTCTAACCTGTAAGTGTGTTATCGGAGAGCAGGTCAGAGTCATCACAGGAAGGCATTCCAGGATGTAGGAACAACGCCTCATACACAAAGGCAAGCAGGCCGAGGAAGTATTAAAAGAAAGAAAAAATGTCCACCAAACGCAAGAGTGGACTAGCACAGGAGTATGAGCGACTGCGCTGGAATAGAGAAAATTTAGGATTATATTTGAAACAGGGTGGGAAACATTCAGGGGTGGAGTCACAGGTGATCCAGGGCGTTTCCAGGGCGTTCCCAGGGTGTGTCTTTGAATCCAACTCCTTCCCATTGGAGGAGGGATTGCCTTGTAGGAACTACCGTGTGACACAAGGGGTGTAGATTTTTCTCTGTTTGCAATGCTAATAGTGCTATAGCCCATTACAATTAGCTGTGGCTGCACCTTTCCTTAGAAATGATCTCATCTCCTCTTTTCTTTGTTTCCCCTCACATCTTCCTTCCTTTCCTCCCCCCTCTCCCCTGGGCCCTGTGCTCTCTGCCTATAATAACAACTTCTTCTGGCTGAGCTGATCATAAAGTTAACAGAATCAGACTAAGATAAAATCGAATTTTAACATATGCGCATGGGGAATTCACATACACATAAAAATTCCTGACAGTGAGGTAAGATTTAGGAAGACCGGAACACTCACGGAAGGTAATTTGTTGTTAGACAATCCAGAAAATAATGGGACGTGGGGGAAGGGTGGTCAGCGGGCTCCGCTGGGCGTCTTCCCGCCTTACGCTAAGGAGTTTATTCCAAGGTTCCCTCCCAAAACCAGGTCTTTCCATCTGCAGCTCGTAGGCAGGAAAGAGGGAGGGTCAAACTTCCTTATGAGTCTGTTGTTCCCTAACAACCAGCTTTCAGTCAATGTGCCCAAAGGCAAAACTTTTGGTCCTCTTCATTCTCGCCTTTGAAACTAGTAAAAGTTTCACATCCACGAGTTAAATTGGTAGATTGTCCCATATTTCATTGATCTAATCACTCAGTCCTGAGAATAAGTTTATTTAAATTGTTGAATCTTATTGCATGATGCAGTGATGTAGATACAATCCCAAACTTCACCTTTTATTAAATATCTGATTACTTGCTTAGATGGGCGAGGAAGAAACTTTCCTCTACCGTCAAGGTTCTCTTTGCTGCTTTAATAATCAAATAGATGTGACACAGATTAGCAAGACAAAAATAAGCAGATTTAAGACATACATATGGTAACCCCGCACACAGGAGAGAGTCAGAGACCCCACATGCAGGGGAGGTAGGGAGATAGGAAACATGGGTAGATAAGGCATCCTGAGCAAGGGATGAAGTAAGGTCCCTTGGGGGCTTCAGAGGGTCGCTGCAGGGTGATGACAAGAGCAGATGTTTCATGAGTATCGTGAACCTAGTCATAAAAAGACACATGTTGACAGAGACCGAAGGAGAAGGTCAGACAGGGACAGAAGTAGACGGAGAATGTGGGGTGTGGGGTGCTAAGGGGCTGCCAGCCCACGGTTGCTGACTGTGTGCGTGGCCTGTGGATTTGGGGTCTCTTGGGGTGTCCTTGGCTGACTCTGCACTGTGTTCCCAGGTCTTCCATATATGTCTTTAGGCCCTCCAGGACTGGAGTTCCCACACCAGGCCAGCCCTCTGGACCTGAGAGTGGCCCCAGCCTTGGACGAGACACCTTATGCCAGGGCAAAGCTGAGGGACTCTCCCCCAATCCATTGGACAGGTCCAGCTATCACAGCTGGGCAGGGGGGAGCCTGTTCCAGCAAAGCTGCCCCAGGAGCCTGGTGTTCACCTCCCCCTGCCAATGCTGCACCTGGAGTGGAGGCCCCAAGGCCCCTTCAGCCACAGCACCCAGGCCAGAGCCTGGGATCCCACCACAGCCTGCCTCCCCAGCGCGCCCTGGGGGCTGCAGTCTGGCTCCTGCAGGCCCCCCATGGTCTTTCCATACCCAGGCTTTCAGCTCTCAGAACTGAATTCCTTTGCAGTGGTCCTCCTGGGCTGCCTCTCGTACATGCAAAATCCATCTTTGGTTTGCACCCCACTCCCCCAGATGTGGTGACTGACAGAGGCTCTCTAAGCACACTGGGAGTTCAAAAAACGGCCCTAGGGAAGGTCGGGAGCCAGGCGGGGAGGGTGGCATAAGGCAGCATAGGTGAGAACCAGGCGAGAGGCAGTTAATTCAGGTGTGCCAAGCCCTGTGCCGGATTTCACCTCGAGGACTCCACATTCCAGCGGGCAGCTCCCAGGGCACAGATGACTGCACCTGGGGCACAGCCCTGGGTCTGACACGTGCTTCATTGGCTCAGAAACCTTTAGAGAATTTCCTGACCTCCACTCAGGTGTTATTCCCAATATGCACACGAGATGGCAGCAGAGACTAACTTTCCCAGGTTACATACAAACAGGTGTTATTCCTGAAACTCACACTAGATGGCAGAAGAGAGCGTTTCCTTGCTCCTTATTAAAATGAGCATCTAGACCCCTGGGACTGAGCTCACTGTGAGATAAACCCTGTTTTAGGCCCTTCACAGGCTTACTCACCCACTGCTCCCATTTTCCAGATGAGGCACAGACAGTAATTAACTCCAGTTCACAGGTACTTGAAATGAAGACTGATTCTAACAGTTCTGAGTCTGGAAATGAGTCGGAAATGGGTCAGCATGGGTCAGTAGAGCTTGAACACACGGGATCCTGACAAACAGTCCTTGCACGTTGGGTAGAATCTCAGTCATTCTATTTGAAGGAAATCTGCAGATAACCTAATGGTCCAGCTTGCCATGCACTCACCCAGGCAGGTTTGGGGTGGGACCAGGCAGGCAGCTGGGGATGGGGACAGGTGGGGAGGGAGCAGGTGGCCTAGCCCTTCACAGGAGGACAAGCAGCCCCTGCCTGTGCTTGGGCCTTTTAAAATCTCTTCTTCCTCAGTCCACAGCATGGCTCTGCTCTACCCATGCTTCCTTCCTCTAAGGTCACAACTGACAAGGGCTTCCTGGCTGCTCAGAAGGGAGTCTGGGGTGGCACCTTCCTTATGGGGGATGGGGAGCTGAGCCTCAGACAGGCAAAGAGCTAACGATTGCCCCCTCCAAGTACTAGCTGTGTGACTTCAGGCAAAGACTTTCATAGAAAGTCAGTCTCCTCGCCTGTCAGTTGGGGATAAACGCTCCCTCTTGGGATGGCTGTGAGGTCAGTGAGGTGAGGCAGGTCGGCTCCTGCCCAACACGTGATGGGCCCTCACTCCCCCTCCCTCTTCCCTTCCCAGTCCTTTCTCTACCTCTATGGGCTGTAAGGATCAAGCGTTTAGCAAACAGCCTCCTGTTGGCAGAATGAGCTCTCCTGTTGGTGTCCACACAGCCACAGCCCGCTGAGTGCTGACTCTGGCATCTGTGCCAGCTTCATCCTCAGGGCGGCGCTCACCACAGCCCCTCCCTGGTCTTCTCACCCCTGCTCCTCTCCAAACTCATGGTCCCAGCTTCAGCTCAGGCTAGAGCGCCTCTCACCAGGCTTCTCACTGGTCTCCCTGTTTCCTGTCCCTCTCTCATCCAGTACAACCTCCACGCCATAACCAGGTTGATCTTTCTAAGGTAGGGATCTAAGCCAGTCACTTCCTGTGCGTAGAACTACCAACATTTTCCATCTAGGGTAGGGAACAAAGTCTATCATGGGCACAATGTCCATTATCTTTATCAGGCCTCATGTTTTACTCCTGGTCTCATTTGCTATCATAACACCCCAATTCACTCACCAGGTACCACAGCTGTCAGCATTAATCTGTATGGTTGGATGACAAGGCTTTAACAGATAGAGGCACCAGCACTGAGACTGAGCCTGAATGTGGAAACCTGAATACAGACTTTAGAGAATAATAATGCATCAACATTTGTTCATTAATTGTAACAATTCTGGAAAGAGAAATTAAAAGTAAAATAAGATAAACCTATTGCATCAAAATAGGTAATTTCCTAGTAGAAACACACATTAACAAAACAGACCCTAAAATAAGGAAAACACAAACAGATCAGTTAGCCATCCAGGACCTCCTCCCCTGCTGGTTCTCCTCTCATTGTTCTGGGGTTCCCTCTCCCGAGACAGAGAAGGGACAAGAACAGAGCTGGTCAGCAGCTTCCCTAAGGTCTTACCCCACCCACTGTCCTTATGTCCCCCACTTGTGCCCGCCCCCCCCCCCCAGTGAGGACACCGTGCAAAGGGAGTCTCAGGGATTATAGATTCTAATCAGTCAACCAGGACTTTTTTGACTGGGAAGAACTGGACACACTTACTGAAGTACAATTAATTAATAGTTGTTTTAATGGCAGCAGTACATTAATACTTGCAAGAGGCAACTTGAGTTGTTCAAGTTCTCGCAGTCACACTGTGTGAGCTGACCCCTCTCCAACACTCCGTCCTGCTAAGTGCCTTTCGGTGGCCCCATTCACACGCACAGTCTCTCCCTGCATCCAGGCTCTCCAGCCACTCTTTCCCATTGGGTCCCATGAAATGTCATGGCTTTCAATGCTTTTCGCCTGGCCAGGGTCACATTCTCATGCTTGAACCCATCAGAGCACTCAGAGGATGGAACAGACAATGGACTAGATGTGGGGTCAGCCCTCTGGAACTGTTTGAACTGGAAGCAGGTGAGATAAGTTTCCTGGAAGCTGAGGTGCCGGACTTGGGCCCAAAAACAGAAGCTGGGTCAGGGACAGCAACAGATTCCATATCACTAAACCCGATCCCTAACCCCCTAACCCTAACCTGAAACCCCAAACGTAAAAAACCCTTAAATTCTAAACACTGAACCCTTAACCATAAGCCTAAATCTTAACCTAAACTGTAAAACCTTATAACCAGAAACCAGAACCAAAACTATAAACCAAAACCTAAACGCTACTAAATTATAACTATAAACCATAAACAATAAACTGTGAACCATAATCATAATCACAAATACATCACAAAACAGAATATATAGGCCAGTATCCCTTATAAAGACGTAACAATGCTCCATAAAATAGGAATATGAAACCAACTACACATTAAAATAATTATGCACCATAAGCAACTGTGTTTACATCAGAAATTCGAAGGTTGTTCAACGTACTGAAACCAAGGCATGGAACACCCAACAACAACTGTCGTGTCCAGCATGACGTGGGTTGTGGGGAGGGAGAAGGGCAGCACAAGGTTAGGAAAAGACAGTAACCATGATTATAATACGAGCGGGACCAAGGGTCTCAACTCTCAAGGACTGAGCCCCGAATCGAGCCAATGCGTAGTTTTTATTGGTAAACTTCTAAAGAGGTAAAAGATGGTGAATCTCAAGATCTGTGTGTTAGTAGCCTGCTGGCTGTCTTTCTGAAAGTTCCCCTTGTGTTCCAGCTTGTACTTTGCCTTCACACACACACATCTCCAGGGAATCCATTGAAGGAGAGGGACCGATATAATTCCATCTGTTCTCAGTTTGCTGAGAGTTCCCCTCAAAGAAGCTTTTCTGATATCTCTCCATCGGGCCTGTTTGCTGAGGCACTCCCTTGTGAAATCCTGGGAAGAGTGCAGGGGAACAGACTGATTGGCAGCTGTAAGGCAACAAACAACAGTATGAAGGAAAAACATGTGATCACATCAGTGAGGCACAAAAAGCTTTTCACAAATCCCAGCCCTATTTCATGATGTAAACACTCAAGAATGTAGGACTAAAAGGAAGTTTCTTCAATATGATTAAGAACATTAGGCAATACTGGGCCGGCCTGGTGGCTCAAGTGGTTAGAGCTCCGTGCTCCTAACTCCGAAGGCTGCCTGTTCGATTTCCACAAGGTTTGCCAGTTCAACTCCTCGAGTCCTGCAAGGGATGGTGGGCAGCGCCCCCTGCAACTAGCAACGGCAACTGGACCTGGAGCTGAGCTGCGCCCTCCACAACTAAGACTGAAAGGACAACAACTTGAAGCTGAACAGCACCCTCCACAACTAAGATTGAAAGGACAACAACTTAACTTGGAAAAAAGTCTTGAAAAAAAGTCCTGGAAGTACACACTGTTCCCCAATAAAGTCCTGTACCCCTTCCCCAATAAAGTCTTAAAAACAAAAAAAGAAAGAAAGAAAATAGCCCCCCCCCCCCAAAAAAAAAAGAACATTAGGCAATACTAATAGCAAGTAGCATGGCTCTTTTTTTAAGATGACAGATTTATTCCTGAAATCAGGAACAAGGCCAGGATGCTGGCTTTCACCACAGTCATTCGATAATGTCCATCCGGGAAGCTTAATCCAGAGCCATTAGGAAAGGAATGAGAGGCATCCTTGTGAAAGGAAAAAGTGAAACTGCCTATTCACAGATGACACGTCACATCGTCTTATATATAGAACTTCCAAAAGGATTAACAGAAAACTGTTACAGCTAATAAACTAATTCCTCTATAACAAGAAGTAAAAGTTGATAAATCTATCTTCAGTAATTATTTTCTCATATAAAAATTATCTAGACATTCAGTGGATATCCGTCATTTAATATAGATATCAAAACTTCACAGATTCAACTTATCAAAGACACCTAGAAAACTATATATATATTCTTACCCATTTATAGACATAGACACAAAGGCAGATACACCACGAAATGCTCCCAAGGCTTGTTCAACCAACATAGAGAGACTCTAGAGAGGACACAAAAGGAACAAAAGAGACAAAGAAATATGGATTACTTGCCAGAGTTTGACTATTATGGACACTGAGACACAGACCAGTGCCACACACAGAGGGACAACAAAGGAGAGTAACTGTGCGCTTCATTCCCTCTGTCACACACACACACACACACACACACACTCTCACACTCACACAGGCCCGCAGTTTCACAGACACTGACACACAAGCCCTCAGTCTCACACACACTCACACACACACAGGCCCTCAGTTTCACAGACACAGACACTGTGACACACAAGCCCTCAGTCTCACACACACTCACACACACTCACACACACACACACACAGGCCCTCAGTTTCACAGACACAGACACTGTGACACACAAGCCCTCAGTCTCACACACACTCACACACACACACACACACACACACACAGGCCCTCAGTTTCACAGACACAGACACTGTGACACACAAGCCCTCAGTCTCACACACACTCACACTCACACACACACACACACACACAGGCCCTCAGTTTCACAGACACAGACACTGTGACACACAAGCCCTCAGTCTCACACACACTCACACACACACACACACACACACACACAGGCCCTCAGTTTCACAGACACAGACACTGTGACACACAAGCCCTCAGTCTCACACACACACACACACACACACACACACACAGGCCCTCAGTTTCACAGACACAGACACTGACACACAAGCCCTCAGTCTCACACACACTCACACACACACACACACACACAGGCCCTCAGTTTCACAGACACAGACACTGTGACACACAAGCCCTCAGTCTCACACACACTCACACTCACACACACACACACACACAGGCCCTCAGTTTCACAGACACAGACACTGTGACACACAAGCCCTCAGTCTCACACACTCACACACACACACACACACACACACAGGCCCTCAGTTTCACAGACACAGACACTGTGACACACAAGCCCTCAGTCTCACACACACTCACACTCACACACACACACACACACACACACAGGCCCTCAGTTTCACAGACACAGACACTGTGACACACAAGCCCTCAGTCTCACACACACTCACACACTCACACACACACACACACACAGGCCCTCAGTTTCACAGACACAGACACTGTGACACACAAGCCCTCAGTCTCACACACACACACACACACACACACACACACAGGCCCTCAGTTTCACAGACACAGACACTGACACACAAGCCCTCAGTCTCACACACTCACACACACACAGGCCCGCAGGCCCGCGCGCGCGCACACGCGCATCCGTCTCACACACGTGGTCTCACGGTCTCACGGGCTGCCGCGCAGTCTCTCACACGCTCGCACTCGCGCGCCCCGCCGGCCACGCCCCCTGTGGCTCCTCCCCGCGGCGGGGGCGGGGCCTGTGGGTGACAGGAGGGGCGGGCGGGGCTGGCGCTCCCGGAGTCCCGGCCGCGCACTGGGGAGCCACGGTCAGCGGCGCGAGGCCCGGTGCTGGGCGGCCCGCGGGCCCTGCTGCCTCGCGGGTCGTGGCCTGGCCCTCGGGCGGCTGTCGGGGCGGCGACATGTGCTCGGCTAGAGAGCTGCTCGGCGGCGGCGGCGGCGGCGGGGCGCGCGACGGGGACGGGGACGCGCCGGCGGAGCGGGCTGCAGCGGGGTCCGAGCGGGAGCCCGAGACCAGCCCGCGGCCGCAGGAGGAGCGTGAGCAGGTGAGCGCGGAAGTGCGCGGCGGCGGGTGGCAGCCCCGCGGGCGCGGGCGGGCTGCGGGGGCCGGGAGTCGGCCCGCGGCGGTGGCTGCGCGCCTGCCGGGCTCCTGCCGGGTCGCTGCGCCCAGCGGGCCCGCGGGGCTCGGCCGGCCCTTCCCCCGCGTCGGGCAGCGGGTTCTGCCAAGTGCCCGCCGCCGTCACTGGTCTGTCCGCCGCGCGAGCGCTGTGTTTCCATCTCCGAGGCCGCCCCCGAGCTGCGCCCTAGGGGACAGCTGCGCCTCCCGCCGCCTCCTGGCACCTCTGTACGGCGTGTGTCCCTTTTCTAGGGGGGCACCGTGTCGGAAGGCATGTGGAGGGGCGAGTATTGCGATACATGTCGCGACAGGGACTATCCCAGAGCACGTTCTTCACACGAATGCGAAACAGATCTAAGTTACATTTAAAAGGTGAAAAACGCAAGGTAATCGCTTTCGCTCTGTACCACAGGTGCAGAAGTGGGAGACGCCGGCAGTAATAAGGGAACAGAGAAGTTAGGTCATTTTTGAAACTCCGAATTTTCTCTCACTAAATGGGTGACACTAGGCATTATAACATCAGATATCTTCAAGATTAGGCAAGAAATTCAATAAAAGAAATGTATCGGTGAGGTGAATTTTCAGCAGCAAATACAGTGGTTAGAACATTCCCCAGATTAGCCAAGCTTCAGAATCCCGCCTGGGAGCAGGCGTCTCACAGATGAGTTCCCTTCACTACAGCTTACACTGCTGGGGCAGTCAGCTGACCCCTCTCCCCTCTCATCCTCTTCCATCTGTCCTTCCTGTCATATTCCACAAACTCCAATATCACGAAAGGCATTGATAGCTAAACTATAACTTCTAGTGATCAACGTTTTATTTAGGAAACAGAATTAACAGTGTGGCACGCAGAACGATGCCTTTGCATTAGGTTTGCTCGCCATGTGAAGTGAAATTCTTCATCCTTATGACAATATAAGACCTAGTGACTGAAGGAAATCATTGATAGGTAAGAGGTCTTCCTGATTGCCTTCTTGATGTTTTTTTTCCAGTTAACTGTACCATGACTCAGTAGCTAAAGGGCTTAGTTTCCTCTTACTTTACTTGTTCAACTGGAAAAGTGAAGAAAACAGACAGCACGAACTGACTTGGTGATGGGGTGTGGGGGTTGCGTTTGAGGTTCTCAAGGTATATTTTCAGGTGGCTGTAGGGGAGCATGTAAAATCCTTCACGTGCACCTCTGTGGATTTGGCATCATGGGTAGCTCTGGTCTTATCAAAATTGCTTGTGGTTCAAAGAAACAGGATGAAACAAACAAAAAAAAATGAAACGTATATCCCAGAAAACAGATATCACTTTGCATATCTACTTCATTCATTACATGTCATGAACATTCGTTTTCCTGTACTCCTACGAAAATATTATCATTTTATTTTTAACACATTTATTTACATATACAATAATTGAAAATTACACCTGAGCTTTGTATTTCTTCCTATATCAGAACTAAAGAACTTCTTATCAAGAGGCCCCAAATAACATTGGTGCAACCCAACCCATTGGTGTAAGAAGCAAGCTTTTTTTTTTTAAGATGGTAATAAGTCAGTCTACTTTTTTTTTTTTTTTTAAGATTTTATTGGGGAAGGGGAACAGGACTTTATTGGGGAACAGTGTGTACTTCCAGGCCTTTTCTCCATGTCAAGTTGTCCTTTCAATCTTAGTTGTGGAGGGTGCTATTCAGCTTCAAGTTGTTGTCCTTTCAGTCTTAGTTGTGGAGGGCGCAGCTCAGCTCCAGGTCAAGTTGCAGTTTTCTAGTTGCAGGGGGCACAGCCCACCATCCCTTGCGGGAGTCCAGGAGTTGAACCGGCAACCTTGTGGTTGAGAGCCCACTGGCCCATGTGGGAATCGAACCGGCAGCCTTCGGAGTTAGGAGCATGTTGCTCTAACCGCCTGAGCCACCATGCAGCCCAAGAAGCAAGCTTTTGAGATAAGTCATTTCTTAGTAATATCACAAAGGCTTGTTTTCTAGCTTTTTTTTTAAATTCCTGCAAATGTAATGTAAATTTCTTATGCACTCCCTCCAGTGATGCTAGAGATAACTGCGATAAAAGGGGGAAGTAAATGAGGGAGAAATAAATCACAACTATACAACATATCCTAAGGAGTTGTTTTATTTAGTTTTTCTTTAGGGGGATGGTGTGTGTTTATTTTGCTGTTTTAAGGCACATAAACATTTTGTTGTTTTAAGACACATAAAGTCCAAATTACAAATGGGCTGTTTTTGAAAATTGGTTTGTTAACTAGTTATTTAAAACTTAAAGTGAACTTTTCAATAGAAACAATGATATAAACAACAGAACCAAAACTAATCACGTAGCTGGAAGTGAGGCAGAGGCCATGTTCCTGCTTTGCTTTCTGCTTAGCACACTTGCTGGCTTGGCTTGCAGAGCCTCAGACACTGAGAGAGACATGGAGGCCAAGAAAGGAAGAGGCGCCTTTGAGTGCAACAGCTGTGGAAGGCACCTGCCTTGCTCCTCTGGTGGTTTTTGTCAGTCACTACTATTCTGCATTAAGTCCCTCTCTAGTTCCACTCCTTCCCAGAGTTTCGCCATTGCCTGATAATTTGATGAAGTGGTTTCTTCCCCAGGCTCAGGGCTCCTCCACATACTTGCTTTCCTTCACTCATTTTTCTCTCCTCTCCTGTCTGAAAGGCTCACGCCCTCCCTCAACCGGGGAAGCCTCTTACATCAGCTTTGACTCTACAGAAACTATCTTTGGCTCGGGGTTGTCATGATACCAGGTCAAAATGTATCTGTATTATGGTATTTATTTCATGTAATACTGAAATACTGGTATTAATACAGTTGTTTTCTTAATAATAGAGATATTGTCAGCAGTAGGTTTTCTCCCTTTGTGGAAGCATCGAATTTTACAGTTTGTCCATAGATGCTACTCCATTGGAGAAAAAACTAAGGTTCCTCTGTGCTTTTGGCAAATCTTTCCAGGCAATGTGATTGACAGAGGAGTCCTGGTTACAGTCAAGTCTCCTAGCAGAGGAGGACTGGAACAATAGAACAAGTCCTCTGGATGAAGGAACGGTGTCAAGTTTGAAGGAGTTGGGCCTCTCAGAGATAAGCAGCAGAGATGGCAAAAGCCCAAGAAACAGAGGGGCATGCCCGCTCTGTCCTACATGTGTGTTGGTGATTGTGTGTGAGAGATGCTCCAGTCACGTCTAGCTGGCTTGAGGGGAGACTCTCTGGCCTGCTGCGTAACTGGAAGGCTCAACACCTCCAGTCCTGTTACCTGTCTGTCGTGTGAGTGGCAGCAGTTCTTAGCCTGACTAACCAAAGATGGCCCTGCTTACCTAGAGCATGGAGATGTCCCATTATCCTTACATTGACTTCAGAATCCTTAGCTTTAGCTTTAAGGTCTGTCTTTATTTATAACAGTAATATGTACTTTGGAAAATGTAGAAATATAGAAAGATCTGCACAGAAAAACAGAAGCATTTGGAATCTGACGTCAAGTAATATTTTGTTATAAAATATCAAACATTTGGTATTACTACATTTACATATCTCTATATATGTGTATATATGCATCTATACACAGATATATTTTTTTAACTTGCATTAATGTAATATTTAAATTCGGTATCTTGTTTTCTCTACTTAGCATGTAGTATCATTTGCCCAAGTTATCAAAATTTCTTTGTAAAAATTATTTTTAGGGCTGCCTAATAGTCCATTCCCCCAATATAGCACATTTAAGTTGCTTTAAACTTTCTTGTATAAATAATGCTGTAATGAAAATCTTTGCTTGTCAATACTCAGTTCTACGTTGGAATAGATTCCTAGAAATAGAAAAACTAAGTCAAGGTGTCAGACTCTTTGAAATATCTTGAAACATCTTCAAGAACTGCATTCAAAAAAGGATGTACCAATGTATACTTCCAGCAATGGTATGTAAGAGTGCCGACTGGAAACTATCCATGCCAGCAGTGAACAGTAGATTTCATAAATTCGTCTTTGCCAATTTAGTAGGCAAAAATTTTCTTGTAAGATTTTTTCTGGAGAGGTTTACAAAATCATTCGTATACACATTGAACATTTGTAATTTTTTTTAAAAATCGTGTTCTTTGACCATTTTTTCTGACATTATTAGAAGATTTTTATCCCTATTTCACAGTGATTTTAGATATTTTCTCTGCTTTCTATTTACTTTATAATTTTGTTTATGATGTTTTTGATATTTTTATTAGCCAAAGGAATTTTCTTGGTAATTTCACACACACATCACATATTCTCTCCGTCTCTCTCTCTGTCTCTCTCTCTCTGTCTCTCTCTCTCTCATACACATACACATGCATATAAATATCTATATCTTTTTCCCCCATTTCTTCCGCCTGCCCTCCCCCACACTCTGATTCAAGCCTTTGTTTCTCAGTCTAGTTGTGTAGGTAGGACACAGCTCCCTGGCCCATGCTGGTGTGATGAGCCTTGCGCTCCCCTGGCTGAGGCTGTCAGTCGCCAGTTGTCGGTCGGCCGCTCGCACTGGCCACCGGCTGCTCATGGTGGCATACAGTAGCCTGCGGCAGCCCACGGCAGCCCACGCAGACCTCTGGCTGCTCATGGCAGCCCAGCTCCAGGGAGAGCTGTTGTTCACAATCTTAGCTGTAGAAGGTGCAGCTCACTGGCACATGTGGGAATCAAACCAGTGACCTTGGTGTTAGGAGCTCCGTGCTCCAACCACCTGAGCCGCCGGGCTGGCCCAAAATATCTATATATTTGTTTAGAACATTCCTTCTATTCCTATAATCAGTTAACTAATCACCAATATTTTCTTTTGTGTGTCTTTTTATGGCTTTATTTTTTTTTTACCCTGTATATTTAATCTCTTAAGAATGACTTTATGTATTATGTGAGGTATGGAGCTATTCTCTCCCGCTCTCCCCCACCCCTCCGCCCCAATCGTTGAATAATCCACTTTCTCCCTGGCTTTACATCCTTTGTAGTAGTTATAGATAATAAAGTCTTTATTAAGTTAATACATGGTTGTGAGTATGTGAGATTTTTTTTCCACATTGTGTTTTCTACCTATTGGTTCTTATACACTTAGTTTCTAACTAGCTAGCTTTTTGCCTTTTTTTATTTTAATACTAATAAATACCAGTATCTTTTAGATTTGATTCTTTTGCATCTTCTAGGCATATAATCCTCCAGTCTATATATAACCCTGTTTCCCAGAAAATAAGACCTAGCCAGACCATCAGCTCTAATGCATCTTTTGGACCAAAAACTAATATAAGACTGAGTCTTATATAAAGCCGGGTCTTATATCATATTATATGATATAAGACCCGTTCTTATATTATAGTAAAATAAGACCCGGTCTTATATTATATTAAAATAAGACTGGGTCTTATATTAATTTTTGTTCTAAAAGACGCATTAAGGCTGATGGTCCGGCTAGGTCGTCTTTTCAGGAAAACAGAGTAGGTTGATTTTTGCTTCCTTCCAAATGATAATGCTTCATTTCTATTTCTTGCCTTTTGTAGTGCCTGGAACTTTCAGATCAATCCTGTCTCATAGATATTTAAGTAAATAAGTGGAGGAACCTCTGTAAACATCGTTTACTAAATTGTGTCCCGCGAGATCATCTATTTTAAAAAATGGCAATGGAGGAAGACCTTATGCTTCCTCTTTGGGCTGGCATTAGAACTCCGATTAACAGTACAGATTCAAGCTCTGGAATACGTGGGTTTGAATCCTAACTGCAACTTACTAACTATAACTTTAGGCAAGTTACGTAACCTCTCAGGCTTCAGTTTCTTCATCTGTATAAAGGGAATAGAGGTTGTATTGGCTTCATAGGATCGTTGGGAAGAGTGCATGAGTTACTAAAATATGTAAAGTACTTAGAGCAGTAACCTGTGCATCTTAGCTTTGGGACCTAATTTCCAACCAGAACCCTAACTGAAAAGAAACCTGAGAAATGTCATTTTTAGGCTTTCCAGACTTTGGTAGTTAGAAAGCCACCCTTGGAGGAAAGTGGAATAGAAAAGGGTTCCTCAGCTTCAGTGCACAGATGAGTTAGTGGTGTCTTGTCAAATGGTCTGGGATCGGGCCTAAGATTTCGTGTCTCCAATAAGCTTCTGGGTGGCGCCGATGCTGTGACCATGCCACACCATTTGAGTGCAAAGGACCACTGGATAAATAAGCCATAGTATCTATGAGTCAGGATCTATTAGTATATAAGGAAGTTATTTAGCTGTTTCCCTAGAGGGCATATTTCAGCCCTTGGTAAGATGTGAAAAGCCAACAGTTGTTCTTCAGGCCAAGCGATTTGCATGAGGTCCTACAACTAACTAACTAGTACGAGAGAGGAGATCAGAACCCAGGTGTCCTAACTCCAAAGCCATTGTTTTTTCATATTTACAAAGATTGAGTCCATGTGATGGGAGAGCAGACTGACAAATCTGCTGCCCTCCCTTAGGTTATGTAGTTCAAAACTAGACACTTGTTTATATCCACTTCCATTCACGTCTTTCAAAAACAATTTACAAGCAAAACTGTAAGAAGTGCTATGAGTTTGGATGAATTTATGCCTAAAAGTAATCTCTTTTTATTACCAAGGACATCCAGTCACTGGAGTAACTGAAGAGTTTTGCATGTGATAGGCATCTTTTGTTCTTTTTTAACTCATTCTGAGTAGAAGATCTAAATCAGTGGTTCTTGAGTGGGGGGGGGGGGCAGTTTTAGTCACAGAGGGCATTTGGCGAAGTCTGACATTTTGATTGTTAAGACTGGGGAGTGGGGGTGTGCCACTGGCATCTACTAGGGAGAGTCCGGGGATACAGCTAAGCCCCCTGTAATGCACAGAACAGTCCCCTGCCACAAAGCATTGTCTGTCCCAAATAGTTGATAGTGCCAAAGTTGAGAAACCCTGTTCAAAATATAATAGGGTGACAGTGCTTTGAGTTGTCAAGAATAATTACCCTGCTGATAAATATTCCAGTGGACAGGTAAAAATTGTTCATTGAAGCCTACATTCCAAACAGGTAGACAGTCTCTCAACTGATCTTGTGTCTCTTCTTCCTGCAGCTCTTCATATGCGACTTCCTCTATTTGGCTCTCACATTCTCTCACTCTGTTTCTGCCCTTCTCTCCTAGTAACCATCTCCTTTCTCTCTCTTCCTATTGAGTGTCTTCTTCTCCCATTGTCTTTCATTCTTCTCTACCCGTCTCAGCCACTTTCTCATTTTCTACATCTATCTTCTCTTCCCAATTCCTTCTCTTTGCAGAAGCTGAGCATTAAGGAACGCTGAAAAAGGTTTTGGAATATGACAGTTCTAAGTTCCAATCCTGGCTTTACTACTTTCTTAGCCTTGTCATCTTAATTATTTAATCCCTAGTGGACTCAGTTTATTCACTGCAATGGGCATAATGCTACCCACTTTAAGTTCTTATTAGGATTCAGTGACATTTTGTATACAAAATGCCTATCGCATAGTAGGCCCTCAGTGAATATTAGCACCCTGTTTTACCTTCACCTTCCCTCTCATCTTTTTCTCTGGTTTGCTTCTTTTTCCTATTAACTAACCACGACATAGAACTTTCTTTTTAGTACATGTAATTTTCAGATTTCTAGTAAATGAATATTATTTACTCAATAAAGTGTTAAGATTTCCTAAACGTATTTCTCTTAAAAAGCATTAACCCACAGACTGAAGTTACGTTGCTTATTGTGTAGATCCTCAGCTGATGTTTTGTTGTTGTTTTGGGACACTGATCCTTGATTGAAAAAAAGAGTGGCCACCCTCTCTGTACAAATTATTCTCAATTTCCTAGTCAAGAGAAGCGGTGAAGCAAAGTTAAAGGGAAAACCTAACTTTGCCTAAGTAGCAACTCTGTATCTTCTTCATACCTTCTTTAAGCCTTAGCCATACCATCTTCACTTTCTGTCTTCTCTGGAGCTACAGTCTTATCCTGCAGTAGCAGCCACGTGTCCTCAGAAACCTTAAAAGTCGCCACTAGTCATGTTTTGGTTCATTAAGTGAGTTATGTATTCGTGTGTGTGTGCGCGCGCGTGTGTGTATTTAAGGGAATTGATAAGACAAAAAGTAGTTTTATTTGAGTAGAGAAACTGAATTAAATTTCTAACTAACTTAAATGACAAGATACCTTCTGATCTAATTTTACCCCCATCTTGTGTTTTGCGGTGTTTTTTCTTTTCCCCATTTAACCTCATTGGCAGCTGTGCCTTATCTTGACAGAGAAAGAGGAAATGATTGGCTGTTTGTCATTGGTGTTTCCTTATGGCAACAGCTATGGTTTATCAGAGTTCTAAGAGAAAGCATGGTGCAAATGTTTTGAACTTTATGAAAAATAGAAGATAAAATTAGTAATATTTAACATCTAAACACAGTGTTAAAAGGTTAAATTTCTATTTGTAGTTTTTACTGTATTCTCTTTGACGTAATTTTTTCTAGCATCTGTGTTTGAGGGTTTCTTTTTTATTCCCGCTTTCAATTACTCTGGAAGCACTGATTTTTATTTTTTATCCTCTTGATCAAAATTTTACTTGGACATATGCAGACCATCTACAGAGGCAGGGAATTTAAGTTTGATTTCTCATGACCAGGGAATTTCGTAAGTCTGAATTCAGAATTCCTTATTGCCTCAGTTTCAGAGGTAATAACGTATAACAGAAGGTGTCACTGCCACAAGTCCAGAATTAAGAAAGTCATTTTTAATGGCATAGGTTTGATTGTGGCTAGTTTCAATACGAAAGCTATTCCATCTTGTGGTAGTATACTGTCATGCACATACAAGGTATCCAGTAATGTCACCAAACACTTTTTTTTTTTAAAGAAAGTAGATTTTAGGAAAAGTGGAAACCGTAGAAGTTTTTAACTTCCAGTTTGATTTAAACACAACTTCACTTCATGACATAGTATTATTTGACAGTAATCCATGCACAGCCCTTCTCTTATTTACTTTAATTAATTTATTTTTTCATTATGTAACCATTCTCTTCCACTAAAATAAGCAACTCTTTTAATATGTTTGATAAATATGGCTGAAATTATGTATATCTTTTTGAATACTTGCTGATTTCATCTGTCTCTGTTTGCAACAATGGTTTAAAATATTGCATCTTATTGGTTAAAATGAAAGTGAATACAAATTTTGGTACTTTTCAGCTTATAATAATTTCAAAGACTAATTCAAGAAACAGCTGATATTCTCATTGATTTTTATTGACCTCCTCAAGAATACTTTTTTCCTTTATTTGTTCAATTTTGTTTTCTAATTGGGGAAGGGGAACAGGACTTTATTGTGGAACAGTGTGTACTTCCAGAACTTTTTTTCCCCAGTCAAGTTGTTGTCCTTTCAATCTTAGTTGTGGAGGGTGCCGTTCAGCTTCAAGTTGTTGTGCTTTCAGTCTTAGTTATGGAGGGCGCAGCTCAGCTCCAGGTTCAGTTGCCGTTGCTAGTTGCAGGGGGCACAGCCCACCATCCCTTGTGGAAGTCAAACCGGCAACCTTGTGGTTGAGAGGACGCGCTCCAACCAACTGAGCCATCTTGGAGCTCAGCAGCTCAGCAGCAGCTCAGCTCAAGGGGCCGTGTTCAATCTTAGTTGCTGGGGGCGCTGCCCACCATCCCTTGCGGGACTCGAGGAATCGAACCAGCAACCTTGTGGTTGAGAGCCCACTGGCCCATGTGGGAATCGAACCGGCAGCCTTCGGAGTTAGGAGCACGGAGCTCCAACCGCCTGAGCCACCGGGCCAGCCTTGTTCAATGTTTTTTAAGTAGAGAAAAGTATAAATGGATGGTATGACTTGGTATTTAATTATAAACGACACATAAGTTATAAATATAATAATAAACATACTATAAATTGTAATCTCTAATGCAGTCAGTGAAGCTTTTTCTAGTTAGTAAATTCTTATATTAAGCAAATTAATTATATCCATTTCATAGGAAACGAAACTGCAAGTACATTAAGTATCCATTGAGCAGGAAAACATGTCCAGCCTCACGACAAATACAAGAAATTGAAATTAACCATATTATTGGTGATTTTTCACATGTCAAGTTGTTAAAGATTAAAAATATGAATAGCGTGGGTTTAAGGAAACAGTGTATGAAATAAGAATATACTGAAATAAGAAGCATAAATCCTTCTGGAGGGAAATCTGGTATCAAACCTCATGAGTAGGTACTGTTATTGCCCGTCCTTTAAGGATATAAACACTGCAGCAGAGGGAGTTTAAATAACATACTGTAAGTATCACAGTTAGTAAATTGCAGGCTTGAGATTCAAACCCTTGAAGTCTGAGCTCTTGACAATCCAGCTAGTGTTGTTGGGCCATGAAATCAATTTAGTGGAGTGTGATCAGGATGGGATAGGACACAGTAGAAATAGAATGCATCACACATGGTATGAGGGTCAATTCATGGAACTTGATATGTCTGGGACAAGAAATTATATATATATATATATATATATACACACACATATATATAATGTGATTGGGGAATATCAGGGAACAGTATGTTTTTTTTCCAGAATGTCAAGTCATTTTTCAATCTAGTTGTGGAGGGCGAAGTCACTGGTCTATGTGGGACTCGAACTGGCCACCTGGGTGTTATGAGCGCTGCACCCCAACCACTGAGCCCGCCCACCAGCAGCTCAGCTCCAAGCTCAAGACCTTGTCTCTCACTGGCCCATGTGGGAATCGAACCAGCAATCTTGGTGTTATGAGCACTGTGCTCCAACCACTGAGTCACCCCAAGAAATATAATGTTTCTTATTGTGGGTCACAGTCCAGATCACTGCACCCACCCAGCCAGCTCGGTTCTATCTCCCAGCCTCTGCGGGGACCCGCCTTGGCAGAGTTCATATCATCACCTTCACTGTTAGCTCTCCAAGCTCCAGCTCCACCTAATGCGCAGAAATAACCACCAACCCACCCCACTTCCTCTCTCCCACTACTCTGTTTTGTTTTTCTCATAGCTCTTGCACTTTGAAATTACCTTATTTATTTGTTTGTTAACATGTTTACTCTTTGCCACTTCCCACTCCCCTCCTCACAGGCTCACACTAACACATCATCTCCATGAGAGCAGATATCACATTATGTGGCACATGCTTCAGACAATTATCCTGGCATCTCTGAGATCATATAGAGTCTGTAAAAACGTCTATCCAAACGATACTGATGGTAAAAACTCAATTGATACTTTTGCTGAAGCAGTGTGGTTTCCCAGGGAAAATATCTTGACGATATTAGTTTTGAAGACAGAAAACTTTGCGCTTTACAGGGACAGTCTCTATTTTCAGAATCTACAGCAAAGAAACTAGTGGTGTGAGCTGTGCATTGAGCTGAAGCGCCCCTTGTAAGGCTTTTGTGAGAATTGAGACAAGGATTGTGTTCCTTGACATGCTGTATTTAAAAACCACCACAGTATCAAGAAAGTGAAAGACTAATGAACAAAAAGGATCGTGGGATACTAACTGTGATTAATTTATATAATTGGTCTAAATTTGCAACTTTGTTTTTAGTTTTTCTTGAGGCTGAGCAGAGGAAAGACAAGGAGTGAAACCCATAGCTGACATTGTTACAATTCAGATCTGCCGTTTCTATAATGGCAATGTTGAAGGATACTTCTCAAAAAGAGGTGAGACAGTAGTGTTCATTAAATATAAAATGCAGACGTGTTAAGGATTTTATCTAACTCCCATTAATGAGGGAACCAGCAAGTGTTATAGGCGATTTAAAGGACAAATCAAAGGAACAAAAATGTATATGGAGAAAAGACTTGTTGAAATGAACTTACAAATGGACATGAAACTAACAGGCTTTTTCCATAGTCAAAGGGAAGGAATACTTGAACCTCCACTGGGACAGAATGTGTTTGCATATCCATAGTTAATAATTATTTTGTATTATTATCGGTTATCTGTAATTTACAGACCTGTAAAATACCTCAAAAGCCATGAAGGCTAAACAATGCTGTTTTCCAAGGAGATACCCTGTAATTTGTTTTTTGTGGGTTTTTTTTGCTTATTCTTAATTTCCTTATAGTAATCAAAAAAGTTCTACAAGTTGCTAACCAGAGTAAATTAATTGGAGGAGGATCTCTCCCTTTACAATGTCTCATGCTGCTAGGAAATACTACTCATTCTAATCTCCATGGTAACATTGTATCCACACATTCAGTGTTCACATGCAGGCGTAGGACTTATATGCATGTGAAAAGCAAGGGTTGGTTTCTATTTGAACTTCTTGTTATTATATAACCAAAGTTAACCTGCTACTAAGATAACTGCTGAAAAACAAATATTGACGAGAACAAGGTGGCTGCTCCCAGGGTTCCCACTTCTATGTCTACTTTTTATTGAGCACTCAAATCTTAATTGCTCATTCATGTCATCCTTGGGTATTTTCTCCATGTGTTGAGTGGTTATTGGTGTCAGAGACAACTTTGTCTACTCAAGGGTTTCACGGGCGTGTAGAATCACGTTTAATTTAAGCTTTTACATTTAAGGAATTGAAGGATTTCTTCATAGAGAATTAACCAGTTAGCATGACCATCCTTGGATCAATAAAAATACCCTGTGTGAAACACTTAAGAATAAATATACCAGAAAAAAAATGAAAAAAATACCAAACTTCTTCCTTCATTATTTAATATGTACACATAGTTCATTTAACAGTAATATAATGGAGAGAGTATAATGACTCTGCCATTTCTGGATGACAGTATGTTTCCTTTGGAGTTTAAATGATTACTAGGATCTCATTCTTTGGGAACTCTGTATTGGCTACATTTTAAGACTTCAGTTGCGGTAACCACCTGGCCATACACTAAAGATACTTTCTTCGTTAGTGTCATTGAACATCAGTTGCTTTAGAAACTGAGTATAGTCATTGCGTTACAGTTTTCTGTGCTTATTATTTGTTCCTTATTTGTCTGGCTAGACACCTGGAATACAAAGAAACAAACAGAAACAGGCCGCCCAAATCGCTCCCCTGATTAATCTTGCATTGTAGCAGGGAGAGAGAGACAGTGAGTAAATGAATTCTACATGGGTGGGTTGTAAGTTCTATGGGAAAAAACAAAAACAGGGAGAGTGGATAGGGGGTGTGGGTCTGGGGTAGGGTTGTTGTTTACATAAGCTGTTGTAGAGGGCTCACTGAGGCGCTGTCTGAGCTGAGACCTACAGGAAGTGACAAGGACTGTCTAGGGTGTGCCCCTCCTTGGTTTTGAGTCCTGAGGAGGGGACAGCCACATTTGAGGCTCGTTCTTAGTGACTGTGGTAACCTGTCTTTCCCCAGTCTCGAGTCTCAATTTTTTCTCACCCTTCCCCCCTTCCAGTTCTCTTTTTTTTTCCAGTGGTCCCTCCCTACTGTAAGCAAATTCAAATCCTTTGTGGAAAGATGAGTGGAAGATGTAAATTAATTACAGACTTACTTCAGTTAGGAACTTTTAACTTTAAAAAAGTGTGATGACATGATGTTTCTATCTTAAAGAGTACCATATAATCACAATGAATTTGTTAAACTGTTCTGCTTTCTTTTAATGCCTGTTTCAGTTTCTTTGCACTAAGGAAGGGATTTAGAGGTTTACAGTCAGAAAACTCCTGCATTCAGATTCTGCCTGGTAGTCTAATTCTGGGAAGTCACTTGACCTCTAGAGTCTAATAACACCCACCTTGTGGCACTTTTCAGAGGAGCAAATGCTTGGAATGTGTCTGCTTAGTGGGGTTATTGAACAAATAGCTAAGAAGCAAATAAAAATGGGGAGATGCCATTTAAAAATGAGAAAATCAAATTAAAATTGCAGGGATTTTTTTTTTGTTTCTCAACAGAATAAAAATATTTCACTAATAATTTTCTCTTGGATAGGATGTGATTTAAAAAGTGAGAGTCTTCAGCATAGAAACCATATAAGCATTAATGAAATCATTAGAATACATGGCATCTTTATCGGGAAAGACTATACAGTAAGAGGAGACGCCTACAGATGCATCCCTGAGCAATTCCAACACAAATTCAGAGGTCCATGAGCCAGCAGGTGTGGACCACAGAGGACAGAGGACGTGAATACACCACGACGCCTTGCAGGCTCCTTGGGTGCCCTCCTGGGTTGTGCCATTCTCTGGGGCGGGGACCTAGAGGAAGACTGACTTAGGGCAGATGACTACGACCTTGGTACAGGCCATGTGAGTTTCAGGTTCCTGTGAGACACCTATATGGGAATTTTGAGTCTGCAGCATAGAAATCTGAAGAGTTGCCAGAGCTGAAAAGTGATGCTCAGACAGATAAGAAGAAAACGGCATTTTTTGTAAAGATACAGGTCATTTGAATTAGTAAGGGAGAGTGCAGCCCTGTCTTAATATGGTGATTTGAGAACATATATTTCCTTGTATGTTAACGTCAGGGAGTGTGGATCATTTACTTTGTGTACCCACAGCACTTAGCTTGCTCGTGATAGGTATGCAATTATTGTTTATTGATTTGAGCTACATTAACTGAAGGGTTTCTTTTACAAGCCAGACTGTTCTGTAATTCGAGGGTACTGATCAAACAGTACTGGTGCTCTGGGAGGACGTGACACACACCAAGAACTAGAGTGTGGTTTCCTGGAAGTAAGCAACAAACTAGTCAGATCTGTGCAGGCTTGCCACGCGCTGGGTAGAACGCATCCTGCATGAAATGCAAAATATGCTGAGAAGGGCAGATCCTAACTTTATTTTTATTGGTGTTTTTTTTTTTTTTACTGGGGAAAATTGGGGAATAGTGTGTTTCTCCATGGCCCATGAGCTCCAAGTCATTGTCCTTCAATCCAGCTGTGGAGCTCCAAGTCCAGTCGCTGTTTTCAATCTTTAGTTGCAGGGGGCGCCATCCCATGCGGGAATTGAATCGGCAACCTCGTTGAGAGCTCTGGCTCTAACCAACTGAGCCATCCAGCCGCCCTCTGTCAGCTCAGTGGCAGCTCGGCAGCTCGTTGTCTTCAATCTAGTTGTGGAGGGTGCAGCCCACTGGCCCATGTGGGAATCAAACCAGCAACCCTACTGTTCAGGGCTCGCCCTCTAACAAACTGAGCTAACTGGCTGCCCCAACGGATCCTAACTTTAGACTGTAACTCCACACTTTTTTACAGTAGGCAGAAAACTTGTAGTCATTTTCACTATTTCACCATTCACCTAATATTAAAACAGCTAATGTGCTGTATTATAAAATAAGGTAGCTTTATGTACATATACTGTTTTCAAAGAATTTCTTCCAGAAGAAATGTCATAAACCCATATACACTTGTCTTTATCTGCAAAACTGAATTCCTGCAGATTCTTTAGTGTCATAACTAATGAAAACCAATTACTTTTTTAGTCAAAATGGTAGATTGATAACTTATTAGGCATTTCATTTACTAAGAATTGCACCACAGTGGTTATTTCAGAACTGCAAAGAAAAACATGAGCCAAGTCACTGGATTTGAGCAAAAGAGCAGTGTATACAACAAGAAGCTGTGATTGTATGGAACACAATTAAAAAACTCCCAAGTGTTGTCACATGAGTGGTATTTGCATAGCTTTTTGAAAAATTGTCAGACTCATAGGTACTGTTACCTTTTCCAAGACCAAATCCCATTACAGATCTTAGTAAGAAATTAATGATAAAAAGTTAATTTTAAAGGCAACTTAGGGGGCCGCCGGATGGCTCAGTTGGTTAGAGCGCCAGCTCTCAACAACAAGGTTGCCGGTTCAGTTTCCATGATGGGATGGTGGGCTGTGCCCCCTACAACTAAAGATTGGAAACGGCAACTGGACTTGGAGCTGAGCTGCACCCTCCACAACTAGATTGAAGACAATGACTTGGAGCTGACGGACCCTGGAGAAACACACTGCTCCCCAACATTCTCCAATAAGAAACAAAATTAAATAAATTTTTTAAAAGTCTTTATTTTGAGAGGTTGAGTGGGGTGGCATCTAACATCACTCTGGACTGACTCCCAACTTTTCTTTATCATTGTTCTTCCCCTTTCCTGTTTGTCTCTCCTTAATTATCATATTCAGTCCAAATGCTGTTACATATAAAGGGAGCCTGTCTATGATCATCGGAGCCCATTCTACTGTGTTAGAAGTTCCTTGTTCTTACTACTAAGGCAAGAAATTGCAGGGGGGGGGAAAGTAGTTATTTTCTGTCCAAGTAGGATACATTTTTCTCTCTTAACTGGATATAATTATAAAAATGAAACACAAAAAGTCTGCCTCTGAAGTGTTCCATGTGTTTTTTTCTTTAAGCCTATTTATGTTGCTTTTCTTTACTTCTGGAGAAAGGTGGTAGATTAAGAATTAAAGGTTGGAACTAAAAAAAAAAAAAAGAGAGAGAATTAAAGGTTGGGGTCAGCTGGTTGTCTCAATGGTTGGAGCGCAGTGCTCATAACACCCAGGTCACCGGTTCTATTCTCACAGGGACCATTGAGCTGCGCCCTCCACAGCTCGATTGAAAACGATGACTTAACTTGGAGCTGGTGGGTCCTGGAAAAACACAATGTTCCCCAATAAACATTAAAAAAAGATGAGAATTAAAGATTGGTTTGGTTTTTATATTTTTAAAAAGAAACATTTTAAATCATGGTCAGATTATATCACAGTTGAGATCAGGTGCTGTACTGTACAGTGAGGCAAAGGTAAACACCACAAAACTATTTTTAAATGATTTATTATTTCTGATGACTATAAATGAATCAAGACAAGCGTACCTGAATTGCTATTAAAAACTTTTTGATATATTAAAACAAATAGTACGTGAATGATTACAAGGTTGATTTTAGATTTTTAAGGAAGTGTATAGTGTAGGGCTTCAGAACGTGAGCGTTACAGCAGAATGACTGAACGTGTGTCTTCATTCCACCACTTACTAGGTGGTTGCGACTCAATTATGTAATCTCTCTTTCTCAGTTTCCTTTATGTTTTGCATAACAAAGTACTTAAAACACTGTCCAGCACATAATAAATAATTGATCAGTATTAGGGCTTTTTAAATTAATAAATGTTTCCTTTGGCTTGAGAAATAGAGTTCTTTGTCTCTGACCCAGGAGTCTTGTGTCTTCTGCCAGCACCCATGAAACTGTGACAGGCTAACTTGTTAACTTGCAGGGAGGATACTATGTCAGTCCCTTCACTGTTCTTGCCAAAGATGAAGAAATAGAAACAAGCAGGGTGAATTGTTTCAAGCAGTTTAATTATGAAGAAGAAAAGACACAGCAGAACTGGGGAGAAGATCTAAGCATTTATAAACATTAATGAGAAGGAGCCAATTGAGAGGGAAAGATTAAATGTACGTGAGACAGAGTGAACACGGAAAAGGGATAATGCAAGGAGGAAAAGGATGTGATCCTAAGCATACGTAAAAGAAATGGCACAGAGGAGCACTTCCTCATTTCTTTATTTGTAACAAAGGAGAATGCAGGGCAGATGGGCATGAGAAGCTCATTGATTCACTTAGCCAAGTTAAGGAAGCTCTTTCCCTGAGACTTAGGTAGGTGCCGAGCTGGAGGAGACAGAGACAGAGCAGTGGGAGGAAGACTCAGGGGGTGTTCATTTGCTCTTTCATGTAAAGCTCCATTCACAGACTACTGTGTGCTATCCAAAAATGATTTCCCTTTTGGTTATATGCATCTGGAGGTGTATACTTAATAACTTTGCCTTCCTACTTACGATTTCCATGGGTTTGCTTTGGTGTAGCTGGCTCTGCTTGATAGCTAGGGAAGGCCAACCAAAAGTGGCCAGGAAAAATCAGCTTCTCAGTTTTTACTGTGTCTTCTTTTGGGTTGTCCGAATATTAACCATCGAGCTGTGTATTCTTATGTAGTTTCTAAAAACTTCTAGAAAGTTGTATCTACAAATTTCTACTTGGATAACACCCATTAATTGCTTGTTTAAATTTTATTAATACATTCTTCACATAAATTATTGCTAATGACAATAAAAACGAATTAATGAGGAAGTTATTGAGCACTATAGTTAAGAACACAGGCTTTGAAATTAAGTTACAATACGTATTTTAATAAATGAAGGTTAACTGTCATGATAAATGTAAAGTGTTTAACACAATATCTAGCATATAGTCAACGTTCAATTAATGATAGCTATTATCATTTTTTATCATCATCTATAGTCAGAACTCTTGGTTCCAAGTGACAAAAAATCAACTCCTACTAGAGTTTGCAAAAGAGGAATTTATTGGCTCATGTTATTAAAAAGACCAGTGGTTGATGCAGTAGCTGATTTCAAGTACTCAAACTGCGTCACTTCTTGGCTTTCCTTTATATTGGCTTCCTTCGTAGCAAGCTCTCCCCTTGTGGGGATGGGATGCTCTGCATCTTCCCAGCTAACCGACAGCAGTGGGGGAAAGTGTCTTCTACAATAGTTGCAGCAAAAGTCTTAGGTAGAGCTTTCATTGGCCTTTCTTGAATTACATGCTCATTCCTTAAGTAATCAAGTGTCCAAGGAAATGAAATGCTCTGATTGGCCAGGCCTAGAACTGGGGAATGGGGACATCCGCAACCAAAACACATTAAAGAAGAGTGGGTGGGGGTGGTTTCACCAAAGTTAAATCAAGCTGCTACTAGCAGATGGCGGAATGAACACCAGACAGGGAAACGCAGCAGACTCCTGGTGCTGCACATGTAATGCCGTGCAGTAGCATGATAGGTAATACCACACACGGGAAAACAGCTGAAAATGCATCTTACATTGTCACTCACTTGGTGGAAGCCTGTTTATAGGATGTAGCTTGTGCTCTTCCTAAAGTGAAGACACAGAAGTTCCGCCATACTACTGTGCACAACTTTAATGAGGTAGGGTGTTCCGTAGAAAAACATCCCACCTCAATTTCTATATACCGTGTATCCCTGAAAATAAGACCTAGGTGGACCATCAGCTCTAATGCGTCTTTGGGAGCAAAACTTAATATAAGACCCGGTATTCATATATATGGTGATGGAAGGAGAACTGACTCTGGGTGGTAAACAAACAATGGGATTTATAGATGATGTAATACAGAATTATACACCTGAAATCTATGTAATTTTACTAACAATTGTCACCCCATTAAACTTTAATTTAAAAAAAAGACCTGGTATTATATTATATAAGACCGGGTGTTATGTTATGTTATGTTATGTTATGTTATGTTATGTTATGTTATGTTATGTTATGTTATGTTATGTTATGTTATGTTATATTATATTACATAAGACCCAGTCTTAGATTATAGTAAAATAAGACTGGATCTTATATGAATTTTTGCTCCAAAAGACGCATTAGAGCTGATGGTCCACCTAGGTCTTATTTTCAGGGAAACATGGTAATTAAATTGTCATAACACTGGAAGAAAAAAACAACTATCACAAGAAAGATGCTCACTAAGGTATTACATAACATAGGCAGTATGATACAATAAAAAGAAAAAGAAGTAGAAATCACAAGACATAAATTCTACCAAAAATATAGTAATAGTTACCATATATTGAGTGAATATTGTGTGTTCTAAAAGCTTTTTATCAATTCCCTCATTATATTATCATAACTCTAGGTATTATTATGCCCCTTATGAGGAAACTAAGGGTCACTGGTCAGATAATTTGCCTTGTAGACATGATAGCAAGGTTGGAATCTACCCTGTTTGCTTCCAAAGCCTGTGTTTTATAACAGGCTCTGTGGCTTAACCTCATTCCTTGTTTCCAAAAAAAAGAGACTTTGACTTAGTTATCTTTAAGGATCTTTCTCTCTCAAACATCCTGTGATCACCTTTAATTTCTCATTATTAATTTTCTGTACTTTCAAAGAAGGATTTTGAATCAATTATAACACCCCTTCATTTCTATGTATGTCTTTACTCATGGACCAAAGAAAATCACTATTTTGGTGAGATTATTTTTCAAAACGCATGTCATAGTATTATTGTAGGATCATGAAGGAAAGTGCATTTGACAGATGTTCCTCCACTGGGACCTCACATACAAATAAGGAAACGTGGCAAAAAAACAGTGATTAAAGTTAGAATGGGAAATCACCGTCGGCATTTCTGTACTTTGTGTGAAGCGGTTTTTGTTTGTTTTGGTTTTGCCTTATGTTGCTATTGTAGAATATTTCTGTTGTTCATTTAACAAATATTTATTATGAACCTGGCACATTGCAATATACTAAGTACTAATGTTAAAATTTGTAAGATGTGGTTCTTGCCTTTAATAGCGTGGCCCTTCCTATCAAAGCTAGAGACAGGAAATGAATAAAGAATTAATTTTATAATAAAGTATTATGTGAGGGAGAACACACAGAGATGCTCACATCTTAATCCCAGAACCTGTGAATATGACACCTGACCTGGCAAAAGGGATTTTGCAGATGTGATTATATTTAGGGACCTTGAGATGGGGAGACGATCCTGGAGTGTCCAGGTGGGTGAGACCTAATCACATGGGTCCTCAGAAGCAGAGAACCTTTCTCTGCTGTGGTCAAAGGGACAAGTTACCTGCAGAGGAAGGGTCCGAGGATGCCCTGTCTCTGGCTGTGAAGATGGAGGAAGGGGCCAGGAGCCAAGGAATGTGGGCGCCTCTCGTAGCTGGAAAACGTAGGGAAACAGATTGTCCCCCAGGGCCTCCAGCTGGAGAGAGATGCTGTCCTGCTGACATGACCTACAAAACCACAAGATGATAAATTTGTGTGGTTTTAAGCCACTGAGTGTGTAGTGATTTCTTATGACAGCAATAGAAAACTAATACAAGCACGATAAGTTCTCTTTCCTTACAGACTAGACGTGGAGAAATAGAAGAAGAGGATCACTGTGAAAGTTGTATCAGAAGAGCTAGGAAGACGTTTTCCCAGAAGACCCACAAAAGTCATTGTTCCTAAGTCGATCACAGGCCCCTTCCCAAGCCAGTTTCTGGTCCAGGGCAGGGGACAGCTCTGAGACCTGTCGTCTCTGGTGCTGTGGGTGTGGTGTGTCTCGCCAAAGGACAGTGGTCTGGATTAAGGTTCTCAGAGGAAGGAGGGAATGGACATCTGCAACCAAATATCCACAACATAATATTCACAACAGAAATACTGCTGATCCCATAAAAATCCATACAATGTTTTGAGATTACTGTAAATAAATAATCCTTTGGAGAATAAAACCCATCTTTTGTTTTGCAAGAAGTGAGCAAGGTAGAAAAGCTATCAAAATATTGGTCTAATGCTTGCCAAACACATCATACATTGTCTCCATTTATTTGACAAATCTTTATTAAACTCTATGTGCAGCTAGCTATTCCCAAGACAGCCCCTGCTGTGTGCCGACATCTGAGGACATCAGAGGCCAGCCAGAAGATATCAGCTCACGCCCATAGCTCAGTGCAGTGAGAGACGTTCATCAACGTTCATATTTGCCCTGAATGAGCATTGTATGGTGCTAGGAGACTGGATTGAGGCTTTATTAACAGCAGTTGCTAAAAAGCAAAGCAGGGAGGAAAGAGTGCACAGGGCAGACTAAACAGCAGGTGCAGACGTGTGGCAGGCAGAAGCTACAGACCTCTGTGGTTGAAACTGAGAAAGACAGAGGGAGGCTGATGGCAGGATGAGGCCAGAGACCCAGATACAAGCCAGACGAAGCACGTGAAAGATTTTGGCCTTGATCCTAAAAGCATGGTAGAGATAGGGTGATTGGGTTTTCCCTTTGAAAGGATCCCTGGTGGCAGTGCGGTAAATAGCTTGTGGGAAGCTAAGGAATGTGTGCACTAGTGGTTAGGAATCTACCGGAATAGTCACGGCAAGAGATGTCAGTAGACTGCCCTAGGGTTGCAGTGGTAGAGGGAATAATCGTGTCTACACATTAAGGAAATATTAGAAGGTGAAGTGAAGAGGATGGGTGGTGAGCTTGTTGCGGAAAAGCAGTGAGGACCGAAAAACTCAAGCGACACCAGAGGTCAGGGAGCACACAGCTTTATTACACTAGCGGGACCAGTGGGATTGTTCCCAAAGAACTGAGCACTGACTGGGGTCAGGCGCTTTGTTTTATATGTTTAGGCCTCCGGGTTGGTGGGGGGGAAATCTGTCTGGGGTGCCAGGGAGATCCGTCCCTAGCAGCTGTGATCCCTCAACTTTGTTTTGACAGGGAGGCCTCTGACTATGGTGCCTGCGGGAGTCATCTCTGATAAGGTATGGGAGGAGAAGGGGGACAGAGCTCTTAGGGGGAGCTTGCCGGAGATAGCTCCAATAAGGGGGAGATTGAGCTCTTAGGGGGGCCTGCAGGAAAAACCGTCCCAACAAGCTGGGTGGGAGGTGGGGAATTGCTGGTGCCTTGGTCTCTGGCCTTCAGATCTGCCACGCTGGTGGTGGTGCCATGGTGGTGCCGTTGTGGAGCCAGGGAGTTTTGGAAGAGTACCACTTCCTCACAGATCATCCAGGCACTTTACATTTTATTTTGAATGAGAACTCCTAAAATTACTTAATTGGATGCAATTTTGATATCGGCAGGAGACAGACTAGAAAAAGCAAAATGCAGTTACTTGTGGTGGTTTTGTAGCATTACGTTTTTCATTCTGTCGAACCACATCCACAACTCAAGTCATAATACATTTCTTTAATTTCCTAATTTTGATATAATGCAGTAACTTGTCAATTCTGTAAACTAAAATAACCTCACCAAAAAGCAGTAGTTGATGGGAGACTTTGAACTCATATGTGATGCCCATGCAGGTCTTTATCTCACTGCTGTGCTTACAATGGGGTGCTGGTGCCAGGTCCTACCAGACCTCAAGCCAACTGTTAAATTCTCAGCAACCTTACAAGGTTCTTGTAAGGAGCTTGAAATTGGCCACAGCGGGAGGACTATCACGACAGACACTGGGAAACACTACACAGTGGGGTAAGGATACGGATCAGGGCCCCACCTTCACCCCACTCCCACAAAGCCTGTTGTTGGCACATTCACCAGCACCCACTGTTTGCACCTTGGTGTTTGGGGATGTCCTAGAAATAGCCAGCACTGCGGTGAGAGTAAGCTATGAGAATGCTGCCTGTTTTCTTTTTCATATTTTCTTACGTGTCTTTAGGATTGTGAACCCCCATCCAGTTCATTGCTGGATGTCTTTGATGTTTCCACAAACCTCATTTGTGAAAATATGCCACTTTTAGGCATTATTCTAGTGATCTTACTTTTTTCCTCTCATTTGGCTTCCCCAGATTAAGAAATACTGCAGTAAGGTGGGAAATTTTCAGTAATTATTGAATCTGGTTGAGAGTTATATATGGGTTCTGTTTTCTCTAATTTTGTGTGTGCTTGAAATAGTTCATATGTAAAAAAAGAAGCAGCAGGCTGCAGCAGCTACAGCTTGCACAGAACAGTCCTTGCTGGGTCTTCCACTTCCAGTCTCAGTATCCCGGCCCTTCCCAGGATGAGGTGTGAGCCATTGCCGCTTCCCCACCTGACCCTGAGCAGTTAACTAACTTCCTCTTTTGACTAAGCGTTGCAATACCTACTTCTTCCCCTGAAAAGCCCACAGGCAGTTTGTAGAAGAATTTTAAAATACATCTTCAGAGAGAACCATACAAATTAGGGTACTTTCTTTGTACTAAAACCACAAAAATACTGGAAAAAATTCTTGAAAAGCTTTGATAATGACAGAAAACCCCAAAGTATAATGAGCACATAGATTTTAAAAAAAAGAGTACAGATTAGATTCGAAAGAGTAAAAAAGAAAGTAAAACTTTAGTAAGAAATCAAGAAGAGAGTCCAGAAATGATACCAAGAATGCTAGATCCTGGAGAGGAGACAAGGTGCAGCACCGGAAGATTTACCAACTCAATCACAGACCCTTCCAGGTCTCTCCAAAAGAAAACGCTTCACAGAGTAAGATTTTTTGCTGTACTTTTTTAATGTAGTATGTTATCATGGAACACAAAAGCATGGGAAGCTGAGAAAGATAAAATTGAGCCAATCACAGCACATCAGCGAAGGAAAAAATAACTTAGAAATTAAAATATGAAAATGAGGAAATAAGGCCGGCCCTGTGGCCAGGGTGTTTGGAGCGTCACCCACGCTTCTCCTGTTGTTGAGATCGCGTGTTCGATTCCCACATGGGCCAGTGAGCTGCGCCCTCTACAGCTAAGATTGTGAACAACAGCTCTCCCTGGAGCTGGGCTGCCGTGAGCAGCCGGAGGTTGGCGTGAGCTACTTCAGGCTACCGTGTGCTGCCATCGTGAGCCGCCGGCGGCCTGTGAGAGCTGCCCTGAGCTGCTTGCTGTGAGCCGCTGACCAGTGACCGGCGACTGACCAATTACCTCAGCCGGGGTAGCACAAGGCTCATAACACCGGCATGGGCCAGGGAGCTGTGTCCTACACAACTAGACTGAGAAACAACAGCTTGAACTGGAGTGGGGGGGAGGGGAGGTGGAAAAAGGGGGCAAAAAAAGAACTATGAGACAATCATTATTTTTAGAGACCTTCACCGATTTCTCATTTTATGTTTGCTTCTTTGATTTAAGGATGTTGAAGAATCACAAAACCACACTGCTGAGCCTCTGGGAGACGACTACAAAAAGATGGGAACACTTTTTGGTGAAGTGAACAGAAGCCTCATCGACATGGGCTTTACAAGGATGTATTTTGGAGAACGAATTGTGGAACCAGTGGTGGTCGTTTTCTTTTGGGTTATGCTGTGGTTCCTTGGCCTGCAAGCCCTTGGACTTGTAGCTGTTCTTTGCCTTGTCATTATTTATGTGCAACAGTGAAATGTGGCCAAATGAGCTGTTGTTTGACGTTTGATAGCCATACATGTAATCAGTGAAGTTACATATTTCACTACACGAAAGTTGAAAAGTTTGCCTTGTTTCAAATTGTGTGCTATTTTGTAGTTAAATTTGTAAGTGGATGTTGTTTAAAATTACACTCAACTCTTGATTATAGTAGGGTTGAATATACATTTTGTAGCTTATTCAAAACTCTTGTTAATTTATACTGTGATCTGTGCCCACTTTTAAACACCCCTATTCCCATGCCAAATCTTAAGTTACACCACCAAAAAGTAAGCAAAGAAGATAGCAGGATATAGAATTCAAATCAGGCAATATAGGTCTTGTAAAGAGGTCCAATAAAACATTTTAGAAGAAAATGGATGAAACAGGGAGCTAAAAGGAAGTTTTAACTGGAGAATTGCTCCCTGCCCTCAACAAATTATTTGGGAAATAGTTTGGATTTCTATCACCCCTAACCAACGTAAATGAGAATTACTATACACTACGGAAATATTAGGATGAAAATCAGTACAGCTAGTACATCTTCGAGAGATCAAAAGGAATATATTTATTATTGATGGGGAAACTTCACAAATGAAATGTAACTTTTCAATGATATAACACTTGGGCCTGGAATCACTTCAATGTATCATTTGAGTTTTAGGCAATTTTGGTGCTAATTACTTTTTGTGAATTTTTAAAGTCTCATAAGCCAGGTCCATAGTTGGCTGAACCCCATGGCAGTGCTATATTTTTTGGTATCTAACAAGTTGCATATTTTTTCCTAGAGAGACATTTTCAGAATATATTTTTTCCAGAAATTTATATTTTATAGTTCTTTTATAGCAATTATTCTAAGATTTAAAAAATCTATTTCTTATCTTGGCATAATTTTTCACCCCAAAATTAATTTGTATTATAGCTGAAATACTTTAATATTATTTTAAGGATAAAAGTGAGCTCATTTTCTTTGATATCTGACTGGAAAGTACAGTATTGATGTAGAAAAGCAACTGCTTAAATTTGGACCCTAGCAGACTATTGTGATAACATTCCTGTGAGGCCAAAGCCAAGTCTATAATGGACATTTTATTAGTGTATCTTAATGCAGCACTTTGGAGTTTTATACGGAAATAAGCACATCTTTAAGTATACTTTGAAAATGGAAAGTGGACTACTGACATTTTGAATATTGTTAGTGAAACTAAAATCTTCACATTTTTCTCTTAGCAACTTTCTCTATAGACAAAGGGGAGGTAGTTAAGATAATTATCTAAAAATTCAGGTTAAATCAGAGGCAAATGGGGCATTTTCATCTTTGGCAGGGCAATAACTAAAGCAAGTAAAAAATGTTTACTATTCCACTTTGTCAAGGTTTTACTCAATCCTGTTTTAAAATTTTATTCTATAAGTTCTCAGTGTCTTCCATTCGGCAGGAGAAAATTGATTTTTTTTAAATGTTCAACTTAGATTTCTAAAATCAGTTAAACCTGAACAAAATGCCAGAGGGCACTAAAAAGTATTGTGCATTTGTTTAAATGCAGACCTTTTACAGTTTTACTTAAAAAAAAAAAAAAAAAAAAGGCTACTAGATCATTGTGTTACATTGGGTTTGCAGTATGTTTATAGTAACCTTTATGAACTCAGCATAAGTGCAAGTTCTTTGAAAAGCTATCTTCATTTGTGCACAGTAGAATTGTGAGTTTTTTTAATACAAGTCCTGAAATTTTGTATATCTGTATTAAATATGTAAATGTACATTCCTGTCTAATGCTACTGGGAATTTTAATTTTCCTTTAGAATGTAAAACAAAATATATAGTGTGCATAATAACAATTCTGGTTCCACCAGTGCCTAATGTTAAAAATATTTTAAAAGTAAGTTTTAATTTATATATATATATATATATATATATATATATATATATATATATATATATATATACACACATACATACACACACACACACATATATATGTAGCTAATAGGGTAGATATTAAGTTACAGAAATGCGATATTTGCTGTTTCTTTATATATTATTGGTTAGAGCAGTATACCATCACATTGTGTGCTTTGATAGGAAAAATAACTTTGCTTATTTGATGGAAATATTTTCTTTCATGAAATATATTAGAATGCAGATTATACTGATATCCTGAAATGAAAAGAAACTGGTAATTTTTTGGGTTTATATTATAAGGAATTACATTGAAAATGATTCTCAATCATTTCAATCATAGATACAAGCCAACTTTAGAAACTTATTGCTTATGAATAAAAACGTAAAAGTTACAACACTGTTATTAGACTTAATGTATACATCACTCATACCTCCAGCCCTAATTGAAAGGAAAAAGGTCATGCAAAATGAATAAACTGACTAGATGAATAAATCAATTTTCCTTACAGTGAAACCAGCATTTTGTAGAATGCAGTCCTCTCAGATCTTAAGCTGTCACATCCGCAGGGTTTCCCGTGCCTGGCCGCCAGCCAGCATTCTCAGTCCGCTGTGCGCATGCGCAGGCTGTCCCTCCTGTGCCTCCAGCGACGTCAGTTCGGTAGCTGGAAATTGTCTGGGTGGAGTATCTACACCGTACAAGTGGGCAGACAACAAACAAGGGCTCCTTTTCCCTGGCAAGCCAGTTGTTGGATGTGTATCACCACGCCACCTGCTAGCCCTGGAGACCACAGCCCCACTGCTGCTCCTACAGATGTGAACGGAAGACACCGAGGCAAGTCCCTTCCACCCTCCTGTACGTGCGTCTTTTCCATGTGGACATCACGGACATGGTTGTTTTCTGACCAACATCTCTACTTAATCACGTGTTTTGATCCGAGAAAATCCTCTGCGCTGTCACTGGGCCACCAGTCTGTTTATCTAGATGAGGAGGAGATCCAGTGGCAGAACTGACAGAGGGCGAATTCCAGCGTGAGTTAGGGACACTGTAAAGTGAAAGCTCAGCATAGTCAAAGCGATCGCGGGCTGTTTGTTTGGCTTATGAGTTATACTTGAAGTTATTTTACAAATGTTGCTTGATTTCAGCTATTTAAAATGTTTGCATTGCCAGTTCATGGCTTTACAAGGTGAAAGAGGGGAAAGTCAGCCTTTGATACCTGTTAGTACTTCTGGTAACCGAGGTGGCCAAGCAGAACATTGGCTAGGGCACAAATGTGGCTTCAGGGTTATTGCTGGACTTGGGCTACTTTGTAACTCCCATTTCTCTACCCAGCCTGTAACTGTTGGGGTTCCTTGGCGTTCCTTCCAAAAGCCTGTTGTCTCATCGCTCTGCACAGCAGTGCTGGCTGGTGTGAGCACCCCCGTGGCTTCAGTTACCTTTCCTCCTAACCACTCTGCAGTCTGCACCGCCCTGTCAGAGCCTCAGACAGAATACGAGGGCCGCCCTTCACCTGCTTGGCGGACAGTTGGACTTGTTTATCCCTAGTACCTTCAATTCAGTGTGGCCAAGGAAAGGGCTCAGCACCCTTCTCTCTTCCTTCTGTGTTTCCCGTCTCAGCAAATGACAGTCCTCTCCTGCAATACCCACACATAACCAATCACCAGGTCCTGTCCAGCATATTTCCTAAAAATGTGTCTCCTCTCTCCACCCTCTGCACTCCTAGTTCCCTAAGTTTCATAGTCCGCTGCAGCAGTCGTCTCACCCAGGTGTTAGCTCAGAACCCTAATGGTTTCTCGGCCTTCATTTTTCCACTTCATGCTCAAAATAATGTCTCTAAACATGACTCTGACCTTCCTGGCCAAATTTTTTCCAGAGGCTTCCTGGTTCCATTGTGATAAAGTCCTTACTCCTTCGTATGTTTTACAAGGCCCTTCGTGAACAAACAAGTCCGATAGACCATCACAGACAGCGGGACAAACCGCCATTGGGGCGTTTCTCCGCAGCTGGCCAGGTTCACACCTAGAGGCAGGTAAGTCTGCACTCTGCCACCTTACACAAGTCCCAAAGCATTTGGAATCGTCAAATTTTTGGAACATGTTTAAAATGAGAATCCAAATGGAAGTGCAGAACTCATGTATAAAGAAATCTCACCCTCTACCCCCAACACACTACTGCTCCTGATTTATGTATTGGGGAATGGGCCCCCGTCACACTTTCAGGCAGCATGATGTAATTCTGCAGGGAAGAGCTTTGCCCAGCTTTGGCCCAGAATAGTCAGGGCCCCTAAGAGTAATTTTAACTGCCGTTTTTATCCCTGGAATCTTAGGAGTGGGTAAGGTCAAGCAGAACAATGACCCCAAGCCCGTCACGCACTGAAACCACAGCATTGTTTGGGCATAATTTCTACCTGTGGTCACAGGAAAATATTAGAACAGTGTACAAACAGATGTGCAGATAAAACAATCTCTTATGACACATTTCCTGCCTGCACAATCTGAGTCACACCCACACCTCTAAACTCCAGGACCCACACCTGTAAGATGGGGTGATCATTAGGACTGAGTATGTAAATGCACGTCTTCTGGTAGCACCTTACACACTGGGCTTTCAGTAAGCGCCAGCCATTATGAAATGTAAATCAGTGGGAAGCTCATACAGTGAGAGCCATTAGGGTCTGATTGTTTTATTGTTGCCAAAAGAAAGACTAATACCAGGAAATTCTATTATAACGCTGTGACCCCAGTGCCTCACGATAGAAATCCTTGTGAATCTCTTATTAATTTCAACTCTTAGTGCTTCATGAATCAAAATGATCATAAAAGCAAGGTATGAAGGACCTGAACAGCTGAATGCAGACGAAATGTGCTATGTGAGCTGCCCTGGTGAGGAGCACACTGTCAGCAAACACGGAAACTCCACACCGGCGCCTCTGTTACTCCTTTGTCCTGGAGAACTAGGCGTGGGAACACACTCGCCAGTGCTGCACAATTCTGCTCTGGATTAGAACAATTTACAAAATGAGCTCAGTTCTGAAAATACTCTTTGGTTTACTCCATTGTATAGGCCAAGAGTATTCTGTCATGTTTACAGAGTCCCCGACGGTGTCTGGCTTTTACTCCAAAGTGAAATTTCAGACTAATCTGTTGGTTTATGTTATGTAATGTTATGTTTCAATATGCACTAAAAATATTTCCCCCAAATAAATACAACCGTACACTAGCGCTGTCACGTGAAAAAGCTGGTATGTGCCAGTTCCCATGGGGACACTGTGCATACAGGTAGTTGGGATTAGCCAGTAAAGGTGATTGACATGTAGTTTTCAACAGAAGATTATCAATATTTTCATAAACACCCTTTTAGTCTGCAAGGACATGCTAAAACAGACTATGATCTTAACTAATCTTTACTTTGGCAAGTATTCAATTACATTGTTCCATGCCAGGTTTGGCTTTCATATTTCCTCTCCACCTAAAAGTGAAAGTTTCTCAACTCAGGTGTTTACGGATATGAATGTTGAATGATAAGCCACAGAGAATCTTTAGTGCCACCTCCCAGCACATTTCAAAACTGGTTCTCCCACATTTTCCTTCACTGTCAGTTTTGCTTTCAGATATTTTTATAAGATGTTCATTTTGAGCTGATATCAACTAACTATACCTGTCCTCCGGCATTTCTCCGTTTGTCAAGTTGTAACAACCATTTCTAAAGAGCTCCATGCTTGGCGACAGGATGGTCCCAGCTGCCCCCGTCTGTAATGCAGACAGACCTCTGTGCTACCCTTCCCTTGCCGTGTCGCTGACACCCGTGTCGCTGACACACAACTTTTCCCGCTAACGGACCTGCAGAAGCCTCCGCCTAACAAAGCAGACGTTATTTTTGCGATGCAAAGATTTCGGCACAAAAAGATCTATGCTTTAATACTTGTTTTAAGCTACAGGCGCTTTACTGATGCCATTTCCAGGTGCCACCTGCCACTGCTTCCTCTGCAAAATCAGAGCAAACCTGCTGCCAACACTCGCTGTTCACGAGCAGCCACGCACATCACCGGCGACTGGCAGGAGTGTCCCAGCGAGTCCCCAGGTACCCCAGACTTCGGATCCGTGTTTCCGCTGCCCACTGCGCGGCTCCTCTGTCCCCAGCGACCACCGCCCTTCCCATTCCAGCCCTGGGGTCAAGGCCGCCGCACCTTCAGGGGTCGCTTAGACACTGGACGGGTTTCTCTGGGCAGAGTTGGCACATGTGCTCAGAATGCAAACACAAAACTCGCTGTGGGACAGCATCTGCTGGAGTTCATCGTGATACAAATAGATGGTTCCAGAAATAAATTAGTGGGGGAGAACAGACAAAGCTCCTGGGCAGAGAATTGCAGATAGCTGTGTAGAGAGGGCCCCTCAGAAGGGTGGAGCATGACTCCCACGTCTGCGTGTGGCTTTGGCTTTCCAGAGTGCTGCGTGGGTGGGGGTAGGGGACGACCTTGCGGTGCACAAGCTTGATAAACACTGTTTCAGCCACGTGACAAGCTGCACATCGGCAGCACTGAGCAAGGTGGCCGGCAGGCCCGGATAGGGGATGGCCCGCTTACTCTACATCTGTGGTCTTCCTCTCAAGAAACCTGAACTCCAGCTAGTCATGGGAAACACATCTCACAAACCGAAATTGAGGCTCATTCTACAAAATGGCTAACTGGTCCTCCTCAAAACCGTCAGGGTCATCAAAAACCAGGTGAGTCTGGGAAACTGTCTCAGTCCAGTGGAGGCTAAGGAGACGTGATTAAATGTAACGTGGTGTCATAGAAAGGATTCTGGAACAGGAAAAGGACCTCAGGGAAAACGAAGGAATTGTGCTTAAAACATGGACGTTTCATAAAAATGGGGCAGTATCCGGTCATTAGTTTGACAAATGTACTGAGTACAAATGTAAACATAAGATGTAGGGAAACTGCATGCCAGATACACAGGAATTGTACGATCTTTGCAACTTTCCCATAAATACAAAACTATTCCAAAGTTAAAAGTTTATTTTCTAAAAACTAACAAATTCTGCCTGACTGCTTAGTAGTTTGTGTTGTCAGACAGCTTCAGTTTCCAATGGCTCCTTTTATAACCCTCCTGTTTTTATACATTATTTTATGGCAGTCATATAAAATTTACAGTAATACACTTTTTCGAAAAATTACTGATCTGTACCTTTCCATGTGAGCGTTTGATTACTGTTGAATAATTTTCCAGGGGAGGGATCAAGAACAGGGATCCGAATGTCGGACACAAAGCAGTGAGCTCACACTCACGGGTCTCTGGGTTTCATACATACCTGTCCAGTTCTCAGGGTTCCTGCTGGGTGTGGGGTCTGCCTGGTAGTGGGCAGGCAGAGCTGGCTCAGGGGTCCTGACATGCCTTTCTACTGCTGAGTACTCTGGTCTGCACAGGATGCACCCACACCCTCTGCTTCCCATGGATCCCCAAAGAACAATCTTCACCTCAGATCCAGTCTACCCATAAGAGAATTCCTAGGCTGAAAATGTCTTTCAGAATCTTTCCAGGACGGCTTCCTGAGTTGACATCAAGGTGCAGGGTGGGTCCTGCAGCCTGGTGAGCCCCATTCGCACTGACGTCTAGCCATGGGGTATCCTCCATGTCTCTGCCCATCACCAAGAGGCCCTCTCAGGCTGTAACAGGTTCCTGGTGCTCTATGGACAGTAAGGCTCTAGGAGGCCTCCTAGCCTCTCTGACAGCAACTCCTGCTTCTCATCAACAGACCTCCTTTTATGGGAATATGAGAACATTTCTGCCCAAGCAGCTCCAGTATTCTCGCTGACATTTTTGAAGGTTGGCTTCTCCAACCATCCAGTGATAATTATGAAGAATATCCGCACATTGAACAGGTGACAGAGAAAAAAGAATTGCGCTTGCAATCTATTCTTGACTCCTTCCCTCTGGGGATCGGGCTGTGCCTTGGTTTTCGGGATTGTAAATGTCAGTTTAACTCTCAAAGACGTAAGACATGATCAGATAAGGTTTAGAAAAATCTTGACTTCGATTAAATATTACATCTAAACTAATTTGGTTATATTTATATATTAAATCTATATATTTGTTATGAATATTTATTATACTTATTTATTTTAGTATACATTTTATATACATTTTCCAGGAGCTATATATGGCAAGCTGTTAAGAGTGGTGATCTGAGTGGTGTGCATATTTTCATTTAATCACTTTTGCTTAATTTATTTTCTACTCTGCAGTACATGTACAGTAATGATGAAAGGTTATTTTTTTCCCTTTTGCTGCAAAAAGCTTTATTGTGTCCATTTAGCCCATGGCATGGGACAGTGCTGCGGGGTGCTTAGAGGGCTGGCTGGGCGCTGCAGGGAGAGACTCAGGCAGAAGCCCAACGCCAGGGGCGCACAGGGACCCCTCCCAGGTCTCTGGCTCCGAGACTCCTGGTGGAGCTTGGGGGGGAGCCTTTGGAGGAGGTGCTCGCGCAGCCCCGCCTGGGGGGCCAGCCCACGGAGCTCACAAGGGGTCGCCCATCTCCTTGATAAGTTTGGCCTCGTCGTCCAGGACATGGCTGTCCGTTAGGGCACAGAGCCCGGGATCTGGCGGGCAGAGCCCAGGGCACGCAGCCCGGAGGACCTGGTTCAGGGACTGCTCGCGGGGGCCATGGAGGCTTCCACGGCGCCCTGAGTTTTACCCCACTGGTCTCCGCCGGCTCTGCAGGGCCCGGAAGAGAGTAAGGTCGCCACGCTGGTTTTGCATCTTCATGCGCGTCTCCTCGCCGGCTCTGGGCCACACGGTCGGTGGAAATAGGAGCCCAGACAGAGGCCCGCAGGTGTGGGGGGGACCAGGCGGCTGACGGGGCCTCCACCTCGGTGGAGCGATGCTGATGAACGAGGGAGCTCATGGTTGCTGGCAATAAGGAGTTAAGCTCCCAAAACGGTGCTGGCCTGTCTCAGAGGACGAGGAGGGCCGAGACGGTTCGAAAGGTTGCGACTGGAAGAGGAGGAAAGAGGTCGAGGGTAGTCGGAGGCTGGAAGAAGGGGCGTCCCTGGGTCTGTGCTGTCCAAACGCTGTTGAAGCAAGAACGCTCCCGTGTCCGCCGAGGACACTGTCAAAGGGCATTGTTTTTAGTTTATGCTAATTTATGCATCAGTCCATGAAATTTCTCAACCTTCTACCTGTTCCCTGCCTGACAGAAACATGTTGTTTTTTTAAAGATAACCGAGTTAATTACATAGAACAGGTGCTGCAAAAATACATACTAAGAATGTTAATAAACTGAGTTTCTGTCTAAATAAAACGCTTTGCAAAATTTTCCATGAGGTGTTGGACTTCACGATGGAAATTTCCAAACTATTTTCACTTGGTGCTATAAAAATTGCATGAGTGGTGGCGCCTGAACACAGATGGGAAAACTTGGCCATGCATGGACGACAGAGGATAAGGCTCAGATGCTGAGCTGTATTCTTCACACGGCTCTGTGGGGGCTCAGAGTGCTCCACAGGTGACGTCATCACTGACTGCTGGGAACTGAGCTTAAAGCAAGGAAAGGTGAGGCGCAGCGCTGAAGCCTGAATTCAGAACGTTTATCACTGGCAACTACTGTGAACTTGATTTTTACACAGTTTATTGTTCAATGGTTTGCATACCTGGGATCACTAATGAAAGTTTAAATTCTGAAATCCCTGAGAACATGTGGCGACAGAGTCCCAGAGAGCACTTTCCAGGCTTTGGGCCTCACGTGGAGAGGTGCTGGCTGGGGTGGTGGCATTGGCTGTGACTGGTTGGCCATCAGCTGTAACCAGTTAGCCAATTGGACACTGATATAACTGCTGTGGCTGCGTTGGTTGGTTGGTTGGCAGGCAGAAAAGCCAGTGGTGGATTGTGCATTGTGTGAATTCTACTTCTGTGTCTCGCCTAACTGCCAGCAACACTGGGGTGCAGGAAGACCCCTTGTCGGAGTGCTGGTGGATGTTGGCTTCCTGTGTCTACAACCCAGCCGCCAGCGAGAATATAGTGGTATGATTCCCCTACCTATGGCTCCGTGAGTGTTCCTTTTTGGCTTCACCATGTCCTGCGTTCTTGTGTGGGGGACGGGAGCTGAGTCCCTGCATTACAACAACCCAAACCAAGAACGTGCAAGTCCCTTCTGAAGTCCCCTTGGGTCCTCTCAAGTCGGCAATAATGCCTGTTGTAATTAACTAATCAGGTTTACAGCAGATCCAAAATTCTTATTTCTTAAGTATTAATTCCTCCTTCTGTGACAGCTCTGCTGAGCTTTGCCGTGATGAGGAGAGCCCGGGGTGAGGTGCAGCAGCTAAAGGGAGGAATTGGCCCATCTGGCAAGTGATTAGCCATCATCCACCCACCAATTCCTGTCCCTGCTTTCCTCCTTTTCTATCCTAGAAACTTGTGCAGAAGTTATTAAAAAACTGCAAAAAAAAAAAAAAAAGATTAAATGCAAATTTGTAGAAGTTTTTATTATTTCTCAATATTTTTCAAAACAAAGATCAAAGTAAAAATTGCTCACCCACACATTAGCCACACATCTGCACAGGGATGACACTTGTACTGGAAGCAGTTTGTAACATCACCTAGCATTTGCTTTCTGTCCTGAGGTTTTTATTTTCTGGATTCTAATTATTTTGTACGGACTTTTTTCCTCCATTTGATATATCACTACCCTCAGTAACAAAAGGAGTAACAATAAAAGCAATGTGACGGAGAGTACTCATTCTCATTGAATACCCACATGCTTCTGTATGTTTCATAGTCTTCCCTACAGTGAGGTTGGGGATGTATAACAAGTTCTGGCCAATAAAATGTAAGTGGTACTGACAGCTTTCACATTCATGGTGGGATGGTGAAGCACTGAATTGCCCTTTTCGAGCTCTGTCTTTCCCTGCCTTGCGTTCTTGAACCTCACGTTCTGGTTGGTAGGTCCACAGGTAGAAGATGCCCCAATGATCACTGGACTGTGTTGTGGATGAAAAGTAATCATTCATTGTTCTAAGCCACCAAAACGGAGGGATTATTTTTTTATACAGCATAGTATACCATAGAGGGACTAAGTCATACTGCTAACACTTTACTTAAATATTTAAAAGTACAATTCTCTTGCATCCTACATGAATGTTTTTATCCATATTGGAAGTTAACTTCCTTTCAAGAATAAATAAAAGCAACTGACACACGAATATTTAAATCCAGTCAGTGGAGCCTGAAATTGAATCACAGTTAGCAATGATTTAATTGTAGACCAAAAGAAAAATAGCCTCGGGTACAAAGAAACTTTGAGGAAGAATTAATGTTGGCAATCCAATCTCAGAAAAACCCAGACATTGAAAAAAGGTAAAAGAAGACCATGACGTTATGTGTGAATTCACTCTAAATTGGTATTTAACGTTTTTGCTGCGATGTTCGTCTATAGTCGAATGATATTTCCATGCCACTGACTGTGGTGTTCGACTTTACCCCACGAGCTCAGTATTCCACAAAGAAAGTTTAGGAAAGCAGATGTACATTTTTCTATATTTTTGTGTTTTTCAAGAGTGAATAAAAATAGGAAATTTTAATACTTTAATCATTTATTTTAATAAAATGTAGCAGTGTAACTATTTACTTAAAAATGTAAATACTATAACTATTTTCTGTAGATTTTTGACACATTATGGAGAACAAACTTGAAATCAATTAACTCGGTGAAAAAGTTAAAGCTGAATCTAATACTTAAAAAATAATTCATGGAAGATAGAAGAAAAAAATCTGTTACATAAGCATATTCCTAATCTTCGGAGACTAACATCTAAGATAAATAATATTTTGCATGTGACAAAAACAGGCTATTTACATAATAAATATTCTAAAATAGAGTTCCTTGGTTCAACCATTATCTCTCAGAAATCTTGTCACATGCGTTTTTTTCTGTGACAAAGGATTGTTTGAATAAAGGAGATGGAGAGGATGATGTTGTTCAAAAGAATGAGAGAAAGATTTGAGAATCAGAAACACTGACAACAAAGGGAAAGCAGGAAAAACTAATAGGTCAGTGGGAGACAGAAGGTGCCAGATCACGTTCAAAGAAGAAAAACGGGTGCTGATAAAGAGTTCAATCCCATTCAAAAAGAAAAAGGCCCATTGAATTTATTTTATTTTTTGCCTGCACGTGGCACCTCTGCTAATATATAACATAACAGGAATGTTCTAAAGCATGTTCGCTCATGGGCAATCCTGAGAACTGAACCCAAGCTATCCGTTACAAAAAAAAAAAAACAGAGCCAAAATTGTGTTTCAGTCACTTCTCAATATGGTACTAAAGTAGGCATTTTTCAAAATAGCTCCAATTCTAAGAAAAACATAAAACAAATACCTTCCAGGGGCATAATAGAAAATAGCAAATATTTGTATATTTCCTCCGACATAGCAATTGTCAGTTGTTTCCTGAACTTCTTGAGTTTGTGTCTTGTTTTGGTTTGTTTTGTTGTTTTTTTGCAAGTTTTGAATTGTCAGGACTCACTGGTATGCTCTAGGCCGGATCATGGGATGCCAGGATTGGTGGGTGGCATAGCACTATACTAATTATACTAAAAGTGTTAAACATATACAGAAACCACTGTGTATTTTTTCAGTGATACGCGTATCTCTCAGTAAGTATCAGGAGGGTATATTGGAAAGGTATAATCACATGCACTAATCTAGTCTCTGGAAGAGAGGGAATGAGTTTGGGGATAGAAGATGAAAAGAGAAAATTATACAGTAGATTTGTGTTTATCCATAAGTTATTATATGGCTTTTGTTTTTTTGGCAAATAGCATATTTACATTTTCAATTGCTTGCTGTTAGTATACATAGAAATATGATTGATTTTTGTATATTGACCTTGTATCCTGAAATTTTGCTACATTCACTTGTTGGCATTAGTATATTTTTTGGAGATACATTAGGATTTTCTATGTAGATGATTATGCCACTTTTGAATAAATACAAGTATTGCCTTTTCCAACCGGCATACCTATCATTTCTTTTTCTTGCCTCATTTCACTGTCTAGGACTTCCAGCTAAATAGAAATTTGAGAGCTGGCATCTTTTACCTGGTTCTTGATCTTAGCAAGAAAGGATTTACTCCTTTATCGTTAAGTATGATGATAGCTGTAGGTATTTTATGGAATCCCTTTGTCAGGTTGAGAGAATTCCCTTCTAGTCCTACTTTGCTGAAAATTTTTATAATGCATGGATGTTATGTTTTGTCAAATACTTTTTTCTACATCTACTGAGAGGATCATATAGATTTTCCTGTTTAATCTATTAGCTTGGTGAATTGCAATGATAATTATTAAACATGAGCCAAACTAACATTCCTGGGATAGTCCAAGTTGGTTGTGAAGTGTTATCCTTTTTCTATATTACTGGATTTAATTCGCTATCATTTTGCTGAAGATATTTGGGTCTATGTTTGTGTAATTGGATTTAAATTAGATTTTCATGAAATATGTTTGTCTGATCTTGGATTCAGAGCAATTCTGGTCTTTTAACTACAAATTCATTTTCTTTAGTAGATACAGGACGATTCAGTTTATCTATCTCTTCTTGTGTAAACTTTGGTAGTTTGATTGTTTCAAGAAATTTTTCCATTTCATTTATGCTGTCAAACTTCTTAGCATACAGTTGTTCAGATTTGCCTCTTTCCCTTTCAATGTCTGTGAGATCTGCACTGATAGCCTGTATTTATTTTATTTCATACATTTGTAATTTGTGTCTTGCTTTTTTTCTTTATCAATTTTACTAATCTTTTCAAGGAACCATATTTTTATTTCACTGACTTTCTCTATATCTCTCTTTTCTATTTAACTGATTCTGTTCTTATTATGTTCTTCCCTCTGCTTATTAAGCTTCTCTTTTCTAGTTTCTTAAGGTAAAAACTGAGATCACTGATTTGAGAATTTTCATTTTCGACAAACACATTTAATGCTATACATTTCACTCTAATAGCTACTTTAGATATCCCACAAATTTTAATATGTTGTATTTTTACCTTTAGTCAACTCAAAGTATTTTTCAGTTTTACTTTGTGATTTCTCCTTTGACCCATGAGAGCTGTATTTAGAATTGCACTGTGTCATTTTCAAATACTTCAGGACCTTTTCAGATACCTTTCCACTTCTAATTCCTAGTTTAATTCTTTTGTGGTCAAAGAACATACATTGTATTATTTCAATAATTCTAACTTTGTTAAGATTTATATATACAGTCTACTTTGGTGAATAGTCTATCTGTACTTAAAAATAATACATATTTTGCTGTTATTTATTGTAGCACTCTATAAATATCAGTTAGGTCAAGTTAATTGTACATCCTTACTGACTTTTGGTCTAATGTTTCTATCAATTACTGAGATAGAAATGTTGAAGTTCCAGTTCAGTTTGTGGATTTGTCTACTTCTTTCAGTTCTATCAGTTTTTACTTCAGCATTTTTCAAGTTCTGTTATTAGTTGGGTACAAATTTATATCTTTTTCATGCATCAATTGCTTCATCATTATGCAATGTTTCTCTTTATCCCTGGTAAAATTTCTTCTTCTAAAGTCTACTTCCTTTGATAATTTACTATTAATTAGCTACTGTGTGGTTTACCTTTGTGCCACCTGCTTTTTGGGATGTGTGTGGTTTTGTTTTTGTTTTCTAAGATTTTATTGAGGAAGGGGAACAGGACTTTATTGGGGAACAGTATGTGTACTTCCTGGACTTTTCCAAGTCAAGCTGTCCTCCTTTCAATCTTAGTTGTGGAGGGCACAGCTCAGCTCCAGGTCCAGTTGCAGGGGGCGCAGCCCACCATCCATTGCAGGAGTGGAACTTGCAACCTTGTGGTTGAGAGGACGCGCTCCATCCAACCCAGCCATCTGGCACCCTCAGAGCTGAGTGGCAGCTCATTGACTTCATTCTAGTTGTTGAGGGCACAGCTCGCTGGCCCATGTGGGAATCAAACCAGCAGTCCAGTTGCCCAGAGCTGGGCTCTAACCAACTGGGCCACACGGCTGCCCCCTGTTTTCCTTTTACTTGGTCTATGTCTTCAAATTGAAAGTGGGCTTCTTTTAGGCAAAATATAGTTGCGTCTGTTTTTATACTCAGTCTAGAAATACCATCAAGTGGGTTATTGAAACATTTATGTGTGATGTACTTATTTATATGACTGAATTTACGTCTACACCTTGATACTCGTTTCCTTTTCCCGCAGCACCAGACTGTCATTGCTTGCACTTGGTGGGCGGCTCCCGGAGGGAAGGAAAGGGTTCTCACTCCTCCTCGTGCTCTCTCGGCCTTAGGCAGGCCGCCTACGCCAGGACGCCCTGTGGGCTTCCGCGTGTTTCCACCCGTCCCGGCTCAGGAGCCTCGGGCTGCAGCTCTCTGCGCGACCCCGGCGCCTCGCTCGCTGCTGTCCCTGACGCTCGGCGTGCAGGGGTCCCGCGTCGTCTCTCTGAGTCTCCAGGCCTTCGCTTCTGCCCGCGCCTCCGCAGCACCAGGGCTTCCTCCGTCCTCCAGCTGCTGGAGGTTTCTGCCTCTCACGCTCCCACTGAGGCAGAAGCCCTTTCGGAGTAGAATGGTTTCCTGTCCCTCCCCCAGAGGTTTATGGCTTTGGCTTTGCAGTGAGAAAAGTCTAGAAATTAGACGTATTTCCATGTCTGTGTGCCACAAAGGGGCATGGGCTCAGACCTCCCCGCTGCACCCAATCTTGCAGGTAGAGGACGGACGGTGGGAAAGAACAGACAAGTAAGTGAGGACTCTTGCGGACCGGGATCCTAAATAGCCATTACGCGGTTGCTACAGCTTTAGCTGTTTTCTTTTTCCTGCTGTTATGGCAGCGACCTTCCCCTCCTGCGCTCATCCGAAGGTTAACCAGATGGCGCGTGCCATTTCTCCTCCGAGGGACTTGTCACCCTTTAGAATCCATCTGTTTGCCTTGACACCTCGGTTCTCTGACAGGCTCAATGAGGGTGGATTTCTGTAGATTGCCTGGCCTTTTCTCACGGCTGGCGTGGGAGCAACGTGTTTTGTTGTTGTTTGTTTTTGTTTTTTCGTGATGAGGGTTGTGTGGAGAGACCGATGAAACAAGACTGACAAAGTGTGGATATGGATAATTGTCTTAACAGTGATGGGCAGGTGGAGACGCATATTCTTTTTCTTTTTCTACGCATGTCTATGTTTGAAATTTTCCATAATAAAAAGTTTTTCAACAATTCCCTGAAGATTGAAACATGTAGAGATTTGATAAACTGTGTTGCTAGTGAAGGATTTCCCCTCTGACAGCGAAGAATTTTCGAGTGCTGAGGACTTTGGCCTAATAACTAACCCACAAGCCGCGCCTACTGCATTTCCATCCCATGAGCTCTGCATGCAGCTGTCTTGTTTGCCGATGTTATTAACTTCACTCATTGCACAGATGTTAATTTTCTTGTCAAATGGAGCTTGGGGTTTTTTTATTGCCAGCTATCGCAGATACTTGTGTAGCCTCGGTCCTGGAAGAAAGGACCCCCGCGATGAGAAATTTTGTCAAATCCTCCCGCCCTTATGAAGAGCACCTATTTCTGACACCTCTCTCGCTGGCTTCTTTTTCTTCACAGAACCCCAATGTCCCCCATTGCCAATCCCTCCTTAGGTGTCAGTCACGGGAAGGTGCCCAGAACGTGCCCGGCACGGCCGGATACCTAGACCCTCACGTCACACAGCCCTCTGCCAACGGCACAGCTGTCTTGTGGACCCACCTGCTGCTCACCCTGCCGCTCCATTCAAGTGTCTGTAGGCCTCACCTTTGTCCACAGGTCGAGGGCCACGTTTCCGTAAATTTCTGGACTTTTTTGTATTATCCTCACTTGCCCCTCAAACAGCTGTCATTTTATATCATGCAAGAAATTATGTGCTAAAATATTACCACAGAAAATATTACAGCATATTTCAAATCATTCTAAATAATGAAAAAATTCTAAATACCTCAAACCCTGTAAAATTGTATCTTTTGAATGATGTCACATTCCTTATCTGTCATTGACCATGCTTCAAGAAAAAAAACCCATTACTTTTGGCAAAGCAGCTGAAAAATTATCCATCACAAAATACAACAAGTACCCACTGAACTTGTTAATAGGCTGAACATATGAAAATGTAATTCCTATAAAGGATAAACTCCCCAGAATTGTAAGGAAGCGATTAATAAAAATCACTCTCTGAACTATTTACAATGTAGAGTGTTACCCCAAATGCCATTAGAAAGTGTTCCGTAATTTTACCAATAAAGAATAAAAACATTACTTTTGCTATTTGTAATTACTGTCTACAATGTTGTCACGCTGCACAACTGAAGAGTACAGACTGCATATACGACAGTGATCCCCTAAGCTGACAATGGAGCCGAAAATTTCCTATTGTCTAGTGACACTGAAGCTGTCGTAAAGTCCTAGCGCATTCCTCACGTGTTTGTGGCAATGCTGGTATAAATACACTGAGCTGCCAGTCATATAAAAAAAGTGCAGCACCTACAATTATGTACAGTGTAGAATGCCTGATGATGATGATAAAAGACTACGTTACTGGATGATGTATTTACTATGTGGATGGAAAAAAGGGGTTCTGTGGAAAGTGGCCACAAAGGGTGATAAGATCATAAATTCCTACTTGGGCAGGTTTTGGTGGTTAGTCCTGCCCTACAAATTCTTTTGTGACAGTTTGAAAGCCAGCCCTGTCGTTGTTCTTGTTGTGTATCCAGGTTAACACATCTTTGAAATGCCAGAGTAATACCCTTGGAAGGGGGTGTTGACCATGAAGGGAGCACATATTCTTGTTGACTATCCTGTAATCTATTCCTGCCTTGCTTTCTCCAGTCTTCATTACACCGCCTCCTTAATTTCAAATCCGTAAAAGAAACTGCAAAACTGTTGTTCTCTGCAGCATTTGAGATCTTGATGTCATCAGTTTGGCTCAAATAAACTCTTATGTCATCAGTTTGGGTTAAATAAACTCTTACCAAAATTCTCTACAGGTTTGCACATTTCTTACGTTGACACTATACTATCATTACTTTAGGGTGTACTTTTTACATTTCTACAAAACGTTGGCTGTACAACAGTGTGCCATGTTACACTGGCAGCATCTCTCATTTACCGCATCTGTTACTGCATCATTTTCTCTTGTGCTTGACTTAATCTTGTTTATGAATGTAGTGTTACCTAAGTGGACAGTGTGTCTAAAGCCTACAGTCGTGTCTAATCATCTCCTAGGCCTTCACATCCACTCACCACTCACTGACTCACACAAAGCAACCTCCAGTCCTACAATCTCCATTCACAGTCAGTACCCTGTACAGCGGTACCATTTTTTATATTTTATACCATGTTTTTATTGTACTTTTTCTCTGTTTAGATACACAAATACATACCATTGTGTTACAATTGCCTACAGTATTCCGTATAGTAATAAACTTTACAGGCTTGTAGCCTAGGAGCAATAGGTGATAAATGTGAACTGGCATCTTAGAAAATGCTTAACCATAGAGCTGGGAGGATATGGACAGAGCTGGGCCCCTTGTTAACTCTCTAGCCCTGACTTCCTGTTGGACTTTGTGGTAAGTACTGGGGGAGGGATGCTAATAAATAGAATAGCCATCTTGGAACCAGGGTTATCTCACGGTGGGCAGCTGGCTGCAGCCCTGAGTTGGAGGTTTTTGTTTATTTTTCTTTTCCTGAATAAACCACTCTTTTGGTGGATTTTCTGGAGTTATTTTTGCCAGGTGACACAAGCTAGGTGTGTAATAGGCTACACCATTCAAGTCTGTGTAATTACACTATGATGTTCACACAATGATGAAACTGCCAAACCTCAAATTTCTCAGAACCCATCCCTGTTGTTACGTAGTACATGACAGGAGTCTTCTTTCTCATCAGTAAAATTATGGAGTTCAAACCTCCCTTCCAGTTATGGGTTTTCTCCCTGCTAATTCTGCTTAACTAATAGATGATCACTCAACTAAATAGTTAAAAACATTTAAAGCTACATTACAAAAAAGATAAGATTCTTGATGTCAAATTTGGTGAAAACTGCATGGTAAGTTCCAATAACCTCTCATCTCAGCTTGGTAACACATTTTCTGTAAAACAGTATGCCGTGTTACACGTGCAGTAATATATTTAACACATTTCTAGGAAAAAAAATTAAGTATCTCAACTCTATTATAATCTACCCACATTCAAGTTCTCATCACTTTCTAAATGTCTCCATTTGTTATCAAACTTAATTGAATTGGCTCTCAATTAATTCTTTCTGCTGATACACCAGATTAAAAAATACCTTTTTTTGATTATAGAATTATTAAATGATCATTGTAGAAAAATTGAGAAAACAGAGAAATATATTATAAAACCTCCCCAAATCCACAATCTTGAGATAACTGCTAATATTTTGATATTTACCATCTAGCTTTTATATTCCCCTATGAATATACGTGTATGTAACAATGTATATGTTCTGTTTTAAACATCATTTGGAATACATAATACATATTTTCTATTCTGATTTTTTCACACATTATTCAGCAGCATTTTGCCATGTTATTCAAGTTTTTTCAAAAAAGCATTTCTGAAGGTTACATAATACTGTAAGAACATACCAGCGAATTTAACCATTCTTCGATTGTTGAGCATTTTGTTTGTTTCTAATTCTCGATAAATATTTCCAAAAGATTTTTCAGAGTTTCATTATCCCCAGATATTCAGAATTCTGTTTCACTGTACTCTTGCAAAGACTGAACATTTGAATTTAAAATTTTTTTCTATTTGACAAGTAAACAATGACTTCTCATTGTGTTTTAATTTGCATTGTTTTGATTAGTGGAATCAATTTTTTAATGTTTTAATCATTTGTATTGATTCTGAGGATCATTCATATCCTTCACTGAGACCAGATTTACTTTCAATAAATGTTTTTAGACACATGTCCATCTAGTGCGTACTGTTCTATTTTTTTAAATTAAGCTTTTTTACTTTGAGATAATTGAGGTGTCACATGCAGTTGTAAAAATAATATAGAGAAATCACATGTACTCTTTACCCAGTTTTCCCCAACGGTAACATCTTGCAGAACTATGGTGCAATATTGCAAACAGTACACTGACATTGAATCAACCAAGACAGGTTTTCCATCAACACCGGGATCCATCCCCATACCTTGACAATCGTGAAATTGGTTCCCCATTTTTATAATATTGTCGTTTCTAGAGTTTACTATATATGGAATTATAAAATATGTAAGTTTTAGCAAGTGGCTTTTCTCTTCCGTATGCTTTTCTGCAGATTCATTTAAGGTGTAGCAACAGTAAGTTGGTGTCAATAGTAAGTGTAACAATAGTAAGTGTATCAATAGTAAGTTCCTTTTTGTTGCTGTGTAGTATCCCATAGGATGAATACACCAGTTTCTTTAAACATCTATAGTTGAATTTTAAAGACTATTTCAGAAATACATTAGCTTGATTTCAGAGGCCGAAAGGGGGAAAGAAGATATAGTCATTATTTAGGAAGTCATTCAGTCATTCCACCAACATTCACTGATTGAAGACTATTGGGCATTTGATCACAAAAAGGTCAAAATTAATTATCAGTACTAAGATTGAAACCCAGGTCAGTTTAGATTTCAGGAAGCGAGAAAATGAGTTTAGATTTCAGGAAGCGAGAACACGTTTAAATAACAATCTTCTGAAAAAGAACAATTTTCCTAGGATGAATTAAAAACAGCTGAAAACTGACATGTTCGCTTGTAAATAAAGGCACCCCCATCCACTGGACTAGGAGTTTACTGAGCCGCACCTGACATCCTATGTTAAGGCCACTACAAAACCGCGTTTTAAGGAGCACTTGGGCAGGTGCTGCAGACCAAGCCGCATCAGAGCAGCGTCTTCCCGTCTCTTGCACCAGCTCCGGGCAGCACGCTGGCATTGGCTGGGCTGGGGACTCTGAAACACCGCAGTCTTCCAGCTGATTTCGGACGGACCCCAACTGCCCCATCGTACGTTATTTGAAGATGTGATAGGAAACGAAACGAGGCCAGCATGGCACCATTAATAAGTGATGCAACAAAGACGCCAGTATGGCGATTGGCGCAGTAACCACAGACCAGAAGGAAATTCTTGGTGCGTTGAAAAACCTTCAGTCAGTCCCTGACTGTCACGGTGAATGTCACCAAAACCGAAGCCCGCCCCGCAGAGAGAGGCGCCCTGCACTCCCGCTGGCGCCTGGCCCGGGGCGCCAGGTGAGCAGCTCGCGAGGCTTCGGTACAAGGCCCGAGAGCTGAGCCCTGACCGCGCGACACCTGGAGCGCTCGGGACCCAGAGGCGGGACACCAGGTGCGGAGGAGATTTCCCAGGCAGGGCAAGGTCCAATCAAACAAACACCCACGCCCAGTATCCGGGCTGGGCGCGCCGGAAGGGACCGAGCGCCGACCCAGGAGCTGGCGGAAGTGACGCAAGGCCCAGTCGCCGGAGGAGGCGGGGCCGCCGTGGAAGCGCGCCCTATTGGGGCCCGGGAGAGGACGGAGGCGTGGCGTCGGGGACGGCACGGGGGGAGGCGGGCCCGGAGCGTACGGGGCGGGGCCTGGGCGCGCCGGGGGCGGGGCCGGGCCTCCTGGCGGCGGGAGGCGGCCTCTCGCGCCGGGCTGGGGCTGGGGCTGAGGCGAGCGAGGTGCCATGCGGCCGGGCGGCGGGTCTGGAGCCTGCAGCCCCGCGCTACCAACTCGCGCGGCGGCGGCTGAGTGGCCTCTGGAGTAGCCGCTGCCTTTGTTCCGAGCACCGTCGCTCACGCCGCTCGCTGCCGCCGGCCCGCCGGAGGTCCCGGGCCCCCTCGGCTCGTGCGGCGCGGATGCGGCTGCCGGGCCTGGGCCTGGGCCTGGGCCTGGAGCGGGAGGAGGCGGAGCAGCGGCGGCGCCGGGCGGCATGCGATGGGGAACTGCTGCTGGACGCAGTGCTTCGGGCGCCTCCGCAGGGAAGCGGGGCGGCTGCAGCGCGGCGGAGGGTAAGCCCCGGGGGGAGCCGCCGCTGTGCCCGAGGCCCGGCGGCTGGAGGCGGCCTCGCGGCGTCTGGCGGGCGGTGGTCGCGGAGGCCGGCGTCGGGGGGCTTCCAGGGAAACGGCTGGTGGGCGCCGGCGCGAGGACAGCCCCGGGGGCAGGGCCTCCCACGAGTGGGCGACGGAACCGGCTCCACAGCCACCCGGGCACGCCCGCGTGGAGCTTGCGGGTGATGCCAAAGGTGGCAGCTCCCGTTTGATCCTCTTTGGCGCCGACGGAGCAGGTGACAGTCTGGGGGGTTTGCGGTAGAAGTGAGTTCGACGCTGCAGCTCAGCGAGGGTCCAGACGCCGAGTAGCTCTGCTGTGTCCACAGACTCGCCGAATCCGGGTTTGCAGTGGCTCCGGCTTCCTGGTGACAAGAGGCGCGTGTGGAGCCTTTTCCCTTTCCTGACGTTTCGGGAGAAGCCAGACCCCGGTGGTGACCCTCCGCCCTGTTGTTTGGACCTCACTTCTCTTTATTCAAACTGGGATATACGCACCCAGGTTTTTCTGCTCACACGATCCATGGAATAATAGAATGTCACGATCATTGCGTTTGTGTGTGTATTTCATAGGATGTTGAAAAGATTAGAACAAAGTCCTTGGAAATTAGCCTTGTTGTTAAATAAATATCTCCCACTTGAAAATCCGAGCCGAGCCACTTAGTGTAAGAAATGAGACTATTTTGCACTTTCTGGAACAGATTACTAAGTTCTCGGGCTGTGTCCCTTGTAACCAACATTATTAGGTAATAAGGTGTTCAGCGTAAACAAATCGAAGCCAAGTGATTTATAATTTGGGTCTTCCGGTGATGGAGCGCTCATGAAACACGATTCCTTCGTTCGTCAGGCATGTGTCACCTCTAACACAGGGCAGCCAAGGTGGATTGTCTGTGGTACGACATACAAGCGTCACAGTGGACAAAATACCATGAGCAGAGGAGCGCTGTTGAGAGTTTGTGGGCTGTGGACAGTGTCATCTAAAATCGTGTCATGCTGATATTAGTCCTGTTTCTTTCATTCCATAAACATAGGTTTGGACAGTTCCCTTACTTGAATCTTCTGATTAACTTACTGTTTTGCATTATTGTTAATATTATTTCAGGAGCGTCTAGTAAACGTGCAGATAGGTGGATATAGTACATTGTTATTTACAGAATAAGGTTAAACCTTACCTCTCATTTTAGTTGCTTTTTCTTTTTTAACTAATAGTTTTGATTTTCTTTCAGCTCTGGGTCTAGACAGTTAACTAATAGTTCATGTAAGGGCAAAAAAAATTAGGAGTAATCACAAAAACTTGACATGAGTTATGCTTGTCACTATAGTGAGCACAGGTAGAACCCTGGACTTTCTCAGGCAGATTAAAGCTGGATACCACCAAGGCCTGTATGCTCCAGAGTCCGGGGTCATCTAGTCAAAATATCAATGTCAGTGTTGAGGTATGTCGGAAACCTTGCTACTAATACAGCTCATTGGTAACTAAGCAGAGGGAGTTAAATATCTTTAAGTAGTAAAATTTAGACATCTCAGTGAGTCATCCTTCTTCGTTCTCCACGGCGCCACCTGCTGGCCAACCTTCCTGTGAACCTGGGTGGCACTAGACGTGTTTGGATGGACACTTAGCGTGTTCTTGGTCTTCTTTTTCTTTCTCAAACTGAAGACCCAATTATATTTGTTTTATCGTAATTCCCATTTTGATCTTGCCATGTAATTCCACACAGCGATTCCAGTATGTACTGTAGTTTTACATAGAGGTAGGATCGTGTTTTTGCCATGTGGGCTCTAGGAGCAAAGTTGCTTTCAGGAAATAATTTATGAGGATTCGCTGTTTTCTTTCCTAGTAAAAATGATACTAGTGATAGCTACCAACATTCGACTACTTCCCATGTGCTAGGCACTGTTCTAAGTACTCCACCTTACCTCGTTTATTCCTCTCTGCAACCCTGTTAGGAAGCTAAGTACTGTTACATACATTGCAGGTTGAAAACTGAAGCTTGAAAAGTTTAAAAGTTTAACTTGCCCAAGATCGCAGAGCTGGGATTGCCGCCCAGGCCTCTCTGACTTCAGGACCTTTACTGGAACCACTAGTGGCTCCTGGGCCTTATTCTCTAGATACAGATTTGGTTGGTGTTATCTCTCAGTGCATCGTTTTGGACTTTGTCACTGGAACATATGTGCATATATGTCAACAACTTAGCTCTTCAGTCTGTGTGAGAAGCTATTCTTTTCTAATACTGTGCACTTGACCTCTGCAGCATCACTTTTATCTTATTTTCTTTTTCCTGTCCTGGACATTCTTATCCCATCTGCCTATTAAATTAGGAATTTTGCTCTGTCTCTTCTCTTCCTTGTTTAGTTCCCTTCACATGTGTACCTGATCGTGAAGCAATTTCATCCACCACGTGCAGATGTTATGTTGTCCGGGCAGACCTCTTTTCAAAGGTTCAGCGCTGTGTTTTCGGTTGCCTCCTGAAGAGATGCACTTGGGGGTACCAGAGCTCCTCAGTCAGCCTGTCTAACATACCTAACATCTGTGTTCCAATAAATATGTAAATAGCGCCTCTTCTTCTGCCATACTCCCTCGTTCCCTTAATGAGTTCATTCAGTCTCTGACTACTCACTGCAAGGCCCTCCACCTCCCTGACAGCTGCTTAATGTCTCCTTAATACTCACTGGGCCTGTTTCCTTCCTCCCTACCTCTGAGGCCGCACACATTGTCTTTCAAATTGCGGGGCACCTTCTCCACTGCTCTCCCTGCTGGGACTCATACTCCAGTGCATCTCCCTTCCTGTCACTCGAGGTGAGGCTTTCTGACACCCACCCTGGGTCATGCCATCCTCTTGCCAAATGACTGAACGCTCCACTGCCCAGCCTTTTTTCCTTCTGTGACAGCTGATGAGTCGCAGGGTGTTCAGATGTGCAGCGTAATGTCTGTTCATGTAGTCAGGGTGAGGTGCAGTTCTGCATTTGGGTAAACAGTGTAATCTTTGTTCTTTCATTCAGAAAATCATGTCATCATACAAATCAGTGAGAATAACATTACAAGGAAAACATTGAATCTACTCTAATTTCAAAAAACTTAAGTCATTCCTAAACCTTAGTACTTTAACTTTTTTGATAAATGATAACCTTCCAGTTGAGGGTTGTATCCAGTTTAAACTCCTGACAGCGTAATTGTACCTTAATCTATTTTAGCGCTGTGACTCTTTTCCTCAGATTGTATCATTAGAACTGTAGGTTTCACTTGCTGAGCATGAGTTTGGCAGCATAGGGAAGGGGCGGGGGCAGTCAGCGCCACTCTTGCCCTCCGTACCCTCCGTACCAGCTAGACTGGGCTCGGCCCCGTTTCGCCTTTGTGTATGGTGGTTCCCTTCCTGTCTCGGTAAGCTTCTGCGCATCCTTAACTGTTACTTACCTTCCCTCTGAAACACGCTCCAGCCCCCTGAGACAGTGTTACCTCCCCGAGTAAATACTATTTTCTCCAGGTTTCAATCTGCTGTATATCAGGGATTGGTGAACATTCTTTGTACAGGGTTAGATAACACTTTAGGCTTTGCAGGCCTGTAAAGTCTCTGTTGCAGCTACTCAAGGATGCATGTTTTACCACCAAAGCCGCCATCGACACTGTGTACGTGCATGACTGTTCCAGTAGGACTTTACGTACAGAACAGGCATTGGGCCACACTTGGGCCATCGTTTGCTGAGCCCTGCTATAGACCATGGTACCGGCTGAGAGCTCCTGAAGGTCGGGACTGTGTTTTATCTTATCTCGCTCCACTGTCAGCCTCTCATGTTTTTTGGATGCATAGCCAGAGAATATTGTTTATGAACTTGTAAGATCTAAAAAACAGTGTTTTTTTTCTTTTTCTTCTTTTTTCCTTTTGGTCTGAGGATAATTTCCTAACTTTGGCAAAAACACTACTCACTCACACAATTAAACACACATGCTACCAATTTTATGTGGACTTACTTTTTTTCTTTTTTTAAGAGACAGTATAGAAAACCAAAGAAAATTTCAAAAATATTTTACTATAATGTCGATTGCTAAGATACAGTAATCAGCAATGTCATTATTGAGAGATTCAGTTTGGTTTTCTGCATTTTACCAGCTTTGAATAATATACAAATGTAAGATATTTCTCTTGAAATTTTAAAAGACAAACAGCAGTAGTGGACTTAAATGGATGTGGATTTCCTGCACATTCTGTGTTACGCCTTAGAGGCTCCCAGGTCTGTGTTCTGAGCCTCACTCTGTTCTTCAACGTATTTTCCTTCCTTAATGTACTTGCCCTTGGTGATGTCTTGCAAACACATAGCGTTACCTGCTACCTGCAAACTAATAAGCCCCATGATCCCGGCCTGAGCTCAGAAATACCTGCTTACTGAGTATTTCCACTTGGATATCAGACATTACCACAGATTGTAAAACTGAGCTCATCTTTCCTTTCACAGCCCTTTCCTCCTTTTTTCTCTTTTTAAAAGCCCACCATTCCTGCTACTTTGTGCCCTACCTTGTGGGTGGTCAGTTGTCACTGCAGCTGTGAGCCTGGGTATTACACTTGCCTTGCACTGCGCTCCAAATCCAGGTGATGAAGCCCTGCGGCATATACCCTGGGAGTGGCCCCTCCGTCTTTCTAACCTCTACACTCTTGCTGCCTTAATGCAGAACCGTCAGTCCTCTCCACACAGCTGCCCTTTTGAGGTGGAGTGTGTGCCTCTCTAGCCTGAAAACCAAACAGAACACAACACCTTACTTAGGCTCCCGCGTCTCCAGCTAGCTATTACCCTGCCTTCTGTCTTTTCCCTTTTAAAACTTAAAGAATTGTCTGGTCTTTATCTTCTTTCCTTTCCTTCTCACTCAGTCCTCAAGGCAATCTAACATTTACTCTTACTGCTCCCCCTCTTACTCATACAGTGATAATATCAAAACAGCCATCAAATTGCAGTGGGTGTTGCTAATCCTTCCTGTACTTGCCCTTGTAGCAGCACCGGTTGCTCTTGACTCCTTCCTGTTTCCTGTGATTTCACACTCACTCCTATGAGTGTTCATTTTCTTCACCCTGATCATTCCGTGTTGGAGTCACACATGTCTCCTGTTATATGCTCCTTAAAAAGACTGGCAAACATATAGCCACTAGCCTAGGAGCATTTGACACTACTCCCTATCATCCTGCTTTTCTAGTCCAGCCCATCAAACCAGATTTTTTTGTACCTCCTAAATAGATTTTCAGCCTCCCCAGTTCTCTCTACTGCTGCCTTAGTCCAGGCTGCCGTCATTTCTTGCCTCAGTTCTCAGTTCCCTGTATTAGGATAGCACTCTTTCTCATCATTCTGTGACTCCACTTTCCTTCATAGCACTTGCTGCTCCACCACTTTGTAGACCGTTTGTTCATTTGCCTGTTGTCTGTTCCCTCCTTAATAGAGTATGGATTCCATAAGGTCGGGGACTTGGATTTGGTTATTCCTATATATCCAGTGCCCCAACAGTGAACTTGCCACACAGCAGGCACTCAATAAATATTTGTTGACTGAGTAGACAGAGTACCAACAACTGGTCTACCCACGTCTGTTCCGGACCTTTTTCAGTTTATCCTGCATTCTGGAGTCAAAGTGATCAAATGCAGGTCTATGATACAGACACAGTGTAAATTCAGTAGTGCTTTACAATAATAGAGACGACTTAAATCTTTAATGTAGTTTTCAAAGCCTTGCATTACCTATTCCTTGCCTACCTTTTAAATCCTCATCCGTGTAATGCTCTTCCCTGAATCCATTTCTCCCCTTTTCACTTAGATGACTCCTACTTACTCATCGTTAGATGCCAGCTCCAGGGTTATTTTCTATAGAAGTCTTCCCGAATGGTCTCCTGTAGGAGATAAGTCCCCCACCATCCTGGAACCTTCTTCCTGTCTTCTGAGCACTTCCTGAGGTTTAATTACAAGTTCTGACGATTAAGTTCACAAACTTGTAGCAATGATGTTGCCAGCCTTTTTTGATATCAGAGAGATTATTGATTATGAATTTGTGGCAACTGAACAAACAGTTAACCATGTTTACTATCTGGAAGTGCTGAAAAGGCTGCGTGAAAAAGTTAGACGACTTGAACTTTTTGCCAGCAATTCATGGCTCTTGCATCACGACAATGCACCAGCTCACACGGCACTGTCTGTGAGGCAGTTTTTACCAGTAAACAAATAACTGTATTGGAACACCCTCCCTACTCACCTGATCTGGCCCCCAGTGACTTCTTTCTTTGCACAAAGTTAAAGGAAATGTAGAAAGGAAGATATTTGGATGACATTCAGGACATCAAGGGTAATATGATGACAGCTCTGATGGCCATTCCAGAAAAAGAATCCCAAAATTGCTAGGTGGACTAGGTGCAGGTGTCGGTGCACAGCTTCCCAAGTGGGGTACTTTGAAGGTGACCACAGTGATATTCAGCAATGAGGTATGGAGCACTTTTTCTAGGATGAGTTCGCGAACTTAATTGTCAGGCCTCGTACACCAGGCCCTGCGATTATTTGGTCCATGCCTGTCTCCTATGCTCAGTGTAAAGAAAGGAAGGGGTCCATGCCTGTTTTGCTTTCTGTGGAACACCCAGCTCGTACATAGAAGGTGATCAGTAAATACTTATTGACAGAATGAGTGAGTATGGCTTCTTCAAAAATTTTCATCTTTTTCCTTTCCCTTGCCTTGGTACCTGCTGTTCCTTGAAACATTCCTTTTTACTACTTGCGGAGCCGGCTAATTCCTCCTCCTCAGGCTGATTTTTGGTGCCCCTCGTTTGAACACATCCTTCTCAGACCGTGGTACTTGTTAATTCTCCTGTGTGTGTACCCTGTTAGAATGTGAGCCTCTTGGGTACATGGGTCAATTTTTATTCACTTTTGTACTTTAAATACATAGCTGTGTCTTGCATTCAGTAACCCAGGCAAGTAGGAATTAGAAGGCTCAGTGTCATAAACATGTAAGTGACAGCAGTTTCTAAAAGAACAGGGTGGCCCACAGTATCAGATGCCCTTCGAGTTATTATTTTCCTCTAAATCAGGCTTCTCTTAAAGGGCAGTGACTTTTGTTGAAGCCATGTTTTCTGTCTTCATGTTTAGCAGGAAGATTGGTCTCTACTCTCTCCAAGACATGAAATAAATTTCTGAACACCCATTCTTTCTAAATTTGCCTTCACTAGGGAGGGGCTTATTAATCAGTAAATATTATTACGTTATTGTTCAGACCTATGTCGGTGCTACCTGTATATGGAAAATCTGTTGATGGGTCATCCCTTGCGCTTGGAATGGTTAAACCTCCTTTGAAGTATTTGATAATAATTGAAAAATGATGTGTTCATCATCTTGATTGTAATACTTTTTGCCAGGAATCTGATTTGTAACCTAATGTTCAGAAAGAAAGAGTCTTGGGACGCTTTTAATTTTTAATACTTTGGAACAGTTTACTATGGTTCTTCATCATTTATTTACAATGTCAAACAGAAGATAAAGGGAACGATTTTACTACTTTAGTAGATACTACGTAGAATATGAAGAAAAGGAACAATACCAATGTCAGATTTGTGAGAACTTATCAGTTATTTTTACTTGTCACTTTGGTGTAAGAGTTTTTACCTGCTACGCAAAAGAACGTGTAGAAGCGTGAAAACCTGCCTTTTCAGCCTGTTCCCGATGAGACTGAGACTGCCCTTAATAAAAGGTTGTCCTGATATCTGCCTTGATAAATAAATAAATATTCAAGATCTCCACTTTTATACCACGTTACTTTCAAACTCTTCCAAATTCCTTGACATGCCACCATCATTCAAAGTGTGTGGCCTGCCTTTCCTACCTCGCGAGTGTCCGTTGCATGTTTGAGTCCACTTCTTCAGAAGCAGAACAGGGCACAGAGACTCACTCTACTTCATTTACAGCAGCTCTCAGGGACATAAGGCATGTTTATATAAGGAGTGTCCATGGATGACTTTGGGGGAACTCTAGACTCTTAAGAAACAGGGAAGGTAGACTTCTGTTTTCTTTGACTCTTTGTTCTTGAAGCCTCTTTGTTTCAGCAGCTCAGTTTTCATTATAATACACCTGCATATACTGTGTGCATGCCCTTGAATAGATGGGTGGGTTGTTGACCAAATCATTTCTCACCTCCCCCTTCCCTCCAAGGAGTGTACATATTCATGAGAGTGTTGTACAGATCATGTGACTTGAGCGATTTTTGTCACAGCTCAGCTCTATTTGATGTGATACTGGCATGTTCTTAGGGGACTCTTCCAGTGTCTCCCATCACTTTGCCCCTTATTCTTCTCACCCCTGGCGTGTGTTATGTGTCGCATTTGCTGCATTTACTTTTGTCTTGCACCTGCATTCTTGACTCCTGCTGCTCTCCTAGCCCGTCCTCCTTGGGGTTCGGAGGCACCTCCCCACCATCTCACTTTCCAGTCCATCCCCACACCAGATGACTTTTGTCTTCTAAATGTTCTCTAATGTGTTTCTCTCTCTGACACCACTGATCCAGGCTCCCATCATTTCTTGCCTTGACGCCAATTTAATTGTACACGTTCCTCCTGCATTCACTCCTCTGTATGCATTTATCCCCATCCACTCCTCTCAGATTCACTGGCTCCTGGCACTGGCAGGCTCAGCTTCTTATGCCAACCCAAGTTTACTCCTCCAAGTGAAGGAAAGAGTGGTGTTCTTACTCCCCTATCGTCACTCTAACTATAGTAAGCACTGATTAATTAAGTCTTTGGTTTAGGGCAGTGATTCTCAACTGAAGGATTCATTCAGAATTCCCCTTTCATACATGTGGCTATGGCTCATTCTTTTTTCCTGCTGGGTAGGGTTTCACTGTGTGACTGGGCCATAATTATCCCTCCTCCTGTTGATGAGCATTTAGATTAGTTTGGACTTCAGTTAACATTCTTATAGATGTCTCTTTGTCCCAGTGTGCAAGAGATTCTTCAGGGACATATGCCCAGGAGCAGAATTGCTGGGTCATAGCTCATGCACTGCTTCAACTTTATTAGATGTCACACTGTTCAAAATAATTACACCAGTTTGTACTTTCACAAACAGTAGGTTTTCATTGTTCCACTTCCTAACACTTGGTATTGTCAGATATTTTCCACATTCTGTTAATCTGAAATGCTGTCTAATATTTGTATCAAAACTTAACTGGGTTAAATATTAAAATTTGTGTAAAATATACCAGCAACAAACAGATAATGCATATTTTATAAATTACCTTCTATGTTACCAATGAAAAATATAAGAAACTAGGAATAAATCAGTAATACATATATAAGACCAAAACAATATTTAAAAACAAAAATAACTAAATAAATGGAGGCTAATACCATGTTCAAGGATAGAACGTTCTGAACTCAGTGCGATTCCAATTAAAATACTAGTGGGATTTTCCTGGAACTTGACCAGCTGATTCTAGCAGTTTGTATGGAAAGGACCAAAAATGGCCAACGGATGGTGAAGAAGGGGCCTTGCACTAGCAGGTAACAAGCTCTAGGGCTGAACGAAGTAGAGAACAGAAGTTACAATCCCACCTGCGGGGGGGCGGGGGGGGGGGCTGGGGCACCTTCGTTTTTAACCAGGTGATTGTTACATGCGAGAGGACTGCTTTACTAGGAGGAGCTGTTAGGGCTAAATCTGTATTGTTGGGGGTATTTTTATGTATTGTGTTTAATTCCCAGACTCACCCTCTTTTCTTGTAACGGTCAGAGGGGCACTGCAGTCTCCTGTCAGTAATAATAGCTTCCTAATTAATTATATTGATTTTTTCCCCCAGAGGTGGGAGATGGATGTATTTTTTAACTTATTTGTATTCTGTGTAGTAAATATAGGACAATGCACTTATTATTATAGGTTTAGTAAATATTAGTACCAGTAGAGAAATATTGGTTGTCTAAACACTCCTGAGTTTAAAAATCTGGACTGTTTCTATTCTTAGACCAATTTGGTGGGTCCTCTTTATAAATATGAGGTGCTATCTGTTAAGGAATTTAAAGTTTCTCTTGAGGAAACGTTTTTATCCCAGTATGTTAATTCAGTTTTAGCATGAAATGTGATTTTAAAGTTGTTTTTCTGGTTTTCTTCCAAGATCCAAGTACTTCAGGACGTGCTCCGGAGGTGAACATTTAACTATAGAGGTGAGTACAGGCATCGGTCTGATTGGATGACAGTACCTTAGGGGCACTTTTTTTTGTTAAGGGAGAAGGGTCTGGGCCCAGATTTAGGAAGGACTGTTCACATGGCCGTGGCATTGACGCCGTGGAGAGGGGCCGATTTGCGGTGTGGGAGGGGGCGTGGGGAGAAGTTTGCAGAAGCGTACCATCTGTTCAAATAGAATTGCTATTTCTACTTAAGAAGTGGCTGTTGCACTTTCTCCTCACGCTGCACAACTCAGGGACAAGGTGCGCTCCTGTCAGGGGTCATGCCTCAGTAAGGCAGCGATTCTCCAGGCACATGGTTGCCTGCCCCCAAAGAGGCTGACCCGAAGCCGAATCGCAGCCCCCAGTTGATTTGAAGCAACTCCCAGTAGAATCGCCTGAGTCACTTTTTCGTTGTAAGTAAAACACAAGAACAGAATCTGCTGTTGTCTCAGTCCCTCCTGGGGACCAGCCCTGCACCATGTGCGTTATGATGTCGTCGCACAGAATTCTTGCCACAATCCTAGTGAATGGTGGCCGTCTTCCTCTTTCATGGATGAGTGGCGGAGGCCTAGACACGGGAAGAAGCTGGGCTGGATCACACAGCCTGGAAGTGGCAGAACTTAAATTCCAGCCCCAAACTGCCAAAGCCTGAACACTGTACTTTCCTGCCTTCTTTATTTTTTTTTATTTTTTATGTTTTTATATTTATTTTTTTACTGGGGAAGGGGAACAGGACGTTATTGGGGAACAGTGTGTACTTTGGGGACTTCTCCAAGTCAAGGTGTTGTCCTTTCAATCTCAGTTGTGGAGGGCGCAGCTCAGCTCCAGGTCCAGTTGCCCTTGTTAGTTACAGGGGGTGCAGCCCACCATCCTTTCCAGGAGTGGAGGAGTCTATCTGGCAACCTTGTGGTTGAGAGCCAGCGCTCCAACCAACTGAGCCATCTGGCCACCCGGGAGAGCGGCAGCTCATTGACTTTATTCTAGTTGCGGAGGGCGCAGCTCGCTGGCCCATGTGGGAATCAAACCTGCAGCCTCGTTGCCCAGAGCTTGTGTTCTAACCAACTGAGCCACCTGTCCGCACCTTTCCTGCCTTCTTTATTAAATAAGGAAGCAAATAAACCACAAATTATTTTTTTTAAATCACAAGCCAATACAAAAGAGTAAGTTCAAGATAATAGTTTTAAGGTTTTAAGTGATCCCTTAAGATTCCTGTGTTTTCTAAACCTTTTGAATTCATTGTTTTCTGAAACTTTAGATACAAATATATATTAACAATAAAACATTTTTTTAATTTCTTTCAAGTGGTTATTTAAAATACAACTATTTTAACAGTATAATACTAGTAATCACTTTTATTAGATGACATGGCATTCATCTCATTATGATCAAATTATTTACATTCCTATGTCAAGAAAGGCATTATACTGAGAGTAATGACCACGACCTAGTAGATTTTTCAGTAAATAGTTGCGTGAATGAATAGATAAATAAATATAAACATTATAAGGTAAATTCTTGTTTGGGTGTATTTTCAGTCCCTATTTTTGGTGTAATTTTCCTTTTTATGACATTAAATTATTCTGAACTCACGTGGAAAATTCTGGCAATAAGGGTTTAAAACATCTTCATGAATTTTGGAAGTTCAGGTGAAAGTTTTGTTTATAAGTTTCTGCTTTAAGTGGAAAAGTGCTGTAATTCTTTTTATTTTATGTAAAGTCATAAAAAGATGTCTTCGCTGTCTTGGGATTGTTGAATGTATCAAATGAACTGATGTATACAAAGGCTCTTGATCTAAGTATCTTACAAATAATAAAGGTGCGTTGTTTTTGAGGTGAAAAAGTGACAATTTTTTGTGGGATATGTACCTTAGACAGATATCTCTTCTAACACTTACTTTCTTGTTCTTTCAGTTTGAGAATCTAGTAGAAAGTGATGAAGTAAGTATTTCCATAGAAGTGCAAAATTCATATGGTTCTCATTTCTCATCTAATTAGTTCAACAATTAATTATTTTTTAAGTAGCATTTACTTCATTTTATACTGGACTTTTTATTTTTTGGTTTTTATTTTTACTTTTTATTTTTTAGCTCCTTATTTCCTCCTGTTGTTAATTGTTATCAGCAAGTAATTCATAATGTACTACTATAAAACATATAACATTATATATGTAGTTTAATTTGTATCAGTTATGTATATTATATATATCAGGCACACAAAACAGGTTTTTAAAGCATTATTTGGAACTCAAGGAGCTTTAAAAAGGGATATTTCTAAGTTCTTGCCATAGGTAGGTAAAATCCCTCAGCAATCCAGAGCCCACCCATTCTGTAACCATAATTTCTGTGGGTGGAATTTACACGTGTGCATTCTACAGTGAGTTTCTCACTTTAGCTATTTTTTATCAGTTATTTTTGGTTGAATTTTTGCATTTCCTGTCATTTACAACTCAATCAATTTTAAGATGCATCTTAAATACAAAAATACTAAAATGTTTTTTAGAAAGTACCTTTTAGGATTAGTGAAATATGGTGTCTATTTCTTATGTACTGGTATAGTTAGAAGGGTTTCAGTTTGTGGTATTTTCAACTTCACTAAAATAATTTGAGTTTGTGCAAATTACTTTACCTCCTTAGGCCTACGTTCCACATCTCTGAAAATGAGTTAGACTGGAAGAACACTGTAAGCTCTAACCCTTTGTAACTTTTGTTTTCTAAGAAAAGAGTGAAATATACCAAGTTTAAATTCTTCCTTAGCCCAATACTTCCCCGTGGGTGCAGAATACTAATTAGTCTCAGAACGTAGGTTGGTGCTGAGAAGAATATTACTTAAACTTGTTCAACTCAGCATTTCCCAATTCAGTTTGGGTCTAAATCCTTTTTCTAAATAGTGATACATATTATTACCATCTGATAGAACATATTTGGGAAACTACCTTAGCCTTTGTTTTCCCAGTAAAATGTCTTCCAAATACTTTAATGGTTCAGACAGCCTAGCTTCTTTCCCTTTTCAAGGGTTACTTTAACCTCCATGTATTTTTTTTACACAATGTAAGCCAAGACTTCACATAATATTTTTAAAGTTTCTGACAAATGATAAATAAATGTAAGAGGTCTTGCAACTTTCACTGTAGTTCATCCCAAGACCCTACTGCTTGTGAAAAGGGTCTGTGGTTCTGTATGTTTTCCTAAGGTGCTTTCTGTTCGGGTGTTTTTGTTTTTGCTAACCAGCCTTTTTCTCTCTCATGTCCTATTTTGTGGTTGGTTTGGTTGAACTGTTTGTAGTGCTATTTCCTAAATTCATTTGGAATTTTATTTGCTGTCACTTAGGCATGTGTTTTGACTGTCAGATGTGAATAGCCTAATTATATAAGAGAGATGCATAAACACAAGCCAGTCTTGAAATTATTTCTGGTTTGCTTTGGAGGAACAAACTAGAGGTAGTTTCATGTCCTGTGAAAGGAAGCAAAGGCATTGATTCTCATTATTCCCAGAAGTTGCATTCTGAGTTGCTGATGCTTATTCAGTGCTGGAACATTCCCCAGGGAGATAAGAGTTAGGTTCCTGCACGCTTCTGGTCATCCGTTGACCAGCACATAACCTTGCCTTATGTTTCTGTTTGACACCTTATTGTAATATGTATTATTGACTCATTCACCTTGAACCGGCCAGAACTCCTGCCGGAATGAAATGTGTCTGACCCATGGCCTTCTCTCCATGAGGCCCGTCACACTACACAGCACTTCACACTCTGCGTGGGGGTCATTTTAAACTGTGAAAGCACCAGTAAAAACACAAAAATGCAAAAGTGGCATGAAATAGACTGGGAAGAGGACACAGTCTGAGAGCTGAACAGGAAGCAACAGCATCGCAGTCTGCTCAGCAGGGAGTGAATGCACCGGCACGACAGGGTTTTGGCCGCTCTGTGCAAGTCTGAGTGAGCGCAGAGCTGCAGGGAGCTTTGCTTCTGAACTTACAAACACCTTTTAGCTCGCGGGGAATGTGCAGAGACAGAATCCGTGATGGTGAGGACCAGCTGTGAGCCGTGAGGGCACAGGAGCTGTGTTGTCAGCTACCGTCCTGACCCCAGAGTTCCATTGGTGTAGAAGAAACGCTTGTTAGAAGAAGCATGTCCAGCAATTGGTTGTTATATAATTAAGTAGATGCTAAACTAAATTTTGTCTTTGCAAAATAGTAAAATTTTAAAGCTTTTAGTTTAAACACTTCTAATAATGAAACTTGTTTACTATGATAAAAATAAATGGAAAATATTTTTGATTAGATACAATTTTGATTGGCTTGACTGAAATAATATTCAGCTAATGAAAATTTTTAATTGTTTAATTAATTTTTGTGCAGGGGGAAAGCCCAGGAAGCAGTCATAGGTAAGATCTTGTTTTGTTCTGTTTTGTCTTTTGAGTAACTTCTGTTTGAACTGCAGAAGCTCTCCGAGAATCCAGGCTCTGTCGTTACCTTTCCATAATAACTAGAACTTTGATGCTCTAATCTATTTAAGCAACCTCTTTATGTTCTTTTAAAATTACATGAGCTGTCTGCTTGAAAAAGGACCATCTATCTTTAACTCAAAAAAGAGTTCTTGACTCTCTTTTTAAGTGAATACTTAACATATATTGTTTCACATTTTCAATGTGTATTTCATTACCTTTTTAGTTTAGCAAACATTTGTGAAGCAACTAGCATGGGGCCAGGCACTGCTGGGCATGATTAAAAAATCTGACGTGTTCTCTACATCAGAAGAAAGACTACACTGGTCTGGGAGGTAGTTCCTAGAGGTGACTAATTTCAACAGGAGGCAGGAAAAGTGATTAAACACCAGATATAAAACATGCTGGGAAAACCCAGAGGATACCCTTTTGCCCACAATGTAAGGGAGGTATGTCCACGTAGGCTTCTTTAAGGAGATGGCACCTGGGCCAGCCCTTGAATGGTTGGTTAGTGGTAGCTGTCCAGACAGGGAGAGCTTTCTGCACAGAAGAAATGGAATGGATACAGTGGGGGACTTGTCTGGAAAGAGGCACAGAGGAACCTTGTGAAGGGTACACAGTTGTCAAAACTTAATGAACTGCACACTTAAAATTTGTATTTTATTTTATATAAGTTATACCTCAGAAAAACGCACAAAAGTCCTAGGTGGATGTCAGGGCTGGAGGAACAGCAGTGAGAGACATTACCTTCTACATTACCTTATGGTAGTTATCAACCTCTGCCAGAGGCCTGGGGACAGGAGGAGGGGCTGGCTGGCTGGGGCACCGAGCGCGCAGTGGTCTGAGCGCTGACTAGGCAGACATGGGAAGAGGAGTCTGAAGACAGCAAGACGGAGTGGGTGAAAAGACCCAGGAGAGCGTGGAAAGCCCAGGGAGGAGGTGGAGACAGATGCGCCGACCGGTGGGATGCGGGAAGGTCAACACTGTCGCATGGACCGAAGGGTAGGACTTTAAAATGCCGTTTTGTACTCGGCACCATAGAAGCCATGGATGCCCTTTGCTAGAATTATTAGATGCTCTGAGTTGAACGTGGAAGGTAAGGGCAGAGAAGGTAAGAGAAGCACAGTAGTTACGAGTTAGGGGCTAGACAACTAGGGTTCAAATTGTAGCTCTGCCGCAGACCATGTGACTTCATCTGTCTTTGCCTCGTTTCCCTCCTATGTACAATCTCTGTAGCTACTTTCTAAGGCCATTGTATTAAAATTAGTTAATAGGTGTGAAGCACAAAGGAGAGAGCCTGACGCTAGTAAGTGCTAGATGTGCTGTAGTACATTTAATTTCTGGAATTTTGGCTGAAATGAAAATGAGAAAGGAGCAGTACCTAGAGATAGATAGAAAGAAGGGCTTTCCTTCTTCCTTCCTTCTTTCCTGTCTTCCCTCCTTCCTTCACATGGAAACGAGGGAATCCAGACAAAAAGTGTGGGCTGAAGATGAAGTGCAGTACTGATTGGCGGAGCAGCGCCACAGAGGACTCTGGGGTGGGGTGGATGGCGCCAGTGCTGGTGAATGAGGGGTATCTGGAGCCGGTGAAGGAATGCCATCTCTTTAGAGGGTGGACTTAGGTGAGAGGAGGAGTGGCAGGAATTTGAAGGAATTGGTGGTTGGTACTCCCTGTTTCTCAAAGGGGAAGGAAATTGCCTTATAGGAGAAGAGTTTGTATAAGGAGCTTAGGATTGTGTGAAGATGCTGAAGGTTGGGGTAGGGTGTGAGAGGCAGTTCCGCATGTGAACGGAAAGGGTCACTGCTGGGAGCTGAGGGCCACATCCATGGCGGATTTTCTCTAGCAGCCCTCGGCATGGGCCATGGTCAGAGTGAGGAAACTGGGTGACTGAGGCACAAAGATGGGCGTGCGAGAAGGTGAGCCTGTTGGTGGGAAAATAGCTCGGGCCTGCATGGTGTCACGCTGTGGGGGTGGCTCCTGGTGTGTGTTAGGGTGCACATCTTGGGAGGGGTCAGGGGCCAAGGCAGAGCCACCGCGAAGGTAAACGGAGTCACATTTCCTCAAGGGGGCGCAGTGCAGCAGAATGCCTGGATAGCGTCCCATCTTCCCCAGCTCTCTGCTGCGACACGTGTTCGAATGCATGCCCTTTCCTCTAATGCAGTGATAGCATCACATTGCTTTAATACATCTTTTATAGTAAAAATTCAGAATTTCACTGGTTTTATTGGGACTCAGGCTCATCAGAAGTTTTTTTTGTTTTGTTTTTTTCTTTTTCTCCCTCATTTTTCTCTGTAGGCCTCTTACTGAGGAAGAAATTGTTGACCTAAGAGAGAGGCATTATGATTCTATTGCTGAAAAGCAGAAGGATCTTGATATGAAAATTCAAAGAGAGGTAAATAGTCTTTTCTGTCACTTACATGTATATTATAAAGCATCTGTTTATAGGGGAAAGTCATCATTAAGTAATATATTGCCATCGAAGCCATTGGACCTATAGATATATACAAATGAAAGGTATTTAAAAGTTAGAACAAAAATTTCAGTCTACTATAGTTTGTTTTAGTTTGGTTTAATTTATCAGAAAGCATACTGCCAAAAATAAATATAATACATTATCCTAAAAATCTTGTCTTAATTCACAAGTAGGGCTCTGGCGGGATACATGCACCTTTGTGTTTAAAACCAACTTTGAAAAATTACTGTTTCACAATTAATGGGTTTTTTAAAGTCCTTTTGTTTGTCTCGATTTATTTGTTTTTAGTGAGCCAAGTACTTCTAACAGTCATAAATGTTGTATTTATTTTAATGTGTTCACGGCTAGACTGTAATTACAATAGGTAATCTATAATAGGTAATAATATTAGGCTAAAGAAAAAAAATTGTGTGAAATTTGATGCTTAAGTTTTACTTGAAATGCACTAGGATATCACTAAAGCAGTTTGTGTGCTCTTATGAATTGTAAGAACTTCAATTTGAAAGTGATTTTTGAACAACATGATAGTAATACAATTCAGGAGACGGGGAACTTTGTGAAAACGTACTTCACTTTGGTGGGTGGGCATTTGATCATCCTTAGTTTTACAGACCTTGGACTTGGGAGGGTCAGAGCCATGACACTCGTCTGGTGGCAGGTTTGGAACAATGGTGGAGACTTGAGATCACTGCATAATCTAAGAAAGAAACAGTTTTGTGTTTATGCGAATTACATGCTACTACCTCACAATTTCAGCTTCTGGAGAATTCTGTGATATGTTTGATACCATTTGAGTTATTTTGAAAAGGAGCAATTGAAAGGAGAACTCACAAAAATTTAATTCTATTTATAGAGCTCAGTTGTTAATAATTTATTTTTTATTTTATAAATAGGAACCTTTTGTTTCAGAGCAGTTAGACAGGTTCTGGTTTTTGTTAACCCTTACTGTTTTGTTCATGTCCAGTTAGCCTTACGAGAAGAGAAGTTAAGACTAGAAGAAGAAGCTTTATACGCTGCCCAGCGTGAAGCAGCCAGGGCTGCAAAGCGCCGAAAGCTCTCAGAGGTGAGGGGAAGAGACCCAGCATGTGTCAGGCTGCCTTTCTTCTGAGTCTCTCTGACAAATCCCAGTTGGGACTTTTCCCCCTCAGTCAGGGCTTCTTGTTCAACCTCAAATGTAGCTATGCCCTTATTTTTAGGGACTTAAAGGCAAGTGGGCTGAACTTTTAACAGCTGGAAATGGCATCAGATTCTATGCTCTGTCGTGAATACTCTTAGCTTTAGTTTTCTAAAATCCTGTATTCTTTTGGAAGAATCAATACACTCTTAGGTGGAAATGGTACCAAACCAGCTTTTTTTACTTTATTTCTGTGAGGCTTTTAAAAAAAACAAGTCCTTGAATTGTTAGACTTTCTCATACTTCCTAGAATTGGGACGCTGCGCAGTTTTGCCCCATAGGAATGTCTGTGTTTCTCACCTTCATTCTTGTGTCTTTGGGTCTTGAGATACCGTTGGCATGTTGTTGGAGAAGGTAACCGATCTAATATCCTGCCACGTGCTGATAATGTCGCAGCCTTACCGGAGAGCCAGGCAGCCCTCAGTAGCAAGCTCTTGTGGAGCCGCGGCTCAGTGTCAGGGACTGTTCCCAGTGGTTTCCATGTTTTACCTGTTTAGTCCTGTCCTAGCAGACAGTAGTGTTTATGGTCCCCGTCTAACAGACAAGGAGACCAGGGACAGAAGTGGGAAGTGCTTGCCGGAGACTGCAGCCAGTAAACGGCAGAGCCAGAACTCAGGCCCAGCGAGTGCCACTGAGCCAGTAGCCTCAGCGTCTTGCTCCACACGTTGCCTGTAGGGGCCGCTGCCATTGCAGGGCGGAGACCCGATCACACGTAATTACTGTGCCTTAGAGAAACCGAGAAATCGTGTCTGTCATACTGCTGTGTGAGTTCTGTGTCTCCTTCTCGGGGATGTGTGTGTGTGCGTGTGTGTGTTTCAGCAGAGTAATTAGGTTACGTGGGCAGTGTTTTGTTTTTTAGTACTAAGTAGTGGGGAAGTTTAAACATTAACTTACCTTCTACTAAGAAGTAAAATAATTTTTCTGGTTTAATTTAGACAACTCTTTTCACCATAATCTATTCTCTACTACTCACCTTTTAAAGACTGAGAGCACTTCATATACAGCATCTGTTTGGGTTGTCTGAGTTTTCCCTGACTAAATATTGATACAACACACAAAAGATATACAGATACATGCAAATTAATTTGATTTTCACAATATCGCTATGAGTATGTAGGGCAGTGTTACAGTCTCTAATTTACAGATGAAGAAACAGAAAGTAAAGGACATGCCAGGGACACACAGCTGATAACTGTCAGAGCCACACGTCTGCCAGGTCTCGAGCTGTGCTGCTCACTTCACCCTGAGCAGACCTTCAGGCACTGTTGTAACTATTCCATTCTTGCTCTCATCCTACGGCTGCTGGGAGTCCTAGGTGCAGTGAGAATGGTGTGTGTGTGTGTATCTGTTTTTAAAGTTATTTTTCAAAACACTGAATATTCTGACCACTTACGGATTCTATAATGATAAACTGAGAGAACTCCTACCCAGGAGTAAGAGAATGCAGAGATGAACAGCGGTGAATTTAAAGAAAAAGACTTTCACAGAGTACCTTCTCATGTTTTCTTTAGAAACTAGAAAGCATGGACAGCTCCAACAAATATAATGTACAGAGTGATTTTGTCTTGCATTTCGTTTTCACAGCTGGAAAGGAAGAGAGCTGTGCAGCAAAGCCATCCCCCCAACGGTGGCGAGTATCAAAGGTAAGTGGCAGACATATGCTCTTTGTGGCTGAACACGTTGTTCCCAGTGCCTTCTGCACGTTCGTATACGTACTCCCTGAGTATGTGTGTTTTGTGCTCCCTGAAAAATTACTGCTTCTCAAAGACACTGCCTTGTGGGGATTCTGAGAACATTAGCTTTCTTTGTGTTGGCAAGTGATCGTCATTTGTTTAAATTGACTTTATTGCATTTTTTGAGAGTGGTCACATCTTCTGTATAGGAAATGATGCAGTAGTACACCGAATGCCTCTGGAGAAATTGTTTCTGTCTCGGTTATTGGTGTTTTCCTTAGCCTCTCTCTTGGCTTACAGCAGAGTTTATGTGTGATTGTTTCTTGGAAGACATATTTTTATGTCTCATTTCCATGATTGTTTCCTACTCACTCAAACAATCTTGTCCATGCTTCATTATTGCAAATTGTACAGTTGGACTTTATGACTTAGCATTGGACATTTGGCATTAGGATTCACCAAAATCTTGCTATTTCCAATTTATTGCCCGCATTAAGAAGATTAAGACCTGTTTTCATTCAGTTATTCTGATTGTACAGTAATTATGAATTTCTGTGAGATAGACCTTCAAGCAAAAATGGATCATTGGCTTAAGTATGCATTATGTTACGTCTGCTGTGGATATTTTTAAAAATTATTTCACTTTTATTCCAGTCCAGGACCAGAAGACGACTTTGAATCTTGTCTGAGGAATATGAAGTCACAGTATGAAGCGTTTCGCAGTAGTAGTAAGTCTAATTGTCCAGTATTGTGTGTGTAGTTGAAGGTGACTCGATGCCACATCGAGCATGACCATTGGAGACCCCAGCTCTGTTCCCACAGCCCTTGCTGAATGTTGTCCCAACAGGCCGGTTCCGGTCCCGTCGTACAATCGCAGCTCTGCTTTTAAAAAGGAGTTGGAGGAAAGAACAGTCTCGGGCTATTTCTATAGGTTCATGTAGGGAGTCACGGACTTTCCCACTTCTGCTCAGACTCCACCTCTCCTCAAAGAAAAAGGGAAGGAGGGAGAAAGTAGTACAAAAGTGCAGTTATTTTCATGATTACAAATTGATTTATAAAGTTAACATGTTTTTCTCCACATTTCAAAAGTCAGAACTCCTATTCCCGGTAATGGAAGCATGGTTGTGGTTCCTTTTGAAGAGATAGACTGCTTTTCATTTTTATCTTTTCATTTGTTTTTTGCCTCCCCTCCTCTTTAATTGACTTAAAAATATTACCTAGAGTTCATCGTATTAGAAAAGTTTATAATTCATTTAAATTTGCATGTTTACTGTGCTGCTGGATGGCAAAAACATAAAAAAGAAAGGGAAAAAAAGCCCTTTATAAAATTCTTAAACTTACCAATGTAATGCTTTCAATCATTGTTTCTTGTGACATTAAAAGGGATAATAGTATTTGAAAAGCAACAATTATTGCAAAACAAATGATTGTGGTGAAGAGTCAGATGACCATATTTAATTATATTTGGTGTATATTCTAGGACTCTCATCAGATGCCACAGTCTTGACACCAAATACAGAAAGCAGTTGTGATTTAATGACCAAAACTAAATCGACCAGTGGGAACGACGACAGCACCTCCTTAGACCTGGAGTGGGAAGATGAAGAAGGTACCTTATGGACACAGTTTTTCCTGAAAAAGTTTAACCTGTGTTGCTGTACAGAAATCAGCTTGGTATTTTACTTTATTTAAGCTGAAATGAATGCAAGGTTTTGAAAAATCAGTATAAAAATTTCTTGAACTTTCATTGTACTAGTGATTATCATTTGTTGATAAATTGTTTAGAAAGTTGCTTAATTGTTAACCTTTCTTAAGACTTAGAAAACAGATGTGTATTTCTCATTTCAAGGGTTTTGTAATCCAGCCCATCGATTCTGAGATTACTTAGTAAGAAGAATTACTAACCCCTTGTGGGCAAGCGAAAGCCAACAGTTAATCACCTCCGTTCGTTGTAAATCAGCAATGTGTTAGTTTCTTTGGTGGTACAAAAGCTGTAGCGCAGGCATGAGTTTGACTTTAGCTGACATGCCTTCCTAGCTGCAGTGCTTTAGGTGGATTTCTTAATCTCTCTGAGCTGGTTCATTGACATAATAAAACTGCTTTGAAGGGTGATTTATTGACTGGTGTGGTCTCAGTGCCTGGCACATAATAGGCGTTCAGTAAGTATTGAAAGACACGAATGCGTAAACGCTGTGAGGGTTAAATAAAATTTACATACCAGGTGTTGCACATAGTCAGTACTCAAAACGATAATTGAAGTGTGGATTTTTTCAAAAAGGCTCTCTTGCTGAATAAGACCCAAGATTTCATTATCATTTTAAGAAATAAATAGTCCAACAAGGAAGAATGGATAGGACTTTAAGAAAAATAATAAGCATTAACATTTTCATAGAATTTTGAGATAGAATGGATCTCAGATATCCCCTGGTCATGCTATTTGTTTTATCAGTAAAGAAACCAATATATGGGGACTTGAATAATTTTACCAAAGATTGGTAAGTCTTCTCAGCTAAACAGTTTCCCCAGTCCTGTGTTTCCATTGTTGCACATTTGGGTTCCAATCAGCAAACTTTAAATTTATTTTTATTTTAGCATCTTGTTCAATTTGATCTAAAGCCTTTCAGACCTTTTAATTCCTGATTATGTCATCAATGCTCTAAGCTAATCAGATTTGTAGGTAACAGGGCTTTCCAGGTCACTGTTCAAGTCAGTAATAGATTGTTAACCAACCAGGTGGAGGACAGCCCGCTAGAAACCTGCTCGTGGGTCGGTGTACAGCCTAGCTTCCTTTAGACATAGTGTTACTTAATCAAATGCAAATCCTCAAAATTGCGTTAGTATCCAACTCATATTTTTATCTTGTCTATCAGAGCAGCCTGCTCTGCTGCGCTTAGTCTCCATGAGTTTTCGGGAGTGACAGACAACCATGATGCAGGCGGAAATATTCTTAACCTCTTTTCTAGTTCTAGATTTTAATTCTATCACCATGTTGATTCTACACTTACAGATTCTGATTTCTGTCCTCCCTTCAGCCAGTAAAATGACATTGCTTTTTTCTTCCAAGATTTTTGGCACATTCACTGTGCCAATTCTTTCTGCTCAGAATGAGACCTGGATAGCTTGTCAGTCCCCTACTTTGCCGTCGTAGAGTCAGAATAGGAGGGGCCTGGGCTTTGCAGCCAGAATGAACGTCCCACACATCCAGAGCCCGTGACCTGCTCCGGTCACTTGCCTCTTTCTGCCCCGATTTCCTGACTGTAGGATGGAGCATAATGAATGCAGTGCACATAACTGCAGAGTTGTTGGGGATTAAATCAGTTAACATCGGTGAGCATTAACTGGAAGCTCCTCAGAGCAGGAACAGTGTATGTTGTAATCATTAGAGTTACTGTCACCTCTGGGAAAGGAAGCTGTCTTCTGAGCTCCGGGGACTTGGCGTGTGAGACTGACAGCAGTTGTGGTTCGCCAACCACTCTTATTTATGGCTCTTCAGAAATTTCATCTTATTAGATGATCAGTGTTGCACTCAAGCTGTCCTTTGTTGACTATTAATGTCTATTTTATCGAAGGCACACTCCAGAGTTAGGCCCCAGCAGTTACCCTCCAAAAGGCCTCCGTAGGACTAAGTTAGTGCACAAATCAAGTCTGATTGCTAAAGAAAAACTATATTGTGAAACTGGGAAGGCTTTTAATACATCCTTTTAATTTTCATGAGGTGTTTCATAACTGCCCAATGACAGGAATGAACCGAATGCTTCCGATGCGAGAGCGCTCGAAAACCGAGGAAGACATTCTCCGGGCCGCGCTCACGTGCGGCGGCGGCCCGAAGCCGGTGAGCAACGCTGCGTCCGCCTCCGACGACTCCAACGGGCTGGAGTGGGAGAACGACTTCGTGAGTGCCGAGGTGGACGGCAACGGCAACTCCGAGTACGCGGGCTTCGTCAATCCTGTGCTGGAGCTGCCTGACTCCGGCCTGAAGCAGCCCCCAGACGCCAGCAGAAGCGGTGCGATTGCCTGAGCTGCCCAGCCGTTGTGACAACGGTCAGAGCCACCTCGAATGTACGGAGTGTCGCGCTGAGCCTTTCTGTAAGAGGCAGGTAGGAACCTGTGTGTAACGTTTAAGCTCGTTAGAAGGGCATCGGGATGATCGGCTGTATCTGACTCGCTTCAGAATTAAGTGCAATTTCATCATCTACCTTCTGTTCTTCAAAAGCAAGTTGATGGTTCTGTCATGTTATCAACTAAATTTATTTTATCTTTTCTCTATAGCATTCCTGTTTACTATTTCTAGATTTTCATTTTTAGCATAGCTTTTTAAATTTTACTTTGTGTGTTTTCGTCAGCTTATTTCCGTAGCTACCTATGAAACCAGGGAGGCGTTTGTGTCAGTGCTCAGCAGATGTGGAGGGCAGCAGGGGCCTGCGCGGGTCAGATTGAGAGCAGCATCCCTTTCCTGATTCCTCTGCTTATGGCAGTGCGATTACCGAACAGGAAGCACAATGAATGTGACTAGAGAAATGCCGAAGCGTCGTTTTCTTCCTATACTTACTGCATATCCTAGTATGATCATGTCGGTTCAGGCTGAAACAGGGTGTCATATGATAAAATGAGCTTTCAGAGTTTGGACCTTAAAGTTGGTCATCAAAACTAATATTGAGGAAAGGAAATATACTTAGGTTTTTCACTTCCTCTTGTATGCCACTATACATGAATATTGGCTTTAAGTTACTTCATATATTAAAATTTCTAGGTGTCATTTGTTTTTAAATTTTGTATTTCCAATGACTGGTCTTAGAAGGATTTCACACAGAACATCTTCTGTGCATGATTTAGTAAGAAAGGAAAACCTAAAAAGGTAATACGGGTATTTCAAAGTAAATAAACTCCTTTCTGGTATGAAAGGTCCGTTGATTTTCTTAAGCTTTCCTTTGCCTTGTAATACAAGGCAGTAATGAGACAGAACTAAGTGTATCAACATATAAAACTACATTTTGTGACGTACAGTGAGCTCTTTTCTCTAAAGTTGACGTATCGATTTAAAAGGCCAAGGATATACGACATTTCCTAACTGCTTGTCTTGATTTTGCTGAGGATTATGATTTTAGTAAGCAAACCCTTGATTTTTCTGTAGTGCTTTTTTCTTTTCTATCTCTTGCAACAATGACAGTGCATGTTCTCAAAAATATAGGAAGGTCCAGCTATAAATAGTAATTTAAAGTTCTTGCCGCTGTACTAGAAAAAACAAAGAATCATGTGGTCCTTTCAATATTTGACCTGCGAGGCCATGACATCTATAGCTTCATCTCTTTTTATCTCATAGAACTAAATCCAACACTTTAAATATGTGAGCATATTAGGTAATGCTGCATTTCCGTCTTTCCGTAATTTAAGTTGTAGCTACGCCATTGGAAACATTGAAAAGGGACCCTATATTCACATTGCCTATGGTATGCTTTTTAAAGTTTGTATACATCGGATGTATAGTTTTGGTTTGGCATAAGCTACTATTATAATTTTTTTTGGAATTTCGTTCAGAGAAATTTTTGAAGGAATGGTAACTTCTCAAGGATTGTGAATAAACACATTTTTACAATTAAAAACTAAATTGTTTGATTATTACTTGTACTCCGTAAAAATTCTGACTCCTGATGTAATTATTTTATTGCATCTGCTATGAAGAGAAAAAGGAGTGAATTAGGAAAGCAGTCTGGAACTAAACTTGTAATTGTTTGTGTTTTAACTGCTAAGAAAAGGACATTAATTTTCTTTGTATGTTTATAAACACACTAGAAGTAACATTCATTCAGCAGCTATTGGAGAATCTACTGTGTCTGGTAGTGTATTAGGGACATAGCCATGAAAACACATAAAAGTTTCTGCTCTTTTGCTTACATTCTGATGAGAGAGACAGACAATAACCAGTAAACAGACAAATAAGAAAATCACAGATTACAATTAGGAAATATGCCAGATGACCGGACCGAGGGGAGCTAGGGACCAATGAATGCTTCTCATAGGCCGAGAAAGTCTTTTCTGAGGAGATGGTCCCTGTGTTGAGACAGGGTTGTTGAGTAGGAGGCAGCCAGCTCAGAAAGTGTGTGTGTGTGTGTGTGTGTGTGTGTGTGTGTGTGTGTTCGTGTGCAGGGGAATCCTGGGGGAGGCAGAGTGGGGTGAGGTGATGGAAGGAGGGGCCTGCAGGCCATGGTCCAGGGTGATGGGAGGCCAGTGCCGTCTCTCAGCTGGAGGACCAGTGAGCACTTCTGCTTCCTTGAAAACTCCCCGTACTGCTTGGAAGAGAATGGGGTGGAGAGCGGGAGGGGGTGCGGGGCTCCCAATGGCACCTGGTGTGGCTCGGGGTGACAGTGCTGTAGGAATGCAGAGAGGTAGAACCAACGCGATTTCCTAATGGGTTAGACATGGGGACAAAAGATGGGTGGAGCCGGGTGACTGGGAACGCATCCAGCATGGCACCCTGGTGACTGCCCACGTCCACAGGGACACACAGCCAGAGTCAGGCCCCAGGCGTGACAGAACGGCCTGTGCTGCTCCCTGGGACATGGCACGATACGCAGTCCTGGAGGAGCTGTCACACGCCCTTTGTCACCTGCCTCCTGTCTTGCAGAAGGCTGCCACATGGCAATTTCTCACCCACTTCGCTGGTCCCCACCTCAGCTGTTCAGAGATGGGTGGTGGCTTTACTCTGTGACCGGCCCCTGGTTCAGTGCCCTCCTGGGGACCAGGGACACAGGAAGCTGGCTCCATGCTGACCTTGCTTTTGCTATCTGTGTAAGTAATAAAAAATGTCTAAATCTATATGGGTTCATTGTCTTTCTTCCTACTGGCCAAATCTACAGAAGTGTGACAACAACACAGCAGCTGCACCTGTGTGATGACAACTTCTTGGTTTTCGACATTACGACATGTTGGAAGAACAGGTTTGGGCAAGGGGAGGAAATTAAGAGTAGGGTTGGAAAATTACACTTGAGGTGCTTATGAGAAATTGGAAAGAAGAAGAAAGCAGGTGATGGGATATATGTCTGCAGCTCAGGGAACAGGTCTGGGTGTAGGTTTAGGGTCCTTCGTAGGTGGCTGAGGTCATCCCGGGGAGCATCGAGGCAGAGAAGCCCAGCTGAGTGTAGACACTCAGAAGTTGGGGAGGGAAAGGGTCACAAGAAGCAGACACAGGAGGCGTGGAGGGAGCCGGAGCCAGTGACTGAGGGGCACTATCTCAAGTGCTGCTGGGGCACTGAGAGGAAAGGATGGCGGCCTCAGTGGGCTTGGGGACACGGAGACTAGTGTGCATGGCAGGATGTGCACAGGTGAAGGCATGGGGGCCGAGCTAAGGGGAGAAAAGTCGCGATGGCCAGTGTGGACGACTATTTGAAAAGTTGCTGTCGGAGGACAGAAATAGGGTGGCTACGGGGGATTGGCGTAATGCGAGGGTGTTTACAATGCTCGAACTTCTGAAACGGCATGACTTGGAATCATGCCTGCTTTTCTCCTTCAGTAATTGGAAAAATAACATTTTTCTAGTGGAGGCCAGTTTTCATTTTATAAGTATCTAAAGCTATCCAGTCTTAAGGACACATTTGAAAAAGATTTTATATCAAATACCTTTATAGTGTTTACCCATCTTCATTCACTTGGTACGTTTGGTTAATTATCTGTCAGTAAAGGAGATCACAAAAAAATTTAGTGAAACAGATTTTTCTGTGTCGCAAGTGATTCTGGAATCCTTAGGAAATATTAATGCTGAAATGAAATTAGGAAAATGACATTAAATTATCATGAGTATTTCTTATTACAGATGATTTAAGGGAGTGGTTTCTGACATCGCATCACAGGACTGTCCTCTGCAGCTCAGTGACCACGACTACCCACTGGTGCTCGTGCTTTCATGGCGTCGTGGACGCTGTGACTGGGGGACCGCTGAGGACTCTACTTTGTCTCAGTGATTTCCACACAAACCCTGTGAGGGAGACACCGTTTCAACCTGTTTTTCAGAAGAGGAAACTAAAGCTTACCATTAGTGACAAATCGCGAAGGAAACGGTGGATTAGCGCCCCCGGACAGTGAGTCAGAGCCTACCTGTGACGCTGCACACGATGCCTTTCTGTAGAGATTACACCAGTGTTGTTTTGGGGGGGGATTTTTGAGGTTTGGGGTTTTGTTTAGCTGCTAGAAAAAGTGTAACTCTGGGTGACTGAAAAATTGTTTTATGACATCAGAAGGGATGTCATAAAAAGGTACCCTTACCTAAGGTGAAGTCCCGCTGTCAGACCTCAGAAGTTTTCTGGGTTAAAACATTAGTGCCTTGCTTTTGGCTTAGGAGCCGGAATTTCACTAACAGTATTGCAAAAGCTACTCGTTACTGGGTTTTCTCTTCTGTAAAGATGGTAGCAAGCGGTGCCAGACGGGTCCCCGCTGGATCCTCCGGGACCTTCCATCAGCAACACAGCATTCTCCTCTCCAGTGTCCCCGGCCCCTAGTCATCGCTTCAGAGATACGAGGCCAAAGAAACAGTGTCGGGGTGAGTGAGTGTTTGGGGACAAGTGGGGACAACCAACTAGAAGCCCAGTTAAATTCCAGGCACACATTTCACAGTGCTCGTCCTTCGTCACTGCCTGAAATGGCAGCTGACTGTTTCATTCAGGGCCCAGTTTGTAAAACAGGAACCACACCTGCTATTTTAACATAACTACTATAAGGAATTAAACAAGTGTTAGATCACTGAAAAAGTAAAAACAAGAACTTGAGATAAGCACACACACACACACAACGGTAACAGTACTTATCTCCTGATAGTAAGACTATGGCTAATTTTTCTACAAGGCATATTGAAAGCAATATTAACACTCGTGTTAGAGCATAAAAGTGATGCTGTTTCAAGTCAGTCAATGCATTCGGTCGTCAAGACAGAATCTTCTAGACTGTGGAGATATAATCATGTGTCATATGAGCTCTCACCATGCGGAAGCACTGCCTGTGGGGACAACATTCTGCGCTAATAAACCCTGAACAGTGGCGTCTGGAAAGCGTCTACAGTCCTCATCCAGGGCTGCCCTTAGCCCTGCTCACGACTCACTTTCGTCCGTTTCTGTAGGAGATGTGCTTGGGGGGCAGCAGGATAGGTAACCGCCGTACTCAGGCACGGGCCTCCCTGGCGGCCAGTGTTTCTCTTGCAGGAGTGATCTTGGTGACAGGAGAAACTGAGTCTCGAAGACTTCCAGTGACTCCCCGTCGACCTTCTCCATCAGAAGCTGGTAGTCGCCGAACCTGACCATGCACTTGTGTGGCAGATCCACCTTGTTCAGGTAGCCCAGCTCTGTGTTGTCCACAAGCAGACTAGTCTTCTTACTCATATTTTTAATTTCAAAGGAGAGAACCGAGCCATCGAACTTCTTGAACAGCTGCAGAGCAAACTGGACTCGGGAAACCTGTTTGTCCTGAAAAGTGTACCAACAGGTGTTGGAGTTGCAGCCAAACTTCACCACTTCACTGGACGGCAGTCTCTCTCGGTGGTGAAACCTTATTAACTGGAATGTTCCGCTTTGCCACTGACCAGGGTGGTACACAGTGACCTGCAGACAAGTGACCGTCTCTTCTGTGTCAGCATCTTCGAAAGCAGACATGACGTGCAGCCTCTGACTCGACCCACCTGCAATGGTCATAGCAGCATGTTAGTTCAGCACGGACTTTGGTGTTAGAGTTTGACTCTAATATCTTGATGAAAAGCTTCTGAGAGGTGATTTACTTAGATTTTAAATTCAGAAAATACTACATAGAATACATTCAATTATACGTGGAATCTTAAACCAAACCCTACAGGAACTGGTGTATTACCTTTTCCTACCTCTTTACTTTTCACTTCTGGTTGACGATAAGGCCATACAGACAATTCAGACAACCAAAGGAATGACTGTTGAAATAAAGTGACTTGTGTGGAGACGGCCAGTTAGCTCAGCTGGTTAGAACACGATGCTTATAACACTAGGGTTGCCGGTTAGATCCCTACATGGGCCACTGTGAGCTGCGCCCTCCACAACTAGATTGAAACAACTACTTGGAGCTGATGGGTCCTGGAAAAACACACTTAAATAAAAAAAATTGAAAAAAAAAAAGAAGTAGGTGACTTGTGGGAGCATAGTGAAACCTCAGTTCCCTTCTCATTTAAATAGACCAACTTAGGCCCAGAGAAAATATGACAGCTGTACTTTAAAGAGAAAATCAGGAAAAAACAGTCCCGAAAAAAGTCCCTTTGGTTTGAATGCCCTCAGAGGAGACACATAAAGAAAACCTACAGCTCCTAAACCAAATTATAATTAGACATGAATTGTGAAACATGGTTTAAAAAAGAATTAATAAAAACAAATAATTGCAACGTTTACCTTTATATCCTCATGTAGACTTCTAGTAGGCAAATGGTTAAAAATAGTAAATGCTATAAGAGGTTATTCTATAAGTTTAAAATTTAGACATTCCATACTTTTTAAAAAGCTAAATCTCCCTGAGGTAGTTGTAAATGTCATAGTCTGCACTCATCCTGGAATTACTTATTTTTGTCAGCGGTCCTAGACAGTTCACCGGCCAGTTAACCAGACTGCGCTGAGGACACTTTTCTCCTTGAAGCTCACTTCTGCTTGCACACAGCCAGCAGTGAGATCGCTCTCGTTGCTCAGAGCTCAGCCCTGAAGTGCAAACACCTCCCAGCCGCACCTCCTCTCTCCAGAACGTCAAAGCCCATCTCAGGCTGTTCCTTCTCTCCACTTCTGGACGGCATCTTTAATTCCTTCCTCCTCTGACTTTCCTACGCTCTCTGTCCAGTAATCCTTTACTTGCCATCACCCAACCTCCCACTGGTTCCATTAGAGAGTGAACCAAAAGCACACTTTCTCTGACTCAAGCTTTCTGTTTTTCCTGGCAGATACAGCTCCTTTATGATATGTAACACCTACGATAATTGCTGCTGCTTCAAAAGACTCTTTCTGAATGCTAAGACATGCAGAAGAAAAAGAGTTAGCAAAATAGAGATGTTACTTTTATTTACATTCCAGCATTCTCTGAGGGAGAATGTGGGAAGCTTGTCACCAATGACTCATGAATTCCAACAACACCCTGGGAGGCAGGGAAATGGTGGGGACTGTTATTCTTGTTAGAGTAGTGAAAACTGAAAACCCCAGAGAGGTTAGATACCGTGTTGAAGGTGACAGGACTGGTTACTGGGAACACCAAGGGCAAAACACACACCTCGGGTGGCTGACCCCCAGGTAGCACAGTCATGTCTCCCCTCTGCTTGGAGGCATCTGTTCGGAAAGCTTGCCTCACTTTTAAATGCCGTAGGCACTTAGTTATGTGACAAAAAAATCTGGGGTAACTCAAACCCCAAAGGATCTCAGACCCCCTGCTGGTCCAGACTTGTGGGCATGAAGCATCATGTTTCCAGGAGAACTTTCAAGCATGAAGTGTGAAAGGTGCTGTGCCCTAGAGGGCCTGGTGACTCAGGGAACGTCCCCTCCCCTGGCTGTCCTTCAGAGGCCAGAAGCCAGAAAGCTGCATCAAAGCACCCTTTGCATGTAGGGTTCTGAGTGCAAATAGGTGCCAGCCTTAGGGTGCGCTTGTGCAAGGCATGCAAGGCAGAGTGAGGAGGGTCCTGGGCCTGGTGACCCACCACTGCTCGCACTCATGGTCATGGAATTCCCTGTGCGACGCCCCAGATGTGGGTGCGGCGCCAAGCTGGCTTCCACTGTCCAACTGCGTGCCCAAGCATCCTTTTTGGGTACAAGTTGGGATAATTGGAGGCTGGCAGCTGTGTTTGTCCCCAACCTAGCAGGGACAGGGCACCCGCTCACGGCCTTCAGCACCAAGAACATTGTCGCCATGCAGGGAGCGCCCTTCCCACTTCCCAGATGGTGTTGCGTTGAGTTTGTGTAAACCAGATGAAGAGGTTTCTCCCCCTCCGAGGTTATGAATTTTCTTTGTCATCTACTGTCGTACACACAGTGAGGTACGTCACCTTTTCTTTTGAAAAGACATTTCCATCGAATTTTAAAAATTGCCATCACCATCCCTATAGTTCAGCTTTTTCATTTCTATCATTTGCACAGTGAGGAGCTAGTGAGATATTTATTAGAGAATACATATTCTTTCAGTATTTAAATCTACTGAAAGAGTGGACAGAACCCTTTAATGAGTAAACGTTAAAAGCCGAGGCCTGCATGTGCTGTCGTTCTCACCCAGACACTGCAGCCCCTTTCACTGGACCCTGACAATCGCAGACGTGTTCTTTGCAGTCAGAGGAGTTAGAATGCAATGCACATAGTCACACACAACACCTCCGATAAGGGGCTAATATCCAAAATATATAAAGTCCTACAACTGAACATAAAAACAAACAATCCAATTAGAAAACAGGCAGAGGATCTGAGCAGACACTTCTCTCAAGAAGACAAATGGCCAACATGTAAATGTAAAAATGCTCAACTTCACTACCTATTAGGGAAATGCAAATCAAAACTACAATGAGATACCACCTCACACCTGTTAGAATGGCTAGTATCAACAAGACAAGTAATAACAAGTGTTGGAGAGGCTGTGGAGAAAAAGGAACCCCCATACAGTGTTGGTGGGAATGCAGACTGGTGCAGCCGTCATGGAAAGCAGTGTGGAGGTTCCTCAAAAAATTAAGAATAGAATTACCATATGACCCAGCAATTTCTCTTCTGAGTATCTACCCAAAAAATCTGAAAACATTCATCTGTAAAGATACATGAATCCTGATGTTCATCGCAACATTATTTACAGTGGCAGAGACATGGAAACAACCAAAGTGTTCTTCGATAGATGATTACGTAAAGAAGATGTGGTATATATACACCATGGAATACTATTCTGCCGTAAGAAAAGATGAAATAGTGCCATTTGTGACAACATGGATGGATCTTGAGATTACCATGCTAAGCGAAATAAGTCAGAAAAAGTCGAGAACCATATGACTTTACTCATATGTAGGATATAAAACTGAGAGCAACAAAGGAACAAGACAAACCAACAAAGAAACAGAAACTCATAGACACAGACAACAGGTTAGTGGTTACCAGACGGAAAGGATGCAAGAGGGTAGAAAAGGATAAAGGGGTCAAATATATTATGGAAGGAGAACCGATTCTGGGTGGTGAGCACACAGTGTGATACATAGAGAAATGTACACTTGAAACTTATATAATTTTACTCACCAATGTCACCCCAAAATTTTAATAATTAAAAAAAAAAAAAAGCCTGTAAGCCAGAAGCTTTCCATAGCTGCTTGGCAACACAGCTTCTAAGTAAACTGTCTTAATTTGAAAAGGAAAGGTGATGAACAGACTCCTTTTTTTCTTTAAAAGGACATAGAATTAATTTAAAATAGCTGTGAGGAATGGCTAAGATAATCACAATGTAGAAATAGAGAAAGACTGGCTGTGGGGTGATGTGTGAAGGAGCAAATCCAAGGAGAGAGAGTCAAGTGTTGAAGCACAAAGTCACTCCTTTACCTCTGAGTTGAGCACCCACTGCGAGCAGAGTACGGGTTACACACGAGGGAAGGTAGAAGCTCATCATGGGTCCTTCATTCGTATAAGCAAGCAGTGAACTGAGGGAAGGGGCACCAGGCCGTCCCTGGAGTCCAGGTCCCTCTTTGTCCCCGATCCCCGTCATGGCCACCCTCACAGCTGACTCCCTGGCCGCACATAACCGGCCTGGCACACCCGGCTCACGGGATCCTCTCCGCGACCCAGGGAGGTGGAGTCTACCCCAGTTTTTATTTCTCTTACAGATGAAGAAATGGGGCCGGGCAGGGCGGGCAGGGGGTGAGGGGGCAGTTGAAGTCCACTGCAGAAGTTCACAGGGCAGTAAACAGCAGCCTAGTGTTTTCACTAAAGTGCTGGGATCGTGTGTATTTAGGTGACGTCTCAGATTTCCCCTCGACCAGAACACACGTCTGGAGAGGCCTCGTTTTTCCTCACGTATGAAATGAAAGAAGCAGAAGGTCATATCTAAGTTTCGTCCTTTCCAAATGCTTCAGTTCCTAAAAGCCAATGGGTGTTACGTGGCAGCAGCGTACTAAGCGTCATGAAAGGCTGCGTGCGGATGGTACACGTGGAAAGCACTGATTTCCTAGGTGTCATCCTTCCTCGTGTCCAGTGCACGTCGCCTGTGCCAGTGTGTCCCAGGCATCAGGACGAAGGCGGTGCTCCCGCGTCTGAGTGCCCCCACTCACACAGAGGCTCTGTGCAAAGGGAAACCACTCGACATGCATTCGTGAGGGACCAGACACCGGAGTCTGGGCTTGGACAGGTTTCTCTTGAGGCTGTTACGTTTGTCTAAGTGTTTGCAGAAGAATACAAAGAAAACGGTAGAGGACTAGAAAACAGCAAGGAAAACCAGTAACTCAGCACATCTCGTCACAACTCTTGTGACCAGTCAGTGCCCGAGAAGCCCCTGGGCTCCGGCTCCTGCTTTGTGAGAAGATTCTTTTCTCCGGGTTCCTCCTCAGTGCTCCCGTGCCTCCCTGCATCCTTGTGTGCATATCCAGGCTTTGATTAACAAAGGAATGCTTCACCATTGAAGATAAATGAGAAGTCCCAGGCCTGAGGGACCGTGCTCCTCCCCTGGAGAAAGGCGGTGTATTTCCCGAGAACTGACGTTCCAAGTTCAGCTTTTCCTCAGACATCGGTCTTTTCAGCACGTGGCAGACAATCGGTGGTGGGATGTGGAGGCTTTTCACTTCAGAGCTACAGCCGGGTTTTTATTACGAGTGTGCCGCAGATCTTAGCCCCTAAGTGCTGCTGAATTATCTAGACAGCAGTCACACGCGGCTGTAAATGTACCCAGCAGACAGCCACTGTGGTTGGAGCACGGCTTTGGGGGCATTTTGCCCACACATTGTCTATGGCATGAGCACTGTCACGCAGCCTCTGTGCTGTAGGACTAGCACACGTCCCCAGCTGCGTGTCTGCTAACTGCGCCTGCCTGAGCAGCATCTCTTCATGTCTCTTGCACACGGCCTCTGACATGCTGGCTTGCACACTGCCAGGCACATCGTCCTCCAGAAGTGACCTGGTTCCTTTCTAAAAGGCTCTCATGAAGACTTATCTTTTAGATTTCCTGAGCTGACCTGTATTCTTGCTAGGTTTTCTCCCAAAATGTCACAAGAAACTAGAAACCAAAAGGTACAAAAGGGAAGCTTGGAGAATTCTGTCATCACAAGTAAAGACTCTTCTGACATGGACGATTTCCTAAATCACGGTGATTTCTTAAGTTGGCAGAATATCATCTAATCTTCAGTAAAATCACCTAAGGGGCTTTGTTTGAGATGGTCCCTAACAGGCATTTGGGAGACTTTTGTCATTCTTGTCATCTCACATCCAAACACAGTATGAAGGGAAATATAACAAATTGGTTCCACAAAGAGACATGTACGTTTTGATGACAGCATTAGTGAAATAAAAATCCCTTCAGGACGAGCCTTGATTGTGTTGTGTTCAGTGCCTGCTTTTGCTGGCTGGCTCCCCAAAGTGCATCTTTCTAACACATTTGTTCCAGAACACTGCTCACACAGTAAATATTCGTTTCAACAATGTGGTAATGACTCCAGGATTTGCGTCTGATGTAATCTTTCCAGGGCCCCTTTCTAAGTACTAATTGGACTCATAAAAGCATTTTATTTTCAGCAACTTTCAAAAGTTTGATTCTCGGCTTTTGCTTCTAGCAAATAATATGTTTAAAGTATTAGAAATGCAACAACTAGATATTTTTACTTCTTAGTTATTCTTGTGAAATTCTTAGTTAATTCAGCTCATGAGTAATAATGTCATAAGTTATTAAAATAGTGTATTAAAATATTAGCCAAGGCAAAAGAACTACCTTTTATGAGTGGAGAATGAAAAATTAAGCAGTATATTTTTTCAGCTAACAAGTGGTATTTTAATTTTTATCTTTCAACTTAGAGAAGTATCCAGTTGAATGATTTGATTATTTAAATTAAGAAAAATGATTGCCCATAAAAAGGGAAAACTGTTTTTAATAGACAAAATGTTGGATAACATTTTTTCACCAAATTATTTTTACCAAGGCAATGAGCAGAGAGAAATTTGAATTACTAGAGTGAGGGTTGTTTAAAAAAAAAGCAATAGGAAATAGGAGGAAAACAAATTCTCTCAGTATTCAATAACTTGAAATTTCAGACATAGGAAAGCTCTTCAATAAGGCCATCAGAATTACCACCAACGATTTATAACACGCAGAATCACTCACCACCAACATACAGTGTTTTGCCTAAGGCTACTATCCATTTCAAACTGTAATAACACAAGAAAGTAAATGATGAGTGAACACACACACACGCACACACACGTCAGAAGGTTCCAGAAGTTAAAAGAGCAGTGCGGTTCCTTACGACAAAGAATACTGACAGTCTAGTAATTTTGCACCATTCACTGTCTCATAAACCTCATGAGACCCACCCCTTCGGTTCCAAGGCTAAGTACAAACCACGTGGCTACCCTTCGTAGCACATTGTGGTGAATCATGCTAAACGTTTGCCAAAGAATCTGTGGGTCAGGAGCTTCCATTACTATCCAGACAATCACGACTAATGAGTGGCTATACAGCGCTATTATGATGAGAATTGCTGTAATTGGAATTTCATGCTCACCGGTTCTCCAAGTGAGAAGCTTTTTGTTATACTGGAAGGGCAAGAGAGATCCTTTTTTGTTCCCCTAAAAAATCAGGCATAAAGAATGCTGTCAAAATTCAACAGGAAAAGGAATAAATTAGAGTTTATTTTAAAGCTTGGTGTCTATAACAATAGTAACTCATAGTAGGAATTCAGACACGGTAAGTTCTGGTTTATATAATAACTTATTCAGGTGAGCACAACTTTTTTTTTCAATTCATTCACCCTAAGACTTTTTTTAAAGGACATGAGTGAAAAAAAGGAGTGGAACACTGTGCTTGGTGTGTTCCGCCCTAGTATTGTCCTGTGAAGGTAACACTGGCAGACAGGTAGCACCTTCGAAACTGATGTGTCAGCTGAGACCATTCCACACCCACGAAATTCCTCGCTGAGATAGTGCCAGCTCCGGGCGGGCCAGGGCTCTGGAGGCCGGCTGCCCAGCCCACTTCCCTGGTGATGTGACATCTCCCCGTGGCCCAGCTTCCGAGCGTGACCCGGGGGGAAGCCCAGGGCGGCCCACACTCACAGCAGCAACCCCCACGTCCTTCACAAGCCTCTCTTCTCCACTGGAAGACCTTTGTCTACGTCCCTGTGACAGGGCAACACTAGGGGGAAGTACTGCTGCCCTTGGCAGCTGGTAGCTATGAGAAAAGAATGTGTTAGCCTTCTTGGTTTGAGTGCTTTAGGTCAGCTGTAAATACATCTAAAGGAAGCCAACATTTTCCTGACACCGTGCATCGTTGCTTGTTATGCAGCCATCGTAGGAAAAACAGTCTCCTTCATTGTATTCCCCAGATTTCAAAATGAAAGATGCTACGAGAGCAGACCTGTGAAAACCAGGGACATCGTCAGAATAAGTGATACGTTCCACTGAGAACATTACCTTAAACTGGACTTTGGTTTAAGAAAGGATGAAGCATATTTAGTTCATTTGAGTTGTAGCTGTGTCTGTTTTAAATCTAAATACTTTATGCTTTTTAAAATTGTAAGTTCTACAGACAAAAGAGAAGATTTTAAAGGCTCAGATTAACTTATAAGTATAATACGTGTTCAATTTCTTACATGATGAACTGAACTAAGTGAGAAGATATGATCACTGGTGGCACATACGTGGTACAGCACAGATGGCTAATAATTTGTGCCATAACTTGTGTCTAAACTCTAAAAACGCACGCATCTGGGAGCTGACATTTGCAGTCTGGAGATCACAGAGATGTGCACTTACCCATTCTAGCATTCTTGTGTTCCCAGCTTTGGGCACCCCGCAAACACGTTGAGTCTCGGGGCTCTTACTGTGTGGCAGTGGCACATGCAGACTTGCCACCTTGCTGGCATTTCCTCAGCATACGCCCACTTGTGGCCGCTTGGCTGGACATCGCCCCACCCGTTGTTCCCAGGCAGCCCAGGTGGCCATGTCTCTGTCCTTTCACCCCACCCCGGCCCACAGCTGGCTGCAGTGTTGGGCTCCCACTGTCAGGTATTCACGCTCCCGGCTGAGCACACCAGGTGATCGATCGGATCGCCTGCCTCCCCAGAATGAAATACGGGCCTGGCTGTCCACAGACAGGACAACATTACGCCACCCAAAGCAGCGAGTCCAGCAACCCCTGCGGCAGTCCTGGTTCCCACACGCACTCTGGGTTTCTCCCACTAGTTCGTCTGCTTTCTAATGTGCCTTCAGCAGAAGTTTCATTCGTTCATTCATTGTTTTAAATGTGCCCTGACTCTGCCACAGGTCATGTTATACAGGTGACATGCAGAGGGGTCCTGAGGCTCCTGGGGTGGGGGGCGAGGGAGAGAACCAAAAACGCTGCACGTCACTGATACACTGTCACAGGCGGATAAGTAAGGTGCCAGAAATCACTACCAGATACAGAAGATTTAGAGATTTAGATCTAAGGAGGGCAGACGCGGGCTCTTAGCCATGAAGGTCTAGTACGTTGGGGAAGGGAGGAAAGCTGGTGAGGGGGATACAGATTCCTCCAAACCCTGTGGGGAAAAACAGTACAAGTATGGCAGGTTTTCCCTGTGGGTGTGTCGTGCTGAGATCCAGCTGACAAACTGAGGAGGCTGCTCGGATAGGTACTGAGCGCCCTAGACGTGACATTTCCAAGAGGACCCAGTGAAGTGTAGACGTGGGGTCACTTCCTCGGCACTCCGGCTGGGCTGGTCACAGCAGAGCTGGCTGGCTCCCCACTCCTTGAATGCTCCCCCTTTTCCTGGAGGTGCTAGCCAGCTCTGGCCTCCGTGGAACTCTCCCCTTTTAGTTGTAAACACTGTTCATCACTTGGCTGCCACATCAGTTTATAAAGCACATGGAAGCTTTTAATTGTTTAAATGACCCAACCCCCTCATTTTATATGTGAGAACAAGAAGGTTTGGCGCTCACTGCTTCGCCGCGTGGACACCGCTGGATAATGGTCAAGGTGAGAGGCCGGTGTCGAGCTCGGCCCAGCCTCACATTGACCTAATGAACACGGTTGTAGTTAGTTGTACTGACGCGGATCTGAGACAGTGTGGGCGTAGCTGCCATGTACCCAACAGACAGCTTATCCTAAGGCAGTAAATGGACATCACACACGTGCTTCCCTCTTCATTCTATCAGAGTTTTCATGCAAAGGAACGATCTCTATTTGGAAATAAGATGCAGCAGAGGTCAGAGGCTCCTTCATTCTGTGTTTAGCCAACACGATGACTACGACAGAGGGTGTGTTTGCTGCCACCTCGGACCCTGCGCCAGGAGTGGAGTTACACACGTCCCTCCTTAGATGCTCTGCAGGGTCAGAAGTAATTAGACACACAGTCCAGTCCTCCTGTCCAGATAAGATGCCATACGCAAACTGGGATTTTAAATTGCTGGCTAGTAAGTACCTGTGTTCCTTTATTAAGCCAGATTACGTTTCCATATGGGATGAGAGAGTTATGGGGGTGTTATAAAATCAGGTTACCCAATTGTAATTACTTAATATTCTAATTAAACAAATTTATATTTAAAATATTGCAGAATGTTGCCAGCATCTTGTTTTCTGTCTATAAATTAATTACATTTTCCATAATAACCAGCCACCCCATAATCAGCCCTTACATGTGCACGAAAGTAAGTTGTATACTAATCACTGTAGCCGTTTCTGTGCCCTGTCCATGTATTTGGCACTGGTGAAATTTACTAACAAGTTTACTCTCAAATCTTAGGATTATTGGGTACTCAGAAGAGATGCTAAGAGAGTATAACGCACCGTGGAGTCTGGCCCCCGACGGCAGGCAGGAAACACGCGGTGTTCATTTTGCATAGCACGAAGGATTCAGTGCACAGCTCCAGGCTGTGGGGTAGGTCATGTGCTCTCTGACCTGAGGAAGGGATGGTGACCTTTCTAACAGCTGCACTTTTACTACCAGACAGACTGGAACTAGGACTAGATCCCTGCGCTAGAAGAGATCGCTCATTTTAAATGAGGGAGCTGCTGAGTCTGGTCAGGCCTAACACCCCAACCCCACCCCTGGGCCCCTTTGGTCGTGCTCTTTAGCCCAAGAAGCTTTCCTCATGATTAAGCTGTGAATGGATTGTTCCATGAATCTCATTGCAAATTCTCCATATTACAAAGCAATTGCAGAACCCAAATCTATCATGACTGGTATAAAAGCTGATTAATAGTCATTATAAAAATAGAAACTCATAGCTCATTCACGCTGTATACCCTAGTGCCATAGTTCTTTTTTCCATCAAACCACTGACTTTTCCATATAAATGTAACTCCATTTGTTGATGACATGCTGACTGGCGTCTCTTATGTCTACCCAGCCGCTGTTTGGTCCCATCACACCTTTTTTTATTTAGTTTTTCATTTCTTCCCTAAGCAGTTTTTTAAAAATTACAAATACCTACTTTTCAAGACTGTTTGAAGATATTTTACGTTTTTAATTACATTTCTAGAATAACATTGATAACACTTGTATTTATAATATGTAATGCAGGCAAGGCCTCTTTTTATATTTGCAGACCTACGTTTCCTGAGAATATAGGGTGATGAATAAAAGTGGGAAGGGAAAAGAAATAAAATGTGCTGACTTGTATATTATTACAATGATTATTACAAATACCTATTGCAATGATTAAAATGCTTATATGCTGAATCATAAAACATAGCCATTAAATGTAACGGAAATAATCCTGCCTAAAGCTCTGTAGACCTTCTGACATTTTTCATAACTGTTGGAGAAAATTCTCATGTACAGTGACATTCATCAAATCTTGTCAGGGACCCCTTGCCTGTGTCCCCCTTTTGTCTAATGCACTTCTCCTTTGAACAAGGAAAGCTGCAGGTCCCTGAGGCCTGGTGAGGCCCACGTAACCACTGCCATCAAAGTTGTCTGTTTGCTTTTGTGTGTGTTTTTTGCAGCTTTGAATTAGATGGCTCCCGTGCTGGCGTAACATTTTAAACATATGCCCATCGTGACTCAGACGCTTTCTGAATTAGGGCCTGCGCACCGGCCATCAGCGTCTTCCTCCTGAGAACAAGAGTGGCCTGCACTTGCCAGGCACCTGTCTGCCAGCTAACCAGAGCCTGCCGGCGCACTCAGGAAGCAGTTCTGTTATTGGAGTGTTTGGCTCTTCGTAACTCTGGCTGTAAAATAAGAACCATCGAGACCAAGAAGAACGTGGGTTGGCTGTGGAATGGACCTTCCAGCTGCTCACGAAATTCTCAGCGTCCGTCACTTTTGACCTGCCAGCAGGCGTGTCATTCACGTGGCCCAGCAGTGTAAAAGCAGAGCATAGCCTCACTGGCCGGTTCTCCCCGTGCGGCCTTTACCTGTCCAGCACTGGTGAAAAACTTGAGCTGCGTCTCAGATCCTTTTCAACATACATGCAAAACAAAACTTATAATTAAATGCATCTCCCCAATATTTTTTAATACTTCCAAGAGCAAGGAATTGCTTCAATATTTTTAGTTTATGTCTGGCTCCTGCAAACATTTGGATAAATGTAATGCACTTCTCAGGGCTATTGGTGTGTTCGTTTAGTGAGTATTTCTGGTGTATCATCACATTTAACTTCATTTTATTTTCCTAATCTGGAGATAAAGACAGTTCATGCTTTATATTTACAAAACGAGTTGAGCTTTTGGATTGAGACCCTGTTTGCATGCCATGTGTCCTTCATGTTGCATGTACTAGTCTTATACGTGTTTTAATACCTTTGCCGCAGTTCACCTTGGCAGTGAGGGAACTGCCTTCCTCGGGGATGACTGTCGACCTGGCCTTAAGGAACCCACAGGATGCCCTCAGCTGGCAAGACAGACCGGGCGCTGCTGGGTGGGAAGATAAGGGGCTCCCTGAAAGGGCGGCTGCTTGGACCCTAAGGGTACCCGTCTTCCAGCCAAAAGGACAGGAGCGGACAGGTGGTCAGGCGTATCTGAAAAAGTAAGCGTCTGCCGCCACGCAGTTCATTCAGGCTGGATTCTCGGGGGAGTTGGGGGCAGCAGATGCTTTCCAACTAGGAAGGGGCGTGTTTCAGACAGATCACTGCTGATGGACAGGGAGGAGGCAGAAGAAACAGGCAACAGGGAAGACCATTAAATGGCTGTTCAGACAACCGTGGTGAAGGGGTTTCAGCAATAAAAATGCCTGAATGTATTGCATCTGGTCGTCTTCAACCTTCTCTTTCCGATTGGCGCTTTTAAACCAATTATTATTCTGACTTTCCGTTTCACTCGTTATCTTTAAAGTTAAAATTACTGTGAACACCAACAGACTTTCCAATTTTTTAATACACCTGTCTGTGTTTTTGTAAATGTATATGATCTGGGAACATTAATGTGAATTGTCATGCGTCAATTTAGTGTCTGTTCAAAACTGATTAAACTCTTCTCTTTCTGAATAATAAAGTAGTTTTGTGCTTGTGCCCACTTTCTGATGCTATAGACTCTCATTCACGTTTACAAACAATATATATTATTTGAATTATATTGAGGAGTTTATTCTTGGGCACAGTATTTGCAGAGGACATTCCAGGGAAGGTTAGAATCTACCCAAGGCCCATGGTGAAGCCCAGGCTAGTCAGAGGGCACAGCTGGCCCTCTCACTAGCCTGTCACCATAGTCTGTCCCACAACCGCTACATGTGTCCCTTTCATTCTCAGAGTTCAAAGGATAGTAACAACCACAGCAGTGTGGTGAAACAGGCCAGATCACTGAGGACGTGCTCCAGGGGCAGCCGGTTTTAATTGTGTTCAAAGTCAGGCTGGGCGGGCACCAGGTGGAGAGGTTAACTGGAGTCATGAAAGGTAGATTGAAGGCAAGTACTAGCTCTGCACCTGAGGCCTGACCTTGAGCCAGTAAGCCAGAGGGACCACAGCTCGACACCCTAGAGAGATTCGTGGACAGGAAGGGGCTGGGAAGGATGTCATGCTTCCCAATGAGATGACGTTTAAACAGAGACGGAGATGAGGGAAGCAAACCATGCTTTGGCTACGTGTGTCTTGGGAAGAGGGGAAGACAGGTGCAAAGGCAGGACGTAGCACGGAGGCCAGTATGGCTGGAGCACAGTGAGCAGAATGGACAGTGGGAGTGGTCGACTCGGAGCACGCAGCAGGTCCTGTGGGCTGTAAGGTCAGATACAGGCTTTGGGTTTCACCGAGAGCAGAAAGAAATAACAACCTGGCATGTTCTGTAAAACTCACAGCGAATGCGGGATGGAAAGTAAACCCACGGAGTCGAGAGCAGAATTAGGAAGAACAGTTAGCAACTCAAACAGTAGCTGAGGCAAGATGCAACGATCTCTTGAACCAGGTGATGGAGATACTGAGACGTGGACCAACTCGGGATACACTTGGAGGAATTACCAACAAAATTTGCTGATGGGTTGAATGCAGCACAGAAAAGAATCAAGGAAGATTTTGAAGTGTCACCCTGAGCAACTGCAAAGACGAGGTTTGGTCACCACACAGTGACTTGCGGAGAAGGCCACGGACAGCTGATCCGGATTTCTGGTGGGGCGTCTGGAGTTGGTTGGAGACACGTAAAGCCTGAGGTGCCTACTCATCCAAGTGGGTATGTCAGGAGGCAGTTGGGTCACAGACATGACGTTCCGGAGACTAGTCTAGGCTGGTTATGGATTTTGGAATCTCTCCTGTGTAGATATCTGGTAAAGTCGTAAAACTGGATTAGGTTACTCATGGAGTGAGTATAATTTAAATTCCCAAGGACTGAGCTTTGGGAGACTCTACAATGTAGAGATTGAGAAGATAAAGAGGAGCCCCCAGGAGACGGGGAAAGAATGACGACGAGTGACATGGGACAGTGTTGTCCCAAGCCCAAGTGAAGAAAGTGCTTCTGATGAGAGGGCAATCAAGTTGAGGACTCAAAATTGACTTAGGTTGAGCAACAAGAGGGTCACAAGTGGCCTTGACAAGAGACTTGGAAGTGGGTTCAAGGAGTAGAATGAGAGCAAGTAGAGATGAGTGCAGACGATTCTTCCCCGAGTGCTGCGACACGTGGGGGGTGCTGTGGACAGAAGACGTAAAAACAGCAGGTTTTCAGGTGAGAAGTGTTACACTATGTAAGTATGCTGATTGCCCCTGGGGAGAGTGGAATTCTGACCATGTGGGAGGTGGCCGGGCTGGAATACCTGGAGCTGGGCGTGTCGCGGCGTGGCCGGACAGGGAGCTGGGCGTGTCGGGGCGTGGCCGGACAGGGAGGTGGGCTGTCGGGGCGTGGCCGGACTTGGAGGTGGGCGTGTCGGGGCGTGGCTGGACTTGGAGCTGGGCTGTCGGGGCGTGGCCGGACAGGGAGGTGGGCTGTCGGGGCGTGGCCGGACAGGGAGCTGGGCGTGTCGGGGCGTGGCCGGACAGGGAGGTGGGACACATTTTTGAATGCCTTGACTTGTAGACGTCCTGGCATCCTGCAGGAGGGGCATGCTTTCGAGACATGCATGTTTGTGGGGCACACTTGTGATCACCTACTATGTACAAGGCAGATGCTGCTGATACAGAGGCAGCACTCTTGCTGTCGCCTGGGAATAGAGTCTAGTGAGATGTCTGAGACTGTCTCGGTGCAGACTGCTGAAGTGTGAGGTGGGTGGGAAGGAGCGTCTCAGAATCAGGTGGTGCCAGCATGGATGGTCTCCCGTTTGTTGTCCTGGCAACCCTGTGTGTTAAATGTTAGGAGAGAGACTAGAGGCTGTCATCTGATTGTGCGGGCATAGCTGGTGGGACAGGGATGCCCACCTTAGGCCGCTCCTCTGGAGTCCTGCAGCAGGAAAGCCTCCGGCCCCTACTGCTCATCTTCCAACCCCATGCAGGTCTCTTGGCCTCCAACCACCCGTTTGTTCAAACCCACCATCTTAATGACATTTCTGGCCCTGCGTGAGGGCTCGGCAAGAGTCTCTGCCGTGGTCGTTTCAGTATAAAGCTAATTGCTAGTATAATTGCTACCACTGATAACAGTGACCTACAGCTCTGCAGACCCTGTGCTTGACATGCCAGCCTCCTGCCACACACACGCGAAGCTTACGGACCTGACCCATCTCATCTTCCATCCCTCCCAGTCTCTCAGCATGGCTCCCCGCTCCCTACAGCCTGGCACTTCTACACTGAATTGTTTGGTTGCCCGTTTCCTCGCTGAGCCATCTGAACAGGGCACCGCCTTCTGATTTGCTGTATCCGCAGTCACTCCTACAAAGCCAGCCAAACCCTGATCTCGCCTAACTTACCCTCCATACTCAGCATCACAGTCTGAGCACGATCGGGTTTGAGGAAAGACTGAGAGGTCTGTGAATTGAGTCAACAGCTAAAGTGAAAGGTGCAGGTAGGTTTGCAGAGATTCAAGTGGGTGAGCTGAGGAACACCTGAGAGCAGCTAGTTGTGCCTACCGTTCCCGTTTCCTGTTCAAGTTTCTAAACACTCAGCGGAATGAATGCTGTGGAGTCTCATGCAGCAGTCACGTCAGGGAGGGTCTGATTGGTCGTACTGAGTCTGGACAGGGGTTGTCAGGTGCTAAAATCGTTACAGCTGGTGAGTGCTGAAGCGTCCAGCAGTTTAGTCAGGTTGGCCAGTGACACTAAAGCACCATTTTTCAGAAGTTGTGGCCATAGAATTCGTTCCAATTGCCAGATTGGCCCCTTCCCTAGGCCTTTGATTCTGTAAGGAACTGGCTGCTGCTCCGGACCCTCAGGAAGTGCCCGTGAAGTGTAGGTGAAGGGGAGATGGGCATGGTGTCTGCCTGTGTGGACGGGAACCACCAAACCACATGTCTCCCCGGTGTCCATTCCCAGTCTGAAGCATCAACTTAGCTGCCACTTGGGTCAAGTTCACTGAGTGCTTTGTCCCTTCAGGGCCTCCTCGTGGATGCAGACCCTTACAGCCATGCTTTGCTCCAAAATAGTCTTCCTGCTGCCACTGCTGTTACGTCCCTGCCCCTCGGGTACAGGGGAGTCACGGCCATGGGCATGGCACTCAGTGAATGTTTCCATTTTCTTTGTGCAGACAACACAGTGCCCCCATGAATGCCCAGATGAGGATAAAGAAGCAGGACCGTCAGCTGCTGCCAGATCTGAGGGGGTGCTCAGATGTCCCTCTGTCTGGAATGGTGCCTGCTTTGGCCTCGCACACCTAAGCTTCTGTGGTTTCTGTGCAACTTAGAACTAGGACTTGGATCTGGGAGGCTGGCTCGGGCAGGGCCCGCACGGGCCCTGGACACCCAACACCATTCCACGAAGGGAGGCCGGGCGCTACCACGGTCAGAGCATGGAGGCTGCGGGGCTCCTCCCTGTCTCAGAAGTGGCGGTAACTTAATTCAGATGCAAAGTAGAGCTTCCTGTTTTATTACCTGTGGCAGACTCCTGGGGCCTCACAGCCTTTGGACAGGACAGCTCCACTCTTCTGTCTGACAGTGGGGGTTTCTTTGCAGGTTCCTAGCGGAGCTGACTCAGTGTAGTTTGTATAGTTGGTCCTGTACACTAAGTAAGTTTGATCAAATCTGAATTACAAAGCCGTTTTTTTCCCTTTTTCACAGCCATTTTAAGCCATTGTTTTGGTATCATTTTACTCTCCAGGAAGATATTTTGTGGGTTTTTTTTTTTTTTGAGTCACATTAATAAGTAGTCAATGTCACAGTAAGATTAAAAGCATCCTTTTGTCTGTTTGCATCCCTGCAGTATTAAATCGGCATTAGCAATAAGTAAACTCGTGTCTTAGGATGAGAGCATAGGCAGAATCAGGAGACAGTCAAAACTGGAAGGACGTAGGGTCAGATAAATGGGCCGATTCCTGGTTTGACAGCCTCTCGACGGCACCACCTTCCAGATGGGTCCCAGCTTCTGTGCGTGTACAGTCACAGTAGACCCACCGCTGTGAACCGACTGTGTGTGTCTCCCCAAGCTTCACGTTAAGTCCTCATGTCCGCTGTGATGATGTTAGAGGCAGGGCATCTGGGAGGCGACTGGTCCTGAGCACGGAACCCTTGGGATGAGTTGAGAGCCCTGTAACGGGACACACGCGAGACCTGCGTCTCTCGGCTTCCGCCATCCTCTCCTCCTCTCCAGGGGATCTCACCCAGGCTTCTATTGGCTGCTTCTCCCAGTAGGGATTCTAAGGGCCTCTTCCTACTGTTAATTCCAATACTTCAGTTATATTCCAAATTCGTTACGATTCTGTGGAAAATTTATCAACTAATAATTGTAAAATAACCACCCCACTGGCACAATTGCTTAAAAGTAAAGATTCCAGCAACCGTTGAAATGAATTTTAATTATAACATTTGGTAGTCATGTGAAATCCAAAGCGTCAGTGTGTCCACTTCCTTTCCCCAAATTTTCCAGAAGCCCCTAATGAGATGACCGGCAGGACGGCCAGGTATTTAGCTCAGATGGGACCTGCTGAGCTCTCTGGAGCCAACACCACGCTGCTCATTCTCGAAGGCGGACACTGCACTTCAAAGACACGGACGCTCTGCTGTACAGAAGTATCTCCACACCAGGTGCCTGGCCATGGTCCATGTGCTCTAAACAGTGCCACACGAAGCTGAGTAAGTCATTACTTCCGAAAGGTGTTGAATACTAATGTTCACTCATTCTTACAGTCGTCTATTGATCTTCACTCGCGATAAAAAAGAATCAAGAAACCAAGATAAACTATCACTATCTCCTGCCTTGGGGGTGGGGCCAGTATTTTAGTAAATTTAGTAAATCTTTTGTCATCGTCTGTCATATAGGCTTCAGGACCAGACATGACCACTTGTTATTTACATGTGTGGCTTACAGGAGTTAATACAGATTTCTAAGTGTCAGTTTCTAGTAGCTTTTTTAAAAAATGTAGATCCTACTATCTGCCTTCCAGGAATTAGGAAAAGGAAACAAGATACAGTATCTCCTTGAGGAGCCTACTGCTTGGGACAGAAAAGGAGCGTGTCACCTGCCTAAAGGGAACTTGCTGCTGCTCCTGAGCAGAGAAGGAAAATGAAGAAAGTTCTCTAATTCCTCACAAAAACCATGCTCTTCCTAGAACAACCTGATTAAGGCTAAACCCACACGCATTTTGTGTGTACCTAAATCATCTTAACTTTTTACCTTCTTTCAGCTCTACGGAAGTGAATTAGCTTTCTGACAAAACCATGTGCTATTCAGTTAGTTATATTTTCCTTATAAAACACCCTCGCTGCATCGTGTGATTGAACACACACACGTGTAACACTGTGAAAATAATACAGCATGTTCTTCACTCACCTTCTTCCACCAAAGAAAACATAGACCTTTCACTCAGAGACACCAGGTGATCGCATTGTCCCCTGGGCATCCCCAAGTCCTGCCTTGATGTCCTTTCCGTGGAAGGCTGTGCATCTGTTTGTATTTCCCTGACTCCACCTCTCTGCCAAACTTACATCTAGAAATGTCCAAAAGTGGTTCTACAGGGTTCAACTTATAATGAAAAGGAAGCAAGTTTGCCAGGTAAAACAAAGGACGCTTAGCTCAATTTGGTTTTAGATAAATCATGAATAATTATTTACTGTATGTCCACGCAATGATGTTTCAGGATATCTATGTCCCAAGTATTATGTGGGGGCATACTTACAGTAAATAATTATTTATAATTTACCTGAAATTCAAATTTAACTTGGTGCCCTGTATTTCTACAATCATACCTTATATTTTAATTGAAAAAATAAGTAGATCCCTAGTCCCCTAGAAACACAAGGCCAACCCACAGAGAACTGTGTGCATGTGGAGAAAAAACCAGCACTCCCTCCAGATGCACTTGTTTCCACTGCTCTTAGCATAGTTTCCAGTCTGATACAAATCCTGTAAGTCGCCGACACTGAGGAAACCACTAAGGGTTAGAGGTGATGGGCAGTCTGAAATACAAAACCTTGGGTGTAGTTACTATACCCACCGAAGTCTAGCCAGTTCATGGTTTTTAACAAACATTTCCTCACGTTCTGAACTAGAGCTCATTGAACCAGAAGTGTGAACCATATTCATTTTCCTCGTGTGACTGGACCTGAAATGTGCAAAACTGTGGCCACTTGGTTGGGGCTCTACTGGCCCATATGCTTCCTTAGAAACGAGAAAAAGCCACCCTTTCTAGGACGATTCAGCTAGGTTCACAGCTTGGCAGGACTCGACTGCGTTTTGATTCGCTGGGCTGGACACACTCATGTCGTGAGGAACCTGGACAACCTTGTGGTGTTGCCTTGACATTTTAACTCATGCAAAATACAGAGCAGAGCACCGGAAGAAGTGCAACTGAGAGACGGTGCAAGGACAGTACTAGCACATCTTCATTTCTAAATTCGACACCTCTTTGAGACAGGTTTATTCTCATCATCGTGCTTTGTAAAGTATTGTTGAATCTTTATAATAAATCCTTCCTCTTTTTGCTCAATCTCAAGCTCATTCCCAACACTTGAAAACAACAAATGGTGATTCGTTACATAGATACTGGCTTTAAGATCCCTAGCATCTTAGGGACCACTGGCAGAGTCTAAGATCCTGGCAATGCTATATGTTGATCGGCACTGAGGACACCTCCGTGCCCTCCTCTACCCCTGGATTGCTGTTGGTGTCCGAGGCCAATACACCCTCTGGTGATCAGAAGGGACTGCCTTCAGCTGTGTCTAGAATGAATTTCATTTCCACTCACTTTCTGTGCATGGCGAGTTCCTCAGACTGGACTAGAAGCTGTGTGCTGCTTGATATAAAATGCCTTTTCTTTCTTTGGAACAATTTTTAAACATAGAATTGTAGAGGTGTTAACAAGAAGGAATCAGATGGTTTTATACAAAAGCAGCTTAATGACATGGAAGAAACAGAGGAATAAGCCAGAACAGAATGGAACCCCTTACTGTGTTAATAAGACCTACCTGGGCCACAGCTTCTAGCTCACCAAAGCTTCTGTTTTGTTTTCATGGTCATGGGGGAAAGCTTTGCTTTTTCATTAACTGTGGCATCATGGGTCTTCACAGAGCCATTTTCATAGACATAGTTACCTTTCTTCCAGTGGCAGTACAGGGAGTTGTATTTTTGTTGTCTTTCTACCCTTTTCCACGAGAGGCATGCTGACTCGAGCACACACTTCACTACACCTTCTGTGTAGTCGTGTTGACAGCCCCTGTCCCCATCAAGGTCATAGACCCCCTCTGTGATGGTGGCATGTACGTGGGAAGCAATAAACCCCAATGGGAACTTTTAATACGCATATTTTAATACGAAATCTACAGCCTGTGATAATGCTGTAAGTGGTGACTATGAGGAAGAGATCCAACACTGCTCCAAGGATTGAAGTGGGGAGATAGTACCATTAATAGGAACTGAGACTTGTGGCATCAAAGCATGAGGCGGGATCTAAGAATGAGCACCTGAGAGTCCCAGGGGCGGGAGTCACCATGTGGGCGTGACCTATATGCTACGTGCTCCACAGTCATGGCAGAGGCCTACGTGTAAAGAAAGAGGGAAGGAAGGAGAACAAGTGATGATGGTTTAGGCACGTGCGCTATTGCGTTGGGCAAGTGGACCTCTAACACCTCTTCTCTCTTTGCTGTTTTAAGGAATGAAGCAGCATGCCTATAACCACCTTCTGGGAAGCAAATAAGTTAAGGAATATCAAAGGCCTTGGTGATCTGGGAAATAAGTAAGTAGTATCTGAATAATACATTATAATAAATAGTAAAGAATTAGCTGAACCTGCCATGCCGCGAGGACAGAGGAATTGCACAGGACTGGCACAGAGTACTGAGTAAGCAAATGTATTTTAGGGTGTATTCGGAGTCCAGTTGGTGCTGTCTGCCTGAGGCAGAGCAGGGAGCAAATGCTTGCCCCCGGCACCTACATGATGACCCTGGAGGGCCTTGTGAGCCATTTGCAGGATTTGGTTTTTAGTCTAATTGAGATGGGAAGTCTTCAGCAGGTTGTGAGCAAAGGCACAAGTTGCTCTGACTGAGGTTTCCAGGGGATCATTCTGGCTGTCGTGCGGAGACTAGGATGTGGGGGCCAGAGTAGAGTAGGAGACCAGCAGGAGGCAACACTGATGAGCCACGTGGGACTTCTGTGTGACTTGGGAAGGACTAAGGAGGTCCGAACTTCAGAATTAACTGTCAATATATGTTTAAATAACAGAAATCTTTTAATTAGCCCAAGACACATATCAAGGAACAGTGCAAATCTAGACTAAGCAGACAGTGTTTGCTTAAAACACTACATATTGTCTAAAAGTACATCAGTATTGAAACTGTTCCCTTTATTGTATCACACAATTATCATAACCGTTTACAGTCATCAGTAATTTAAGTAAATGAGATAAATTGTAATTATGTAGGCCTCATTACTTGAATATTTAAAAAACAATTTTCTTTCCCCGAGTTGTAAAATTTTATATTATCTTTATTTATTGCTTTAATTTTACTTTTTGTTTCATTTTTAGATTTAGAGAAGAATATTAATCCAGTGCATTAAAACTTGGAACCATTTGCTAAATATTTAAGATATATGTTTAAAATCTTTAGCCTAGACCAAATTGGGTTGGTTTTTTTTTTTTTTCAATTTTATAGCTCAGTTATTAATATTTAGACACCTTGTTTCTTTTTATGTAGCTTTTGGTAACAACCTTTTTTGTATCACTATATTTTACATGTTGTATTTATTTGCCTTTTTATGGCTGGGAATCAATATGTACAGAGTTGAATTTTGTTATAATAAGCGTTAAAAATTGTTAACATTTTGAGAACTTGGATAAAAGCTGTTATTGACAGTCCAGCATTCCCAGATCAGGACATAAGGGAATTAGGATAGGTGTGAGGTGGATAAGGTTGATTTACATTTTAACAGCAGGCTCTGGGGACAAGCAACACGACTCCTGTAAGTCTTAGATTCTCCTTATCTCCAAGTTATCTTTTATCTTCTAGCGGTGAAATTTCGCGTTCATGATGCAATGCTAATGATGAACAAACGAGCAATGGAATTGCAAGGTTGATGAACAAATGAGCACTGGAACGCCAAGGTTTTTCTGTCCAATGCCGTAAAGCAAAAGGCAGTAATTTGGCAAAGACCTTTCATAATGCTTTTGGTTTTGGTCTGTCTCTAAATTTACAATTTTATAGTTTATTAAAGGCATAGGACTGAAGGGAAGCCCCGAGCAATTTACCTACTGTTTAAACGTAACGCACGATTATTTTTCTCGTTTTTACTGGAGACAACGTATGCTAACAAGTGGACCGGTCCTGAACTGCGGGGTGGTTTTCGCACAGCATGACCCAGTCCACTCACGTGCACCACCTGGCAGAGCTTCGAGCACGCGAGCAAAGCACATGACCTCTGCTTTCCTTTTTTCCCTTCGCAAAGGGGTCAGGCGAGGCGTGCTCACGTGAGGTGGGTGACGTCAGCCCACAAGCTCGCGTGACCGACACCCCGCCTTCCTGATGCTCCGCCCCTCCAACAGCGCAGAACCATCTCGCGAGAACCGACATCCTCTCGGAACTTGCTCAGGTGACAGCGAGTCCCTCAGGAGCGGAGGTGTGGCTGAGTGGCGGCGTTTTTGCTTTCGTTTCGTTACCGTGATGGCCGAAGCCGAGGCCTTTGGGGGTTGCCCGAGTCTGAGCATCCCGACCTGGGAGACGGCGGGGAAGTGGAGACGAGGGGCAGTCCTGTCGGAAGGGCAGCGCGGCCCGGAGGGGTCGCCCTCGCTGAGGGATCGAGGGGGCCGTAGGCACGGGGCGCTGGGACCCTCTCTGCAAGCAACCCCCGACCCCCACGCACGGCGCCCTCCTCGGCTTTGCGCGCCCCTGGCCGCAGCTCTAGCGGTGACGCGCCGCCCCGATGGAAGCCAGGGCCTCGATCACCTCCATCCACTCGCCCTCTTCCTAAACTGGCGCGCGTGAGACGCGCGAGGGGACGAGACTGGGCTCCGTGAGAGGGGGCGCCCGCAGGAGGCGGCGGGCCTAGGTGCTGGAGCCTCCGCCTCGCCGTCGGCCCCGCCCCTGCACCCCTCCCCTGACCCGCCTCCAGCCACAGGCCCCGCCCCTGGGACCCGAATCTCCGCCTTCCCCGGACTTCGGCCACGCCCCGCCTCCAGGCCGTCTGGGCAGGAGCCCCGCCCCGGTCCTAGACCCCGCCCCCAGGCCCCAGCCCTCGGGGCCTCAGCCTGACCCGCCTGTCTCCCCGCCCCGAGCCCTACGCCCCACCCTAAACCTCTGTCTCTCGGCCCTAGGCCCCCGCCCCTGCCCTGGCCACGCCCCGAGTCTTCACCTCCCACCCAACTTTCGGTCCCGCCCCATCCCCAGGCCCCTCGGGCCAACAGCCCCAGCCCCGCCCCCCGGGCCCGAGCTTCCACCCCTGGCCTTTGGCTGCGCCCTGAGCCTCTATTTCCGATCCCTGCCCTCGGCTCCGCCCCACAGCCAGACCCTGGCCCTAGGGGCAGGATCCCGGCCCCGCCTCCCGCCTCCCGCCCCGCCCCTGGCTCTTGGCCACGCCCCGCGTCTATGCCCCGCCCTCGGGCTGGAGCCCCGCCCCGGGCCCGCCCCGGCCCCGAGCCTCCTCCCCGGGCTCCCTCCCTCCCCCGCCCCGCCCGCAGGCCGGGTAGATCGTTCGCAGCTGCTGGCTGCTCGCGTCTCGCCCCGCGCCGGCTGTTTTCCATTTGCAGGCCGCTGTTGCTGAGCGCGCTCCCCTCCAGCTGGGGAGAGGGGCTGGAAGAGGGCGGTGCGGCGTCTGAGGAGCGGCAGGACCTCGGGGCGGAGGACGAGGCGCCCGCGCCGCCCTCTCTGGTCACCCCCGCCCCGCGCACTCCCCGCGGCCAGCCACTCTCGGACGCGGACAGCGAGCGGGCCCGGGGACAGCCCGGCCGGGGACAGCGCCAGCCGGGCAGCCCGGCCCGAGGATGGCCTCCACCACCACCTGCACCCGGTTCACGGACGAGTACCAGCTCTTCGAGGAGCTCGGAAAGTAAGCGCGGCGCCGGGCCGCTGGGAGCGCGCGGAGGAAGGGCAGGGCAGGGGCCCGGGAGGTGCCTGTCCGTGGGGGCGGGCGGGTCCGGGGGGCCCTGCACTCACCGCCCGCACCGGAGCCTCGGCGGGGCCCGCAGCCGTGGCTGTCATCTTGCGACGCGCGTGGACGCAGCGTAGACCGTTCTCTGTAAGCGGAGATGCCTCCGGAGCCCGCGGGTCGACCACGCGCAGAACGGGGACGCGCTGTCCCCGCGGTGCCGTGATAAGCCCGAAGTTCCACGCCCGGAGAGAGGCCACCCTGCCGAGCCCGGCCCTGCCCCGCACCGCTGTCACGCTTGGCCCGGGTGACTCGCTTGTCATCCCCTCCCAGGGCTCGCGCGCATCCCCGCCTTCCCTGGAGGACTTCCACGCGGCGGGGGCGCCCCCAGGGTGGCCTAGCGCCGTGTGGACGGACCTCCGACTGCTGGAGACGTGCAGGGAGGAGCAGGACCTGCTTGGCCTGTGCCCGGGGACCCGGTGGGGACCGGGGTGCTGATTTACGATTTATGCAGCATCTGACCCAAACCCAATCCTCTGCCACAGTTTCCACTGTCAACGATGAAAGGGTGCGGTTAAGTGTATGGTGGTGTTTTATGCAGCTGGATTGAAGGAAATGGAAATATCTTTTCAATGGAATAAACATTCTATCCTTATATGTTTATGTATTGTTTGCTGTTCGAACATGGAGAATATGTCGGAAGTGCAGCTTTATTTAAATCTCTCCCCTCCCCCAGCCCCAAAAAGGACACACAGAAATCACCACACCAGAATTTGTTAAACCACACAAATGTTCCCAAGATTTATATTTTAATGAAAACAGTCGCCATGTTTATTTACTTGGAGCCACATTAATTTTTTTTTCCTACCAAAATAAATGGGCAGCAGATTTTTGCTGCTCTTCCTCAGCTCTGCTCTTTGCAGGGTTTTTTCTCAGCATTTGGTGCTGTGTGAATGTGAATTGTAAATGGTTTTCAGGATTCGTGGGCAAACAAAAGCTTCATAACTGGCAGTTCTTTTGTTTTTGTTGATTAATGTGTATTCCTGGGTAAACAAAATTTTTAAATTTACTTTTATTCCTCAGCATTAAAGAAGGTCTAGGTTTCCATGAGGAATTGCTCATTTCCTGGATGTTACTGTAGTGCACTCATTTGAAAATTCACTGAATTCAATACAAATGCCCAGTTGGTGTCATTTTCGGTGGACTCTCAGAGCTGATTATATTGATGACCTGTTGATTTGTGGTTTCCAGGGGCGCTTTCTCAGTGGTGAGAAGATGTGTGAAAATCCCTACTGGACAAGAGTATGCTGCAAAAATCATCAACACCAAGAAGCTGTCTGCCAGGGGTAGGTGTTGGCAACCACACGCGTGGTTAATTTTGTATTTTTCATGCTGACTGTTGGTTCTCATGTATCATGTAGTTGTAACTGAATTATAGACTTAAGGTATTATTACATGTTGACATTATTTCCTTCCTGAATGCCTCTTGGTCTGTACAGTTTGAAAATAAATAAAACTCATTTAATTGTTATAAAAATTCTATCCTATGAGCAGTAGCAGAAATAACTCTATTTTAAAGCAAATAAACATCACTAAGTGAATTTGGCCTTTAGCTGTACTGGAAAATAACATCCAGAAAAACGCTGTAGTTGAAAAATGTAAGTCTCACGACTGTCATTAGTCCCTTTTGCTTTTGAGAGGAGAAATAGGGCACAGCTCAGCTGAATCATATATTTCAATTGTGGTTACACTTGAACTTAATCCATCGAGGTCTGTTTGACGCTAATGGCTTTGGGAGGAAGCATTTGACTGCTACATTCTAGGAAGTCCAGCTTGCTTTTCATGTTCTGCGTGCACTTCAGACCTTTCCTTCATCTTCTGCACTAGGCTTCTCACAGACTCGGAATGGATTTTGCAGAAGCTTACTGGCCACAGAGACAGTTCATACTCATAAAATAGCTGTTGACACAAGCGGGGAACGTGGCGGCCCTCCCTGCATTCCTGTCACTTTGGACTCGCAGAGGTGCTTTCACTGCAATGTTAGGCATTCCAGTTATTGTGCGCACATGTCTGAGGGGTTTCCGTGGGAATTTATGGTTTAATGAAAGAAAAGCGAAGTTCAAATGAACAGAGTGCCAGAGTGTAAGCCCGTGTCAGTGACGCAGTTTATTTTAAGTACTGAGAAGAGCAATTCCGTTGGGTTTGTTTTCCTCACTTAATCTGCCTTCTGAAGAGCGCTGCTGCCTGGTGTCCCAGCGTCACTGTGCTCGGTCTCTGCCATGACTTCTTTCTCCATTGGTTGCGAATTCTACTTTTACCATGGATGTCAGGTTTAGACTGGCCTTTCAGTGTACTGGCTCCACTGGCATTTTTGTTCTGATGTCCTCCCTGCGCCCCCGACTTTCAGGGGTTCTGAGGAAGGTCTGTATGTAAGGCGGCCAGCACCCCAGATGACAGGTGTGTGGGCTCAGTTATGGCCCTTCCCCCTTCTCTGACTCCGCAGGGAAAAGGACTTGCTGATCTGCAAATGACATTTTAGTGAAAAAAAGGAAAATGCGGAGTCCAGTGCTCTCGGTGCTTGTATGATTTCTTCTTTTTTCTTTGGGGGGGGGGGGATCACTCCTTTGGAAGCATCACAACACCTGTCCCAGATCTTTCTGTGGCTTTAAGTTTTCCTGCAAATGAATGAGTCCTGTTGTGGCGCACGTTTCCTAATGACCTCATCACAGCCACCCTTCGCCCTCTGCTCATGCTCAGAGAGGCCGGGAGAAGGCCCGAGAGCATCGTACTCCTCCTGTCACCAGCCCTCCGTGTCCCTCACCTGCTCGTGCTCTGCTTAAGGACCAGCCTGCACCCAGAGCCACCCGGCCCTTTCTGCATGTAAAGCTTCCAGGTGTCCCAGGTGCACTTAGCAGTTCAGAGGGTGGAGAGCCAGAGGCGGGCTTCCAGTCTTCCGTCTGCGAGGTTCTCTCCTCTGGTTTTGGTCCAGTTTCTGTGCCTGTTCTGTTAACATGCTGGAGTGAGGGGTGAAGGAGCAGATGCCCTGCGTGTGAACTTCGTTCCTCTTCATTCCCCTACCCAGTAACTGTGTGAGCCTGGGCAGCTGATGGGAGCCTCAGTTTTGTCATCTGTAGCATGGGGCCATACTGGAACTCTCCCTTTCATCGGGGTTGTGAGGAGTGAATGAGTTCACACAGAGTGGAACAGCGACTGCCACTCACTGGGTATTAGCTGCTGTGAGCTCATTGGATGGTTGTAAGGAGCAGCCCAGATGGCTTCCATGAAAGAATGTGAAGATTATAAATGCAGCGGCAGCCTCTATTAGCTGAGGGAACCCATTCTGAGTCTTGGCTCTGCTGCTCAGTGTGCACAGTTGGCTGAGTTGCTTCCCTTTTCTTGATCGCAGGTTCTTCACCAATAAGATGGGGTGGGAATAACCATCAGGTGGCACGGGTGCTCTGAGGATCACTTCTTACATTGCAAAGTGCTGCATCAATTTTACCTGTTACTGCTCACCTGTAAAATATCACAGCACTTTTCCTTCAAAATATTCAATTTATTTTATATCACCAAAACAATTAGAGCTGATTATATAATGGAATATTTGTACCTTTGAGTGTGTACAGTTGACTCACCTATACCCTAGTAAATTACAAGCTCTTAAAGGAAAAATGCCACGCTTCATTTTGTAACAACATTCCACAGCACTGAGGACACAGGATGGTTTGGTAGAGTGGCCAGATCACATGTGTCTCTGAAATGGTTTGGAAAGGAGGTGCCTGGTTTATTTCGAAGAGGCAAATACTGGCTCTGGAGTAAACTGTAATGTAGTGTTTTCAGAGCATAGGCTTAAAAGATGAATTCTCCTTTAAAAACACTCTCTGCTCAGAATATAATGATCCCAAGACACAACTTCTATAAATAAATTAAATAAATAAATAAATATTTAAAGGGAAATGTAGAATGAAGTGCAAAATAGCCTGCTTTTTTTTCTAAAGTCCTGTTTTTGTTTTTTTGTTTTGGCTGCATATGGAAGTTTCTGTGGAACATATAATATTTTTGTACAATTTTTTTTTTTTTTTTGAAACACCATGCTTTGTAAATCCAAGCTTTAAGCCTATTTGTTTTAAAGACTAGGCAGGTCCTTCAACTTAATCAACGGTCTTTAAATGTGACATTACAACTGAAAAGAAGGTCACTGTCAATAATCATCATCTAAGACCATAAGGGAATTGCCAAAAATATGGCCGCATTCCTGCACAGATTTGCACATCCAGCGACACTGTCAGCCAGGCATTTTTCCGTGCCTGGGTCGTACTGGATTTCCAGCAGACGGTCTGAGCTGCATTTCCTCTCAGCTGTTAGGCACCCACACCGTATTTGGGAGACTCAGTCTGCTGAAGAATTTCTTTTCTTTTGAGTTCACACTTTGCATGCACAGCCTTCCTTGTGCAATACCAATCAGACAGATAAGTGCACTCATATCTAATTGGCTTGTTTTAAAAATATAAAGTAATGTAAAAAAATCCCAAACGTGATATTTTATATGTAATTTCTGTCTTCTACAAAGTTTTTTTGTTAGGTAGGAAGAGAGGACATGCTTAGTAAATGGTAGTGGTGATCGAATTTTATCCCTTTTTTACCAGGAGAATTAGAGGTTCTGTCAGTTTGATCCCAAACAGGTCAGTGCGCAGCCAGTGCTCGTGTGGCCGCTGTCTTGTTCTTGTGCCTGTTGTGACGTGATTGTGACTGAGGTGCTGTCAGGTTCTGGAAGGTCCATGCACCGCTGGGGCCGAGTTCAGAACTGGTGGCTGACGGTCCTGATGGCAGGTGTCTTTAGCACGTGGGATGGACTTCACCTTTTAAACCTCCCTGTGGTAAAAGATGTTCTTATGGCCATAATGACTTAGTTTCATTTCTCAGTGTATTTTTTGACCATTAGAAACCACTTCTTATTACAGAGTCTGATATGCCTGGAGTCATTCTTTCTATACAATACAATCAGTTACAATAGAAGATTGAAACAGTATGTGCTGTGACAAGTATGTTTTATCTCTGCTCCATTGGAGAAGTCAGAAGGGGGGTTCATTTTATATTTCTGTAAAACTTCACATATAATGCAGTTAAATCATTTTGGTATTCTTTGATTTTGCTAGTTTTGCTAATTCTTAGACTGATGATAGTAGTAGCAGGTAGATCAGGAATTTATAAAACTATTTGACCACATACATAAAACTGGGCCTCAGCTATGAATTCTGAATGCTGCATATGTGTCCCTAAGTCTTCTGTGTTAGAATAGGGACGTCGATAACTAATGCCTGTTACTTCTTCTCTCTCTCTCTCTTTTTTTTTTTGGCATTCAGAGTCCAGAAATTACTGTAATTTCTCAGCCTCGTGGTTACTTGTCTTGAAGCAGAAGTAGAGCTGAGATGGTGTAGATGAATCAGCTTGTTCTGAATGTACATTATTAATTTGTCAATTTGGAACTAATTGGCAAATTAATATTAATTTTTGAAAGTTTCCTGGCTCAGACACTGTTTTAAGAAAAATCAGTGAATCGTTTTCATTTTTGTACATGAACTCCCTCCAACTCTTCAGTCATTGGGCCCCAAAGTGGCCTGTGACGTCCTATCATTTTGTGTTCTTTAGTTATGTTTAATTGTGTTTACATTCGTACCTAAGCCTTGCTGTTAGACATTTATTTTCCTCTTTTGGTGAATGAGAATATTAGTAACATTCAAAACCAGTTAGGACCAAAAGATAAAAGTGTATATGTCTGTATTTCCAGGAGATCATAAAAATCCTTTCTATGTCCCAGCGTCACTAGATAAGGCAAACTTCGTGTAGAATATGGTGGTCAGGTAGCATCCTGTGTGCTGATAACTAGTGTTACCTTCCCCCAGACCAATTATGCAACAGACACAGCTCCCTGAGAACCTCTTTTGTGTGTCCAATTAGATCCATACTCTTCATTTCCATTGAAATACTGAATCAACTCAATGTCAAATTTAATAATTTAGTAGTTAATTACTTTTTATGGGTTCTGTTAATGTTAATTGTGAATTGCTGTAAAGCACATACTAGCATTTTCTTGGGCATTTAACTTCTTTTGTTAACTAGAATTTTAATTAATTTTTAAGTTTTTTCCTTGGGCAGACACTGTGGCTGGCCGACTGCCAGTGTCTCTAGAGCTGGGTTGGTATTTTTTTAACATCTGTCCCTCTTCATTTATTAAGGCGTAGTGTGTACAATGTTGTCTTATAAATTATTGGTGACCAATTAATGATTGTTTGCATAAGAGGCTGTGGTAAAGCTTTTAAGTTACAGTATCATTTAGTAAACTTCGCTGTGATACAGTAAATGGAGTCTCAGCAATGGTTTTAGTCTAAAACATGATACCTTTATAATAGTAACTTATATTTCATGTTACGTTATAGATTACTAAACACATTCAGATATGTTTTTAATAAACATTGAAATGACTACAATGGGCAGAGTGTGACAAAAGTAAGATTTATGTACGCAAACAGATGTCTAGGAGACATGAGTGGTGTTGTGAGTCTAGCGAATAAAGAGTTGTGGGGTTTCAAAGGAGGGAGAGATTATTCTGCCTGGGGGAGGGGGGGTGAAGGAGGGCTCTGACAGGAATTTCAGTGAACTTTTAAAATTGTAACGCAGATGGGGCTCCAGTACCAAGATGTAAGCAAACAATTTGGAGGGATTATTCAAAATAGTTTAAATATCAGATTATAATGAAAATGTTATTTTATTCATATGGTAAATTTGTTGCAACTATCAGTATGAAGTTATTTTTAGAATAAAATAGTTTTAAATGAAGTAGGGAAAAATTATGGACAACAAAATTCCTGTGATTCTGGTTAAGGCAGATACAACAATACTTCTTAGGGTGAATTCATAGCCCTTTCCTGTGCCAGAACTTGTCTCTTATTCTGGGATGGGGAAACTGGGGGGTTTGGAGAGGAGAGAGCACAGCTGTTGTTGTTTGTTCGGTTTTGTTTCCAAATGTCTTACGGATTGTTACAATTTTCCCCAAAGCAACAGTATCACTGATGTGAGCCCCTTTCTGGGACTGCGTTCTCTTTTGAAATTCTTCAAACTTGGTGACTACCAAAATCACTGATAATAATAATAATGTCATAATAGAAATGTTCCTCACATTACTCAAAGAGAACCTCGTGAGTGACAGGTACATACTGAAGTGACAGGTATATATTTACAAACCCTCTGTCTTATTTAACCCACACTGCAGCCTCCAGCGAGATGAGACCATGTCATCTCCGTTTTCAGATAGGGGAGCTGAGGCTTTGCGTCACTGCGCACCGGCGTTAGTAAGTGCAGGGTCAGAATTTCAGCCCAGTTTCCTTGGGCCCTCCAGCCGGTCTTTCGGCTGGTCACGTCCCACTGATGGTTCACAGGGAACGCAGCCTTTGTGTGTGGACCTGCCTGACCTCCCAGGAATGGGAGTCGGTGGTGAGAAGCACTGTCTCTGCCTCTGTGTTTGCCAGTGCAGCATACGGAGTTGAGTATTTCTTTGGGAAAATTTATTTGGAGTTCCCACTTGTGACAGAAGATAGCGTTTGGATTGCTGCTAATGCATCAGATCACACTTATGCTTGAGATGACCCCTTCCTGTTGTTTTCTGGAGGGGAAACAATGTCGTGAAAATTCTTGTTAAAATGGAAGGAAAATGGTTGCAGAAGATTGCAGTGTTTTGTAAACTTAATTCATTACCCGATTAAAAATACCTCGATTCATGCACGGCAATTTGCCAATATTACTTCTTCTGCATGATTCACTTGCTGCTGAAAAGGAAACCTCAGCCCTTAACCCAAGTCCAGAAAAACCTGCTCAGGAAGGCGTCTGCCTCTCTGGCTCCCCTTGTTCAACCAGAGAAGATGGGAACACAGGTGTGTTTGTTTCCTCTTGGGCACACTGTTGTGTGTGTCAAATTCATACAAAAATGTGTCAACTGAAAGAGAAACACAAACGTGTCACATATCATATTTGTTGGAAAAACAACTCTTAGGTGGGTGTCCAGATGCCGTTGTCACGTGATGTGCACACGCAGCTAATTGCTCTCCGAAGGTCTCTGCTTTCCGTAGGTTGCATAGGGATTACACTTTGTATTATAGAAATCAGATATGGGCATTTACATCATACGTATTTAATTATAAAGCAGCAGTCAAGCACCCAGTAACCCACCTCTCACATGGTCACCAGAACATTCCGTCTACTGGGGCAGCAACTCGTGCGCTCCCTGCTGGTACCTTACTCCCAGCAAGCGTTTTAGGCTAGAGACCTTTCTTCACACACTGAGCTGTTTAATTCCCTGGCTGGTCTCAGTTGTCCAATCAGTCACCACTGGGAAACTATGCAGTTATTATCTAGGCAAACTGTATTTTACTTTACCTGTGTTTTATCTGTACAAATTCAAGGCATAAACTGCCTTAATTCTCATATATTAGTTTATTATTTGAACCTTTCCCGTAGGGGTAGGGAAGGCTTCAATTATTTGGAATTTTTTTTAGCAACAAATTATTTTCCTTCTCTGTCTTTTTGAAGAAATGCCATTGATGATGCTGAATACACATTGAAATAAAGCAAGAATAAGCTATTTAAAAGTATCTTATTAAAGGGTAAATATGGTAAGTGAATATGAATCAGAGTTTTCTTCTGAGAGTTGAGGTTTGCCACAATACAGCTTTAGTGTTAAAATGTGATGTTTTGGGGAAGGAATCACTTTACAATTTTGGGAGCCTGTGTCTGGGGTAACTTGAATTTCTGCAGCAGCCTCTTTGTTAGTAATCCAGGCCCCAACTCTCCCTCCTGTGGGTAGAGCCGTGATGTCCCCAGGCTGCCACATACCTGAGCCCTGGTCTTTAACCCGGCTCAAAACCTTTTCCATCTCTCCCTCTTTTTGATTTAACCATTTGGCTGTGAGCTGTCTTTTCTTCTTGGTTCACCTCTAAAAAAACTTCTTAACCAGGTTTTCCAGCTGATAGTTGCCACATTGTTCATTCATTTATTCAGATCTTCATTAGACCTTTTGGGACCCACTTTTGCTGGGCATCTTGATGAAGCCCACGGATGCGCAGGTGAAAGGCAGACATGGCCCTGGAGCATTTCGGGTCCACCATGTGGGGACAGCCTGGCAAACGGTGCAGGTCATGGCGGCTGTGACATGGGGCTCTCCTGTAGACACGGCTGGAGGAGGCGGTGACCCAGAAGGCTTCCTGAGGGCACCTGTGTGGGATGTTCTTTGAATGATCAGTAGAGAAGGGAGATGTGGTTGTCCCTGCAAAGCGAGCAGCTTGTTAAGGGAAGGGAGAAAGCACCACTCCACCCTCCAGATGGAAAGGACACGCCTGTCCTGTTGCAGTCCTCTCTCTCCTTGAAGACCAGTTCAGGTGCTGTCTCCTCCAGGAAGCCGACTCTGTCTTCCTCTCCACCTGTCCTCCCTTCCTCTTGCCAGAAGTGACTTCCCTGGTTCCCTGAACAGCTTTTTCACGTTTCTCAAGGAGCTCACGCCTCCTTTCCCCCTCGTGATGCAGTGTCCGTGTCGTCGCTCTCAGCACCATGGGGACATTTCCGCTCCTCGGCTTTTAGCTTGTCTTTGAGTCTGTGCCTGGCACAGTAATTACAGCATTGCAGACACTCGTAAACGTTTGTTGAATGAGTGAGTAAATAAGATTCTGCCTCTCGAAATGGGCGGATGCCTAACGGAGATCTGTGACACACAAAGGAAATGAACCGAGCAGGGGCCTCGTGTCAGCGGCATGTGCTCACTCCATCAGTCAGCTTCTGATTCTCAGATTGTTTCCTCATCTCCTGATGGCCAGTGAGTCTTTGTTGGAAAGAGTTCCTGTAATTCAGTAAGTTTCGAGCAAGGACGTGCACACCCTTGCTGCCCGGCCGATGGGGGCTGCCTCAGTGTGGGGGTGACAGGCTCCTGGCCTGTGGGCCCATCGGGACCACGTCAGTCAGGTCACGCACGCCATCCTTAACTGATTCTGAAAGGACTGGCTCTTTACGTTTTGATCCGTTCTCCAGAGGTGCTTACTTTTTCACTTTTAAAGAGGCTCATTTTTAAAAGCATTTTGATGATACTTTATAGAGTTTTGGATACACAAGTGATGGATATTATTTGCTCATAGAGATTATTTGATTTTTCAGTGCAGGCAGTTAGGCCAGCTGTTATAACTGCTGTGTCTGGCCGTTCGGACACTTGATGGGGGGCTGGAAAGAGGACTTGTTTCAGTGTCGGAAAGCTCTGAAAGCAGAGTGCGTGTTTTCAAGTGCTGTTTGTGTCCCCTCCAAAGGGAGCTGTGATGTGTAGCACGAAATTGGGGGTTTTGCAACTCTGTAACTTTCAGTACACATACATACATATATATATATATATATATATATATATATATTTTTTTTAGAAAACCTGCTATTCCTTTCATAAAAGCGCTCCAATCATATTTTTAAAAAGCTGTAAGCATGTTGGCAGTAGTGATTATCTTAATTAAGCAAATTGTATGTGCTTTTATATAAAAGACTGTACATAAATATTGGTTAAGTACAGAGAGAATTGTATACTTTGGACATACCACTAAGATGTATTTTCGATTATTTGTTACTAATTTGTATGAATGCATTTAAAGATTATATTGTAAATATGTATTTTAATTACAAAATCTGGGGAAATACAGAAAAATAGAAAGAAGACTTTGTAGTTCAATTTCCCCAATCTCTGTTAACGTTTCGTTTTCTTTCTTTCTTTAGCGTGTCAGAATACTGAACACGTTATACAATATACTATACAATTTTGTGTACTGTTCAATATTATAAAATTTCACTGTTACTACAAATCCTTTGAATTCTTAATGGATTATAGTTCACTGAGTAAAACATCAGTTTAGTATTGCTAGTTTTTTAAAACAACTTTTTGTTCTTTACTATGATAAATAACATAATAGTAAATATTATTTTGTAAAACTTTTCCAGATTTCAGATTCTTTTCTTAGGAAATAGTTATAAAGGAGAGTTTATAGGTTAGAGGACTGAACTTTCAAAACTCCTGACAAATGCCGCCAGGCCGCACCCTGCACTTAGTCTTGTGCATTTCCACCCGTGACATTTAAGCATGCCCAGAAACTGAGCTCTGGGGAGCGTGATTCTGAATTTCAATTTCAGTGTAGCAACAACACAGAAAAACACTGATCCTGTTCCAGACCCTCGGCTGGGTCCTGGATAAACAAAGTAGCTGGTCAGACCCTTCAGCTTGGTGGGGTCCCCGGACCCCACAGCGTGTGGTGGGAGTCGCCGTGGGCGCGCTCACTGCTCCCACCTGGGCTGCTAAACGGGAAGGGCGACTTCCTCGGGGAGTGGGTATCTGGACTGGGTTTTGAAAATAACCAGCTTTGAATTTAACGATGGCTAGAAAAGATACAAATCAATAGGATATTATGAAAAAAGATTTGTGAGAAGCAAGGAAATTAGAAAGTGCCAATAAAGCAAACTCAAAAGTAGATACTTTTTAACCCGGATTGTGGACTTACCCAGTATGAAGTTTCAGGAAAGCGTGCGGACATTCCCCGCGTGACCCCTTCACGCAGCCAGATCTGTCGGGAGGCGTGAAGTGAGGTGGGGTCTGCAGCTCTCAGTCGTCGGGGATGAACAGCTGAGGAGAGAAGAATAGCAACTTCTTACCAACCTCACATTTTATTTTATTAAGCTTTGGGGCGATACCAAAAAAAAAAGGGGGGGGGAATAAGTGGAAGATAAAGGACAGGAGGATAATTAGAAATTTTTTAAAAAATCATTTGATATTAAAAGTGCCCTAAGGAATCCGTTTCTGATTATAACAAGAGAAGCTATGTAGCTGCTCAGTTGCCATATTGGATTCATGACTGTTGCAAAAAATATTTGTAGGTTTCTGTTCAAAACCAAAAGTATGACGTCTAAAAATGGCTTTGAGATCGTTCAGTGAGTTCTTGAATTCCCAGTGTCTAGAATACTTCCTTCCTGTCCTTTACAGGTATTAATGGAATAAACAAAGGAATAAATGCATCCAGAACTACATTTTATTATGATACATGAATACATTTAGGGGCCCAGAACTTAAATATGATTTTGAAGAAAACCTTAAAATTTAACAGTCAGATGCATTCTGTGATATAATTTACAACTTAGCACAAGCCGATGGTTAGAAAATAGTCCTTCATTTCCTCCACTTAAATAGTGAGACAATCTCTCATTGATTTAGAAGGCGGCTTGAATTTAAATATTCAACCTCCTGATTTAGAAGAAGGCTTCAATTTAAATATTCAAGGCTCAGCCATGCAGTATTCCCCCGTTTTCAGAAAGATCTTAGTAGCTATCTATAAAAAAATAAATTACCTTGTAAGATCTCCCCAGTTGTACTAACATTCAGGGCTGTGTAACTTGTACTCCTAAGGGGAAACGTTGTCTTACTCCGAGTATGCATATGTTTTATAGTGGAATGTTCTCGAGGGGGTGTGGGAGCTTTGTAGAGCAGAATGCTTTCTGTTGACTTCAGAGGCTGGGAAAACCCCTCAGTCCAGACCACAAGTGGAATTTCTGAGTCAGCGTCCACTCCTGTTGTCTGTGTGGTCTCCAGACTGCAGGCCAGTTTCATTCTAGTAGAAAGGGAGACAGAGAAAAAGCTGTCCGAGGGAGCTAGCTGTTCGTCTCCTGTCACTAGGACTGAGGCCGGCTTCTCTCTAATGTGTGTGCTTGGTCATTGTTTTTGGAAACAGAACATTCTTCGGGTTGACTTTTCCCCCTGTGTTCTATGTGTCTTTATGATCGAGGGAAAGGAAAACAGACTTTACTTGTTAAGCCGAAGTCTACGTGAAAGCAAGGCAACGTGTCTCGTCTTATAGTCACAGCTCCAGGTGCTGGGCGGCCTGTGGCTCTGCACCTCTGTGCCGATAATCGCTAACGTGTCATCTGCCAGGGACACGGCGAAGAGAAGCCCTAAGATGTGGGCAGGGGTGGCTGAACGATGGTGCAGTTTATCCTTTAAAATAATGGGAATTCATTGGAGTAAATACTAGTAACCTTTTGTAAACTTGAGGAAATTATTTTAGGTAGGAGACTTGAAGGTATATGAGTAGGTATCTGTGTGTGTGTGTTAGAATAATCTGAACCAAACAAATCCGGGTTTAGAGATGTATTAGAAATCTACAGTGAACAGTAGATTTCTACAGTGGTCAGTTTTAAAAATAGCACTTGGCTTTGAGAGCCCAGCGTCTGTCCACTCGGCATGCACACCTCCCCTACCTTCTGTAGCAGGCTTTGGGGAGGAAGGGGAAGTGAGAGCTGAGTCCTGCGAGCTTCTCGTAGCTCACACTGATGCTTATTTAGCTTCTTTCATTCAGGGCCTGAGACACTTCTTGACTTGGTCCCATGGTGCTTCTGGGTAGGAGAAGGGCAGGCAGGGGTGCTTGTGCCTGCGCTGCAAGGCCTGTCGCCCCAGTGGTCTTCGATGCCAAATTGGGAACACCGGCTTACATGTCACGGGGACCCAGGAGAGAGGGCCCCAGGACGTGACTTGTCAGCAGTGAGTCATCAGGATGGACTGGCACAGACTGTGAGGAGTGAGATTCTGAAATCTTCGGCTGATAGAGTGAGGTCACAAGTGTGACAGGTTTTGGGCTGTAATCATGGGGAAAATGGGGTTTTCATGGGAGAAATTGAGAAGTCAGATTCAAGGGCTGATTTTGATGAAGGAAGATGGTGAATTGACATGTGTTTGGGGTACAAGCAGTCTGTGTATTCAGGTTGAAATATCTAAAGGACCCTTGAAAATTGGGCGTGGTCCGTGAGAAAGGGCCCCAGGAAGCAGGGATCTGTACCTGTTATGAGCGGGGCTCTTCAGTCAGGTGGCCAGGATTTAGTCCCTGTGTCCACTGCTTCCTGGCCTTGTGACCTTCAGCAGCCTTCTAACTTCTGCAGGCCTCGCTTTCCTTTTCTATGCAACTGGATCATTGACGTAGCTGCATTATTTGTGAGTCCTCTGCGTGGAGATGGTGCTCAAAGCTCTACGGACTGAGAGAATATGGGAAGGGAAGAGGGGAGCCTGGGACCGTGGCTGGTGGCACCCGCATTCTAGTGGACGGAGGAGGAGGGGGGCCAGTGTCAGAGAGAAGTGGCAGGAAAGGAGAGCATGGCTATTAATGTTCAATGTTACAGAGACGCAGAAAGAGCTGGAGACCCAGGAAAGGCCTTGGCTGCTCGTCCAGCAGAGTTTTAGGAGCGTGGGGAGGAGATCCGAGTGCACTGTGTGAAGTAGGACAGGTGTCTGAGAAATGTTGGCTGAACAGATACAGAAAAAGCAATGGCTTGCTGGGGTTAAAGATCACATAGAGATAACATGTAAAATCCTGCTTGTTTAATAAAATACTAAAAGAGAGAGACGCTCAGGAGTAATTTCAGGGATTAGCGCAGTCAGGGTATTAACTTTGGAGGAAGAGGAAAAGGATCAGTGAGGAGTAGAAAGGCTGATACTCGGGAACAGGGTGTGGTTATTGGGGGCAGCCCTGCACGCTTGGCTGTGAGTGGGGAAACGGACATTTTCGCTCCTCGGGCAGCAGGACAGTGAGACAAAGCCTCTAAGCTGAGACCATCTGGGTGGAGCAGTCACAGTTCAGCTGAGGCCGGAGAAACAGCAGGGCTGAGGGCCTCAGAGGACAGACGTGAGCTGGTCTCGGGGGGCGGCAGTGTGCCGGGGGCCCCGAGTGTCACATGGCCTTGACCCTGGGCCTCACCCTGGGCCTCACCCCGGGCTTGACACGTATGCCCTGGGAGCCTGGGCTTGGCCAGCAGTCAAGGAGAAAGGTTTTTTGTGTTTGTTTGCTTTGGTTTGTTATTAATTTCCCTAAATTTGTACAGTTAGTAAGAATAGTTATTCTCCCCATTCCCACCTCTCCTCTCCCCCAACACTGGAAAAACATTAATATATTTATTTCTCTACAGATTCATTCCTTCTGGACATTCCATGTGAGTGTACTTCACGTAGTCTTTTGTGACTGGCTGCTTTCATTTAGCATAATATTCTCCATGTTTTGGCACGTTTTTTGTTGAGTAACGTGCCATTGTGTGGACAGGCCACATTTTGTTTGTTCATTCATCAGCTGATGGACATTTGGGCCTCCGATGAATAACACTGCTGTGAGCATTTGTGTCCAGGTTTATTGTATGGGCCTCTGTATTTCTCTTGCACGTATGCCTAGGAGTAGAGGAAATACTGTATACCACACGCACGCATGCACGCGCAGTGAAGAAACACAGTGTTTGGGATGGAGATGGCACCTGTAGTGTAGCCTAGGAATAACTGAGTACCAAGCTGGTTAATTTGCCTTGGAACACGTGTCCCTGGAACAGACAGGTTAGAGAGTGTTATCATTTCGAGATTTTGATGCGTGGAAAAGAAATGGAAGTAGAGTTGCAGCGTGAGAAGGTGGTTAGGACGGTTCCCCTTTGTGTGTAAGGAGCAGACATCGCACAAGTGGAATCACACCGAATCAGCTGTGCCCAGAGTTGAACATCGTCCTGTGTCACAGAATCGTCAGTCCAATGTGTCAGTTGCTGTGTGTTCTCCTCACTCACGTCACCTGTTACTAGGAAGAACTTGGCGTGGGGTCTTTACTCATCTCATGGCTTTTGTTGGAATGTGGATGCACATGGGGGGGTGTCATTCTGCGGACTGAATGGCAGGTGGGGTGACGCTCTCATGCCAGCCCCCATCCCATCCCTTGCGGGACACGTGCCTGTTCCTGCCTGTCATTGCTGTGTGTGGCAGGGACCTGCAGTCTGTTGACACTGGTGTGATGTTTGCTAGACTTCTTGCTTTGGGTGGGGAGCTATCGGGCCTGACTGGGCAGTGGGGCTCAGAACAGAAGCGGGGACATTGTCCTTCACTGAACCCGGGCAAGTGTGATAACCAGTGAGACGCTTCCATCTTCATCTTTTAAACGGAAGAGCATGTTCAGGATTCATTGAAGGCACGAGAGTGCGATGCCCTGCCCGCCTTTCCCGTGGGGGTTTGAACCATGGCCCTCAGTCCTTTGGGCTGCACTGTGTCTCTGACCTGCCCACGCGGCCAGGTTGACCTGTAGGGAGTGTTTCCAAGGGTGGGCTTCTCACTGCTTTGAACAGCCTAGGAATGGAAAGGACTGAGAGAGTGGCCTTTTTGAAGAGATATTCTAATCCACGCTTTACATGTGTTTCCACATCATTAAAAACTGTGATTTGCATTAATGGCAGGGTATCTGTGGATGGGTTATATGTTGTCATATGTACAATCTGATGGGCATTTCCAAGTGCACTGAGTGTTCCCCGTCTCGTCTTTCATAAAATGCTGTGATTAACATTAAAGACCAGGCTGGGTCCACGGCCTGTTATTTGGCCTTTCGGAGCTGACTGACGTGGCAGACATGGAGCGTCCATGTTGGAAAGTTGCCTCGGGGTCTAAAATAGTGAATTTCTGCTAATGATCCTGCATCCCAGTTTTTACTGTTACATTTTTATTCAAATATAACTACATGGTTTGAATAAAAGTATAAAATATCCGTTATGTAGTCTTTTGTGAAAACACACACACACACACACACACACACACATACACACACACACACACACACACACGGGATTCCTAAGGGGAGATACAGGAATTATGAAAAGTACCACTTATGTTTTGTTACAGTTCAAATAGGATGACCACACATTAAAAAAGTTTTTTTGTGTTCACGGATTGTGCAATATCCTATTTTCACTTTAAAAGATCAGGTTGGTTCAGTCAGCTGGAAATATGAAACTGGCTGATGTCCACACATGTTTTTCTCCCTTGTGGGCTACATTCGGTTGCATTTGCATAGCCTCATGGAACCATTATTTGTGCAGCATGGATCGGAAGGGAGCACGTATGGACCCCCTTGTGTAACATTTGGGGCTGATTTCCAGAGCACTGTCAGAAAGCAAAAGACAGCAATTCATACGTAGGAGTTGATCATTCCGTCTAACCTGATCTTTCTTCCCCGACACTGATTTTCTGAGACGCACTTTGGCTCTTCACTCACTCTCGTTGGTCTGCAGGAAATAAAAGTGGTGCTTTATCAATTCTTTTTCCGGAGTTGGAAACTGATTGCTCACATCAGCAAGAGGACCTCGGGCGATTTGCTGAACATTTTGTTATTTGGAAGCCCAATTTGGAGTTGTGGGAAATAATGAGAGAATCTGCAAGGCACATTGTCTTAAAATCTACCATTTCAACCATTTTTTAGTGCACAATTCTGTGTCATTAAGTCTATTCACACTGCTGTGCAGCCATCATCACTGTTCATCTCTTGGAGTTTTTCATCTTCCTGAACTGAAACTCCAACTCCATTAAACAACTCCCCAGCCCCTGGCACCCACCATTCTACTTTTTGTCTCTGTGATGTGATGCCTCTTGGTAACCTCATCTAAGAAGATTCATGCGTATTTGTCCTTTTGAGCCCGGCTTGCTTTAACACTGAGCATGATGTCGTCAGAGTCCATCCATGTTGTCACAGGCATCAGAATTTCCTTCCTTTTTAAGGCTGATGATATTCCATTGTATGTATGGACCACATTTTGTTTATCCATCCATATGTTGGTGGACACTCGAGTTGTTTCCACCTTTTGGCTATTGTAAATAGTAGGGATCTCAGTGTTCTATCTGAAGCTATATATGATCATTAAACTGAACATTCCTTTTTATTAAATTTATTGGGGTGACATTGGTTAGTAAAATTACATGGATTTCAGGTGTACAATTCTGTAATACTTCGTCTATATATCACATGGTGTGCTCACCACCCAGAGTCAGTTCTCCTTCCATCCCATATAAAGGCCATTAAATTGAACAATCTAATGGGTGAAATAAAGGCAGGAAGGGAGGAAGGAAAATACATATCATACATTTTATGATTTTGATTTCTTTGCTGTACACAGGGATGTGTGGGGCCATTTTACCCCAAGATACTTTTATTAGTTTGTAAACAGCTTACCTTGACTACTCTCCGTGAACAGAGGTGTTGTGGTGTGTGCCTCACGATGCGTATTTCTTTACGGAAGCGAGGAGTGGGGTCCTGTACAGTGTGCACGTCTGACGTGATGGGGGGGCTGGCGTCCCAGCTCCCATTTGCATTGGACTCTGTTAGCATATGGCAGTGTGATGTCAGAGGTCAAGGGGAGCCAGAGGGATGCTTTCGCCGTTTATGATCCTTGCTTGCAGTACCTGTTTTTTCTTTTGCCCTTGGTCTGGCTTTCACAGTTACTTTTCATTTGACTGGTTTGGTCATATTAATTTCAGTACGAATGAAGGGGTGTCGTTTTGCTTTCAGATCTAAAATGCGGTGCGCTGTTTTTGAAAGGATGTTGGCGTGTTGAGACCCTCACTGCAGGGATGTCGGTGTTGGCTGCCCGCGAGCCTCAAGGTTATCGCTTCCCGAACGTCCTGCAGGTGCCAAGTGCAAAGGCGCTAAAAGGGAAGGGAGGCCTGCTGCTTCCTGTTTCACTCATTTTCAAGCAGTAAAGCAAAACTGAAACAAGCTTTGACTGAATCCAGTTGATAAACTTTTGCAGCTAATTGCCTTTAGAAACAGTGTCTTTTAAATGCTAGAATGTATCAAAGTACGGTATGCACACTTTTTTGTTTCCAGGATTAATCTAGGTGAAGAGTTTAATATGTTTCATTGGGACTAATGTGTTTAATATGTACATTTACTATCTAACAGTAGATACAATAAAACAAAATATAACCCAATTGAAGAATAGTATCTAAGAAGCCTTTGGAATAAGTTGAATGACTTGGAAGATCTGATTGTGTGTGAATATTTCAAAGTTAATTTATAATTATGAGTGGGAAAGAAAGCCTTTTTGAAAAGCCCTCTCGAGTTCTGTGTTGGGTAATTTTTGGTTTTGTGTTTTTGTAGGATTTGTTTGATCAGCTGATCAGATCTTAGCTCCCCCTGCACCCACGGGATAGGGTTACTCTTCAAAGTCGGCAGTGGCCTCGAGTAGGCTTAGCAGCACCGGGCTGTCGCTGGGGGGCCTTTTTACTCTCAGGATGAACTAGGGGCCTTGTAGGGGCTGTGCGTGTGGGGACACATCTTCCTGAACAGCCCACACTGTCCTTGCTCCATGGTCACGTGACAGTGGTGGAGCCCTCCTACATCTCTCTAGCAAAGAAGACAAAAGGATAGTTTTCATTTTGATTGTTTCTCATTTTCAAAATATTAGCTACTTTCTTTTGTAGTTATAGGCCCTCTTATTTTCTGTTGCTGTTTGCAGAGTTGATAGTGCTAATATATAAATATACTTTCCCTAATGTTACTTGGCTTTTAACTGTCTACACGAGCCTCCTTTTTGTGTTTCTTTTTAATTGTTTTACGTTAAATGTAAAATTTCCCAGGCACCTTATTGCTTCTGAGAAAGTTGCTGTGTATTAAGTTACTACAGCTGTATTTTAACTTTCCTGAGCAGCATTTCCTCATCATTAGAATGGGAATGATAACCTTTGGCCTGTGTATCTCTCGAGGTTATTGAGAAAATTAAGTGATTTAATATGAAAACACTCTCTGAATTGTAAAACACCATATATATTTTATAATTTCATATAGTTGCATATTATACAAGTTTTTTAAAGGCAGAATTTTACAAATAATATTCCCTATGTTAATCTGCTGAGGTACATGTTATGCTGTTGGTGTTGGCAGCTTCTCTGACAGGCAGATAACTTCATTGGGTTTTGTTTTGTGTTTTAGTTCTTATGTGTCTCAGATCAGTTTTGGAATCCACATTATTAATTTGGTGATTATACATTATAGCCTAAGAAGTGTGCCCTATAAAATAATTTTAAAATCCTGGCTCATTTAAATTGATTTTTTTTTTTCTGACTCTCCCCCCTACCCCCAGGCTATTAAGAGTGAAATTGGTTACATTTTTTTTTAAGGCATTAGAAAAATTAAGTGGAGTGTTCACATTTTATTGTTGTCCTTCTGTATTAACACACACACATATGTTGCATTTGGAGAGATATAAATGTGTTCACGGTAAAACAAGTTTTCCCATCAGCTTTTCAAATTGGTTGTGTCTTGCTGATTATGAAAGCATTGTCATCTTAATAACCAGTCTTTCTAGGATGTCAGCTGGCTCTTAAATGGTGAGGCTGCTTGGACCTCCCACCCTGTTGTCAGCAGGTAATACTAAACAATTGAACGATTTGCTTTGCATGCTTAGTAAATGATCTGTATAGATGCCATCCATTCGGAAAAATTACTTTTGAAACAACTAAATTTAAGAGCTTAGTATAGCAATAAAAATAAATGCATGAATAAATAAAGACCCTATGTGAAAATATAGTGGAATATTGTTTTGTAATGTGCTGTCGTGATTCAGTGAGGGTTCTGCCCTTCCCCCCCCATCACCAACTTTGAGTTTCCTCAAGTGGAAACCAGCACAGCTTTCTCATGCCATGCCATGTGTTTTAGAAAGAGCTGGCAAGCAGAAAAAAGGAAGTTAAACAACTGAACTAACTAATCTTTTGTTACCAACATCTACAGTAAGGCGTCTTACTCGCGATATTCTGGGTTTCTTAGGGATTTTATGTGCAAAGATTTTGTTTTATACCCTCAATTGAAAGCTAAAACACATGAGTTACCCTTATTTTTTAAAAAAAGATGTTAAACATGAGAATTGCAAACAAAATTCCTGTTCTTTCATACTGTCACAGAAGTCAGGTGAGAGTGTTTCTGAAAGTTGAAGTTATTTTTTCCTTAAAAACCATTTTTCCTGTCAGTTCTGTGTAAAGGCTGAATGGAAACTTGTTCTCATTTGCACATATCTGGCCTCCTGGCTCACCAGTGGCTGAGTCATAAACAAAGTCACTTTGTGTATGTATTTGAGAAGGCAGATGTCAAGTGATCACCTTATGAAGAGGCCATTATAATTAGATGCGTGCATCACTGTCTACTCATGAAGAAAATGCCATTTATATACTTTCACACTTTCAAGGTACATGCTTGAGCAGAGCCTGTATTTCTAAATTGAACACTTTTGCCCTTTAAAAAAGTTTTGGATTTTTTGTACTTTTATTGCAGATTTCTGAGGTTTCTTGATCTAATCCAGGTGCACAGGTCTTTATCAGATATACATAGTATATTCCTGTGGAAATTTCCCCCGAACTGTAGTTTGCCCATTCATTTCCCTAGCAACATCTTTTGATGAGCAGAAATGTTTACTGTTGATGGAAGTCCAATTTGTCGGTTTTGTTTTTCACAGTTACTGCTTTCTGTGTCCGAAGAAACCTTTGCCTGCATCCCAGTCACAGAGATTTGTCTTGTATTCTCTTCTAGAAGATTTTAGTTTTAGAGTTCAGTCATTGATGCATTTAGACTTTACTTTTGTGCATGGCATGAGGAAAGGGACAGGGTTCGTTTTTCCTGTTTATCTCGTTCCAACACCTTTGTTAAAAAGACGTTCTCTTCCCCATTGAATAGTTTTGGTTCCTTTGTCAAGTCACTTGACCGTATATAGGTCAAGGTTTCCATTTTGAGTTCATTTTTTGTGGGTCAATTTCTGGATTGTTCTGCTTTCTGCTCTTGACATACAGGAGTTCTTTATTTAGTCGATACAAGATCTTTGTTAGATAAATGTATTGTGAGTTTTTTCTCCCTGTCTGGGCAGTACTTGTGCATTCGGTGTTTGGATGTCTAGGGTCAAATCTGGTAAAAGCTAATTCAGCACTTTTTCTTTGGTCAGTACTTTCCATGTGCCAAGAAATCTTGGCTTATGTCAAGAGCACGGAGACGTTCTGCTGTTTTCCTCTAGAAAGTCTGTAGTTTTAACTTATGTTTAAGTTATGTATCAGTTTTTGAAGTAGCATTTGTTTATTGGTGTGAAGTGAAGTTCGAGGTACATTTTTACCACACGCATATGCGTATTCGGCTGTTTTGCCCCTGATTTGGAAAACACTTTTTCTTCACTGAATTACTTTGTCATCTTTGCTGAAATTTAAGTGATCACACATGCGGCACAGCCACTGGACTGTGACGTGAATTTTGTGAATCCATCCGCCTGTCCCTCACCAGCTCCGTGCTGTCTCATTGCTGTAGCTACATAGTCTCGAAGTGACATCCTCCAAATTTGTTCTTCCTTTCAGGATTGTTTATGTTGGTCGTCTGGGGCTTTTGTGTTTCCTTGTATGTTTCAGAATTTGCTTGCAAATATCTGCAATGATATTTGCAGGGATTTTGCTTGGCGTAGCAGTGAATCCATATAGCAGGTGAGGAAAATTGACCTCTTAACAATATTATGTGTTCTAATCCATGAACGGGACATGTAACTATTTTTTTAGGTCCTCTTTAATTCCTCTCAGCAGTGTTTTGTAGTGTTCATTATAGAGGTTTTGCTCACTTTTGTTGTTATATTCCAAGGCATTTTATTTTTATGTAAATGATATTGTGTTTTGAATTTCATTTTCTAAATGTTTCTCTTTACTACATAAGATAGAAATTTATTTGTTTTGTATGCTGCCCTTTTATCCTGCAAACTTGCTAAGTTCACTTCTAGAATTTTTTTGTAGCTATCGTATTTTTCTGTGTATACAATAAAGTTGTGTATGAATAAAAATCCTTTCACTTCTTTCTTTCTCAACATTATACATTTGTTTCTTTTTCTTGTTCTATTCCACTGGCTAGGACCACCAGATCAGCCTTGACTAGAAGTGGCAGGAATAGAGAACGCCTGTCCTTGGCTTGTTTCTGATGATAAGGGAACACAGTCAGCCTTTCCCGGTGGAACGCAGTGTTAGGGGGTGTTCACTGCGGGACACAGTATTAACTGGGATTTCTCTTCAGCGCCCTTCATCAGATGGAGGGTGTTTCCTCTGTTCCCAGTTTGCTGGAGTTCTCCTGCTCCCTCTTCTCCTTCCCCCTCCTGCCATGTGAGATGGGTATTATTTTTTTCCTCGAATGTTTGCTGTAGTTCACCAGTGAAACCACTGGGGCCTAGAATCTTTTACACCTGGAGGTTTTGACAGTGAGTTAAATTTCTTAACAGATGAGGGGCTGTTCATATTTTCTCCTCTTTTTTGCATCATTTTTTGTGATTCTTTCAAGGAAAGTTTCGGTTTGTATTACTGAATTTGTTGGGATAAAGTTGTTATTCTCTTAATGTATTTTAGTATCTATGGTATATAATAGGTCATTTTTTCAATTCCTTAAATTTCATGTTCTGTTTTTTTGTTTTTTTTTCCCTCACTTTGGCTAGCAAGCAGTTTTATCGTTTTATTAATCTTATCAAAGAACCAATTTTTGGTTTCATTGATTTTTCTCAGTTTTTTTCATTTCCTATTTTATTGAGTTTTGCTTGTCCCAATTCCTTCTTTCTACTTACTTTGGGATTAATATGCTCATATTTTGTTAGCTTCTTAAGGCAGGAGCTTAGAATGTTGATTTTAAAACTTCTTTTCCAGTTTCAGCATTTAAAGAAATTAGCGTCTCTCCGAACACTGAGTTATTTAACCCACATATTTTTGAAAAGCATTCTCCGTTTGGAGGTGATTGTAGGTTCCCAAGTGCAGTGGTAAGAATTCATAGTGAAAGGTTCCACGTGCCCTCACTCAGTTTCGTTCAACATCTAACAAAACTTTGGCGGAAGAATGTCACAAGCGGGAGATCAGCATTCGTATACTCGACGAGCTTCGGGCACACCCCTGTGTGTGCATTTAGTCCTTTGCAGTTTATCACCTGTGCAGGTGCTCACGGCCACCCACACACGGACACACCGAATAGCAAAGATCTTTCCTTTTGTCCTTTTATAATCACTGCCTCCCACACCCCCTGCAGGAGTCCCACACCCCATGCCCAACCCCTGGCAACCACTAAACTTTTTTCCTGTCTATAATTTTGTCATGTGAAGAAGGTTATGACAATGGAATCATACAGTATGTCACCTTTTGAGACTGGATTTTTAAAAACTCCGCATAATTCCCTGAAACGCCTCCAGTTTATTGCATGTGTCACCTCTTGGTTCCTTTTTGGTTCTTCAGTGGGTCAGCCCTTTTAACCAGCCCCCCTGTTGGTCCTGTTTGGGGCCGTTCGTTATAAAGGTGCTCTGAGAATCTGTGTAGAGGTCTGTGTGGGCACAAGTTCGTTCCTCGGAGGTAAGTTCCTGGGACTCGGCGGGGGTGTGGCCACCGCGGTCTCCTGTGTGCGAAGCCGCCACACTGTCCAGGATGCCCAGCGCCTTCATTCCCACAGCCGGAGTGAGCGTCCAGCTTCTCGGCGACGCCCCAGCACTGGTCGCCTTTCTTTAGCCCGTCTGATAATTGTGTGGCGATGTCACACTGTGGTTTAATTGGCCAGTCATGTTAAGCATCTTTCCGTGTTCTCATTTCTGTGTGTATTTCCTCTTCTGTGAAATATCTGTTCATGGCTTTTGCACGTTCTAATTGGATCATTTGTGAGTGTGCTGTGTGGTAGGTACTCGTCTTCTGATGGATGCGTGGTTTGCAGATACCTTCTCCCATCTCTAGGGCTGGTCGTTCATCCTCTTTTACAGCAAAAGTTTTTAATTCTGACAAGGTTGAGTTTATCAGATTTTCCTTTAATGGGTCATGCTTTTGGTGTCAAGTCTAAAACTCTGTGTAGCCCTAAATACTGAAATTTTCTCTTACCTTTTCAAAAGGTTTCCATTTTGAGTTAATTTTTTGTGTAAGTGTTAGGTTTCCCCTTTACACTTCTTTTTCAGTATTCTTTTCAATATTCTTGTTCCATTGCATTTCCATGTAAGTTGTAGACTACTCCTGTCTATGTACCCAGAAACCTTACTGGGATTTTGGTAGGAACTGCATTCAATGAGTAGGTCCGTTTGGGGAGAATTGACATCTTTGTTGAGCCTTCCAGTCTGAGTACAGTGTGTCTCTCCCTTTATGTGGAGCTGTGATCTGTCATCAGTGCTTTGCAACTTCACACACAGCCCCTGTGCTTGCTTTATTTGGGCTGGGTGATCGTCTCTGTGGCGGTTGTGAATGGTATTTTAGTATCTGCTTCCCCATCTTCATCACTAACGTGTGGAAATGTGACTTATTTTTGTGTATTGATCTTGTCTCCTGGGACCTTCATTTTGTTTTTTTGTTTTTTCTTTTCTGTCCATTCCTTGGTATTTTCTCTGCTTTGCCGTATCTTTAAAAGATCCCCCTGGCTATGCTGTGGGGCAAGGGCATAGCTCAAAAGCACAGTTAGGAGGCTGTTAAAGTAATACCAACCAGAGAGAATGGTTTTCTCGAGGGTATTCATGCAGTAGAGAAAAATGATTGGATTTTGATATATTTGAAGACAGAACCCATGGGAATCTTTAGGGAGAGAGGAGTTCACCCTTCTCCAACCAATCAAGTTTTTAGTTGTTCAGTTGTCCTCCCTTATCCATGGTGGATATGTTCCCAGACCCCCAGTCCTGAAATCTGGAACCACAGATGGTACCAAACCCCACATTACTATGTTTTCCTTTGCATACATAGTTATGGTAAAGTGTAATTGATAAATTATGCACAGTAACAATAACTAACAGTGAAATAGAACAGGCATAACAATATACTCTACTAGAAGTTGTGTGAATGGCTTTGGGTCATTACTAATAAAATAAGGTCACTGGAACACAAGCACTGGAATAGTGCAGTGACGTGGACTCCAAGTGCCCGAGGGCGGGGGTGTGTACACCGCGGGCGCCCTGGGCGGGCCAGAAGGCTCAGGCCTCCTTCACACAACTCAGAATGCCACGAAACATAAAACTTATGGATTCTTTATTGACTTGCTTATTTCTGGAACGTTCCATTTAATATTTCAGGCCACCGTTGACCATGGAACGCAAAACCACGGATAAGGGGGGATACTGCACTATTATTATTATATCAACATTATTTTCATTTGTTTTCTCTAGAGGTAGGAAAATATCCACGTGTACGAATGTTACAGGAAATAAGGAGATCGGTTCAGTTGTAACAGTGTTCAGGACCATTACAAATGAACTGTGATTATCAGCAATACAGAGGCCAAAACTGTTTCCAGGGCTTGGTAGCCACTCCAGAAATGTTTGTTGATAGAAGATTTTAAAGTGATTTGTTATAAGCAGATGGAACCTATTAGAAGCTACTTGGGAGCTATTTAGGGCGGCAGCTTTACTTCGCATCGGTGGCTTATGAAGGCAGAGGACTCGTTCCTTTCCAGGCAAAGGAGGTTTGATGCAGAGCAAAAAGCTGGGAGCGAAAAGCTGGGCACATGTTTAAAAATATATTTCATAACCTTAATTCAACTTTATGAATAAAGTCCAACAGGCTGGATTTACAAAGCGAAAACTTAAAGATTCTTCTTCAGACTTTGTTTCTACTTTGCAAAAATGATCACTGCTTATCTGTTAGTCATTACCTGTGTTTCTTTCCAGAATTATGAGGTGCATTTATCTTTTTTAGCCATTAATTTCTACAAAGTATAAGTAGTTAGATTTACACGAGGTTTTGATTCTACTCAATCTGAGACCCTTTGCTCCTGTTTTCTGTCTTTGAAATTTTTGCCTGGTTTATTTTCATTTAATGTAATTCATTCTTAATCCTACATCTTAAGTTTACTAAAGAGGATTTTAATGTGTTCCTACTTTTAAATTTTCTCAGAAATGGAGGAAAATATAGTCTTTAAGTGCAAACTAGAAGACAATGAATGGGAAAACAGATTTAGCTAGTCAAAGTCTGAGAAAAACAAACAATTGTGACACTGCACTGGTAAAGAAATTTCAGAACCAAAAGAATTATAGAAGAACATTTATATTGACGAAAGCTGTTATATTAGGTTGGTGCAAAAGTAATAGCAGATTTTGCAATTTTTAACCTTTTAAACCGCAATTACTTTTGCACCAACCTAATAAAAAGAAAAACTGTCATAGTGTTGACTAAATTTAGAATTTGAGCTAGGTGTTAAAAAAAGGACAGGGCTACTCAAGGTTCCTGCCTCCCTCATCCCCGCAGGGGACCCCAGACTTGGAAAGTTAGCTGGTAACTTTGTGAACTGAGCAGGGCTTAGTCAGCTCCAGGCTTGGCCTGCCCTCCATCTCACAAGGAGATGCAGGGTTCCAGGACACACCTGTGAGGCTTTGCAGTCGCGTTAACTGTCCACTCAGCATTCGTGTGTCTCTTGTATTTACTTTATCACTCCATTTTTTTTACTTGAGGATAAAAGTTAGCGTATAATTACCTCAAGTTATCTGTTACTTTATTTAAGTCTTCATTGGCTTTTCTTAATATTTAGTGTTACATAGTTTTCTTTGTAAAAAGAAATAATTTGTCATTATGTGCTTTTGTCTAAAATTGTATTTGTCTTTTGTTTCCGTTCTGCCTGAAAAATAATTCCCACAGATTTCCTGTAAAAACACAAGTCCTCTCCCAGTTATGCCCCAAACCAACTTTCATTTTATTGAAGATGTTAGGGCAGGATATAGTAGTTACGGATTGTCAGCGTAAAAAGCTGTGCTACCATGTTTCCCCGAAAATAAGACCTACCCGAACAGTCAGCTCTAATGTGTCTTTTAGAGCAAAAATTAATATAAGACCGGGTCTTATTTTACTATGACCAAGTCTTATATTAATTTTTGCTTCAAAAGACGCATTAGAGCTGATTGTCCAGCTAGGTCTTATTTTCAGGGAAATACGTGGCATATAACATGTAATTCTTAGCTTTCTGTTGTAGCCTAAGGTTAATAGTCCAAATGTCCAAACTTTAATGTGCGGTTATTTAACTGGGACTATTAACTCTGAAGGAAATAAAAGACAGTGATGGACATAGGCATGTCCATTCAGTGACCAAGGATTTCAGGGTGCAGATTCAGACCTGCCCACCACCACCTCGTAATTTAAAACTTCGACAGAGACATGTCCTAGAGCCATGCAAGTGTATTCACGGAAAGGCATCTGGCTTCACCTCGACACTCGCTTTTGCAGATAAAGGTTGGTTTTTCTTCTGCTTGTGCCCGTAGTAGTCACTGGTGAGAGGTGTTTATACCACAGGCTTGAAGCAGTACCAAGGCCTGAATTTTTTGAGAATTTAATGTGAACATGCTTTAAAAATTCATTACACTAAATTCTCCGAGAGGTTCCAGTACATTTTAAAAACCATTTTATCTATATTTTTCTGAACTCATATTGGATAGGGACCAGCAAAGATAATTTTTTTTTTTTTTTTTTTTTTTTTTTTGCTAGCAAGGTGAGATTTTTATAATGTTTTTACAAGCATTTTCCATGGGTATTGATGCTATTTCTAATTGATCTTGAAAATGCATAGAAAGGATAGACCATTCTGGAAACTATAAACTACCCACAATTTAGAACTTCATGCTTTCTAAGACATATGTGCCTTTCCCTCTTAGTCTGTAACAGTAATTGGCGTTCTGAGAGAGAGAGGAAAGACATACACACCTCAGAGGCTGATTCAGCAAAAAACTACAAGATTTATCTGGACCTGATCACTTTGAAAAGTTAGGAAAAGTAAAATAGGTTGGAGAAATTTAATCTTTCATAAAAATCCCTTCAAACTTTTCATTCTGAAAGCTGAATAAAATTAATTGTAACATTAAGAACCTGTTTACCTGTTCACTTTTATGTGTTCATAGTGGTATCACTGAGTTGGTTTCTTTGGTTTGCAAAATACCCTGAAACAATAGTATTACATGCATTTGCAGGGACTCAGTTTTAGAATCACATAAAACTGAATGTTTCGCTTGTTCTATGTGTCCTTCCGTATGGTACCAGACTTTGCTGCATGCCGTTACTTATACGCATTTTGTAAAAAGATGTCAAAGGAAAGATTTAGGCTTCGAGCTGAGTTTTGCAGGCTTGTGATCTGGTCGGTATTCGTCACCGACAAGACAGTGCCACTCGAGCGACAGGCCGCTCCTTGTGGGTATGAGAATGGTAGTTGGCTCTGCAGGTATGTGTTTTGACTGATAAATCTCAGGGCTTGATCAGAAATGCAGACCAGGTAGAACTAGTGTAGCAGGTGCTGTTGTCGTCTGCAGTCCTGCTTCTGTCACAGTGAGTGACTGAGGAGGAGCCGTGGCAGGGGCACTGGACAAATGCCTACTTAGCTGCCCTACACTGCAGGCAGAGTGCCCAAGACGGGACTTTCCAATGCTCACGTCAAGCTTTCGTTGAAAGGGACGGGGGTGATGGCTCTCTACGCGTCATGAAGCCTAGTGACTCTGGAAATCACTCCAGAGCAAGGTCCACTCAGTGCGTTGGGATGCGGCGATGTCCTGGCAATGCCAGTAAGCTGTTCTGTGGAAAGAGAATTATTCAATCAAGGGACTTTGAGACACTCTTGTTAAACCATCACGTATATAGTGACATGTGGCACGTTTCTGAGAAAGAGATGTATGTGCTGCTCAGGGCATCTCCCAAACCTACCTGACCTCGGAAACCGCTGCAGCATCTGGGAGGATGACAGGGCTCCCTGGAAATTGAGAAATAGTCCTAAAAACATGACTAACTTTCTTTTCTTGTGAGGAAAGAAACTGGAAACAAATGTGGTGAAGTGTTATTACTGGTTTAAGGTGGAGATGGGTAAATGTTTCTGTTACATTATTTTCTACATACTTACGCTGTCACAGAGTTACAAATTAAAAAGTATTCACAGCACTTTGAGTGTTTGCAGTTTTAGAATTAGAAACTCAAAGAGGAGTGGACCTTGGCAGTCCCGTAACAACAACTGGAGCCTTGATATGTCTCAGTGACGCCGACACTCTCAGGTTGTGCAGCGTGAGGTGACAGAGGAATGTGAGTGGCTTCTGCTGGTGGTTACACGTGAGCGAGCCAGGAGTGGGGTCTCCAGGGGAGCGCAGGGGACAGTGTCCAGGTTAGCGTCCTGCTCAGGGAACAGTTTCCCACCAGCTGTAAGTTATAGCTCTGTATGCCCTGAGCCTAACGCCGTGGATAACGAGTAACCTGAACTAACTACAAACACCCACCCTTCTAGTGGCCCGTTCTGGACACTGTCAGGTAGGTCAGAGTTCATTGCTGGCTGCCCCAGTCTCCCCTCCAGCGCACGTGTGCCCCCAGGAATCGGTGACTGTAACCTCTCCCATGAAAACCTATCAGGAGCTGATAAATTCACGTGCAGTGAAGTGTAAGTGTCGGGGGGAAACAATGAGTTTCCTCTCCAGACGATGCTCGCGTTTTAAGGAGGTTCAAAGACTTGCACCCAAATAGTGAATTCCTAAACGTGGAAGTCCAGGGTGGACGTTTTGACAAGGACCTTCGTGTAACCTCTGAAAGGCGTCACCTGGAGAGCGCATGCAGTACCTGGGAAGGTAAAGTGAGGGTGAGAGGATGTGTGGCAAACGGCCATGTTATGGTTTTCATTGCATATTAGAGGCAAATTAGGACTCACACAACCTCTTCACCCTGAAAAAGAGTCAGTATCCAGACGTTTTTTCTATACACAGGATGAAGGGTCAGATGACACGGTGGAGTCGTGACGGCCACTGACAGGCTTCCAGTCAGCAGGGTCCCTTTCACTGCAATGGCCGTTTCAAGTGCATTTCTAGGTCGTGTGCATTTCTAGGTCATGTGTTTTCACAGGTCAGTGTAAAGCCACCTCCGTGCTGATACGAGCAGGGACAATCATTTCATTGTCAGTCAATGGACTTCTGTCAATTTAGTTTTCCAGTCGCCTTGAGGTCAGACTCCATGAGCTCATTTACATCTTTCATTTAGTTCAAATTGGCACAAACCCATGAGAAGACATGTGTGCACACCTATGCAAGTAGACATTTTAGCTTTAGTGTGGATTTTGAATTTCTCAGTATTAGATATTTTCTCTTAAGCTTGTTACAGTTTTCATTGAGACAGTCTGTGTAAAAATAGGACATTTACTGGCATTACCCATGGCTGTGTTAGTATTTTTAAAATGTACTGCAAAGGGTAAGTTGGGAGATTCTAATATGTACATATATTATGCTTACATATTCAACTTTAAATGCACATAACAAAATAGATAATAAAACATAATTGATGATATATGTAACTTTTACAAATATGTTTAGATATAGAAATATCTATTATATTCAGTCAAATAGAAGTTATATTTTGGGGTAAATTGACTACCGTCTAAAATTCCAAATAGATGCTAGAAGTTAAAGCTACTAGAAGTTATGACGGAAACACTGTGGTGGTTCAGGTTCTAGAGGTTCCTGTTAGGGAGCACACGTTCCCGAGGGACCCATGGGCCTTGGACTGTAGGAGTGGTGCCCTCCACGGGCCCCAGAGCTTAGGTGGATCCGTCTGTCAGTGACCTTGAGCTTAGGCGGACCCCGTCTCTCAGTGACCTTGACCTTAGGCAGATCCCGCCTCTCAGTGACCTTGACCTTAGGCAGATCCCGCCTCTCAATGACCTTGACCTTAAACGGATCCCGTCTCTCAGTGACCTTGAGTTTAGGCGGGTCCGTCTCTCAGTGACCTTGAGCTTAGGGGGATCCCGTCTCAGTGACCTTAGTCCACCTCCGGTCGGCCGTCTTCAAGCCTGGGTCTCTCCGAATCTCTGGGGAAATGGCAGAGTCGCTCTAGCTTCTGGCATTGCCACATCTCACTGCTCGGGCTGTAGTGGCAGCAGGAGCGAGACAGCGGTTTGTTGTGGACGGGGCCTGGGGGATGGAGCTGCTGCCACACACACACACGCACGCACACACACACACACACACACACGTGAGGACCTGGTTATGGTCTGCTCATGCAGGCACAGCCCATATCTGCTTGCTGGATCCAGGAACCTCTTTATCCCCTCATTAGAATCCCTGGGCTTTCGTCTTCCCTGAAACAGTGAGGAAAAGGCATCGCTGATTGACAGTTGGGGCTGATGGGGGTGTGGTCAGGTAGGTGTTTATCGTTTTCCAGACAGGGACCCAGGGCCTCAGATGGGTCTGGAGGCTCAGCAGTGTCTGTGTTTGTGGCTGTGGTTCTTTCCTGCAGCCTTGCAGGACCGCTGCTGGGTGGGTTTGGCACCAGAGGTCAGACAGGAGTCGCCGTGCGGAAAAGGCCCTGTCAGTTCCCACAGCATCTCCAGTCCAGAGCTGTCCCCTTGATCAGGCATGCTAGTGACGCGTTTCAACTTGTGTCCTGCAGCCTCGTAAATAGTCTACATATGTGTCATTAGTAACTTCTGGCTTTTTAAGATGATAGCCAAACATGTGAAGAAGTCCTAGCTTTTAAATACCCTGAAATCTGAGTGTCTCTGAAGAGCTGAGTTATGAGGTCTGCTGTTGTCAGAAAGGTTGGAGTTTTAACTGTTGCCTTTCCAATACCCGGATTTCTTTCTCTGTTTTACTTCTGGTATCAGCATCAGACTATGGAAATAAATAGTCAGATGAAAGTGTAGGTCTGCCCTCCCCACCCCCCCACCTCTCCCCACACGTGTTATCAGAGTGAAAGTAAGTGCCACCCTCCGGAAACACCAGGCTGCGTTTCTCACAAGTGAGCAAGCAGCTCTACCTTGTTAATTCCTGTTCACTTTCGGGGCGTTTAGTTTCGCTCTGAAGCCTCTCTTTCATTTGCCTATGTGTCTCCTGGTTTCAGCTTCCCACCTCTCCCCTGAGCCAGCGGCGTCCTGGAGAACAGGGCAGGTGGGTCTGAGCTTCAGCCACACAGGTAGCCTCCCGGGGGCCTTTGGAAGGCTGTCAGCACAGTGATTCTCTAGGACACTCTGACTCAAACCCGAGTTCAGCCCACCAGCATATGATGTCATCCCACCCTAGCCCATCTCCTTTGGAAAAACAGCCTCCGAGTTTTTCTGCTTGTCTTGTGTTCTTGAGTGGGAAGGGGTAGGACTTCTTTCAGTTCTGAAGGTGATATAATTTGGTGACTAGTAATGTATGTAAATTAAAAATATGTAGCCTTAAATTACAAAAAAGTGATCAATGATTTTCATTCTCTGGATTTGAAAAACACATTTTTGATTACATGTAAAATTTCTCTAGAGGAAAAATTAGGTTGTAATGCAAGTGCCTAGAGAAACAAGGTGATTTTGAGACAATGTATTATAATTTGTTTCAGAGATGTTGGGGAGATTTAATAGAAAGTAAACAGGAAAATAATTTCCTGTTTTTATAGCTACATCAGCCAATGGTATCAGTATTTTTCTGTATTTAAAATTTTGTACAGTTTGATTCCATTAAAAGAACAACATAAAACCCCCAAATCCTTTTATTTTGAAGGGGATAAAATGTTCATTTTGATAACACATTTTATGGGTAGGTTATGGAGTGTCAGAAAGGTTTAGCTGTTTCAAAAGGTAATCTGTACAGCTATGAAAGAAACTTTCCCCAGTCTTTTTTTCTTTTCTTTCTTATTAAACTTAATGGGGTGACATTGGCTAATAAAATTACATAGGTTTCAAGTGTCCATTTGTGTCGTACATCATCTGTATGTTGCATCGTGTGTTCACCACCCAGGGTCAGTTCTCCTTCCATCATCATATATTTGACCCCTTTCCCCTCTGGCACCTCCCACCTCCCTCAGTGTGAAAGTGACTGGGCGATTTGCGTGCCAGGGTAATCTCCCTGTGCTGTCTGTGAGGTGGTTGGTGCTGGGTGAGCCTGTTCGTTGCCAGGTAACAGGAGGCAGCTGAAGGGCGTGGGCCAGGCCACCTGGGGACACTCCTCTGGCCTTGTCAGTGGGGGCTCTGCAGCCCTGCACCTTGTTCCTGTGGTCAGCTGCGTCTGGAGACTCTGGCCCCAAATTTTGTTTCTGGAATGCTGACAGACCTTGGAAGCCCTCAGATGCCACCAGCATTGACCGTGGGGCCACTTAAACGATGAATGGGATGGCCAGGAACTGGAACGTGGGCCCTTTTGCTTTTCCATGGTTTTCCTGTTACGCAGCACAGAAGGAAGCTGCAGCCAGAGCTCAGGGAAGAGGCTGCAGAGGGAGAGCGAGAGCCTGGCCTGTAGGCGGCAGGGGTTTTTCTTGGAGGTTGGTGCTTCTGCTCTCCCGCTTTTCCATTCTGTGAACAGCAGGAGGAAGAGTCAGGGTCGTTTCGTGGTGCCCCATGTCTGTCGCTCTTTTTCTGAGGTTGCACCCGTCGGAATAGCAGGGAGCTAATGTTAGGTGAGCATCAGTCTGTCTAAGGAGTTGTACCAGCTCCTTTCCACAAGTTATCTCGTGTTTTGTCAGCACCACACTTCTCCAGCGTGAATGCTGTTATAACCCCTTGTAGAGACGGAGGCACTCAGGGAGCTGAACGTCTGAGGTTGGACGTCTTACCTGGTGTTGCAATATGGTCTCATCTGAGGCAGGTTCCATCCATTGCCGCCTATAACTCAGAGTAATAGACTAGGTTCAGTAATATCTCAGAGCTCTTGATGCACTTAATATACCTGTCTTGATAAAGGCTGTAGAAATTAAGTATCTGCATAGTTTCAAGTAACTCTGGAAAAGGTTCCATGATTTCTCAAATCTGTCATTGCTTTGATTTCAACCACTTTCTCTTGGTTCATCCCAAATAGAGAGGGAGGACAGCTGGCGGCCCTTGTCAGTACAATAGGCCATATATTTTGAGGACATTACAACGTCTCCCCTTAGCTCTTTCTGCACAGCCGGACCACTTCTGTCCTTTCATCTCTGTGCTCTGCAGCCCTCCATCGTCGGCGTGGGCTTCCTCCCTTCTCACTTCACAAGTGGAGATCATAACTGGGCGTGGACAGGCGTGAGCCCAGCAACAGACAGTAAAATAGGAAGCTTACCTCACATTTCTAAACTGATTTTCTATTTATGAACCGTGTACTTGGTTAAAACTCAAGGACAGCGGCTGGCTGTCACGTGTCGCACGGGTCGGCTGTGGGGCCAGGTGGCTTTTCCTGCTGCGGTGCACGTGGCAGCCTTACCTGTGTCTGCTCTTGTGCATGTTCCGAAACACACTATTTTGCAAAATCACAGAGAAGCGCTGCATGAAGTATGAAGAATATTTTGATGCAAAAAAAGCTTTTAAAAGATTTTAATGTGCTCAAAGTGATTAGTGTTAAAAATGCTTTGTTTTTTATGTACAGTGGTACCTGGAATTGCTTCATATACACCTGGGCAGTTGCTACTGCAACTTCGCCTCAATCATTTAATCAATTACCTGTGGGTTTTCTAATCCACCAACCCCACTCTGAGTACTGTTTGAATCCCCCGAAGTTTGGTTCGCTTATTTACTAAGCGAAAAACCTAAGGGTTGTCCTGTCTCATACTATAACACCTCATGTCATTACCTGTCTTCCTGGAAGCACTAACTACCAGGCTGTTTTACCCACGCCATCCCCTAAAATTCACTCAAATTCACTCATTCCGTGTTAAAATAGCCAGCCCTTTCCTTTCCCCATTTCAGAACTATTGTAGTTTATAAAAATTACTATTTCTTGGAAGGTGTTATGTCTGTAATTTTTACAATCACAGATTTGCTTATTTTGTTACTCAATTTTATGCCCAAACTTTACCTTTTCTGTTATGGGTAAGGGGTCATAGGTATTTTTATTTAGGTAGGGAATGTCTTGTTTTCATCCAGCTTGAATGGAGAAGTTTCTGGTAGTGAACCTACCGTTTTCATGCTCCCATAGTGTTGTAAACCAGCAAATTTAGAATTGGGGCTCTTCACACGTGCTTTTCCAGTTTCATTAAAAGTTTGCGCCCTCTCAGTAAGTGCCATCAGGTTCATGACAGCGAGTTCACTGGTTTAATAGCATTGGATCAACCCCTGATCACAGCTCACTTCTCTGTAAAATTAGCCATTTTGTATAGGACAAAAATTTTTTGTGGCTCTGTAGTTATCGGAAAAGCATCTCGAAATCTTCTTACCATCGATTACCATCGTCCTTACTTATGAATGACCCATCAAATTGGACAGTTTTCAAAAGTAGCAGTGTTCTCTCTTTAGCTGTGACTTTTGCATGAGACGCACTGTAGGGCATCTGTCACCTCTTGTGTCCCCTCCTCACCATGTCAGCGTGCTCTGTCGCCATATGGGTTTGCAGACATCTCCTGACAGCCCACGTGCCCTGCTCTCCAGAAGGCTTCACTCAGGCGATGGAAGGGCTGCTGCTTTTGAGTCTTGACACACAGCTCCTTACCTCCTAGCAACACGAAGGGAACGCTTCTGCGCTTTAAATTCCATTCACTGTCAGTTTTTAAGAAAATTCAGTCTCCAGTCTAGGCAGGTCTATGGAGAAACAGAACTGTCCTGAATAGTCTCAACAGCTCACCTTTGTTGGAGCTTTTTATTTTGAAATAATTCTGCATTTCCGACTTGCAAAGAGGTACAGACTGTTGTCACGCAGCTATCACTTAGTTGGGAACTGTGACTCCCAATGGCGGTGCCTGCTGCTCACAGACCACGCGCCTGCACCTGCTCACGGGCCCCCACATGCTCACGCGCCCCACCTCCTCACGTGCCCCACCTGCTCGTGGATCTCATGCCCGCACCTGCTCACGCGCCCGCACCTGCTCACGCGCCCGCACCTGCTCACGCGCCCGCACCTGCTCACGCGCCCGCACCTGCTCACGTGCCCCACCTGCTCATACGCCCCACCTGCTCACGGACCTCGCGCCCGCACCTGCTCACGCGCCCCACCTGCTCACACGCCCCACCTGCTCACGCGCCCCACCTGCTTGCAGACCTCATGCCCACACCCACGCCCGCACCCGCTCACGCGTCCCACCTGCTCACGCGTCCCACCTGCTCACGCGCCCCACCTGCTCACGCGCCCCACCTGCTCACGCGCCCCACCTGCTCATGCGCCCCACCTGCTCGCAGACCTCATGCCCGCACCCGCTCACGCGTCCCACCTGCTCACGCTTCCCACCTGCTCACGGACTGCGCACGTCCGCACCTGCTCACGCGTCCCGCACCTGCTCGCAGACCTCATGCCCACACCCGCGCCCGCACCTGCTCACGCGCCCCACCTGCTCGCAGACCTCATGCCCACACCCGCGCCCGCACCTGCTCACGCGCCCCACCTGCTTGCGGATCTCATGCCCGCGCCTGCTCACGCGTCCCACCTGCTCACGGACTGCGCACGTTCGCACCTGCTCACGCGCCCGCACCTGCTCGCGTGCCCACCTGCTCACGGACCACACACCTGCACCTGCTCCTATGCCGGTTCCTGCAGGGCTGTGGTGGTGAGTGTCTGCGGGCTGTCATGGGGTGCGCAGCTGCCCGGCTGCGACCACAGCAGCACTCGAGGGGCTGAGATATCTGAGCAGGCCTGGGCCAGGGTGCCAGGCTCCGTCCCCGCTTCTGAAGCAGGACGAAGTGTTTGTAGGCACCACGCTCCAAGCACACAGGGTGTGGTGAGTGCCAGCGGGCTGCCCAGCCTGGTCCCCGAGGGTGGCCTGTCCATGCTGGACACGCATCTTATGGAGGCGACTTACTGTCGTGTGACATTTGTCACCTTGCAGTAGTCAAAGCCTCACTGACGGTCAGGAAGCTTGATGTGAGTTTTAGAGGAAAAGTTACCAACCTGCTGTGAGTGAATCTTCTGCGCTCGCCGTTGCTGCGTAGTGTGAGTGTGAGTGTTTCTGAGGAGAGCACAGGTAGTGCTTTCCTGATCATGGGATTTCAGTTGTATATTTATCCCCTGTGAGTGCTTGTTAGAATACACATGTTTCTGTTAAGAATGAAACTTAGTTATGGATTTGCCTTAAATAAAATTGCATTAGATTTAATAAAAGTTAAATTGTTAGGAAAATTAATTTTCCCTTTTTCTTTTATTATAACGATAAAGTTCATTTTGTACAATTAGTAAAACATACCAGCATTCCCTAGTACTGTGAAATTTCAGTGGGCACAAAGGAAAATAAAACATTACAGGCTGTGTTACCTTTGTGCTAGAAATGTCAAGGACAGAAAGTCCAGGGGGAAATGGTGGAAATGCCCACCTTGTGTATTTTCAGATGTTTAGATTTCACCTTAGTGCTCTTCTGACCCTGAGATAAATGCCATGGGAAAACGGGCCCTGTCTTATCTCCTTCAGAATAATCCTGTGTTTCTAAGGCCATTTTATACCCAGTCTGCTTTCTGGGGAATCATAAAATGTGTTTGCACAAAAGCAGGAAAAGCACTTCTTGACTATTTGAGATTTCAGAAGTCATCGTTGCCACGTGAGGCGCCTGGTCCTTTAAAATGAAAACTGACATTATGAGAAACAGGAAGTGCACCTGTAGCAAGAGTTTGACATCTGTTTTGAGAAAATCTGCCTTCCCTTTTACGCCTTCTGTAAAATGGTTAATGGTTCCCATGAGATCATACACTCCCTCTGCAGTCGTGGTGTCGTTATGTCACATCCCTCATGCAGAGGGTGTTTAATGGAAGAAAAACATGTCGAAAAGTTTGAGCCATTTTAACTCTTAAAAGCATTTATGATTTTAAAGAATCTGGAGTGCATCCAGAAGTTCTCACAGATGTGGTGATCGGTTAAGACCCACCTCCTTTTAGTTCTGCTGTAGCCCTTGTGCAGACCGCTGAGACATCCAGTGTCACCTGCCCCCCCCCCCCCCCCACGCCCCGGACCCTGGGCTGCTTCAGGGAGAAAACGGAATCCTGTAAATCACCTTCTCATATTTAGCACAAGTCCATCTGTATTCAGATAGCGGAACCCAGCCAGTGGTGTTTAGATGACCATGTCCACATTCTGGAAACACCACGCTGTGTCCTTCAGCTCTCTGGTCCAGGGTGGTGGCCACCTGCCCTCTATGGCCGTCCGAGTGGAAAGCAGTGTAAACATAAACTACACACTAGACCTCAAAAACTTAGAATGTAAAATAGCTTAATATTTTATATTGGTTTCATGTAGAAATGAGATTTTTTTTTTTTAGATTTTGATGAAATAAAACATTAAAACTGAGCCATATATATACATGTATATTATGTGGCTGCTAGACCATTTAAAGTTGCACATGCGGTTTGCATTTGTGGCCTGTGTTAACTCTCCATCTGACGGTGCTGTTCTGAAGCAGAAACTGGGAAGTGGTGGCCGGGAGCCATGTCTGGCCTATGTTTTTGTGACCAATGAGCTAAGAATGTTTTCTACATCTTTAAAGGGTTGTTAGAAAAGCAAGTATATGCCATGGAGACCATATGTGATATGCAAAGCCTGTAGTATTTACAATCTGGCCTTTAGTATAAAATGCTTGTTTAACTCTGTCCTGAAGAAGTCTGAGGACCCAACTCATGGTTCTTACCTTCCAGCAGCTTCTCGGTCGGTGGCAATGACAGTCCTGACACATTACATGACAACCAGAGTGCCATCAAGGGGTGGGTAGTGGTGGAGAGTGTTCGGGACGTGATGTGACATTGGACTAGACTGACACTTGAAGGGTGAGGGCCTGGGCAGGGCCACATTTCCTGAACCCTTCAGGGACGGCCTGGCCTTGCCTCTGAGCTGCTGGCCGTGTCAGTGACCTCTGCAGCCACCTCGCCCATGTCTCGGTGGCCTGGACAGTGCGTGAGCAGAGGAGAGGACGGTAAGGCGTCCCGTGTCAGCACACCTGAGGTGCACCCTGAGGCCACCTGTCGGCTCCCGGAAGTGCCGGCAGAAGCCGTCCCTGTGATCTGGTTCTGCGTCTTCCTCTGGCTTGGTGCCCCTTCCCCTCCTCTCCTCGGGTTTGGGCCCTAGAGCCCAGCCTAATGAATGCGGTACTAACCCCCCCCCCCTCAGCAGAGAGGGGTGTTCTTGTTGGGGGCTGAGCAGCGAAGGGGCAGAAGCAGGAAGGAAGGAAGCGATGAGGTCTGTTGGGGCCAGGGCATTCGTTACGGGAGGGCAGAGTGCCTGAAATGAAGGTGCAGGCTGCCAAGCGCTCTTCCTGGGGAGAACAGACGCTTTTGGAGCAGGGATGTGACATGAAGAAAACAGTCCTTTAGGGGAGTCAGCTCGGAAGAAGTGTGGATTGAGGGACAGAATTGTTCCAGAGAGTAACCCGTTCCTGTGCTCACTCACCAGTGCCTGATTTTGTGGGTCATCAGTAAGTGAGGGTCAAATACATTGCTTGACTGAAACCGAGTTAGTTGAGATTTGAGACCTTGCAATGGTTGTGGCTGTGGGTCCCCTTGGATCTTTTCTGAAGGCTGCATCAGGTCCCTGCCCCTCACGCATTCCTAAAGACAAGACAAGTGCCCACTAGTGTCCTGGGCCTGTCTGAAGAGCCGTCGGGCACTTCACCCTCACCAGTTCCTCCCAGTGCCAGCTGACCCAGCTGTGTCTCCTGCCAGATGTGCCTGCTGGGACCCTGTTCTCCTCTCTGCAGTCGGAGGCAGGGCTGGAGGCCGAATGGGGCCGTCTTCCTGGATCTTACACGGCACTGCCTGCCTGAGGCTCTGGCTTTTCCTTCACAGTTCTTTGTGAGTCTGCCCGGCTTGAAGGGAAGTGTTTCCATTGTTGTTTCTAGATCTGAAGGGGCCATCATTTGGTCCTGCTGTTGAGAGCTAGGAGGACAACCTTTGTCACCAGGGCTGGGGGCGGGGCACAAGAATGACACAAGCAGAGCCAGCATGGTGACTTCTGGAGCCGACATGGCCGTCTCTCCCACTCAGAACGCGCAGGAAGAGGGAGCACTGTGTGTGTGGAGATTTCCTTAGCCCCGGAGGATGTGTCCTCCCTCGGCCTTACTATCAATCGGCGGGATTCACTTAACTCTCATTGAGAAAAGTAAAGATGGCAGCCTATAATTACGCGCTTGTTACAAATCACCCTTTGACCGGGCAGTGAAATGGTTGCCTGTTTAAAGTTGGCAGGTTTTCTGAGAGTGTTTTATAAAAAGTGGCCTCAGTCTTGGCTGCCTTGGTCAGTCCCTCTGAAGTAAAGCAGTTTCAGTTGCCCATTGAGTATTGTATGCTTGTGTTTCCACAGAAACGATTCTGCGCAGTTCAGTGCTCAGAAAGCACCAGATGGAGAGCTTCTGGGCTGCAGGACTGTGGGGTGTTTAAGTGCTCAGTCCTCTGAGATGAGAGGCAGGCAGACTGGCTTCTTGCCAGACTGTAATTCCAAGACCACCCTGGCATTGTGCCAGTGCCCAGTCGTTTTCTTAAAAGGAAGACTGTCCCGAAAATCGGTGCCTCCTTCGGTCTGTGGAAACCTAAGTTAGTCGCGTGTGTATTTAGGGGACACAGCCGCAGAGGAACGAGTTTCGTCACTGACATTCGTGGCACAGCCGTTTGGTCTGTGGGGCCTGTGTGTGGGGTCCCCGAGGTGTGTCTGCTCTGGGACGGGGCTAGTTGTTTCCTTCCCATGATCTTGTCATGTTCGAGGGTGCGAACAAGAGGATTGCAGGTTCTGCGTGTAGTCTGGAAAGTGAAACCTCAGCATGGCAAGTATGAGGGATGTTGTGGGTCGTGAAGCAGGAAAGGGCATGTGCGAGGCAGGAGACAGCGGCTTCACATGATGGTTCTGACCTTGGCTTCATAGCGTGTGACAGCGGTGGCCCTGCCTCCACGTGGCCAGAGACCATGGTCGGTGCCCCTGGTGTGTCCAGGCCAGCGCCTTCATCCTCCTCCTGTGGCCGTCGGTAAGCAGAGGGCTCGTGTCGGACTCGTTCTCACTGGTGGGTCGGCCATGTTTCTGTTTTTATTAGATTTATGTGATAAAAACACACTGCTGAGGGGTTGTTTCCTACCGGTAAGTGTGCTAATATCTATGTCCTTGAAATACAGACGTAGCCATTGACGCAGCGTACACGCTTCTAGAATGAATCTCCCCAAACGGCATGTGTACACATCTGAAATGTTTATCGAAGCGTCGTCTGTTAGGCATGGACGGTGCATCCATTTTACACGGTTCACGGAACCATGATGGCATTTCAGTGAGACGGTGTCAACGTGGGGAAAGCTACACGAGACATCTCCTCAGGTGAGGGAAGCAAACTGCACACAGCTGTCATGGGGCCCAATTTATGTCAATAAAAAAGAAAATGCGTAGGTAGCTCTGTTTCCTGTTGCAAAATATGTCTGGAAGGACATGCAGACAGGGACACTTTCGGAGCGCGGGGTTTGAGGGGTCAGGGGTGGAGAAGAAGGGATTTTCCCGTTCACTTCTGTGCTGTTTGAACTGTTTCTGCAGTAAATATACAGTCAACTGTTTCCAATTTAAATGTAAACCACAGATAGAAAAATAAAAATGCACACAGAAGTGACGGTGACAGCTGATGCTCACTGGGCAGTTATGGGGCAGGCCTACTGTGTGCATGTGACGTGTGTGTCCTTACTGCGTCGTCACAGACACCCTACGGGTCGCCCTCTGGGAGCCCTTACAGGTGACTGACTCGGGGGCTCACACAGATCTGGTTCCCTGCCCTGGTCGGTGTGTGGGGAACGAGTCAGAGCATGAGCTCTGCCGTGTGTGTGTGGCCTCTGCCGTGTGACCCGGCCGACAGCATGGTGGCGGGCTCGCGTTGTGAGCAGGAAGGAGAGGAGAGGGCGGTCTTTCCCCTGTGGCTTCTGCAGTGGTTCTTAGGAGTTTAACTCAAGGAGAAAATAGGCTGTTGGAGAAATTCCAAGGGCTTGTGCTTGAGGGAGTCCGTTCCAGGGGGAAGCAGGTATGCTTTGGGATTTTTAGAGTATTTCACAACAGAGAGGGATTGTGTGAGTCATTTCTCATAAGACCTGGCCTAGGATGGTAAAAACGAATCCTGCTCACAGTTTCCGAGGTTACGGGGTGGGAGGGGAGACGCTAACAAATGACTTGCTCTCCCAGTCGTCATCCAAGTTCAGAAAGGAGGCGGACGGCGTCCCGGCCACAGCTCTGAATGCATTTTCGAGTAGCGACCCTTCATTCACCAATATGTACTGTGTACCCCAGAAACCCACATGGATATATTTGGACAAGCAAATTCAAAGTCTCCTGACTCTCCAGAACCTGTTCCTTTTGCTGTCGGCTACTCTGGGACTGTCCTTCAGTGTCACCCTCTGGTCCGGCCTCCGCACGTCCCCGTTACTGTCACTGCCTTTACCAGGGGGTGGGGGGGGGTGCTTAAGCCTCGGGGTTACAGAGAAGTGACCTCTGATACGCGTATCCTGATATGTATGGCGGGGCCTGGAGCCTGAAACCAGGCTATGGGCTGCTCACTTCTGCCTCCCAGCTCTTGCACACACGTTTCCATCTGTACATTTGTGTCTTCCATTTTTTCCTTGACCTTTTCAGAACCTTTAGACCAGAGCCAGTGGTCCCCCATCTGTCAGCATCCCTGACTTCTGGTTCCGATGGACAGGTCTCTCCTGCCCCCACCTCTACCCTCTGTACCAGACAGACTGTGCCCCCTTAAGAGTATATGCCAGGGGTGTTTCTCAGTCACCTGCTTTTCGACATCCCTTCTCTGCACCCTGGTGGGACCGTCTTACTGTTGGCTGCCAGAGTTATAACATGATTCTCTGACTTCCTTGCTGTGTTAAAATTTCTTTAAAGTCTCTGGGCCTCAGTTTCCTTCTTTTAAAAAGAAAGTAAATAATACAAACCCGCATCTTAGTGCGTTGTGAGTACTGGCTCGTGTGTTCTGTGCTTATTTGGCCCTGCGCCCAGCCTGTGATGACTCGGTGTGTGATGGGTGTCTCTCTGGGAAGGCCAGCTGCCAGGAACAGACCTGTGTGTTTACAGGCCCCCGGTTACACCCTGACCTGGGCCGCGCCTGTGCCCGAGCGTCCGCCCTCTGCCCCTGCTGAGTGTCCGGCAGCAGGCCGGTCACCGCGGCCCACGGATCCTTGTGCTTCCCTCCGAACACACTGCTGTGCCTTCAGTTCTCCCACCGCAGTAACTGACAGCTTCGTCCCTCTAAGTCGCGCAGGCGAAACCTTGCCTTGACTCCTCTCTCTCCCTCATACACCATCTCCCATTGTCAGCAGTTCCTCATGGCTCTGCTTGCAAAATGTCACCTGTGTCAGGCACTTCCCCCCCACACCACGGTGCCCCACCCAGGCCAGCACCAGCCACCTGGGCCTCTGCAGCAGCCTCCACCTGTCTTCTGCGCTGTCACCTTTGGTCTGCGTTCAGCACAGCGGCCAGTGGTATTGTCAGCCTGCGCTCCCTCCCACGGCTCCCGTCCCACGCGGCACCGATGACGGAGTCATGGATGTCCAGTGTCCTGAGGGGCCATCTGCCTGCTTCTCTCACACACACACTCACAGGCACACACATACACATATTCACAGTCACACACACAATCACAGTCACACATACTTGCACATACATCTCACACACACACATACACAGTCCCACACCGTCCCACACTCACACACACTCACACTCCCTCACACTTGCACACACACTCACACACACAGCCACACACTCACACTTGCACACACATCTCACACACACAGTCCCACACCATCCCACACTCACACTCACTCCCTCACACTTGCACACACATCACACTTACACACACACACACCCCTCAGCCCCTCCTTGGCTGCATTTTCTCTGCAGCCCTGTCTTCCATCTTGCACACTTACACTTTACCTGTGACTGAAGCGTGAGCTGCAGGAAGGTTGGCATTTTCTTCTGTTCTGACCCCTGTTTCGCCCCAGGGCCGGGACGACGCCTGGCACATAGCAAGCAGTCAGTAGCCACGTGTTTCTTCAGCTACAGACCCACTGAGAAGCTGGAGGGGCACCTGCTACCTCTGCAGTGTCACTGCGGAGGGATTTTGGTCCCCCCTCGCCTCCCTGGGGGCTGTCGGCACCCACCTTCCTGATAGTGAGAAAGGGGAAGTGTGCAGCCTGGGCAGTGACTGAGACGGAAGCACCTCCGACTGCCCCACACTTTCTTTTCTTTAGTTGGTCTGTCTGCACTCTACTCATCTTGTCACCACACGAAGTCCATCACGGCCACAGTGCTGACAGTTGTCACCGGTTTGTGGGACGTGGGGAACTTTCTCTTCCTTTGTCACTCTGAGGTGTCAGCAGAACAAACTCTCATCTAGGAGATGGAGGATTCTTCCTGGTGACTGCAGCTATGATCAGACCGTGTTCTGCATGGAGAGCTGGAGCCTGACTTTCCTTGTCCTCTTGTGCACTGTTTGTTCTGTGTCGGCCGCGTGCTCACCCCGTCTGCACAGCCACGCACCGGTCTGTGCTCCTGTGTGGAGCCTGTGTGTGGGTGGCCGACGAGAGGTGTTCCTCGGTCTCTGGCCTGCAGAAGCTCGCTAGGCGCTGAGAGCCCGGACACACAGCGAACCGGCGAGGGCCCAGAGGGAGCCGGCTGTGCTGTGCCCTGCGCTGTGCAGCACAGCAGTTGAGGAAAAGCTGGTTAAAATGAGCCGTGTTTCTGGCCACGCTCTGATGCACGGCTGTCTTGTTGTCCTGTGCCAATGGGTGGAGTGCTCAGCGGAGGGCTTGTCCCCCTCTGTCCAGTAGCCCACAGGTTTTGGGAGATCCTGAGCGTGGCAGAGTTAATGAGCACATGACCCACATCCCCGAGGAGAGCCCTTGTCAGCCCAGCTGAGGACTTTTTTATCCATAGAAACGCCCGCTTTTAGAGATGTTTTCCTAGTGAACTACAGGGTGCCTCTTGGTCGTGACTGTGAACTTCTGAAAATACAAACGGCCATTGTGGCCCTGGACTGCAGGGCTGGTGGTGTTAACAGAAGCTTGTACTGACGCTTCATTAATAAGTCAGCAGTGGCGAGAAACCAGATCGTCCTTTTCCTGAAGACTTTACAGTATCTCCATGCTTCTGAGGGCGCAGGAAACTCACACAGTTTGAGGTCAGACGATATCATGTGCTATTTCCATTCTCGGGACAGAATGGCTGGTCCTTACCCCCTGGATGAAGGCCTTGGCCCCCCGGTGAGGTCACGTGGGCCGTGAACATACCCTTTATATTCATGGAGGGTTTTTAAAGAGGAACAAGCAGGAGAGGTGTGCATGAGAGGGCAGCGCTCTGGCTTTTGCTTGGCTGCGCTGCATTAGCAGGGAGCATGTGAGGGAGAGGAGATGGTTTCCAGGCGTCTCCAGTGAGCCTTGGGGGGCTTATGGGATGCTTTGGAGCAGATAATGGCTTCCTGACTGGGCTCACTATAGTAGATCTTAAGATTAGAAAATATGACGTAGGTAGTATAAACCTAAAACATTTCCTTTGGACAGTCCCCAGTCGGCCTTTGCCTAGACAACAGAAAACATTTTTACTGGTAATGCGATATTGTTTTGCTTCTGTCCTTATATTTGGTGACAGCCATTCCCGGCCTCACAATTCACAGGACATTCTTCCAAGGGCTCTGGTCCTGAGCAAAAACTCCCAGCAGGCCCCATTAACCCTACAAAACCGGACACTCCCTCCGAGCTGGAACGCAAGGCCCGGGAGTGGCAGAGCCCAGGAGAAGGAACATGTCAGGCCTAACGCCCTCTCCTCGGCCACTGGTTCCTTTGCCCGGTACCATTTCCTCTGTAAGGAGCGGTGCCTGATGAGTGAGTCTTAGCGAGGGAGTAGCTGACTTTACAAGGGCTTAACTGACGCTACCAAGGAAAGGCAGGGTTTTATTGGGTCATCTCCGCATACCTTACACCAATAAAGTTGCAAAAAATCTGGTAACATTTTGGAATGTAGCCCAACTAGCTAAGTCTTTCTTTGGCTTTCTTGACTTGCAGGCCGGTCTCCTAGGAATTTTTTATGGGAGCTCTGGAGCCCATAAACTTTACAAATATTGTTTCTGACAACATAATGAGCCCGCACTGGGAATGCCAGCTGCCAGAGGACGTAATTCGGGATGGGCTTTCTCACGTGACCCCTCCTCCAAATTCTCCTTCGCCCCCGTTCAGCTTTGTAGATGGTGTGGTCAGAAAAGTTAGCTCAGGGCCAGTTCCCAGCCGCAGCAGACTTGTTTCATTTATTTTTCACGTCTCCTGTGGGTCAGAGGGCGTACGAATGGTTTCCTGTGGGCTCCTGCCTGAATGAGGAAGTGAAAGTGTTCATGAACCCTGCAACGTTACAAAAGCCATTCTGAGCAGTTCTGCAGGCGATGTTACTAGAACTCGAAAACGAGTCATTTTGAATGCCCGTCTAGGTCAATAATACTCCCAAGAATAACATAAATGTCATATACTTACTTGTATTCAGGGAATGTATTGGTATATACACAGGTGCTTTGTGCACATATGTTTTCTATAACTGTTTAGTGCAACAGGAGTTAACAGTGTAAATGTTAAAGCAGCAGAATGTAAGACTTCTCAGAAAGTTCACAAACTGCCGATTATAGACATATTTTTATTTAGAAAGTGGTAACATCAAATTGTTGTTACTTGTCTTAAACATATTGTGTCAGAGGACTGAGGACACCTGCTTTCACCCTCTTCAGCTAGGATGAGGTGACGTGTCGGTGTGGGGAGGGGAGCTATCCCGTGGACAGAAAGCCCGACACGGGACCAGGCGCCTGAACTTGGAAGAACCTGGAATGGCAGAGATAACTTTTCCTGAGAGAACAAGACACTCAGGATGGAGACGCCTCTTAGCAAGGACCTTCAGTTATTCAGTGATTTTTCTCAGCAGCATTTCAGGTCTCGCTTGTGTACCCGTTTCATGGTTGGCTTTATTCTCCTCACGCCCTAATATTTCCCTGTGCTTTTCTCAGTAGCAGGAGAAGGTCCCATTAAAGCACAGAACCGAGTTCTGCCACCTGGCCCCGCTGCACAGCAGAGCCGTGGTGGAATCGGACCAGCCTCCTGCAGTGCTGTCAGCGTAGCTGGGGTGTCCCCATCCATTCGGGGGCATGCCTGAGTCTGTCAGGTGTGGATCCAGCTGAGAGGGTCTGCAGCTCAGGGCAGTGTCATCAGCCCCGTGGCTGCCCTGTCCGTCCCCACGTCAGGCTGTGTGCTTCTTCCCGCCATTCACAGCGTCCAGGGTGTACTTAGCGCCCGCCCTCAGCGTAGCACCTCTTCACGCTCCGGGCCTCGGCCCAGCAGGCGTGGTGCCACCAGCAGCAGACCGCAGAGCGGGGCCTCCATCTCTGGGCGAGGAGAGCGTTGTGCTGGGCAGACCACGTCTGTAAATTCTGCAGAGGCTCCATCCTCTAGGCCTGTCTGGCAGGGACGCCGGGGCTCTCTGGGCCACAGGCCAGCGCTTGTATTCAGCATCCTGTGGTCGGTCCCAAGCCGGCGGTGACTGAGTAACTGTAACGTGCCCGTACGTCCCGTCCAGGCATTGGGTCTCGGCAGGCACAGCAGCCCCGGTCACAGGTCCTGTCACCGGCCTCAAGAGAAAACTGTGCAGACCCGGGCCCGGCCCCACCCGGCAAATGCACGCATTCAGAACCCTGCTCTCGGCCTCCAGCGGCACGTGTTCCCGCAGTCAGTGAACCTGTGTTGAGCCAATAACACAAGTTGCAGCCCGTCCAGGACTGACCAGGAAGCTGTCAACAGGAGTAAGAAACGTCGGCTGTTCAGAGGGGGTTGTGGCGCTGATGGTCACTATGGTGGCAGGAGACTGGGCAGCTGCGAAGCCCCGTCATGGAGAAGTCAGGGACATTAGACAAGTACGACCTTGGTTATTCCATGTAATGATGACAACAGTGGTGATGACGGTGGTGTCGTCTGTCCCAGTGATGCCTTTGCCTCCGGTTTCCCATGGTAACAGCTGCTTGGAGACATCAGACTCCAGGCCACCGTGGGCTCACGGCTGGGCAGGGGCACCTCTGTCCCAGTGCTGGGTTTCACCAGTCGCCTCCTTCAACACCCTGGATCTTCCCGTAGCTTCCTGCTGGGTGCTGTGGGAGCCAGGGTAGCAGGGTCACACGCCTGGGACCTTTGTCATCTCAGAATTTTATCAACACCTTCACCAGTGGGAATTTGGGAGTGGGTGGGGCTGCTCTGGAGGTGGAAATCCTAAGGTGAACTGGAATCTTATGTTGCTTTCTTGGTCATCGCATTTTGAACTTTGCAGGGTTGTGCTCTGTTCTTTGGTACATCGACCTTTGGTCCCTCTGTTCTTGATCTGGCTGCATTTTGTCCTTGGTACGTGACATCCTCCCTTGTCACTCTCCCCAGCACAGTACCCATGGCGTTCAAACTTCATGCGTATGTCGTAGCTTTGCCCCCCGTTCAGCCGATACTTACTGAGCACCCCAGTGTGCCTGGCACGCTTCTAGACTTTGGAGAAACAGTGGTGACCGTGACAAGCTCCCTGCCTTCCAAGGGTGACATTTCAGTGTGAGTGGAAGGGTGGTGGGAGCAGGTTTCTTAAAGCAAGTAACCAAACAAACCCAGAATCATTTCAGATGCTGTGAAATGCTGCAATTCGTACGGTGGGATGATGCTGGGCTACGGAGACGGTAGAAAGGGGGCAGGTGTTGGTAACATTGAGTAGAGGCCGGAGTGATGAGAAGGGGCTCCTCGTGGAAAACGGAAGAGCAGAGTCCCCAAGACAAGCGTAAGAAGGGTAGGAAGGAGGAGGAAAGGGCGTCGTGTGTCTGGAGTCGTGTGAGCTAGAGAGGGAGTGCAGTGAGGCCGAGATGCGGGGGAACCTAGGCCTCAAGTCTCAGGTTGGGTTCCCCAAAAACAGACTCTGACGTGGAAATTTGCATGAAAGACAGTGACAGAGTTATCTGTGCATCGACACACTTGGAAAAAAGTCGAGGGACAGCAGGCCCGGCGACACACACGTAACCACATGTGTGCACCTCAGCGCTCCCCAAGGCGTGTCCCGTGTGCATTAGTCAGAACTGGGGGGGGGCACTCAGCCTCAAACAGCTCAGTTCTCTTCCTGGGTAAGACTGAGAGGGCAGGGCAGGCGCTGGGGCTGGGAAGAGCCCTCCTCCGTCTCCCCTTCTTCCTCTGTCGTTCTAATTTACCCTTCTAGCCTCCTTTGCATATGTTTTCACCCCTTTCTCTGTATGTGGACCGTTTTTTGCTCTTATTCCCGTCTATGACCACTTTTTGGTTTTGGACCAGGTTTGAGACAGACTGAAGACAGGGTTACAAATCCATCTTCCTGTTGAGACAGACGTGATAATGATGTGGCTTGGGCACTTGGGAGGCAAAGATGAGATGGGTTGGAGAGATGTGTCAGGCCAGAGAGCTGCGAGTTCTGTGCCTGGGCGTGTGGATGACGGGACGCGGGTGTCAGAGGCCAGGGAGCAGGCCCAGCGAGGATGCGAGCACATGTCTGCTCTGTGCAGGACTTCCGAGGGCCTCGCAACAGCCCCGGGAAGAGGGGTGAAGATGGGCCTCTGGCAGCTGGAGGTGCTGGTTGCAAAGCAGAATCAAGGTGAGGCTGGAGACACAGATTTTAGAAACAGCTACATGGAGAAGATAATTGTGTAAATAGATGGTTTACTGCGCTGTTTCTAATTCAAGTCCATGCAGCAGAAAGCATGTCATTTAACTGGAAAATGGTGGGAAGTCGTTTTATTTTCACTTAAATAAAGACCAGGCTTGGTTAGAAAGGAGACTGTGCCCCCTTCCCCGGGCTCTGAGCCCTTTTGAGTGAGGCTGCTTTCCAGGGAGGGAGTGTGACAGAATTCACCACCCCCCCGCCCCCGCCCAAGGGCACAGGGCAGAGGCATCATGTGACCAGAAACCCACCTAGTCTGCCTCCTGCGTTTGGGTCCCAAGAGTTTCGGTTGCTTTGCAATTGGTATGGTTTTTATAACAAACAGAGTACAGAATCTTCTGGAAGCCTTACTCAGATTTAGCAGCTATAGAAATCAGTCATTATTCAATAATTAAGACAGGGGTGTTTCCTTTACTGAGCTTGCTCTCCCTAGTGGTGGTTTTCTCTGATGAGGCGTCAATGTCTGTTTAACTGCAAGTTTCTCTCCCTCTCACTCCCTGCCTCTCTGTCTAGGAGTGTTTTCAGTACTGTAAGTGTTGGCATTGTTCAGTCATAGTGTGTTAGAAGCTTTAATTTGTATATTATTTTGTAACAAGCATCTGGAAACACGATTTTCTGGAATCATTTGAAAACAAAAGCAATGGTTATGTGAGCTTCTGTGTGATGATTGAACCGAGAGGGGTGTAGGCCACAGGCGGAGGGCCTGCCGATTTCCTGCTGCGTGTTCAGAATCTATGAAAATACCCCATTTGCACTTGGATGCTTCCGGTGTTACTGGTACGGACTGGCGGAAACTGCCAATTTTCAGCAGGTGGGTGGGTGGGGGTCCAAGGTGGTGTCTGGGGTTTCTTAGTTCTTAGGAAGCGTGGGCCAGACGAAGGCTTTAGACCCTGGAGATTGCGTGTGTGGCACCAGGCATCATGGTCGCTTGCGGCTCACTGCTGACTCCCCTCTGTCTGACTATCGTGCTCTGCGTGGACAGCTGTGACCCTCAGTCCTTTCAGTTGTGAGGGCTCCTGATGAAGGGCTGACAGGGTTTCAGGCCGTCCGGTTTTCACTCTCGTTGGTTAAACCGTCTGAAAGGATTGGATCGATGACCCGCTTGCCCTGGAGAAGATGGTCTGTGACCACGGGGCCCATGAAATGACACAGAGGCCTGTCGATGTTGGTTCAGGAACGCTTAGGGGTGACCCCTGTGTGTGGACAGGGCACTCACTGCCAGAGGTTTTGTCAGCTCGGCAGTGGTTTGTGACGGGTTACCTGGGCGTGTGTAGGTGATGCTGTGGGCTGCAAAACACGTTTTCCTCCACGTCAGTGACACGAGCTGGAAGTCTAACAGGAGGCACTTGCTTCCCTCAGATGAGGGCGGGGTGGGGAAGGGCTCCTGGTGACGCCTTTGCTCAGCGAGGGAGGGTTTCAGCAGGTGCTCTGGGCTTGTCCCCAGCATGACTGGGCGTTTGTCACACAGCCCTCCTGGGAGCCATGTCCCTAATCTAGGAGTTTGATGTTTGAAATGATTCTTTTTCCTTCCACTTCTATTGCCTGTATTTGAAGTGACAACCATTACTTGAGCTCTTTGGTGTGTGTGTGGTGTGTGTGTGTGTGGTGTGTGTGGTGTGTGTGTGTGGTGTGTGTGTGGTGTGTGTGTGTGTGGTATGTGTGTGGTGTGTGTGTGGTGTGTGTGTGTGGTGTGTGTGTGGTGTGTGTGTGTGTGGTGTGTGTGTGGTGTGTGTGTGTGGTGTGTGTGTGGTGTGTGTGTGTGGTGTGTGTGTGGTGTGTGTGTGTGTGGTATGTGTGTGGTGTGTGTGTGGTGTGTGTGTGTGGTGTGTGTGTGTGTGTGGTGTGTGTGTGTGTGGTGTGTGTGTGTGTGGTATGTGTGTGGTGTGTGTGTGTGGTGTGTGTGTGGTGTGTGTGTGTGTGTGTGTGTGGTGTGTGTGTGGTGTGTGTGTGTGTGGTGTGTGTGTGTGTGGTGTGTGTGTGTGTGGTGTGTGTGTGTGTGTGTGTGTGTGGTGTGTGTGTCTAGCAAAAAAAGAGAAGTAAAACATCCTTTTTAGAACCACTGCTGTGGATACTTGTCCCAAGGCCTGGGAAGCCCTGCCAACCGGCTCTGCCACGGGTGCCTTTCCCACGCACTGGCCGCCGTCACACGGACTCTCATTGGAGGAATTGGACAATCCTTCCCCTACCTTCACGATACAAGTTAATTTACATTTTAGTGTCAAACATGTTGCTCAGAATAAAGTGCATTTTAGCAACTTGGCTTTCAGTCATTATTCATTTATTTAAGTTAACTTTTTAAATTGTAATTTTCAAAAAAAATAATGCGGAATATATTCGTTAAATGTTTCTCCTGGTTCCCAAAATCTCTATTATTTATTCTAAAAAATGGATAATTTTCATGACTATATGGCATAGAATTAAATTGTCCCTACCCAACACTTTTGACGACATTACCCATTTTTGCTTATTTTCCTAACCTATGGACACATTTGACTGCCCTCCGTGAGCGCAGGAGTTTCCTGTGTAACATCTGGACTGAGTTACGTGTGTCTATTCAGATGATGTGAACTGCGTCAGGGCTATCACACGCGACGGTGGCCCAGGAGGGCTTTGCAGGATGGGAGAAGGGCCGAGATGCTGCGGGGAGCTGCTGGCCCCCCTTTCATTGGGCTGCTATCCCCTCGCCTCCCTGAGGGCAGTCAGCAGAGAAGGCTGCTCCGCGCTCTGTGGTGTTGGCCTGGGGGTGACTGCTGCCCACTCTGCGGGGCCCATCCCTGAGGGACCCCACCCCTGCAGGGGAGCTCAGCACAGTATTTGAAAGTGACCGCAAGACTTTGATCTGCTCGGGTTATTTTTAGAAGTAATGACAGGATAGCACTCTGAGGCTTGGGTGCTATTTCTAGGCTGAAGAGTAATATTATTTTTCTGAGAAACAGCATTTTGGAATTGTAAATGGGTTTTTGGTAAAGATTTCTGTCGCTTTCCCAGAAAGTGGGACTGAACGGAGCAGGAGAGGTGGGCAGCAGTGTGCGTCCTCAGCTCTCTGAACCATGTCTGTGACAGTCGGGCTGGAGGGTGTCATTGAGGGGTGCGCTCTCTGCCCCACCCCCATGCCAGCGAGTCCTGAGCCTACGAGGACGGAAGAAGCAGTCACTCACTGCAGCCATCCATTTCCCAAGTTTCTGGATTTTAAGTCATGCCCGTACACACAGTTCCTACTAGGTTGTCTGTAAGGAGTGTGTTTGTGTTTACAGCTTGTGACATTTGCCTAAGAGAGTTGGACACACACACACACACACACACACACACACGTCTGACTTGGAATGTGTGAACAGTAACACTTCATATATTATGTACATTTGAGAGAAGCATTAATTTGTATGATACATAGTTACTCTGTTTGGATCGCTGTGCAGAACAACGTCTTCACAGAGGCGTTCGATCTTCACAGGTACCTTTCCTTCAGCCTCCGCGTTGTCACCTGCCTATAATCTTTCCTTCCCTCGTCCCACGCTGCATACTGTCATCACTTCATTTTCCTAAAATAACAATAACAACCAGCACTTGTGTTTTACACACTGCCTGCCAGGCACTGCTTTGGTTCTATGTAAATGTCTCAGCAGCTCCTGGACCAGGTACTGGTTACACCCTCACTTGGTAGAAGGAGCCGAAGTGAGGGCCCCAGACCCCCGCCCTGGAGGTGCAGAGCTGACCCTGGCAGCCAGGCAGTGGCTCTGCGGTCGGCACCTTAACCGTGTGCTGTGCTGCTGGAACCTGGCACCTCCGGTCTCATCAGACCCACGTTCCCTGCAACAGAAAGTCCTAACGTCTTAGTTTAGTGCTGACCTGTCCGCCCATCACGCTGTCCCTGGCTCACCTTTGAGGTCACTGTTCACTGGGGCACGTGGACCGTTTGCTCTTCTGCAGACGTTGCAATCTGCTCTCGGGCTCTGCAGCGTCAGGCATGCCACCTGTGGTCTGCAGTCACTTCGTCGGTGTCCCACTGGAAACCCCTGCTTACCCTCCAAAACGATCAAACCCCCGTCCTCGTGCCGCGGTGCAGTTGCTTTCTCTCATCTGTGTCCCCACAGCACCGAATGGGAACTCTGTCACGGTTGGTGTTCCTCTGGGGCCTGCAGGGTTCTCTGAGGTCAGGGGTGCTTGTCCCTCCTCTCCATGCCCCCAGCACACCTGGCACAGCCCCTGCCTCATAGTGGGCACACATGAAATACTGTCAGTGTTTAACTGAACTTGACATCAAGGCCATCTGCATCCTCGAGCTGCAAGGACACAGAGGTGCCCCGAGCCTGGCTGCAGCCCCTGTGGACTGGGAGAGGGGGCCTGTGCCCTTCACTGGGACTCCATGTCCCCACTGCCGACGTCCCACACCGGCCCTCGGCGCGCTCCATGGAGCCGCTCTGGGTGTCAGTCAGAGTTTCTTGTGCAGGTGGTGGAAGGTGTTGAAGTGCCTGGAACCAAACCTTCCCGCCCACTTGAAATGTAAGTGTGTGTGAGTGTGAGTGTGTGCGTGAGTGTGCGTTTGTGAATGTGTATGTGTGTGCGTGAGTTTGCGTGTGTGTGAGTGTGAGTAGGGGGTGAATAGAGCCGTGCACAAGGCAGTTCTCGGAATTGAGACTGCCTAGTAAATGTCGTCAATGGGGTAAAATGACACATAGGACTTGGGCCTAAAATATTTTGCTCCTCGTTTTGCTACTCAGCTTAAAATGTAGAAAGTTGGGGGCCGGCCCGGTGGCTCAGGCGGTTAGAGCTCCATGCTCCTAACTCCGAAGGCTGCCGGTTCGATTCCCACATGGGCCAGTGGGCTCTCAACCACAAGGTTGCCAGTTCAATTCCTCGAGTCCCACAAGGGATGGTGGGCAGCGCCCCCTGCAACTAAGATTGAACACGGCACCTTGAGCTGAGCTGCCGCTGAGCTCCCGGATGGCTCAGTTGGTTGGAGTGCGTCCTCTCAACCACAAGGTTGCCAGTTCAACTCCCACAAGGGATGGTGGGCTGTGCCCCCTGCAATTAGCAACGGCAACTGGACCTGGAGCTGAGCTGCGCCCTCCATAACTAAGACTGAAAGGACAATAACTTGACTTGGAAAAAAGTCCTGGAAGTACACACTGTTCCCCAATAAAGTCCTGTTCCCCTTCCCTAATAAAATCTAAAAAACAAAAAAAAACAAAAAAAAAAATGTAGAAAGTCGGTTTCTGGGTGTCGGCAAGCAGTGACTGATTCCCCACCCTCTTTTATTCTGTTTTCTTGATTGTATGTCGTCTGACTGAAGTATAGTTAGGGGGATGGGAGAGGATGGGACACGAGAAAGGAAGAGGCTTTCATTTCTCTCAGGAGAGTGTGGACTCCGGCGGTTTATTGCAGCCCGAGCCCATGCACTGCAGCCCGTCATGGGTCCAGTGCGACGTGGTGACTTGTTTTGAGTTTAACTGAAGAACATTTGAACTAAAACATTTTCTTTAATAGTAATAGTAGGGGAATACTTTTCTTGTGTTTTACTGTACTGAATGCTAGGGTGATGTGCTTTCTAACTTTAAATAATAGAAATTCTAAATTAAAGACCTTCGCATGAGTTCAGCCAAGTAGTGAGAGAGCTGGAGGGTCCAGGGTTCCAGGCACCCCACTCGTACGTAGCAGGGGGACAGGACATGACAAGACAAGCTCTGAGATTTGTTCAGTGCTGGGCTAGGAGTCAAAGCCTGAATGGCACTGAAATAAACGAGGGATTTGAAAGAAAACTTACAGATTTTGCAAATGGGTCAACGTGGTAAATGATAATATTCTGCAATTAAGAAAATTAGTAGAACTACTACTTTCAAGTAAATTTATTAAAATCTGCGTGTATATTTTCTCATATGCCTTACTCTGTTCTTAAAGCGGTTTACAGCTAGAAATTATTAAAATAAACTTAATACATTAAAAATAATATGTCATTCTCTCTCCGGTATCAAAACAGTTGCGCGCCAGGTCAGAACGTGTGCTGGAAGGTTCCGGGTCTGGCCTCTGGTGTGACTCCTGCAGTTACCTGTGAGCAATGCCCCTGTCTGTCCTGTGAGCAGAGGGCAGGAAGCTGAACCATCATCCCAGACAGTGTGGCCATGGCCCTTGCGTCCTGTGTCACTGGGCAGGGCTGTCACTTGTGTGCAGGCACCGCTGAGCTAGGGACACAGTCATCCTGGGATTTCAGAACTAATCAAATGGCAAATTGTAACCGGGAAACACTGCTTTTTATATCAGGTGTGTCACTTGGCATGTTTTAAGAAGTTATCTAAGTACGGTAAGAGATTCATCCATACTAGATTGTCATTTAAGCCTCCACTGAGGGTCTGCCAGCACGGTGGCCTATGATTGAGGCCCCCACTATGTGTCACTTGTGTCGGCAGCTTAGAATGGACTCGGGATAAAATCTGAGGTCAGAGTTTGTTTCTCAAACAGGCACGGAGTTGTCTGTGGCCAGTGACCGATATGTTGTTCAGCCTGTCGCTCTTACCTTTGTGCTGAAAACCTATAGCATACAGTTTACCACACTTTTCATTTTAGCGCAGAAGAATCGTACGTGAGAGATGGGAGGACAGGAAGGGAGAGAAGCAGAGCTTAGGCGTGAGCACAGCTGGTATTTGCTTCAGGGAGTGGGGCTGGCAGGGAACAGATACCCGGTCTGCTGGCACTGCCTTCCTCTACTGACTGGTGACAGAAAACCTCAGAAATTCCTTCATTGCGGGCAGTGCTCTTGTGACCGCCCTGTGTCCCAGTGATGGTGACATTTATTACTCCCTGCAGCCAGGTGCAGCACCTCCCCCGAGTGGAGGTGGGCTGGGGGGATTCCAACTGCAGGAGGCCTTCCTCTTGGGTCCCAGCACAGGGCATCCTGTATCCTGGAGTCCCCCCCCCCCCCCCAGGCCAGGACAGGGTCCTTTCCTTCTGGCAGAGCCCCGCCCTGTGGGCCTGATTCGTCCTCTGTCCTCTGCAGCAGCAGCAGCCAGACATCCGTCCGCGAGGGGAGCTGCCTGGAGCAGCGTGGTCTGGGTCCCGTTGCTACACTTGCCCTGCCAGCTTCTGGAACCCATTGAGCTGTTTTTAACGCTATGCGCCATTAGAGACCTGGGGCGAGACTTTCCAACCCATTCCCAGGAGGCCCTGCTGTGGGCTGCGTCCCAGTCCCGGCTCCGCTCGGCTGACCCGCCTTCAGCACCCTTCCCCGAGTACTGATCCCTCTAAATACCTTGCACCCCACAGTGTGTCTCAGCTTCTGCTTCCACAGACACGACCAGTGACAAGAACTGAAACACAGTGAGACCGCAGGCCCAGGGCAAGGGAAGCCTCCAGCCACAGCGGCCGGTTCCATGGGAGGCCTTGTCATGTTCTGTAGTTGATTAATTTGTACATAACATTTTCATATTAAACCAAAGACACCCCAAAAGCAGAAGCTCCGTCACTGTTGGATTTGGGATAGAACTTTCGTGTAGGTAACTGTAGGGTTTTTCCACTGGACACGAAGCCCTGGGCAGAAAGTTCTGTGTTCTGTTAGTGGCATTTGTAGCAATTTTGTGTTTTATTTTTTTAATCACCATCTTTTGTTCCTAAGTAAATTTTCTATAACCTACTTGTTTAATTGCCTTTCTTTAGTCTTTGGAAGGAAAGATCATCCATCAAATATGCAGCTTTCACCAGCCTGCACTCGACATACATACTTCACAGGGTGTTTAGCTGGGCTCCAAGGCGTCGTGCTGAGTGTCGCAGAGAAGCAAGCCTGCCTTCCCGTTCTTCTCCCTCTTTCCTTTATTCCTTCCTAAATGGTTTGCGTCTGGTTGTCTTTTCTTGAAAACTGGAAGTCTAACCACTAGTATGCTGTTGATGACATCGTAAGAACGGATGCCGAGCGTCTCTGTGAAGTTAGGCTTCACGTTATAATGGGGCTGACGCTGCTTTGCTTGTGCTTTCACTCCAAATTTGCAGGTAGAGATTTGGCTTCATTTTATATATGTATATGTATGTATGTATGTATGTATTGAAATGAAAGTTGTCAAAACTCAGTTATGTAGCTTTTAAAAAATTTGATTTCTCCCTCCATGGTTAAGGGCTCTGATTAATATCTCTGTGTTTTTCTGTTGCATGGTATTGTTGATTTCTGAACCCAGATCAGAGAAGCAGACATGAGGGAATACCTGGGTGGTCTGGGTGGCAGACACCAGGAGGAGAGTTCAAGACTAGGAAAGGGGCTTGGGAGACGGGGCGTTTGAGCCCGTTTCAGAAGAATAGGCACTGTTGTTTCTGTTACAGCCACGAGGTAAATGACATCGTTACACTAAGCCTCTGAGAGTTTAATGAGCTTTAACACCTTTCATGCTTCCTTGTGTTTCTCCTGCCCGTCCTTCCATGGCAGCACCTTTCCATGTCTTAATGGTGTTGCGAGTGTCGACCTTGGAGCAGTGTTAGGGGAAGGGAGTGTGTTCAGGGACAAACTAAACCCAAGCGAGGCGCAGTATGTACTGAATTACTCCTCTTACATAAAGTGCAGAAAGAAGCTAAAGCTGCTTTCCTGTTAGATGGCAGGACGGTGACCACTGCTGGGGGGACTGGTCACAGGGGTGTTCGTTTGGGGGAAGATCACTGCAGTGTGCTTATAGCACAAGCAATCTTCTGTTTGTTTTGAACCCAAATATCTTTTCAAGTATCAGGCTAGGGACTGGTACCCCCTTGGGCTGGGGTACTCTGCCTGCACCCAGACCTGTAAGAATCCAGAACCAAGTATGGAATTGCTGATGGGTCAGACACAGGAGTCTCCCAGCCGCGTGCACAGCGATTCTGAGCTGGGAGGACTCGTGGCACCTTTGCGGCCAGCGTGGAGCTGAGCGCCTGGGCCGTGGAGGACGGAGCGAGGGCTGAGAAGGTGTGGGACTCAATGGGCTGCGGGTGCTGGCGCCGGGAGGAGGCGACCTAGGACACATTGAGCCAACCAGGTGGAAAGTGAGCCGTGGGTGGGTGGCTCAGGATCAGGAATTTCAGCCGCTGGCTCTGGAGGAGGAGGCGGAGTTTCAAGCTGTGGCTGCCAGAGCGGGGACTGCAGTGGCACCTTGTTGGCTACCAGAGGTGCAGAGGACAGCAACAGGCGGCTGTGCCAGTCACCGCGGGGCCTGCCGCAGGAGTCAGGTGCTGGCGGGTGGGGAGGCGGACACTGCTGGGGCCACAGACGGGCGGGAGACCGCGTAAGCCAAGTCAACATGTCACGATTGGCGTGGTTTGTGTGACAGCGGTAGCCTGGGCTTTGGATGCTGTTTGCCCGTGTTTGCATTACAGTTCGGCCAGCACGTAGATGTGGCACAACCAGGCCCAGGGAGCCTCTGCGTCTGGACTAGGTTCCGGGAGGATGGGAGGGGTCTGAGTCACGCAGAAGCTCCCTCTCTACCTGGCTTGTCCAGAGGCCAGTGGTCCACGGTGACGGATACAGCGCAGCCCAGGGCTCAGGTGGGCGGTCTGTTGTTTCATTTTTACGTGGGCCTGCAAATTTTATCAGATGTACCTGGCATCCTACCTCTGCATGCACAGTACTTACCTGGTAGTCTCAGAGGTTTTTCTTGTAAAAGTGAACTTTTAATCAGAGTAATTAATTTTCCCTGTGATTCCCTGGGAACATTACCATTTATGCAGACGTCTGGAGGAGCCAGCTAGTCACATCCTCCTGACAGACATTGTACAGGGCTCCCTTTGAAAAGCTCGAGGATTGTTTTGTCTGGGAAGGATCCCCCCAGGTGAAGTGTGTGAGTCTTGCCAGCCAGCTGTGTCTGTGCCACCCGGCCATCGCTGGAAAATGGCACACATGTGTTTTCCTGTTGGAATCTATCATTTTACAGTAAAATTTTTAAAAACAAAAATAGTGTTGGGGTGAAAGGCAAAACAAGGCCCTGTGGAGGCGATGGGGGTGCTGAGGACGGGCACACGGATGGACCGTGGCAACACAGGCGATTCGCCTGCAGGACACTCTCTTCAGAGGCGTCTTCTCATAGTCCCCTATTTCCAGGTCACTTGGCAGAATTCTTAGAGTCTCAGGTTTTAAGGAGCAAACAGCATGGGTTTCTATGTAGTGCTCTGGCGTCTTATTTCCTGAGGACAGGTAGCCATGCATTTCTTCTAACGGTGATGCAGGAAACCAGTAAGCTCTGGGGATCCCCCACCCCTCCCCGAGCCTGCATTTGATTCCGATAATACATGTGGCTTAGCACAAATCACAAGTTGTGTTCAGGGCCACGCTGCAGACGGACACGTGGCAGGTGGGCGGTGGGTCAGTCCAGGTCACTGGGGAGTCGACGTCCATTTCCCGGGTCAGTGCAGGACACATTTTTGCCTGATGGTTTTAATGGTTGCCACACAGAGGCAAACGTCTTCCTCTTTCAGAGTCTAGAAGGAACCAAAGTCACTTTCGGTGGCATTTCATGCACCTCCTTGTGAACCGAGGGCACCAGGCCAGCTGGCTGCAGGAAGCCCTGGCCGTGGGGCTGGCCCACTGGTGATGCCTGGCCAGGGGCAGACGCGGCTGGAAGAGGTGAGGCAGAGCCCCTGGGTCAGAGAGAACACTCAGCTCTGAGTGACAAAGGGTGCCCAGGGTCACCCTGCATTTCGGGTGTGACCACAAGGTCAGAAGGGCAGTGGGACTCACGCCCAGCGGGCAGTCGTCCAGCAGGGTCGGGTCAGCAGTGCCCGGGCTCGCCCAGCAGGTATGCTGCGTCTGGGGGGTGGGTGGGCGGGTCTGAGGCAGAGGGAGGGACACAGAGAGAGGGACCGATGCAGCGAGTCCACATTCTAGACCCGCACACGGTGCTGAAGGAGGTAGTGCTGATGCTCAGCCGGGACTTACAGGCTCCAGCGAGACCCCTTGTACCCGCCATCCCCAGGCCCCTGGGTCACTCTCCGCGGGCCTGGCCAGCTCACACCTTGCTGCTGTCAGTCCGAGGCCTGGACAGTGTGTCCGTCTGCCGCTCTTCCCGCAGGTCAGGCCTGTGCCCTGGTGCACTTGGCTTCCTGTCCCACAGCCCGCCTGCTGCCTGAGGCCCCTGGGGCCGAGCGGGAGGGGCGGCCGGCTGAGCCCTCTGTGCCCTCACCTGCACTCACACCTCTGGCAGCTGCGTGAGTGCCCACTCACTTGGTGATTCCAGGGCAGCTGGCAACTGTTTGGAGACTTGGCTGCTCTTACTTGTCTCAGCCCTGGGGGCCGCCACCGGCCCCTTCAGCGGTGACCCGTGAGGAAGCTCCTCTCCAGCTCGGGGTTGGGGTGCAGAGGAGACCCCCACGTTCCCATTGCCTGCCCTTGTGCAGCCAAATGGGGGTGGGCTCATGGGGGCAGAAGGGGGCCTGAGCACGTGGCCGTTGTCTGTTTTTAGCCTTCGAATTTCAGCTGAAACGGAAACTCTCTCATTTTACTATCTTTTCATTTAGGTGGTGACACCAAACCTCATATTTGTGTGTGCGCGTGTGCAGGAAATGAAAGCATTCACAAAATGTGTGAACTGGGAGCATGTGATTAGAGAGGTAGAGGCCAGACAAGTGTGTGGGTTTTAACTTGGGGAACACAGTTCAGTAACTAGTTTCACTTCCCCAGTTTGAAGCATATTACTGTTATTTGTAGAGCCAATGACTTCTAATTTAATTACTAGTTCATGAGTAACCAGACTGTAATAAGTTACTGCGTCTTCCAAAACGTCAATCAGTGTCAGCCTGTCTGCTCAACAAAGATGCTTCGTAAAGACGCTGATAAGAAATACCTGTAAGCACCAGGTCACCTACAGGATGTTTTTTTCCTAAATACAAATTTTCTCAAATTTGTAGTATTCTCATAGGGTTGAGAGGAATAAGTATAATTTTTCACATTTATAAGAATTTCTCTTCTTGCCTTTATTCCTGGCAGAGCCTGTAATAAAAGCCACTTTCCCCCCCTGATTTTCAACTGGTGCTCTTTTCCCTGTGGTTGGTCTCCCCTGACTAATGCAATGTAAGAGACATAGGGCTTTTTAATGACTAATTTACTTTATTAACGTAAAAAAGAAAGTTCATATTATAAATTTTATGTAGTATTATATTATGGAAGTATGGCTTTTTATGCTTAGAATTACAACAGTAAGTTATCTTTTATGTTTTTTTGTAAGTATAATAAATAGTGTGGGTCCCATAGGGCTTACAGTGTATGCAACCAGGGAGATTCTCTCTAAGGAGAAAAGTACAAATCAAAAATTAAACCAAAAAGTAATATATGTTTAGAATGAAAATAGTCACAAGAAATTATAAATTTACAAATCCGACAGATACTGCAAAGCACAACAAAATCCAAAAACAAATGTTGCTCTTCATCCTCTGTGCACATTCATGTGGGGTGACCTGCAGTACACGTTCATGTCATGGTGCCTCCCCCGGGCTGCCCAGCATTGCATGACATCCAGATCATAACATGTGTTGTGTCATACAGAACATGGCGTCTACACCATAACGTCCACACCGTAACATAACGTCCACGTCAGAACGTAAGATCTGCGTCGTGTCACACATAACATGACGTCTACACCATAACATAACGTCCACGTCAGAACGTAACATCTGCATTGTGTCATACATAACATGACATCTACATCACAACATGACTTGTCTCTCATAGCATAATGTCTCCCAGAAGTGACTGCAAACCAGGTGAGAAGTAGGTTTCCTTAAGTCCAGACTAACTTGAATGCTGCCCTGGGCCCCCCTCAGCTGGAGTTCACAGATGTCGGCCCCTCCAGGACCACTCAGCATGGGGGTGCGATGGAGGGAGGGGGGCTGGCAGGAAGGAGCGCGTGCGCCTGACTGCAGGAAACAGTCTGTGTGTCGAGTTTGAGGAAGCGTATGATTGTGTAGCTAAGACCCCTCCAGGGCCCCTGCACCTGACAGGCCCTGAGGTGATACTCTGCTAGCTTCGCAGTGACGTGCACAGAAAATCAGCCGCAGAAAAGGAGTCGCTGGATGTTCAGGTGCTTAAAAGAACGACAGCAATCCATGTTCCTTACATTTCCTTCCTCGTGTGCTAATAATACTAAGCTACACAAGGGAAGTGTCCTGTCAAAAACCACATACATATTTTTACTTCTCACATTTTGAACAAATTGTATGTACTTAATTATTAGGAAAACATATATAAGAACAGCAAAATATATTTACCACAATAAGAAAAATAGGAAAACAGCAAAATCCCTAAAGAAAATGCTCTCGTGTTTCTATGCAGCTGCCAGTAGAAGTCACCAGCCACTGGGAAATGATAAAGCGTGGGTGCCTTGTTTCCGTGCTGCGTCCTTTTAGTCTCTACGTAGTAAGTGTGGAAGGTCACAGTGCGCAGTACTCAGGTGGCTGAGCTGTGAGGCCTAGTCAGGAAGGTGGCACTGGCTGCACGTCCCTCTGAAATCACAGGTAAATCAGCCCCCGGCGAGCGGGCGGGACCGCCCGGCTGTGGAGACCAGGCAGAGTGATGTATTACGTGGACGGGACCTCGTTGCCTGTGTGTGGGAGCACAGTTAGGGTACATTTCAGTTTTCCACATTGATTAAGTCATCGATGGACAATCAGAATAAAGATGTAGCTGCACTGAAATAGCTTCAGTTTCTACTGTGCACCAGTGAGCATCCTCGTCGCTTGTTTCCTGAAGGCTTGTTTCTGACGGGAACAATTGCGTAGGCTGTGATGGTGCCTCAAGGGCCTGCCGAGCGACAGTCAGCTGTGGTGTGTGAGCTGCCCGTTGACACCGGCTGCCCCCCCCCCCCCGCCCCCGCCATGCCGTCCGGAACGCTGCCTCTCCCGCGGCAGCCTCGCCCGTGCCTGCTGCCTGCCGTGTGCCGGGCCCGGTGCTAACGCTGCGGGGCTGGCCGGGCGCCGCGCTGGGCTCCGCTCTCTGCTCTTAGGCTTCCTTGTGGGCTCCCCCCGATGGAATCCTTTGGTGGCCGCACAGAACAGGTCCCCTGCCTGGAACGTGCAGTGAGTGACACGGCAGCGTTAGCACCAGGCCCGGCACACGGCAGGCAGCAGGCAGAGGCTGCAAGCCTGCGAGGGCCACCTGACGTCCCTCAGCACTCCAGGATGTGGAAGCAGGGCTTCCTGCCACCCCTCCCTGTCATGCACAGGAAGGCTCCTTGCCAGCTCTGTGTGCTGCGTGCAGTGCCCTAGCCAGTGACACCCCTGCCCCTTCCCCAGAGGGAAGGTCAGTTCAAGTGCCCGCAGCCCCTAAGGGACTGGCTGAAAGTGCCGACCTGCGGACAGTGTCCCCACAGCCTCAGGAGGTACACAGATTCTGTCTAATCAGGTAGCAAGCGTGTAGAGGAAAATATGTTGTATAAGTTAATGTCACCATTGTTTGCAATTTTAAAAGGTCTGTAACGTGTCGTCATTGAAATTGCCCCTGAATGGGGGTCCTGTACGATAGAGATTTTGTTTCCCATTTGCATCATTTTGTGACAAGCATTATTTTTATAGCAAATATAATGTCACGTCTCTGAATGAATGCCATTAGGGTGACAGAGGAGGGAGGATGTTTCTCCTGGTGCCACCAGGTTTTACTCTGTATCGCTTTACAGCCTTAGGAAGTAGGCTAAACACATTCCCCATCACTCCCTCTGCGACAAGGGTACATGGTAAATTACCAGAACAGACTTTATTCTGATGCGTGATGCACATGAGTAAAAGAACATAGTTGGTATGTAAAATGGGTCAATTTAATTTGTTTGAAAAGTTTATACTCAAACATTTTTCTGTATTGTTTATTTTGAGGTATTTGGAGTACACCATAAAATCGAATAATTATTAGTGTTTTAAACTGCACTGATTCTGTCTCTTTCTAAACACAGATACCAGTGGTTCTCCCACAGATTAATGGCCAGTTGCCTAGGAGCATGGTTATCTGAGTTTATGGACAGTAGTTAACTTTCATAGTGATTACAGCACATCTGAGATGAATACTGGATGACATCGATACCCTCTTGAATGGGTTCTCAGGAATTTCTCTCTTTTAAAGTTGCAGATTTTTAGTGACAACCGTGGCAGTCTTAACGGTGCTGTGACCTGAGCACCTGCTTTGCTCCCGTTGCCGGGTCCCCAGGCCTGGTGGTGCTGAGGCATTTTAGGCCCTGCTGTTAGAGGGATCTTTAGAGACGTCAGGGGACGTGGATACCCAGCTGGTCATGAGTGGTGGGCCAGACAGCAGGTCTCACGTCCCCTGCTCTGTACCCGCGGCCTTCTGGTCCCTTGTCTGGCTTCTGTGCCAGGGCCCCACAAAACCGGGGGCTCTGACACTTGGCCTTCGTCTCGGGCACCAAGGAACAGTGTCATCTTGCTCCACAAATGAAACTGCAGGAAGGAGTTAAATGAAGCAGAGGTCTGGTTCATCTACTGTGTGATGGATGTTAAAGAAAATGGGAAACAGGTTTTACACACACACACACACACACACACGCCGGGTTTCTGGCCCATATAGACCTGACATCGGATGGACATCACAATTCAGGATTTACCATTTGCATGAGCTTCCCTCAGAAACAGCTCTTCAGGTTTCAGTCCTCAATTAGGCTACCTGGACTTTGGCAGGTGTACCTCGTTCTGCTTCCGTGACAGGACGCACAGCCCCCTGGGTGTCACAGCACTCGCTGACCTGCCCAGGTGTCACAGGCAGCATGAGTAATGGGGTGTGACCCATACCTGAAGTCAGAAGGCATTTAGGTCAAACAGTTGAAAACCAAGCTTGTGGTGTGGACAAAGCAAAGTTCAAAATAAAAGGATAGTATTAATTATGAATTTTAAAACCTTTTCCTCAATGACGATAGCTTTCTGTTAGAGTACATGTGAGATCGCACAGCGTCTGTGATACAGACCCCCCTTCAGAGAGCTGCTTGTGAGTGACAGTGTGGCTGGAATGCGGCCTCCTCAGGAGGACCGAGGGCCTCAGTCAGCTCACCTGGCTGCTTTCTCTGGTAGGAATGCAGGAACGCTGTTTGGAGGGCGCTCCGAAGCCAGTACCTTGTGTCACAGAGGAGCCTGCGGGCCCCACTGACTGCTTGTTCCCTTTGTCCCCAGCATTGACTCCTGACAGACCAGTAGTGCGTGCACACCTGCACCCACTGTATGTCCTGGTCCTGCTCACAGACACACCTGCGACGAGACAGAAGAGGTGTTACAGACGGCGGCAGGTCCCTTCTGGCCCGTCTCCGAGAATGAATGGCTAGCCAGCTGGGCATGGTCCTGCCAGGGCGGCCAGTGTCCCTGCGGGGACTTGAGGTCCCTGGGAGCTGAAGGGGTATGCAAGGTTGAGACGCAAGTTGGGCGGGTGCAGGCTGAACCTGCCCTCAGAGGCAGGCATCCCAAGGTGGAGCCCAGGCCCAGACAGACCAAGGAGTTTACAGCGGGTGGCCAGGCTGGAGGGGTAGACAGTGCCAGGACAGCTGATGTAAGCGGCCCACCTCCTTGGGCCTGAGGGGACGACTCCCCAGCCACGTGTGACATTGCTGTGGTGGGCTTGGGGGGCTAGTGGGGTTCAGCCCTCTGGGTGTGGCGAGTCCATGTCCTCCTTGGGCTGTGTGTTTACACGTGTGTATGCATGTCTCTTCCTTAGGCTGTATGTTTACATATGTGTGTGTACGTGTCTTCCTTAGGCTGTGTGTGTGCACATGTCTTGGGGGAGGGGTGCTAACCGGCCATTCATGGCTCCTCTGCCAAGCCACCTGGTGTTACCTGGACTGACAAGGTGACTCCGTGTGGAAGGTGGGGACACTTGGGAATACAGGCCTCAATAGCCTCTGAGGGCTTCAGCGAACTACAGCAGAGTGACAGCTAAGGCTGACGATGACCCTGCAGTGTCATGGTTGTGTGTCATCTGTGTAAGAAAAGAATGGCCCCTTGGTCCCCCAGGAGGGTGCATTTTCCAGCTCTGGCACTGGGGTGCACGGCACTGACCTGTGTGGGCTGATAAAAGCTCCTTCCCAGGAAAGCAGGCTGTGGCTTTATGCAGCTTTGGTGACTTTCCTGCTGCTCCATGGGGGCTATTCGGGGCCAGCACGTCAGTTTCCCTCTGCGCCCAGAGCCGTTTGGCACAGATGTTAGGAGTGGATCTGGCCCGGGATGAAGGGTTACTTCACAGTCTGAATTTACATTTTTCACCTCATTTGAAGTGAAATATCTTAGTAAGTTTTAAAAAGTGTCTTAAAGCTGGGAAGAAATAAGCTCATTTTCTCAGAATTCTCAGACACGATTTTAAAATCTGACGTGTCTGTAGTGGGCCATGCTGTTCCCTGCTGATTGGTTCTGTGATGAACTGAAGGGACGTTTTCCTGCAGGCATTGTTTCTGTGGCAGTCTGCAGCCATGTCGGCTCCCCAGCGTGGTCTTACTGGCCCTGACACGGAGCAGCAGGGTGGACTTGAGCTCCAGGGAGGTGTAAGAGGCTCCGGCAGCCCGGGCCCTGGGTGGGTGTGAGGTGGTGAGTGGCGCTCGCTCCTAGGCTGCAGGCCGTGTGCAGGGCGGAAGCACCTCTTCAAGAGCAGGACGGTCCATGCTGTGGGTCTGGCCTTTCTGCTCCGTCTGCCTCCCACCACTGTGGGCATGCGAGCTGGGAACGTGACGCGGGTCCTACGACTGAATCAAAGGTAAAGGAACTGTGACAGGAATTCACCTCGCCGGCAGGATAGATATGGAAACGTGCTGGGGGGATAGGCCCTGGGTGTCGCCCCCTCGCTGCTCCGCCTGCCCCGCCTCTAAGCGGAGGTGCACGGGCCGCTGACTGAATGGCACACACTGGGACATGCGCCCACGGCTGCTGCACTCGGCTTTCAGGGAAACTGGTTCTGTCAGGAGGTCAGGACGTGCCCAGTCCCGGTGGGAGAGTGCGAGCCCCTTGGGGTTCACAGCACATCACTGAGTTGAGTCTGAGGGGAAGTCTGAGGCTGCTGACCAGAGAGGAGGGTCCTGGGGCCGCGGGCGGCTGTCCAGGCCGCGTGGCTGCAGCCTCGAGCGGCCTACCCGTGGGCATCACCTCCCGTGAGAGTGGGCCAGCCGGGGACTGGCTTCTCACCAGTGGAATGTGGCTAATATGACGAGCTGTCTGTCCCTTCTGTGATTAACTGAGATGTGGCAGTGGCTTGCCTCTCGCCGTGTGACTGCTGAAGCTGGTTGCTGAGCTGAGGGCAGCCTCCAGCCACAGCCAGTTGGGAACTAAGCCCCTCAACTCAGTGACTCGCCACCAGCCACACGGGCTGGGGGTCAGTCAGGACTGCGGCTGACACCCCAGCCTGAACCCTGGCTGAAGCCCACACTGCAGCCTGAGACCCTACAGCAAAGGGCGCCGTGGCGTGTGCCCGGGTCCAACCCTCAGACACACGCTAGGTGTGTATTGTAAGCATCTACATGTGTGGCGATTTGTTCTGTAACAATAGAAAACTAACGTGTCGGCGTGTGAGCCGGGGCTGCCCTAGCAGAGCCCAGGGCTAGGTCTTGGCCCTTCAGCCCCAGGGACTTATGTTCTCACATCCCGGACATAGAGGTCCCAGGGCCAGCTGTCAGCAGGGCAGCTCCCTCCCGAGGCCACTCTGCTGGGCATGTGGACGGCCGTGTGCTCCCCGTGTCCTACATGGTCGTCCCTCTGTGCATGCCTGTGTCCTCATCTCCTCGTCTTAGAAGGACCCAGTCCTGTGGGATCGGGGCCCACCCTGATGACTTCATTCTACCCTGGTCACCTGTGTAAACGCCCCGTCCCCAAACAGTCACATTTTGAGGTCCTGGGTGTCAGGTCTTCAACATAGGAGTTTTAGGGGGTCACAATTCAGCCTGTAAGTGTAGGCTGTATAAATTATGTCCATACCCAAAACGCTAAGCCACTGTTACCAATAAAGGTCTTTTGTGAGCTTGTAACGTAATTATACATGACAGACTATTACATGTATTAATCTATATGGATGAGAGTCTTATCTGTATCGTGGTTTTGCATATATATTTGCATGTCCCTTTCTCTAGAACAAGATTATAAATCCTATAAGCATATTTTTCATATGTTTTACATATGACCCTTTACAGGTTTCAAGATGGTTTTAGGTCCATTTTCAAAATCTGGTTTTTGTGTTTACTTGTGTATTTCTAAATAAGGCTATTCTAGACGTAGCCCATCTTCAGAGTGAAGACCTGTAAGGAGGTGGAAGAACTTGCATTTATTTGAAGTATGTGCAGTTTTAGATGGTGATAAGGCCAGAGAACATCTCTCTTCACATTTGTAACCCAGAGATAATGGTGCTGACACATCCTTTCCAGTGCTGGGCTGGTTCACCCAACACTGTTTCTCCCTGAGCTATGAAGAGGACTATGTGTGTTCAAAATACTTTCCTAAATTACTTACCTTCATATGGTTTGGAAAAAATTATTTCAGGGATAAGTATACATTTATATATTCATGTATATTTATGTACATGTGTGTCAATTAGAGAAATGTGTATATACATACATATATACATACACGTAGGGGCGGAGAGAACATAAATGATTAAACTTGGGTGAAGTGTTAACGAGATATATCTAGATAAACTGTATACATTTTTTAAATATTCTTACTCTTCAAGTTTTCTGTTTAAATTATTTACAAATAAAATATGTAAAGGCATTCACTTATGTTAATATGTGTAATGGGTTGATTATTGTTTTTAAACGAATTAAATATATATTTAAAATTGTCTCAGTCTTGTTTCTCATGGAGTAAATATTAATGGATGTAATCCATGTGAAAAAAACTCGTGTGATTCTCAAGAGCAGTAAGGGTTCTGAGAGCACAGGTTGAGGACGTTGGTGTGGAGAGTGTGTGGGTTGCTGGGTGGGCACCCGCCTTCTCTGGGGGCAGCTCTGTGACCTGCATTTCTGAGAGTTGATTGGCAGATGCCACTTCCTAGCTTTATAGGCTAAGACAAGCCAAGCTGTCTGTGCGGTACTTTGCGTGTTTGTAAACGCGGGTGATCAGAGGGCCGTCCCAAGGCCTAACACAGGTCTGTGGGTCTCACCTGGTGACCACTCTGCCATGCTCTCCTTGCTGCCACAGGCATCTGGCCGCGGTCCTGCCTTTCTCCCCCATTTGTTCTGGGCTCTGGCCAGTGGTCTGGGTTACCTGTGTGGTCTGGGTTACCTGTGTGGTCTGGGTTACCTGTGTGGTCTGGGTTACCTGTGTGGTCTGGGTTACCTGTGTACGCGTGTGGACCCACCCAGCGGCCAGAGAGGAATATCAGATCATCAAATGCGAGTTTGCAGTGACTGGGCCTGGGAGGGACGCAGAGGGGGCGGGCAGCGAGCCCCGGGGTCTTTGGAAGTCCTGGCTCTGGGGAAGAGCGCGACACACCTGGGAAGCAGACGGGTCAGTGGCTGAGAGAAATCAACAGGACGCGGAGCCCTGCCACATGGGGACAAGGCTCTGAACCCCCTGGGCTCTGGTTCCACTGGAGTCCCAGGCTCCAGACATGTGTCCTCTGCTCGAATGGGCGTCTCCACTGCGTTATGTAAGTGTCTGTACTAACAGGCACTTCGGGAGAAGGTTTTGTATAGTTTTGTGCCATTTTCACTGCTTTTGCATCAAGCCAATGGAAAAACAAGGAAAATTAGGTGTTAAAAACTGTAGTGTCCACATAATTCCAAATTCAGGTCATCGGTTTTTAAACAGAAATCAGGTTTTTAAACAGAAAGGATAAGTAAACGTGCAGCCTGTCACTTGGATACACTGCTTATTTTAATCTTTTTGCTGAAGTTGTGATTTATTCTTCTTGTTTTTTTTTGTTTTTTTAACAGATCATCAGAAGCTGGAAAGGGAAGCTAGAATCTGCCGTCTCCTGAAGCACCCCAATATCGGTAAGGAAATGTTTTCAATGTATTGGACATTAATCTAAAGCTTTATGTTACGTGTTTTTACCACAATGAAATGTTTATTTAATAGTCTAGTATTTGCAACTATTAACAAGTAGGTTCCTAACCTTTAGCTTTGCTTATATGGTATTTGATTCTTGAAAGTTTTTTAAATTTTTCCCAAAATTGCAGTTCTATATACACTAATATTTGAAATATATATGGTATTATTGGGTAAGTAGTGCCCTTATGTGTCTTAGTGATTGTTCAGCTAATGACTCTGGACAGACAGAACTGATGCCATATTTCAGTCGCTAAATTACTCTTCACCTCCCCCATAAAGTTTACCTTATAATCACGGTTATGTTCCAGAAACTAGGAAAATTGTTTTAGAATCTTATTCCTCATGAATTATAAAACAGCACAATAATGTTCAGAATAAGAACTTGATGAATGTAAGAAAAATAGAAGAAAGGAACACAGGAAAGAAAATGTAGGAACAGCTATAGATACATACTCTAGATCCTATGACAATAGTTTTCCTCCTTTGGGAAAAACTTGCTGTCCCAGCTTTGTCAGTTCTGTTGTCACCGAAGTACACGTGCCGCAGGCGTGATGGGGCTGCTCAGTGGGCTTCGGAAAGCCCCTCCCTGGTGAGACCTGTGGTTCTCTTGTTGTTCACACATGGGAGCGCTCGCTTTCTGTCCCTACCTACAAGTTCTCAGGGACCTGCGTTTCGCGGGCGCTTCTGGTTCTTAAGGGAATCTGCAGCATTAAACTAGCAGCTGACGAAGGGAACCTGGTTGGAGTGAGAACGGAATGACCTCAGTGTAAATCTACCCCTTTACGCGTATTTTACCCTGATGGGGTCTGTGGTGTTTCCTTTTAGCTTTGTCATTGTGCCATAACAAAGTACCACAGACTGGGTGGCTTCAAAAGAAAACTGTATTTTCTCACAGTTCTGGAAGCAGGAAGTCTGAGGTGAGGAGGGCAGGCTGGTTTCTGGGGAGGCCTGCGGCTGGCCATCTTTGTGTTCCCACATGTGTGATATCCGTGTTGTCATTGCTTCTTCTCCTGAGGGCTCAGCCCTCAGCTTGGCTCTGCCCTAATTACCTCCCTTAACTGAGTTACGCTTTTAAAGACCTGTCTCTGAATGTAGTCAAATTCTGAGGTGCTGGGGTCAGGACTCCAACACAGATCTGGGGGGACACAAGTCCCCCCAGAAAGAAATGACACAACACAACCCACTGAGGTTCACAGGGTGCTTTTCTCACTTCGGGTTAAGATAAAATGAGTGGAATTGTGGTTCCTGTGAAGGAGAGTTGTTAGGTGTTTGTTTTTAATCAGGGTCCTTCTATGAAAGTCCAATTTTGTAGAAAATGAAGCTAGTTACCTCCATTTCCTCTAGGAGACCCAAACCCAGTGTGTAAAGACACCCAGACAAAAGCAAGTCAGTTTGGGGAATATAATCAACAATGTTGTAAAGATTTTGTAGGGTATCCGATGGGCACTTGTCTCATTAGTGAGACCACCTCAGGGAAGATGTAGATGCCTGATCACTGCACTGTACACCTGAAGCTGAAGCTGAACAATAATGATTGTCAACTACAATTTTATATGTATATATATGGTTACAAGAAGCGGAGCACAGCATTAGGAATAGAGACAGTGGAAATGTAATGGCTGTGTGTGATGTCAGAGGGGTAGTGGGAGGGGGAGGGGGGTTGTCACTGTGTGAGGGATATAAATGATAAACTCTAACTATTACATTGTTTTATGCACCTGAAACTAATAAAAAATAAAAATAAAAGCTGTTCTCCTGGGCCCCCCGTGCAGAACGGCCTGACCAGACAAGGAAAGGGTGTGCGCTGGGGGCCATCCCCAAGCTGTGGGACTCAGAGCAGCGTCAGCACTCGCTGCCACGACACACAGGTTTCCAGAGTCCCCGTCCTCGGCTGCCTCCTGGCAGGCAGGACTCTTCTCTCCCAAGTCTCAGGAGAACTACAAAAGCACCTGTGGCACTGCCAGGTGCCGGGGCTCTTGTTTCCCCACGAGAGCGTTCTCCAGTCGTACCACACGGTATGTTTCACGGACACGCTAAACCTCGGACATGATGTCGAAATCCACAGTGGCAGCTCCACTCGGGTCACTCAGCCCCTCAGCAACGTGACGTCCTAGGACAGTGAGCACACAGCTGACCAGCAGTCCTGCCCCCATGGAGATGGGTTGTTGGGGTGGATGGCCCAGAAGGTGTAGGATGTCCGATTGTGCTTATTACTGAGCAGGAAAAGAAGGCAGGAGGAGGGAACAGGGACTGACGGGGGCTCGTGTTAGGTAGTCGGGCAGAGTGACTCGCTGAGAGTGAAATTTGAGTCAAGTGCTAAAAGACGGGGCACCCAGTCGTTCAACCCTGTGGGGACGAGCGTCCAGGCAGAGGCACACGCCTGTGAAAAGGCCCTGGGGCAGACCTTGCCCGGTGCATGCCCAAGCTTTTCTCTGCCTAGGGAAACGAGGACGGTTTATTTTGCGTGTGTCCTCACTGATGGCTCTCCAGGTCATGTGATGGGCAGCGCTGTACGACTCATGTGGGCAGAAGTGGTGCCCACCACCAACTGTCAGCAGGCAGTGAGCAGCCGCCAACAGGAGGTGCCCGGACAGCTGAGCACCTCCGAGCGCCGTCCTGCGCATGTCGCACCCGCTGCTTCTCAGATTACACAGCACAGCTGCGTCTGCTCTTGGGTAAACGCACAGTTTGGAAGGCCTGGTCTCTTGTTCCCCTTCCTCCATTTTATTATTGGCTCAGTTTTCTTAAAATCTGTCAGACTTTAGAAGGAAATCCTATATAGGGCAGGTTTCCCTGTGAAAAGTCGTTGCGTTTTTATTGTGTTGCCTTGTCTTGGCACAGAGCCTACAGTTAGAACTCGCAGCAAGGGAAAGCTTTCTCCCGGACATATGCACTTGGAACCAGCTAGGAGCCGTGACTCACTGAACCGCTTTCATCTTCCAGTGTTGTTTTAGTCTTATTTTCTAAGTAACACACACACTTAGTGGAAAGTGTGGGAAACACAGTCATGTATAAAGAAGAAACCAGAGGGAACAACTTTTAATGTTTGTTGTATTTATTTCTGCCTTTTTATAATAAACCTTATGTATGTGCTAGCTTTCAGCTTTCTCTGGTGGCCATTTTCATAACCCTTTAGATCAGGGGTGTCCAAACTGCGGCCCGTGGGCCAACTGCGTCCCGCAATCCATTGTTAATAGGCCCGCAGCAAATTCCAAAAATATATTTAGTTTACTTAAATAAACCAGGTGAGGCAATACGTACTTCACCTCGAGTGAGTAGCCCGGCTGTTTGTGTATTTTACCGCATATGGTCCTTGGTAAAAAACGTTGAAAAAATTTGGACACCCCTGCTTTAGATAAACCATGAAGATGGGATTTTTTTTAATTGTCTCAACCAACAAAATTTACACTGTGGCCATTGCCAGGCCACGTTCTAGGCTCGGCAGTGGGACGAAGCAGCCGTCAAGGGAGACAAGGCCCCCCAAAGTCTGCGGGGAGGGGCCACCCACAAACCAGCCATCGCAGTGACGTCATAGTGATGGTTCTGTGCAGAAACTATAAAACAGGGCAGAGAAGCAGTCAGACACGAGTAAAGCCATGGCTCTTACTCTGTGTGCCTGACCGCAGGAGGCAGAGCTGAGTCAGGGCCCAGATGGCAAGGACAGTGGGGACAGCCAGTGAGCAGATGGAGGGCTCAGTGGGCGGCAAACACGACGAGGAGACTCCGAGGGTGGGGCTTCTTGGTGAGCTGGCCTGAGAAGGTCGGACGCAGACAGCGGGTGATGAGGGCCTGACCGTGCGGGCAGGGGCCGCGGCTCAGCAGCTTGTCCTCTGGGACTCCTCAGGCAGGTTGGGGACCAGGCCCCAGAGGACAGCCTCGTGGAAAGGAGGGCTCCCTGTGTGCAGTTCGGTTAAGGACAGAGTCCTCGTCACACTTCGGAGTGGCTCGTCTGCGGAGCTCACGTGCAAACTGGTATCCAAACGAGAGGAAGGAACCCTGACCACAACACTCAGGGACAGGAGCGTCCCTTGCTGGGGGTGCTGGGGAGCCGGCGTGTGAGGGCGGTGCCGAGGGACTGGGAGGGCAGGTGGGAGCCGCCCCGCAGAGCTTGGGCTCCGCAGGTGCCGTGGGAGCGGCGTCCGGTTTGCGGCAGCCGTGCTGACCTCGGGCTGTGGTCACACGTGTGCTCCATCGGTCACAGGAATCCAGTTTGTCCCCCGGCCCCCGGCGCCCTGGCCCCGGGTGAGAATTGCAGCCGCTGCGCTGGCTGTCTGCCCCACGTGGTGCCCACAGGCCGCGGAAAGGCCGCCGTGCGCTCCGCGGACACGCGGGTGTCGGCTCGCCCTGAGGCTCACGGCTGACGCTGAGCCACTGCTCAGTGTGACATCAGCCGGGAGGCAGCGCCGCGCGTGTGCACGCTTCTCTTATTCGCTCTCTTTTCATCATTGTGTTCCTCTTTTGTTTTGAGAAAATGGCCTTATCTCCTCTTGAAATTTGGTGAACCAGTGTGTGCGCTATGTGAACATATCTACTGAGCACGGGGAGAGACCCTGAAGGTAGTGAAATAAAATATTGAGGTAACAGCCAGTTGTTTGCAAACTATTCTGTATTCCCATTGATTTGTGTTTGATCTCTGTGAGCACTGATTACTGAGAGATTTATTGAACCCTGTCACTCACATGACCCACGTAGCTCAGTCAGGAGAAGCCAGGACACAGGCAGAACACACTCGTCTTCCAGCAGCTGCATCTGAAAGGAAGTGGCCCCGGGAGGGGGAGGGAGGCGGCCTGACCGTCCGTTTGCCACGTGAGGGGACACCCCCTGGCCCCAGCCCCGCGTGTCTCTGCCACTGACCTCGGTGAGTGGATGTGCCCTGTCTGACCACGTGTGGGGACCACATAGGCCCCTGGGAGTGAGTGTGTGTGGGAGACGTTTCCGTGTGGGGTCGTGAGCACAGGTGCACCGGCTGTCTGAGGCTGAGGACGCCGTGACGGCCGCCTGCACAGAGCACGGGAGCTGTCTTCAAAGAGCAATAACAGTCATGGTCTTGGATGGTTTTTATTCTGAACGTGCTTTTAAACAAATTGATGTATGAAATGGCTAAATTTTTATTCTGGATAAATAAGAGGAAAATATATTTGGGGACAGAATATTTGACAGTGTGCACACAAGCAGTATTGGCTACATTCTTTTTTGGCTTTTCATTTTTAGTAATGATAGTTCAAAGGTGTGGGTTTTAGATGGGCTAACGTCAATATTTACGCGTATAAGGAAAGTACCAAGACCATACGCTTTACTAACAGGCTTAATTTTCCTGGAGCTATAATGACGTTTCTATATTGGAGACCATATTTTTTTCTTTTTACAGTTGTCCTCCCCAAATTCCATGTTTCCTCAAAAATGAGACCAAGTCTTATACCGTATTTCCCCCCCAAAAAGACCGGGTCTTATATTAATTTTTGCTCCTAAAGATGCATTAGGGTGCATTTTCAGGGGATGTCTTATTTTTTCATATACAACAGTCTATATTTATTCAAATACAGTCGTGTCATCTTCTTCTGGAACATCGTCATAATGTACTAAATGTGTCCATCTGGCTGACAATCTTAACCGGGGCTTATTTTCGGGGGAAACATGGTAACTTCTCACTTAAAGCTGGTAGTACCATGTACATATTTAAGCCTATTCACTAGGTTCTGTCCAAGAGCGGAACTCTGATAAAACATGGTTTGCAAATGTCATTGTCACAGGTGTAGCGTATTCCAGTGACCTTTTCTTTGATATTCATTACATAAATCTGCCTTCATAATTACACTACATCTCCTGGTCACGTTCTAAGAGTATATTCATAAGATGGATGAGAGAAATGAGAGAAGGCCATTTTCCCCCCAGGAAGCCAAAGACTCGTTAACTTAAGGTAGGCTTTCAACCTGGGAAGATTTGACCCCTCCACTCACCCCTCTTCCTGGGGACACTGGCAGTATATGTTTTGGTTGTCACAATGGGGGATACCCGTCTCCCATCAGCTGAGCAGAGGCCACACATCCCCATAGGCACAAGCCAGCCCTTGTTCCGAATGTCAGTGGCACTGAGGTTGCGAACCCCGATTTAAGGTAAGAGTGGCGACAGTAACGCCAGCCTGACTTGGGTTAGGTGTGGGCTCGTGTGGTTTCCTTATATAACAAAGCCAGTCCGTGCATCCCCTTCAATAAAGGACAAGTCTACAGAGGTACTTCTCTAGAATGTCCTATGAGCACAAGTTTCTAAAGTATCACCATCTGACAAAAAAGGAGAAAAATAACTAGTTTGAAAGTCAACCACAAATAAGATGAAGCCACAGATTAGAATTTTGTTTTTTCTAAATCATTCAAAAGGATATTGATATCGTGACATTTTTTAAATTTATGACGAAGTGAAAACTATGTGAGTCAATATTGAAGTAAAATGAGGATAATCCCCCCCAGGACTGAGTTGAGATGAAAGAGAAGTGATTCCCCCGTGAAATGATTTCACGTCATTGCGGATCACACAGAACAGTGATTCTCACCATTTGGACCTTGAACCTCGTTCAGATACACCTTGATAGGCCAGGGGTTCGCCCCCTCGCCCCAAAACTGTGTATTGACACCACCTTTTTCATATAGTTTGGAGTATTTACAGAGACCAGCCGAGTGCAGATGTGGACCTTTGGACCACAGACTTCATCCTAAAAACAACAAAAGATAATTGGAAGAAACCCAGCGAAATGCCCGTTATTCTTACGTGTGACTCTTGTTGGTCTATGGCCTTGGATTCATATGATGACCTACACCATTGTCCCTCGGACTACAGCCAGCGTGTCGGCCGGGAAAGGTGCCAGCAGGCTCACCTGGGAACTGACCCCACAGGAGCTGGGCTCACCTCACAGCTCCCCGTGCCCATTTCTCCTTTTACGTCATTGACGCTCCCTGCTTAAGAAGTGACTGATGTTAGACTTCACAGCCATGTCTGGTGAGGAGAATGGGCTGCTTCTGAACAATTGGAACGACCTCATTAAACTTCACACGGGGCCTACAGTGCCTGCACAGACGGGGCTGACACGTGCACGTGTCAACCCTCCACCATCCACTCAGAAAACAAGTGTGCTCGGGCAGCCCGGCCAGGCCTGACTGCTACTGCTCATACGCACGGGCGACGAAACCCATTTCAATAAAACAGAGCAGTTCAGCCTTTCAAGTAACTTGGACAGTTCTTCCCCCAATTTATCTGAATCCGTGATGTGTTCCTATGATGTAACAGTTGTAAGGCATCTGCCAATAAGACGAAAAAACAAAAGGTGTCACTCTCACATGAGGTTTTCCATAAACAATAAATGAATGCGATGTTTTGGTTGCGATTGCTTGTTTTTAATCTGGGAATGGCTTATATTTAGATAGTGAAGTGGTGGGGTCTGCCTTGGCTTTAAGGGGCCGCCATGAGTGTGGCCGACAGCGTCTTGCTCAGGAAGTGCCCAGTGGCTCCCACCACACTCAGGACCAGCCCTGTGGGGACACCACCATCGCTCCTGTCCTGTCCCCTCACTGGCTCTGCTCCCACCCCTCGCGCCTGGGGCCCCTCCTGCTGGCCTAGACTGGACCACCCCCTCGCCCCCGGGCTCCCCGATAGCTCTCCCTGCTGGCCTCTGCCTGGTTTTGCTCTGGCACTTACCATGGTGCTGCGTCTTTGCTCTTGTTTCCTACCCACTCGCATGGAGACCCGTGAAGGCAGGGGCTGTCACCTGCTGTAGCTCCTGTACCTGGAACAGGGCCTGGCACGGAGTCTGTGCCCAGAGAATAAGAGTGTCAGGGTTCAGTGACGTGACGCTTGCTGCTTGTATTTTCACTAAGTCTAGATAATCTGAATGGGAACCACCCGTGTGTCAATATAATTAGGAGAATGTACATTTTAACATATGGCACAGCTGCTTTCTTTACTCACACACGGGATTCCTCACAGGACCTTGGCTTCCTTCTGGCTGAAATGAGTGTCGGCGGCTGAGGGCAAGGCCACACCTGAAGAAAGACCATAACAGCCCAGAGAGCAGGTGGCCTGGCGGGCAGCTCACCAAGTCACATTCCTCTTTCCACTGTCTGCTCTGCTGAGTCTGAACCGGCCCTCCTGCTGGTCAGTGTCGTGTGTCCCTCTAACTTGGAGAGCCCAGTGCCTCTGTCACGCGTGTCGGGCTCACTGTGCTTCCACCTGAAGACACCTGACACTGCAGGTTGCCTGTCCACCTCCTGGGGGCCTTGTATGGATTCTCCAGGGAGCAGAGCTGGACTCCGGAAAAGTCACCCGTGTGCCCCTCATCAGCTGGCCTCCCGATGTGGCTGGTGGTCCTCCATCTTCCACAGTTATGGGATGGCCCTTAATTTGACAGCTCCAGTCTTCAAAGAAAAAGGCTGCTTTACAGCTGGAATTACACAACCATTGAGGGGAGAAGGTTGGCGGGCGGTCGCCCTGCTGCTTCCCTGCCCTCAGGTCCGTCCCCACACGGCCCTGGAAGCCCTGCTCTGGAGAGCAGCTGGCACACTCTCCCTGGGAGGCCCCCGAGAAGAAACGCTCAAGGCTGCCGGCCGGACCCACTCTCATCCTGGCTGCTCAGCTTTGTCATTGTCACATAGCAGCCACAGACACATCACAAAACCTTACTTACAGACACTAAAGTCTGAATTGCATTTAATTTTACATCATAAAATATTCTCCTCTTGATTTTTTCAATCCTTTTAAAACGTGAAAACCCTCATCAGCTTTCAGGCCAAACAAAGATAGGTGTCAGCTCGGTGTGACCGATGGCCACAACTTGCCAAGCCAGAGCCCAGTGTCCAGGGGCTCTGTGGGTCTCTCTGACTCTGGACACCTGCCGGGATCTCTGACCTTTCTTGCCAGCCCTGGGGACAGCCCTTCACTTTTGTCCCCTGGCTACCTTGCATTTCTGACCCTCAGAGAAAAGATGCTGAAAGCTCTGGGACGGTGATGGCCGGCGTGGCTTCCCACTCCAGAGCCCTCTGACTTGGGGAGCAGGGCCGTTTGGCTCTGCCCCGCGTCCCGGGTCCCGTGAGACAGAGTAGCCCCACGCGGTGCTGGGCGTCGCTTCGGCCTCCCGCTGTCTGCTGACTGGCTTCTTCCCCGGCACTGAGTGTCTGGGACGGAGCTGCCTCACCAGCCAAGGGCCACACTTGCGTCACCTGTGCACGTCGGTTCACTTTAGAGCTCGAGCTGGTACTGCCCAAAGCAGACCTTTGTCCTTCCCTTGAATCGGCGATCTGTCTAAGATGATGTGGATTATACGCGCACTGTTTGTAGTTTTTCCCGAGTTTTCCTGATGCCTTTAGCCTTCTGGGTGAAGGCGGCCTCGGCCAGCGTGTCTTCTCGTGGCAGGTCTGCGCCCTGCGCCATGCATCTGACAGGATGCCACTTCCTGTGTGTCCCGATGGTGTTGGGGTCTTCTAACTCTGAAGCACGTGTGCCCACCCTGTTCAGACACCTGAGTCCTCCAGGGTCCACCCCTCTTCTGTGGGTGAAGGAAGAGCTGCCTCGACTGGGGCTTCCTGTCCAGTGACAGCACGTTCTCACAGTGAGGTGATCTGTGTGTTCCTGTGTGACAACAGACCACAGTGGGTGCATTCATCGGCATTCGCAACTCTCTCGTGAGGAAATGCCCTCCCCCCTTAGATCTGGTTGCACCTGCAGGGGTCCCGGGGTCCCCTGGACTACTGTGCCCTGTATACACACTGCCGAGGGCCCCCAGTACTCAGAGGCAGGCCCAGAGTGCCCGAAGGCCATTGGATGGTCAGTGGAGGGGGCTCCGCGGGCACACTGGCCCCCTGTCACTCCCCTGTTGTGTGTGGACGTGGCCAAGCTGCCTGTGGGCGTGGTGAGCTCTGGCACTTTGTGTTGGCAGCTTGTCAGCAGGCCGTCGACACCGTCCTGGGCCCTCTGCTGGTGACTGGAGTTGCTGACAGGGCTCTTGTGGTTTGACTTGCTCTTCCTGGGATGGCCCACAAGCTGTGACAGGGCCCCACGCGTGACCTTGTGACCTCAGCTTGTGACAGCTGCCGCTCTGTATGGACCCCACGCTCTACTCCCTCGTCCCGCCCGCCTGCCTGGGGTCCCTGGACAACAGGGCTGCTGCAGGTTGTTGCACGGACTCCAGAACCATAACTGGTCTTTGCATACGAGGTTTGCAGAAGGAGGTCTGTGTTGAGAGATCCTTACACAGCAGCATCCTGAAGCCTGTGTGTAAACACTCCCTGTCGCTCTTGTTTAGGTTGCCCAGCCCACTGCTCTGCACACGTCCATATCTCCATTTTTTATCAGAGCACAGATATGGGCCCTGCCACGTACCCTGCACGGAGGCGAAAGCGGGTGCAGAGACAGACTCATTTGCCTGCAGTGACAGGTGACAGTGCTTGAGGGCGGAACCAGGGTTCTGGTGCCTTGTTTGGTTCCAAAGTCCAGGCCCGTCCCAGGCGTCTGTCTCGCATTTCCTGCTGAGCCCGGGTCTGTGAGCGCCCCCTGGGCTGCTCCTCACCCTCTGTGTACTAAGCCGAGCACCTGGATGTGACAGCTCCATGCCAAGCATGGTCCCTGAGGGGCTGCCTCTGGGTGCAGGAAGCTGGGACCCTCACACACTGAGTAGAGCGAACAGTGGGGCGCTGTCCCCACCACGTTCCTCCAGGTCCAGAGAATCTTTCCTCCATCACCCCCCCTACCGGCCCCCAGCGCAGGCAGCCAGCAGGGCAGGAGGGGCTGAGGGGCACAGGGACAGTCCAGGGCAGTCAGGGTGCGGGCAGGGCAGGCAGAGGCGAGGGACGGAGCACTTTCCACAGGAAGGTGTGAGTTGGGACCCTCAAACACTCAGCTGGTTAAAGCTGTCATCAAGGCCCAAATGAGACGTGCGGACAAGAGGCCGTGCCGTCCGGAGTGTTCTGTGCAGCATGCAGACAGAGGTGACCCCAAAGGACAAGGTCAGGTCTGGGGGACAGGACAGGCGACTCCCAGTCAGGCAAGCTGAAGGGAGTAGGTTCTGGGGAGCAGGCTGGGGTCACCCCCTGCATTTTAAGTCATTAAGCTTGTAAATGAGCCTGTGAGTAACCCCAGGCCCCTGTCCCCCCCCCCCACCCCCAGGCTCTGCTCAGGCCCCTGCTGGTGCCCAGTGGTGGCCGTCCCCTCTTCCTCCCCGAGGCCCATGGGACCTTTGCTCTCACTTGGTGAAAGTGTGAATCACTGCTTTGGCTTTTGTGAACCGGTGTTTCTAGATTTCTCCTTTATCTCTGACACGAGTCCCAGGCCCGTCCTCCTGGAATATTCGCTGCGGTGCTGAGTGCCGTGACAGCAGCAGCTCTGGGCCTGACAGGGCCCTTGTCTCCCCCAGCCCCCCCCCCAACCCCCAGACCTGCTCCTCGCCACCTCCCGGCCTCACCTCAGCCTGGCCTGCCAGCAGCTTGCTGTCACCTGCTGAGGTCCTTCCGGGAGAGCTGACTCAGTGTCAGGCAGTTCCTGTGACTGCAGCCGCCTGGAATGGCTGAGCCTCTGCCTTCTCTGTGCCGGGCGCTCTGATACCTTTCACCTTTCACCTGCCTCATGCTTCTGTCACAAAGGCAGACAGGACCTGCCCCTGCTGCCCTGACCCCTTCCTGGTTCCCGGCTCCTCAGGATGAATTCCAGATTCCTGACACTGCGATCCCCCCGCCCTGTCCTCTCTGAGGCGCTGCAGACCACCCTCCTGCAGCCCAGTTGTGTTTCGTCTTCTTGGTGCCTCTCACACCTTCTGGTGAGAAGTGCTCTGTCCCTCGCCTCTGCCTGCCCTGCCCGCCCCCCGCCCTCCCGACTGCCCTGGACTGTCCCTGTGCCCCCCAGCCTTTCCTGCCCTGCTGGCTGCCTGCTCTGGGGGCTGGTGTGTGGGGGGGGGGGCGGGGGGGATGATGGAGGAAAGCTTCTCTGGAGGTGAAGGAAGAGGTGGGGGCAGCACCCCACTGAGTTTGCTTTTAGAAGCAGGTATCTGCTCAGTGACAGGGCAATTCCTCAGTTTTCTTCCATCTCTTTGCTAAGGTCACACACTCACCCAGTTGCCTCCCTTGTCTAAGTGCAGACTGTTCCCCCAGATGCACACCCAGCAAAGTGGGGGGAGGAACATTGCCTTCTGCACCTGGGGTGCCTCATCTTCCCCGGGAGCAGGACACATCCCCTGTGGGGCCGACCCCAGAAACAGGACACTGCCGCCCAGCACTCACTGTCCTCCCCGGGCCAGGGTGCCTCAGCCCTGTGTGCCTCTGTGTCACGCACACGCGCACACTCACACATGCACATGTGCACACACATACACACGTGCACAGACATGTGCGCGCTTGCACCCATGCATACACATGTGCACACACATGCACATGTGCACACATATACACACGTGCACACACATGTACACACACACGCCCGTCTCCCTGATCAGCAGTTTCCTGTGATATTTAGGCTCCAGTTTTCAGCCTCACCTTCCCAGTCAAGCTTCCTTTTTCTTATTGGAATTTCCTCCTGCACATGGCTCCTGAACAAACCACAGCCGCCTGAGTACAGCCGAGCCCGTTTGTCTGCTGAGAGGCCAGGCTGTGCAGTTACAGACAGGGCACGGGACTGAATGCGATGGCCTGTTGAGCAGAACGAGCCCCAAATAGGAACAGAGTGAGTCCCCAGAACCAGCGTCAGGTGGGCGGTGCGGCGCTGTGGGCCCAGGAAGGGTGGCAGGGCCAAGGCTGCTTCCCGTCCGCCAAACACCCACCACCCAGGGAGCCCCAGACGCAGCGAGTCCTGGCCTGAAGACTCCATTTAGTGTTGTTTCAAGAGCGTTTCGACTCTGCTTTGTCCAGGCAGCCGGCGCCTGTGATAGAAAGGCCTGGGAACCAGCCTATAAACCAAGAAACCTGCACTTTTACAGTTTCTGAGAAAACATTCGTTTTGTATGACTCGCTGTTTTGTAGCAAGTTGCGTCCACGTTTGATGGCAAATCCGTAGACAGCAGGTTTCAAGGGGCCCTCCTGGGCACGCCGGGCGATGTTTGCCTGCTGCCAAGGCTGACGGTACGTGCCCGGCCAAAACAAAAGGGTGCATTTAGCTGCTCCCATGAGGATTTCTGAAACCAAACACGAACGAAACCAGGGAAGGGCGATAAGGAGTCACAGGCTACGAACTTGCTGTGGGACTTTAAAGGCTCCTTTTATACTTTACTCTCACTCAGGTTTCTTTTTCCACTTGATATATTTTATTTTACGTTTTTTGGAGAAACAGAACTCGCTGAGGCTATGTTCCATTTTGGATGTAGATAAAACTGTTTCCAGAACTGTAGGAAAATCATTGCAGATTTAAAATTACACTTGGCTGACGGAATCAGCCCATGCGTTTCCTCATCTATTAGCAGATGTTTGCTGACTGTCTGTTATGTCAGGTCCTCTTCCAGACACGTGTGTACAAAGGTGTGAGCCGAGCAGACAAAACCCCTGGTCCTCACGCTGCGTATGCTCTGGGCAGGGGACAGACAGACAAATCCTGGGGGTGGTCAGTGGGCCACCCCCCAAGGACAGGAGGGGCAGGCTTTGTGGACAGGGCAGCCTTCCGGGGCCGGCTGGTGTGGCAGGGCTGTAGGTGAAGCCACCACAGAGGTGACAGAGGGCCTCACATTCCCAGCTGCATGCTGTGACGCCCAAGCTCCCAGTGTGAGGGATGGAGCCGGGGTCTTTGTGAGGTAACTAGGTTTCTGTGACGTCACAAGGCGGGGCCCTTATGGTGGGACGGTGCCCTTTTGAGAGGACAGACCAGAGGACCCTCCACCTGAGGACACCGGCCTCCCGCCTGACAGGAAACCCCAAGTCGGTGGTTTTGTTATGCAGTTTGAGCTAGGAGTATGGAAGGGCCTGGAAAGTTCTGAGCAGTGAGCTGACCCAACGTGTGTTTTCAGAGGACCCCTGGCTGCTCTGCTGGGGAACTGCGGGTGGGAGCAGAGGCCCGGAGCCTGTCAGGAAGTGTCCCCCGGCTCACATTTAGGGTGCATGGAGGCCCAGCGGCTCTGAGGTGTCACAGGCCGAGGGGACTTCAGGACAAACCGGAGAAGCTGGAAGGATGGAGGTGGCACGGCAGGAGTGGGACGCTGTGACGGAAGATGAGGGTCCTTACTGGCACACAGATGTCAAAATGCCCAAGAGATTTCCCCGCAGAGAGGTCAGGTAAGCGGTCAGATACGAGTGTGAAGTCGGTGGGCCGTCAGGGCTGGGATGTAAGATCTGTTCACAGCTGCCACGAGGAATGATGTGACATATTTAGCAGCCGGCGTAGCCGGGTCCCAGCAGTCCGCCCGTGTGTGGCCCACGGCTGCAGACACACGGCCCCCTGGGGCATCCTGAGTCCCACAGACAAACTGCCGTCGTCCCACACAGGACATATGTGCACTTCCTATGACCAGCAGCTGGAAAGCAAGGCCACTGGTCCTCTCATGTCACACAGCCCGGTCATCGCACTTGGGCCTCAGCCACGTGGGGGCCTGAGGTCACCTGTTTACTGCCCGGTCCATGTCCCTACAGAGCCGCCGGGCTTTGTTACCTGAGCGCATGGAAACAGGCCGTGTTGTCCAGACTGGCCCTCTATGTCACGTCGTGCCCCGAGGGGTCACATCCTGAGAAGCTGCCGTGTCTTAGCTGACTGACAGGCGGCGTGACTCGTGCCTGTTGCTGCTGTATTGACTTGGTGTCCTCTTGTGCGCAAAGCTGCTGTTTCATTCCCCTCTTCATTAAAGTGACGCATTCAGTCACCAACTCTTCCCCCCACCCAAGAGCTGCAGGAAGCCCGTCGTCTCCATCGTCCCTGGTCACCGTCAGCTGCCCAGCCCTGCCTCCCCACGGACAAGCCTGAGGGACCATCCCAGCATGCAGTGGACACAGTGCCGATTCAGACTGCTTTCTCTGCACAGCATGAGAAGGAGAGGACACAGAGCCCCGGAGGGCCCGCAAAGGAGAGGGGACAGGGCACCAGGACAGCTGCTCCGCGAACGACCCTGAAGGCACCGAGGACAGAAGTCCAGTGTCCGCAGGGCCGGCCACAGATGGCTGTGTGCCTCTGGCTTATGTTTCCTGTTCTCTGGAACAAGCAAAGACTCTCCAGAACGCAAACTTGGACAGTGCCTGCCCGTTCCGGGTGTGTGTGGCTGGGCATGTTTAACCCAGTTCTTGAACTTATACTAAACATTTGCTGAGCGCGCGCTGCGTGGCCAGCCTGCTGCTATGGGCTCAGCACACCTGCTCGTGGTGGCTGTCCCGGCGAGCCCTGAGCCCGCACACGTTTGCTTGTTTCCACAGGGAGGTGGGGACGCGTGCTCGGCGTTCAGGGCGCAGTCACCTCCTGTGCTCCCGGCGGCTGTGGACGCCTGGGCGGGCTCTGGTTATCCTCTTGGAAATGACAGTTGCAGTGATGACCAAACGTACTGTGATGCTAATTCCCCCTGGAAGTGCAGTCTGAGTGTGTTTGGTAAACGGAGTGTCCGATTTCTGCGGAGGCAGCTTTTGCTCGATTGATGGTGATGTCGTGTGTTGACTTGCTCTCCTGTTGCAGTGGATGCTGCTGCGTTTTCCGACCCACTCGTACAGTGTTTTCTGCGTTAGGCCATTTTAATCTGTCCTTTGAAAGTATGTTTCCTAAGAGAACCCAGCAAATGTGGAAACTGGGTGACATAGCCTTAAGTGGAAATAACCAAAACCCACACGCAGCGGAAAGAGCATTTGTTATCGCTCCAAACTGGCAGAGAAAGACACACGAGTAAGGTAATAACCTTTAAGTGTATTTTTGTTCATATGTCATTTTACAACCCATGAAAACTCATAACATAGGAAATCTTTTAATGCCCACATTTACTTTCCTGACATACTGATTTTCTTGCCAAATCCCTAAACATTCTTCAGTATAATTCACTTTCTAGTTTTCTGGCTCCATTTTCTGACTTGGTCTTCGCATGAGAAGCAGATACCATTCCATTTGGACAGTTGGCGGTAGGGAACGAGCTACCTTTTGAAATCTGAATGACCGATCTTATGCCAAGGAACAGATTACGTCTCAGTCCTGCAGAAATGTGCACTGAATGTGATTTTGCAGTGCTTTTCAGAACCTCACATTCTGTGCCACGCTTGTTCCAGCTGCCGGGGACCTAGGCAGTTTGGCCTGAAGTTGCTCGAATCCTACCCTGCTTCTTCCTACAAGCATCCTCCGGCGTCTGCAGGATGGGTCACGTTTAGTGGTGACGTGGTGCATTTTACTGTGCAGGATGAGGAAAGTATACTTCTGAGTGGGCGCATGACGGCTCATACCGACACAGAATGGTAATGAATGAGAGATCCCTCTTCTGCTCTTTCCAAGGGTCCTGTCTCTGCTTGGGAATGAGTCCTGCCTCATGTTCCTTTGGGGTTAGCCATGATCTGGTAGCGGAGGGAACAGTGTGAGAACCAGAGAGAAACCTGAGGACACTTACCGTCAAGCATAAGAGGAAGCTGCAGGAAGTCTAACAAGGTCCTAGACCTGGGTTGGGGGACAGTTTGCAATTGCACAGGAATCTCTCTGTTTGCCAAGTTAGCTTTGATGACAAGTGGCATCTGCTGTAGTTACTTTGTGACTTACTCTGGCAGCTTCTGGAGGCAGGATTACAAATGCGCGTGTTATTACCTCCCAGTTCTATGTAACACTGTTTCAACTAACAAAAGTAAGCTGGTGTCTGCAATTCCGTCACCGGCATCCTCTATCCTTTTATATTTTCCTCCAAATCTCCTAAATTAAATAGAACTCTGTCAAGACAGCCTTGGTTCACCAGCTTGGCAGACAGCATGACCATCATCCGGATCCCGTGTTTTTTCACTCACTGGGGGTGCAGCTCTTCTCTGAAGTACTTTCAGGTCCCTTTGCTAATAGCAAGCAGGCCCCTGGGGACCACAATTTCACAACCCCCTCCCTCCCGCCTGTCCCCGTGGCTGTGGCCCAGTTCCCACCTGAGAAAGACAAAGAGATGCCCAGGGTACTGCTTACCCAGTTAACTTGGGCTAATTTTGTTTTTGTCTGGACCATCCTTCAGAGGCATTTGCTTATTCCGGGCATTGGTGAGCAGGGGGTAGACGGTTCCAGAAGCCTCTGACTCCCGGGCAGCAGCTCCTAGGTTCCCTCCAGGGAGGGCGGTGTCAGTCAGATGTTGGAGGTACCAGCTGCAACCAGTCTGAAGGCTGTTTAAAATCATCAAACGCGCTCCCAGGTGGATTGTTTTCTGTGGAGTGTTTTCTGCTCATGGATGGCCCTGGGGGCGGGACGATGGAGAGGGCTGCTGAATGAATGGTGCAGTAGGAACCAGGCATCACCTGCTTTGCAGTGACGGCTGCGGCTCTGTCTCAGTGAAATGACCGCATGTGGACAGCAAAGGCACTGGATTGTAGCTGAGTCCGGGACCTCTGTCAGGTCTGAGACTCGGGCACTTAAAAAACAACAACGTTGTGTCCATGACGTGCCACCCAAAATGCAGGTGTGGAGGACAGCTGCCACACCCCACAAGTCCTGTCTCACCCACTCTGAGGTCCAGAATCAGATTCCCAGCTTCCCTTGCAGCTGGGACGCCCCTGTGTCACCTGGCTGTGTTTCGGGTCTGACAGACGGGTGCCGTGCTTCCACGGGGACGGGTCAGTTGTGGGCAGCAGGTCTCCCTGGGCCTTCCTCTGGCAGGGAGGGTTTTGTTTTGTCTAGTTCTGGAGATAAAGCACGTTCAGTTGGGTGAAGTGTTCTTCCAGCTGTGCTTTACACCCCTGGGTCCCCGGTGGCTCGAAGCCGGACGGCCAGGGGCAGACAGTTCTCTTCTTGTTTTTTCTAGTTCTCAGATTGTCCAAAGTGTCAACCTAGTTCAAAAGCATTTCTGCTTAGGAGAGAATAAGAATGGTTACTTCTGCAAAATGACGCAGAAATGCATTTTATTTTTCCAAGACTTTTTATTGCCCTTAAAATATGGGACAAAAAAGTAAAAATAGGAATTCCTCTTTACTAGGAAGACAGTATTGCCTTCATTTTTCATTGTATGAGAACATTCCTTTCTTTTCTACTCTTTTTATTCACGTGCATCATCTTCAGGCAGTAGTTTTTGCCAGGGAGCCCAAATCTGTCATGGAGTGATGGGCAGTGTGAAGGCCCAGAGGCTTTGTAGCAGGAGACGCACGTCCTGTGTGAGGACGAGAGAAGGTGACAGCTACCACACTCCCTTCCAACATCACTGACCCAGAGTGGGCACCCAGAACAGCTCAGCTGGACTCTGGTTTTCAGGGTAACTTGCACATTCATAGTAATCATAGTTCATCGTAATGTTAAGATGGCTTTTTAAAAATAAGAGGCTGTATCGCTTACTCCTTTTTCTTCTTTATTTTCTTTCCGGATGGAGCGTTATTCGCTGGTGCAGGACACAGTGTCATTGTGTGGAGCCAGTCTTGTACCTGTGCTTACGATTAGACAAGCGTCAAAATGTAGGGAGGTTGCAGCTGGGAAATGTAAGCTTGGAGTCGAGGGGTGGGAGGATAATCGGGCGTCCAGAAAGGTTTACTTTACAACTGGTAAACCACACGGTTTAATTTCCTCGCCCACCATGAAATGTCTGTGCATCGATGTCTTGTTTAAGAGCCACGAGCCTGATGTGGCGGCTGGCGGAGGAGGTGGTCAGCCCTCGCGGCTGGCAGGTCACCTGCTTGCTCACGGCCGGCTGTGTGTCACCTCATCAGTCCTGGGGCACTTTCGAGGTCGGTCCTGACGTTCACACGTGCAGCACCCTTCTCGGCTGAGGCCCAGCATGGTGACCGGGGCTTCTCCTGTAGTTGTCACACTCGCCATCTGTTTCGTGCCTTGTTTTTGTGCCTTTTCTGGGAGTTTGCTATTTAAAGTGGCCCAAAGCGTAGAGCCAATGGGCTGTGTAGTGGCTCTGAGCTCAGACAGGCTGTGATGTGCCTTATGGGGGTAATACACGTGGTAGATAAGCTTCAGGCGTGAGTCACAGTGGGTCCTGGCAGCTGTGGGTTTAGCGTTAATGAGTCAACAGTGTATATTAAATGAGCCATCTTTAATAGCAACACAGAGAAAACAAGGCTATGTGTTGATAAGTTGACAAAAGTGTGACTGGAGGCTCAGGGGAGGTCCCCCTGTGTCACCCCGAGAGCGATGCTCAGTGTTTGCTAATCCACGTCCTGGTGACTTTGTAGGACCTACTATCACAAATAAGGACAACCGGCTGTAGTAAGTAGTCTGAAACTCATTACTGGGACAGAAAACAACGGCTTGATCTGAAAGTCAGATTTACTTTCACTTTTAAAGGAACACACATCTACATGGAACTAATAGCACAATTATTCAAAGGGTGTTTTTCTCTACTTCCTTTGGCTTCAAAGAGAGCATCAGATGGCAGCCGGTGATTAAAGAGAAATACAGGCCAGTTTGCAGGGAATAATTTGCTGCCTGATTCATGGGTACAACTAAAGCCTATTTTTAAAAACCATTTTCCATAGATTCCCATGGAAAAGCTGAATTCTTCATTTGCATAATCAATGTTACGAGAAATATTGCTTCAAGTGCTGCACTGGCGGCTGTGGCCGAGGACACTGAGGAGCAGGCCCAGGGCTGTCGAGGCCGAGCCGAGTGTCCCCCCGGGGCCCGGTCCACATCCTGCCGTCCTGAGGGAGCTGCCTCGTGACAGCCACAACCATGAAAGGGTTGATTTCACACCATCTTTATTGTGCGAGTAAATGTATCAGATTCATGCGATACAGAATTTAAAACAAGCCTTTGCTAATAACAGTTCTTTTCCCGTAACAGGTATAGTCATTTGATTTCATGTAATAACACGTGATACCCATTCAGTGCCTGCATGCAGCGTGCACTGTTCTGAGCTCCTGACGTATCTCCTTTACTTGTCACAACAAGCCGATGGAGGGATTCTCTTTTCCCCCCTTTTACAACTGAGAAACTGAGGCACAGAGCAGTTACGTGTCTAAGGTCACATAGTTCATAAGTGACAGAACCAAGAGTAGCACAGGTGTCCGACCGGCCAGGAGCTCTTGTCGTCACACAGCTGGGTGCAGGGGCCACCAGGGGCGTTGTCACCCAGGTCCCTCGCCTTAGACAGCCGTCGTCTCGTGTCTGGTACCCCAGTTACGCAGCAGAACCCTCGAAACCTGCCCTCACACCCCTCCCCGAATGCGTCAGTGCGTTCTGGGGGCTCTCCTTTCCAGACGTGCCAGCCTGGCACCCATGCCACTCGGCCACGACCATCTGAATGTCAGTGTTCCTCATGCTCTCTGCGTCTGTGAGCGTCTGCTTCAGCACAGCAGTGACGGTGTCGTCCCTGAACCCCAGGACACAGCGCCGTGACTTCCCACCTGCCCAGTGTGGCACAGCACATTTAGTAGGATTTTAAGCTCCCTTTTGCTGCTGAGAGCATGACTCAAGGTTAGAAAAATACCTTATGCAACTAATGAATTTTTAGAAAGGGGTTTGAAAGGTAAGAGAGTTGGGGCAGCCGCGTCTCCAGGGGAAATTCTGCTGCCTGTGCTCAGGTCCCATGGCAGTGAGTCGCACCCACAGGATGGGCCAGTAGGTTATTCCAGCCTCTGTTCTCCAAGGGCTTGTGTCGGGAAAGCAACTCATCTGCTCAGTACATTTTTGAAGAGGGCATATTTTTAATTTGGCAAGATAGGTGTTTTAAGTTTTCTCTCTAGTTATTCATTAAAAACGTAAAATGAAGTCTGCTTTAAATTCAAGTTTGTTGAACTGTTGAAGAGGGAAAACCTCCCACTTAGGGGACTGAGCTTAACCTGTTTGGTAATAACTGTGCTGTTTCTTTTCTGTGCTGTTGCTTCGCCGCCAGCATCCAGCAACTTACGTAGAGACTTAGACTGGAGGGGGCCCCACAGGATCCCCGCGAAGGATCGTGTAACCCAGTGCTTATCAAGCGTTTCTTCCTGTGACCTACAGTTGCTTTCAAGCTTTTCATCTTGACCCAGTGTCTAAGACTCCAGCGGAAGTCTCACAAAGCTGTAATTCCCTTACATGTGAAATGCACTGCAATGTATCTTCTTCTATCAAATGCTGCCTTGATCTGCACTTTGGAAAAAAAAGACCCACGTCTGGTGTTTGGCACGACACAGTCTCCTCCTCGTGTTCTATCACAAATCACATGCCTCTGTTTAATCTGAAAGTGTAGCTACGTACGTAGTCCTTCAGGACGTTCAAGGGTATCGGTGGAGCCAGTGGGCAGCACGGTAGGAGCCGGTGCCATTTGCACCAGCAGGCGTCTGTTTGACCCGGTGGTGGGAGCGGACGGTGAGCCTGCACTGAACTCCACAGTCAGTCAGGGGGCTGTGCAGGTACTTTGAGCAGAGGAATGCCAGTGGCCTCTTTTTTGTCTGCTTCACCAGACGCTCTCACACATGCAGTCCATAGGTCACGGGTATATGCATTTGGCATACATTTCGCAGGAGGGGTGGTAGCCCAAAGCTCCGTGAGGTCCTTACAATCAAGGTACAATATACAAGTACACCATCTCGAGGCTTCTGTAATCGGAAGCCCCCTGCTGACAGCAGCTTCTCGCCCTTTCTCAGTATTCCTGACGCCTCAGGGTGTGTCTGAGTGTCACTGACCAGCTCTTGTGAGTACCAGTAGATGGAGGGACAAAAGACAAGGCAAGAAAGAAGAACATGAAGAAAGTCAGAACCACTTATTAAAATACATAAAATAAATGATATTGATACAGAATTGAAAGAGGAAAGATTTTTTTTTTTTTTAGTAAAGGATACTTGAAATGAGCACTGACTTTTCCAAGAAATATAATCACTTTTTCAAAAATCAAACTATAATCAGTACAGTGGAATCATGCAATAAGAACATGCAAAAAGATGATCTAAACATATTTTTCAAAGAAAACAAAGAATATTTCTGAATATCCTAGGCTTAGTAATAAGTCTATAATTCAGTTTCCCCTCATAGGTATAACTTTATTAAAAGTGAACAGGAACGGGCATTAGATGAATTCTGTTTATTTCTTTCACCATCTCTGAAAGCCTATATTTAGGCATCTGTGACTCTTTCCTTTCACACAGAAGAGCTGACTGCCCTCTCCTGTTGCCCGTAGTGGCCTGTGATTGGTGTTGCTGGGTGTCCTGTAGTTCCCAGTCACTGGTCTTTTATCCTCACTTTCTTCTACCTTAGATTGAAATTCTCCCAAGTAATAGATATTTTGACCAACCAGAAGCCACTGTGAATATTCTGAGACATTAGAAGGCATCATGGTTTCTCCCAGTCAGCCCTAAATCGGACCAACTGGATTCTAACTGTATTGAAGCTAATCTCAGCTTGACCTTGCAGAGCCAGGAAGTGGGGTGGGAATTGGGGTAAGGATGGAGACCATGGTCAGCACGGTCCATGCACTTTGACCTTCAGGACCGATCATGGGATCCAATGACTTTTTTTGTGTGTACTTTTAGAATAGTTTTTAAATTAACATGGATAACATTCCCCAGTGAGTTTTCATGTAATAATTATGAGTGTGATCAAAAAATACAGTGAATGTTTACATTTTTTAAAAATGTGTTACAGTAAAAGACACATTACCATTAATCCCCCCGAAAATACTCCCCCTCACTTCAAACACACTTTCCCCATTGTTCTTGCCACTTTTCTGTAGCAGTTCTGTTAAGTCCTGTTTCCTGAGTGTCTTTAGTTGCACTGTCGTGGCTGCCTCCATGTCCTGAATCACTTTGACTTTGGGAAAGAGCCGGAAATCGCAAGTGCCAGATCCGGTGAATAACGTGGTTGAGGACACACCGTAATGTTTTTATTTGACAGAAATTGCCGTATACCAGAAGCGATGTGTGACATGGAACATGGTCACGATGGACGATGATTTATGGCACACTTTAAAATGCACCTTCTCTCAACCGTAGCTCACACCCGACTGCACCGAACAAGCTGAAACTTGTCACACACTGTTACTAAGGTTCCACACGCCACTTCCCATATTGAAGAGCCCTGCCTTTCCGTTGGATGGCACTTGGCAGCAGGAGTCACCGTATTTTGTGATCACGCCTCATACATTTACTTTTTTTTCAAGAGTTCTTAATTTCAATTTTTTTCTGAAGTGTAAGTAATGAATTGCTTTAAATATAATTTAATGTTACTTAAGATTAGGTTTAAGGAGAAGATTTTCTTGTCATGACAGGAAAATACTGTATTTGAAATTTTAACAAAACAGTGTTTTTGTTCTTGATATTAAATTTATTTTAATTTTGGGGTACTGAACAGTGGCCTATGTATCATTTATTAATGGGGCACACTGCTAAGTGTTTTGTCAAAATCTGCATCCGTTATGCAACTTTAGGAATCTCTGTTCAAATATCTAACATGAGAAGACTGCAATTTCTGTGTCTGACCAGTTTATTTGCTTGCCTTCTCCAGCTAAGCCAAATTCCAAGCTTTTATGCCCAAATTTTAGACCTGTCATGTTTAAAGTAAAGAAAATGAAAGTGTAAGCACTGTAAGACTCTGGGCCTGGACAACAATGGCCGCCAAAGAACCATCTCTTTGTCTGTATCTGCCTGTTTTTTGCTCGATTTACAATAAAATGAAGAGTATACATGGATTCATATTTCAAAGAAACACAGTGCACATAGTTTTCAAATATACAAATGTAAATTGATGTACATTACACTGGGGAAATGAAAATTGGTGTCGTTTTGTTACCTGTATTATTTATGTTACGAGAAACAGAGATTAAGGAAAACAAAGCACGTGTGCAGATTTGCCTTCAGCTTTCTAGAAATGTTAGTTTTATTTTGAATTTGGTTTTCAGTGCTTCTGAGTTTTCTCTTTGACAAGTTTTCCCTCTAGAAGTGACCAACTTTGTCACAAAAGAGCCAGCAGTCATGGTAGACTACACTTTCTCCCTGCGGCGGTGCCATTTGGCTGTTCTGATGGCTGAGACTAGTAAATACAATGTTTTTAAATTAACAGATGAACTCAGTGTAGGTGCCCCTCTTTGAGGAGGCCTAAGCTGGCTGGTGCGTGCCTCGCTCTGAAATAGAACTGACTGCCGATGGGAACAGAAACAGGATCTGACTTACCAGCTGCCATGTTTGCATCGCAGTATGTGATCGAATCCCACTGCCTGCACCTGCGGCAAAGCCCATGCCTCGCCCGTGCCCAGGGCTGCAACTCAGCTGCCAGGCCGATAACTCTTAGGTGATAACTCTTTCTTTCGCGCTAGAGAGAGGAAGAGGATTAGGCCTTGAGGCAACTAAACTCTGGAAATATTTTAGCCTCAGCAACACCTTCTTCCCCCTTATAAATCCTATACTTAATGCCTTGGAATTTGACATTTTATTATAGATAAAGAAATTGCACTATTTCCATTTAGGAAAGCTCATTTCATTTATTCATGGACTTAATTCTACCTTCTAGCAAACTTCAGAAAAGAGTGGCTGCCAAGATGTACTATAACCTGTTTTCTCAAATGCTTTTCTCATTTCTTCCTAAAAGCATTCTGGGGGTGACTGTAATTAGGGTGTGTGCACCCTGTGTGTAGCCGGTGGGAGTGACAGAGCAGTCACCCAGAACGCCCAGAACGTGGCATCTCGGCAGCAGCTGGCACCAGGCTCTCAGGGCTGGCCATGCCGGCGGGGGCTAGTGTGTGCTGAACAGAACACCATGGGTTCCTTTGGTGTAAAAATGAATGGACAGTTATTTGCAGGGAATAGTTAATGTCAGCTTTTGTAAAAATCAGCACAGTTTCCAACCCTTGACACACTTATCAAGAAGAGGATGGAAGGTGGATACTCCTGACTGCCAGAAAGGGCGTGAAGAGAGCTAATGACGTCTGCCGCTCTGGGGCATGGTTCCCAGGCCGTGCAGACCTCTGTGTAGGCGTACCAGCACCTCCGGGCCTAACAGCTGAAGCGCTCACAGTGTTACCGGAAGCTCACCATCCTCAGAGTTGTCACAAACATGGCCGTCCACGTGAAGGCTGCATCACTTAGTTGGGTTAATAAACAAAAAGTGTGACAATTTCAGTTAGTTCTGGTTTTCCAGTTCTTTAGTTTTAAAAAGGGTGGAAGGAAGTAGGGAGGCAGGAATAAGGGAAGTAAATGTGTACGTTTGATCCCAATAAAGATGATGCTAGTTTTCCCTGCTATGTCAGGGGCATCATTCATCCCGAGCTCATCTCACCTGGTCACATGGCTGGCTACAACTGTTGGGGATTATTTTGGGATTGTGTGATGCAAAAGCGGTGAACTTGGCCAAATGGTTTGGCTTTAATTGTTACCACATGCTTGCTGGCAAAATGCTTTTGTGAAACTGGGTTTGACTAAAACAAAATCATATGCTCAGTCATCAGGCTTGCATCTGAGCACCTCTTGACGTGTTCAAAAAATAATTCACTCCCAAATGATGACTGTTTCCTTGTTTACCTGAGTAGTGGTCGTCATACTGAGAGCATTTGATGTCAGAGGTAACTCGAAACTAGTTCCTTGTCTCCCATGGCACCTGGAACAGCCACCTCTGCTTAGCTCCACAACTCTGATCTGAGCACCCGAGATGGCCCCGTCCGCTGCAAGCTTTGAACTTGAAATGGTGGCAGAAAGAAGTAGTCATTTCGCCCTGCTCACACTGTGATCTGCACGTTTCCTTTTAACTTGGACAGCATAGAAATCCACCTTATTTTCACAGAATAGCCGTCGGAGTTCATTGAGTAGATGTATCATTATTTACACTCATTAGACACAGGATGTGTTACAGCCGCCCAGTGAGGAGCCTGTGATGCTGTCTTTGAAGAAAGTCACAGTCATCGGTCGTGGCCCAGCTTTCTTTACTGTGTGGAATGACTGTGAACAGAGCCAAACTTGGGGTTTTCTTAGGAAGCCCAAGCTTAAATGAAGGCAGCAGGCACCTCTGATATTCACAAGTGGAAGAACACTCTGCACACGACGGAAGTTACAGGACAGTATTTGTGCAGCCGTCATTTTACTGCAGACACACACAGGTCACTGAGATTTGGTGACAGTTTCTGTCCCAAAACATGGAAGAATGCCCCCCATCTGGTAGAGTAAGGCCTCAGACACAGTTGTTGGAAAGACCATGCACAAACTGTGTGCCAAGTCTCTGAAGGACGCACAGACTCAGGAAACATGGCCCCTGCTTGGTCGCGTTGGTGAGACAGAAATCCCAGGGACTGAGGGGGAGCAGGTGTTAGAGTTGGTTATGGAGAGCAAACTGTGCTGCACTCTTGTAGGGTGACACTGGCGGGACAGGCTCGGGAGAGGGGACCACTGTGTTTACCTGTCACGCACTCCAGGGACACGGGGTTGGAGCCTGGCGTGCATGGCCTCACTCCCCGTCACCTGAGTTAGAGCCCTCCAAGCTGATACAGAAAATCCACGACCTGCAAATGACCTTCTATGATTGTGGGTGAAGCCAAAGGCTCTCTTCTCTGCCTTGGAGAAATTTTGGAGGTGGATTCAGAAAAGATTTTAATGGCCAAGGACGACATCCAAGGACAAGATAGCTGGAGTTAAAGACTGGACATCATACAGTCTGTGAGCTTGGGGCTTCATGGCTTCTACCAACCCCCTCTGTGGACGGTGGTGGTTTGTGTGACAACGTAAATGTTTCTTTGAATCCACGTTTTCCGTGTGGTGGCCATCACTGCATGCTGAGGACAGGTCGTAGCACACATCATTGTTCTTTTGTGGTGACTTTTCAGAAGCTTTATATCCTGTGAGTGGCTGCTTTTCCCGCCCTCTGTAGCTCTGTGAAGGCCACGGCACCCGAGGTGGTTTGGAGAATAAGAAGGAATTTACCATTTGTGGGGGTGAGTGGGAGGCGGGGACACAAAAGAAGTGTGAACGTTCTACATGTGGGGTTTACTTTAGAGTTTAGGGTACACAGTGAGTGTTTTCAATTCAGAAAATACAGTTTCTCGCTTACTTTCAGTGAAAGCCCAGCTCATGGGAAAATTTAAGGTATGAGTTTGAGGAACTAGCAGATTATTTTATTGAAAGTTCTAGTTGTGAGTTGTGGGCGTATGACTTGGTAAATGGACTGGAGTGACTTCAGTTTAGAAGCGGCGTGATGAAGGCTGTTTGACAGTTGGCTGTGTAGAACTTTCCTGTGAAATAAGGGAGAGCAGAGACAAAGAGATGTTTGCTAGACTCTCATAGCGATCGCTCTTGCCGCCTGTTGTAGTGACACAGGCATGCGTGGCGTCCCCCGTGCGAGGATGTGAACAGATGCGCGAGGAATAGCCTCTCAGCGTGACAGTTGTTAGAACCTGGAGACTTGGGCTACGTGGATCTATAACATTTACGTGTATTCACCCAGCTTCACAGGGATTGTTTCAGTTTGTCTCATTTAACCCTCTCAGCCATTTTATAACATGTAGGTGCTTCCAACTTACAAGATGGTTGATCTGAGTATGACCCACAGTTCACACTCGTCAGAACCGAATGAAACCTCGGGCCTGTCTGTGAGGACACTGGCTGCAGAGGCTGAGGGAGAGTTGCCAGCAGCTCGTTAGGAGACGAATGCCTCCCACATGCCCGGCTCAGTGCTGTGCCTTGGCTCACGTCTAACACAAACTTTCTTCTCTTTTTCCTTTTTTTAGTGCGACTTCATGACAGCATATCGGAAGAGGGCTTCCATTACTTGGTGTTTGATCTGTGAGTACAACGCACTTGTGTTCACTTCTTTTTTGCTATCTCTTTGAAGACCATTTTGAGTTAAACATGCTTTTTTCCAATCTACAGTCCAAATTAATGACCCTGTAATTTTGTAAAATGTTCTTCAAATAACATTCAACTCTAATTCTTTTGAAAAGAGGTGACAGCTCCGCAGTGTCTGTTGAAACCCTAAGTTAATCTTCATACTTGAGACAGTGCAGAGTCTGTTTCCTTCCGGATTCTGGGTTGTGATGTCGTTAGCAGTGCTGGGTTTACCTTGGGGGAATAACAATGGTGACCGCTGACTTTCCACTTAGTGTTTTAAGAGTATGTGTAATCTGTTACCTTGTATGAGAAGACGCCGAGGAAGGAGACTCGAGGCTGCTTAATTCAGGGGCTCAGACACCCTCAGACTCCCACCTCCCCACCCGCCCATTGGCTTGTCCCCAGACTGGCTTGGGCCAGCTTAGTACTCGTGGTAATGCCCAGTGGAGGATGTCGTCTCATGTTCTCTTCAAGAATAAAAACCTTACCCAGAAAATTGGGAGTATTTCTTTCCATTGGCGGGATTGGGTCACGTGCCTACTTCTGACCAGTCACTGGCAAGAGAAGTGGGGTCACCAAGATTGACTTGGACTGACCAGGATTTGTACACTGAGGTTCTGTCACAAGAATGAAGGGACAGTAATGAGTCTTGGGGCACAGTCCACAGCCTCTGCTCTGGCCAGATCCACACATGGGGGGGAGGCGTTGATAAGAACCCCGTTTCTGAAAATCAGTTTGATGTTTCGTATCAGAAATGTTCATATCATTTGACACATTTCACTTCTAGGAACAAAGTCTGTAGACAGTATACTCCAATTTCAGGTAATGCTCCGTGCTGACAGATGGCCATTGTATCATCCTTCATAAGGAGGGGGGAAAAAACAAAACCTAAGGACCCCATAATAGAGAAATGGTTGTAATTGCAGTGGATTCGTATACTGGACTGCTCGCCAGCATTGTAATGTGATGCTGGGACACAGATAAGAAATTGTTTCATGGACCTGAGCCTGAAGGTGCTAAGTTTGGTTGGTTCAGCCCTTCAGTGATAGTGAGGAATCAAGTTCTTTCTGTCTGTTCTTTGTTGTGCGTGAGCTCGTCTCATGCTCTGCCTGCCTGATTTCCAGGTGTCACACTGCCTTCCAAAGTCAGGGAACAGGAGAATATTAATTCCATTGCATATGATTTTATCCGCAGGGAAAATCTTTCTCATCCGTCCCTCAGAAATAGTGTTAATCCTCGTGCAGAACTGCGTCCCATGCTCATGTGTGAGGCAGGCGTTGGGGAAGTGTGGGGACAGAGCCCCAGAAAGTAGTTTACAGGCTCTCGGCCTCACGTGGAAAGGTGCTGGCTCGGGTGGTGAATGGCCGTCGGCTGTGGCCTGTTAGCCAATTGGCCACTGGTATAACTGCTGCGGCTACGGAGGATTGCCGAGGAGCCGAGCCGAGCAGAGCCGAGCAGAGCTGAAGAGAGCAGAAGAGGAGGGCTGAGAGAGAGAGGAACAGAGTCGAGAGAGTGGAGGAGAGTCGTCGGTCGGTCGGTTGGCGGAAAGGCGGACGGCAGGTCACACGTCCGGTGGGCCCAGCCTCCAGTGAGACCATAGTGGTATGACTCCCCTACCTATGGCTCCGTGGGTGTTCCTTTTCGGCCTCACCATATCCTGCGTTCTTGTATGGGGAGCGGGAGCAGAGACCCCACAGGACGCCCCGCCTGAAAGATGGCGCGGCGAGAAGGCCTCCGTGCACGACAAATGGCGCAGCGAGCAGGGTCCCCCGCCCGACAGGAAGGGAGTAGAGTTACCCTTGGCTTTGACCGGTCGGGAGAGGGAACCAGCTGCCTCCCCCCACCCCCCAATCATCACGTCAGTGCTTTGTTTTCAGGACAGAGGCGTCCTGCCTGCCGGCTGTGGGTGCCTGGCGTGCGTGCTGGCGGTGGGACCCTGAGGCCGGACTGTGCGCAGCCCCTGCACGGCCCTCCCGTGGCCGCGGCCCTCCTCCTGCCTACTCAGTCCTCTCTCACAGCTCACATTTGCCCGTCTGTGGTTCTGTCATCCATTCTGCAAGAAGTCCCTTTAGTCGTTCTTTTAGGGTCCATATGCTAGCAGCCAATTGTTCGCGTTCCTTTTTCTGAGAATGTCATGATTCTCTCCTTCACTCCTGAAGGATATTTTTGCCAGATGAAGAACTCTTGGTTGACAGTTATTTTCTTTCACTGTTGTGGCAATTCCTGCTGGATTCTTTGCTTTTTGATGAGAAATCTTTTGTCATTTTAATTGTTTTTCCCCTGAAGGTAAGGTGTTATTTCTCTCTGGCTGCTTTAAAGTTGTCCCCTTTGTCTATATGTGAGTAGCTTTCAGAAGTTTGACTATGATGCATCTTGGCCTGGATTTCTTGGCGTATATCTTTTTTGGTGTTTACTTAACCTCTTGAATACGCAGGTTTGTGTCTTCTGCCAGATGGAGAATTTTTAGGCATTGTTTCTTCTAATAGTTTTTCAGCCTCACCTTCTTTTTCCTCTGCTTCTGGAACTGATGACAGGAATGTTAGATCCTTTGCTCTAGTCCCACAGACCCCCCCAGGGTCCGTTCGTTTTATTTCATGTCTGTTGTCCAGATTGGGTGACTTACATTTTTCTCTTTTCAAATTTGCTGGTCCTCCCCTCAGTTTTTTCTGTTCTGCTGTTAAGCAAACCCTTTGAGCTTCTCATTTCAGTTACTGTATCCACTGGAGCTTTTTACTGTAGCCGAAAAGATGTCCTTGTAGATAATTCCCACTGCATCGTCATTTTGGTTTGGGGTCTACTCATTGTTTTTTTTCTTCTTCTCGTTGAGATTTCCCTAGTTCTTGACGTGGTCAGTGATTTTGTATGATGTCCTGGACACCTGGGGTGTTATTTAATGAGACTCGGGGGTAAGGAGGTGCCATCTTACTCCTGGAAGTTTGGGGGGCGGGAGCCCCGGGTTCCTGCTCCGCCTCCCTGGGTGCCTGGGCCATCCCTCCTGCTGCTGGGAGCACAGACTTGGTTTTCTGTATTTAGTGAGAGGAACGCATCCAGCCTGTTTCTCAAACCTGTTGCTGTTTCTCGGTGGATTAATTTGTCAGATTTCCTTTCTAAGTAAGTCAGGCTGCAGTGTTGTAAACTGGGACCTTCGTGACAGAACCGAGTTCTGACCATGGCTCCATCAGAGACTAAAGCTGCTCCTCTGCCACCTATGTCCAGTACATGAGCCTAGGAACGAAACCAATGCAGGACAGGTTAATAGGAGAAAAGGCACCCAATTTGTGTTAATATTTATGTGCACGGAATTCATAGAAAAGAAGTGGAACTGAAAGGAGCCGGGAGACGGGGGGGGGGGGTCCAGCCCTCACCTTCAATGACGAGAACCACTCTCCTCGCCCTGGTGCATGGAGGGGGCACCTTCCTCAAAGGGAAATGTGCGGCCTGCTCTTAGGCAGAGAGGCAGAGGCAAGAGCTCTTCCTGTGCGTGTTGATTCTCAGTGGCCTTTCGCTCAAAGCAGTCCTGATGCCAAGTGACGTTTTCTGAGGCAGCATATTCTGGGGCGCACTCTAGGGTGATGTATTCTGATAACTCGGGCTCCATGAATCACTTCAGTGTCAGGTTAAATGCAAAAGGAAGGCATCCTTCTTACCAGGCCAGGCCTTTCCATAGCCACCAAGTTATTTATGTCCACATATTAATGTTGAAAATTTCTCTTTTCCTTACTAAATGGAGAAAATGATAAGAATCACATAGGTTTTTATTTCTGTACACCTGGCGCACAAGCTTATATTGGTCATGTTAGTTTCAGGTGTACAGTACAGTGATTGGACACTTCTATGCCATAGAGTGTGATCACCCCACTCATCCTAGTGACCATCTGTCCTTGTGTAAACCTATCAGCATAGTACTGACTATGTTCCCCTTCGCCTTTCACCCATCCCCTCACCCTCTCCCTTCTGGTAACCATCAGTATGTTCTCTGCATCTCTGAGTCTGTTTCTGTTTTGTTTGTTTACTCTGTTCTTTAGATTCCACACATAAGTGAGATCACATGGTTTGTCTTTCTCTGTCTGACTTATTTCACTCAGCACAATACCCTCTGGGTCCATCCATGTTGTCACAAATGGTAAGATTTCCTTCATTTATATGGCAGAGTAATACTCCATTGTATAAATGTATCACAATTTCTTTGTCTAATCATCTATTGATGGACATTTTGGTTGTTTCCATGTCTTGACTATTATAAATAATGCTGCAGTGAACATAGGGGTGCATATATCTTTTCAAATTAGTGTTTTTTGGATTTCTTCAGATAAATACCAGAAGTGGAATTGTCGGATCATACGGTAGTTGTATTTTTTATTTTTTAAGGAACCTCCACACTGTTTTCCATAGCGGCTGCACCAATCTGCAATCCCACCAACAGTGCACCAGCGTTCCCTTTTCTCCACATCCCTGCCAGCACTTGTTGTTTGTTGATTTATTCATGGTGCCATTTTGACTTGGGTGAGGTGGTATCTCACTGTGGTTTTTATTTGCATTTCTCTGATGATTAGTGACATTGAGCATCTTTTCATATCTATTGGCCATCTGTAGGTCCTCTTTAGAGAAATGTCTCATGTCCTCTGCCCATTTTTTGATCAGATTTTTTTTTTTTTTTGAGTTGTGTGAGTTCCTCATATGTTTTGGATATTAACCCCTTAGCAGATATATGATTTCCAAATATCTTCTCCCATTCAGTAGGTTCTTTTGGTGAAGGTTTCCTTCACTGTGCAGAAGCTTTTTAGTTTGATGTAGTCCCATTTGTGTATTTGTTCTTTTGTTTCTCATGCTCAGAGGGATGTCTCCAAAAAGATGTTACTCAGGCAGATGTCAGTTGACTACCAGTGTTTTCTTCTAGGAGTTTTATGGTTTCAGGCCTTACATTTAAGTCTTTAACTCATTTTGACTTTATTTTTGTACATGGTATAAGAGAGTGGCCCAGAATCACAGGTTTAGATAAAGTGTATTTTTCCATGCACCATCTTTTATCCAACACGCAATAATTATCTAATTGTGGTAGTATTCTATGAAGAGGAAAAGTAAGTCGCTTCATAAAAATGCACACTTTAAAGATAGTTAACAAAAGTATGCTCTTAAAGTTATCAATGAACTGCTCATCTGGGAAAATTGGACCGCACTTAGCCAATTGGTTCCAAGATAAAATGACAGGGATTCCTCAGGGAGGAGCGTTCCATGTGTCACGTCCTTCCGGCAATGGTTTGGCTCGCGCTCACTTCCTGTGGAATGTCGGCTATGCAGATCTGATGGCAAGTTCTATTTTCAGAGGTGCATTGAGTCTCCTAATGGCACACTTTTCCCAAGAGGCTCTGAGTGCCCTGAAAAAATCATTTCTTCTTGCCCTTTTGAACTTACCTTTCTTATTCAGGCGTCCGTGCACTGTCCCCAAGAACAAAGTGTGATGGTCACTCTTGCAGGTAGACTCAGGAATCCCAGGAAAGGCCTGCAGGGAAGCAGAGCCCTTCCTCCCCACACAAGCGAGCTCCCGAGTTGTAGACACAGCCCTCCTCGGGGATGGGCCTGGTGGGGCACTCGGGGCACTCGGCCGCTCCGGGAGGCAGGACGGGGCAGTGCAGCTGGGATGGGGGGCTCCCAGGGCAGCGGCCTCCAGGCACAGCCCTGGCCTCGGGTCCACAGGTGGTCCTGCCTGCTGCAGGACTGATGGGAAATGCGGCCTGATGACAGCGGTCGTCTGCAGGTGGCCTGTGTGACACAGAGGCTGTATCGTGTGCATGGCAGTGGAAATTCCACCGCTCTAAGTGAATGTGTAAGAGCCATGCTTGGGATGATTTTGTCATCTCAATAGGGTGCTAAAGTGGCCGGTTTGGGGGGGGGGGTCCCAGAAGGACTGCTGACCGGAAAGGACAGACCTAGTGTTGGTCTCAGAGCTGCCCAGGGCTGAACCCTTAGCGCCTCTTGTCTCTGAGCCTCGTTCTTCTCATGCACAGGGAGGAAGTTTGGGGGGTGTCTTCAGTCCTTTCCTGTTCTGAGAGGCCAGGACGCTATGCTCATCAATGAGGGATTTCTGTAGAATAGGACTCCTGATGTCATTTTTAAATTTCAGATAATTTCTTACAATTCTACCATATTAGAGAAAAATGCAGTTGTTACATCTTCAAAATAAACGTTTTTTCTCCTAGCAAAAACACGTCTTGCTGCATGCAGTACTTCTTATTTTCTCTGTTTTAAAGTTTGTGTTTTACCCCAGGTAAGAAATTCTGTTCGTCACCTGCCTCCTAATGAAAGACGTTGATGCCTAATGTTTAAGGGAGAAAACACTGTTTCTGAACATTTTTAAGTAAATGTCCCAGTTGGATAAACTGACAAAGGGAGCACCTCGTGGCTGCCTCCCTGCCCGTTTTATCTATTCATACCGGCCAGAAAGCTTGGTCAAGTGGCATGTTTTGTAGTCATTATTAGGAAACCGTGTGTATTTTTAACTTTTGCAAATTTTGAAATGATGTAATATTAAATATACTTTTTCAAATTACACCCCTTGGACTGGGGAGCTGATAGTTTCATTGCTAATGTCAGGACTGAAGGATGAGGCAGACACCATCCCTTCCTCCCAGATTTTACAATTCAGAGAGGGGATCAGGCTGCGTCAGGAAGTCTGGTTTAGACCGAATGAGGCCAACGCTGTGAGGGGTACACATTGCCTTTGGGGAGACAGGTGTCTGGGAACACGGGAAGAGCTGGGTTGAGGCAGACAGTTACATCTTCGGGAATTTCCTTCATGCAGCAAACGCACACTTGGTGTGTACTCACTCAGCACAGACCACGGGTGAGCAGACCGAAGGCAGGTGAGCAACAGTGCTTGCCTCCCAAAGAACTGAAAGCGATGTCATACATTCTCTCATCACTAGAGTATGTGGTTGCATAACTGCCAAGTCAGCGTTCACAAAACACAGAGATGGTGTGACAAGTGTGACATGTCTGTGAAGGTGTCTGACGTGTGCCCTAGCCGCTGGCTCATCCTTCCGGTTATTTGGCCAAATCCTTCTCTGTGCCGAGAACACTCCTGTGTGTCAGAAGGGTGTATGTTCCACCCAATTCCAGTGATTAGTACCTCTTGGGGGTGGAAGGCCAGTTTGATTTTTCTGAAGACCTCGTGCCTACTATTCACAGCACATTGTATCCCTCTGAAAACCTACCTAGTGTAACCTTGGCTGCTTTCAAATCTGGCGTTTATGAAGAAAGTTTGTATAAATACCTGTGTACAGTATTTGTGTGGACATAAATTTTCAGCCTGTTTGAATAAATACCAAGGAGTGTGATCGCTGGGTCGTCTGGTGAGAGGACATTGAGCTTTGTAAGAAAACTTCAAACTGCCGTCCACGGCGGCTGCACCGTGCTGCGTCCCCACGAGCGGTGACTGAGTTTTGGTGGCTCCACGTCCTCGGCAGCATCTGGTGCTGTCACTGCTTTGGACTTTGACCAGCCTCTCAGATGTGAGGTGGCATCTGGCTGTTTAATTCGCGGCTCCTGGTGATATGTGGTGTGGGGTGTCTCCTCCTGTGCTTGTTTTGCCACCTTTGTGTCTTCTTTAGTGAGGTGTCAGGTCAGGTTTTTTTGCACACTTTTTAACCAGATTGTTTATTTTTTGTTGTTGAGTTTTAAGAATTCTTTGTATAATTTGGGCAATAGTCGTTTATCAGACGTGTCTTTGCAAATATTTCTTCCGATTCTGTGTCCTGTCTTCTGATTCTCTTGACATGGCCTTTTGCAGAGCAGAAGTTTTTAATGAAACACAGCTTACAGTTATTTCTTTCATGGACTGTGCCTTTGGTGTTGTACCTAAAAGGTCATTGCCATCCCCAAGGTCATCTAGATGTTCTCCTGTATTATCTTCTAGGAGGTTTATAGTTTTGCATTTCATGTTTAGGTCTGTGGTCCATTTTGAGTTAATTTCTGTGGAGGGTGTAAGGTCCGTGTCTGGATCATATTTGTTACATGTCATGTCCCGTTGTCCCAGCGCCATTTGTGGGGAAGACCATCTCTGCTCCGTGTTGGTGCCTTTGCTCCTTTGTCAGAGATCTCCTGTGTGTGAGGGTCTGTGTCTGGGCTCTGGGTTCTGCTCTGTTGGTCTGACTGTTCTTCCATCGATACTGTAGCCTTTTAGTGAGTCTTGGAGGTCGTCAGCCTCAGTCCTCTGACTTCGTTCCCCTTCACTTCTGTGCTGGCTGCTCTGGGCCTTTGCCTCCGTAGGAACTGTAGGGTCAGTTTGTCCATCCACAAAAGGACCCACTGGGATTTGGGTTGAGGTTGTGCAGAATCCACAGATCAAGTTGGGAGGAAGTGGCATCTTGACGATATTGAGTCTTCCTGCTCGTGGACGTGGGGCATCTCTCCATTTACTTATTTCCTTGAGATGTTTCATCGGTTTTGTTATACATATATGTGTGTGTGTGTGTGTGTGTGTGTGTGTGTGTGTATGCGTGTGTGTGTGTGTGTATTACATATTTCGTTAAACTTCTACCTAAGGATTTCATTTTTGAGGAGTTTAAAGTGTTTTTTTATTTCAATTTCACTTGGTCATTTCTAGTATCTAGGAAATAAATAGACTTTTCTGTGTTAACCTTGGATCCTGCAATTTGCTATAATTGCTTCGTTCCAGGAGTTTTATTGTCAATTCTTTAGGATTTTCTACATAGTCATAATGTCACCCATAAACAAGGACCGTTTGATTTCCTTCTTCCCAATGTGTATACTTTCCTTGCCTTTTCTTGTCTCCTTGCATTAACAACGACCCCCAGCACAGTGCGAAAGCAGTGGTGAGCAGGGATGTCCTGCCGTGTCCCTGGGAGGCTTTGAGTTTCTCACCATTAAGCGAGTTGTCAGCTGTGGTACTTTGTAGATGCTCTTTGTCAAGGTGAGGAAGCCACTCCTGTTCCTAGTTTGCTGGGGGTTGTTATCATGAGTGGGTGTTGGATTTTGCCAAATGTTTTTTCTGCACCAACTGATATGATTGTGTGATTTTTCTATTTTTGCTTGTTGTGTGAGGGATAACATTCATTGATAGTCACATGTTGAACCAGCCTTGTTACCTAAAATAAATCCTTTTTGTTCAGAGTGTATAATTGTTTTTATACATTGTTTGACTCGATTGCTAGTATTTTATTGAGGATTTTGTATGCGTGTTCATAAGGGATATTGGTCCATGCTTTTCTTTTCTTATAGTGCCTTTATCTTGTTTTGGTGTTAGAGTAATTCTGGCCTCATAAAATGTGTTGGGATATGTTCACTCTGCTTCTGTTTTCTGGATGAAGTTGCAGAGAATCAGTACTATTTCTTCCCTTAAGTGTTTGGAGTAAGTCACTAGTGAACCCTTCTGGGACTCGTGCTTTCTGTTCTGGAAGGTTATTATTGATTCTTTATAGATACAGGTCTGTTTAGATTCTCCATTTCTTCTTTTTTTTTTTTTTTTTTTTTTTTTTTTTTTTTTTTTTAATTAGTTTCAGGTGCACAAGACAAAGCAAAACTTAGACATTTATCATTTATATCCCTCACACTGTGTGAACCCCCCTCCCCCCATCCACTATCCCTCTGTACGTTCCCAAAACCTCTCACCTTCCATTTCTTCTTGTTTGATTCTGTCAGATTGTGTCTTTGAAAGAATGGGTCCATTTCATCAAGGTTATCAAATATGTGGGCAGTGAGTTATTCAGAATATTCCTCCATTATCCTTTCAAGGTCCATGATATCTGTAGTGATGTCACTTTTTCATTTCTGAAATTAGAAATTTCTGTCTTCTCTTTTTATTGTTACTTAGCCTGGCTATAGGCGATTCCATTTTATTGCTCTTTTAAAAGAACTAGCTTTTTTGCTTTTGTTGATTTTTCTATATTAATCTCCTTTTATCAATTTTATTGATTTCTGCTCTGATCTTTATTATTTCTTTTCTTCTGCTTAGTTTGCATTTAATTTGCTCTTCTTTTTCTCATTTCTTTTTCTTCTTTTTTTTTTTTTTAATTTTTATTGGGGAATATTGGGGAACAGTGTTTCTCCAGGGCCCATCAGCTCCAAGTCATTGTCCTTCAATCTAGTTGAGGAGGGCGCAGCTCAGCTCCAAGTCCAGTTGCCGTTTTCAATCTTTAGTTGCAGGGGGTGCAGCCCACCATCCCATGTGGGAATTGAACTGGCAACCTTGTTATTGAGAGCTCACACTCTAACCAGCTGAGCCATCCGGCCGCCCATTTTTTCTCATTTCTTAGTGAAAGCTTAGGTTGCTGATTGTATATCTTTCATCTTTTCTAAGATACAAGTTCAGTCCTGTAAATTTCCCTTTAGGTACGGCATCCCGCAAATATTGATATGTCATATTCTCATTTAATTCAGAACATTTGGAAATTTCTGTTGAAACTTCTTCTTTGACCCATTTGTTATTTAGAAATGTGTTGTGTAATCTCCATGTATTTTGAATTATTCAGCTATTTTTCTGTTATGGGTTTCGAGTTTAATTACATGTGGTCAAGAGCAAGCGTAGTATAATTTCGATTTTTCTAAACGTGTTAAGTGTATTTTATGACCCAGAATGTAGTCTGTGTTTGTGAATGTCCCATGTGAGCTTGAGACGAATGTGTATTTTACAGTTGTTGGACGAAGTGGTCTGTAGATGTCAGATATATCCAATTGATTTGTGGTGCTCTCAAGTTTACCTGCGTCCTTAATGATTTTCTGCCGGCTGCATCAATCTATTTGTAACAGAGGGACTTAGAAGTCTCCAACTGTGAGAGTGGGCTCACCTATTTCTTCTTACAGCTCTGTCAGTTTTTGCCTCCTGTATTTTGATGCTGTGTTGGCAGGTACATGCGCATTAAAGACTGTTGTGTCTTCTTGGAGTATTGGTCCCTCTATCATTATGTAATGCCCCCTCTTCATCCTTGATAACTTTTCTTGCCCTGAAGTGCAAGTTTGAAGTTTTGAAGTTTCTCCAAAGTGTGCTTTTGCCTTTGAGTATGCCTTGTAATTATTGATATAGTTGGATCATCGTATTTGTAACTATCTTCTATTTGAAGTTTCTGTTGTCATATCCTCAAGCTCAGAGATTCTTTCTTCAGCTGTGTCCAGCCTCCTAATAGTCCATCAGTGTCATCTTCATTTCTGTTACAGTGTTTGCTCTTTTATTCTGGACTTTCTTTTTGATTCTTTCTTAGAATTTCTATCTGTGTGTGCTTACAGTACCCCTCTGGTTTTGAATGTCGTCTACTTTTTCCATTAATTCCTTAGTATATTAAGCACAGTTGTTTAATTCCGGGTCTCACAATTCCAACATCCCTGCCATATCTGACTCTGGCTCTCATACTTGTTAAGTTTCTCCAAAGTGTGCTTTTGCCTTTGAGTATGCCTTGTAATTGTTGTTGCAAGGTACACATGGTGTGCTGGGTAGAAGGAACTATGGTAAACCCCTCAGTGGGGTAGTGGTGAGGTGGGGGGAGGGCGGCATTGTGCAGCCTGTGAAGAGGCCTTGGGCTCTTGGTGAACTTGGGCAGTTGGCTGTGGACTTCACCGTCCTTCTCAGTTTCGTTTTGGGTTTTTCCCACTTAAATGGAACAGGATGGCTAGAGGCAGCTGGAGTTGGGTGTTTCCATCCCCCAGATCACCTGAGCTCTGGTGAAATAGTTTCTCCCTAAGGCAGGCCTTGTTAAGAAGAACAGAATATTCTGCATTTAAAAAAAAGAAAAGTAATGGTTTCTTTCCCCTCTCTCTACTGCAAGCACGAGAAGGTTTTCTGAGATTCACTGTGAAGACCTGACAGAACTCTTGGGTGTGAAAGTCTGGGGTCCCCCAGGGCTGCCCAGCGCTTTGTCCCGCAGCCGTGTGCTCACTGAGCCTCCCGCAGGTTGTCAGGTCCAACTCAGGTGTCCTGCCCCTGCCCTCGTCCCCGCGCGGCTCCGCCCAGTGACGTGTGACGGGATCTGCGTGTCTGTGTCATTCTTAGGAGGCAGCAGTCGGCTGCCACCAGGTCTGTGGAGAACTGTTCATTGTTCAGTTTGTTCACCTTTTTCCTCATTGGGACAGAGTGGCAACTTCTATGCTCCTTACACGGCGGACCAGAAACCAGAAGTGCCCATAATGCTTTTTTATTTAATCTTGAATTTTATAAAATTCAATTAAAAACCCCTAAATTGTTTGGAATTAAAAAGACAACCAAGACGTAGTCATTTATTAGCTGAGGTCAGAAATCGAGGCTAGAAATGTAGATTTTTAAGACGTGTTTTAAGATAAGTAACTGTCTACCTCTGGTTTCTCGTATAGTACAGGCCACCAAGAATGGCAGGATGAGTAGCTTGACTGTTTCTCGGAAAAATGACTGAAACCATTCGTAATCACATGTCATTGGAACTTGCTGTCCAGAGTCCCTAAAGAGAGGTGCTGCCTCTTTCATTCCACCAGATGTTGGAAACAGTTTTCTCAGAAAGTTAAACGTGAAGTCGTGATACGTGTTAAGTTGCTGCGTCCTCACAGACACCCAGCAGCCCCTGGGTGGGACGGTTCTCTGTGGAAGAGGCTGGGATGCTGCCTGAGCATCCGTGACCATATTGAGACAGTCTGTGGCCAATCAGTGACATTATGCTGTGAAAGAACCTGGAAAAGTTACAGTTTAGAAAATGTTGGGCTAAGTTTAGCAGCAGCCTCTCCAACATGTGGTGACGTTTCTGCTGTGCTCTCGTCCATCCTGTCCCTGACCCCGGCTCATGTCTCACTTGTGCTTGGCAGGTGCTGCTCCTGGCTGCTGGCCGCCACCCCCGGCCCTGGCACCGTGGACGGTGTCCGTAAATAGATTTGTTGCTATAACACACTCATCCGGTGACTGGAATACTGACTGGGTGCTAATTATATGTCAAGCACTGTGCTAAATACGAGAGAGAACCAGGGAAGACACAATCGCTGCCCACAGGGAGCCTCCAGCCCAGGCAGGACAGGACAGGGCAGTGACCCTGGGCCAGACCAGTGCCTGCGGGGCTTCGGAACAGGGAGGGCGGCCGTGCTGAGATGGCGTGGGTGCCGTCAGCACATGTGCCGGTCCCCCATGGGGCCCAGAGAGCGGCTGGGTGGTGCTCGGCCTGAAGGCAGAGGGGCCACGGGGGCGCGATGGGACTAGAGGGGCAGAGCCCAGCTTCTGTGCCGTCCCTATCTATCAGGCCCAGGTCTTTAAAAGGGAGAGTTGAGGGGAACGATGTAGTGAGAGCTGTGTTTAGAAAAATCATTCCAGCTACTAGTGAGGGACGTATTGGTGTCCCAGTGCGAGATGCCAGTCTCTGGAGCTAAGCAGTGCCAGGAAATGAAGACAAGGGGAAGCTTTGAGAGCACCTGAGGGTGGCAGTGAAGGGTAAGGTGGCTGATGGGACCTGGCGCTCTGTGGAGGCTTCCTTCTGCTCAGAGGCCGCTTTTCTCCGATAAGTGCAATAGTCGTGGACACGAGCACCGTATCTCCTCAAAGCCTCGACTCGCTCGGTGACTGGCAAGCGTTAAAACAAGGACACTTTGTTAGAACACATTTAGTAGACTCAGGGGTAGCACTTCAGTGTTTGGAATTTGACTATATGAACAAAGTAAGTAAAATGCATCTTCTCACCAAGAAACAGATTTTGAAAAGAAGCCCTTCTCTTTGCTAACTGAGCAAGGGTGTAAACAGTACGACGACACAGGTGGCAGTAAATGGCGTTGGAGAAATGACTGGAATCATCTGACATTTTAAATAACTCAGAAGGAGAAGCAGTTTCAGCTGCATCTTCTCAGTCTCGCTGTCGACACCCCTCACTGACTCGCTGTGGGACGGTGCCCGTTGGGGGGCGCGTGGTGATGGCCACTCATGATTTAGTCCCAGGTCAGCGGCTAATACTTGACTGACTATGATTTCAGTGGCTGGTGTCTGCGTATTGGCTTTGTTATGTGCCAGCCCTCGGTCCACCTGCCCGCCCATCGCAGCTGGCCACCCAGCACGCCACACGTCTGTGTGTTACCTATGTGTTTCACGTGTGTTGGTGTGGCTATACACTTAGTAAGATTGGGGGCACACCAGAATAATTGTTTTCAGTAAGATGTTTCTTTTGTTTTAAAAATATTTTGAGAGAGAAACAGAAGTCTGATTTTTCATCGATGTTTTTAAAATAGATGTTTTGAAATCCAAATCAGCAGTTTGACATTAACCAGGAGTGTTGTTGAACCTTCAAAACAGAAAAAAGCTTTCAACGTAGAATTGTATCATATAGTATATTACATAGTGTTTTATACAGTGTATTATATAGTGTGTCATGCTCTATTATGTAGTGTATTATATAGTGTCATATATAATTTATTATATAGTGTGTTTTATAGTATATTATATAGTGTATTATGTCGTGTATTACATAGTTTATTTATACAGTGTATTGCATACTATGTTATAGTGTATTATGTTAGTGTATTATACAGTGTATTACATAGTGTATTATGTAGTGTATTTATACAGTGTATTACATAGTATATTATAGTGTATTATGTAGTGTATTTATACAGTGTATTACATGGTATATTATAGTGTATTATGTAGTGTATTTATACAGTGTATTACATAGTATATTATAGTGTATTATGTAGTGTATTTATACAGTGTATTACATAGTATATTATAGTGTATTATGTAGTGTATTTATACAGTGTATTACATGGTATATTATAGTGTATTATGTAGTGTATTTATACAGTGTATTACATAGTATATTATAGTGTATTATGTAGTGTATTTATACAGTGTATTACATAGTATATTATAGTGTATTATGTAGTGTATTTATACAGTGTATTACATGGTATATTATAGTGTATTATGTAGTGTATTTATACAGTGTATTACATAGTATATTATAGTGTATTACGTAGTGTATTTATACAGTGTATTACATAGTATATTATAGTGTATTACGTAGTGTATTTATACAGTGTATTACATGGTATATTATAGTGTATTATGTAGTGTATTTATACAGTGTATTACATGGTATATTATAGTGTATTACGTAGTGTATTTATACAGTGTATTACATAGTATATTATAGTGTATTACGTAGTGTATTTATACAGTGTATTACATAGTATATTATAGTGTATTACGTAGTGTATTTATACAGTGTATTACATAGTATATTATAGTGTATTACGTAGTGTATTTATACAGTGTATTACATAGTATATTATAGTGTATTACGTAGTGTATTTATACAGTGTATTACATAGTATATTATAGTGTATTACGTAGTGTATTTATACAGTGTATTACATGGTATATTATAGTGTATTATGTAGTGTATTTATACAGTGTATTACATGGTATATTATAGTGTATTATGTAGTGTATTTATACAGTGTATTACATGGTATATTATAGTGTATTACGTAGTGTATTTATACAGTGTATTACATAGTATATTATAGTGTATTACGTAGTGTATTTATACAGTGTATTACATAGTATATTATAGTGTATTATGTAGTGTATTTATACAGTGTATTACATAGTATATTATAGTGTATTACGTAGTGTATTTATACAGTGTATTACATAGTATATTATAGTGTATTACGTAGTGTATTTATACAGTGTATTACATAGTATATTATAGTGTATTACGTAGTGTATTTATACAGTGTATTACATAGTATATTATAGTGTATTACGTAGTGTATTTATACAGTGTATTACATAGTATATTATAGTGTATTACGTAGTGTATTTATACAGTGTATTACATGGTATATTATAGTGTATTATGTAGTGTATTTATACAGTGTATTACATGGTATATTATAGTGTATTATGTAGTGTATTTATACAGTGTATTACATAGTATATTATAGTGTATTACGTAGTGTATTTATACAGTGTATTACATAGTATATTATAGTGTATTACGTAGTGTATTTATACAGTGTATTACATAGTATATTATAGTGTATTACGTAGTGTATTTATACAGTGTATTACATAGTATATTATAGTGTATTACGTAGTGTATTTATACAGTGTATTACATAGTATATTATAGTGTATTACGTAGTGTATTTATACAGTGTATTACATAGTATACTATAGTGTATTATGTAGTGTATTTATACAGTGTATTACATAGTATATTATAGTGTATTACGTAGTGTATTTATACAGTGTATTACATAGTATATTATAGTGTATTACATAGTGTATTTATACAGTGTATTACATAGTATATTATAGTGTATTACATAGTGTATTTATACAGTGTATTACATAGTATATTATAGTGTATTATGTAGTGTATTTATACAGTATATTACATAGTATATTATAGTGTATTACGTAGTGTATTTATACAGTGTATTACATAGTATATTATAGTGTATTACATAGTGTATTTATACAGTGTATTACATAGTATATTATAGTGTATTATGTAGTGTATTTATACAGTATATTACATAGTATATTATAGTGTATTACGTAGTGTATTTATACAGTGTATTATGTAGTGTATGTGCAGTGCATTCTACAGTGTATTGCGTAGTGTGTGACGTAGTATGGTGCTGTCCCTGGGACCCTGAGTGAGCTAGATTTTGTCCCTGTCCTCAAAGAACTTGAAGTTTTTTCAGATAATCGTTTAATACCATGCATGTATTGGAAATACCATGGAGGTAATGTCCTCACACCCTTCTGTGTCTCTCTGCTACTTCTTGCTTGTCTCCTTCACATCTACTCAGAGCAGTGATCCAGGAGGTTGGCCCTTGGGCATCTTAAACTTTCCGTTCACACTCACTTCCTAAGTATCTCGTCCAGTATCAAAGCTTTAAATTCCATCTGGAAAGTAATGGCGCTCGGGTTTATAACTACAGCTCCGACCTCCACCTGAACTCCAGTCTTTATATCCTCTTGGATGTCACCACCCCCACTTGCATGTCTAATTGGAATTTTAAAATGTCTGAAATTGACCTCATCTGCCTAAGGCCAGACTCACTCCTATCAGCCAGTGGTAACTCCATCTCTCCAGTTGCTCAGGCCAAAACCACTGCAGTAAATATGGACTCATTTCTTCTTATGTAGCTTATCTGATTCATCAGCAATTCCTGTTAGTTCCAAAATATATTCAGAGCTCGATAACTCGTCACCATGGTGGTGGCACACTGTCATCTCTTGCCTAGATCACTGTAAAAAGGTGCCGACTCGTGTCCCCTCGCCTCCTGCTCTCAGCACAGCAGCCAGAGGTGTCCTGTCAGAGCATAGCGACCTGTCCCTTCTCCACTCACAGTTCTGAGCCGAGCGGCAGCCACACGCGTCCTCGTAGCCTGGAGCGAGCGAGGCATCCACACCTGCTCTCCCCTGGTCCTGAGTGTTCTGCCCGCCTGCAGGTCTGGTTCACAGGTCACAGGTTGCCGGCTCCAGGAGGCCTCTCCATGTGCCCAGCCGGAAAGTTAGCCTTTCTCCCCAGCTCTTCCCAGCTTCTTCCTCGCCTTCGTTTCTTTCTCAGCACTAGCACTACCCAGCCTGCCATAATGAAACTTCACGTGTTTGGTAATTATCTGCACCACCACCGAGTGCAAGCTCCACGAATGCAGGGCTCTTTCTCTTTCGTTCACCTTGTGGTCCCTGGTGCCTGCACATAGTAGGCATTCAATAAATATTCTTGCATAAAAGTGTACGATGCAGCTCTGGAAAGAACACAAACTTGTTTTGTAAAGAGCTTGGAATGAATATTTTAGGCCATCGTTTTTTATCTAAGTACAGGCAAGAGAGACAGCTGAATAGGGGAAGCATATGTTCTAGGTTTAAGTGCTTTGTTTATTTTATGGTTTATATACCAATTTCCTGCCTACGCTCACCCTGTTCTTGGAGACCAAATCCCGCCCACACCCCATAATGACCCCCACCCCCCACCCTGTATGCCCCATGAGTCTGCCTTTCTGGGCACAGCTTCCTGGACTGGGAGTGGGTACCTGGCGTTTGAACCATGAAGGAACTAAAGCTGGGAGTTCTTGCAAATTTGGGGTCAGTGTCTAGATGTGCTCCTCGAAAGCCATGGGCAAGTGAGAGTTTGGGGAGCTGCAAAAACAAAGAAACCTATATTGAGGAAGGAGTGCTGAGCCAGGATGTGGCGAGGCCTTGGGCCAGAGCCCTGGTGCCTTCCTGGGGGCGAGGACAGTGCACCCTGGTGACGGAGCTGGTGTCCAGGGGCCTGGCTGAGCTGGTCACTGCTGTCTCTGACTTGCTTCCCCTGTAAGTTCACTGCTACTTGAGACAGCCAGTGTGACTTCGGTTTTCATGTACAGAGCAGGAAAACTACCCACTGACATCCGCATCAGCAAGTACCCAATTTTTGATAGCATCACCTCTTTTATCCCTGAAATTCATGGCTCTAGTAGTGGGAAAGAGAAATGGGATTTTACAGAAGTCCGAGCTGTTTGTCAGCTCTGTTTTCATCTGCAAATTACAGACTTTTTTTTTAAATCAGGTACCTTCTAAGTAACAGATTGGCACTTTGCTTAGTCTTTTTTTCCTTCTAGAAAGTTATTTAGCTACAGAAGGTTCAAATAGAGTCACAGTGATTGATTTCAGCTCCTTCTACTGATTTCAGTTCCTTCTACGAGTCATGACATTGTTCTCCTTGTAAGGAAACCATTTACCTCTACTTTCACACTGAGTTTCTGATTACTGATGTATTTTTTAAAGGAAGATTTAAAACAAAAAACAACAACCTGGGGAATACCTGAGGAAACAAATTGAGGACCAGTTGAAAATACACGATTTACTGGGCTCGGGACGGGGAAGGGGCGCGGGTTGCTGGAGGAATTGTTTGAAAAATTAAAATCCAGCAAATCAATCAAAACGAATCATTCATGAACGAAAAGCTGTGTTAAATGGTCATAAACATTTAACCCTCTCCGGGTGATGTGAATAGTGAGTTGCTGATTCTGGGGGTAATTGCCGGCCAAGGGACGTGAATGTAGAAATCCCGACAATTATTAACGGGCGGGGGTGAGAGGAGCCCCGAGGACGCTGGGCCCTCGTGGCTCAGGAAGCCGGGGTCAGGGACACCACCTGCTTAACACGCGTAGTTAAAATTGTCCCAGTCTTCACTGTTTTCAGAATCCTCTTTTTAAAAAAAATTCAGAGTGATCTTTTAAGAAATATACCTGCTAACAACTTTTACGTTTCATTTTAATTACTTCTATTAATTTCAAATTTAATTAAGCAATATTTTGTGAATTAAGATTAAAACCCAGATGAGTCCTGTTTTTCAAAATGTCTCAATGTTTCTGTCACGTTATATCCTTCTATGTGCAGACAGCCACATACATACAATTCAGGGTTATGGATTTGGGATAATTTTCCTTATTGCTTTTATAGTGAGCTTCTCTGCATTGTTTTAATTATTTGTACTGAGCATATCTAATTTTTATAAAAATAATCGAGTGATTTTTTTTTTCTTTTTAACAAAAGGGTGAAGGAAGATTGGAGCAAATGTGCCAATATATTAACAGCATTAACTTTGGGAAGCTGCAATGTAGATTTTTATTATTTCCTGTATTTTCTTGAAATGTCACAAATTAAGATATTAAAAGAACTTAATGGCTGATGTGTAGGTATCTTCTTGCTTTAGCTAGAAGATACTTATTACAGAACCACAAGGCTTCTCTTTAAAAAAAAAAAAAAGGCAGCATTACAATTTATGTAGTAAATACCCACTTCCTAGGAAGTCAGTAATCAAAAAGGGACTTTATGTAATTAAAACTTTTGTCAAAAAACATGTTCACTAAAGGTCATGCACTTTATTCCATAAAGATCTCAGACCCTCCATCAGAAAATACTGACTTTCGTGTATTTTAACATGTTTTTATTATCTAATATCCAAATCCTCTGGCAATTGAGAGCTGGACATTTGAAGGGAGAAATACAGACTGAAGGATACAAGGAAGTACTAGGAGGTCCTAGGAAGTACTAGGAGGTCCTAGGAAGTCCTAGGAGGTCCTAGGAGGTACTAGGAGGTCCTAGGAGGTCCTAGGAGGTCCTAGGAGGTCCTAGGAAGTACTAGGAGGTCCTAGGAAGTACTAGGAGGTCCTAGGAAGTACTAGGAGGTCCTAGGAGGTCCTAGGAAGTACTAGGAGGTCCTAGGAAGTACTAGGAGGTCCTAGGAAGTACTAGGAGGTCCTAGGAGGTCCTAGGAAGTACTAGGAGGTCCTAGGAAGTACTAGGAGGTCCTAGGAAGTACTAGGAGGTCCTAGGAGGTCCTAGGAGGTCCTAGGAAGTAATAGGGGGTCCTAGGAGGTCCTAGGAGGTCCTAGGAGGTCCTAGGAGGTCCTAGGAGGTCCTAGGAAGTACTAGGAGGTCCTAGGAAGTACTAGGAGGTACTAGGGGGTCCTAGGAAGTCCTAGGAAGTACTAGGAAGTCCTAGGAAGTACTAGGAGGTTCTAGGAAGTACTAGGAAGTACTAGGAAGTCCTAGGAAGTACTAGGAGGTCCTAGGAAGTACTAGAAAGTACTCTTTGATATAGTGCTTGCAGTAACAAGAAGGAAGAGTTGACTGCCTGACAGAAGGAGGAAATCAGCCAATTTTTAAAAATGGAAACAAACAAGAGCCAGAAAGACACTATGGTTAGAGAAGACTTAGTGTGGGGCAAATGTTCTGCTCACCTGTGTCGTTCTTAAGTGCACACACTACAGAGCACAGATTTCTCTAATCATAATTACGACACTGAGTCATTTAAAATTCTATTTTGTATATTTAAATTAAAAATTCAGAAGTATTTAAAATATGTTTTTATACAGCCATCAAAATAGTTTCATAGAATTTTGGAGCTTGAAGGACTAATTTTGTGTAATTTGGAAACTAACTTAGTGTCCCCATTCCAAACGAGGCCTTCTCTAATTGTCACTTTGTACTTTGCTGTGTGCAAATACTCTGATTCGCATCCAGGCACATAGCATCAGTCCATCCATTTTCTGTCTGTGAAGCAGGGGATGCTGGTCTTCAAGGGAACGTTTTAAGTTCCTAAGACAGAAAGTGCACAGCGTGAGTCCTACATCCATAGCTCAACAGCCCATGTTCTCCAGGGCGGAAATGATTCCATTCACGACCCACGTTCTGTGGGGCTGGCTGTGAAAATTGCTGCAGGAAACCTCATTGGCTGTAAAGCTTGGAGACATGCTCCCATAGATGCTGCATTTATTTTTCCTTAACTTGGCCCACCTGTGGATCACACCACTTGCTGTTGACAAAGGAGGACATCCTGGTAGAACAGGCCAGTGAGAACGTTTCTGGAGCGCACACGTCCCGTGGGTGAGTGGTGGGGTTAGCCTTCTCCTGTGTGGTGTTCACATATTTAACATTTCGCAGAGCTGGAGAGTTGGCATATAGTCCCGGCGTTCTTCCAGTGACGTCAACACAGACAAACATTGTTCTCAGTGAGGCTTGTCCAGTGGGGCACGTTGTCAAAATCTCTTTAGATCTGTGGCATATTGTGCTTCATAAATTCCTTATAATCTGGATGTGGTTGAAGGGACTTTTAATGACTGAATGGTGCTGAGAGTGAAAATGAAGTGTCTCAACTTACAAACCAAGACGCAGCCCTGGAAGTCAGCCTTGCCGTGTGTGCAGTGAGGAACGGGCCTTGGGCTATGTCCCCAGACCTGTCTGTAGTGATGCCACTGGAACTGTCACCCCCATCCCTGCTCAGTGCTACAGTAGATGGTGATGGCGGTGCTGTCTGGTCACTGGGACCCTACTCTGCATTCACTCTGACGTGGCCACGGTGCACTTTGCAATGGTAATGGTGGCAGCCATGTGGACAACACGTCTGCAGAAGGGGGTGGCAGGCTGCCCAGTCATTGATGTGACGCATGGTGAATCCCTTACTGTTGGGCAGGAGGTGGGGTGGGAGGGGGTGGTCCTGAGGTGTTTGGAGCCAGAAGTTGGCTGGACAGGGTGACCCACTGGATGTGATGAGAAGATGGGACAATTCCTTTATAATAGGGGGACACAGATCAAAGTGGCCATGTGTTCCCCAGCTTGAAGTGCCTTTGGGCCATCCACGTGACACTGGCTGTAGATGGTTAGGAGGTAGGCAGTTCCTGGTGCAGACAGTGAAGGCAGACAGGGTTCTGATGGGGGACTCATTCACAGAGGAGAGGAGATATTGAAGGGACGTGAGGGAGAAGATGTGAGCCACGACAACTCCAGGTTCAGAAGGAAAGAGCGGGACAAACTGGGGTCCTGTCCACCGCGTCTCTGAGGCAAGTTCAGAGGTGGGACGTAGAAGGCATGCAGGCAGCTCTGAGAAGCCTCCATCTGTGGTCCAGGGTGGCAGTGCCCGAGGTCACATATGCAGTCACTGTGTGACCCTGTGGAGTCGAGTTCGTGCCCTTCCTGCCTCTCCCATCACCCACTGGCCTCGTGTGTTCACTGCCGTGTCCAGGTTCAGCCAGGTGGGCGAGTTCAGCCGAGGAAATGGTTGTTCATTCCTCCTAACCTCCATAGGTGTGTTTTTCCCAAAAGGAGAGAATTGAAATCAGTATCAAAATGCTCAGGCCAATCAGAAACATAATAGTAGTCAGTGTTCAAAGATCACCTCAAACAATGGCGTTCCCTGTAATAAAATCCACTTCCTTGGAGATCTGTGTGTGTGTGTGTGTGTGTGAGAGAGAGAGAGAGAGAGAGAGAGAGAGAGAGAGAGAGAGAGAGAGAGAGAGAGAGAATGTCATCTCAGACGACAGGCTGAAGTTGCCACCAGCAAGTATTCTCAACACCCTTTCTTTAGATGAGACGTGGCCACTTTTACCACGTTGTTTGAATCTTCTACATGGTCTCAGGGGGCTTTCAGGGTGAAAGCAAGTGCGGGAGGTCTCTTGGTCCTTGTCAGCTAGAGATGTCACTGCACACGCTTTTCCCTTTACCTGCCAGCATTCATAGTAAAGCCATCTGTGCGCAGATCGCTGCGTCCCCACAGTCCAGCCTCTGGCTTCCTAAGCCTCACTGTGGGGAGGGGGCAGGCACGTCTCCTGACCGGTACCATCGCCAAAGATGAGAACAGTAATAACAACAACAGGTACTGAGACTGCTGCATTTGTCTGTCCTGCGAGGCTGTCCCAGCTCCGGCTCTGACCTGCCTGGGAGTGAGACAGGCAGTCTGCAGGGTCAGGGTCAGCGCGTCGGTCCACAACGAAGATCGATGTGGGCTCTTTAGTTTGTTTTTTGAATTAATTGAATTCATTGTGTCCAGATTGGCCTCCACACTTTTCTAGTACAGTCTGTGCTCTGTTAATAACATTTATGAATCTAGCATCTCACACAGAAAAAGTGTAATGAAGACAGATTGCTAGACCAACCCACAGATTTCACAAAAATTAATCAAAACCTATCCATAAATAATGCTAAAATATTAAAATCATGTAACTTGTTTTTTTCACTTGTGATTTCTGCTTTTGTGACTATCATTGGGGAAAGCAGTGATATTTAATTTGGTCTCGTAGTTTCCAGGATTTTTTTTAAGTAATATGAAGGTTTACAGATGGGTTTTTAAATTCTCTGTCAACTTAGATGATCAACTATTAGCAATTTCAATCTCTCCACTTAAAAGAATAAATGTAATGAAAGTATTGTCATGTAAACCACAGATGTCTAGTGAACTTACTTTTTTTTATTATTACAAGCCTTTTTAAAGCTGGCACTGTTTATGTTGCTGTTTAGAGGCTGGATCTCTGAACAGTTAGTTGTGTGTGTTCATTTATACTAAAGTGCAAATGTACGCTTTTACTTTTTTATTTCTGTAGGGATTTTAATCTGAAATCATTCCAGCTGTCTGACTGGCATTTTCTCCAAGGCAGCTTTGAAGCAACCTGACCTAGAAATTTCTATAAATAAGACTTTCTTTGAAAAGCTAAGGGGAATAAGACAGGCTAGGCTACAGGTAACAAAGGGGTCATATGCCCAGGGACAGGCCTAGGCAGTGTCCCTGGGCACAGGGCCCCTTGGAAGCCCAGTGGCCTCCCCAGGAGGAAGAGGGATGCAGAGCCGACCGTGTCCTGTGGGCAGGGCCCTTGAAGTCCGGCCACCAGTTGCTCGGTCTGGTCTGGGAAGCCTTCTTCCCATGTCCTCTTCCAAAATAAGGTACTTCCCCAAACAGGAGTTAGACCATATCAGAATCTTGTTTATGGTAGAATTTTGATTGAAAATCACTTTTTGATTTCTCCTTTTCAGGCATGAAAGTTTTATTTTTGGCATTGGCTCGAGAAAAATGTCTGTCTACGCCCATGTCTCTGCCTCTGGGTCCACATTAGAGCTTGCAGCTGTTCGTTTTTATTTTCTGTATTTTTCTAGTGTCAAATATAATTCCATATAGTTGATGTGAAATAGATATTAGTGATGCCATAGTCGGGTAGAAATGCATGCCTGGAAGTAGAGTGAACACTGAGCATGCGTGTGCTGTCCTTACCGCTCGTCTGTGGGGTGCCGAGAGCACGTGGGGACAGCAGGGTGCGAGGGCGGGGCCAGGCCGTGTCCCCAGCCACCACCTCCTCACCACAGTTCTCTGCAGCTTTCTGCTTCAGGCCTCGTGACTTTCGTCTCTACAATGGACTTCATGTTTTCCTGATAAGATGTTGAGGGGATTAAAGAAAACTGTTGAGAAAGTGCACGTGCTCAGTCAGTCTCACCTGTCTCTCTGAATGGCAGTGTTGTGACCAACACTCTCGAGTGTACCGTCACAGGCGGTATTGGCCGCGGATGTCCCCAGCCTAGTGTTTCAGCTGTGGGAGTGGAAGTACCTGTCTCCCATCAAGGAGGCAGAAGGTCGGCTGAGGCAGGAAGCAGGGCTGGGTTAGTCCTTCTAAAGGCCCAGCCTCAGGCACACTGGCCCTTTTAACCGTTCCACATGCCTTCTTCTCACTCGCTGAACAAAGAAGAACAAGACAGGATGAGAAAGAGGCACCTGGACCCAATTACATACCGTGTTTCCCCGAAAATAAGACCTAGCCGGACAATCAGCTCTAATGTGTCTTTTGGAGCAAAAATTAATATAAGACCCGGTCTTATTTTACTAGAAGACTGGGAACATAACATAACATAACATAACATCACATCACATCACATCACATCACATCACATCACATCACATCACATCACATCACATCACATCACATCACATCACATCACATCATAACATAACATAACATAACATAATATAACATCATAAACATAACATAACATAACATAACATAACATAACATAACATAAAACATAACGGGTCTTATGTTAATTTTTGCCCCAAAAGATGCATTAGAGCTGACTGTCCGGCGAGGTTTTATTGTTGGGGAAACACGGTAGCACTGACTACAAAAACCACTTTAGGGTGGGATGTAGCCCAGATGGGTTCTCACTCTGGGAAGCCTGTGCTGGGAATTACGCACGTGAATGCCACTTATGATTTTTCTTGTTGGCGGTCTCGGGGTGCAAGCATGTGCATTTTGTACTTCGTTATTGCAGTAATCTGACCCCAAAAAAGATTGTGAAAGTTTGGAAACTTGAGGTTTTAAATTTGCTTATTATAAATGTTCAGCCTATTTCTGTGACGTGGGTGTACCATCCTCTCTGTGCCGTCGTGTCTCGGACGAAATAAGGCATAGGAATGAGGGACATCTCAGGTAAAAGCTCTAAAAATGTATGGCTCTCTGTATTTTTATTTAGGACAAGCAAGGTATAATATTCTTTTGAAATGTTCCCTTCACACAAATGTATTCTCTTCGGTTTATACATAGACTTTTTATTGCAAATCTCCATTCGGGCCGCATTGCCTTCCAAGAATAGAAGTAAGACATAATAATGGCTGACACAGCAAAAGCCGCTCTTTTCTATCATTGTAATAATAATGAAAATAGATAACATCGTTGAGTGCTTAATGTATGCTGAGTATTTTGCTGAGTAGATTATAAGCTTTATTGTCTGTAAACTCAAAACATCTCTGCAAATGATGGATAAAGAGGATAAATAACTCCCAGAACAGTGAATGGTGGCACAAAAATTCCACCCGAGTCTGATGAGGACCCCATGGGTGACAGACGTTTTTCTGAATGCTCCTTGGATGTCTCAGTCTTATTGCTATATGCATCATTTCCGGACTTTATCCATCTTCATATTTTCTATTCATTTCCTACACTTAATCTGTGCCGCTCTAAAGGGACTTCTCCTAATTGATAGAGAGGGATTGCTTCTCATAACACGTCTCAAAATTGCTTTTGATTCTTTCGTTTTTCATAGTGGAATGATTGCTTAAAATCTTTTCATAAAAGAGTAATAACGTTATCCTGGAATAAATTTGATGACAGAATGAAGCACCTTAGCCTTCTTGCTATAACATTTTAACATCCCACAGAGAGAACAGTGGACGGAAACTTGTGGATCTCTTAGGAGTTCCCCTTAAACTTGCAGTAGGGGTGATTCCTCCAGGGACAAGGTGTGATGCCCACCTTTTATGTCAGCAAGTTATGTCAGTTCTTCGAAGTTGTGGAGAATTGTTAGGCTTCAAATAGTAAGTTTATGGAAAAGAAATAGAGACGTGTGTGAGTAGGGAATTTTCCGATCTATTTAAAACTGCATTCTTAACTAATTATCTAGATTATAATCACTATAAAGAAAAACTAAGAATAAACTTGCTTCACTGGTGCTATTTAAAATATTTACAACTTAGGATAATTTAGTTACATATATATTTTTTATTGTTGCTACAAATGATTTTTCCAAATTTCACAACATAAAAGCCACTTTAATATTTTCCTTAAAGATGCTATCCTAGAGAGGGTAGAATTGCATGAATTGCGCCCTTTGAGAGGGTCTTGTACCATGATGGTTTGAATTAAATATTAACCAATTCTCCCAAATTATTGTGTGAAATATTTAGAAGTGAATTGCTTAAAATTCTGGTAGTAGATGTATTATTTTACGGTGTATATACAAAGGAAACATTGAATGCATTTTTCACTAATCTCTATAGACACATATATTGTTGATGGCCTTTCTGCCATTTTCCTATATTGTACCAAAATCATCAGACGATAACAGGATATCCCCATGCAAAAGAATGGAGTTGGACCCGTACCTCACACCACATGCAAAAGTTCACTCAAAATGGATCAAAGACCTAAATGTAAGAGCTAAAACTATAAAACTCTTAGAAGAGAACAGGAGAAAATCTTCATTACATTGGGTTTGACAGTGATTTTCTGGATATGACACCAAAAGCATGAGCAACAAAAGTAGAAAACAGGTAAATTGGACTTCGTCAAAATTAAAACTTTTGTACATCAAAGGACACTATCAAGAAAGTAGAAAGATGACTCAGATGAGGGGAAGTATTTGCAAAGCGTGTTCTGAGAAGGGACATACATATGAAGTACATACGAGGAATTCCTCCACTCGACAACAAAGAACAGCCCCATTCAAAAACGGGCAAAACCTTTGAACAGAGGCCAAAACACACATGAAAAGATGCTCAGCATTGCTACCCATTAGGGAAAATGAATGGGACTATATGAAACTTAAAAGCTTTTGCACAGCAAAAGAAACCATCGACAAAGAGGCAACCAACTGAATGGGAGAAGATTTTTGCAAACAGCGCCTCCGATAAGGGGCTAATATCCAAAATATACAAGGAACTCATGCAACTCAACAACAAAAAAACAAACAACCCAATTGAAAAATGGGCAGAGGACTTGAAGAGACATTTCTCCAAAGAGGACATACAAATGGCAAATAGACATATGAAAAAATGCTCAACATCACTAATCATCAGAGAAATGCAAATCAAAACCACAATGAGATATCAGCTCACCCCAGTCAGAATGGCTATGATCAACAAGACAAATAGTAACAAGTGTTGGAGAGGCTGTGGAGAAAAAGGAACCCTCATACACTGTTGGTGGGAATGCAGACTGGTGCAGCCGTTATGGAAGGCAGTGTGGAGGTTCCTCAAAAAATTACGAATGGAATTGCCATATGACCCAGCAATCCCTCTCCTGGGTATCTACCCAAAAAATCTGAAAACATTTATCCATAAAGACATGTGTGCTCCAGTGTTCATTGCAACTTTGTTTACAGTGACCAAGACATGGAAACAACCAAAATGTCCTTCGATAGATGAATGGATAAAGAAGTTGTGGTACATACACACAATGGAATACTATTCGGCAGTAAGAAAAGATGATATAGGAACATTTGTGACAACATGGATGGATCTTGAGAATGTAATGCTGAGCGAAATAAGTCAGACAGAAAAAGCAGAGAACCATGTGATTTCACTGATATGTGGTATATAAACCAAAAACAACAAAAGAACAAGACAAACAAATGAGAAACAGAAACTCATAGACACAGACAATAGTTTAGTGGTTACCAGAGGGTAAGGGGGGTGGGGGGTGGGAGATGAGGGTAAGGGGGATCAGCTATATGGTGATGGAAGGAGAACTGACTCTGGGTGGTGAACACACAATGGGATTTATAGATGATGTAATACAGAATCGTACACCTGAAATCCATGTAATTTTACTAACAATTGTCACCCCAATAAATTGGAAAAAAAAATTTACATAGAGTAAGATGAGAGAAAGTGGAATCCAGAACAGTACTAAGGTGACAATTCAGGGACGACCCCGGCAGAGAGGCAGGTGCCAAGCGAGTGCTGCTTTGGATGAGTTCGCGCCCTGCCCCCATCTGCCCCCCTCCCCTGCCTATGCCCACAGGGTGGGCACTGCCCGTGAACCGCTGTCCCGACGTCCCACACTGCGCCCCCCAGCGTGTGCCCTGCCCTCCTGGCTGAATCAGGTTTGGGCCAGATCAATTCCAGTAGCCTGTCTCGGTTTTGTCACCTCAGTTGTCATTCCTGGTACGACTCAGGAAATCTGTGTCCAGCAGGACCAGTACGACGGCCTTCGGACCCTGTCCTAAAGCTCTCTCAGCCTTAGTTGGTTTCCATCACCCGATTTGGAGTGCAGTCAGAAAGGCCTTTCTGGACAAGCTCAGAGCATCCGCGGTTTCAGAGGTGCCGTTAAACACACGGCATTCGGCGAGAAGTGATGGATCACCGGGCTACGAACTGTGATGCTGACATGGGGTCAGCGGTGACCACACTGTGTTTTGAACCCCTGCACCTCCAGTTCGCGCCAGCCGCCCACACCGGGCACCGCAGCTTGGACAGGACAAGCTGACACGGCTGTGCTGTGGTCATGGTCACAGCTCCCAGCGGCCAGTCACCATGACCGGAAGGTCTCTGACCCTAGGAGAGAGGCGTGGTATCCGGTCGGAGCCAGACGTGGAGATGCCCGTGGCCTCTGCGCTCGATCATAGGAAAAAGAGGCGTGGCTGCAGTTCTTCCACATAAAGTGTAAACCGAGGTAGTGCCCTTCCCGGAATCGTAAAACACCATGCTTCTCCTCCCTTCTTGATCTCTAAACCGAGTGTGTGCCATACCATGAGCCCAGCCAATAAAGGCATCCTGTGCCATCCTCAGACATGACGCGTTCATAGGCAAACTCTTAAGGTACTGGAAGATCCACAGGGAAAGGTAGGATTTCTAGGGGAAAACTGCCAGAGAGAGCTTTATCTTCTTATCGCAATGGAGTGACAAGGGACAAGATGTCAGGAATGTCGGCATCATGGCCCTGAGTGTGAGCACGCCACACACCTGGTCCTTTGTGAGGCATGAAACTCGGGGGTCGCTCCTCACAAGCGTTCAGTGAGCTTGTTACAGGCGCTGGTTATGTTCCAGGGTAAAGGCAGGAACGGACTCCCCCCTCCTGGCACGGCCACTCTAGTAGCCAAGCGAACATTAAACAGACAGCACAGCCAGTCCCCTCATCACAGCGGTCATGGAGAACAGCAGGGGTTCTGGGGGGTAGGACGCCGAGTAGGGCCTGAAGATATAAAACTCCAGGCACATTGGGAAAGGTGAGAAGGACCCACTCACCAAGTAGTGGGCATGCACAGGCTGGGAAGGTCCTGGGGAGGGGCAGGCCCAGGCAGGGGCCCAGGCCGGGAGGGGCCCGGTGCATGTGGCTAGAGTATGGCTGTTAGGCCCTGGTGGCAGGAGCAGGAGGGTGTGGGCACCGAGGAGGCCGGATGGCGAGGCTGAGAGTTCGGCGGACACTTGAAGGTACATGCGGATTCTGCCTGCAAAGCAGAGGTCAGCTATTTACGAGCTACACGCTGTCCCAAGACACATTTGCAGCACCTTGAAAGCTGCTTCCTGGAGAACCGATGGCAGAGAGCTGCGAGAGGAAGCGGGGGCATGAGAGGCTTTCACAGGAGGACAGGTGACAGTCATGACAACCTGGGCTGGTGACATTGGGGTGGAGATGGAGAGAAGTCTTGCCTTGAGATCCATTTCTGAGATGACAGCAGGATTTGGTTAGAGATTGGTGTAAATAATGTGAAGCGTAGTTTGGCCTCCTCACCCTCAGTCCAGCTTAAATTCAGGTAAAACCTTCAAACTGTAGACTGGTGCCTGTGGTTCAGTCACCCATTTAGTGTTTTAATCAGTTATTCACTCAGCAAAGACTTGCTGAGCTCCTTCTGTGCCCAGGCGCTCTGCCAGGTCCTGAAACACAGGGTCCGTCATAGATTCTGCCAGAGGCCCTTCACCGACAGTCACCTGATTGAGTGCGTGTGTTAGAACCAGGTGCTGAGAACAAAGCTCCCAACTGCATCTCCGTGGACTCTGTTCCCTCAGCTCGTGCTTCTCATCAGGGGTGCCCAGGGGCTCTTGGGGTGCCTGGGAATGGTGGAGTCGCCCCCTGGTTGCACCCCTGACAAGGCGGTACAGCTCGTACCTAGTGTGGGGCCTGGTACTGAGTCATGCCATGCACGAGACTGTCCCCCAAGGCTAAGGGTCATCCAGCCACAACCAGAAAGACCTCTGTTGATGGACCCTACTGAGCTTCACTCTGACCAGCGAGCACTCGCCAGCCCTCGCCAGTGTTTGTGGGACTTTAATCCAGGACCAAAGGGGGTACACGTGGCGCTGCCTTTACGTGAGTGCTCTTGCAGTCCCTCCGTGTCCACCTCCTGCGTCACAGCCGCAGAGACTGGCCACGCTGGGCGCTTCCCGTCTGGTGTGTCCTCACAGATTCAAAGCACCCCCCTCTGGAGAGATGCAGCCTGCGGGCCCCACTCTGCTCCCCCAATTGGCAGCGTCTCCTCTGCTTGAGCACATAGCTCGTCAGACCTCGGTTAATATTTGGGGAATGGAAGGACGAGTGTCATAGAAACCCTTTTCTGTGTGGAACCATTTTCCGCAAATCAGTCTCGGAATATGCGTATTTATGGTGCAAAGCACCCAGCGCTACAAAGGCATGCAGAAGAGCTGGGAATGCTTCGCACAATGTCCTCTGGCCATTATGAAACTGTAAGGCTTGCGGAGTTTTAAAACACTTATATTCTGATGGTAATTTTTAAATAATCTGTAAACAAACAGTCTCTATGTGAACACAGGTGCACATCCATCGATGCCTAATATTTTCTTCTTTTTCAACGTGAATACCTTGCCTGTCTTCACAGAGTTACTGGAGGGGAGCTATTTGAAGACATAGTGGCGAGAGAATATTACAGTGAAGCCGACGCCAGGTAAGTGACTGGCCCGGGGCTTAGTGCAGGCTCGGCCTGCACGTGACAGCTGTGCCCCGTGTGGTGCCGGTCCTCCTGGGCCTCACGTTCCTCTCATGTTGAGTCCCTCTTAATTGATGTCCCTCTCGCTTAAGGATTTCCAAGGTGACTCTTTGGAAAAAAATCAAGGAATCTGGTCTGAACTTCGTTTTTGTCCAGCATCTATAGAGTGCATGTTTTCTTTTGTTTTTTTAGAGCCTAACTGAAACGACTTCTGCTAAAGAAGCAGATGTCTTGAGCGAAGTTAAGAGACCAAAGATTGCAACCCCCTCTTCCATAGATCCTGGGCTGCCCAGCGTGGTAGCCACTGGTCATATTGGACTATTTTATTTCAATTATGATTAGTTAAAATTAAATAAAATTAAAAGTTTGGTTCCTCAGTCACACCGCCAGTTTCAGCCACAGGCGGCTCGTGGCTGCCGTCTGGGCATAGCAGGCCACGGGCACGTCCTTGGTCGCGGGGAGCCCCATAGCATGGGCCCGCCACACACTCACAGAAACGCGTGGCAGGAGCCCCATGCACCCGATAGCGCTGTTAGCTGTTCAGCGCTTTGGGAATCTCATCAAAGCCCCTGCAACTCTCACTTGAACACTGTTTATTCAGGTGTTTCAGAGGCTCCCAGAGGATTTTCAGATCTTGTTAACTGGCAGATCTTTACAGAAGTAATGGCTAGCGCTGTGTCCACTTGGAAACTCCCCAGGCACACAAAGGCCAAGTGTTTGGAGTGAAAGGGCATTGGTCACTGGCTTAGGTGGCCCTCAGACTACATGCTCACTCCCCTCGGCAGCCTTTCTGTGTGCTCCCTACTTGACACTCATTTTTCACAACATAAACAAACGCATGGAAGTTCAGCTGCCCACTGGCCCCTCTCCTGCCCTCAATGCTGCCCTCCTGAGGGCCACCCCTCTGTGCCCTCAGCACACGGCCGGCTAAGGGTGGCCCGTCTCCCCAGAGCAGCCCATGCACACGCAGGCTCCCTTCTGAGTGTCTGATTAATCTTCCTGCTGTGATGCTATTGTCCCTGGCATTCGGTGACTCTTACCTGTACATGACTACACTCTGCCTTTTAATGGAGGTTTTGCTGCCAAAGTCATAGGAAGTTCCATGTCACTGACACTCAGATGAGTGCATCGTCACCAGCTCAGTTTACCCTTAGAGGTCACTCTCTGCCCACTTGCCGAGAGAGAATTTTAACCAAGATGGTGAGCAAGTTGGAGAATTTCATTTATTGTGCTTTTCAAAGTTATATAAATAGGCAGTTATTAAATTGAAAAACATAGGTTGAAATTCAAACCGAGACTATTGTTTCTGTGGAAGAGCCTGCGGGCACCTGGGCAAACCCTGTGGCCTGCGTCTTTTCATGTGCAGCCTTGTATGACGTTTGGAATTCACTGCAGAATATTTTCAGGTCCCACATATTAGAGACAAAGTCAAGAAAACACATTCTCCCCAACTACAAGCATAAAGAGCATTTCTGCAAATAATTGTAAAAGTCTGTTCTCACGAGTCCTCGAGACGTTTAGAATTCAGTCCATTCTCACTGGTAAAAATGGCGCAGTTCACGTAACAGGAATTGTTTATTTCTTTATTTTCCGTTTTTCATTAGGCCCAATACCCTGTGATTTGAGAAAAGAAAGGGAAATATTCCTAAAAAGTAGTACAAAGTGAACATTTTGGTGGAAGGGAAAGGAGTCCGTGATTTTAGAAAATAATTAGCAACACAGATTAGCTATAGAACGGAACCCAGACAATGTGAGGCTCCTACTGGTTCTCGTCATTGAGTTAGAGCTGGAAAAACCACAACTATGATCCGTTGTTGACATTGACATTGTAACAAATCAGATGGTGACCACTTTTCTTAATTTAAGAATTTACTTTGGAGTAACGCTACTTTGTATATTAAATGGTTGCAAATGTCCCCCTTGAATCTCTTGCTTCCTCCGTAAATGGGTGTGGTTGTGTATAGATGTACACGCTTGATGGGTGTAATATGTCCCACGTCACTCTGTCATATGACAGCTCATGACACCGCACAGGTGCCCATCAGGGGCTGCCCCTCTAATTTAATTAGCTGTCATGACATCAGTAAGCCTTCATAAGAGAAGCATGAACTGTGCATTTTGACAGCTAACAAGCAAGCGTTTCCTCGCTGAGGTGTGTGGAAATGGGACGACGGTGAGCGGTGCCCCACGGACCTAAATGTTATGTTTGCTTCCCGTCAGCCCTTCGCTAGTCCCCAGAGTCCTGGGTGACTTTAAATTCTCCCTTTGAGACTGCAAACCCTCCCTGGTTTTCCTAGCACGTATTGTCACTGTCTTCCAGTCGAAACGGTCCATGTGTCCCACCCTTTTTAACCCTGTTCCACCCACCACTTCATCTGTGTTCGTCCTCATGTCACCCACCTGTGTTTAATTGTGACCTCAGATTTTAAACAGTTTAGGTGTGTCTGAGAAATACCCACTAATTTTCTGTCTCTAAAGAGTTTTCCCAGAACACTGTGGAAATTATGAATGACTTTTCCTCCCTGAATATGGAAACCTCAACTTCTGGATACCAGTGATTTAATGTGCAGACTTGCAATGAACAAAACACAGCTCAAATTGTTTCATCTGAACATGTCACAAACTCTGTGTTGGATGTCATTCTTGTTAGAACAAGATTAGCTTTATTCCGCAGTATTTCGTTCCAGTATAAAGCTAAGACAATGTGGAAAGTGTACTTTTTGTTGGTTTCATTTGAACCTTCATTTATTTGTACTGAATGTGATTATGTGCCTTTAAAATGTTCTCCTTCCATTCTGCCCTTGTATCTTTGCAGTCATTGTATTCAGCAGATTCTAGAAAGTGTAAATCATTGTCACCTAAATGGCATAGTTCACAGGGACCTGAAGGTCAGTATGTGGAGTCCACAAATCTGAATGGAAGCAGTTTTTTTTGTTTTGTTTTTTCTGGGGACAGGGCAGAGGGTGGGGATTTGCCTTCCCAACTTCTGCCTCAAATAACTGGACGATGGAGTGAAAATGCATGATGCTTCTGTCAGTCGCTCATCTACAGGCGGAGTGTACATCACAGCCACGCGGGCGGGCGGAACGGGTCGCGCTTGCTCCGCGTCCAGCCGGAGCCCCCGAGCGGGCCGGGCGGCTGCCCCGCGCCCTCCCGCCCGCGCCTGGGGGGCGTCTGTGATGTACGTCGCCTGTAGACTAAACGCCACTGCTGTTCTGAGACCGCCTGGCCGTGGCAGGACGGCGGGCCGTGCGCTGCTCCCGTGGAGGCCGACGAGCCCTCGGGCGGGTGACAACTGCCCGCTGAGTTAGCACCAGGGGCCCTGATGGAACCTTGATGGAACCTGAGGCCAACGTGAGCATTGGGTGACACTAGGACAACGGGAGCGAACGGGAAGCGCTTTTGGGGGGCGGGGGGCGCACAGCGGCTATGGAACTGCGTCTGTGCTCCAGTTTGTTCCCCTAAGTGTTTACAGCCGGGAACTGGCTGAGCGCCTGGATTAAAAGCCGCGCTTTGCGTGGATTTTCTGGAGCACAGGGACGCGCCGCTGGCTCCCGTCTGGCTGGTCCCGCTTGTCCCGAGGTGCTCGTCACTCGCGGGAGCGGCGTGTGTGCCTGGCAGGTGGCGCCCCGCGGCCCGTGGCGCGTGGCGCGGCCCGTGGCGCGTGGCGCGGCCCGTGGCGCGTGGCGCGGCCGGCGGTCTCCGCGCTGCGCTCGCACTAACACTGCCCTGGTGTTTGCATGCAGTCATTGCATTCAGCAGACCCTGGAGGCCGCGCTGCACTGCCATCAGATGGGCGTGGTCCACCGGGACCTGAAGGTGAGTGACGGCGCCCCACCGGCGCTCAGCTGCAGTTGCTCTGTGCAGGCACAGTGTGGCAGGGAGCTCGCGTGGGCCCGTTCCGTCAGGCGACGCACGCCCGTGCCCTCGCCACGTCTCCGCTCTCCACGGGCACACTCGACACTCGCGGGCACACCTCTTCCAGAGAGTGAGCTCCTGCGTTGACAGTAGACAGGCTATTGCATCTCGTTCCTCCCCAGAGGGGTCACAGCACCTAGTGTGGCCCAGCAGGACTGAGGCGCTCTCTCCATTCCAGCAAACACTGGTCGGACTGCACACGCCTGACACTGTAAAGGGGTGTCAGAACTGCACAGTGAGTGGGGTGACGTCACGAGGTAGGTTTGGCCCGAGGGCTGGGGATCCGACCACCCGGTTCTGTCACCTCTGAGAACCCAGAGCACACACGTGCATGCACACGCGCGTTTTGTGGTACCTGAGGACCTGTTCTCAGAGTTGCCACTTGAAACATTCTATTCTGTGTTGTGTTGCTGTAAGCTCACTGTCAACGCCAAGGATGAAAGTACAGATCCCCTCCGAGACTTTTACAGCACATTTCATGGGTCGTGATATCGGACATTGGTACGTGTCCCAGCTCAGCGAGCCAGCCCTTCACTCACTGGGCCTTTAATCAGAAATGGCCACGGGCCTGGGATGTGACAGGGAAGAAAGAGATGTTTTCTGACACATGAGCTGAAGTCACTGATTAAAAACTCAGGCAGGGGGTTTCTAGGACGCTTATGCCAAAGGACAGCCTGCGGCATCACCTGTCAGATTTCCTTCTAGGGAAATGTAGTTTTGCTCCATTCTTACCCACCCAGTAAGGAGAAGACAGAGGAACTTCTGGTGGAGCTTTTATGATTCCTGTACTTGCCTGCACTTTGCTGGCCTGGAAATGCTCCAGCCGCGTCTGCCTCTCAGAGCTTGTTTCATACACTCTGAGTGCAGGACGCGTGTGGAGGCCGTTGGTGCACGCCCTCCTTGTATTGGCACATTTACCAACATATTAACATGCAAATGATGTGCTGCTGACATTTCTCATTACCAGGCTTGAAACAAACTGTGGCCCTTACTGTTCCTAGGCCTTGTGTTTCTGTTTCCATATCCTGATTGCTCTGTGAATTCATGCACCCTACAGATATGTAATGCACAGTTCAATTTGTGCGTATCAGTTAGAGAAATCGCAGGCAGTTACATTTTTCGTCCTTGTCAAAGGTGCCGTGAGCAGGCGAGCGCTGTGTGCTGTCTGTAAGACGTTCCTGGGACCGGGCTATTTAACAGAGTTTCCCCATCCAGGACACAGTATAGGACAGGACCTCAGACCTAGTGAATGCCTGCAGCATGTCCCTTCAGTTTAGGAGAGAGTGGCGTGCTACCAAAAGCACATTCATACTAGAAAAGGCAAAGCTGAATAAAGTAGATTGCTATATGTGTTAATTAATATTGAATAAAGAAGAGTAGCATTTCCTCTTTGACACAGTGAGAGCCTAACGATCACTGTCGGACTTTTTCAACAGCTGCCACCTGTGGGGGCTCATTAGCCAGGGAGCCACCAGGAGGACACTCATTGGACCTAGAGACCAGGCTGAGCACAGCCAGCGGCTGGAGGGTGTCCCTGAAGTATGGTCCTGGTGGGGGCATTAGCAGCAAGGGAGCTGGTCGGTGGGTACCAGGTGGGGTCGGCAGGGCGTGATCCACAGCCTCTGTCGAAGGTGCATCCAGTGTCGGGCCAACTGGGCTAGACCCATGCGGCCCTGGGGTGTGGCAGTGGTGACGTAATTACGGCACTTAGCCCAGCAATACGAGTCTAGTCTGGGGGGTCAGTGTCAAGGCAGGACAGTCACAATACAGGAGGTGATCGCTGCCATTTCTGAGGCGGCTCCCATGTGCCCTGTGCTGAGTTCCATGACTCTTCGCAGTACCTTCACGTGGGGGCACTTAGACTGCCCGCCCCCATGGTGCCCAGTGGGGAGGCAGTGACTGAATGACATTCCGTCGCCAGTGTCACTCCGCCAGTACAGTGAGCTGTGCCCAGGCTCACAGGCCCAGGAGCGCGAGTTCTCAGTTCGGTTTAGTTCAGCGAATTGAAAACCTTCATAGAGACCAAAGAAGAAGTGAAACGATGATGGGAAATAATTTTGCAGCAACATTAAGAATTATTTGGGAAATGGTTCTAAGGTTAGTGAATCAAAAGACTTTTAAAAATCCCACCTGTGAGACTTCCAGAGCTACGTGGAGACTGGATCAGTTGGACTAAGAGAAACGGGTGTGTGTGAGGCGTGACGTGGAGCAGGGCTGATAGATGGGAGTGTGACGTGAAAGCGTCCTGCCTCGGGGTCAGTAAGCTGGCACGGCCACAGCCTTCGGAATCAGGGCCCAGAGAAGAACGAGAGGCGCCTGCCACATTTCACTCGAGCCACATCACAGCAGTCACTCTGGAGTGTTTACGGATCCATTGTTTCCGAGGGCGCGTTACTGGGATGGGACTCGGTATTGGACGTTTGTGAACCGATGATTGGAAATTCAGGTACAAAAAGAAGAAGAAACATTCATCAGACATTTCTGAACACCAGTGAAGGCCCCGTCTGAGCTGTGGGCATGTTATAGACCAAGTGAAGGACAGGCCTTGTGTGCCTGGAGCCTCCAGGCTGCTGGGTCCACGTTACTTAAACATATGTGGAAAGTGGATGGTGGCTGTCCCTCCCAGAGAGAAGGCACAAGCACTGCATCCCGAAAAATATCAGGTCAAACAGAGGCTGCAGTGACAAGTGACAACCCTGATGTCACAAGAAACAAAGGAATGTGGAGTCAGATGTGTTCTCGTTCGAGAGCCGGGAGAAGAGCTTCTGTGAACAGTTGACAGAAGTAACTCAAAAGAGAGCATTCCAGAGCTCTGCTTTTTCCAACCACTGGATTTCACCCAAAGTGATGAGATTCTTTCAGTGCAAAGTGTTCAGAAACAGTTACTACGGTACTTCACGGACAGCAGTCAGAATAGGAGGGTCCACACACAACTGGATCTTTTGGCCACAAGAGGCCCCCGTGCATTTCCTCGGCAAGAACATCGTCTTTCCTCAGCCAGCCTCCTGCAGTGCACTGTTACTGACGGGAACGCATTAGATGGAGGCTGGCAGTGGGATCATGGATGGGTGGGTGGGTACATGAATGGATGATGGATGGATGGATGGATGGATGGATAAAGAGATTTTAATGGAGGTAATCATTCTGGAGATTTGGGGGGATTTTAAAGACTATTTCATAGGAATAAAATTAAATGTATGACCAGAAAATAATGTGTTTTCTGGGGGAATATATGACACACAGTAAATTCTTGCTAACCATGGGTATTAGACATATAAAATTGTGAATTCTACATTTTGAATAATTATCAAATCACAATTGTTCCACTTTTCTCAGAACCACATTTAGATGAAACTTGAAAGAACTTACCATTTGACTATAATGTACGTCTAGGTGTTTTAGAAACAAACTGTGTTTGTGATAAATTCCAAAATTCATTTGGTTATTCTAGTATTTCTTTACTGAGTGCCTAGTACATGTCAGAAAGACACTAGGTAAGCGGCACTCCCACTGTGGTTACACTGGTTTTTCATTCTACCCAATAGTGAGCCTATAATGTAAAAGTAAACCAACACTCAGGAGTGGAACAGAGTGGTATGCGTGGGCTCACTCGGGTGTGCGTGGCGACAGAAACGGTGCCTCCTCAAAGGCTCCCAGCTCGTGCGTCAGCTGGAAGCCGCTGGTGCTGAGCACACAGATTCAGGACCCACTCAGCGTGAGAATCAAAGCAGAAATCCCCTTTACCGCCTTCACAGAAGAACACGTGCTGTGTGCACGAGTGAGCTCAATATTCAAGCTTTTGGATTCATGCACAGCTTCATTTAGTGTATTTCTAGGAACTGTGTTCACACCGCCTTTGGCAAAGCAACGTGACTGAGAACACCGGCACCCAGAGTGGTTCACCTCACGCTGAAATGCCGAGACACCACTAGAGGGAAGAAACCTAAACAGACAGTTTCACTCACACTTTGGAAATGCATCTCCAAGGGTGTGCAAGAATCAAATCATAGGGAATAATAAAATGAGTAGCTTGCTGTGTTTATAACAGTCATAAAGAAAAAAGCATTAGAAAGTGAAACAGGTGTGTTCACTACACACAAACATCCCTACAGTTTGGGCTTCACTGCTGGATGGTGAGCGCACGCACGTGCAGTGAACTCTGTGGCCTGACTGACGTCTGGGCACTCACACCTTTGCTGGGTTAGTTTCTTAGTGAAGAGCACACTGACTTAGGAGTCCTGCCACGGGCGGATAGGATTGGCAAGAAGCAAGATCAAAACTGCGCCTTTCTCCTAAGTCCTCGCCTTGTTTATCTGCATATGGACAAAGTGTGAATACTTCCAGTTCTTCTCCAGAGCATCCACGGAATGGACTGCCTTCTGAAAATGAGCACTTTTAGGCCGTCAAGGAGTTTGCTGAGCGTCACGTCTTTGAAGGAAGGAACCAGGAAGTCAGGTTTCAGGCCTTCACTCCATCTTTCTGGACCTCCCTCCCTCGCTTCAAAACTTTGACTTGTTTTATCTCCCAAGTCCAGAAGTGAGTCCAGCACCTTGCCTCCGTACTTTGAGATACTCAACCAGTTTCAGGAAAATGCCACATCGCAGTGAGGGAAGTGGCTGGTGTGCCCATGTGGGCACAGAGGACAACTTGCCAGCCGTTGCTGCTGATGTGCTATAGATGGCTGTTGACATGGAGACCAGAGGTCATGGACATTCCTGCAGCATTAGGAAGCAGTGGGGTGGGGACGGAGCTGTGTGTGATCACATCTGGAGACTCTATTTAAAAACCAACCTAAAAAGTGATTGCATTGGAAGAATTTAGAGATAATACATTCGGATTAACCGAATAGATTGCATTTAGTTTAGAAATGCAGACATTCCCACGTTATGAACATCGTCATAAACAGTGTTCTACACACTGGAAGGGCCGCTGCCTGGAGGGTGACAGCTAACTAGGGTGTGTATAGCATCCCTTCCAGGGGACACAGCCCTGTGACAAAGGCCAGTTGGAACTTACGGTTCCATGTACACTCTCGGGACATAGTTCATACTTATGACGTCGGCTGGGGAGATGGAGGGACTGATTACTTAGCTCCAAGAGTCTGTGGGCTGCAGGTTCCACAGAGCTGACGACATCAGGCCCAGGACACACACCCAGTGTTCGTTCACTCTGTCTGGGTCATCACGTTGCCCGTTTCCTTCGTGGTGCTATGCCCATGTTCAGCTACAGCTGCACTGGAAGACCTGTGTTCTCACCCCCCTTTGTGATTCGCTCTAGAAAACCCAGCTAGTGGAACAGCAGCCACCAGAGCTCAGTGGGGGTGCTTGTCAAGGAAGGGTCGCCGGTCAGCGGAGAGTCTACCGTCTCGGCTTGTGCACTGGAGCCACGCACTGCCTCCCTGTGTGTGGCATTCAGAGTTTGAACCCACCTACTTGGCCAGCGACCCTTTGTAGTCCAGTAGAATTTTACGGTGGCAGCTGGACGAATGGTCAAACTGGTGGGCTTCTGCAAACAGATATTCTGAAAGGTTGTGTATAAACCAAGTTTGTGTGAGACTCTCAACGTTCCATTGGAGGCAGTCTTGTGATGAAATACTTGATAAAGCAAATAACCCTTCAATATTGTCAGTAATCATCCTGGGGTTTCAGGTTCATTCCGTAATTCTGTATTTTAGGTTTGCCTAAAAGATATCCGTACACATGAAGCCATTTCGGGGCGTTAATTTTTAAATCTATGCTGTACCCTTGCAGTTGCATGGCTTTTCCTGTCCATAACTGCAGCTGAACAGCCGTCGTGGGTTTGAGGTTAAACACTGATGCAGACGGGTCTGTCACTTCCCGAGTGACTCCCGAGGCCCTGCAGGGAGGCCTTCCAGGTCACGTCCAGGGCCATGTCTGCGTCACTCAGAGGCCATGCCTGACGGAGCCTCAGGTGGGAGGGTTCCTGCTGCTTTAAGGCAGAAAGCCCACAGCACTGCCCAGAGGTCTTTGGTTTAGTGATGAGAATAGTAGCACAATTTTTTTCATTTTTTTCACTGATGACACTGGCATTTGTTCATCAAACTTCAATACCACTTGATTTAAAAGCCCTGAAATGACTGTGACTTCCCGAGTGATGGAACTCTTCCTTGAATGAGTCTGGTTGATGGATCAGGGCAGATGTGTGTCAGCAGAGACCTGTGACATCTCAGTGCTTCCGAATGTGAAGGTCACAAAGAAATAAATGAGTGCTTACAGTTCGACGTGGTTTTTTCCAAGTTATTTGTTCCATAAGTTAATAGCTGGAAATGACTTCTCGATTGAGTGAGAATGCATGAATGGAGTGAGCCATAAATTTTAGTTGTGAAAATAAAACATCAAATATCAATCACATAACATGTTAGTTAGATACTGTAGAGTATCAATAAATAACCAGAGTTCTAAGTAATTTTGAATGTTAGGTTTTGCTAAAAGTTATTTCAGCAAGAATAGTTCATATTCTTGAGATCTCTTCATCCCAATATCCAAATGAAATGACCGTGTGTTTAGTGCTGAGGTAATTCGAAATCCCATCAGCCCTAAGCATTACTTTACAGACGTGTGCTAGCAGTCACAGCTGTCCCTCTGCAGGGACAGTGAGGAATCTGATGGCAGTGAGCAGGAGCCTGAAGAAGCCGGGGACCTAATTAAAACTTACTTCTTCCAGACTCAGCCTCATTTCTTCCAAGTTCTGGTTATGAGTCTTTTGCTAATTTGCATGGCTGGCTTAATTAATCAATTAGATGTTGGTTTAGGCTGTGTCTAGACAAGGTCAAAACAACCAACAGGATCGACAAATTCAGTATGAAAAAATAGTAGCCAATTTCATGAAAAAATGAAATTAGTTTTTTGTCAACATCTAAACAAAACTGATTTGATTGACTGAATTTTTCGATTTTCAGACAATTGTTTTGGCTCTTGTAGAGTCCACTGTTTCCCAACTTTGTCCAGCCTGAGACACGCCTCCGAATTTGCTGGGTCTCACTCGTCCCAAGGTAAAAAGATGCTGAACCACCTGTCACTTGTATCCTCACCCAGTGCAGCCGTGCGTGTCTCCATGTGCCTGGGCGTGAATCGGGCCTCACCGCGTGGATGAAGCAGCCTTCTTTTCCGGACCACCTTCTCCTTTTAGTTCTTTGTGTCCACACAGGCAGTCCTGGGAAATGCCAGGCTTCGTCCTGGTTCCTGTTGTCGGAGTACCAGTGTCTCAAAGGTCTGGTTGGGAAACAGTGGGATAGAAACAGCCTGAGTCCAACACTGAGTTATTAGTCCTCGAGGTCCCAAGGAAATGCAAATGCACCTTTCTCATAGTATTGCGAGATGTCAAAACAAAACATATAAGTCATGCTTTGAATCACACTCTGAAGACGTGAATTATGTTTTAAAAAGCTAACGATAACATTTGGCAAATAGTAGTACCCTCTTTCTGCCTTTAAGAATAAACAGATTCTTAAAGACAGCAATTCTAACGCATAATTTCAAATAAGACTCCAAAATCTGCACAGAAATTGTTTGGAAACTTCAAGAAATCCAAGTGCCTACATTTGGGTCCAAACTCTTGAAGTCAAGTAGGATTTCATTTGCAGTTTCATTTGCCAAATGTCGGTAGATTGGTCCAACTCTGTCATCCTTTGCCAAGTTTCCTTCTGCTGGCAGTGTGTGTATGCTCTGTGAGGCTTCTGAGTCTGTCTGTGGCCAGGGCTGGAGTGCAGCGGCTCCTGGAAGCATGTGAGCAGGTTGGAGGGGGCTCCTTGCATTTGGCCCCCAAGCACAGCCCCCCTCTGCCCAGCATCGCCCCATGCGTTATTGCATCTTTCTGGACCTGCACACATGGTAACTTTCCACATTTCTAACCATATTTTCCCTGGGGTTTAGGACTGACAGGGCCATGCATGCCTTTTTGCTGTTTTCCTAATCTTGTAAAATGTTAATTTTGAATAGCCACTTAAAATTGGTTCTCACTTCAGTCTTCCTTTTTCTTTCTAAATAAAGCCTGAGAATTTGCTTTTAGCTAGCAAGTCCAAGGGAGCGGCCGTGAAACTGGCAGACTTCGGCTTGGCCATTGAAGTTCAAGGGGACCAGCAGGCGTGGTTTGGTGAGTACCGACCGGCCTCCCACGCCCCGCACGTCCCGCCCACTGCCGGGCAGAGGGGACGGAAGGTTCATGCTGGCAGCTTGACCAGCTTGAAGGTGTCGGGCTTTCATCAGCTCTGAATTTTACTGACATTAAAGGGCCTAGAATCGAGAAATAATTTAAGGGAGAATATTATAGGAGAGCAAGGACATGCAGACTTTTTTCTTAAAGGATGGGTAAGAAAATGGATCCTGTCCTCAGATCTACTAAGACATTTGCAGTGTTCAGAGTTCGTGTTTTATTCGTGAGGAAGTTGTGATGCTAAAAGCTACCATGTACGTAGCAGGTGCTCGGGAAGCACTTGCAGAATGTGTCACATGTCTTTGTGATTAATGTACGTAGATGCATGTGACGGGTTCCGTGTTCACTGTCTCCTTTCTCCAAAGTGCCCGTTTCCTCTCTCAAATTTTGATGATTTTTTAAAGGGGGTGGGGGGTGGGAGATGAGGGTAAGGGGGATCGAATACATGGTGATGGAAGGAGAACTGACTCTGGGTGGTGAACACACAATGGGATTTATAGCTGATGTAATACAGAATTGTACACCTGAAATCTATGTAATTTTACTAACAATTGTCACCCCAATAAATTTAAAAAATAAATTTTAAAAAATTTTTGATAATTTTTTAATTTCTATATGATGAAATGTGTTTCCTTACAACTAAGGAAGAAGTTAACTCTAAACAAATTTAAATTATAGTATTTCTATCCAGGCTTGTGGACTGTTTCCATGTTTAGCCTGATAAATTATTTCGCCCGTTGACTTCCTTCTGCCTCTGTTTCTGCCATTTCCCAGTGTTAACCCACTTCTCTTGTAATGTTTTATAATATAACCTCTCTGCAGCCTCAGTCTTACTTCTTTTCTGACTTTCTGTGTATTGAGGTTTGATAAAACTTTTAAAAGGCTTCACTTCTCACTGCTTTCCCCTGACCAACGAGAAGCAGAGAACGCAAAAGGTGCCTGCCTTTGGTTTACATGCAGACGCCTCCGTGTCCCTAACTACGCACCTAACACCTGCCCAGAGCTCCCAGCATGCACCTCGCCGGAATCTGCCCAGCGGGTAATGGGGTGATGGCTGGCAGCTCCCATCTCCCATGCCAGCAGCCTAGGTCACAACCCTATTTGATGCCACCCGTCCTGGGACCTGACTATGACCCTCCCCAAGGTTAATAGCACCTTTTCCCCTAGGTCTCGCCTTACCCAGCAGATGAATGTAACACCTCCAGACTTGGCATCTGGTTTGCCATGTGTTGACATCTGAATAAGTTTGATCCTGTTAAGTGCAAAGCAAAGGAGGTGGAACTAGACCTCTGTGAATCTGAGCTGCAAAGACCTCTTGTGTCCTGGGCAAGAGTGTGGTTGACACAGATAAAGAATACATGAGGACAGGAAGCAGCAGGGTTGTCCCCAGGGTGGGACAGACGTGTGGCTCAGACGGCAGGTCCTGCTCAGATGGCGGGTACTGGCACCGTGGCCTCGGCGACTACCGGCCGGCGTGCGTGGGTGTTCTGCTGCCTTTGGGGCCTGCTGGTGATGGCGTAACACTGCCACCTCCCTCCTGGGTAAACGAGGGTTTGTTCCCTGCCAGGCAAGGAGATGAGGGCACCAGGAGAAGGTTTGGCTCACGCAGAAACCTGCTAGTGCTGGCGCGGCGGGAAGGGCACCTGGGGCCTTCGGAAGTTCCAGGGATGTGACGGTTTTGCATGAGAGGGACGAAACTGGCTTCTGTTATGTAATGCCCATCTGGGCAGCAGTGTGGCGGATGCTTCAGGACCGGTAGCCTGCGGGTCAGAAGCCGGTTAGGCTGAAGCAGTGTTCACGTTCCGCGTGAGGGTGTCTGGAACTCAGGAGGACACGGGAGCAGGGAGCAAGTCCCAGGCGGTGTGCAGGCAGGCAGGCTCCCCGAACTCATGGCCCAGAGATTGGGTTCTGTGTAGAACAAAGCAGGACCTCGCTTCACGAGACTTGGGGTGTGAGGCAGGATGCCAAAAGGGGGACATAGGCTCAGGGCTGGACTGCCACATCTGGGTCCAGACTGGGTGTCAGGACAGGACGGGGGGCCTTACGACCACAGCTGAGGCTGAACTTGACACCAGCCACACGCTGGACACGTCTGAGCGTGTGGGCTCTGAGCGCCTGTCCCCTTCCGGGTCAGCTCGGTGCTTGTGTCCTCTAAGCCCGCAGGCTGTCGGGACATTCTGCTCTGTGAATAGAGTCCCTGGCTTCTGCCCGTTAGGCAACCACGTGCCTTGTTCGCAGGGCGCACCGTGAGAACTGTTCAGGGGGTTTTGAAAACCATCTCAGTGTGAAGCAGGTGTCACAGTTCTTTGTCACAGTGGCAGCCGCCGAGTGACGCAGTGAGTGGAAGAGTGGATGGCAGGCTTGTGAAAGCAAGAACATACAAATACAACTCATGCCTTTCCAGGGGTGCTGACTCAGCTCTTAGAGCAGGCTGGTCCCAAGAAGCAGTGACATCGGCAGGCGGGCCGTCCCTGTGCGGCAAGGTGCCGTGAGCAGCTACACACTCGCTCAGGGACGTAGGAGAGTCATGCCTTTCGGCAGGTGCCTTTTAAATTCTGAGACAAGTCAGCACTTCTCAAGTGTAGAAAAACATCATTTGTAAGTTTAAGAGAACCCACGGGTCTGCTCAAGTTCGAGTGACGGCTCGCGGGAGGGGAAGCTGGCGTGTGAGCCGCTGCATTTCTCTGGGTTCTGCCATCTGGCTCAGGAGGAGAGGCGTGTTTTAGTGTGAATGACTTGTTTTGATACTTACTCACTATTATCTGCCATCATAGTCTCATTTTTTGACTCATTAATTTTATATTTTAAAATGTAACATCAGTGTCAGCGGGGGCGGGCTTTTTATTTTAATAAGAAAAATGGAACTCTTTCTTTATTATGTATAATTACGCCTGAGCTTCAGGCTTTTAAATAATTTTATTTTAATGAAATAAGAAGCCAATTACAACTCAAACAATAAAACTGTGCTAGGCATTATAGAAGCTCCTTATTGGGTTTGATTTTCTTTTTTTGATTCTCACTTTCAAGTCCAAATACGTGTTTTTCCCACGTTCCTTCTTCTTTCTTCCTGGCCCCAATCTACTTGAACACGAGCCAGGAATGCCTGGCGACACCGTGTGTCACTAGACTTGGTAAGGTGGCTGGGGCGTTTACCCAGGAGCCATGTGCACACGCAGCCCATCGTCCCTGGGGCTGGGAATCAATTCTGTGTGCAGCACGTTTCTAGTTTTCATTGCTGCTGGGAGAAGGCATAACCACCACAATGCTGTTTCACGGAAGACTTGTTTTGTTGCTTGGTAGGAGGTCCTTTTAAACAATAGTAAAGTTTTTTTAATGGCAACATGTTGCATTGGCTACAGTAAGTGATTCTGTTTTCTCTGGGCTCTGATGCCCGTTGGCTTTTAGAGGGACAGACGTTGGCTGCCTCTGAAGAAGGCCGGCTCTCTCATTCCTCACGGGCAGCATGTATCGTGATAAGCTGGATTCTTTTGAGTTTCATCGGCCTCGGTATCCCTGACTCCAGGAGAGCTCGGGCACACACGCCGATTCTTAACGAGCCTGCGTTTAGACGTGTGCTCGTGTTCTTAGGAGTAGCCCCCGCCCCACCCCCGGCTGCTGAAATGGAGCTTAATGAGAGGGAACGTGCTGTGTGCTCGTAGCATTTGCGTCATCTCCGGAAGAGGTTCCTAATGACTTACATTAAAATGGTGGTGTCATCCTTACTGACACAGACTTCTCCTCTCTTCCACTGAGTGAAATATCATCACCAAGGTATTCCACTAAGCCGTTTTAGACCTACACTGACATACCAGTTCTAGACGGCAGAGCACAGATTGTGCACACAAAGGGGTGGAAATTCCCAGTGTGAAGGACCGCTGAGAACTGGTCAGCCAAGAAGGGCACTGAGAGGGATTATTTAGGGCCTTCCTCTGTTCGAGAAAAATTGGGGAAATTCGGGAACAGAAAAGGTAACATCAAGGGTGGGATGAGAAGTCTGTTCTCCAGACCTTGAAGAGCTCCGTCAGGTCAGGGCTCAGCCTCATTCCGCAACCATCATAGACCACCTCACTTGCAAGATGATTTACTGGAAAGGTGCTTTAAGTTTGTTCTAAAGACCTGTGTTTCGGGTCCTTTATTTTATAAGTGCGTACTTCTCATAATAAAGTCATGCCGGGATCATGACAACTGCGTCTTTTGCAAGGTCCTAAGGCTGCCTTCCTCCTCCCTGCCCCTGAGGCAGTGAGTCTGGGGGTGGGGCCTGTGAATTGAGCCGACAAAAGACGATTAACAGGAGGAAAGCACACTCATTTTATGTGGTGTCAATACTTTAATTTTTATGCGCACAGAGAGGCCTTTCTAGAAAAGAAATGAGGACCCAAAGGAAGACTAGACCAGGACCTGACGTCCCATTTTAACCCAGTGATGAATGGAGAGGGGTTTGGGAGCTGAGCGCTGAGTCAGGGGAAGTGCCCCGGGGTCATTGCAGCGGGTGTGTCTGTACAGCCTCCTCCAACCAGCATCCGCTCCCATCCTAGTGACAAGGACAGGCTCCCCTCCTGCTGGGGGGGAGTAAGGGGGGCCTGGTCTCACAGGACCTGTGTGCTCTGCTGTGGGGTACAGAGGGCTCCTGAGGGACCTTCCTGCGCCTGCTGTGTCTCAGGTGCCTTCAGCCCACACACCTTGGTGGCGCATTGGGTGGGGTGTCCCTGTCCCCTACACACAGGCGATGGGGAGGACGGTGACGAGAGGCCTGACGTGCGCCCGACAGCAGTACCAGGGGCTGGGCTGGTGTCCGAAAGGCCAGGGACTGATGTCTAAGGAACGAGCAGACAGATCAGTGTACGTCTGTGCTGCCGTAAAGCAGCCTCCATTACATCGCCTCCGGGAGCCTGTCCTGTGTGGGCAGACGTCGTCAGAGGGAGCGGCGCAGACAGGGGGCTCTCCCTGCGTCTGCCCCTCCGCGCGTCCTGGCCCCAGGCCTGACTCACGCTCTCTGTCTTCCCTAGGTTTCGCCGGCACACCTGGGTACCTCTCTCCAGAAGTCTTACGTAAAGACCCTTATGGAAAGCCAGTGGACATGTGGGCGTGTGGTAAGGAAGCGTGTTTCCCTGCGGGTTTCCTAGGGCGCCAGGGTTGTTAGTTTAAAGCAGCGTCCTTTCCGTTTGAAGCTGATGTGACATAGAGTGGTGTCACTTCTCAAACAAGGTGACACCAGGCCACCTGGAGGGAGGAAAGGGCACCAACTCCTGTCTGAACTAGCAGGTCTGCCTCTCCCACGAGTTCCCAGGAGACGCGAATGCTGCTGGTCCCCAGGCCCCTGTCTGTGATGCTGGCCCGTCCTAGTCCAAGCAGCCTGCACACAGGTGTGTTTGCACAGAGTGCTCGGCCGGGCACACGCGGGAAATGGTGCCCCTTGGAAAGGAATGAACCTGCGCTTCCTCTGGAGCCTGGACGTCGGCCGTTACACAGCTCTGCCCCGGTCCGTGCCCTGTCCTCTCAGGGCTGTGTGCCTGGCCTCCCACAGCTTCTGTGACGGACAGGCTCCTAGTGGCTGACGCGTGCTTCAGAAAGGGCCCTGCAGGATGCTCTGGAATGTTCCCTCCTGGGCTGTGGGCGCAGACCCGTCATGCAGGCCAGACTACCCGGCCCCCACGCTGCACACGGGCTCCGTGGCCTTGGCTGTCTGTCAGCACGCCTGGAAGGACTTGGTAAAAAAAAAAACTTTGATTCTGAAACTAACTTTAGGTTTGATTTTATTTAAAAGCGTGAGTAAAGTCTCTACTTTGTAGAGAGAGATTATCCCACACTATACTTGTCAGTTTTATCCCATTACCCGTAGCAGCCTGGTGTTGGGCCTTAAACTGGGTGCAGCTGGGGCTCCCAGGGTCCTGCCCACGCTCCCCTGCCTGGGAAGCAGGTCTGAGAAGAGCACCGATCCGCAGCGACCTCCGGGTTCAGGCCTTCACCTGGCACCCACTGGCCCACCCCTCCCTCTCCGAGGTGGTTTCTTTGGCTGTAGAACAGGAATGTTACCCTCCTGGAACTTTCAGTGGAGATATAGCTTGTCAAGCAATTTAAATGCAGACAGCTATTACCTCAAAGGTTGGCGTTTCACTTAGTCAAAGGGTGAGATCTTAGGTGTGCTCCAAGCTGCCTTCGACCTGCCTCCCTGACAATGTCCTCTAAGCATGAACTCTAAAATGCCTTTGGGTTACAGCATTGCCACAAAATGTCCCTGTTCAAATCTAACTGTTAACGGCGGGTAACTCCAATATTGTCCTGCAGTAAGTCTGCCCCTGCCACACATCTCTTTCTGCTGGCGACTTTTAGAGCAGCGGAGCCTGCGGCTCCCCAAGGACGGTCGGGGCGCGCCTGGACAGTGGCTGTCACCTGAGGGTGACCTGCCTGGGGGCCTGCAGGGCCTCCTGCTCTACCCCTGCTTTGTCCTCCTTTCCCTCCTGTGTTCCCTCCCCCTGGTCCCGTCTGCTCCACGGGCAGAGCCCTCCGCCGGCCTCCACTCGCCCTGCGTGACGCGCTGGTCTCCGCACCCCAGCCTCCTCTTACAAATGCAGACGACGATGGTACGCGCCTCCTGCGAGGGCCGAGAGGAATGGTTAACACAAGTGTTGGTTATTGTTACTGTCGCTGTTATAATAGAAACCGAGTGAAGTTTCTAGGCCGCTGACACACAGCCTTAGCGGAGCCAGACAACACGCCTCAGTAGGTATCTCAGCATCAGGCCGCCGGCCAGCGCTCTCTGCTTCCGTGCTCACGGTTTAGTTCTTCCTTGTGCGCCTTTTATTCTGCACAAGATGATGCTGGGGACCGAGTCGCAGCTCCTGAATCCTACGTCACTCATTCAGGTCCTTTAAAGAAATCATTTGTTTGGTTCTGGCACTGAAAACACTTTTTGTCACCGTGTATAAGTTTATTCATGATAAGAATATCAGATCCTTTAAAAAGAACCCCCCTCCTCCCCCCAAAAAGAAATAACCCTGATGCTTTTACTAGGATTTTTTTACTGGTCTGGGGCATAATCAGAGGTGACCTTACCCAGAAACGCCTACATGGACCCTTAGCTGTGGGGGCTCTGAGCTGAGTCCAGGCAGCTGCATTTTAATAACTGTGACATGTTATCAGGGTTTAGCTCATCACACAGACTGTGCTCGATTTTAATATTACTTTGGTAAATTTGAGCCCACCTGGCTTCTGGATTTTCTGTTTGAGTGCATTTCCCAATACAGTTTGCTAACCTTTTTAAATACCGGCTGTCCTGTAATCACGGGTCTCACATCCATGAAGTGTGTGACAGCTTATAGGGCAGGAGCTCTGACTCTTTCTTGACTGGAATAGGGGCAAAAGGTAGGAAGAAAAATGTTGTTTTCCTCCCTGTTGTCTGAGAATGTGACTCTCAAAACCTGTTAGTAAATATTGGATGGATGGATGGATGGATGATAGATGGATGATGGATGGATGATGGATGGATGATGGATGGATGGACGGACGGATGGGTAGGTATTGTGTGTACACATGAGAACATATGTGCACACATACACACACACAATCACAGATCTCTTGAGTGACTTTCTGGAGACTTAGAGCCAGCAGGTGTCTCTCAACACACTTTGCCATGGAGAGAGCCACCTTTAACTTTGCTCAGTTTCACCCTTTCCTCCGCTTTCTTCACACTTTCCTACAAACAGCCACATCCCTTGGTGACAAACCCTGCCCATTAAAGCACATACCATATTTGCTGCCAGCTCCCATTCTCTCTAGAGATTGTGGTATCGTCTACTTGTGCCTAGAAATGCACTTGGGGGGTCACACACCAACCACAAAAATGTTTTAGATAGTCTCATACCACATATTTGGGGAAATGAGCACCACTGCCCACAACTAGAAGCATCATAATAGATTCTTCTGCCTTTCGTTACATATCTGGGTCACTGCTGTGTTTGGGACATTGTTTTACCATTTTGCTATGTGTCACCTCACTCAGGTGACATGAAAGGCACATTGAATTCACTTGAACTGTAAGGTGCCCCCTTCGTCACCCAATTGTAAGACCCACCAGAGTGATGCACAGCCTAGCGGTGGCTCCCTGCCTGGGGCGCGTCTGAGGGACACAGCTGTCCATCACACTAGCTCTTGCTGACTGTGTCATCCTCCTTTTCAAGGCTGGCGGTCAGGTAGTAGACAGGAAATGACGCCCCGGTGACAAGGACTGCAGAGGAGCCATGGCGCAGGATGGCAGCCCGTCTTCGCTGTGAGCTGAGCTGTGAGCACTCCTCACAGAACACTGTTTGTCTTCCAGCAGTTGACACAGAGAGCGAAGGATGACATTGGAACAGTGGCTAAAAGGAGCCTTACGTGATTTTATTAGAAATAGGCCATTTTCTGTACACAGAAACCTCAGCTACTTACCACCACTGCCTGGCTTTTTAACTCACAGAAAATAGTGTGACCTGTTCTCGGTCTTTGAAAGCAACTCGTCCATTACTGAAAAGTAAATAATAGACATTACCGAAGTGAGAACATAGCCTTTGTTCTGCCTTTAGCAACAGTAAATTGGTTTTGATGGCTTTCTTGTATGTATAGCTGTTTCCGTAATTCCCTAATGGGGTGGGCAAATGCTGTTATAGATGTCACTGAGTCACTGGCTTTTAACAGGACTTCCTTCTGCATCCTGGCTTAAAAAATAATAAATGTGAGCCTCTAAACATAGCCACCACACACACACACACACACACGTACATGCACACACATGCATCCACCTTACTACTTCTCTACCTGAATTAGATGTCACTCAGAACACTTACGAGTGACATAACTTAGGACTGTACAGAATACCATGACGCTTGTGGAACCTTGGAGTATTATGGAACATTCCTTCTTTCCCTGCACGGTCACTTCAGGTGCAGCATTTGTGTGGTCTCTGGGTCTGCCCCCTTCATGGTTCAGCTAGGCTAAGGAAGCACGAGTGCTTTTTAGCAAAGCCTTTCCCGTTTTGAAGCCTGAAGCCTCCTGCACAGCTTGTTTCTGTTAGCCATCCTGTGCTGGTGTGTCCTGGGCCCCCCGCAGGCGTGCTCCCAGGTGGCGTGTGGTGCATCACCCTTTGCGACCTGTGTCTGCGTCCGTCCTCCAGCCCTGGAGCAGAGCGTTACCCCAGGCCTTCTCCCGCTGCCCTGACTCAGGACCTAGATACACTGTCACATCTCCTGAGATCCAGTATCTGTGGTTTCCCTAACTTCATGGTTTTCACATTGTGGACTCTGGGCCACATTCCTCATAGTGACTGGCTTATCAAAAATGCCACTTCCCGAATGCCCCCAGAGAACCATTGCGTGTGGGCCTCAGGTGTGTGCTTCCACGGTCGTGCCAGGTGACAGGTGCCGCAGTGTTGAGCGCTTGACGCAGCTGGTTGCTGATCACTCGAGGGCGGTGGGTTTTAGGGTCTTCTCAGCATAGCGCAGGCTGCAGGTGCGCGGTCACAGACGTCTTGGCCAGGTGATGGGACCTTTTCCTCTGGGGGCGCTGACGTTTACCATGTATCGCTTAACCTGTCATCAGGAGACCTCTTTAAAACAATCAGTGTCTGGCTTCTTTAACGTGATCAGAAGAAGGAGTAAGAAGACGCTTCTGCTGAGATGTAGCAGCTGCACCTGTCAGACGGGTGGTCGTGTCACACCCGCTCGGACACCCACCCTGCCCGGCTCGGAGGGCTGGCAGGCGGCGTCCCTCCTACACGTGCCGGCTGTGCCCAGCATCTGAAAACTAGCTCCTGCCGTGTGTGTCCTCCCCTCCGCAGCCCGAGTCGCAGTGTCAGCTGAGCGTCCCTGCTGCAGTGTGTGGGCATGTTTTGGCCTCTGGTTCTGCGACAGCATCAAAGTGCCAGGCTTCCCTCCTCCACTGACCTGTCCTTTCCGGCTCCACACCCTCCCAGCCTACCCTCTGCACGTCTAGCTTCCCGCTGACATCCAGTTTCTCGGCACTGTTCCTTCATCTCGCCCATCACAAGAATGGCCTTCAAGCTGTTTTCATCACTAACGTGATGGTAGCTCTAATCAATTTACTAACTCTAGCTTTTATTAAAGGTCCTTGGTACTATAGTTTTTCTAACCAGGAATTACTGCCTCTTGACTCTTATAACCCAACGTCCCTCACGTCTCCCCACACAGGTATGTACTTACATCATGAAAACTAGTTTTAGCTTCCGTTATTAAAGGTTGTGTGAAACTGACTGTGTCAAGTAGTCGTTTGATGTTTTGTTCTGGAAAACCTGAAACTTAGCGAAGTGGAGACTAGCCCCACTCACCCTGCACCAGGGGGATTCGATCAAGTGCAAAGGTCTTATCAGCACATCCGTGAATAGTCTAACGTGCATCGCTTTCACTAGCGATGGTTTAAAAATGCCATGTAATAATAATTGCTTCAAGTCACCGTATGCTGTAATTTTTGCAGTTTGCTCTCTCATCTCACAGTTCTGTCCTCAGCTTGGTCTCCAGAGTCTCCTCACGTGTAGGTTCCCCGCCCTCCGTCTCTGTCTCTTCTCCTCATTCTGCCCTGTCTTGGTGGGGACGCCGTGGTCCCACAGCAGCTGCACAGTGACGCCATGCTGTGAGGGGGGTGCATTCCGAGACCACACAGGACGCAGCAGGGCCCCCACGGCTGCCTTGTCACGTGGAAGCACAGGAAGGAAGGAAGGAAGGAAGGGCCGCCGAGTTTGTATGAACGGGCTTGGGAGCCAATGTGATGAGGTTTCTACTGGTTAGAGGTGGGACGATTGGAGGATAACTAAGAAAAAACACTAATGGACTCCAACACTTCAAACGCGTAAGTGCACAGCGTCACAATGGCAGAAACCCTGTCCTTTGGGGGACCCTGGGAACCAACGCATTATTTTGAAAACTGGCTAATAAAAGGGGAAAATCAATTTCTCCACCTTCCTACATGAACTGCACCTCAGGGTAAGCAAGTAGTCGATGAAGTAAGTTGTTCTTGAAGAAGGTCTGATAGGATTAGAACACGGTTCCCAGCCTGCGGAGATGCCTGGCAGCGACCTCCAGAGGTCAGCGTCTCCGTTGTGAGCCGTTCTTCACTTCCTAGCAGCCTAACCCCCTGTGCTGCTTGGAAAACTGTCCAGAATCAGTGCCGTCGGCTGCCATTTCAAAGCCCATTCTCTTCACCCGTAACTGAGGGCCGGGCCCCACGGTGACGGCCTCTCCCTGCATGGAAACGCCGACAGACACCACCGTTATCACCAGCTGCGTCTGTGACACCAGGCAGTTCAAAGGGTTCAAAATAAGTGAAGTCTCTAACAGTGAAAAATGGGAAAATACTTTTGTGTTGTGAAAAGGAGGTACCCGTACAATGCGATTTTCTCCACGGCCTGTTTTTTTTTTTATTTTAACCTCCACTGCGACGAAGTGACTGTCAGTCTTGATTTAAAGGCCTCGTTGGGTTGTTATTGAGGGTTGTTGTTTGAAACGCTTACTCTGGTGTGTGTCCGACAGCTGTAAAAGACTAGGGGGTTAAACCACCATTTAAAAGCCGTTTCAGCTGTGACGGTGGCTCATCTGAAGACGTCGGGACAATGGACGATGCCGGAGCAGGGCTAGTTCTCCCTAAAAAGAAGAGGTGAGGGGAGCCGGAGACGTGCTGTGCTCAGGGAGCCTCAGGAACCTCGCCCGGGGTCCTAGCTGAAGGGAGAGCCAGCAGGAGAGGCCAGAGCGGACCTACCTCCCGGACACCGAGCTGGAAAAGAAGCTGAAGACCTGCACGGGGAAAAGGGGTTTTTCAAAAGTAGGGGCTGGGCATGTGATCACAGGGGGACAGGAGATGTGGGTACAGCAGATACAATTGTGCAGCAAGATAAAGCCTGAGGAACAGATTGTTAGTCAAAATTAAAGCAGATCCTCACTGCGGTAGTTACATACTGCTGACCTGACAGCAGGTTGTGTTACAGCTGAGTGTGTGTATCCTTGAGTTTCGTGTGCAGTTCTGTCTCCTCTAATGTGTTCTGTACTGTCACTGGTCTCATTGTTTTATTGAAAAGCTCTGTTTTTGAAGAGTAAGGTCACTGAAGGGAGAACGACTTTCACCCCCTGACATGTTGTCCACACCCCAGAGTCCTGGCTGCTCGGAGCGTAAATGTATGGCCCAGGCACCGTCTCTCAACAGCTGTCAGGATTCAAAGCACAGTGACTCACAGGAAATAAATAACACGTGTTAAGTTCTAAGCGTCAACCTACTAATGACTCATATCACACAGGATCTAAATAGACAGCTGTGCCGGGATGTCACCTGTAGGAAGAGTTTAGGGAAGGGAGGCCGAAGAGTGTGTGGCCTGGAATGGCAGGTGTCACCGACGTTACCTGAGCGCTTCGCTCCCCCACCCCCACCCCACAGGGCTTCGGAGTGGATGGCACGTGCCGCCCGGGTCTCCCAGCAGCCAGTCGCCTCCCCTGGGACGTGTGTGGCCCTGCTGTCTGTGTGACAACCTGTGTTGTGCTTATCCTTGCAGGTGTCATTCTCTACATCCTGCTGGTGGGGTACCCGCCCTTCTGGGACGAGGACCAGCACAGACTCTACCAGCAGATCAAGGCCGGAGCCTATGACGTATGTGACATTTGCTGCTGTACTGGAGTTTGCTGTCTGTGTGCTGACCAAGAACCACACGTCCTCATTGCTGGTTTAGCCATAGTTTTCAGCTGTTTCCTGTATTATCTGCCTCTCACTTAGGGAAAGGGAGGTAAACACTCAGAAATGCAGTCCATGCGGTCTGTCTGTATTTCCTTTGGGCTCCCTGTCTGCTAAGACTGAAAGGAAAAGAGTAGCGTGTCTAAGGAAAGGCCTCGCTTGTCCAAACGTGTGGATCTCAGTGCATGCTAACAGTGCATGCTAACGGTGCGTGCTAACACATATGAAAAGTAAAAGGTTTTCACTTGAGAGGTGATGACTAAGAGTGAGGAATTGAATGACGTTCCCAAATGCCTGCACGTAATTTTAAATTGTGTACCAGTGGCACCTGGCAGTGACCCTGGTGTCAAATAGAATGTCATTCCGTGTGTCAGTTTTGACTTGGTTTTTGTGTGTTTTACCTAACGGGCTTCTTTGCAATGTTTCATTTGAGGAAGGAGTTTCACAATTGAAAAATATTTGAAAATTGCAATCCCAATACACTTTACTTACAATTAGAATATTTGAAAGTAGGCTTATACACACACACACACACACACACACACACACACACACACGAATTAAATTCTGAGTCTGAACAGTGAGTCCTCTATTTTCTCTTCATGGATGAACTTTGCACTCGTCGGTAGAATTTCTCTCCTTTGGCAAATGTTACCGTAAACACAGTCTGCCCCCTCCCGTGGTCCCACCTCGCACCGCCCTCCGGGAGTCAGTGTGCAGGGTCTGGAGACACTTCCCGGGTGTTTCTGAGGGCTGACCAGGACCACATTGGGTCCACCCTCTGTGCACAAGTTCAAAGCTTGATGTCGAGTTGAGAGGGATTAATGTAAAAAGTGAGTTATATTCTGTCAGGTCTCATGAACTCCCCAGTGCCTTTCTGTTAAAATGTTCTATTTAGGGGGAGGTGTGTATCACAAGAGTTTAAAATGTGTATTGTTTAAAGAAAACTTAGGATAAATAGCTTTATTATAAAGTTATTAAGGTACAATTGGATTTTTAATACAAGTTCTGAGAGTCAACTACCTTCAAGACATTTGTAATGAAGTATATTTTTTTTTAGAAATAGTATTAGAAGGGAAAACTGTGTGTCGTGAAGTGGCATCTATATTATTGCCATGTATGCTCGAAAATGAATTCTTTTTGGTGGTTTTCTGACACCAGTGTTTAATGGTACCCTTATTATAACCCATCTCTGTGTATATAAACTAAAAATATATTTAAAGAAGTAGAAAGAAGTGTGCATGATTCACCATGCAGCGCAGACTAACCCTTTGAAGTGTAAACGAAGCCAGGCCCAGGCTCCTTGTCACTGCAGCAGCCCTGGTAGCCATGGGGAGGCGTTCTGGTGCAGGAGGGAGCCGTAGTCTTGTCTCTGCCGTTACTGCTCGGCAGTGTGGACGAGTGCGGTACTTCTCGGAACCTGGCGTGACAGCACGAGGACACCTGTGACAACTGCTCAGCTTTATGGATTGCTGCAAATACTTATGGGGGAAATGGCATAAACTTTCGTTTTCAGATCAAAGCAGAGATGCTTTGAGAGGACTAGGAGATTCTTAAGTTTGTTTTTCTGAATTGTAAAGTGTATTCACTAGATAGACTATGCGAGCAATTTAGTATATATGCATCTCCTTTATCAGTTACTCTTCTTAATATATGTAGACGTCTGCGTGGGGGACGTATCTATCTACATCATTTTATCTCAATGAAACTGATGGCATACAGAAAGTAAATTTATGAAGAAAGTCACTACTTAAGGAAATGATTCATATATTGGTTATTCCCTGTTTGACTGAGTGTAACTATTTTGTAAATGCTTTATAAATTTATATTTTTGAAGTTTCCGTCACCGGAGTGGGACACAGTGACCCCTGAAGCCAAAGATCTCATCAACAAAATGCTCACGATCAACCCCGCCAAGCGCATCACAGCCTCCGAAGCTCTGAAACACCCCTGGATCTGTGTAAGTGTCACTTGCCAAAGGCCCCAGGCGCAAGCGTGGAAAACGGACTCGCCTTTAAAATTTCTGTCATGCATTTAAAATAACCTTTGCAGAAAAAGATTAAGTGAATGAATGAATGAGTGTTGACCCCAGGTGTTTAACAAGGTTAATTTCATAATGGTTGAAAACCCCTGTCGGTAGCAAAATCTGACGGACACAGATTGCTGAATAAATACAGTAACACGAGGCGTGAGTGTGCGCCTACCAGCTATTGTCATGCGCATGCACAGAAGTTAAGAAAGTGACGCCAAGACCAAGTATTTCCCAGGAGAAAAGATCCCACAAAGCTCATTATCTATAGCTGGGCAGCTTTGGAAGCTGGGAGGAAGTTTTAGTTGCAGGAAAGAAGGGCCACGGAGACTGAGTGTTCTGGACATGTGCTAAGAAAACAGTGTGATCTTGGGGGGAACGTAGAGATCTCAGTAAATTTCTAGGGTTGAGGGTCAAGTGTTAAGGCGATAAGTAAACCAAAGACAGTTCTGTAGAAACACGATTAAAGACATATTGTCACGAAGATAATTGGGGAAATTACCTATATTATCTGTGCGCTTTCTATAGATAACTGGTGTGTCTTAGTCACAAACAGCGCTGGCAGAGTCAGTCTTTCATCTTGAGGGAACTTTTCAATTGGACACTTGCAAGTTCATCGTGTGGGTACAGGCACCAGTCACAAGACTGGAAGAACTTGAGGATACTGTTAAGCGTGACATGTCTTAAACCCCAGCTAAGCCTCTCTTTCTCCTCTGCCAGCAACGGTCGACGGTGGCCTCCATGATGCACAGACAGGAGACGGTCGACTGCTTGAAGAAGTTCAACGCCAGGAGAAAGCTGAAGGTGAGCCGTGGGACCCTTCGTGGGGGTCGGCTTGGCAGAGTGAGAAGTGAGATGGTGACCTGCAAAGGCTCTTCAGAGCCTAGGCTCGCTGTCCACTGCTGGGCCCTGGGGACATGTGGTGGGACGAGAAGAAGAGCTGGGTGGGGGCAGCTGTGGCCCTCCTGTCGGTGGGAGCTGCTGGGTACCGGCCACCATCACGAGGGGCTGCTGCTCTCAGGAAACAAAAGCCCAGACCGCAGGTGAGGCTAGGAGGTCTGTGGCCGAGGACCACGTGTCCGGTCAGGCAGCATGACCTCTGCTTGTTCTTCTGTCTCTCGCAGGGCGCCATCCTGACAACCATGCTGGCCACCAGGAACTTCTCAGGTACGTGTGTTAAGGCCCCTGCTCCCTGTCTTCTGTTCCCTCTTTGGAACTGAGGATAATTGAGGAGAGCAGCGCTGTCATTTTGTTCAGGGAGGGCAGGGAGTGGCGTGGACTCGGCCATCGGGGCCGGCAGGCTGCTCACTGGACGTGGCGGGAATCAGGCAGGTGACTGGCCGCCTGTCGGCAGGGCCTCCCACAGGCACCCACGAGTGGCAGACATGCTCCCGTCCTGGGCTCAGCATCCCCAGCCCAGAATTATGACTGACATTTCATAAAGCAATAATGATGAAGACATTTTTCGTCTCATTCTCACTGGGAATCCCAATAAGCACAATTTTTAAAGGCCGTCATTGAGGGACCCACTTCTCTTAGGCCAGAGTTCTCTCAAAAGCGCAGTAGTGTCTAGACTGTAAAAACGTTTACAGTGTTCAAAGGGGTCGAAACCCGGTTCCCAGACAAGCTACCCCCCAGCGCAGTGACACTGCAGGGCGAGAACAGTGCCCCACACGACTCTGTGCCAGAAATAAGTTTTAAATAATGGCCGAGTGAGGCTGACCCTTGTATTCACTGTAGGAATGACTGTGCAGAAGGGACATAAGTACATATCATTTCCAGAAGTTATCTGAGTTGTGGGCTCTTTTCGGCAGCTGGTCTCAGAGGACCAGCTTTCCAGGTCGGGGTTGGGAGACGTCGGTCAGCCCCACGCACGGACGACTGAGGCAGCCCCTCCGCTGCTCTTGGCAGCCTGCATCTGGCTGTTGAGCCCAGAACAATTGTTACACAATGGTGCCCAGAATGCGGCCGTTTTTCTTTGCCTACTGTCCCCATGGGAATAACCTGCCGCATCTGATTGTCCAGCAACTTCTCATTCTGTCTTCCTGCCTCCTGCTTGGCCTGCTGTTGTAGTGACACCAGGTGATGGTGCAAACCGTTATCAACACTCTCAAACTCCTGAAACCACTGATTGTTTACGATTGTATGAAGGGGTCCCCTCTGTCCCCACTGCACTCAGTTATACACAAGGTGAAACCGTAAGTGGCTTTCCCACAGCTGCCACCGCACTGTCAGAAGACAGTGACAGCCCAGTGAGTGACGCTACACTGAGGGATGGTGTTATGAGCTGTTCAGTGTAGTGAGACCTGTTAGTGCCTTTGCTGAGTTACCTGTTTTACAAATAGTTCATTGATAGTTGACATTTATATGGGTGACTCAACTTCATCTCATCAAAGAGTAACTAATATGCACTATATCGAATAAACTAGTATTTCACTGTGCCCCAATAATGAGCGACTCACTAAAAGGTAGGATGGTTTACACAGTATATATTCTTAATGAGAAACTAACTTGAAAAAATATCCAGAATAAAAATTGTGTTTCGTGAAGGTCTTAAATATATTGGCATAAATTGGGCCTTTTTAAAACATGTGCACCGGTGTGTGTGGAAGCTTTTCTTTACCTCACATTTTCCTTTCAGCATCGTATAAACTAAAAACTTAGGACTAATAGGTAAATTTATGTTGTTTCTGAAATGTCTTAGCACGAAAGGCAGTTTCTGTAGGTTCATCGCGTCGCAGCCGACCAAACACCTTTGAGCCCGTTCCGTCTTGTACTTGAAATCGCCTCCAGTGCTGAGCGTTTCACTCATTGTTTCATTGCAAAACACACTCTGTAGTCTGTCCGTACGTTCATGGTTATAGAGTTGTTTTTATTTCTTCCTTTCTCCCCTCTGTGGAGTGTATTCTCATGAGGTAAGATGGGTGGGAATTGAAAGGGCCGTTCCCGCCTCCGGCCCAGGCCCTGCCCTGATCCACGGTCCCCTCCACGCTACGCAAGGCCTGGGCTCTGAGCTTACCCTCACCTGGTCACTGCCGCAGGCCTCGCTTCCGGTTGCTTCTTAGCTCCAGGCAAATAGTATTACAACCAAGGCAACCGTTTCTTACAGTCTCAGTTACCAGTACATTATTAGCTTTGATGCTAAGGACTGAATAAAATTAACATTTTTGCATCTTTTAAATAAATTTAAAATTATACCAAGTGGTATCAAAATAATGCCCAAATCCAAAGGGCAGCAGGGAGTTAACGTGTCCAGGCTGTTCTGCAACGAGGCGTTTTTGCCTCAGACGCCAGATCCTGTTCTGCTGTATGTAATGATGACGGGTGTGGCTCGAGGGAGGCCCCCCCCCCCCCCCCCAGCAGCCTCCACGGGGTCCTGGTCGGCTCTGAGCTCTGAACCCGTGTGTGCCCAGTCAGCAGTGCACGTTGCAAGGACACCTCCACCCTTCAGTGCATTCAAGTTCAGCAGGGGTCGGTCAGAGCCCTCCAGGAAAGGGGCCTTGTGTATAGGTCAGTGCCCTGTGGGGATTCTCGGATTCAGCTGGAGATTTCATTTTGCTTTACACTGTGTGTGCCTCAAGTGTGTGGTTTTTAAGTTTTCAGTGTAAAGACTTTCTTTACACAGGCTTTGTATCCTGATTTTGAAGTATGGAAGAATGCATAGTGCCTTTTCTTAAAGGTCATATGCCAAGCATTTAAAAAATTTGCTCTAGGTCAATAATGCAGCATTTCATTTTAAATACAGTTGTTAATATTTTTTGTAAGAAATGAAGTGGTCTGATTTCAAAAATATGTATTGAAACAAAGATGTTATTTAGCTGAGCAAATTTTCACAAATCAGTGTTAGACCTCTAGAAAGAGGGCTTAGGCTGCAGAACTGACGAGGCCGCCATACTCATGTGGCCGCTCACGTAACATAGTCTGGAAGCTGGTGTCTGGAGGCTGAAAGAACTTTCTGGATCACAAAGGCACCGTCCACTTAAACTTCCAGAACCCCTTCCACGGCCAACAGTGAAATTAAGTCCAGTAACATAACTGGCAGCGTCCGATGGTATGCAATGAGCTCAGTGAGCATCGAATTGGATGTGGCAGAACCAAAGAAAGTGATTCTGCATTTCCATGTCCTGTGAGCTCAGCTCACCTTGACCTTGAGGCTTGGCGGGTGGGGGTGTAACCCAGCGAACCTGTCTTGTTGTCTGGCTGCAGCCTTCTGGCATCGCTCACTAAAACGATCTCACTCTCATTTTGCAGCAGCCAAGAGTTTGCTGAAGAAACCAGATGGAGTAAAGGTAAGCTAAGCAGTGTCCTGAACCATTTCTGACTCCAGATGCTGGATAACTTTTAAATGTTAAATATAATACGTAAGCTTTTGCAGCTTGTTTTTTATAGTTTCTATAAAGAATGCAAGTTGAAATATAAAGTAACACACAAAGATGACTAATATTTGTGCCAAGAAAAGCTGTATTTTTCTGTTTTATTGCACATTAAATAATCATGACAAAATGGTACTTTTATGTGGAGTTGCTATGGAAACTTAGCCACTGGGCCTGGAAAGTGGCTGGATGTCCCTGTGAGGGCAGTTATGGTGAAGGTCTTAGTGGTCCCTGGGCTTCTTCCATCGTGAGGTATCGAGACGTACTCGAGGTGAATGTTCTGAACAAATACAAGAAAATTTTTCAGAAAAAAGACAATAGCAGTGTATTTTGACTTTCTTAGATTTCTAAACAAAGTAAAACAGCTGATTTCCTGTTGATTGCATTTTGTTTCATGGAGATTTCCCTTAGGTTGATGGTCACCTCATACTTGCATCACGTTGGCCATCTTTCCAGACTTGCCTGATGTCTTGCTTCTGTAACGCCTTTTTCTCTCCCAGTGGCAGATGCAGACTGCCTCACGAGCACTTGCGCATTCTTGGGAATTAGTTAATATTCTGACTCTTTGAACTTGACCCAAAGTGTGGTGGCCAATCGTTTTGAAAATATAATGTAGAAAATCATTTGTCATGCGTGTCCATGCCCGTCACTTCTTCCCCACCACTGTGTGTGACTTGGGAGTTTCCAGAGCTGTGGTTACTGTGCACAGTGGCCTTCCTCAGCCTCTGACGTCCCCTTCCTTCTGCAGAGCGCATTCAATGTAAACTTCAGCAATCAGTTGATTCTGCCTTTTTCTCAGTTAACATTGGTGGAAAGGTGATAGTTTAGCTTTTCCAAATGTTTTATTCTCCTGTGTTTCTGTGCCATTCAGCGATGCTGAACCCACCGTTCCTATGGAGACACTTACTGTCACTACTCTCCATATATAGAAACACTTCCTGAACTTTTTCCTTCTAGTCAACTTACAGCATCTCTTTAAAGACAAAATTATTCTGTTCTCCGTGCTCTGATTCCTAAAAATTCAACCGGTCATATTTTTTTTATTTCCTTTCTCTTTGACTGGTCAATTCAGAAAAAGCAGTCCAGTTCGAGTGTTCAGATGATGGTGAGAACCTCTACCTGCCAGATTTCTCCTGGGAAAATTCACACCTAGGGACCCACGGCCTTATGTACCTAAGTTAGTTACATGGGGAAAGTACTCTTACTGGTCAGGGCTGATTAGCCAAAAACGCAGTGTCCGCATTCACATAATACTGTCTGTCTTTCAAACGGAGTTTTCTAAATGTGTAGATGTTCACGCCTCCATGTGCGAGTACAGGGTCTCTTATGAGGGACAAAGTCCCAGTTCCTCTTGAAACTAAAGAGACCGTGACATAATGAGTGTCTGTTCACTGATGAGTGAAGAAACGCTGTAGGATTATTTGTAAATACTGGTCATGACACTGAAGTAGGAGTGACTCTTAGTTCAGACACGCCATTACACGCCCACTGGGGTTTATAAACAGTGTGGAAGTGGGCTTAGCTGGCTAAGCACCGTCAGAGGAAACACGTCTTCACCTGGAAACCAATGGAGCTAAGCCCTGGGGAGTAGAAACACCTTGTTCTGCCTCATCAGGGTAATTCAGTGCATCCATCGTTTAAGTATCTGATTTGATGTAGGTTTTTTGTTTTTTTTTTAAGAAAAACTCTCTGCCTCCATAACACAAAGTGACTGTGTCTCATGGCCAAAAGTGCCAGAGCTCTGCGTGTGGCTGAGCCCCGGCTATGGCTGAGCCCATACTCAGTGGTGGTCACGTGAAAGCCAGTCCACCCAGCCTTTTCCTTACATGTTCTCCTCTGATTCTCCAATTAGTTAACACTACTCATACCTTCTAAAGCTTTCCTACAGGGCGGAAGACCCACACGGACGCTTACGTGTCTGTACCGAAACGTAACCATGGTGCTGCTGGAACTTCGTGTTTAAAGGGACTTGCTGTGCCTTGCAGTTCAGAGTGGGCATCCAGACGGACGCCCTGGTGGGAGAGAGCAAGGGCGTGCAGACAAGTGTGCATGGGTGTGCACGTGGGACATTTGTACCCAAATAAAGCAGTTCCTGGCAACCACATCCTAGAAAAAAAGGCAACTGTCTTGCCTCAAAACCAATACAAATAAAGACTTCCTCTTTCCTTCCTTGCACCCACTGACAGGCACGCACACGCGTGAGCGCTGCATGCGTGTGTCACTCGTAGGCCCTCTGACTGGGTAGGCAGCCGCTGTGTGTCGCCAGGCGCCCCTCCGCGTAGGCAGCTGTCTGCACGCACTCCCCGTGCGTCTGGTCCGTTCTGTCCTCACGCAGAGGTGGAGTTTGAGCCCCCTTTCAATAGCTCTGTTGTCTCTCATCTCTGCTTGGCTGCTGCCCAGGTTTTATGTTAAATTCTGTGCACTTTTATTTAAAGCCAAGTTTTAAACAAACTTGATGCAAACTACAGATGGATGGTTTAATATTTAGAGAGTTTTCCAGGAAAGGGCACCAGAGGTTCTCTCCCTTTTCCTGCATGTCACAGAGCACAGCGCCAGAGCGCCTTTAAATAAGACCCCAAGTCATCCCGGGGGTGGGGGGATGTGGGGGGGGGGCGAGGGGGTTGGAGAAGGGCCCACCTGCTGCTTCAGGTTCTGAGCCATGAAAGGAAAGAATCCCCAGAAAGCTCAAACGACTGGTTGCTGTAATTTGTAAATACTCATGGCATTCATTTTTCTGCAGTATGTTTCTCTTTAACTCCTTATGCACATTTACGCGAAAATTATGGGATGGGATGTCGTCCTTTAGACAGTAATAAGTAAAGAAAGGGCCTACATCATATACGGCAAGAAAATGGATGTCAGTTTCTTTCCCTGTATGAGAGAACCATAATATAAGTCGTCATACGTGAGTTTAAATGAACATTGATTACTACTTTTTGAATCTTTGATTCTTCAAGCCCAAACTCAAGTGTAGTTTCAAGTTGCCACATGTCTGTGGACCCATTGCAGTACCTACTGACTCTCAGTCACTCACAGGGCTCATGACCTTTTCTCTGAGGACAAACCCAATGGTGTTGAAAGCAAGGGAACAACATTACCGAACGCAGTCGTCAACCACAGCAGTTAAGACTTTGACAGAACAAATAGTGTTTTCCTCTGAAACAACTGTAAAAATAAAGTCGTTTTACAATCAGAATACAGTAAAGAGTTCAATTTTGTCCATTTATAATTGAAGATGTATTTTTTAAAGGAGACCAGATTTGTCATTTAAAAAGTGTATTACCAAATCTGCATTTCATCAGAAGTTTTTAATTGGACACCTACCAAGCAAAGTGGTGGTGATTCCCCAGGGAGAGACGGTCCGTGAGGACTTCAGGCTCAGAATAAGATGAGGGAATCTGTGTTCGTTTCACACCCAGACACCTGACCTGGGCTCCCCGGGAGAAGCTCCTGTCTGCCCGCCGAGCCAAAGCCCCCACGTGGGTCTGGTCGTCCCAACGTCACAGATACTGTGCCGCCCTGTGTGGGCCCAGGGGACTAGATGTGGTCACTCCCGTGATGTCGCCATGCCTTTCGTTACCCCCAGTGACTCTTTATTTCTGTGTCTGCATCTCCACCTAGACGTGCTGCAGGTAGAGACTTTGTTCCCGAGGGTTAAGGCATCTCTGTTTCTGTTTTCTGCACACCTACAGATAAACAACAAAGCCAACGTGGTAACTAGCCCCAAAGAGACCGCCCCTCCCCCGGCGCTGGTACTCCTGGACTCTGTAACCCTTCCTGCGTTCTTCACTGTTCTCTGTCGTTTCTCTCATGTGCTTTCACTGTATAGACGCATAGATATGAGTATTTTGTTTCGTTCGGTTTTGCTTTTGTTTCTGCTTTCTAAGATACGGGAAAGTTCATTTTTTCATTTCGTGAAGGCAGTTGGTTGTCAAGCAGTGTGTTTCTAACATGGGGCGACCTCATTTCGTTGTTGGACGTCATGCTGATAGCTGTGGTCTTGGCGACCACCTCTGCATGCGGCCCTAGGAATGCGGTGGGACGCGCTTTGGTTGCTCTCAGCTCTCCTACTGATGACAGCTGCCGAGGTCGGGGACCCTGGGTCCTTCTGTGAGGCGCTGCTGGCATCAGGGGCAGCTAAGGGGACAATCGCGGAGCACAGTAAATGCAGACCTCATTCCCCAGTTCCCTCTCACTAACAGACAGCATGGCTTTGGAAGACCTCACCTTCTGACAGTAAGAGGCACTGGAAAATTTAAAGTTTGCTGTTTACTGTATCTTAAATTAAATTACCACTGTTTCACTTTCATCCAGAGAATGAAACCGCATAGCACAGAGCTTTGAATTACCACTGGGGACCAGTTTTGTCCATTCCAATCAGAGTCACACTATCAACAACTGCATTAGTTTAACACTGAGACAGTGTCATGTTAAAATCTCAGATTTGAATCCTGGAATTGAGTTCTCTGAGTTCCACAGTATTTTCCCCAGGTATGATTTTGAGAAATGTTTCTGATTTTTTGCTGACCTCTGTACTGTTGTTTTCAAAGAATCTCAAATGTCGGGATGATTTCACTTGGGTTCACCAGGAGGCCCAATTTAAAGCCATTTAAAGGAAGACAGCAGCTGTGCAGCAATGAAACAGCTGGTGACCCCGGCAGGGAGAGGACTCCGGGAGCCGGTCCCAGAGTGGGCCCAGCTTGGAGGAGACTCTCGGGGGCTGCAGTGACTTCCAGTGGACAAGACAGCATGTGATGACAGCACCAAGTGTGCCACTGGTGTGGGGACATGAGTCTCTTTCACATCAGTTATTCGAGTGTTACTTTCCACTTGGGCATATTTCTTCAATGTTCTGGTGGAAAGCAATAGCAAACATAATATTTGCATTATGGACAAGCATGGCTTTACGAGCAAATTGTCTGTGTAAACACAGAGGGTGCAAAAGATGTGTGCACCTTTTAAGAAAGGAAAACTGTATTAAAATTGTAATACTCAGTCTATATAGATAACACAAAACGAATACAAGTCACGTTTGACTTTTACAATTATAAGAGGTGCTCAAAGTGGTTCCCATCAGCGTCCAGACACTTCTGATTACTGCGAACTACAGCTTGAGCAACGTTGACCAAAGTGTCCACTTGTATACATTTTTTGGCACCCCCAGTGTATGTTCCACAAAACAGAATTTTCTTTTAGGTATAAATCAGCACAGAGCTTAACAGCATCATGTCTCAAATTATAGTAAAGATATGATTCGTTCTAGAACCCTTTGCATGAACCTTTTAAAGTTCCTTAGAATTTCTTAGGGATTTTGAAATACATTCTTTAGGATAGTCCTTTGTAGGGGGGGTCCAACGGTTCTAGATTTCCAAGGGTATTTATCTGTGTATAAATATCAGTGATGACACCATCATCGATGCTCAAAGCACAGCAGGAAAATGTCTCAAAACGAGTTTGAGGTCCTCCAAAGAGTGCTGCTGTCCGGTGGCCATGGCCACTCACTGAGGAAGCAAGGGAAGCTCTGTGTGGTGCGGGCCTTTGTGAAACAGTGGCTGCCTCGCTAGGTCTGCGGCCTTCAAAGCCTTGTCTGTACGCTGACGAGAATAAGGCCTCTGCATGCTGCTGCCGTCTCGGGGCCCTGCGGCGGGCTCACCGGGAGCTCCCCCATCCGGCTCGTGTCCGCTGCAGCCTCTGACAGTCGTGGACACTGCTTGAGCCCTGGTCACTGTTTGTGCTGTCAGCTGGCTCCTTCCATGCTGTGCCTCTCACCAGTCCGAATATACTTACCAATGCAAACTGTTTCTTTCTCTATTTTGTTCTCACTCAGGAACCCCAAACTACTGTTATCCACAACCCTGATGGAAACAAGGTATTCAGAAAGAAAGATCAACATCGTCTTGCTTTAACAAGATTACACATCTCATCAAATATTAAAAGCAAAATTAATTGTCTGAAAATAGGAAAGAAAATCCTTAGCCTTTTTCTAGCACACTTTCTTTTGGGCCTAATCTATGTAGAACTGTACACATATTTCTGTTTCAAAAGAAAAAAGAATGACATCTTGAAAGAGAAACGAGTGGTATCAGTAGTCAGTAAAAGTCGGGTTAAACAAGGTCTTTACGGCAAGAGACTGTGTATCTTAAGCAAGCCCACCTGGGTTTTTCGGTTGGTTTTTCCTCCCATCCCTGTCTTGCATTGTATTTTAGATGTATTCTGCATGAAATTTTAGAATTTCTTGCTGTCTCATTCCACTGTCGTCAAAAAAATCAACTTGAGTTCATAGGTATTTGTTTAAGTTTAATGTTGCTTTCGAGTTTATTCTGTTGCCATGGTGTTTTTTTTTCTTTTTCTTTACTTTAAATTCTCTGTTGTTGGTGTTGTTTTGTTGTTTGGCATGAATTTGAGGAGAATACGGGAGTTTTCCTTCTTGTGAAATATGTTTGTTTGTGTTGACCCATGAGCATCCCAGTAACAGACATTGGACTTGCTGAAAGAAGGCTGTACCGTTTCCCCTCCACTGTAGCTTGTCCGCACGCATATTAACTAAGTCACGGTCCTTGAGTACGAGTCTGCAGCGTGAAAGGAGACATTTTCTGAACATAGCCCACGTACCGAGTTTCTTCTCATACATCATGATAGCTCTTGGGGGAGGAAAAACACTTCATGAGACTCTGAAATAAGTCCTGGGTCTTACTTCTCCTTACTCTCAGCAGCAATGTTTAAGTCAGAAAACACGTTTTTCTCTGGGTTAGCATTTAGTTATCAATAAGAAAACCATTAAAGTAAACACCATCCAGTGCTATATTCTTTATGATGAGATGTAGCTGCCAGTCGTGACACTTAAAATGCTCTAAGTCCCTAAAAGACTGGAGGCTCCCAGGAACATCACACAGGAAAATGGGTTTTGCCAGAATCATTAGCAAGTGAAAGACCACGCACAGCAGCTGGAGTGGACGCTTCTAGGCCTAGCTCTGCCCTTTGTAAGAGTCGCTGCATGTTATGTCTTGCTTACATGAGCTAGTTTCCTCGTAAGTGCATGGGTTTACTTCATGTTGAGCTTAAGTTTGAACTCTAGGTCATGTTAACAAAGCATGAAGACTCTTTGGTTTTGTGTGGGTGGAGACTCTGGACACATCTGTAATTAGTCTGTCCTTTTGGTGTAAATATTCTGTGTGATAGTTACACAAATTGATCGCTTTTTTAAATATCGAATCTCTAAAAGGACACTGCTATTTGCATCATTTTCCAAAATCTGCTCTTCCTCATGGAGCACTTACTGTAGCTGTAATCAGAAGCTAGTTTTCAATGTTTTCACTCTGGCCATCAGTCATTCCAAGTGGAAAATCGTGTCTTATGAATATTACTACATTTCTTGGCTAGAAAATCCATTATAAATGGAGAAACGTGCCAAACCCTTTTTAAGGAACATAACTTAATGCTGGCTGTTGCAGTGTCCCTTTAAGTGTGCTTCTGAATCTCCAGCCTCATTTGTAGTTTTACAAAGAAATAGCCTTGTCTTTTCCTTATGGGAGTGGGTTCCAGTAACGGCCAGTTTCTGACTTAGAAATAAATGAAAAAAATCTAATTGTCCTTGGAAGTAAATTATCCATTATGGTTCCATTGTGCCGATCGGTCACAAACGTGGAAATTCTCGAAAGCACGTCCAGCACACCTTCACTTAGCAATGAAGTGCTTTGTCTCTGCAGAGAAACAAGGCGGGCGCATCTGCTGTGCATGCAGTCGGATGCAGTGCCTTACACAACAAGGGACTGCGTGCTGACTGAGAATGAAAATTGTTCTGCTTCAGGTTAAGATTCCTTAGGCTGATGGCGTCAGTGTCCCTTACGCGCACAGACAGAGCACGTGCTGTGCTACGGTGCAGTTTAGCACAAACACATCCGTAGGTGGCTCTCAGAGGAAGCGGCACGTGTGGGCCGCATCTGCAGCTCACCTGGGTTGTGGTGCTTCCCAGCTCAGGCGGCCAGAGTGCTCCCTTTGTAAATGTTTGTGGCATTTGGCATTTTATGTCTGTTCAGACCATGTCACGTGTTTGTCCGTCTGCACGTCAGCACACGCACACAGCCTGCTGGACAATGCTGCATGATGTGAACGCCACTCGCCAGTTGTTTAAGAAGCAAAGGAGAAGCTGTTCATTGTTTGCAACTTAAAGTGTGTTTTCGCCTCCACAGGAGTCGACTGAGAGCTCCAACACCACAATTGAGGACGAAGACGTAAAAGGTACGATTGATGCCGCCGGGAAGGCCCAGCTCGGACTTGCGCGTCAGGAAGGAACGTGTCTGTCTCAGCTGATAATGCAGGCGCAGGGCCTGTGCGGTGACACAAAGAGAATTTCCTTTTAGTATTTTCTTAACGTGTCACTATTATTTTGAATGCGTGTGTGGGCTTGGTCAGGTTTTTTCACATTGTGTTTTTCCCCTGTTTTAATTGTGCATTTGTGGTTATTGGAGCACAGTGTGACTTGAAACCAGTAATGACGTAATCTTAGAAACATAACACCCAATTGTAAGTGTGTCAGTCAAAAGGAAACATGAAATGCATGTGCACTGCGCACATTCCTGAAACCTTCTAGAAAACAGTTTTATGTTCAAGAACGGAGTGTGACGGTAACTATTTTTTAAAAACTTCCAGTCGTCTGTCCTGGGTGTCAGTGGATTTGCATTTGGCAGCCTTTTAATCGTGGCTTTTCGTGTACTTTCCTAATGTGCCCTGGCCCCCGTGCTGTGCAGCGCCTCCCCCGCCCCACTCCCAGCGCCCCTCTCTCTGGGGCCGTGGCCGTCCCAGGGCGGCTTGTTTCCCCTCACTTGCTTCTGCAGGTCTTAACTCGCCTTTTGTAATCAGTGTCTGTAGCAACAGCTTGTACAGGCCACTTGTCACAATAGGGAAAGCAGAAGAATGAAAGGAAAGGAAGTATAAAAGAAACTCAGAGAACTGGTGCATCAGTTAATGAAACCTCCCCTGGAAGGATTACTTACCTAATGGTATAAACATAGGTGTCATTAGCAAGATAGTTTTGAAAATCTGCCTTCACATCACAGAAGAAAGAACCTAGGAACTCTCAGCTCAAGGAGACTTACAGGTAATTTAGGAAATAAAAATGGCAGCAGAGCCAAGTTGCCGACCAGCTGCCAACTTTATTCTGTTAGGCGCCCTCCCCGTAAGGCTGGCACCCTGACCTGAGTCGCCTCCACCAGTGGGAGCTGTGTCAGGCCTTTGTTTAGTAGGTCTATTCACCACACACTTGCCCCGGAGCTAAAATTTGAACTAAAGTAATTTCGTGCATCACTGGTTCTAGCCCCACTAGATAAAGAGATTCCTTTTTTAACCAAACAAGCATGTGTGCCGTTAAGCTTTCCCAATGATTCAGGAAGAATCATCTTTGTATGTACGTTGCACTCATTAGCTCTTTCAGCCGAGCAGTGTATTTATATGATTTTTACATCTTCCCTTGAGCAAGAATTGGAAAGAGGAAATAACCTGTGTATTATCCGCTGGAGAGACTGAGTGTCTGAATAACTGGACAGAACTGGAATGCCAGCACCCAGGGCGTGAGCCTGCTCCTTGGTGACCACAGCAGGCTCAGCAGGGCCGTTCCCAGCCACCTCGACTCTCCTCTGAGTGTTGGTTCAGAACGAGTCCTGTGGCCGCTGTGGGTGTCACTGTGCACAGCAGCCCGGCCACTCACACCTAACAGTATGTGCTTTGTGTGTGTGTGAAGGGAGATTAGGTCAGCAGTTGTCAGAAGCAGCCCTTCAGTCCCATGTCCCCGGGGACCCCAGACTGGGAGGCGTCGGCCTTTATAGTTGCACTGTGTCGACACCAACAAAAGCCCAACCCTGAGCTCAGAGAAATGCCCAGCTGGCCGTGAGCCCGCTGTGCTGTGGCTTCTTCCCTTGAGGTCAGTGAAGAGGTGACGTAAGTGTCTGCTGCTGTTACGTGTGTGGGCGTGGTCAGAGTCCGATGTGACACGTGTGACACGCGAGGCCTCAGTGTGTTCTCTACGATCCACGCCGCCTTGGGCAGCTCACACGGAAACTCTAAGTGATAGCAGGAAGCTTGCGGCCTCGAGACTCTCTGAGGATCACCCCGGCCATCGTCCTGACTGCAGGACGGGTGGCACAGAGAACGGTCATTGGTGTTTTCAGCGTACTTTTAGGCTGTTGGTCTGCTTGTGCGGGAACCTCTCCGTCCACTGGGCCAGGCACACTCCTGCCTGGGAGCGACTGTCTGTCTGCTGTCACTCTGGCGCTGGGTCGGGATGTGTTCATGACCCCGCTCTGCTAGACCGTGGGCTGACCTCAGGACCTAACGCATAGGAACTCACGGAGACCGTCTGTTCCTTAACCCGACCCAAAGCACGGCGTGTCTGGGCTCCACACACGCTCCCCACCCGCACCCCCACGTGACCTTGTTGTGCGGTTGAAACCACACTTTCAGCGCTCTCTCAAGGTGTGTGCCTGCCGTGCTCTGCTGCGTGCAGCCCCCTCCTGCTGACTGTCCCCCCTCATACCAGCACCCGACCTCCACGTGACCCCACGAGTACCACGGCACAAGCTTCAGCCAGTAGTAGCGTCTCCCTGGTCTCGCTGCCAAGGAACACGGGCAAAATTAATACCTGAGGAGGGAGGAGGGGGACCAACAGCACAGGACCTTGTTCAGGCGTCTTCTGGGGGCAGGGAGACAGGCCCCCTCGCTCAGAGAAGGAGCACAGACGCTGTGGGAAGTCGGGGCCGCCCGCCCCGAGGGGCCAGCCTGGGGAGCGTGGGGTGGCCTGTGGCTTCAGGAGGCCCGAGCTGGCGCTGTTCCTGACCGGGCTCCGGGCCGTCTGTTTCTTCCTCCGTCCCGCAACGTGCAGTGAGTGTGTGCCGTCTGCAGATGCCACATCTGCTCTTGTGGGCTCGTCTTAAGCCTTCTGTCCGTCCTTCATCCCTGAGGCTATGACTTAGCCATTTCTCCTATTTAATTCTGCAAACATCCAGAAGACTTAATGAAAACATGAGATTTTACGTCTCAATATCCTTTATCTTGTTTTTCAGAAAAACCTCCGGCGTTTGGTTACAATCACATTTTCCTTTCCAAGCTCACAGTGTCCCAAGGGCCTTGTGACAGCTTCCCAGCTTCCCTTTAACAAGCGGCTACGTCCACCGTGTTCTTTCTCCAAGGCCACGTACTCACGTCCTACTTCCTACCTTTTGAGGCACATCCTAATTTTGTCCCTTGGTTTCTGGCCGGTGTCCAGCTACTTCTAAGACAAGGGATGACATGTGCATTAAGCACACACATGACAATGACATGCCATAGACAGTCGCACGTAAGCAGGTCCAGAACAGTCCAGGTGTGTGCAGTGCGTGGCGAGCCCACCAAGGAGAGCTCTACACGAAACACTTGGATTCGCCCAGGTGTTCTAAGGATTACTGAGCACCTCTGTGTGCCAGGTCTGGAAAGCCAGGCGGAGGCTACGAAGGCTCGTTTCATAGACGCTCCCAGCCTTGTTGTCTTCTGTGACGTGACGTCTGCTGGTGCCTTTCCCCTGTTTGCGCTGCAGTTCTCTTCTGTGTCAAAGGAGATTTCTTGCAGTGTGCATGAGTAAATGTCCTAAAAACCTAGTGCAGTAAGTAGTCTTATTTCTTTTGACATGTACTAGGGTACGTTTTCCCCTAGGCCAGTGCTGTTAAGCAGAATTTGCCAGTCATGATATGAAAATAAGCATCGTGTTTGGTACAAAAAGACTGATTTGCTGCCGGGCCTGCTGTGGTGACACGAGGGCCTCCTGAGCCATCATGCCCACTAGCTGCGCGGACGTGGCACGCAGGTACCCTAAGGAAGCGGTCTGCCACATGCAATACCTCTGGCGCGTGGTCTGATCTCCTCAGATAGAACAGAAAACTTACAAACGACACTTAGGTTTGAACACTCCCATCTATTCAATTGTGTTTTCTTGAAAAAGAAACATAAAAACTCAACGAAACAGTTTCATGCTACGTAAGCAGTAGATACGATGGTCCTTGCGTAGTGGCCACGCGCGCTCACACCTCTGGAGAGTGTCCCTCTCTGATTCCCCTCCTTCCCTCGTGCTGTCCGCGCGTTTTGTTTGGTCCAAGTGCACTTGTTCTGCAGGCAGATCTCTGACTGTTTCCATACATTCGCATTCACACACGACTGTGACATCCGAATGTGACATGACTGTCATATCCCAGTTCCTTTGACACTCCCAGATCATGTTACAGCTTTCTCTGTCTCCTCAGTTTTGCTTGCCCCCCACATCTGGTCCCTCAGCACATCCTGTGGGTCCTCCCTTCAGAATACACGCAGCTCTTCTGGAAGTTGCCTGCGGCTCCCTGACGCACGTCCATCAGCCTGGTTACGGCAGCACCTTGGTCTGCCTCTGTGGCTGGCGTGACCGGCCCGTCAGCAGTCGGCTGCTTTGGCATTACCTGCCCAGAGGCTGTTCCCAGCGCAGTATTCAGAGTGCCACTTTCCAAACCCGTCAGAGCGTGTGCCGTGCCTGCCCTGCCCCCAGGCTGGCTGCCAGCACTATTAGAACAGGGGGGAAGGCCAGGCCGCCTCCTGCCTTGCCCTGGACCCTCTGACATCCCTGGTGGACCTCAGGACGCTGCTCCCGCCTCGTCTCTGCGCGCGCCGCCCCCTGCCTGCCGCGTCCTGGCACAGGCTCCACGTGGCTCTCGGTCTGATCAGATGTGATGCTCTCAGAGCTTGGTGACCCGGTTTTACGTTGCATCCCCCTAAATCCAGTGCTGCCACTCTCCTCTCCTCTGTTTTCCTCCCGGTGTTTCTCAGCCTCTGAAATAGCGATTTTCTGTGTTTGTTCACTGTCTCTCCTCCCCTCCTAGAATGGAGGTGTTTTCACCGCAGAGACTTGTGTCTGTTTCCCCACAGCTGTACCAACAATGTCCTCACAGCGTCTGGCAGTCGCAGGAATGATAAATACCTAAGTGGTGGAGGAAGGAGCCCAGTAGAGACCAGCCGGCCATGTCCCGGCTGCCTCTGAGATTAGACTTCCCTGAAAGTTAGCATCATAGCATAGCTTTTTATCATCAGAGGTTTTTGTCCACATGTCCCCGCCTCCAAAATTAGGTGCTAAAAATATAGGAAATGCAAGTTTAAAAAGTAAGACACAGGCCCAGTGGAGCATGTGCTCTGGCGTCAGAATCCAGCCCTCCATCGGCTGTGCAGCCCGGCCCTGCACGCTGAGCCATACACACAGTGGGACAGTCAGCACAGCCTTCAGCACTTACCCTCAGAAGTGACGGCGTGGCTCGGCCCAACAAGAACAACAGCGGTACAGGCCTGCGGGCTTGAGAGGTGTCTGTAGGGGCCTGGTGGCCTGCCTGCCGTAGCTACTCAGGACCTTACCTCGTTTCTGACCGCTCTGCACTGAGTGAGTGGAAAGAGCACAGAAGGTCAGTATTCAGGGCCCATCAATGGACAGGGACCTGTGTTTGTGTTTTATTTCAGCATCACTGCTTCTGTTTTCTAAGCCGTTTATTTTACACATGTGGGTAGATCAGGAATGGTAAGACCCACATGTAGAACCCAGCAGACCTACATATGTAAATAACAGAAACTGCCCAACTACAGGAAATACATTCATTTTGCTTTAAAACTGAAGTCAACACTTTTGTTTTAATTAAGGTGACAGTATTCCTTTCACGTGGGATGAATTTTAAATAGATTATTTTAATCCAGTTTTTGCCTCAATGGTATCATATAACAGGACTCATTAAATTAGTGAATTAAATTATAAGGTTTTTACATTAAGTTCCTTTTGTTTGAGCCCGTAAGATTTTGAGCTCAGAGCCTACTTTATTTTTAATTAAACATAACATATTGTAACTAGTGACTCGCTCATTGGAACTGATCCTTTCCCCTGGATGTTTCAAGTATTTTGAAAAAGTGTCTTACTTTTGACTGTGTCCCGATTGTCCCCTAACGAGTAGCAGGGAAACCGGCAGCCTGACCGCCTGCGAGTAGCCCGCCCGCAGCTGCAGGGAGCACATCTGTGCAGGTCACTGAACCCGCTCAGGCAGACGGCGTCCAGCCCGTCACAGACGCGGTCCCTCGTGGAGATTGTGGCTACAGGTCGGCGCTCCCTCACAGGGACACTCGCCTCCGGTTGGGAGCTTAAGGTTAAGTGTGAAAGGCCAGCTACTGGTTTGTTTTGAAATAATTCCTCACGGCATCACTGGTTTCTTTACTGACAGCTCTACATCTGCTTTCAGAACACCTGTCTAGCAAAACACAGATGGCAAATGTTACAAAGAGATTGTTATCATCCAACAGTTTGGATAATAGACAGAAACCCATTGCCACTTTGTGTTTTCAGATTAGAAGAGAAAGAACAGAAAGAAATTCCGCTATGGAATGTCACTTCTTTTCAGTGTGGACAAGGGGACACTTTCCATGGGGACGTAAGTGGGTCTGCCTGTCGGAGGTGCGGGCTGCTTGCCCTGTGCCCACGTCATCAGGACCGCGTGCCCAGCCCAGCACTGTATCACGTTACACAGTTAAGGCACCGTGAGAGACCCCCCAGGCAGTGGTGAAATGCCCCTGAAAAGGAAGTGGTCTCTGATGACAGAAAAGACGGCTCTCTTGGAAGATGACCGTGATATAGGAGGCGTTTTGACCAGTGTAGGAAGTGGGAGCACATGAGGTGGTGAACTTATATCTCCCATCAAGAGACAGAGACTCGTTATTTACAGTGACAACACTGAGTGTCCCCAGACCGCCGCTGCTGTGTTCCTGCTGACATGTCAGACGCATGTGGTCTTCAGGCAGGCGGGCGGCTCCTATGTGCCCAGTGCCCTGGCCGCTGTGTGGTGCCAGTGATGTGGGCAGTGCACTTACCGGGAGAGGCCGGCATCAGCCCAGAATTGCCCAAATTAAGAAAATTCGCTCCTGACCTTCATCCTTTGTTCTGTGACCTTCCTTCACTGGCTTCCGAATTTGCTGTTGGTAGTGGATGCTCTGGTTCTTGCAAACTGTGTGGGTGCGACTGGGTTTGCGGCATCTCCCGAGTTGTCTTCTTGTCCCCCCTGTCTGCTCCCCTCAGTGATTCAGTGATTCATGGGCTGGGGGGCAACCTGCAAGGAAAGCACAAGCGGCTCTTTTGTTTGCAGCTGCTGAAGATGCAAATTAGCTCAAAAGTGCGGGCTGCTGTGACAGGGGACCCAGACTCCCCAGGGGAACGGGAAAGGGGGTAAGTGGAAGAACTTACCACTTAGGAAAAGGTGAGACTTTCTTATAGTTAAAAGACTTGTTCTGCCCAGTGAGGCAACACTGGGGTGACGCGTGCTCAACTGTCAGCCTGTGTGACCCTGAAAACAGGGAGAGAGACTTTACAGTGTCCCATGGGGCTCAATAACTGCGGAGGCAGAAGAACGTCTCATTGCAGTGACTAGAGTTGGCCTCGTTCTTTCTCCATGGCCACCCCACTCTGGATGGTTTTGCTGGGTCTCCTTGCAGAAGTCACAGATTCGGGCTGTGTGGCGTATGGGGTGGGCTCCTCCCACGTCTCGCCCCGCAGGGGCACCGTGGTCATCGTCTCCACTTGAATTGTTCAGGAAAGTGGCTGTGAGGAAGCCCACAGGTTGCACTGAGTCCCCTTCTGTACTGAGCCCGAGTGTTCCGCTCCCTTAGAGGCGTGGAGGCAGTTATGTGGGAGAAGTGAAGTTCATTCTATGCCACTCGGCTGCACGGCTGTGCCCGCCTGCGCGTGTCCCTGCTTCCAGCTCGTCCTGCGTGACAGAGATCTGACCCTCAGATCACTTTTACTTGGGAACTGAAACGTGCAGGCCCTGTTTTGGCCAGTGTCACATGCATTGGTTGGAGGGGTTCGTGGGAATTGTTGCTGGATTTCCTTCATGACAAAAAAAAACACAAAAGGGAACTTCCCAAATATTTAAAAATCCTGGGTCTCATCCTCTTGTTCCCAAGCCTGACTCTCCTGGGAGAAGACGGCTTTGCCATCCCCTTGGTTTGCAGTGTGAGAGCCCCTCCCCGCCACCACCGCCAGGGGGCGCTCAGCTTCTCGCTCATCATGCCAGTGTGTGAGCCTGGGGGCCAGGGGACTGCAGCTTTCATCTTAAGTCCAGCAGTGGGTACGGATCTTTGTACCAGTTCCTTAAACCTTTTTCCCCACGTCATCATCTCTTAACCGGAGGTGGCAGCTCCCGTCTGATTGCTGACGCGTCCTAATACTGAATGCTCAGTGCTGTGGGGATGCTGCTACCGATGGCATATGCATGTCCGCGGGGGGCGGGCAGCTCCCCAGTTACTGGTGGGGCTGGGCTGAGTCCTCTCCTGTGAGCAGCTGTTCTCCGGAACCACCAGGTTTGTTTATATCGAAGCCATTTTTATGAACATCTATAAATACTTTTCACTTCCCTTAATTTTAAAAAAGAAGTAAATATTTTGTTTCATCTTCAGAAGCAGGGTCATTTTGGAAATGATATGGCCACATTTTGTGACCCAGTGATATCCTCACAAGCTTTCTTAAATCTAAACATATTTTCACTTAATGCTCAATGACCCCAGTGCTAGGTTTTCTGTTCTTAAGTATTTGTCAGTCATTTATTGTGAGGCCACAGCAAGTCACAATGTTTCTTTTCCAATTAACAATTTATGCGTTGAAACTACAAGTCGTTAGTTTTTATAGAGTAAAAAGATGGCTTGAATAATTTAATTTGTTTTCATCTTGAGGGCCTGTAGCCGCTAAAGAGCTGAAAAGTTGAAGTTATGGAAAAGGTTACTCTGGATAAGTGTACAATACTTTCTTCAATATAACTTTGGTGATTTCCAGGTCTTATGTTTGAATAAAATGTTATAGATTATGACACGCATTACGTCCAGAAACATTCATGGGTTTGATTTTAAAAGCCAAATAATGGAAATCACTCTTCCAAATGGTAACTAACGTGTGAACTAGTGAAATAAAAACATAGTCTCAGGAAACTCCAAACATAGCTGAGTTGAAGACGTGTTTTCCTGTCACCTGCCAAGAGCATGAATATGACCCTAATTTGCATGTTTCCTTAGACAATAACTGTGCCCAGGAGTTAGTCTCATTAACGGCAGCGTGGAAAGAGAGTATAAGACCATGGGGTACCATTCTTGTGAAATTGGCCCAGTCGTTACGTAGTCACTGCACAGAGAAAGGACGGGCCTGGGACATCAGCCTGCACCGCCAGCAGGAGGTGGATGGAGAAGGCGACATGTCCATTGTCCTGGGGCCGATGGGGTTTTCATACACAGAGTTTGGGGAAGAAAGATGTAAATTGTTCTGAGAGAATCTGCAGTATCTGCAGATATGAAAGTGGGAGAAGGTAAAGCACAGGAGCCTGACACTAAGAAAGGAGTGTGGGCTGACTCGGGATTCCCTGTGGGCAACCGTCTGGAAACTCACACATCAGTGGGACGCGGTGGCGTCTGGTGGCCACTGTCCTCTTCAGGTAATAAACAACAAGCTGGTCAGGAGTCATCTTGTAGATGAGGTTAAACTAAATGGTAAAACAATGCAAATACTTACAGAAAATGAAATGCTAAAGGTAATGAGAACACATTAAAAATACAGCCTGAGCCTTCCAGGCCGCTGTCACTATCCAGCAAGCGGCAGGTGGCCGTGCGCCCCAAAGGTGCTCATGCTCCTGTGGGCCTGAGTCTGGCCTGGCGTGCAGGTAGGCTCCCCCCCAGCCAGCCCGCAGAGCCAGGCCGCGTGGGTCCTCGCGCTCGAGCAGCGGGTGGCAGGGGGTGGGCCAGGCCCCATGAGGCGAGTCTCAGTGGCTGTCCCCTGTTGCGGGAAGCGGCACCCTTTGGGCGGGCGTCTGTGTGGCGTCGTCCTGTGCTCTCACCCGCCTGTGTGTCCTTGCCCTTAGCACGGAAGCAGGAGATCATCAAAGTCACTGAGCAGCTGATTGAAGCCATCAACAGCGGGGACTTCGAGGCCTACACGTGAGTACGGCACAGCTGGCGCCTGGTCTCGGCCCTCGCGAGCCCTCGCCTGCGCAGGCCCTGGCCTGTCCCCGTTTTGTGCATCGGGCCGGGACAGCCTCTCAGGGCCTGCCAGGTAGAGCCTTCTGGGAGAAACGGTCCTGGGTGGCTCTGCCACACTGTCCAGAGCGCACATGCCAGTGCAGCTTGTGAGTCTGTTATCAACCCAAATCCTGTTTCAGGAGAGAGGCGCACGCGTGCGACACACGTGCACACGTGAGAAAAAACAGACTAACGGTTTGGGGAAAGACTGTGCTTCCGTGATCTCAGGTGGTGTCAGTGCCCAGATGGGACTAAACACTGGCAGCCCCAGTGCCGAGCGCTGTTCCATTTACAGAGGAAGTGACAGCCCCTGGCAGAATGAGTTCCTGTCACCATAGGGCCCTGTTCTGCCACTTCCTCCTTAGAAAGACGTTGTGTAGGCCTGACGTGGAGCTTGGAAACTCCTGCGCACCGGGCAGTCAGAGGCGAAGTTCCAGCCCCCCCTTTCCCCCAGTAAGGCTTTCTTGATCCCAAAGGGTAACCACGGTGATTCTTTTCAAAGCATTTTCTACTTTAAAAGTATTCTTAACAACATCACTTCCACATTCTGTGAACAGGACTTTCGAGAACTGCCGTGAGTTAAGCTTTTGAAACTTGTATTTCTGTTGAACAGTTAAAATGTTTTCCTTCCCAAACAGGGAATTTCCATATGAAATTACGGTGTCGCCCCGTCCCATCGAAAAACAGTCCAAACTCCTTCCATTTGGGCTCCTTTTATGTCCTTTGTGAACTTCCACTAATTCTTCAAATCAAGACTTGACGTCACCATCTCTGAGAATCCTAACCCTGACCTCCGCAGGCCCAGGGGGCTGTTCTCCCCTGTGTTCCCATGGGACTCGCACGTGTCCCCGCGAGCTCAGGTGTCAACAGGAGCCATTGTCACACACACTCACACTCACACACACACACACACACACACACACCGTACTGCACAGCCCTGAGCCAGTTCCCACCCACCACCTTACACCCTCTGGAAAGACTCCCTCTCGTCACTAGAGCCCTGCACAAATCTTAGATCTCTCCTGCCCCGTGTGCACCTTTGTTACCTGCTTATCGAGCACTTCGTAAATATTTCTATCCCGCAATTAATTTGGTATCATATTGTTTGTTTCAAAGAATTTCTACTGCATAATGGGTGTTGAACAATTCTTTGTTGAACAAATAAGTTTATGCAAAGAAAACCCATTGCTGTTATCTGAACACATATTTAAAACAATGTGTCTCTTTGTTGAATCAAAACTAGGATTAAAAAGAACAAATCTCTGCATTTGAACCTTTTATTAATTTTAGTTTAAAAGTTAAGTAAACTTTAAACACAAGTTTAATTAAGTCTTATGAACGTTGCCAGGAAGTGTAGGAAGCGACACCTGCTTTCCAAGCGATCATAATGGATGTCTGTCATGAACGTAGGAGGTGTCAGAAATTATTCCCAAAGGATTTAATTGTCGAGCCAAAGTTCGCTTGGCAGATCTGGAGAGTAACCTAGACTTAAACAGCATTTAAAAGACTGGGAAAGCCTAGAGAATTCACCTTGGAAAGGAAAAGGTCAAAATTTTTAGGAGGAAACACCCACGGTTTGCACCTTGCTGTCCACTGGGCTGGCTGCGTTATCCGCCCTTCGTCCCGTCAGTTCTCTGCAGGGAGCGTTCATAGCGTCTCCTCCTCAAACTGCCTTCCCAGAGCCTACGATAGACGTGGGGTCTTTTTCGTGTTTTTAGAGACTCCTTCAGTGACTGTTGGGTAAATCAAAATGGATACGTGTGAAACAACAAAAAACATTAACTCATTTATTATTTTCATGATTTTTCTTTTCCTACAGAAAAATCTGTGACCCAGGCCTAACTGCCTTTGAACCTGAAGCTTTGGGCAACCTAGTGGAAGGGATGGACTTTCATCGATTCTACTTTGAAAATGGTACAGTTATTTTAAATTGAATAATATGCCTTTTCAGCTTCCCTTGGAATGTCTGTCAAACCAGCAAATTCTTTGGCTCTTTTTATGCAATGAGAATTCTTAGTATTTGAAATTGGGTGGGGTGGTGGCGGGATGACAGGATTAAAAGTGTTGGTGTGTTTTGAAAAATATCTGACTTTGCATAAAAAGTAATGTTAACTGAATACACCCCACATAAGTCCCAGTAAACACACGATACAAGGTGCAAAATGAGTTACCAAAATTTTTTATTTCAAGTTCCCATAAATCATTGTTTATACATGAAAAGATACAGAAGGGCACAGCGTGCCAGAACATTCCACAGAGGGGGGTGCTTCTGAGCCTACTTCATGCTCATTTTCAAAGAGATGACTGAGGTATTTCAGGTCAGGTTACAGGAGTCTAGTGGCCTCAGAGGACAGGCTTCATTTCAGAGAAAGTGACAACAGAAACTCATGTGGAATCCTTCAGGCCACCTGGAAAGTGTGGACGGAAACCCCTGCGGTCCCCACTCCCCCCGTCTGCTCGGTGCGTGCCGGGGGCTCGAGGCGTAAGGAGTGCAGTAATGGTCAGGCCCCCAGACTGTGACAGGGCAGTCTGCTGGCATGGATTGTCACAGTGTATCCCAGGAATTACTTTTCTCATGTGCACGGGCATTTGCAGGCCAACAGGTGACTGGGCAGGAAATGGGCCTTGAGAGCTTCCATAAGTGACCTCTCGGCCATTGGAGGCATCTCCTGTCCCCTGAGAGAGCTGATGAGCTCTGCCCCCTGTGACATCCCTGACGTGTGCTCCTCGTGGTGGGGGTTCTTTCTTCTGTGACGGCAGCACAGGGGTCCTGAGACCCCTTCAGAGAACAGGAAGCATGTCCACTTAGGAGGCCAGACAGCCTGCCTGTCTTGGTGACCTCAGAATGGCCATCTCCGTGTCCCTTAGTCCCGGGAGAACCACAATGGGCAGCTGCTATCCGAACACCAAAGGCCAGAGCCTGGCCCGCGCTGCCCAGTGAAAGCAAAGGGCTGCAGGACACACCCGGCTGCACGGCCAGCACAGAATTGTGGCTTCTGACTGGCTGGCCACAGCCAGGCTACCAGGGAGGGGACTCTGCTAAGTGAAGGAGCCCCAGAGTGAGACGGGGCAGAGTCGTGCTGGTCCCATGCTGGAGACTGCAGGTTCCGTGCCTGACGCTCAGTATATGCCCCTTGTCCCATGTATGTCACCAACTCACAGAGACAAGACCCCAGGATAGCCTATCAGCTGCCCAGTGCTTCGTTCAGGAGCTGGTCCCTGCACCTGGGCCAGGCCTACTCCACCTCCATTCGTAACTGGGTTTACACTTCTGTTTCCAACCACCCCACGTTATAAATAAACACATCTGTCCAGCTTTTCCCCAGTTTTTAGAGCAGCTTGTGTACAAAGGGAACCAAAGAAAATAATGGCTGTGTCTACTTTTGCCCTTTCTTCCTTTGTACTTTGCACAGTGCCAGGTACCCAGTTACTGCGAATAATTAGTAGGTGGGTGGATGGATGGATGGATGGTAGGTGGATGGATGGATGGTTTCTTGACATTGAAACTAAGCTCCGTTTCCATTGTCGCTCCCTGTCAGCTTTGTCCAAGAGCAGTAAGCCGATCCACACCATCATCCTGAATCCCCACGTCCACCTGGTGGGTGACGATGCCGCCTGCATCGCATACATCCGGCTCACGCAGTACATGGACGGCAGCGGGATGCCAAAGACCATGCAGTCAGAAGAGACACGCGTGTGGCACCGCCGGGACGGCAAGTGGCAGAACGTCCACTTTCATCGCTCGGGGTCGCCAACCGTCCCCATCAAGTAAGTGTGTCCAGGCTCAGCATCGGTCACTTCCCCACTGGTAATGGTGTGCCATGTGTCATTTAACACTGGCGGGAAGAGATGTCTCATGAGAAGCAGTCTGTACTCTCTGGAAGGATCCACCCGAGCGGCCACGTGCAGGCTGCCACCTGTCCCGCAGCACACGGCAGTGTCACATAGGGACTAGCCAGGCCAGGGTCTCGTAGGGTTAAATCAGGGGGCCTTCGTGGAATAAGGCAAAGCACAGGTGACTTCACTGTCACAGCAGGCAGACGGGGGTTCTAATACGGCAGTATGAGCAGGGCTCCCGTTCATGGATTATCTCCCTGGCCTCGGCTACAGCCAGAAAAAGGTACCACAACAGCACTTCAAATGCAAGTGGCAGGCACTCGAGCGTCTCTGTCACTGGACCTCAGCTGCGTGTGTGCTCCTACAGGCGTTACACACGTGCTGTTGCACACCTAGATGCACAGCTTGTGCCTGGTGAAATGTGGGGTGACGTGTATGCGAGTGTAGGAAGCCATTTCTCTGCGATCCCAAAGACAGAAGAGCCATACAGTAAAGACGGTAGTGAGTGTCAGAGCGGCGTGTGGTGAGCCCAGCGTAGCAGACCGTTGGCAGCAGTGGGAGTGAATTTGGACGTCTGGAAGGGACACCGGGCATGTGTCCAAGCTCGAAGAACCCCACGCGGGCAGTGTCAAGACATCAGCGTGGCTGGGCAGAGGGTTGAGGGGGAGGGAGGCAGGGTCCCCCTGGAGTCAAGGGAGCGATGGGAATGAGGCTGACAGTTAACAGCAAGTGGCGATTCTCTCAGCACAGCTGTGGCCCCAGACTCTCAGCAGCATCAGCTGTTAGTATCTAGGAGCGGGCCAGGCCATGAAGCCCACTCCTAAGAACCCTGCAGCGCTGCTGGGCTTACGTCTGTGCCCCAGGGGCTGCCCTGTAGCCTTACAGATACCTGCTGTCCAGGTGGGTCTGTAAAAAGGGGGTCAACAAGGAAAACAACAGAAGACATGTTGACATTCACTCTGAAAACAATAGCTGTGCTTAAGAGGAAGTTAGGAACAGAATAGTAATGAAGATGCCCATTTGGGGTGTGTTTTTACCCCCGGAGGTAAGGCCCGCACTGCCTGTTCCTGTGGCAAGAAGGGCTGGTTCACACAGTGCTGGAGGGTGCGGGCTCCCCGAGTATGTATGGGGTCCAGCCTGGTGGAGAAAACGTCATTTTTTGCCAGGAGGCTTAAGTGGGCTTCTCTTGATAGGCCCTCCTGTATTCCAAATGGGAAGGAAAACTTCTCAGGAAGCACCTCTTTGTGGCAAAACATCTAAGGCACGAAAACCCTTCCCATGCGGGTCTTGTAAGTAACACCCTGCTCTGGGCACTTTGGGAGTGGAGCTGGTGACTGGAACGCTGCATGGCTGGTTTTCTGCCCCTTCAGGTATCTTCTCCTGCCATCTATTCAGTGACAACCGTAAAGGGTCTTTGGAAAGTCACAGCATTTTTGCATGAGCTCGCGAGGCTAGGGTGTGGCACCATTTTGCAGCACAGCCCTTCTTCTAAAGGGATAAGCGTAGAGAAGAGCTGCCTCCAGCATACGGGACGTGGGGTTTCCACACAGGCTGGAGGTCTCACAGCAGACGTCAGTTACGTCAACTGTCAGTTATCCACACCCAACTCACGTCCCGCTCGGGACCCCTGGGCGTCCTCCTGGTTTCCACGAGGTTGCAGTTCCTGACACGCACGTGGCAAAGGCTTATGTGGCCTTTAGTTGCCTGTCTGAGTGTCGTGGCGTTTGACCTTGAGGACAGGACACAGGAGGTCGAGCTCGGGATCAAAACACACAAAACTGGGTGATTCCAGAGGATAACTGGAGTTGACTGTAACTCAGTTCATGCCTGTGCTGTGGTTAAGGTTTGTTTCTAACTTGGGCCAGGGCTCGGGCCCAGGTGGTTCTGTTGTGGGTATTTTCCCGCTCGCAGCACTGAGCATCCTCAGAGCTGAAGTTGCTGCTCTGGCTGTTGTGTAAAGACATCCTCCAGCTGCAGGACGATGGCCACATCTTCCCGACTTAAGGCTGTGTTCCCTGTCAAGTGGGCTTCTAGGTTTGCGTCCCAACAAGTGTAGGAACAACGACAGAAGCTAAGGAAGCATTTCCACGTGTAGCCTCGTTCAAGCAAGTGATAACACCCATTCGTTAATGTGTCCAGGAAACACGAATGCTTAAAACGTCTCTTTAGATTTAATCTTGTGATTGAAGCCTGGCTCCCTGTCTGTATTTCCAGCTTAGCGCTGTGTGGACAAATTGACAGATCATTAACCTTGGTTTCCCATCTTAATATTGTCTGTTTAACATTGTGTATTACACCTTTAACGACTGCAAGCAGATCTCTTAAGCCCTTTCAGCCTCTTACTCAGATGAGTGAGCAGGTCCTCTTGGCGACGCAGCGCGACGAGACTTTGCAGAGCAGTGTAACTCATGCTTCTTCTCCCTGCAGCTAACGGAGGACAGTGCCGCCTCAGCATCGCGTCTCCGGGCGTCTGGACGGGAACCTGGGCCCCCCTCTTCATGCCTGTGTGAGTGCATGAAGGCGTGAAGGTCCAATGTGTGCACATGTGACGCCGCGTCTTGTCATCTGTCCCTTCTGTACATCGTTTACACTTCAGCTGTGGGGGTGTTCCATGCAAACAGAGGGGGGCCAGACAAAGATTCCACCTCCTCCAAGTACAACCTGTTCATCAAGTTTCTTTTTGCCAAGATTTAACAGACTTCACATTACTGTTCTCCCGAGGACGGTTTGTAAGAGCAATGTAACTTTTTAAAAACTCTTTGATGTTAACCTGTTTTTGCTTGTTTAACAAAAAAAGGGCAAAAACTACCTTCAGTTTCCTGGTGTGATCGTGGTTGAAATGGGTGGGTTTTCACTGAAAGCTTTGTTGCTGTTCAACAGGGGAAGAGGGTGCACGTGACTGCGGAAGCGAAATCGGGTGGTTCGCTGCCGTGTGACATCCTGTCGATGGGCCAGGCTGTGCACTGAGTCGGTCAGGTCATTGCCGCGTTTGCCACTCTGCTGTGCTGGCAGCGCTCTGCTCAATTCGCTGGGTTGAAATTTTTATTCCTTTCTCAAATCTGCTGTTTTCTTCATTTATCCTGTTCCTTCCCTTTTTGCCTGTTCTCCACTTTTTTCCTTTTGTCTAGTGGTGTGTGAGAAGAGTGAAGTCTGCATGAGGAAGGTCAAGTGAAAACCAAGGCCTTTCAGAGGGAGCCAGCCTGCAGTTTCGATCGTCTTCAGGGCCCACAAAAATGGTGTCAAAACTTGAAAGGTTCTCAGTTGGCGTAAGCTCAAGCTTGGCGGTCAGGCTGTCGCCCAGGGGGCGTTGGGGCTGCGTGACCGGAGGCCGAGGACGGCCGGGGGGACCACCTTGTGCGCATGCGGCTGGTTTTCTGCAGTTCGACAGGCTGCCAGCTTTTCCATTCTCATACGTGCTTTGAACTTGGTCGTTGCGACTTGTGCTTTCTCAGCTCCTCTTTCTGTCAGCGTACAGCTTCCTGCAAGGAGCTCGGATGCTCCAGTTTCAAAACTAAGACAAGGGAACGCTCCCATTTTCTCTGTGCTGCTCGCTCCCTGTAGTGCATGGACCCTCCCCCAGCGTTATTTTGACAGTAACCGTAGAGATTCGCAACCTCAGAACCCTGTCCATAAAGCAAAAAAACAAAAACAGCAAAAAGAGCCCTCGTTTCTCTCATTTCACCCTTCTGTGTTGATTACTAATCGCCTTAGATATTGTTGCTAGTGGATGTATGGTAGACGGATTGAAGCTTTTCTGATAATTATTACACAATTTAAAACAATATATATATTTAAAATAAATAAATACAGTAAATGTATTGAGCCATGTTAACCTGCCAATGAGATCTGTGAAGTAATGGCCTCATCTTCCCTTTTTACTTTCTGTTACCTTTTTGTGAAACGGCTATACGTGGCATACATGTATTTTTAAAACATAAGTATGAAGTGGGGTTTTTTTTTTACACTTTTAACGTAGCACGTGGTGTTGATGTTTCACCGTAGCTCACATTGTCTCCATAGGACTCCAGGAAATTGTGCTTTGTTCACCACCACGATCGGGTTTCACATTTATTACCTTCTATCATTTTGAAACACTGCAATTTACCATGGGACACTGTATATATTTCTTGCCATAATGGTAAATGACTGATTGATATATTTAAGAGTTAATAAATTTGTGATTTCTGCTGACAGTGCGTCCATCTCTTTCTTCAGGGGAGGTACAACATTCATGCCTGAGGCCACCTCGTGCCAACGGTGCCTGTTCTGGTCTCGGTAGGTCTTAATGACTTATCTCTCGGTAAAGACAAAAAGCTGCTTTTTAAGGAAGGACTTGTGGTGATGGCAGCTTCATTTACTGTATGAACAAAGTAACATTGTCTCCTGGGAAAACTGGTCTGAAAGCAAAGTAGTTAGAAACAGGTAAGAGTCTGCAAAGTTTCTACACGTTCCTCCAACCCATCCTTCTCAGGGCTGTGCCGTTTTGACCCTAATCTAACCATAAAACATGACAGTGTTGTCATCTTCAGTAAACAGGCAAGTGTGTCAGCCCCGCTCAGCTTGGACACGAGTGGTCAGAACACTCAGCTCCTTCCAGTTTACTGAAAGCACCACACGTGTTTCTAACCCAGAATATTCTTCCCCTACCTCTTCGACATAATTCTTAGTCTTTAAAATTCATGCTCTGAGCTCTCCCAGTACTTGTGAAGTCATGTTCCCCTGTCCCGCCAACCACGCTGTTTAGAAAACATACCTTTACTTGTGTCTCCACTGAAGTATCCTGTGTGGGGGCCATAGCTGGGGGCCCAAGCCCGTGTGAGGCCAGGGAGGGAGAGGGAGGCACGAGCCGCTGCCGAGCTGTGGCCCAGCACTAACGCCAGGGCTGCCTGCTGTCGACACTGGGCACGTTGCCTCTTCCCGCAGTTTCCCGCAGAAAACATGCCAGGTCGCAAAGATGTTGTGAGGGTTCGAGATGCTGGGCGCAGGCCTGCAGGACTGCAGGCAGGTGGCATCACGGCTGCAGCTGGAGCCGCCTGGCCGCTCACCTTCATACGCCCATTGCTCTTTACTCCCACTCGGGGAGCATGGAACTCTTTTGCCGGGAGCTGTTCTAATGTCCTCACACTGCTGAGGATACACTGGTGATCAGATGTCTCAGCGGGACAATGAGATAGTCCTCTAGCCAAAGTGGGCACAGGAAATAGAGGCAGGCAGTCTGTTCTAGGAAAATGCGCAGGACGCTTCCTTGTACGTAACTGAAATTTTGAATCTCTATAAATAAAAGAATGAAATGTAATGTAAGGGTGAACGTAAGAAGCACAACCTTTGAGGGATTTCTGTAAATAAAATCTGCCGGCCTGTAGGGGCGTTTCCCTGGGTTCCTTTGTCAGCACAGCAGACTCTGTGTCCAGGACGTGACAGTCAGCCCACCGGGCCTGGGACAGCCACACAGTGTCATGGTGTTCCTACTTTCCACCAAGCAGAGCCAGTTCTCAGAAGTAAGTCTCTAGGAGGAAACATTGCCGAGATTAAGTAGCAATCTCACCCCAGGATTAGCATTTTAAAGGTTTTTATAAATGCTTTACAACAGAAATTTCTGGTGTGTCCGTAAAAAAAAAAAAAAATGTTTTTAGCTTTCATTTATTGCCACCAACATTTTAAAATTGGATAGTTCATATAAAAGTCATGCTTTCTGGCTTAATTCATCTGAAAAGGGCCGGCCACACTGGTCCTGTGTGCCCATGGCAGCAGTCAGAAAAGCCCATGTCTCCTTGAGGAGAGTATGGCCCCGACCCCAAAAGCTTCACTCTCAACTTTGCTGCGGGCACCGTGGGCATTTTGGTTCTCAGACCCACGTGCCCCAGTGCCCCTGGGTCATGCGTACACTCAGGCCGCTGACTTCCCGCTGGGCCTGTGCGGCTAAAGGGCCCAGAAGTATTTTAACTCCATTTTGATAAGAAAATTGAGATCCACTAAAATGAACCCAAACCACAAAATGTTGTGAGGTGCCCTTTGATTTGTTAAAGGAAGATCAGCTGCAGTTTTCATGTGAAATGACTGTAGTTTATGCCATCCTCAGAGTCTTCACCGGAAAACTGTCACGATGTTTCCTGCAGGCGTGACATGGCCACGCAGGGTGAACTGTCCAAGGCTGGCAACGCTCTGCCTCCAGCCCGATGCTGGCGGACCTGGGGGACCCCCGGGCGGGGGCGGCGCCAAATGCAGCCGCCAGCACAGGACAGTCTGGGCTTCACCTAGATGAGCCCTTCACCCCGTGGTGACAGCTTCCGCCTTGTCCTCCCCTTCCCCACTCACCTGGAAAGCCGCAGCCTCCTACACCCCAACCACCCCCAGCTCACCCCCCGCCCGGCCGGCTGCCGTCCTGGCCACGCCGCCCCCGCCTGCCCACGAGTGACCAGTGCAGGCTTCCTCTGTCCTGCACCCAACACGCCTTCGCGTCCCCACTCCAGGGAGGCTGCGCCTTTGGCTCCCGCTGCTCTGGCTGCAGACGGAAGGTCACTGCTCCAGCACAGGCCACACGCCCCTCACCCCGGTCACGGCGTCTATGGCGACTGTCCTCTCCCCCAGGGCCCATTTCTTTTCTCTCCTTCAGGACCCGGTGAGGGCCGTCTGCAGTTTCTCTCTTCCCACCAGGTGCCCACACACCACAAAACAGTCCCCCGACTCACTGGGAACCGCCATGCAAATGCCAAGGACCGAGTCCCCGTGTCCCGCTGTCTCAGCAGCGTCTCGCGGTTGTCCACACTGTTGTCTCCCGTCTTTCGGACAACACGCTCGCCTGGCTTTCTTCCGCAATGGCAGACACTCCCTCCCACTCTAACTGCTCCCATTTCTTCAGCCTGATTTAAATGTTGGGACTCTTTTTCTATGGTCACTCATTCCCCATGATAATTGCATCCAATCTCAGTGGCGTTCAATTATGTTAATGACTCAACTAAACCTCCAGCCCGGATGCTCCCCTAATCTCCAAACACAGGTATCCAACTGCCTGACTTGAAATCTACAGTGCAGACCCAAGAGGCATCTCAAAATAAACGTCCAGACCCGAGCTGGTGATACTCTGCCGAAACCTGCTCCCTGACAACTGGTTCCGAGCTCAAGAACTGGCACCTCCTTAGATCAGGCCAGAAATTTGGTGTCTTTCTTGCTTCCTCTAGTTGAAATCCTATGAGCTTTACCTCCAAAGGGTAACCAGAACGTAAGCGGCCCCCCGGCTGCCTCCCACGCCACACCACTGTCGCGTTCGCTATACAGTAGGACTGTCCCCTCACTGGCCTCGGCTTCTGCTCGTCTCGCTTCTGTTTCTTCTCAATGCAGCAGCTACAGTGCTCTTGTTAAGACAGAAGTCAGAGCTATCACTTCTCTGCACAAAACCCTCCAATAGTTTTCCTTCTCAGAGTGGAAAAAGAGTCCTTTGACCGACCTCCGAGCCCAACCTGAGGCGGCTCCTGTGGTCTCTCTCTGCCTGGCCATCAGGATATGCCCACCTCAGGGCCTTTACACTTGCTACTGACCGTTGTAGGGGAGAAAGTTTTCCTCTACCTTCGTGTCTAAATGGACACGAAACAAAAATGACTGAAGCAAGCAGCTTTTATACATTAAGACGCAGAAACAGTAAATGCGTGAGGATTCGACAGGATAAAGAAACTCAGGTCCGGGTGCTTCAATAGTAAGGACTTAAGTAGAGTTTGGGCTTGAGTAGTAAATTGGTAACAGGTAACACGGTTATAAATCTGGCGTCTCGTCCTGAGTCCCCTCTGCCTGGCGATAATCCTCTCTTTCCTCCTGGTGTGGGAAGGGGCCCGCTCCTGCCTTCAGAGGCACGGGAGGGTCAGAGGGCCTTTTTGGCACTGGCTGCTTTTAAAGTAAATTATTAAAAGTAAGCAATGTGCCACGTGGGTTGGCCTGCCTGAAATGTCCTTCCTCAGAAACCTAAGTGGTTGTCTCCTTCGCTTTCTTCTTTCTTCACAAAATCGAGTCTCCGATTCAGTGAAGCCCTCACTGACCATCTCATCCAAGACGTCCAACGTAACGTACTTTCTCCGCATCACACTGTCTTCCTTGCTTTGTTTCTCGTGAGGACAGGGGATTTTGTCTCTTTGTCTCCTAGAACAGTGTCTGGGACACAGTGGAAGCGCAACAGCTCCTTGTATTTGAATGAACAAATTAATGCATTTCTCTCTTCTCTTACACTTAAAAAAGCTGGGGCTTCCAGCCCACATAGGAGCTGCCTGGGAGTTTCCAGGGTTGTAAACTGCTCACGTCATAATTACTTAAAAAAAAAAAAAGAAAGTCTACTGTAGCTAAAGGACAAGCTTTCAGCATCAGTGCAAAAAATTGGAACTTCTTTAGGTTTAAAGGAGCAGAAAACTGAATTTCCGATCAGAAGTGGTAAGGAACACACAGGACGTCCTGCAGCCAGGACGTGGTTCCTGGAGATGCAGACACGACGTGTTACGAGCCATTTCCCACAAGCTAATTTATATAGACACACATTAAGTTCCTGCAGCGCCTCATCCACGTTAAAACAAAATGACATTTAACAAAATGACATTATCCAAAGACCTGCTGTATATTATGTCACCGAACAAGGGATGGATCACTTATTTCCAGGGTTGTTTATTTCAGTGACTCAACAACATGAAAATGGACCCATGTTCCTTCCATTTTTCACTTGCCCTTCTAAGGGTGGATACTCTGTACTCCAGGTTAAAAGACCTTGTGGCCCCAAAATGCATGACTTGACTCTTTGTGTCACATCCAGAGGGGACAGCCACCCATGAAAGGGCTCTTGCTGTCTGTGGGGACAGAACCTCAGAAAGCAGTTTCCAGGCTCTCGGCCTCACATAGACAGGTGCTGGCTCAGGTAGTAAATGGCCATCAACTGTGATTGGATGGCCATCAGCTGTGGCTAGTTGGCCGTCAGCTGTAACCAGTGAGCCATTGGCCACTAATATAACTGCTGTGGCTATGCTAGCAGAAAATGGGGGCTAGCAAGAAGATGGTGGCTGGGCTGGCAAGCGCAAATTGCAGTTAGGATGGCTGGTTGCGGACAGTGTGGATCCAGCCTCCAGTGAGAGTATAGTGCCGCCAGCAAGAATATACTAGTATGACTCCCCTATCTATGGCTCCATGGGTGTTCCTTTTTGGCCTCACCATATCCTGCGTTCTCTTGTGGGGAGCGGGACCAGAGACCTCGCAGGCCTCCCCGCATGGCAAATGGTGCAGTGAGCAGGGTCTCCCTCACGACACATGGCATAGTCGGCAGGGTATGGTGCCAGCCAAAACTCTCCGAAGGATGGTGGAACAGTTTGTGCGTGTGAACACCCAGTCTCTGGAAGACCAGGAGGAGCAGCTGCTGGAGAGCTGGATCCCTGTGGAGGGGTGGAAAGATGTGGACGGTTCCCCAACCAGCACAGGCCAGAGAAAGCAAAGGTCGTTGCGGCCCTGTGGGCTGGGAAGATCCTGCTCAGGCAGCCCGGATGCGGGACTTGTCCCAGGAGGAAATGCTTGCTGAGTCCTCCGTGGGAGATGAGGGTGAGGTCAAGGTCGTCCCTCACCCCCAGGACAGCCCTGGTGAATGACCATGGACTATGGGGAATTGCCTTCCATCCCTAATTTGATGGATCGCTTGACTCTTTGCTTGGAAACGTACCAAGTGATCATTTCTCAGTGATCCTATTTTATCATTAGATTCATAACAGTGTAGGATATAAGGACAACAGAGGTCGCACACTTAAATATGCGCCCTATGTACTCATTTTCTACTTGTTCTTTCCTGATAAAAGTTAAAAAAAAAGGGCTCAGGTATCCGGGCGGGCGTGTGGCTCAGTGGTTGGAGCTCTGCCTCCTAATACTGAGGTTGCAGGTTCGATTCCAGCACCATTTGCAGTAGCTTATTGTTGCTCTCAGTAAATATATTTCCATAATAATTTCCGTTTACAGAATGCTTTCACAATCATTTCTCAGTGACCCTATTTTATCATTAGAGTCATAACAGTAAAGGATATAAAGACAACAGAGGTCGCACACTTAAATATGCACCCTCTGTACTCATTAGCTACTTGTTCTTTCATGATAAAAGTTAAAAAAAAAGGGCTCAGGTATCCGGGCAGGCGTGTGGCTCAGTGGTCGGAGCTCCGGCTCCTAATGCCGAGGCCGCCGGTTCGATTCCCACAGGGCCAGTGAGCTGCGTGAGCTGCCGGGGAGCTGTGAGCTACCGTGTGCTGCCACGAGTGGCCCAGCAGCCAGTGTGTGTCGCTGCGTATGCAGCTGAGCGGCTGCTGAGTGCTACCGTGCGCCAGCCATGAGTGGCCGGTGACCCGTGCGGCCGCAGCCTTCATTGTGCTACTGTGTGTTTCCGGGGCTGCCGTGTGCTGCCCTGAGTGGCCGGCAGCCTGCCTGGCAGCCATCTTGTGTGGTGCTGGGCGGCGGCTGTGTTACCCTGGGCGGCCACTGGGCGGCAGCAGCGTGGGCAGCTCTGTGAGAGCAAATGGCCGACTGGGCCCATAATGGCCAGGGAGCTTGTCCTACAACAACTAGACTGAAACAACGGCCCTGAATGGGAGGGAGGCAGGAAAAGGGGAGAAGAATAACTTTTGGAATTGGCTTTACTCATTTTGGGAGCAAGTTCGAAGGGAGCAGTTCAAAAGCGAGCAAGTTGGAAAGGGGGGAAAGGGGGAAAAAAGAATTACTTTCTCATTTTGGGAGCAAGTTCGAAATTGGGACTACCTTATATGAGACTTAGAAATTTTTCTGTTTTTGAGAACAATTACAAAAGTGGATTAGAACATGCTTGGGCAGTGAAATCAGCAGACCTGGATTTGCTAGACCTGATATAAGGAATGGTTCCTTTAAAAAAGAAACAAAAAGTATCTTGAGAGGAAATTTTAATACTTTTAAGTACATTTATTTATTTTTCAGAGGCTTTCTGCATAATGATATATTTGATCATGTAATCTTTTACATAAAGCCAACTGTTCTGGTCAAATGTTATGACAAAGCATTTGAAGTCAGTAAGAATTGTCATAAACGATTTAATTCAATCCCTTATCATACAAACAGATTGGTTTATAAGAGGATTTTTATTCAGATTGTTTAAACAATGCATACAATACAAAAATTAGAAAATATAACCTGTTTAGATAATTTAAAAAATGATAAAAGTCAGGTCCACATTACAGCTGCATCAGAAAACATTGATTAGGATGAAAAACCATTAACTTTTATTTAAAACAAGAACAAATGTGCCAGACATTAATCTTCCGAAACAAATGTTACTAAATGCAAAACTCCTTGCTTGTTTTTAACTTTTTAATTGGGGAAAAAGTACTCGATATAAAGAAATATAACATTGAATATAACATTGAAATGCTTAAAACTCAAAGAAAAGTGAAAATAAGGAAAAAACATAGGAGAAAATTTCAGACTTCTAAAAACACTTTGAAGTCAAGTTCAATTTATATTAACAAAACTCAACATTTATTGAATGTTTCCTAAGGGCCAGAAAACGTGTACAGGACAGAGAAAGGATGTATTTCTCATCATCAATATAATTCTGTCTTCCAGCAGCTTACTATTGGGAAAGAGGTTCAGTGAGAGTATACTAACAACAACAAAAATAGATTAGAGAATGAAGAGATAAAATCCCAGAGGGTTTAAAGATCACACCTGGAAGGATCTGGAAAGCATCCTGAAGGTAGGTATTAAATCAAAAACTGAAGGGTCTGAGATTTTGGCTTACTTGCAAGTTAACATGTGAGCCTGTCTGAATGATATGTATGTATACAATTGACTCTCGACCAATGTGGGGAGTGGGGGTGCCGATCCCCTGTGCAGCCAAAAATCCATGTATAACTGTTGACTCCCCTAGAAGTTTACCACTTATAGCCTCCTGTTAACTAGTAGCTTTACTCATAGCATAAACAGTCAATTAACACATATTTTATTTGTTACATGTATTATACACTGTATTACAATAAAGTAAGCTGGAGAAAATAAAATGCTGGGCGGCTGGTTTGCTCCATGGTTAGAGTGCGGTGCTCCTAACACCAAGTTCTCCAGTTTGATTCCCACGTAGGCCAGTGAGCTGTGCCCTCCACAACTAGATTGAAAAACAAAACAAACACAAAACAATGACTTCAAATCCTGGAAAAACACCCCTTTCCCCAATATGCCCCCTCCAAAAAAGAAAATGTTAAGAAAATCATCAGGAAGAGAAAATACATTCATGTACAGTATATATTTATTGATACTACAGGTTTACATCACCTGTTTAGAGGAGGAATTGTCTGCCAATACCTACATCAATATTCTTATATGACACAAAACACTATATATGTTATAACTATTACAAACACTAGACATGAAAAATAAAAACAATTCTGAAAAAGAAATTCATATTTATTTACAAGTATAGCAATTCATGAACCGATAACGAAAAAGGAGCAATATGATTGCTTAATGCTTGCCTAGTGTAATTGATGCGATTGCTTCATGGTAGTAAGGAAATCTCTAAAATAGTTTCCAATATATTTACTGAAAAAAAAGTCTGCATATAGGTGGACATGCACAGTTCAAACCTGTGTTGTTTAAGGGTCAACTGTACTGAAAAAATATGGGAACCCTGTGTCAGAGTCAAAGACCAGTTATAACTCTGATAAAAGCAGTAGCCAGAGCAATATCTGACATTGTTTTTTAAAGCCTGGCTCTCCACACAGAGACACGGTGAGAGACTGATGGTACCTGCACATGAAGTGGGGTGCATCACAGAAGAACTCAGGAATTAGGCAATGCTGGTCTTACCTAGACCTGCTGGGGACTTATCTGTTCTCCCGCAAATGAGAAAAAGAGGCCTTATATTTATGCTGGAAGGAAAACAAATCTTCCTTAGGGAGGAGAAGGGGACATTACTTTCCTGGAATGGTTCCTGGAAAAAAAATAAATAAATAAAATAAACAAAGCTCTCTACTATTTAATATAGTGGTCAGAAAAGAAATTTCCCCCCACTTTTCATAAAGGTTTGCCATGATGGGTGAGAACAGTATTTAAGAGGAAGTTAGAGAAGACAATCACACTCTCTGTGACAAATTTAGTCCATTGGGTGACATTTATGGGTATGAGGCTCAAAATGTGCCCGGTAAAGTTTTATGATTTTTCCTGAGAGCCTCTGCCTCCATGTTACTACTATGTCCTAAAGAGTTAGTTTGTTAGAGATACGGAGTCATAAAGCAGCATGAAATTGTCAGAAAACTGCATGGTGACCTCGAACAATTACGTTTAGTGGAAAAAACATTCAAGGTGAGAAGAGTAAGGATACAAGACGGAAGTGTCAAGGGTGTGGAGATTTCCTTACTAAAGAATAGAATTTTAAACCTGGTGATTTCTCTGGTTTCTTACAATTCTAACCATCCATGCTTACCTTTCCCAGGTAAATTCATTGTATTTGCCTACATTGAAAATTGTGACAACTTAGTTTACTTAGGTGTGGCTTGTCAGATCTTAATAAACAATCTCACACTTATCAATGTTTTGACATTATCAAAAATATATAAAGTCATTAGTGACTTTGCACTTAGGAGGTTTCTCACAATATTTTTGGCAATGGAAGACCAAGTGAAGGTTGAACATAGTCATTTTCTCTTATTAAAATACTGTCCCAAAGAATCCTGCATGTTAGAAGTTTATCAACAAATTGCAGCTCAAAAGTTATCTTCTCCTCTGTAACATATTTTCAGCAATTTCAGTCATATTTGAACTGTTTTCTGTGTTATCAGTACAATTATAAAGGATGCTGTAGACCGGCATCATACTCAACATAAATATATTTTATTCCGTGTGCTGTGTTTCCATATCTATTTTTGCTACTGTGGAAGCTCCCTGAGCACATGTCTAATTTCGTTGGAGATTCCCTCTCTCTCATACAGCTTCTCATACAGGTAAATTTATATAGAAGTAAAGTAATTACATAACTTATACAGTATAGAATATCGTGTTTCCCAAAAAATAAGACCTCACCGGAAAAAAAGCCCTAGCATGATTTTTCAGGATGACATCCCCTGAACATAAGAACCACTGCGTCTTTTGGAGCAAAAATTAGTATAAGACTCGGTCTTATTTTCGGGGAAACATGGTATGTATTCTCATCTAAAATAATATTGATATGCATCATCTCATGAAAGATAAAACTGAGAAAATAAATAACAATCATAATTATAAAAATAATTAATGTGTCCATAAATTAACAAATTAAAAACAAATGTATGGAGAGTTCCAGCTGAAAAAAAATAGACACTTTAGAATTGGAAGAAATCTTCATGCTGATATTCTATTTCACTGAGTCCAGTAATTGTCACTGTTACTGACAAATGAGGCTCAGGAAATAAGAACGTTCACAACCAAATCAGCCAACATGGTGAGCACTTGGCCCTGTCTTTTGATTCTGTATTGATTTCTTAAATTTTTATTATACAGATTCAAGTTTGAGAGAAGACCTGTAGAAACTATCAGTTTATAGCTTAAATAGCAAATAATGATGGATACACCAAAGAATATGCATGTTTGTAACATTGGTAAGAGAAACACTATTAGGAAAATGTCCAATAGTAATTTATGAATTTATTATAGGGCTATTTGAACATTATTCTAACTTCTGAGTTTAGCATCATCACAGGATATCAAGCTATCTCAAAAATGCAATATGTATAGTTACGACACAAAAACTGACGCACTATTGTTCTACATTTAATATGGTCATTTAAAAATTTTATGGTATAGTTCAGGTTGGATCACACAAAGATGGAAAAAATTGGAAACAAAGTGAGTAGTTTAAAATAATAATGAAACAATATTGATGATTGTAGCTTTGAAAAATAATACACTTCAGTTAATGTACCTAAAAGTGAAATCAGATATAAACAAATACAGAGTCTGACATACAGCTTTCTAACTTTTATTTTTAATTTAAAACTCTTTAAATATTTATAATTTTCATATTTCATACTTGTTTCTAAAAGTATACATTATTTCAGGAATTTTCTAGAATCCTGCAATTGCACAAATACAGTGTGAACTCACATTCTATTATTTTGAAAAATTGGACTTAGTAAAAATCGCAACTTCTCAGCAACTGTGTGTGTGTTAAATGCCACTGAGTCAGCTCTGACTGCTGGCATCCCTGTGAATGCGTGTTCTCTCCTCAACAGCCCTGCTGGGCTCCTGGAGACGCACTCCTATGGCTTTTTTCATGGAGTCAATCCATCTCATATTTGGCCCTCCTCTTTTCCTGCTGCCTTCTATTTTTCCCAGCATGGCTGTCTTTTCCAAAGAACCCTGCCTTCTCATGATGTGCTCCATGTAGGACGCCTGCAGTTTTGTCATTTTTGCCTCAGTGATGTTTCAGGCCTAGTTTTCTGTAGGACCCACTTGTTCATCTTCCTGGTGCTTCAGGATATCCATTGAGCTCTTCTCCTAAACCATATTTCAAGTGAATTATTTTGTTTCCTGTCTTCACTGTCCAGCTTTTGCGTCCATACATACTAGTTGGGAATACAAGAGTGTGGATGACCTCAGCTTTGGTTTCTAATGGCACCTCCTTGCTCTTGGTGGTCTCGCTCAATTCTTCCATTGCTCTCCTCCAAGCCTCAGACTTCTCTTGATTTCTTAGCTGCAGTCTCCACTTGAATTGATAAATGAAACCAGGCAAGCAAAACCTTTAATAATTTCAATGTCTTCGTGTCTATGTTAAAGTTGTGTATTTCTTCTGTAATCATGATTTTTTTGTCTTTTTCATGTTTAAATGCAGTCCTGCTTTGGCATCTATTTTTTTCACTTTCATCAGACGTTGATTCAAATCATTGCTACTTTCTGCCAGCAAGACGATATCATCTGCATATCTTAAGTTATTGATATTTCTTCTATCAATTTGCCCTTCTCCTTCCGCTGAGTCTAGCCCGCTTTTTCATACATTATGTTCTGTGTACAGATTAAACAAACAGGGAGATAAAATGCACCCTTGTCTGACACCTTTACCTGTGGGAAACCGTTCTGTTTCCATATTCTGTCCTGACAGTGGCTTCCTGCCCACAGTACAGGTTATGCGTCAGGACGATGAAATGCTGAGGGCCGTCTGTTTCTTTCAGAGCAACTGATAGTTTTCCATGATCTATGCAGTCAAAGGCTTTCCTGTAGTCTATACAACATGGACTAACCTTACTCTGACATTCTTTGGAGGCAACTCTACGAATGATACCAATAAACATGTCTCTATCTTTCCTATAGATACCTCTTGCCATTCAGTAAGGATAGAAATTCCTATGAATAATATACCTGAGAAACGTCATTAGCTAAGTACATAGAGAATTCCCAAACATAAAAATGCAGTACTTGCAAAAGCATATGCTGATAATAATAAACGTATAATAATGGGAACCACAGCAGTAAATATGTAGTGAAATACTTTAGAGCCACATAAAATAAATCTTAACGGTGAAATCTTTCCCCTGGTTTGGGAAGAGAAACCAGACAATGGGGGAGTCAGCATAGATCTATCTGAACTCTCTGACGGTTTGAACGCAGTCACAAATGTTATATTAGCTTGGATTTGTCTTTAGACTATTACATGGCTTCAAAATTACATTCAATAGATTTGTGTATTATATCTGAAATTGATTAATGCATTAGGCTTTTTAAATAAGTAATACCTGCGCTGTGCATGGACAGTTACTTTAATGGTATCTAATTAAAAAATATGTTGAACTATATCTACATATTTTTATTACTGGATTTCAGATCAAAGTAGACTTGTTAGCATTTGAACAATGAAAATTTCACAATTTTCTCCTTTCCCTTATTGTCATTTAACATGAACCTTTTGTAAACAGACATACTGTGCCACTGCCACAGTTACTGCATGTAATCAGTGACTTTGTTAACTTTAGTAATTCTTTCACAAGATAGGAACACTGCACTGCCATGGGTTTTCCTTTGAGGTTATTATACATAAAAATAAACAACTCTGCATCACAGTTTTAACAGATCATCTAGAACTTGAGCTCAAGAGAACACGAAGTACCCAGTCGAGAGAAAACAGTGTGGACTTGAAACACAGAAACTTCAGGAGTGAGAGCAGTAAATTTGCTTACTGAGAATATGTAATGCCTCAAGTGGTCCACAACTGTAAACCGTTAGAAATGCATAATTTTATATCTTTCCTTTTTAAAAAAATGTACTTTTTCAACTTTGACACTTTCATGGAATTAAGCTCAGAGGAATGAGAATTAAAGTATTAAATTTAACAGCAAATCATCTTAGTTCCACCATTTGTAACATTGATTTTGAGGATGTCACAGATATTACATTACAGGATAATACACTGTGAAAGTTTTTGTTGTTTTCTATACCCTTGGTGTACTCAATTCTGGTCATAGTTATTTTCAATCAAGATCAATTTCTAAGTTCCAGAGTGTCATGCAGGGAGGCCTGTGGGGTCCCTGCTCCCGCTCCCCACACAAGAACGCAGGATATGGTGAGGCCAAAAAGGAACACTCACAGACCATAGGTAGGGGAGTCATACCACTATGGTCTCACTGGAGGCTGGGTTCACCGGACGTGCGACCTGCTGTCCGTTTTTCTGCCAACCAACCAACGACTCTCCTCCACTCTCCTCGACTCTCCTCCTCTGTAGCCGCAGCAGTTATATTAGTTGCCAATGGCTCAATGGCTACAGCTGACGGCCAACCAGCCACAGCTGACGGCCATCTACCACCCGAGCCAGCACCCCTCCATATGAGGCCGAGAGCCTGGAAATTGCTCTTTGGGGCTCTGTCCCCACACAGAGCAACTGTAAAATAATTCCAGAAGCTCTTTCAGAGTGCTAATACATACTTCCATAGTATACCCCAAACTTAGCTTGTCTTTATCCCAAAACCATTTCCACTTCTTGTTTTCTCTAACTCAATGAGTAACATCATGCCGGAAAGAATAGCTTAATTACTTTCCACCCTGAGCATACCCATCAGTTATACACACAACAACCTTGTCCCACTAATATTTCTTCCTTACAACTCTTGAATATCGCTGCTTTCCTTTTACCCTCTACTCTTATGTTAGTTTAGATGCAGATTCTCCCACATGGAATTTTAACATTCTCTTGTATCCAGAATTCAGACTTAACATTTTAATCCAAAAAGTTTAAGTGATTGTTTTCCCTAAAGTACTAATTCAATATTGTTACTTTTCTGATTTTAACCTACAAATGGTGTCTTTGTCTTTAGAAATTATCACAACGCTTTAATAAGGCATAAAATATGTCATGGTCTAATTTTCTGTTATATTTACAGGTGTTTACACCTACTGTCTCCCTCCTACTCTCCATTAACCTTGCTTGGCTAACTCCTACTCATTTTTTTTTTCTTCTAAACTCTTTTTTTGTTTGTTGTTTTTAATTGGGGAACATTGGGGGGGCGCAGCTCAGCTCCAAGTCCAGTCGCTGTTTTCAATCTTTAGTTGCAGGGGGCGCAGCCCACCACCCCATGCGGCGACTGAACTGGCAACCTTGTCGTTAAAGCTCCCGCTCTAACCAACGAGCCATCGGCCGCCCCCATTCTACTCATTCTTGGTGCTCAGGTTTAGTCATTTCCCTCTGCAGCTCTTCTACCATCTCGCACTTATTCTGATGCTGTTCCTACTCACTTCACAGTAGCATTTTTCAGATTTTATTATTCTATTTTATTTTTCTGAATTCCATTGGTCTCTAAGCTTCTTCAAGACAAGATTTCTGTCTTATTCAGTGCTTTATCTCCAGTACTATCCTGGCATCAGACATAAATAGCAACTCAGAGTTATTTGTTTAATTGCATGGGTTAATGTGAGATAATCTATGGAAAACAAACTAGATTAAATCTATGCATTTATCATGAGGCAATTTTGACATAACTACACATCATATATTATATTTTTACGTTTCATATGTCTGGCAGTTACGTATGTAAACTAGCTAAGGTAAAGCAAGAAGATTGTAAGTACACTTAAACATGTATAAGAACATAGGATCACAGGTAAGAACACAGAACTATAGTATTTTTTAATTATAATTTGTTTAATTATGCATTTATATTTTATTTTTATTATTTATCTTTATGTGTATAAAGACTACAATGGGTATTTCTTAAAGTAATAATTCAAGGAGCAAGGTGTTTCTATTTTTCAGGCCCACCATTTTCCACCTGTGGTTTTCAAGGTTGTCATGCTTTTCTTATTTAACCTGACAGAAGAAGAGAAAAATTACAGAGAATGCACACAGGAGGTTTCTATAGTCCAGTCCTAAAGTTGATTCACATTAGTGCTGTGTATATTACATTGGCTATACTCCAATTACATCCAAATGCAAAGGAGTCCAGCAGATATTCTGTAATGGGTTCTCCAAGAAGAGGAAATGGGTTTAGTAAACACATATCTTGTCTCTGCCACCAGACAACCGAACTGGTCACAAAACAGAGTCACCCTTGTTCCCAAATAGAGAACAAAATCAATCCCTTTTCAAAGAAGATAAGCAAAAACATCCAATTATTGCACCCAATTCAAAGTTCACGATATCTAGGCTATCTATTTGGCCTTGGTGAGTTCCTAATTATCTGACAACCTGTAAACCAAAAGATATCTGATTTTTAAATGTCTCAGTTTATATAACTAAGGAGCAGGGGTTGGATAACCATGATAGAAATTCTCATCTGGAAAAGTAGAGAATGAGAGACACATTGAAATCACTTTTCTGGAGCAATAAAATAATAAAATCCTACAGACCAGGCATTGTAAGAATTTCTGCTTTTACTATTAGAGAATTACCTTAATCAGACCCTAATTTTCCTCTTTGTATATTGTTTTTCATGATTATTGATCTCTCTCTCTCTCTCTCTCTCTCTCTCTCTCTCTCTCTCTCTCTCTCAACCTTCTTTCTTTCTGGCAAATTCTTCCTTGTTTGTTCCTCTCCAAAGCTACATCTGAAGTGGGTGTAATTTGGAGAAAATGACCTATTTGATAGTGTCCAGTTTTTACAGTGTTCTTCTTACTTGTGCAACACTGAACATCAAGAATCAATTTGAAGTAAAAAAGTCAAAGGGGTGTTTTTTATTCTGGATTTGTTGTTTCAGTGACAATTCCCTCAAAATATGGTATGTTTCTGATCTGTATGCTTGCAGGCATTTCAAATGTGCCAGTAAATTCATAAAAAAGTTATCTCAGTGTATAATTCTCAGGACTGCTTTATTTACTTGTTTCATTAATGTTATGTTTCTTTTCGCACTTAATTGCTAATTTGAGGGAAACTGAAGGAAAATATTCAGGTGGGGCAGTGTTATCTTGAATTATCTTTATCTCAGGACTGAGACACTTGTCCAACGAAGGAATCTTATTGCACCTCGATTGCTAAGCCTTCTTAAAACCCACAACTTTGTTTTATTTCTATACTCACATGTACAGTTGAAAGCCAGTTAATCCTCGCTTGATCTCCTATTTTACAATGCCTTGCTAAAAACTACCAATCATAGCTAATACACAGTATATTTGTTTGAACTATATTTCCCTGAAGTCAGGGTTGGTTGGCACATAGCCTGTTTTCAAAATTTCCAACAATTCAGAGCAATCGTTTTACCAAGTATTTTGCCATTACATAACACAGATCTTCAGCTTTACGATTTGCAATCTCCTTCATCCAACCACCAATCCAATGTCACATATTCTAGGTGCCTGTAAAGGCAGCGAGCCGTTTCCAGTTACCAGTTTCGGTACAAGCTCATGCAATGCTAGCCACTCTTATAAATAAATGTGCAGATGCTCAAAATGTGAGCAAAGTTTATTTTTTGTTCAGGTAAATTCCAAAATTGGTGTTCTAGCATGGCCTGTGTCTTTCTTCCTAGTAGTGGTTAACAAATCAGCGTTTCTTTCATTTTTGAGTCTCTGATTTTTGGCCCTTGGGCTTCATGTACATTAGATCATGTCCAAAGAAAGGGAAAAAAAAATATGGAGAATTGTGTACAGGAAGGTTCACGGGTCAAGCCTAGAAATAGTGCCCAGCGCTTCTACTCATATTCTGTGACTCACTCACAGTGCATGGCCATGCCTAAAATCCATTGAATCTAGCTGTGTATGAAGGAAGAATAAACAGGTCTGTATCCATATTCACATCAGTGTATGATTTGATAATGATAGCTTCAATATTCTTCAGAGAGCGATTTCTACTTTTCTAGCTACCATTTTGTAGGAGGGGTAGTCTGAAAGTTTGGAAGGATGCTTTGAGGTCATGGAAGAATTGATGCCATTGCATACAGCTGCATCCTGAGGAGGAAACTATAACGGAAAATTAGAACAATTACTGATAAACTTATAAATTACATCCTTAGGCAAGAGAATGCGTCGGGAGAATCATACTTCTTTGAAAAATGAAAATGGATGTTTAGGGAAAACATAAACAAAAAGCTTCCAGATATGGTTTTACATTAAAATTTATAAATTAGTCTCAATTTTTTATTTCAGAAAAATATTCAAGCATTAACTGGGAAAATAAGAGGCATGTTTTCAGATTAAGGGAGCTCAATTCAGTTTAGATTCACCATTGCATTATGCATGCACGTTTGTTTAATTGAAGATGGAATGAGTGTTTCTGGACTTAAACTAAAATAGAGTGAAAAATGTTTGTGGATATTATGACATAAATCATGCGAAACTTTAAACTTTTATTTATCATGTACTTCCCAAAAATGCAAGGTGGAATGACACAGTAGAAGTATTATTTTGCAGGATATTTTCCAGACAAAAACACTTAATTAAATTTCTCTTGTCAAAATGCATCCTTCCTCCAACTGTATATCTGGGTAATGTTATGACTATGCACATTTAAATTTTACAGGAATATTTTTTATGCTCTGGGGCTTTTCATTTACTATTATTATTGCTCATTATTTTTTCAAATCACGTCTAACAAAGCTTTTTAAATTAAAAATGTAGTGGCAAGCAATTTTGTTTTCTGATTCTCAAAATTATATATATATATATACTGTAATAAAAGAAGAAACAGAGGGAAACATCATAGAATACCACCACACAGAAATAATAGACAACAACAAAAAGGCAAAGAAACAATGGAGAGACAGCTTTACCAGAAAACTAAAGATAGAATGACAGGAAATCCTCATATATCAATAATCACCCTAAATATAAATAGACTGAACTCACCAAGAAAAAGGCACAGAGTAGCAGATTGGATCAAAAAACTAAACCCAACCATATGCTGTCTCCAAGAGACACATCTCAGCTACAAGGACAAGCATAGACTCAAAGTGAAAGGGTGGAAATTGACACTCCAAGCAAATGGTACCCAGAGAAAATCAGGTGTAGCCATAATGATATCAGATGAAACAGACTTTAAGGTGGAAAAGATAACAAGAGACAAAGATGGACATTTCATAATGGTGAAGGGGACTGTACAACAAGAAGACATAACAGTCATCAATATTTATGCCCCCAGTCAGGGAGCACCGAAATACACCAAGCAACTACTAACAGAACTAAAGGGAGAAACTGACCAAAACACAATTATACTAGGGGACTTAAATACATCATTGACAGCTATGGATAGATCATCCAAACAGAAAATAAATAACGAAATAGTAGCCCTCAATGACACATTAGATGAAATGGACATAATTGACATTTATAGAGCACTTCATCCTAAAACATCAGACTATACATTTTTTTCTAGTGTACACGGAACATTCTCAAGGATAGACCATATATTGTGACATAAAATCACCCTCAGCAAATTTAAGAAGATTGAAATCACACCAAGCATATTCTCTGATCACAAGGCTTTGAAATTGGATATCAACTGCAAAAAGAAAGTGGGGAAAAACACAAATATATGGAGATTAAACAACATACATTTAAAGAACGACTGGGTCAAAGAAGAAGTTAGAGGAGAGATCAAAAGGTACATAGAAACAAATGACAATGAAAATACATCCTACCAAAATTTTGGGGATGCAGCGAAAGCAGTTTTAAGAGGGAAATTTATCTCATTACAGGCCTATCTCAAGAAACAAGAAAACTCCCAAATAAATAACCTCATGTTACACCTTAAAGAACTAGAAAAAGAAGAACAAGTAAAACCCAAGGTCAGCAGAAGAAAGGAAATAACAAAAATTAGAGCAGAACTAAATGAAATAGAGAACAAAAAGACAATAGAAAAAATTAATGTGACAAACAGCTGGTTCTTTGAAAAGATTAACAAAATTGACAAACCCTTGGCTAGACTCACTAAGATAAAAAGAGAGAAGACCCTAATTAACAAAATCAGAAACGAAAAAGGGGAAGTTATCACAGACACCACAGAAATACAAAGGATCATCCAAGAATACTATGAAGGACTATATGCCACCAAATTCAACAACCTAGAACAAATGGACAAGTTCTTAGAAACATATAGCCTTCCAAGGCTGAACCATGAAGAACTGGAAAATCTAAACAGACCGATCACCAGTAACGAAATTGAATCAGTCATCCAAAACCTTCCCAAAAGCAAAAGCCCAGGACCAGATGGCTTCACTAGTGAATTCTACCAAACCTTCAAAGAGGATCTAATACCAATCCTGCTCAAACTCTTCCAAAAAATTGAAGAAGAGACAGTACTCTCTAACTCATTTTATGAGGCCAACATCACCCTGATACCAAAACCTGGTAAGGACAGCACAAAAAAAGAAAACTACAGACCAATATCTCTGATGAATACCGATGCAAAAATCCTAAATAAAATTCTAGCAAATCGAATACAACAATGCATTAAAAAGATTATTCATCACGACCAAGTGGGGTTCATCCCCGGGGCACAAGGATGGTTCAACATACGCAAATCCATCAATGTGATACATCACATAAACAAAATAAAGGACAAAAATCATATGATTATATCAATTGATGCAGAAAAAGCATTTGACAAGATACAACATCCATTTATGATTAAAACACTTAATAAAATAGGTATAGAAGGAAAATACGTTAACCTAATAAAGGCCATATATGACAAGCCCTCTGCTAATCTCATAATTAATGGAGAAAAACTGAAGCCCTTTGCTCTACGTTCAGGAACACGACAGGGCTGTCCACTGTCACCTCTGCTTTTCAACATAGTGTTGGAAGTCCTTGCCCGAGCAATCAGGCAAGAGAAAGAAATAAAAGGCATCCAAATTGGGAATGAAGAAGTTAAATTATCACTCTTTGCAGATGACATGATGCTATATATAGAAAACCCTAAAGACTCCACCAAAAAGCTATTAGAAACAATCAACGAATACAGTAAAGTTGCTGGCTACAAAATCAACGCACAAAAGTCCATTGCCTTCCTATATACTAACAATGAAATCTCAGAAAAAGAAATACAAAAAACAATTCCTTTTGCAATTGCAGCAAAAAGAATAAAATACCTAGAAATAAACTTAACCAAGGACGTGAAAGACCTATATGCTGAAAACTATAAGACATTTTTGAAAGAAATTGAAGAAGACACAAAGAAATGGAAAGACATTCCGTGCTCATGGATTGGAAGAATCAACATAGTTAAAATGGCCATATTACCCAAAGCAATATACAGATTCAATGCAATCCCCATCAAAATCCCAATGGCATATTTTAAAGAAATAGAACAAAAAATCATCAGATTTGTTTGGAACCACAAAAGACCCCGAAGAGCCAAAGCAACCTTAAGAAAAAAGAACAATACTGGAGGTATCACACTTCCTGACTTTCGCTTGTACTACAGGGCTACAATAATCAAAACAGCATGGTAATGGCAGAAAAACAGACACATAGACCAATGGAATAGAATTGAGAACCCAGAAATAAAACCACATAAATATGGACAGATAATTTTTGACAAAGAAGCTAAAAACATACAATGGAGCAAAGACAGCCTCTTCAATAAATGGTGCTGGGAGAATTGGATAGCCACGTGCAAAATAATGAAACTGGACTGCTATTTGTCACCATGTACCAAAGTTAATTCAAAATGGATCAAAGACTTAAGCATAAGACCTGACACAATAAACTGCATAGAAGAAAACATAGGTACTAAACTTATGGACCTTGGGTTCAAAGAGCATTTTATGAATTTGACTCCAAAGGCAATGGAAGTAAAAGCTAAAATAAACGAATGGGACTCTATGAAACTTAAAAGCTTCTGCACAGCGAAAGAAACCATCGACAAAATAAAGAGGCCACCAACTGAATGGGAGAAGATTTTTGCAAACAGTGCAGCCGTTATGGAAGGCAGTGTGGAGGTTCCTCAAAAAATTACGAATAGAATTGCCATATGACCCAGCAATCCCTCTCCTGGGTATCTACCCAAAAAATCTGAAAACATTTATCCATAAAGACACGTGTGCTCCAGTGTTCATTGCAGCTTTGTTTACGGTGGCCAAGACATGGAAACAACCAAAATGTCCTTCGATAGATGAATGGATAAAGAAGTTGTGGTGCATATACACAATGGAATACTATTCGGCAGTAAGAAAAGATGATATAGGAACATTTGTGACAACATGGATGGATCTTGAGAGTGTAATGCTGAGCGAAGTAAGTCAGACAGAAAAAGCAGAGAACCATGTGATTTCACTGATATGCGGTATATAAACCAAAAACAAGAAAAGAACAAGACAAACAAATGAGAAACAGAAACTCATAGACACAGACAATAGTTTAGTGGTTACCAGACGGTAAGGGGGGTGGGGGTGGGAGATGAGGGTAAGGGGGATAAAATATATGGTGATGGAAGGAGAACTGACTCTGGGTGATGAACACACAATGGGATTTATAGATGATGTAATACAGAATTGTACACCTGAAATTTATGTAATTTTACTAACAATTGTCACCCCAATAAATTTAATTAAAAAATATATATATATATATATATAAAAGAAAATATAAAATGTATAAAATGAAGGTAGGGGAGAAAAAGGATAGAACTGTTGTATGCAATCAAAGTTATCATCAGTTTAAAAAGACTGTTATAACTAATGTTCTGTGTAGGCCTTATGGTAACCACAAAGCAAAAGCCTATAGTAGATACACAAAAGATAAATAAATCAAAGCAAACCATTACAGAAAAGCATCAAATAACAAAACAAGACAGCAAGAGAGGAAGAAAGAAAAAAAGAAACTACTAAACAGCCAGAAAACAATTAACAAATGGCAATCGTAAGTCATAACATATTAATAATTATTTTAAATATAAATGAATTATCCAAATAAAAGACATATAGAGTGGCTGAATGGATTAAAAAACAAGACTTGACCATTACTTCCTACAAGAGACTCATTTCAGCTTAAAGGACCCACATAGAATAAAAGTAAGGGATGGAAAAAGATATTCCGTGTAAATATAATAATAAAAAAAAAAAAGATGTTGCAATATTTATATCAGACAAAATAAACCTTAAATCCAAAACTTTGAGAAGAGACTAAGAAGGTCATCATATAACTATAAAGGGGTCAATTCATTAAGAGGATATAAAAATTTAAAATATATATGCACCCAACATCAGACCATCTAAAAATATTGATAGTTAAGCAAGTAAATAAATTGAATCAGTAGTCAAAAATCTCCCAACAAAGATAAGTTCAGGACCAGAGGGCTTCACTAGTGAATTCCACCAAACATTTAAAGAAGAATTAATGCTTATTTTTCTCAAACACTTCCAAAAAATTGAAAATGAGGAAACATTTCTAGACTTACTTTACAAAGCCAGCATTACTCTGATACCATAGCCAGATAAGTACAACACAAGAAAAGAAAATTACAGGGTAATATCCCTGATAAACATAGATGCAAAACTCCTAAACAAAATATTAGCAGAACAAATTCAACAGCACATTAAAGGATCGTACGTCACGATGAGTGGGATCTTCCCCTGGAACACAAGGAAATCGATAAAATGAAGGATAAAAATCATGTGATCCTCTCAGTAAATGCAGAAAAAGCATTAGACAAAAATTCAACATCCCTTTATGATAAAAACTCTCCACCAATTAGGTACAGAAGAAATGAACCTCAGCATAATAAAGACCCCACGGTAACATCATACTCAACAGTGAAAAGCTGAAGGCTTCTTTCTAAGATGAGAAACAAGACGTGAAAGCATGTGTCTTCTCTCTCTCTCTACTTTTATCTAACACAACACTGGAAGTCCCAGCCAGAGCAATTAGACAACAAAAAATATATAAGGCATCCAAATTGGAAAGGAAGAAGTAAAATTATCTCTGCATGCAGACGACATCATCTTTTATCTAGAAGTAAAGATTCCACCCAAAACTATTAAAACTAATAAATTTAGTAAAGTTGCAAGATATAAAATCAATATACAAAATCAGTTATATTTGTATACACTATCAACACATTATCTGAAAAAGAAATAAAGAAAATAATTCCATTTACAAGAGCATCAAAAGAATAAAGTACTTAGGAATAAATTTCACCAAGTGTGTGAAAGATCTGTACACTGAAAACTATAACACATTGATGAAAGAAATTGAAGATTTTTTTCAAATAAATGAGTGTATCCCATATTCACAGATTGCAAGAATTAACGTTGTTAAAATGTCCATGCTACACAACGTGATTTATAGATTCAATGCAATCCCTATCCAAATTCCAGTAGCATTTTTTACAGGAAAAGAAATCCTAAAATTTTTATAAAACCACAAAATACCCCCAAAGAAGTAAAGCAATCTTGAGCAAGAAAAACAAAGTTGGAGGCATCACAATTCCTGATTTCAAACTATATTACAAAGCTATTGTAATCAAAACAGCATGGTTTCATATAGAGATGGATACATAGACCAATAGAACAGAATAGAGACCAGAAACAGACCCATGCACATATGGTTAACTAATCTTTGACAAAGACATCAAGAATACACCGTGGGAAAAGGAGAGCCTTTTCAACAAATGGTGTTGGGAACACTGGAGAGCCACACACAGAATGAAATTGGACCACTGTCTTTCACCGTAAACTAAAATCAACTCAAAATGAATTAAAGACTTGAATGTAAAACCTGAAACTGTGCAACTCCTAGAAGATAAAATGTAAGGGAAATCTCCTTGGTATTCATCTTGGCGATGATTATTTTGGATTTGACACCAAAAGTCCAGGTAATAAAAGCAAAAGATCAAAAAACCACACACACACACACACACACACACACACACACACACACACACACACAAACTGTGATTACATCAAACTAAAAAGCTTCTGCTCAGCAAAGGAAACAATCAACAAAATTAAATTGAAATGTCAACATTAAAGAATAGGAGAAAATATTTTGAAAACCGTATATCCAATAAGGAGTGAAATATATAAGAAACAAAATATATAAGGAACAACTCAATAGCAAAAACAAAAACAGAAGAAAAAAAAAACTAATGAAAAAACGAGCACAGGACCTGGGTAGACATTGTTCCAAAGAAGACATATAAACGGCCAACAGGTACATGAAAAGATGCATGACATCACTAATCATCAGGGAAATGCAAATCAAACCACAAGGAGATAGCAGACCACACGTGTTAGGGTGGCCGTTATCAAAAAGTCAAAAGATAAGTGTACAGGAGGACGTGGAGAATAGGGAACCGTTGTGCACTGTTGGTGGGAATGGAAGTTTTGCAACCATTGTCGAAAACAGTATGGAGATTCCGCAAAAAATTAAAAATGGAACTATCATATAATCCAGCAATCCCATTTCTGGGTATTTATTTAAATGGACCAAGATATGAGAACAACATAAGTGTTTGTCTGCAGATTACTGGAGAAATATATACATATAACATATTTAAGGTCTTAATGAAGAATGGAATCGTGCCATTTGTGACAACATGAAGGGATGTAGAGGGCATTATGCTAAGTGAGAAAAGCCAGACCCACAAAGACAAACACTGCTGATCTCACTTACGTGTGGAATCTAAGAAAACCGTCAAACTCATAGGTAGAGTGGTGGTTGCCAGGGACTGGGGAGTAAGAGGAAAGCAGAGAGGCTGGTCAGAGGGGTCAAACTTTCAGTCATAAGATACATAAGTTCTGGGGAGCTCATGTACAGCACGATGACTACGGTTAATAATAATGTATTGCATCCTTGAAATCTGCTAAGAAAGAAAATCTCAAGTGTTCTCAGCACAAAAAGAGGAGGTAACTGTAAATATTCTAATTAGCTTGACTGTGATGGTCATTTAACAATATGTATATATAGCAAAACATCACATTGTACAAGCTAAATGTACACAATTTTTATTTACCAAACCTCAACAAAACTGGGAAAGAGAAAAAGATGTGGCCTCCCTCAGCTTGATAAAGGACATCTGCAACATACCGTGTTTCCTAGAAATAAGACCTAGCCGGACCATCAGTTCTAATGCTTCCTTTGGAGAAAAAATTAACATAAGACCCAATGTTTTATTTTATATTATATTATATTATATTATATTATATTATATTATATTATATTATATTATATTATTATATTATATTATATTATATTATATTATATTATATTATATTATTAATCATATAAGACCTGGTTTTATGTTATAGTAAAATAAGACTGTGTCTTATATTAATTTTTGCTCCAAAAGATGCTTTAGAGCTGATGGTCCAGCTGGGTCTTATTTTGGGGGTAAACACGGTACCAACAGCTGACAGCACATGTAACAGTGAAAAATGGAACACATCTCCCCAAGATTAGGAAGGAGACCAGGATGTCCTCTCTCAGCCCTTCTATTACCCTCATAGGGGAAGTTTGAACCAGTGCAATCGGACAAGAAAAGTATACAGATTGCAAAGAAAGAAATAAAACTGTCTTTGTTTCCAGATGACAAGATTGCTCATACCGAAAACCCCAAACAGGAAACTCCTGGACTGAATAAGTGCACAGAGCAAAGCTGTAGGACACAATGTTAGCATAAGAAATTGGATTGCTTGTCTGTATCCGGCAATGAACAACCGGAATGAAATGTTTCTAAAAAATACTATTTACAATAGCACCACAAAAATGATGTACTAACAAAATACATGCAGAATCTGTACACAGAAAACTACAAACTCTGATAAAATGAATCAAGAAAGATATAAATTAGCAGAGAGATATTCCATGTTCATGGATTGGAACACTCAATATTGCTACCATGTCATTGCTTCCCAACTTGTTCCATAGCTTCAATAAACCTCAATCGAAACCCCAGGAGGCTATTTTGTACATAATTGAGAAAATGATTCTATAGTTTATATGAAAAGGTAAAAGACCTAGAGTAGCCAGCACAACACTAAAGAAGAAAAGCATGGCTGGAGGAGTCACACTACCCCTTCCAGCCCTAACTGCAAGGCTCCGGTCATGAAGAGTGAGCACCAGCTGGCGCTGGTGGAAGGATCGGCACCCTGACCATTGGGCCCGACTGGAAGCCAAAAAACAGTCCCAAACAAACACAGTCCGTAGATCTTTGACAAAGGAGCAAAGGCAATTCAGTGGAGAATAGTTACTTTCTCAACAAAGGGTGCCGATGTAATTGGGTATCCATGTGCAAAAAAACCCTAGACACAGGCCTCACACTTTTCACAAAAATGAAGTAAAAATGCTTCATAAACCTAAATACAGAATGAAAGCTACAGCACTTCTTCTGTAGCTCCATCTAGGAGGCGAAAATCTATGTGCCCTTGGGTTTGCTGATGATTTTTTAGATACAACACCAGAAGCATAATCAATGAAAAAAAAAAAAAAAAAGAATTTTGCTTGTGGAAGAGCTGTTAAGAGGATGAAAAGACCATCACTCTAGGAGAAAAATATTTGCAAAACACACATCTGATAAAGGGCTTATATCGCAAACATGCAAAAGAACTCTTAAAAGTCAACAATAAGAAAACAAACACAAAAATAAGCAAAAGAATCTGAACACACACCTCACCAAAAACATACACAGATGGCAAATAAGCACATGAAAAGATGCTCCACGCGTCATTAGGGAGTGGCAAATCCAACAGCGAGGTGGCAGCACTGCCACACATTAGGTTGGTTAGTAGCCAACAGCTGACACCACCGATGGCCAGCAAGGATGTACAGGAACTCTCCTCCTTTGCGGCTGGGAACACAAACGCCAGCTCAGAAGGCAGTTGAGCGGCTTCTCTCATGACGGAGCAGTCCCACGCCCTTCGGTAAGTGGGTGCTCAGATGTCCACTCCGAGATCAGTATGAGAATGTTCACAGCAGCTGAAGCCATTCCCAAACCGGAAGCAACCAAGACGTCCTTTAAAGGGCAGGTGGGTGACCCAGCATGTGATGGAATACTTTTCAGCAATTAGGAGAAAGAGCTGTTAAGTCACAAAAAGCCATGTGTGAATCATAAATCCATGTGACTTTGTGACAGAGGCCAGTCTGAAAAGGTACATACTCTGTGATTGCAATTGTGTGACATTCTGCAAAGGACGCAATTCTAGAGATGGTTTCAAAAGAATCAGTGGCTGCCCAAGGCGTCAGGTGGGCACACACTGAGAAGGTGACACACAGGTCGTGTTTTAAAGGTTGTTCAGGTGAGCAGTGGAGACGGCCATGAATTCTTAGACAAGTCACTGAGTCCCTCTTTCTTTGGTGCAAGCAATTCCTCTGAGTCAGTACCGTGTGGACGGCTCTCCACGGGTGACAACATACAGATGGAAAAGGGTGTGCGGTGGCAGAAGTGCTCACTTCTCCTCCTCGTCCCTCGGCAGGCTGCCTCTCTTCACATGTCTGACGTTGCCTGAGGAAGAAGCATTGATTGTATCACAGAAACACTGCCCATGAAGGAAACTACCACTAGGGCCGGGAGCTCCTGGCACCCGCTACACCGTTACACCCCCACCAGAGCGGGCTGCCCATGCACAGCCGGCAACGCAGGCTGGGAGGGCTTGACCTGAGGCCTTGGGGCAGCCCCTTCCCTGCTGTGTTGCTGACCCTTTGCATCTGAAGCCCCAAACCGTTTCTCGCTGAGGGTGAGAATTATGTAGAAACCACGTGTGGATACACGTGTTTGACGTCGAGTAGGCACTGAGAAGAGTCAGGTGGGTCAGAGCTGCGTCCTCCCGCTGGCCTCCAGGAAAGTGCCGTCTCCCTCGTGGTGTCACAAGCACAGTGGCCCTGATATGGGCAGCGCAGCCAGCTCCCAGGTCCCAGCCCTGCATTACAGCTGCTTCACAGCAATTGTTCTAGAAGCACTGGTTGGGAAGAGATTTAAAATGAAATATGGCTCATGCCCCAAAATGTGAAACATGCAAGGTCAGGGGCAAGAGTGGGAGTGTGCAAGGGTCGTGTGTGTGCAGGGGTTGTGTGCAGGGGTTGTGTGCAGAGGTGTGTGTGCAGAGGGCGTGTACAGGTGTGCGTGTGCAGGGGCGTGTGCAGGTGTGTGTGCAGAGGTGTATATGCAGGGGTGTATGTGCTGGGGGCACATGCAGGGGTGTGTGTGCAGGGGAACGTGTGCAGGGGCGCCTGGGAACGGGGTACGAGGCCAAGGCCTCCTGACAGCTCCTAAGGCTTTCCACCCAACCCTTCACATCTGAAGCCACATTGTGAAACCACAGACTGCAGATTTGGTCAGGCTTTAAAATGTTTCTAAAGCCTTTCTCTCCCAGGTTTCCACACTGTGTCCCTTCTTATAATACATCTGTGTTCTTAAAAACATGAGTGGGATAAAAGTTGGGAAGGAAATATGGTGACTTGGGAGTTTGCCGTTTACCATCCCCCACCATGAGCTCAGTGTAGCAGGACCCTGAGTGGCACACGCAGTCCCCCGTCCCACCAGAGACGGGACGGGAGCCCCCTGTCCCCTCAGCGTCCTCAGGTTCATGACCCCTGCACTGAGGCCACCTTCCACCTCCATGTGCTCCGGGTAGGAAAACAGAGGATGGCTTTTACGAGTTAGTCTCTAACTGTAAGTAAGGCAGAGTCTAATCTTTGAGGCAGAGTGAAAATGGAATGATTTTCTTTAAAATCTGCAGGACTCTGACACCTGGTGGTTCAAGGCTGTGATGCACAAAGAAAGAGCAGCAGCCTGAAAAAGAGAAACACGGCAGCGGCTGCTTTGGGGTGCAGACCCCCGGGGAGCACACGCCCACAAGCCCCGCACCCCAAAGCCTCCTCCTGCTTTGTGGGCACGACCAAGTGGCAAAATGATTCAGGACAGAAGCTCGAATCAGACGAGACGGGACCTGAATGGTGTCTGGCCCTGGGTAAAGGACTTCAGCTTCAGGAACCTCAACTCTCACCCGAAAGGAAGAGAAAACAGCCCCAGACTGACAGTCTGAGCCACGTGTGTCTAACAGCCTGGGCAGGTCACAGAGGGCAGGTGCGTGTGGGCCGAGGTCGCCGTGGATGCCGCGGGCCCTGGGCCGGGAACCAGCACAGAGGGCCCACCGTGCAGACTCCCCGGCTGCCCGGCAGCCCTGTTCCGCCTCCTTCGATCCCTTCTCACCCGCTCTGCAGGTCCTTGTACAGACCTAGGCAACAGTGTGTTTTTAAAACGGCTGTCATTTTAAGTCTTCTTTTGAGTAGGACCCTATGGAACGGCTGATATGCACCATTTTGACCTGCAAAAAAATGGCTATTTCGTAGGGGTAAAACCAAACAGCTCCCCATCAGTTAAAAATCATTGTCTATTATTAGACTTTTTCAAGGGAATAAACAGTTTGGGAAAATTATTTTCTGTGGGCTGAAATCATAGCATGATGTTTACTTCACCCTGAACTTAGATGGGCCCTGGACGGGACTTAGCCTGTAAAGCATCTCTGCTACAAGCCCCACGGTAAAACATCGGTAATTACCTCCAGTAAAAGGCTCTTCTTCTGTGTTTCACATAAGAATTTTATAGAAAATTTTATGCTACTGGGGATTTCAAAGACAATTTTGCTACATAGAATCCAAAACTGCTTTCCTTTTTACCATCCGTGAAATCAAGAAACAACAAAACCTGTTGTTACCGAAAATAAAAACCTCCTAGGCAACAAAGTCACACAATACACAACTCATCGACGCTGCACAGACGGTCTCTTGGAAACAGCGGCTCATTTGCTCTGCGTTCTGCTGGTGGAAACTCCGGGCCCAGAGAGTGGGAGGTGGGAAGGTGCCCAGCACAGCTCACAGGCACAGCCGTGCAGCCCATGAGCCCCACAATGCAGTGGGATTCAAAGCAAACAAACATACAAAAACAAAGACAAAATGGAGAGCGTGAAGTCCCTGAAAATTCTGACAGATCCCTGAGGTCTCTACAAAGGAAGACCATTTTGAGGACATTGTCCCAAACCAGTAACACATGCAAGGAGCAGGTCAGGAAAGACCCAGGTGGCCAGAAAGCAGAGCAGAGGGTGAGGAGACCGGCTGAGAGTGGAAACGCCTCCATCACAGTAGCAGGGGAGACAATAGAAAGGGCTGAACACAGCAGAAGGGCTGGTAATAACGGACCACCCAAGAGCTGGACAGGCTTGAGGGGGGCAGGGGTGGACCCCGTGGCGAGGGCCGAAGAAACGGTCAGAAGTTGGCAGCGAGGAAGGGGACAGGGTGCCACGAAGCACGAGCCTAACTGGAGAGTGGCAGGAACAGACAGGGCACAATGCAGGTGACGGGGGCAACGGAAAGCTGGTGATTGAGAAGGGGGGGGGCAGACCAACACGCGGTGGGTGTCTGCCTATCGCCCTGGAATGAGACGAGGACGACGAGTGAGAAGGGACAGGGAGGAAGGAAGAGAGAGGGAGGGGCGTCGAGCAGTAGCTCAGCCTCGTCACAGAGCGAGGACGCGGGAGAAAAAGAGCGAACCTTGGACCTTGTCAGAAGATGGACATGGATGGGACCGAAGGAGAAGGTCAGACAGGGACAGAAGTAGACGGAGAATGTGGAGTGTGGGGTGCTAAGGGGCTGCCAGCCCACGGTTGCTGACTGTGTGCGTGGCCTGTGGATTTGGGGTCTCTTGGAGTGTCCTTGGCTGACTCTGCACTGTGTTCCCAGGTCTTCCCTCTGGACCTGAGAGTGGCCCCAGCCTTGGACGAGACACCTTATGCCAGGGCAAAGCTGAGGGACTCTCCCCCAATCCATTGGACAGGTCCAGCTATCACAGCTGGGCAGGGGGGAGCCTGTTCCAGCAAAGCTGCCCCAGGAGCCTGGTGTTCACCTCCCCCTGCCAATGCTGCACCTGGAGTGGAGGCCCCAAGGCCCCTTCAGCCCCAGCGCCCAGGCCAGAGCCTGGGATCCCACCACAGCCTGCCTCCCCAGCGCGCCCTGGGGGCTGCAGTCTGGCTCCTGCAGGCCCCCCATGGTCTTTCCATACCCAGGCTTTCAGCTCTCAGAGCTGAGTTCCTTTGCAGTGGTCCTCCTGGGCTGCCTCTCGTACATGCAAAATCCATCTTTGGTTTGCACCCCACTCCCCCAGATGTGGTGACTGACAGAGGCTCTCTAAGCACACTGGGAGTTCAAAAAACGGCCCTAGGGAAGGTCGGGAGCCAGGCGGGGAGGGTGGCATAAGGCAGCATAGGTGAGAGCCAGGCGAGAGGCAGTTAATTCAGGTGTGCCAAGCCCTGTGCCAGATTTCACCTCGAGGACTCCACATTCCAGCGGGCAGCTCCCAGGGCACAGATGACTGCACCTGGGGCACAGCCCTGGGTCTGACACGTGCTTCATTGGCTCAGAAACCTTTAGAGAATTTCCTGACCTCCACTCAGGTGTTATTCCCAATATGCACACGAGATGCAGCAGAGACTAACTTTCCCAGGTGACATACAAACAGGTGTTATTCCTAAAACTCACACTAGACGGCAGCAGAGAAGAGCGTTTCCTCTTCCACTCGGGTGTTATTCCAGAGATGGTCAGTAGAAGGCAGCAAAAAACAACTTTTCCTGGTGAGCTGCACATGGTGTGAAATCCCAAAATGCACACTAAATGGCAGCAGAGACAGGTACTCCTTTCACACAGGTGGGTACAGGAGAGTTAATAGTTCACATTTTATGGCACAAAGAGATGGTAATCAGGGGACAAGAATAATAGTAGTTTCCTGCTCTGGTCCAGAAAAAGGGATGACTGACATACCAAGGATGTCATCTTAGGTGCAAAAAGACAGCAGACAGGCTCACTTAAGGTAGAGCTCGACCTTTGTCAAGGAAGCTACAGGCCCAGCATGTGACTTCCTGCTGGCTCACCTTAGTTAGGAATTTTTTTATGCTCCTGACATCCTTTGTGGTTATTTTCAGTCTCCTGAGCTTGTCAGGTTTAACACGTGGCCCCTTTTCCGTCCACACATCCCCCTTTTGGTCATAAACCAATACGAAGGACGCACTGACGACCAACCTTTTGGTTGATAGTGTGGTCCCACGGTGCTAGGAAGGCTCATTCCTAGGGCGTCTTAGTGCCAGCACTTGTCCTGCTGAGTGTTGGACCATTGGGGGTGGGGCAAGACCATAACCTTAGATGGCAGTCAAGGCCGAATTACTTATTTATAGTTAAAAGAAAATCTGAACAAATGGGAGCAGTCAGATCCTATATGTCCTCATTAAATGTATTCTGGATCACTTTTTATCTTTGAGCTATCGCGATCTGAGTCTTTTCTCTGTTTGTTTTGCATCTAGTATAACATGTACAAACTAGGACCAAGAGCAATAGTATTAAACCAGTAACAACAATCAGGAGCAGAAAGTGCCCGATATTAGACAAGCGTGAGTCTGAGGGGAGCACACATCCCAGCCGACCCAAGAACCCTTCACACGCATTGTCACAGTTTTATTAAGCTAACAATGCTTTTGTCCCTCATCTGCTGCTGTTTGTACCTTATGATAAGTTTGGCCAGATGAATGAAGACTCTATTATTTCATGACCTAGGAGTTCTCATTTTTCTTCTGGCCAATTCGTTTCCACAGAAATGACTTCATGGGGAGGACAAAGTTCAAATTTCCAATACATTGGATTTTCAATATCAACACTGTCGTAGGTTCATTAACCTCAGGCAAAATTAATTTGCCTGTGATTTCAGTATTATACCGTATTCCCACAGCATTTATTTTAAACCTGGTGTCCTTACAATAGAAATCAGTTAGTATGACAGAAGAATTTTGTAAACCTTCTCAACAAAAATGTCCCTTTCTGATATACCATATATTATTGTTGGGGTGGATACAACAGGCCAGGACTGGATGAATTCAGAATTCCATATAGATTGGGGACATAACCATTCACCTTTCCGATTTCCACAATCAGATAATGAGATGTGTTCCCAGTTATTTAATATGGCCTGTGTACTTTACATTGGAAGCACTCAAGTGTCATTCTTTATTAATCTGATTTCTGCTAGTTGTGTCACCGAGAACTGTTAAGTTTAAGGTTTAATCAGGGCCAAGCCTGTAAGAACACAATGGTATAAATTACAATTACCACCTAAAACTTTCCAGAGGCCAGGACAGTAAGAGTTTCATAAATAAATTTTCTGTGCCTCCACTTCAGCTTCTATCTGAATTAATATAGTTAGTAGTCTTTATTGAATTAGGGGGTAAGCACAATTGTGTGCTAATATTTATACATATAAAATTCCTTTCTCAATATTTCTTTTTTACTAACCTTCCTAGAACTTCACTCGTCCTTCTCAGTTTGTCTCCTTCCCCTCATTCAGAAATCATCAATTTACTAGGACAAACTACTTCCTTTTAACTTCTCTCAAAAATACACACCCACATCCCTTTTCTTCCTTCTGCAATAACATTCCTTCTAAATTTCAAAACGATAAAAATAGTATTATTGATAATATAAAAGTTATCTTATATGCCTTCAGCAATTATTAACAGTCAGTCTATATAAATACAGGGTTTGAGAAAAGCCTCAAGAACAACTATTATTATGACTAGTATTATTAGCAGACAGACAAAGACAATCAAACAAATGGTTATTTTAAGTTCAATATCAATTATGTACATATACAGGCCTTCTCGATGTCCTGGGATAGCTGTCTACCCCTGATGTCGGCGGCGTCTCGTCCTTGAGGAGTCTTTCATGTCCACTGATAGGTCCCTTCTGACAAGGTTGGAGAGTCTTTAATTGGTGCCTTGTTCAGTGGACAAAATCTCCTGGTTGTAAATCGTGGTCTTCGAAGGCTTCATCTCCCAGGAGCTCACTGTGAATCAGCTACTAATTTATTAATTTCTTTAAGATAATTGACAAGTCCTTGATAATAATGTACAATTTTCTCTTTTTACTAAGGTTGGTTCATACGCCCCTTCACATAGGGTGAGCAATGACTAATGAGGAGAAACCTGTGTTTACCAAGAGGAGTATATCTCAGGTAGAGAAGCGCTATAAGGAGAACTTTTGGCCAAAGGAGATTAAAAGCTTCTCAAAATTTACCTAGTTGAATTTTAATTTACCATTTGTACATTCTACCAATCCAGAGGACTGGGGTGATAAGCACAATGAAACTGCCGTAAAATAAGCCAAATATTATAAATAGATTATATCATTGGCTCAGTGAAATGAGTCCCTCAGTTACTATGTAACTCACAGGGAATTCTCCAATTGGGGATTATTACTGTTATTATTATTATTATTATTATTATTATAACTTACCTATCATTAAGGCTGTTACTCTCCTGCAAGGAATGTCTCAACCCAGTGAGGCAACATACAAATCATGACCAACACATATTTGTATCCTTGAGATGGTGGCATTTGGATAAAATCCAATTACCAAACCTCAGATGGACCTAACGGAAGTGGGAAATGTCCTTGGGACCCATGGGGTGATTTTGCAGGGTCATGTTTTGGACAGATAGAACATCTGCTATACACTTTATGAGCTACAGTAGGAGGTTTCCAATAATATTATTTACTCCATGAATCCATCTTTCTAAGACTCCAATGTGTTAGCTCATGTACGTGTTGAAGTGTAGGTCATTGAGCCCCTATTGGTAAGACTAGGTCTGAGCTATATCTGTTTGTGTCAAAGGTTCTCCTTTTTTGTTGCCGTATTTTCTTTTCTTCTTCTGCAGCTATCCATCGGAACTGTAAAAGAGAGTCTTTTATTGATTTAATAGGGAAAAGAAACATTTTGAAGTCTGGATAATTTGGCTGTTTATTGCTGCCGGTCTAGTTGCAGTATCAGCTAAATTATTTTCTTTTGCTTCCATGGTGGCAGCCTTAGAACATCCTGGAATTTTGATAATTGCCAATTGTTTTGGTTGCAGTATGACATCTAATTTAAATTCTGAAACCTGCTTTCCATTCTTATGGGCTGCCCTGAGGAAGTTAAGAAGGCTTGCTGCTTCCATAACATTTATAAGTCGTGAGCTACACCAGAGGTATAGAAACTGTCAGTGTACATATCAGCTATTTGATCTTTGGCTCATTTGCAAGCTCCTGTTAGATCAGTTAATTTAGTATGTTGGGAAGAACTTATTCAGGTAAATAAGAACCTTCAACTTATGTTCACCATGGACGTTATTGTATATCCAGCTTGGTAATGTCCCTGTTTATCTTTCAGATAAGAGTCAGCATTATCAATAAGGGTTTCTTGTAAACCATTTCTAGGAACAAGAAGGTGGTCAGTAAGCAAAACCCAGCTGTGGACGTCTTCTTCCTGTAAAGAGGGTAATGAAGTGGCTGGGTCAGACTGTTACATTGACTTAAAATAGTATTAGGAGCAGAAAGCAAGAGTGAGTGTTGAGTTCAGTAAGGATTTCACAGAATGAGTAACACAGACAAAGGAGCACCTATAACTGTCTCTGTTTGCGTAACACGACCATAACAGAGATGGCTGGGAGAGAGCCCTCTAACTACTGTGTTTAATTGTCTAGAGCTTCTTTCCTTCAGGGTTCCATTAAGTTGGATCAGACTGACCTGGTTTTAATAAAATATATAGAGGCTGAGTCTTAATCAAAAATTTGGAACCTAATTGAGACAGCATTTAGTTAGACCCGGGAATCCTTTAAGCTGTTTTTGTTCTTTGAAGAGGAAAGGACATTATTCCTCTAAGTCTAGGTTAATTAGTAGCCTACCTTTAGATATTAGATAACCAAGGTGTTTTGTGTAAACTGAATCAAAGCTTGCTGTTTGAGTCCTTCTGTCCTTTGTGACTAGCTATTGTCATAGGTAAGTTGTGCCCTCTTGGGAATCTAATGTATCCTAGAGCATAAGAGTAAATCATCCACATATTGGATTAGAGTAGAATTTCTAGGAAATTCAACACCATTCAAATCAGCTTTTAGTATCTGAGAGAAATAGATGGGACTCTGTATACCCCAGGGCATTACTGTCCAACTAAACTCTGCTCTTCCCAGGTGGAAGAGCAAAGAGGTATTTCCTGTCTTTTATTTTACAGGAATGCTGAAAAAGGCACTACATAAATCTAGCACTGAAAAATATTGGCAGTACACACTGGAATAGCTGATAATAGTGTATGTGGGTTTGGAACCGCAGGATATCTTTATAGCTCTGAGATCCTGTGCAAATCGCCATCCTTTCCCATTGGGTTTCTTTACCGGAAGGATGGGAGAATTACAAGCGCTCACACATGGAATTATAAGCCTCCCTTTTAAAGGTAATCTTGTATAATGAGCTAATTCCAACTAGTGTATCAGGCCTTAAAGCATATTGGCAAATATAAGGTAGAGGCAAAGTATTATCACTAGTTACTTAAATAGGAGTGGCTGACTTAACCTTGCCAATATCTGTACTGGAAAAAGCCTACAGTTGTGTTGTAAAATCCTGTAACAAACATTTAGTCAATCTCAAGACTAGTTTCCTCTCATGTAGTTTCTTTTAAAATCATCATTTTTCCAGTCTGATTCATTTAGTTCTAAGTACATTCACCCTTCTGGGAGAAGGATAGGTGGGCATCATTGGTTACAAAGTCTCACACCATCGGGCGACTTGGGGCTGATTTGAGTAGTAAAAATATGTTGCCCCTTAACATTTCCTAGTTGGAAGTTGGTTCTGATTAAAAAAACCCAGACATTGGTTGATTAGATATCCCTACCATTTGTAGGGAAGCTTTACTCCAAGGGAGAGGGCAACCTAGCCAGGTGGTGTTAACAGAGAAAGTAGCCCCCCTGTCCACAGGCCCTTTCATGGTGATTCCAACTCATCCTAAAGTCTTAGGAAGAAGGGGAGATGCCCTCAGAGTCCTTGGAGCAGCCCTATGCTTGCTTCTGTTTCTTTTCTTTTTCTAAATCCCATTTCAGTTTTCCACAATTCTTCTTAAGGTGACCTTTTTACAATAAAAGCAAATGTCTCTACAGGAGGTTCCCTGGCAAACCTTTAGTAATTCTGTTGCTTTGCTCTCAGAAACCAGTAGGTGCATTAATTGGAATAAATCAGAAAAGCCAGGATCGTATGTTCTACAGTTAATTCAACTTCTTTTGTGAATTTATCAGGGTCCTAGAGAGGGTTGGGAGAATCTTTAGTAGATTCCTTAGTCCTCTTTGTACACAATTGCTGGTTCCCCTCCACCTAAGACCAGCTTTTCTCTAAAGGGAGCTGCAATAGAGGTGAAGGGGGGAGAGAGAGAGAGAGAGAGAGAGAGAGAGAGAGAGAGAGAGAGAGAGAGAGAGAGAGAGAGAGAGAGAGAGAGAGAGAAAGGGGAGCAAGTCTGGACAAGTAAAGCACACATTAGGACAGCCGGAAAAGATGGAAAAGTGGGGTGTTGGTAGTGAGCAGCTTCGGAAACCTGTAGTTCAGAGACAGTCTGTAAAATTTCTTCCTAACTTACCAGAGAACAGAACGTCTCTCTGTACCATCTCAGAGGCTTCTATTTGCCGGTTAAGGTAAGTAAGCCTCCCATTTCGTTCAGTTGATTTTCTTTTTAAGCCAGCTTTTTCTAATTGTGCACACAAAAAAATTAATTTAGATGTTATAAGAGCTCCGTTTTGGCCATCTTAAGTTGCTATCACTTCCAGTTAAATCTTTCCATTTCTGTAAGTATTTCCAAGACTCCTAGGAACTGTACATCTGCAGGTGCATTAATGGGGCTGGGGGCTGGGAGCTTGTCGGCTTTGGAGGCACTATTCCCCATGCTAATTTTTAGTTTTCTTTTGCGATCTGCAGAGTCTGAACAAATTTCTACTGATATGTGTAGTGGGCTGAAGTGTGCTGCTTGTGGGTTGAGCTCCAAGGGGCTGTCACCTCCCGAGTTGCTTCAACCCTCTTATGTGCCTCGGTTTCTCTCCCCGGCTGTCTAGTACAACCGTGAGGACTTGGAGAGCTAGGTAACCAGCCTTTATGTGCACGTCCCCAGTTGTGTTGTGTTGCAGTTGTGTTGGAATTCCCTGTGGGGCCAGTGCACGTCTTGAGGAGTACCCTCAGACACGTCCACAAAGATTCTTAGTCACTAAGGAATCTCCAGCTGGAGGGAGTAAATGCCCCTTTTCTTCAGAGCTGAACAAGCTCAGACTCTCATTTATTCAGCAAAAGGTTTGGTTCAGATTCACAGTAAGCAATTCCCATATAAAAAGCCGAAATTAAAACCAGCCACCCATTATTTTCCTCCTGTTCCTGAGGTATCTCAACCCTTAACCTTTAACATCACCTCAAGGATTTTAAAACAAACGAAACAGCTCAGATAAGGTCAGGGCCTCCTACCTTAAAACAGGGAGGTCCAGAAGTCCAAGAAAAACTCACCCAAGTTCACCCGCTGTGAAGCAGGGAGCCGGGGGAGCTCAGTGGGCCCCTGCTGGTACCTCGCACAGAATGCGGTCGGCAGGGTGGTCCTGGGGGGGCTGCTTTGGAATCCTGCCAACTACACCAAGTAATGTCAACAAGAAAACATCCAGCCTAAGAGAAAGCTTATACGTTCATTTGAGTCAAAGTGATGACAGTTGCCAGGAAGTAAAATCTCAACGGATTGAGAAAATGCTCCACAAAATGGCGGTTTGCAGCTTATTTTATACGTAGAATCAAAGGAAGAGGGTTACACGAAATCCATTGGTGGTAGATTAAGGGGGTGGGAGAAAGGAAAGCGGGAAATCTCTGGGATTGGATAAAAGTAAATTGGACAGACAGGTACTTCTTTCACATAGGAGGGTACAGGATAGTTCACTTTTTACAGCACATAGAGATGGTAATCAGGGGTCAAGAATAATAATGAGGGGTTCTATAGTTTCCTGCTCTGGTCTGGAAAACGGGGTTACTGACCTTCCAAGGAGGTTACAATACCTTAGGTGCAAAAGGGCTATTGGCTCACTTAAGGCAGAAATCTATCTTTGTCAAGGAAGCTACAGAGTAAAGATGCGACTTCCCACCAGGGCCCTCCTTAGTTAAGAATTTTGATGTTCACGCCATCCTATGCGGTTATTTCCAGTCTCATGAACTTGTTAGGTTTAACCTGTGGCCCCTTTTCCATCCACAACTGTAAGACTGAATGCCATAAAATTTTTATAATTTTATGGGCCTAATGCCCAGTACTCTTCAATCAACATCTGCTAAATGACTGAAGACACTTCTCAGAGCACCAAGAAGAAGCCTGAATCTCCACAAGGCCAGAGTATATTCTAGACAAGGACTAAGGTAAGACCTGTCCCCTGAGCTGAACAAAGCTAAACTCTGTCGCTCTTTACCTGCCCTGCTACACATATTCTCTGCCTTCTGAGCCCTCACCCAGTCAGGGGATTTCTGGTTGAGGAGCACATACCTGTGTGACTTCCCAAGTCGTCAGACGCAAGCCAAAAGAGGGAAAGCTTCAGAGTAGATCATAAGCGCCACAGAGATTTATGTTCTCTGGGCCACTATACATAATCCTCAAGTTTTTTGAAACAAACTATAAGGTTACTTCTATGAGAAACACTACTAAGAGTAAACGAGAACTTCGAGAATGAAAACACTGTCAGTAGAGGAAGGTAATGAGGCCCATGAGGGAATGTTTTGGGATTCCCAGGGTGACATTTGTTCCTGATTTTATACATATAATACTTTTCTCTGGGTTTTTAAAAGCTTTTAAGAAAGGAAATAAACCAGATTCATTTTGTTTCCAATTTGTGACATCCAAAGACACATTTTCTAGTTTTTACAGGCCCATCGAATCAGGGAACAGGTATTTAAGATAAGCCTTTGAGTTCCTGCCTATTTTAATTCCTCTCGGGGCCTGGAGACATGTCAATAGCTAAGATCCCAAGCAGTGCCTCTTCTCCACACCTGGGAATATTTACTTTTCATTGACAGACGGTCTGTTTTACAACAACAACAGACTACCATTTTCTCAAGGTACAGATAAGAGATACACAAAATTCGATATTTTATTTAAATGCCCCTCAACTTCCTCTTAACAAAATGGGTAGGGTAGTGTGATGTGTTTTCCAACACCGCCAAGCACAGAACTCAATCTACCTGGAGACAGAGCACGGGTCTCACAGGGTAAGGGCTCAGTCCCACAAGACTTCTGCTTGCCCTCCACACTTTAGATGCCAATCACAAATGCAGGCTGTCACCTATGCTTCTGCCAGGCTGGCTCTAAACTGGAGGTTCCCGCGACCCCCTCCTCCGGTTCAGTTATAATCTGCTTGACTCACAAAACTCAGAGGACATCTGTCTACTCTGACCCGTCCATCATGAAGCATACAGGTGACCAGCCAGATGGACACAGGACCAGGTGTGTGGGAAGGGGCACGTGGCCTCAGGGCCCTCTCCAGAGATCACTCTCCCATCTCCACACGGTTACCAACCTGGAAACCCCTGGAACCCGTCCTTTTGTGTTTCTCTGGAGGCTTCATCACACAGGCAGCACCCCTTAACTCAGTGGCCATTGGCGACCGATTCAGCCCCCAGCCCCTTGCCGCCCCACCGCCACCCCCAGAGGTCATAGGTGGGACTGCAACTCCTGGCCACCAGCCCCATTCTTAGCTGCTTCCAACAGTCACCTGGCAGCACAGGCAGGTAGAAAGGGGCTTGTTGGGACTAACAAGATGCCGGTTCACCTCTATGGTCTGAAGCCATTTCCGGAACTGAGGACAAGAGACCAAATATTGTAACAAGAGGGTCCTGTTGCTCTTCTCAGGAAGCACCAAAGTGGTGGCTCTGTGAGAAACGGAGAAAGGCCAAGTACACTCCTTCCCAGCGCTCAGGGTCAGCGCACCGTCTAACGTCACATGACTGTTCTCCTTTCCCTCCTGTTTATGTTCTTGGCAGTTACCAGTATTTCAAAAGGCAGCTCTTAGATGGAGTCTGTGTTTTCTGTTCTGATCAGTAAACTGGGTCTTGAGAGTTTTCATTTTGTCCCAATACACATGCCACATGGCACCTGTTTTCCCATCTGGTGACGCTGGCATGAGAGTCATGAACCCCAGTTTAAGACTTGTGGTTTCCTGTCACCTGTGCTTGGCCATACCCCCCAGTTTCTAGATTTTTTTGAAGCCAGACTTGAAACACTGAGAAATAAGCTGGGGCACCTGCGGGTGTGTCCTGGGTGCCACGGCCTCAGGGGGCTGAGCCGGCCCTGCTGCTGCCCGCTACACTCTCCTCACCACCAAACCCCCACATTCCCGCTTCTCATTTACTAGCAATCCTCAAACTGAAAGTAAATCTTTGGTTTTCTCCTTTTGCATAGCAACAGGAAGAGTCCTGAGGGATCAAATTTTTCTGTTCACCCCAGAGCTCAACACAGAGTCTGGCCTACACCATATCCAGTTGCTGGATAAAAACAGAAGCAAAAAGCAAGTTGTCTTTCTGTTGGCTTATCTGTCACCGCGTGTCCTTCGTATGTCACCTTCCATCTTTTGAAATCACAGCTTAGTGACAAAGAAGAACAAATCACTGCGGACACATTTCACACTTGTACATTTTATTTAGTTAAATCAGCCATTATACACATTGCAGCTATGTATTGTTAGTGTTGTGTTTTCTCCATTAACTAATACATGCCCTCATAGATATATTCAATTAGTGGCATCACCATGGGAACAGATGCTGACTCATCAACTGAAATCCACTTCTTCTCACAGTATTCAAGTTTCTCAATTACACAGCAAAAATCAGAACCAAAAAAAGGTGAATAACCATTATGTTGTTACACAGACAGCATCTGCACTGCAAACCACACGACAGAAATGCATTTCTTGAGCTCCAGTGAAGGTCTGACGAGAAGACCATGGTGTGTCTCGGAGAGTTCCGCCACGGGCCTCTCATTTTGGCTGCCAAAGAATGTTTACTTCCTATCGAACCACCCAGAAGGGCGAGCATGAGGCTTGGAGACCTGGCTTGTGGGGCCTCTCCCTCCTGGGACATTCTCTCTTGGCAACGCTACCTGAAATGACGAAGTGGCATTGTGTGTCACACTGGTTTGTGACATTCGGAGCAATGAGTCATTTTTGCACAACAGGAAAAGACCAGCTAGAATTGGAAACTGTTGCATCTGGGAGGACAGACTCCGGTGTTTGTTTTGAATTTCATCTTCATCGAATATACTTTCCTTTAACAAATAACTGATCCAAAATGTATACTGTTTATATGAATATATTTGTGACTATATGTGTTAAATGCTACACAGCTTCAACCACTAGAGGAGTGAGGAACAGGACGTGGAAATCGCTCAGATGACTGACATCCCTTCTTTGAAATAAACACACAGGAAAGTGTGCAAATACACTTAAGGGTCTTCAAGGGAGCCTAGAATTCAAATAAATAAACCAAAAATTTTAACCAAAACCAAATTTTTAAGGATTTCTCAACCTAGTCTGCAAGCTAAAGACAGACCTCGCTCGCTCGCTGAAAAGTGAGAAGTGCTTGCTTGGGGTGAAGAGAATGAAAACCATCAATGTGACCAGAAGAAGGTTCTGACTGCGGCTTAGGGTTTTAAATGCTACATGCGGGTATCAGCGAAGACAATAAACCCGGAGAAAGGGGAGGAGACCGCCCCACCCGGTGAGGGACTCTGCCCTCCGAGTCCTGGGCGAGCCTGCTGCCGATGCGCTGTCCCCAGTGCAGTGGCCTGAAGGAAGGGTGGCCAGTAAGACAGCGTGGTTGGAAGCAGCCGTGAAAGTCAGTCACTACAGCAGTCGCCGCTTTCTGCAACGCCCTGCCAATACGTCCCACCATGAAGGACCCCGCGTGCTAGGAGGCCACCGGCCGTGGCTGCTAGCACCTGAATACCTCACTGCTCCTGGCCTCTGCTCCCTTCCGCCGCCTTCAGCCTGGCTGCCGTCACAGGTGACAGCAGGGCACCAGCACGGGCTCAGTTTGGGTGGGTCCCTGGGGCCACCACCCCATCCGTAAGTAGGAGTCATGGCTACGTGGTAGGTTTGAAGTGCTTCTTCTGAGTAGAAGTGTATTGTCATTCGCTTGTGTGAGCAGTATCTTACCGAACCACTGTGCAGCTATGTCTGCAGGCCTTTCCCCACGGGGCCCAGTGTGGATGTGGCCGGCAGTGGCTGGAGTCCTAACGTGTTCACTGACCATTTCAGCTATGTACACTGGCATGGGCGTCCCTTCGAGGGACCCCTTACGTCGTCACTGGAAGAGGTCTGCAGCGAGGGCGTCCTGGTAGGCGGGCTCCCTGGAGCCCGTGCGGGAGCAGGAACAATGGAGGGGCCAGTTCCCAGGGCAGCACACACCCCACGAAGTCGTGGGGACGGCACCCCACCCGGGAGGAGGGATACGATCTTTGGTCACAAATCAGCTTACAGTTAAAGAGGGTGGACAACTAACCAAATGCAGCCAGAAGTGTTTGCTAAAAGTGGAAGCGTCCGGCACCCACTGGGCCCCTGAGGTCCCTCTGCAGACAAAGGGGGTGCACACAAGGGGGCCCTGCGGTAAGGACGGGCGGCCCGCACTCGGCCTCCGGCTACATGTCGCCCTCACAGAAATGCCGCAGGAGGCGCCGGAGGTCGTGCCGGAGGTCGTCCTGCCCCAGGGCTTCTGGCACGTCCTCCAGCTGCTCCAAGGACACGCGTGTCCCGTGCTGGTCCTTCACCACAGCCCTCTTCCGTGTGCTGGCTTTACTCATCGTCGTCCTGGAGGGAGGCACACAAGACAGTCAGGCTCCTCTTCCCAGCGTACAGGGACCACACGTGGCTCCTGTCTGATCATGGGTACGGCTTTCAAAGAGCTGGGCTCGTCCTGGAACCCTGATTCCACGTGGACTTACTACCGGCCCAGGGTCGTAGTTTTAATTGAATTAGCACCCCCGGCTTCCGGCTTCATGCTCAGTCACCTCCCACTCACTCCCCAGTGTTCCGAGAGCTTTCTCTAAACTGGGGTATTAGTCTGTCAACACGGAGGAAGGTGGCCGAGAAGGAGGTCTGGGCCACCTCTGAAGCTTGGCCTGGAGACGGTGAGGAAGGGACAGGCCAAGGGGGGGGGACACCTGACAGCCCTGCCGGCCCCTCGGAGCCCCATGCACACTACCCGTCTCACATCTCCTGCTGCCCTCCGGGCCCCCTCAGCAGACTGCTGATGATCTGGAAAAGGGGCTAAGATGGCTTTGCTCTATTCTGTTCCTGTCTCCTGACTTGAAAACGATGACAGGTGATTAGTTCACTCTCAGTTCTTCTCACTGCCTACTTGTCAATTACAAATCTCCATGCCACAAACATGCAGTGAGCGAGCTTTGTGTGCCAGATCCTATAACCACCATCAAGGAAACTGCATCGCAGAGAATTTAAGCCATGCTCCAGATGGAAAATCCCACCATGAGTGAGCCATGAGGCTGGGAGTCTAAGGTCCCAGCATCGGGTCTGTGAGCACTGTCCATGCAGGCACATGCCAGGCCGTGAGGACACGGTCCATTTCTGCAGCGTCACCCAGCACTGTCCTCAGGGAGCCCAACGGTCCCCAGTGGTGGCCTGCTCTGGGCTACGTCCTCACGCACCCTCTGCAATTGTGAGGCTCACCCTGAGTTTTAAATGGTTTGTTTTGGCCAAAACGCTGCCAGGTCTCCTCTGGATGCCTCGTCTCCTTCCTCTCTGTGGCCTCTTGGCCCCCTTTCCTGCACTACTACGCAAACTGTCGTATGTATGTTCCTCTCGGTCAAAAGATCAAATTTGGTTCCGATGGCTGGAATCAGATCCTGGGTTTCTAACTATTCAGCATTCTAATTTATTTTTTCTCCAAAAAGGGAACTATCTGACTCTTTCTGCCAAGAGCTAGTAGGGGCCTCGATGGCTTTGGCCTTGGGGCTAAGCTTCCATGACAGCACCCTCGCTGGAGGTGTGTGTCCACATATGTGATGAATGTGTGACGAATATATGTGTGTGTCACTCGGCGATGGGACTTCCTCCTCTGTGTCCTGGGAGCAGGGGACACGCTGAACACCTCCTCAAGGGACAGGGCACAGCCATGTGTATCCCGGTAGGGTCCCTAATCAAGCAGCTGTGGGGCTGCGTTGGTTTTCCACATCCCTGGCCTCAAATTTACTTGCCAGAATTGAGAATTTCGGAGCCCCCGTCTCCAACTCTGTTCCACTGGCAGGTCCAGTGATGCTGGGCTGAGCGTGGTGACCTGAGTGATCGCACAGGAGACTCAACAGCTCAGAGTACAAGCGCTCCACCCTCCACTCAGGGAGCGGCTACAAATCTGTGAACAACTGTGTCAGAGTCACAGCGGCTGCTCGTTATTGTATCATTGGAGGGCGACCCCGTGACAGAAGTTTTAATTTCACTGTCCTACGTATGATGTTCTGCAAGCTAAGCATAGCTTTGCAGAGCACATTCAGTGACAGTCCTCTTCGAGTGAAAAGCACAACAGTAATTTCAATTTCCACTGGGTCTTCTGGCTGCCAGGCTGGAGCTCTGTATTGGTCCTCACAGTGCTGCCGGAGGCCCAGGGAGAAGGGGAACAGCCCGAGGCACGGTGCCCAGGTTTGCGGGTCTCAGTGACGGGGACGGGGCAGCCGGGGGAGCTACACACAGGCCCCGTCCCCTGCGCACAGGCAGGCTGCCTCCTGCTTTCAGACACGTTCTGACTTACAAAAGCCCCTGGTTTCAGCATCACGCGGCATATCCAGGCTCACACTCACATTATGGCACATTCACGCAGAGGCATGAAACAGCTTGAAGGGAAACAACGGCGTGTGCCACTAAAGAAACGATTTACTGAGACTGAGCTGGAGGTAGCAGGCACAAGACTCAATCGTGAGCAGCTGACTAGATCTCTCTTCCTATGCTCTCCAAATATGTCACCAGAGGGCACCCAGCTGGCTGGCCTCAACAGAACTGGTGACTTACTGAAGCCCAGGGGGTGACGGTGGGCACAGGTGCCCACTCGCAGCGTGACATGCTGACACATCTGCCACCTGACAAAAGTCTTGGGGCGGAGGGTTGGGCAGTTGCCCAAGGGGCTTTAGTGTGTGTCCAGGGGCTCCATTTTTCTTTCTTAAAGTTGGAAAGCTTTTTAAGGTGTTAGTTGACACAATCCATGCTAACGCAAACCTTTTAATTACTGATCCATCCTCTTTCAGGATTTCATTCTCTACTAAAGTGGGAAAGTGCACTTTCATGTGGCTACCTGCGTAACTCAGAGCCTGAAGCGAGAGAGAAGAAACAAGACAACCCATCATCCGCCGTGAGCTTGAACACAATCTGCTGCTTGGCGTAACTGATCGTCAGCATGAAAGATACTGGAAAGGAGGGACCGTTCTCAGGAGCAGATCTAAGCACTGGGTTTTACTTAGATCTGCCCCATCTGTGAAGGACTTGGTTCTATACTTTACAGAGACTGCAAACCAACACCCGTACTGTTGACTTTTGATTTCCTCCTCACCTCACCCCTCTGATTTATAGTGGAAACTCCGACGACAAATGCAATGAGCAGAGGCAAACATGGGTAGCAAACAACTCAGATAATTCACCCTCTGATTGTCCAAGCTCATTGGTTCCCAACATGGGAAGAGCTAAGAGCATTTGAATCAGGTATGCTTTTACTCTCCCTGCGCATTCTTATATAAGCAACCTCAATGCACATATGGGTGTGGAGGGGGCACGAAGGGAACATCTGCCTCCATAGTGTTTCAGTAGGAGAAGCGTTTCATTTCGGGTGTCTTTGCACACACCCACCATCCCTTGTCCAAACCCTTGGGGCGACATGTGTTTCAGAATTCAGATTACTTTTTTTTTTGGACTTTAGAAAAGTAATAGGATGTAAATACTGTATATTCTACTATCCCTGGTGGGATAGGCACAGAATCCTGCAATCACATCCATTAATACATCAACAGCAAAACATATAAATATTTGCTCTAGGTAGGATAAAAAGACATGTCGTTATAGCTCCGTGTCACTTCACAGTAAGTTTTATTGCCAAATTAGCTTGATACTAACTTTTCGTTAGTAAAATTGGGCTTGGTTTTCAGAATTTTTGGATTTTGTGAATCATAGTAAGGGTTTGTGGATCTGTGACTGTAGACCCATTTACTAGAAATCAGAACTTAATTATAAATGCTCCTTTTATTTATGGAATAAAATATACCTGAGTTCTCTTTACTGCCTATCACTAGAAATACCTGAGAATATTAGCCAACAAAGATACCCTGCTATGTCTTTCTTTCTTCCCCTTCCTCACTAAGAGAGCAAGCACGCCAGGGTCTTTTAAGCAAGATGTCTGATGGCGCCAGGCTCCTGATTGTGACTCAGCTGAAGTGCAGCTGCTCATCTAGATTCTGAAAAGCTCCCACGGAGACACTGACGAGTGCCAGGGCTGAGGACGTACTACTTCACCAAACAACTTATTCAAGCAGGAATATCCTCTCTGGAAGTATTCTGCACCTTTCCGTGAGTACATACATGGAGAAACACAATGGTAACACACATTCTTTTTAAACACAACGCAAACATCAAATACACAGACAAGGTGAAGATGGTCTCATACCTCTTCAAAGTCGTCTTTGGCTGAAGGAAGGTCAGTGGCTAAAGCAGGGTCGCCCAGATGCTTCTCCATCCTCTCTCCATGGACCACTGTTGTTTTAATAACTTTGCTGACTCGACGGCCTTCCACTGGCTCAGCCTGAAATTGTGAGGTACCGCTCGGGACACTGGGCTCAGACAACGTCACCTGATGAAGGAAGGACACACAGTGCAGATCTCACTGCCAAATGGAACAACGGAAAATTGTTCTATGTAAAGACATACACACACTACAATGTTATAGACTGGCCTTCCAGAAAACAGTATTTTGAAAAAGAGAAGCAGGAAAAAAACCTACAATTAATTGATAAAGTCTGTGTAATGGTTCTCTCTACACAGTCCAAACAAATACTTAAGCACTTCAACAAAAATCTGGCAGGAAGTTTCGTAAGACACTGCTCAGTGCGATGCAGACATGCCACCTGCGGATGAACGCTCCTTTCCCGGCTAAACAGTTTTGATATCATGAAGATGAAATGAACCCCAAAGGAGGAACTCTCGAAGATATGAGCACACTGGCAAGCACACATCACAATGAAATTTTGAGGATGCAAGGAAGCTAAATGGTGAGAATATTTCAACTTATGTGTCCAAGAGAGTCAACACGTCCCTCAAAGAGGGATGTAAAAGAGAAAGAACCCTGTGAATGAAGGAGTTTCTAGATCCTGATCAGCGGCTGTGAAATGCAGAGGCCGGAAAGTGGAGCATCTACGGACATTCCCGCAGAAGGCCCTTGGGCTGGCCGCACTGGTCTTGCCATGCACGTGCACAGGGAGGCAGGAGCACTTCAGCACACACGGGGACGCAGGAGCATTTCCACGTGTGCATCGGGACACTCGAGCACTTCCGCGCGCACGGGGTCACTCGAGCACTTCCGTGCGCACGGGGACACTCGAGCACTTCCCGCGCACACAGGACATGTTCATGTCACTCTGCTCGCCAGCAAGTGGGAGTCTAGTGTTTTTGGATTTCTGCTGCGGTCAACTACGTATGAGTTCGATGGAAAATAGAAACAAAAAGGACTGGACAAAGCCAATGAGTATGACAGTTACACATCTCACTGATGGTTACTTTACAATTTCACAAAATCAGGAAGAAAGAATGTGCAACTCAGAGCAGACTGCCACATCCCCGCACACCGTGTGTGTCCTCTGAGCACCATGTCACCTCCGTAAGTCAGTGTAGGAGCAGCGCATGGCCTCACCTCTGACTGCTCAGTATCACTCTTCAGGACAACGCGCTTTATGACTCGGGAGTAGCCGTCCCCGTCCTCGATGCTGACGGGTTCCTGGGGCAGTCCCTGCATCGTGACCTCTTCCTTCTCAGTGCCGTCGGGGGACAGGTACCGCCTAATGATTTTTCTGGTGACCTGGAAGACATTGATTCATGCGTCCTGTTTCTGAGTCATGGGACCAGGCCCTGATGAATTTAGGCTGCTCTAAAAGCAGCCTTTGGGGACACGTGGGCCAGTACCTTCTTCACCACGGTGTGTCCGTGCTCGTCCACGTACTTCTCTTCCGTGACTGTTTCCGGGGGCATGTCAGGCACATCGTCCCCCTGAGGAATTGAGAGAAAGAGTCAGTCCGGCCTGGTGTGGTGGCATCTGAGGCCCGGCCTCCACACGGGTGTGTGACGTGAGCGGTGCCAGACCATGAAAGCATACTGAGTGCCACGCCGTTAGGTGGTAGGTTAAAGAGAACAAGAAGGCAGGTTGTCACATGCTTAGGAGGAGGTGACCAAAGTTAGCTAAAACTCAGGCAGACACACAAGAACAGGCCACAGGTGAAGGGTGGAACAGCAGGGAAAACTCTGCTCTGGCTGTGGCCCTGAGGAGCCCACAGGCGCCATCAGGCACTTTTCTTTACAACGTCACTTAGGAGAGTTAAGGGTCAGCTTTCAGGAGGCCATGCACTGCCAAGGAGCATGCCAGGCCTCACTGCCCCAGGGCAGTCACTAGCTTTACGGGGACACACTGTCCCGCACGTGCGGTACCTGGATAATGACCCTCCGGCGGACAACCCTGGTGGTTACCATGGCCTCCTCCTCTGAGCTGGCCTCCAGTTCCCCTAACTCCTCTGTTATCTCCTGGAAGCATGGAAGCAGGTTTGTTTGTCATGCTAGGGGATGTCTTGCTACTGGCTTCTGCCCTGTACCTCACACTGGTCTCTGGCAGTGTCTTTCACTGGAAAAGCCAGCAGGGGTGACAACTGCATGCCAGTCTCAAACTTCAATGAGAATACAGCTTTTTGTTCAATGAATGAAAAAATTCTGAGAGCTGTCGAGACTGTCAGAAGTCAGTGGCTTGTCCACACTGCTCCTGAGAATGAGCCCACGGGCCCACTGACTCTCGGGCTTTGGCTCTGAGTGGCTGACCCGCAGGAACAGCAGTGTGTTCTGCTTATAGCAGAACCTCCTGCAGCAAGCCCGAGCATCCCACGGCGGGACCCAGCCAGAAGTGCGTCTCCCTGGCCTCAGGGAGACTACCCTGAAGAGTGTCATTCATTCTGCAGAGGCTGGGAGGCAGACAGCAGCGCAAGTTTATGGATATGGCCCAAAGCTCTAGGTGACATTAGAACTTTATATTAGAACTTAAGTCGTGGAGTCACTCTTTCCTAGTGGAATGTTGTTTTTTAAAAAACTAAATTTTTCAACATACTTTAAAGTACGCCTTATATTTCTACATTCTTTTCTGCTAAAGGAAAACACAAATTCTAAACTAAACTGTACTTTAAATACACTCAGGAATCTGCTGCCTAGAAATAGGGTCAGCAAGAAAAGTGATGGGAACTGGGTCCTCACGTCAGGGGCCTGAGACATACGGGTCAGAAGAGCAAGCAGCAGCAAGATGGCTGGGCGCTCACCACGCGTGAGGGCAAGGCCTGAACACAGACTGTGGGGCACAGAGTGACTTATCACAACTGACTTATATGCACAGAACAAATTAAATATATCAATTATCCAGGTCATTTTTTCAAGTCCATACTTAATCATTAGCTTATGGATTCTTAGCCTAAATTTGGTAACTTTTAATCCCAGACAGTGTCTATTTTTACTGGAATTGATTGAAACCAAGAACTTGAGAGATGAGTAATTCCGTGCAAAGGCAAACGTGAAATAAAAATCCATTCATGGGATGAATTTATTGTTGAAGACAATTGCCAAAATCGGGAAAGGTTCTTACCTGCCGGGAGCGCTCCTAATTCTAGTCATGATTTTAGGTGAATCATGCTAACAGTGTCTGCTCACACTGAACCAAAACAAACGCAGGACTTAAGCCCAAAGATACGTTGTGTTACCTTTTTCCCCTAAAAGTTTTAATTCTTTTATCTAACTCATTCTTTCCTGCTAAGACAGATAAATATTAATGCTTCAAAAACATTTTGACATACAGACTGCTTTTGAATTCTAATAGGAAAAATAATACCAACTTTAACTTAAATTAAGTTTAATTCAAACAGATTCTCACACTTGTTGCGTGAGAAAATCACCCAGGGAGTTACTGAAAATGCAGACTCCTTCCCACCCCTCCCCCAGACTCAGGAGTTCGGGGGAGCAGTCCCGTTCCCCCCCCCCCCCCAGTTAGTGCTGAGGCTTTGAACCATTCAGACCACATTCTCGGAATAAATTATTTAAATGAATTGCTCAGACAGCCTCCAGCCCTCTCTATAGTGTCAAAGAGCACTTAATGACAAGGGACTGGGCTGCACCTCATGCTGCTGACACTTAGAACCAGGAGTAAGTTTACGCAGAATGTCCTTTTTCTAAGTCATTCTTAAAACACACATGAGGAGACTGAATTTGGAAACAACCCTTGTGCTGCTGACAAGGTGCCCCTCCCATGCGCCTCCCACCGGCGCCCCGCTCTCACTGTGAAAGCCAAATGGGGTACTGCTCGCCCCATGTCCATTTTTCTTAGCAATGGTTTCCAGGGATAAAGTTAGGGCTTGTGGTCAAGTAGCTAGAATTGGAACTGTGTATCATTGTTTTCTAGATTTACTGGTTTCCAGATTTTAAAAAGCACTGGGGAGTTCAAGTGGCCAGGGTTAATTTATTTGGCCAAACTTTTGTTGTGCAGTGAAAAAGTAAGCCATCAGAGAAATGGAGAATGAAGACGGCTGGCAGCCGTTCCATGTGGGCAAGGAACGGAGAACTTCTTACCTTTTGAAATGCTGCATCCTCATCGAATCTTTCGAAGACCGGTGGCTGGTCATCAGCCGACTCCACGATCACGAGGCTGGTTTTCCGAGGAGAAGCCCCCTGCCTGTGTTCCGGGGGCTCCTCGGGTTCTTGTACGATGGGAGGGTCTCCCCGTTCACTCGCTGTCCGCGGCTGGAGGTAGGGCCTGTCCTCTTCAGGAGGGGTCCTCACTTCCTCAGGGGTCTGGCTGGGAGAGCCAGGTGCTGCCATAGCCTTCTGAGTGTCGCACATGTCTGTCTTTGGGGTTGTCACACTGAAAGGGAAAAGTCGTATCACACCACGGAGGATCCCCCCACCGAAGCAAGGGAAATGCGTCTTCCCAGTCCATGAAAGTCAAATAGGTTTTGTAAATTTGACCAAGAAATGAAATTGAAGTAAAAATCGTAGGTAAAATGTAGGCTAGAGTTACAGTTCATTGCTCTAGCGCTGGCTGGGAAACATAAAAATTATCAGCTTTACAGATAAAAATGAACCTCACATGTATCATCGTGACCCAATCTCTACAAAGTGTATCAATTATAATTCTATTTTTCCTCTGATAACTCAAGGTGATCCTGAAGGATTGCGGAGGTTTGCAAAACAAAGACCTGTCACTAACAAAGCTTTTGAAGCAAGAATCACAACTTAGCAAAATGTTTAAAAAGCAAATATAATCCCCACATGAATACAGTTATCATGTTTATAAACACAGAAGATTCTTATTCTACTAGGAAGCCACTGCGTGGCAGAAACAAGTGCTGACACTGACACTTTTTATGCTAACAGTGTGCAGTTACTCCCGGGCAGTCTTTACAATCTCAACTTCTAAATAAAAAAGTTCTCTGCCTTTTCTGCTCGTTTTTACAATGTATTGCAAGTTTCTGTCACTCTGTAGTATTCAATGCCCGGAGCGCCTCTCTGACAGCTCCCCTTTGCTTCCCGACTTTTCCTTCGTCCTCCGCATTTCCTCTTCCTGACGCCCTCACCTAAAATCTGAAGGTGGATGGGTAGCTCAGTGGGAGAAGGGATCACTCATTACCCACTTCTCCTGCTCAAGTCCAGTGACCCCAACACGAATCTCACTGAAGGACAAAGGAAACGCCGGGAGGCAGTCTCCTGACACTGTTCCCAGATTTCTGGGCTGGGGACGCACCTGCCGTTCTCATGATGGGTTTTGTCTTTCTAGACACAAGTGCATTTGAACAAGTCTCTCTCCTTTGCATCCAAGAAGCCAGACCCAAGTTCTGAGCTGATGATGCTGAGGACCGGCCGTGCTCCCACGCCAAGCCAGCCCACCTCATTGGGGTAATCTGTGTCAGTCTTCTGCGTCTGTTTTATAAACTGTTAGGTACCTGAGCTTCACTGCCGAGGCCCGAGGGCTGCTTCCCCTGCGCCCTCTGCAGACACTCTGAACCCACCAATGGGCACAAACCAACAGGCACGAACCCACCAGCGGGCATGAACCCACCAACGGGCACAAACCCACCAGCGGGCACGAACCCACCAGCGGGCACGAATCCACCAGCAGGCACGAACCCACCAGTGGGCATGAACCCACCAACGGGCATGAACCCACCAGCAGGCACGAACCCACCAGTGGGCATGAACCCACCAACGGGCATGAACCCACCAGCAGGCACGAACCCACCAGTGGGCATGAACCCACCAACGGGCATGAACCCACCAGCAGGCACGAACCCACCAGTGGGCATGAACCCACCAACGGGCATGAACCCACCAGCGGGCACGAACCCACCAGTGGGCATGAACCCATCAGCGGGCACGAACCCACCAGCGGGCACGAATCCACCAGTGGGCATGAACCCACCAGCAGGCATGAACCCACCAACGGGCACGAACCCACCAGCGGGCACGAACCCACCAGTGGGCATGAACCCACCAACGGGCATGAACCCATCAGCGGGCACAAACCCACCAGTGGGCATGAACCCACCAGCGGGCACGAACCCACCAACGGGCATGAACCCACCAACGGGCATGAACCCACCAGCGGGCACGAACCCACCAGTGGGCATGCTTCAGAAGCGTCAGAGGAGGGACGTGCGGCCACCTTACAAGGAACACTGTGTGGTCTGCACGAAATTTTGGTGTAGACAGTGCTTTCACAGGCACGTCCCGGACCTCTGACCCTGTGAGATGACTGAGTGCATGTTTACAGATGTGAAATGGAGGCTCCGAGGCCCAGGGCCTTGCCCACGGCTACAGGCCTGGAAGTTGGTCCAAGCGGGTCTGTGCCGCAGGCCACCGTCACAACCACGCCTCAAGTATCCTGCTTTTCTCTGGAGCGTGGCCTGTCACTGGGGGCCACCAGCAAGGCCCAGGCCCATTTCGGCCTGTGTGTGGCTGGCCCGGCGGCGGCTGCGTGTGACCGCGTACCCCCGACACTCACAAGTGCTCCTGCTGACGCTCCTCCCACAGCTCCTCCGATGGCTCTTCCAGCGGGGTCCCCGAAAGACCGTGCCGCACCTGTTCCTGGCAGTGGTGGGCAGCGAGCGGGGCCGCTGAGCTGTCCCCATCGGCTCTGGGGACGCAGTCTTGAAGAGTGGAATGACCCACGGAGAGGTCTTCGTCAGACACAATGGGGGGGTGGCTGTGGGACCGGCTGTCCTCCACGGGCTCGGGCCGGGCGCCACAAAGCTCCTCGGGAAGCACTGAGAAGCCTGCAGACAGCAAGGCGAGCGCAGGGTGAACGGACGCCCACCGTGTCAGAGGCACGTATCTTTGCCCCTGCCTGCCCCACACTGTGATGCCCCACGATTACAAAGCTGAAGACACACTGTCTGCCTCCGAGACAGTGTGGGTCACCCAGGCCAACAGGCGGGTGAGAGTGCAGATAGGCCACGCTGGGCCAGGTGCTCCCAGCTCAGGCTAGAGAGCTAGGCAAGAGCACACGGGGGAAACCTAGTGATAAGGAGCCATCAATGGCGACAGCTGCGGCACAGGGTCTTAGGTAAGAGTTAACAGTAACAGTCTGCACACTTCCTGTGTGTCAGGCACTGTTCCAGGAGCTCCGCTTGTGTTAACATATGACACAGCTCTGAGGTCACATGCTTGTGCCAGGCTAAGGACTTTCACACACTTGTGCAGGGCACTGAGGGGCCACTAAAAGGTGCGTGGCAGACGTGGCTGACCTTCGCCTACTCATTCATTCCCTCACAGACATACTGAGTGACACTGACCCCCGTGTACAGGTGCTGTGTACGTCTGCATGCAAAGCAGTGGATGACACAGGACAGCTTCTCACTGAACTGGCATCCCTACAACCATGACCTATGCAAACTCCAGGAGGAAAGGAAACCAGGCTGGAGGCCTCGTGTAGACACACTGGTCTGCACAGTCTCCCCTGGGAAGGGCTATCTGAGGAGATGCCCAAATAAAGGGAGAGAAAAGGAAGCTGATGGGCTGCGGGAGAGCCCGCCAGAGTGGACGGAACAGAACGTGCTGGAGCCATGACCCTGAGGAGGGCGGGTGCCCAAGGATGCACGAAAGAGGAGAGACGGGAGACGGGACAGCTCAGAGGCTCTTGCGGAAAGTAACACACGCCACCCTGTAAATCTGTGATAAGTCAGAAGCTACAGAAGAGGAAGAACAGCCACTAAGAAAGGAAGATGAAACCAGAGGAGAAGGCGTCATCGGAAATGAGTGAAGATAAATTTGAGTGGGGATTTTTTGTGTCAAATGTCACTAAGGGGTAAAGAAAGATGAACGCCGGGAACTAGTCACTGCGTTTGCCATGAGGAAACAACAGGCGAATTTTGCAAGACTGTTTCTGTCCCACACTGAGGACAAGAGCCCGACTGGAGTGGATGCCAGAGACAGTTCTAGAGAGAATGGCAGGACAGTTAGGCTGTTCCACTGATGAGGCTTCCTATAAATGGATGCAGAGGACAGAGCAGCAGACTGGGGCTGAAAGGAGGGGTTTGCTTAGCTTTGTTTCTAAAGATGGGGCTAGTGAGGCACGATTGGTCCTGGGGCCTGGCCTGGCTGCAGGAGACACCGTGGACAACCGCAGGGGTGCCGCTGCTCCAGATAAAAGGGACGAGACCTCGTAACAGATGCTGGTTTTAGCGAAGCGAGGACACCTCAGGCAGGAGAAAGGTGGGCATCAGCACGGAGTGCGCTCTGGTCGCGGGTCCTGTGCATGTGGGCTTTTGCTCGTGACTACTCCTGGCTTCTAAGAAACATGCAGTTGGAATAAATAAGGGAAGAGAAATGCTGGAGGCTGAAAGGAGAAGAGAGTGAGCATGGAAGTGAAAGAATGAATCAGACTCTGCAGGGCTGAGTGGGTGGGAGGGCCAGTGGCCCGAGGACCCAGTGGGTGTGAAGCCTGGTTCATCCAGACAAAGCAAGAGTACGTGTAATGCTTCTTCACATCAGACGTCGGAAGTGGCCGCACCACGGCTGTGGCCCAGAAGTGGAGGAAACGACGCACGGAGCAGAAGTGCCATCAAGGAATGCGGGGATGGAACCAGTGGGCATTGGGACTGACTGTGTCCCCTGAAAATTCCCATGTTGAAACCTTATCCCAAGGTGATGGCCTAGGAGGCAGGCCTTTGGGAGGTGGTGAGGTGATGAGGGTGCAGCCCTGGTGATGGAATCAGTACCTCACAGGAGAGGAAAATGTGTGGTCACCAGAGACAGTCCACCCTCTAAGGAAAGGAAGACGGCAAGTCTATTTGCCTGAATTAACCATACACATGCACACGCTCTCACACACACACACACACACACACACACACACACATACATACTCACACTCATGCACACACAGGCACACATACACCCATACTTACACACACACACTCACATGCACACACATGCACACACTCACACCCAGTCACACATTCACACGCTCACATACATACACGCACAGTAACTCACTCTCTCACACACACATATACACACGCACATGCACACTCACACCCATACACACACTCACCTTCACTGTCATCCAGTGCCACAGTCGGTCCCATTTCCACCGAGCTGTGACTCGTGTGCTCCTGCACAGGCTCCGTGCTTGTCTCCATGAGATGCACAATGTCCATCCGATTGATCTTGGTGAGACAGTCAGTGAGACTAACATCTGCGACATCAGAGAAACAGCATTTACTGCACGTGAGGGACTCCTTTAAAATCGCTCATTTAGTGGCCTAGTAACATTTTGATATTTGTACAGGAAATAACTAAAGCCCAAGTAAGGTTTTTGTGAAAACAAGCATGCCAACAAGAGATGCACAAAAAGGTGATGCAGCAAGGGCTGGTGCCCTGACAGCAGACCTGCCAGGGCCCCCAGTCAAATCTGAATCCAGGCAGGGGACCCAGGCGGCTGCAGTCTAAGTACATCCCACACATTGCATGGGGGGTACTTTTACTAAAAAAGCATTTGCTGACCGTCCAAAACTTAAGTGTAGCGGGGCCCTCTGTTTTGACTAGCTCCACTGGGCAGTCCCACCTGGAGGAATGCGGGACAAGCAGAGGTGGCCGTGAACCCCAAGTCACTGAGGAAGGTCTGCGGGTAGGGCCTCTGAGCCGCCCCGAAGGGAGTGGGAAACTGCCCAGTGGAGGGGCTGAGTCACTCCCCACTTTATCTGATGTGCTCAGATGGTCCTATACAAAGCATCACACGGGATATCGGCTTGACAGTTTCCCATTGGAGTTATTTAGGAGAGAAGGAAACAGGAGCTGAAGGAACGACCATTAAAGTACTGTCAGTATCCAAAAACTTCAGGGTTCGGACAGCACGCCTGTTGGCGGCCGGCGCGACTGTCACTTCCCACTGGTTAATGCTGTTCGCAGATGCACTGTGGGAACTTTCACGTGATGCACAAGTCGGCTTGTTCGCACGCGCTCACACTGGCCCTTCAGCTTGGTGCATCTGTGACGTTACTAAGTTTGCGCGAGGGTTGCCGGCCGCGCCTCCGCCCGCGGCAGCCCCGCCCACCCGTCGCCCCGCCCACCCGTCGCCCCGCCCACCTGTCGCGTGCTTGCCATCCCGTTCCAGCCAGTACTTGAGCAGTGCATGACTCTGGTCTTGCAGAGAGTTGGGGTTCTCGATGCGGATCTGATGGATCTGCTCCTCAGTGAAATCCAGTTCCCGTGCTAACTCTGGGAGAGAAGACAGGCAGTGAGCGCACCGACCCCACCCACCGCGCAGTCACTGGCCTTGCTGTACTCCGTGGACTAGAAGCGACTCGACTCCCACGTGCCTTTGTCCTCCCAGCACTAGTTGCAGACTTTTCCGTAAAACTGAGTATAGAATCGATCACTATCATAGAGGAAATGGTGATAAAATACGTTAATCCCCAAACGTGGAAGAGACCATATGCACTGGTTTATACTCTTAACCAAGATAATGGAAGACAAATGGCTGAAAACAGGAGAAACAGACCGCTTCTCACTTTCCATCATCATTAGGTGATGTTTGAAGAACTACAGATTCTGTTTCGGGACACATGGAGAAATACTGCTTGTGGCTATATTGTGGTGGTTGACTAAATTCCTTCCTTTGATTTGATATCATATGAATAAGGGCTAGGAAGCATTAACTGACTTATGAAAGAAGCCACAAAATTTTCCTTTAAAGTCTACCACTGACATTCTTTGTGGATGCTTATACATGGTGGTGGTGGGGTGTGTGTGTGTAAGTGTGTGTAAATGAGGTGTCCTCTTTGGAGTGCAATTTGCCAATATCTTTCAAAATTAAAAATATACATATACTTTACTCAGCAATTCTACTTCAAGGAATATGCGCTACAGATATACTCACAAAAATACACCGTTGCACAAGTATATTTATTGCCATTAGTAGGACAGACCCTAAATATCCATCAACAAAGGCCTTTGATAAAATTTTGGTACCTTCACACAGCAGAATTACATAGCCATTTAAAAGAATGAGACAGATATGTCTAGTGATGGAATATGAAGTAAAATTTTGCTTATGTTCCAGTAACAGGCACAGATGTGAGCACTGCATATTTTTCCTGAATCCATGAGAAAATAGTAGCAGTTACCTTTCAGGTGAGATGTAGGTGAGAGACTTACTTTTCATCCTCCTACCACTCTGTATGGCGGTAGGCTCTGAATTTTCAACAAGTATACAGAGATGACATTTACTATATATGTATACATACATAATTAAGAAACAAAGGAAGCAATTCTTTCATAAGTCAACAGGGATGTTTTGCTGTCTTTCCTTCCCCTAAATTCTTCAATTAAGTCAATTTGATTAATTTCTAAAGAAAATGGCTCTTCTTCCTACTTCCATTTATTCTACATTATCGGTTATCTCTGTTAAGGGTATTTTTTGGACTCCTAGTCATCACCAAATCTCTCAGAAACTGAAAGGAGATGAGAATTAAATATACACTATTTGTTTCAATAAAGTAGTCACAAGTGATATAAAAGGAAGTCAGACTAGAAAAAGAAAGAAGGCCAGAGACTGACAATCTTGCTTTAATATGTTAAGTCACAGGAAAGGTGACAGGGTATACAAACCATGATTTGTAAGTAAACCATACTGATTTTAGAATTCACTCTTCCTTAATAAATTATTTAACGTATACTACAATTTCTACTCTTAAACATGCCTGTTTCTCAGAAAATGAGTGCAACGTCTCATTCATATGTATTTCGGCTTTAATCCAGAGCAGATTTTAGCGCTGGTCATGGTGAAGACACCGGAAATAAGGTATCTGGAATAAGAGTCCCTGGTTAAAGCTCAAAGTGCATTTTATGACACTAGCTCCTAACACTGCTTTTCAAACACACAATCTCCCCAAAGTTGAGGTGTCCGCAGCTCCCGAGACAGGGCAGCACGGGCTGTGGTCCCCATAGACTCTCCCAGTCTAGCCTTCCATTATTCCACATTCCAGAGACAATGAATGGTCTGCCCTGGTTCACAGGCTGAGGTAACAAGAGCCTGGATTTTGTAGTCTGCAGTTCATTACGCTTTTCACTGTTCTTCCTCAAGGAAAGAAAAAAGACCTGTCTCATTGTTAGTGACACTTGGCTGATGCAACTATGTCATTGAAACCAAGCAGGTTTTGTTGACAAAGTAGGTCACACTTATTTTACCTGTCCAGCTGAAGCCGAGGTGATCGGCGATATATGCCAGTCTTTCCTCGATCCGTTCCTGCTCATCCTGTTGATCTACAGAAGGTCAAAAACAGAATGGCCAAAGATTGTCTATGACCAGAGAGGACCCCAGTGCTGGTCATCCACAGAAAGGAGGTCACTTGTCCAAATATCTGATAATAGCACAATTTAGCTATTATGTTTTAAGTCATATTAAACGGTGTGTTTGCCTGACTTCTGGAATGGAATGGGGAAGAAATCTAACAGAAATCATAAAAACCATCTGCTTCCATATCTCTTTAATCAAGACTAAGTCAATGACATAATTATATCAGTTGCCGATTTCTAGTAATTCTAGGGATTTCCTTTTAAAATATCTGAGAGAATACTGCCCACCAGAAAATAATCATCTTGGTCACCAAACACCAGAAAAACCATAAACGGGATGCAGAAGTGGAGTAATCAGTTAGGGCTTCCTGTCACTGCCCATGGCAGCAGCATCACTTCCAGGTGATGTCTGGAAAACAATCACACCCAAGAGTCACATGAGACCTGGACAGGGGGTGGACAGACCATACCGGGTTTTTTCAGTATGGTCAGAAACAACACTTGCCTCGGTCCTGGTAACCTGGACGGGGGGAGGATGAGTGAGTGTGAGTGTATGTGTGTGCATGTGAGTGTGTGTGCGTGTGTGCGTGTGCGTGAGTGTACGTGTGTGCATGTGTGCGTGCGTATGTGTGTGTGCGTGTGTATGTCCGTGTGAGTGTGTGTGCGTGTGTGTGTGTGTGCGCACACGCAATGCACTCTACTAGGATGTACGTGTGTCTTCGGGGCAAAGTTTGTCTACTTACTACCAAGTAAGCTAATATATTACTTACACAAGTATAATTTTCCCATTTTTTTTTAACCCCCATTAATTGATAGGCAGCATTTCAGAGCATGGATTGCGACATTTTTATATGCAAATTTAAGAATAGTCTTAATTGTAGAGATAGTGGAAGATCAGAGGCTACTTCTCAAACCATCTACGGTTTCCTTTTTTATAATTCACAGCCATCATCCCCTCACAGCCAACTTAAATCATGCAAAGTTTGAGTGTTGTTGTCTGCTGTATCTAATCCGAGTGCCTTCCCCCTTCATCACCCACATCAGCGAAAAGCACATCTGACCTGTGCTTGCTCGCTTAAAGGGTTTACCAACAGTATCTGAAGCCCAGCCTTTCGGAATCAGAAACAGATCCACAGAATTGGAATTTCACAATATGTGAAATCTTCTGGAGTAAGTGGCTTCCTAATGATTACAAAATTAAGCGTAAATTTAATTTTCAGGTACACAAAGAAGAAAAAGCAACAAATCCTCCTAATGTGAAACAAAACCCAATATATTCATGTGCAAAAGCACAAGTGCTGGATTAGAGGGTGAGCCTGGCACTGCAGGACAACAAAACCCAAAGCTGGCATGGCCTCCCGTGCAGCGGCTGGCGGAGGCAAGGTCGCCAGTGCCTGTGATGTTCGTGTCTCCACAGCAGGGTCATTGCTCAGTCTTGAGATCGTTTTCATGGACAGGAGCACAGAGAAAGACACAACACACAGGGCTTACACGAACACAGTAGCCACGACAGGGAGCTTCCAGAAAATGGACACAAACCACCACAGAAAGCAGACACACGAGAATACGGCATCAGGTTGTGACATGCGAGGCCCGGGGAGTCCCAGTGGTGGCAGTACCTTCAGCAGGGTCACGGCCACTGTCATCGGGGATGCGCTCAATCAGAGTCTCAATGGACTCGTCCCAAATGGGCCTTGTGTCAAAGATGTCCTCGGAGACCGACTGCTCGGCCTCCGGAGGTGGCAGGTTTTCAATTACGGAAACTTCCAGGGCACTGCTACTTTCGTCATCTGACACTGACTCCTGCCCCCTTTCTGCCTGTGTCAGCCTATCCACTAACTTGGACGCCTCATCACTAATCTCCTCGAAGAACTCCAGGGAACTCCTATAAAGGTCAGAGAAATGCTCCTTCCGTTCCTTTGTGGGGCTCACAGCGCCCCTGCAGGATGGCGGGGGGCTTCTGGTCTTCACTGGCAGCCGGGAGGGGAAGGGCTTTGGTCTGGGGGTGCCTCCTTCTGGCTCTGGCTCGAGCTGTCCCGTCCCACCGCTGCCTTCGGCCTCTGTCTCTGCACAGCTTCTGGTTTTCAGTGGACATTTGGCCTTCGAATCCCCGGGGCTGGCATCAGATTCAGATTTGCTTCTGCTGTCAGCCACTCTGCCCGGCGTGTCCTGCCCCTGGGGAGCCCCCGTCTTCTGCAGAGGCGAGGCCAGAGGCCAGGGCTGCAGCTCGGCTCTTTGGACAGGTGCTTTCACGGGGATCTTAGACTTTGGTTTTGTTTCCTCCTCTTTACTGTCCTCATCCAGGCCGGGTAGAAACTCTTCAGGCAGGGACCTCTTGTCCCCCGTATCTAGGGGTGCTGGGGTCAGAGTGGGTGTGGGCCTTACAGGGATCTTGGACTTGCTTTCAGCAGAAGGCACACTGTCCATGGGTGCTGTGGGGATTTCAATGACTGACTTCTGTTCCTCTGGGGAAGAGTCAGGAGACTCATCATCCCGAACTGAATATACGGACCTGGTGACGGTGCAAAAGTCTAACGGAGCATGGCCGGCCGGTACATGGCAGCCGGGGCCAGCTGCATGCTTCTCTCCATGCAGTGGAGGCGCGTCCGCCCTCTGCATGGCGGGGAGGTCCGCGGTCCCCGGGGATGTAGCTTCTGGCACTGCTGTGTCAGCGGAGGCTGGCATTCCCTCTGCTTCCTCACTCAGGTCGTCAGGGAGCAAGTCAGCTTCATCAGCCACTGTTTCCTTTGATTCGGAAAGTGCCAGTGACTCAGCTGATGTCTCCAGCTGGGGGGGCTCAGTGATGGTACCCCCTCCTTTCATGTCCTCAGAGGCAGTCTCTTCTCCAGATTCTTGCCCAATTTGGAAAAAGTGAAAACTTTCATCTGCGTAGGACCTTTTGGTCATATCGATGGCACCACTGCGGGTCATCTCAAACAGTTTTCCTTCCTGAAAGAGAAACGGATTCTGTTCACTGGTGGGGGTCCCCTCCTCAGTTGGGGTTCGAGCAGGAGTGGTGTCCGGGGTGGTGCCTTGGGACTGTCTGTCGACCATCAAAGCAAAGATTTTCTGCTCCTCCTGCCCCACGCGAGCTGCAAAGGCGGCATCATCCTCACGCATCTCGCTCCAGGGATCACAGTCCACTTCGGTCGTTGTGACAATGACGCTACTGGTTTGCTCACCAACTGCCAACACACTTGGCACAGCAGGCTCCCCGGATGAGGGGCTGCTCTCGGACCGCCTTTCCCACAACAGACTTTCTCGCCCAGCTTCCAGTCCCATGCTCTGGTCCTCGGAGACAAGCTCTGGACTTGAGACAGTTCCACTGGAGGGCCTTGCCACTACTGTGTCCTTGACAGACAGCACGATGGTCCCGGGACACACTTCGGAAGAGTGAAAGCTCACGTGTCTTGCAGCTGTGTGGGTTTGGCTTTCTTCACAAGAGAAAAAGGATTGGGAAGGAACATTTTCATATGGGCTTATGACCTGAGGGTCACAGACGTCTTCGGCCTCAGCTGGGTCAGACAGTGGGACGCCCATGGACACACCATCGGTCTGAGGACTGACTGAGGAGTCTGGAGTGGCACAGTCCTCCGGGAAGCTCTCGGGAGCCTGCTCAGGTTGTGTGGCCTCCACTGCTGTCGTAGAGGACGTGCAGATTACGTCTTCATCGAATTCTTTTCCTTCAGATGCCAGACGAGGCACAGAGGACAAGGGTGGGGAGCCTTTGCTGGGGCAATCGATGTATGTAGACTGCACTCCAGAAGCACCACGCTCTTCCCCTTTTGTGTCCCCCTCGTGGGCATCTTGCAGAGCTAACGTCTCCCTGGGGGTAACTAGCTCCTTAGTGATGGCAACAGCCGTGGAACCCTGGAGCCCTGAAGAGACGGGCATGGCTGAGCTGCTCGGATGCTCCGCCTCACAACCATGGCCGTCACAGAGGTCTGGCTGACCAGCACCTGTGTTCCGGCCATCATAGGACGCATCTGGGCCACCGGTGGGAACGGCAGGACTGTCTTCAGGTAAAGGAGATTCACAATCTTTTCCTTCTTCCGATTTATCCGATCCCTCCTGAATGTCCTCCTTCATCTTGAAAGTGTAGTGTTTGGATGCAACCGGCTGGAATTGTCCTTCTTCAGGACTGGAACTGGAGTCCCTGCCTGATGGCAGTGGGGAGGGAGGCTGCACGCGGATGACTGGCTCTGGGAGGAGGCCCGAGGCGGCACCTCTGCTCAGCTGGGTCAGCTCGGGCTCACTCTCTGAGGAGGAAGACGCCTTCCTGCTGTCGGCCATGCTGGCCGTGGGGCCACTGCCGCCGTCCTCAGCACGCTCCATACTTTCCGGCTCGTGCACGTCTGCCGAACACTCCGCATCGGGGTCAGAGGATGAAGACTCTCCTTGCTTGGGTTCTTTTCTGTAGTCCCTTTTCTGCTTTGCTTCTTGTTCCAGTTCATCAAATGTTTTGATTTTGGTTACCATTTTAAACATTTCCTCTTCAGGTGTGAACCGCTTTCTCTCCCCATTTTCTGAGTCATCGTCCTCGGCACATTCGTGAATCACAGGCGGTTTGGGGGTGCTCGTATCAGAGGCTTTGGGTGTGACCTCATAGCTAATTTCTTCAGAGCTGGGCGTGTCGGGAGAAAGGGGGCTCTTCCCCGAGCTCTCCACGAGCGACGTCTGCTCAAGGCTGTCATCCTCAGCGCTGCCGTCTGGGTCTCGGAGCAGCCGGGACCGCATGGAGGCCACCTCCGTAAAGGGTTCCACTTTGGCAACGGCTGCGGGAAGAGCAAAGGGACCTGGGACAATGCCAGCCTTCATCTTTGGTTCCACGGGGCTGCTTTCAAGAGAGTCCCGGCAGGGGGACTCTTTCAGAGGGCTGGGCTCCAGGGAGTCCGGGGTTTTGTGTGACGAGTTGTCCTCTAGCACCGGGCTGGCCTCCAGGGAGTCTCTGTGGCTCACGGCCAGGGACTCGTCAGCGCCTGGGCTGAGGACCTCAGCATCAGGGCGACGGAGGGCGAGCTCGAGCCCCGGGGGGCTGCGGGGGGCTGCCTGTGGCTGGGACTCGGCTCCGGGGCTGGTCTTCCTGGGAGCCTCGGGCGGTGAGGGCTCGGAGCTAGTGGGTCCCTGGGCTTCAGAATCAGTCTGTGTCTTGTGGGTGGAACTACCACGAGCTGGTGGACTCCCGTCACAGGACGCAACCTCCGTCAGTCCTGTGGGTGATTCTTTGGCTGAGGACACAGCACGACTGCCGAGGCCATCACCTTCTGGTTTGGGGTCTGTGTCTCTGGAAGGGTCTGGGGTGGCCTCCCTGGGATCACACATGGCCTGGGTCTCTGCACCCTTGGTGGTGGCCGTACCTGGCTCGTCAGCAGCACCAGGAATGTCTTTGGTTGAGGGGTGTCCTTCTGAACGAATTTCCGCTGGTGTTTCTAACATGGTGGCACCTTTTGTTTCCTCAATTTGTTCCTGGTTTCTCTTTGGTGAGAAAGAAAGGCTTTCTGGGCTTGTCTCAGGGGTCTCCGCCAGGCCCTCATGCTTGTAGCTTTCTTCTGAACTGATCTGAGGGGTCCCTTCCATCAGGCTGCCACATGGAGATCCTGCCACCCCTTCGTGCCTCAGGCTCTCACAGCTGCCAGCCAGGGCCCCGCTGTGCAAGGACAGAGCTGGGCGGCCCTCCTCCGTGTCATCCAGGGGAAACACCGTGGTGCAGGGACTGGTGAGCACCTGGTCCAGTAGCAGCTGTACCATTGCCGTGTCCTCAGTCTGGCGGAACTGCTGGTATCTGTCATTGTCCTCCAGCTCCTGCTTGATGACCTCAGAGAAGTCGGTAGAGTCCCTTCTGTCAGGGCTGATCTGCAGCCCCACGTCTCCCTCGGGGACAGGTGTCTGAGGGCTGGGCGCTGCCTCCTCATCTCCAGCTGTGTCTCCACTCTGTCGCCTGCCTGAGGGACCACGGGCTCCTATCCCCAGGGATCCCTGGCCTCGTCTGATTGTCTGGCTGTCCGCTTTCTGTGTTTCTTTCTGGCTTGGGACCTGCCCCTTGTCTCTCCCTGCCCGGACTTGGCTCTTTGCTTGTGGCTGCTTTGGTTTTGCTGATTTGTGCTCGAAGAGGCCAGTCTTGTGTTTAGATGGGTCCTGGCCTGACTGGAAAGCCTTCATCAACTCCCGAACAGACATTGTCTCCTCGATTCTTTCTGTTTTTGAGGTGGGGGATACAGGTGGGTGCTTTTCTGTTTTTCCAGAAGGCGACACCAAAAGGCGCTTCTCGGTTTTCCCAGAGGTTGACACAGGTGGGTGTTTTTCCATTCTCCCAGCAGGTGATACAGGCAGGCGTTTTTCTGTTCTCCCAGGGGGTACAGGTGGGGGTTTCTCAGTCCTTCCCCAGGGTGACACCGGTGGCCGTTTGTCTGTTTTACCTGAGGGTGACACGGGGGACTGTTTCTCAGTTTTACTTGACGAGGATGCAGGGGAGTATCTCTCAGTTTTTGCTGAGGGTGACACAGGTGGGCGTTTGTCTGTTTTGCCTGAGGGTGACACAGGGGAGTGTCTCTCAGTTTTACCTGGTGGAGTCGCTGGAGGGTGCCTTTCAGATTTTGCAGAGGAGGAAAGAGGAGAGTGCCTTTCTGCTTTGGGGGAGGGGGATGCCAGCACCTGCCTCTCTGACTTCACAGGGGGGGACACTGCGGGGCGTGGCCTGTGGCTTGTCCTCCTGGGCGTTTCCTCTTTGCCTTTGACCCTGACAGGCAGCTTGCTGCGACCTTTCTGCTCCTCCTCCACTTGTTTCTGGAGGGCCTTCACTTTGTCCTTAATAGAACCAATGGGGGTTTCTTCTATCAACGGCGACGTGGCCTTTCCGGTGGGGAGAGGCTCGGGGCCTAACCCCGGGTCATCTTCCAAGGACTCCTCGGAACTGCATTTTTTCAGTTCAGTTTTTCCTGTGCTAGCTTGGAGACTTGGCTCGTTCTGTCTCAGCTTTTCTTTTAGTTTCCTCCTCACTGGCTTCTTCACTCCCAGGCCTGATTTCTGCTGTTTCTGCGTTGTCGGCGTGTCGTCTGCGGGGCCGTCCTTGCACTCGCTTTCCAGGCTCCCGCCCACAGCCAGGGCCCGGTGTTCGTCCCCGGCCGCGGCGGGTGGCTCGTCCTCTGCACGCACCTGTCCGTGCGCAGTACCTGTGGCGCGGGGCGACCCGGGGCCCTCCGCAGGGGCGCTCTGCTGGGCCTGCCGCACGTCCTCGGCGCTGACCATCACCCAATCCTCCTCCTCCAGCTCCCTGTCTGGCGGGGACCCAGGCCCACCCCTCAGGATTTCGTTCACTCGCTCCAGGTCCTCTTTGACGCTCTCAACGATCTCGAAGGGCTCGCCGGGCTCATCCTCGCCGGCCCTGGCCAGCCCCTTGGCCGTGAGGGGTCCTGCCCGGTCAGATGCGTCTGTGGTCAAGAGGGCGGTCATCTTGATCAGATCCTGCTTCATCTCGGAAACATCCGAGAGCAAGTCCGGGCTCGCCAGGACAGGGGCGTCATCAGCCAGGTGACTTTTCAGGACAGACGTTTCTGTAGATTCTGTCTCATCATCTTTGACGTGAATGAGAAACATTGAAAGTAAAATGGAAATCAAAAAAGATATTGGCAAATGTAATCAGGACCCAAACGATACAGTGTCTTTTCCTGTCGTGGTGGAAGGGACAACAAAATGGGCTGGGATGGCGGATCCATAGGGTCTCAGGATACAAAAGCAAAGCAAGGCTAACGGAAAAAAAACTGAAAAGGAAAAATGAGCAGGAAATAACTTGCTTAATTTTCTCACTTGTAGCACATCCACACATACAACAAAGCTCTAACGAATAGTCAGGACACACACACGTACACACACACACATCACAAAGCAAAACACAGATCAGACAGTGGAATTACACAGAGGTATCTCAAGATTGTTCAGATGTTACAGATCAATGTTGAAAGAAAAATAAACATGGAAAAAAAGGAAAAAGCATTAGAAATTGCAGAAAGTTCATTTCCTCCAGGAGAAAGCCAGTAAGTAGCAAACTCAGAATAACTTCTCATGATGCTATGCATTTTTAATCATATAAAAATCTGGATGTCAGTACATTTACTTCTGCCAGTGTACGAGTGTGGGCCATCTGTCTGCCTCGGCTGCAAACCGGCATTTCCTCTAAGGGAAACGGACACCTCACAATGAAACAAACGGTCTCGTGCTACGTAAGAGGCGCTAAGAGGCGCGGTCCACTCCCTGGAGCGACCTCCTTGTGTGGACACATAGTGGACAGACCAAGCAGGGAAATAAAGGAAAGAAAAACAAAAACCATAGTGATGAAACGTATGTGTGAATCCAAAGTGAAAATGTGATGCGTGGCAACCCAAGTCAGAGACAGTCACACGGACACACGCACGGTTCCGTAAGCCAAGTTATTTCCATGCAAAGCAAAGGGGGGAGTGAAAGGAGGAGACGGGCTTGCCGAAACGCTTGGGCAGGAGGGGGAACAGACCGGCGTGGAAGCGAAACGTTACTGTGGTGAAGCGTTTTTGTCCCTGCAAGTCCGCGCACACGAGTCAGGGCGGCGTCAGCGGGCGCCCGACCCAAGGCCAAGAGCGAACTCAGACTCACAGACTCTGGAAAAGACCGTGGGAAACAGGCCCTCCAACAGCGGCCCCTCTGGACGACTTTCTATACCTAGACGGGTACCACATAACGACTGTCTTTAAACTAGAAGAAAACCAAACCTGAGTCTACATTTGAAAATTGAAAACATTCACAACACCTAGGCCTCATTCAGGAGCATCCACAGCATGAGGGCAACACAGCAGCTATGTTGTAACTACTGGGTGACGGATGGATGAATTGTTCATCCTTATGAGCTTGTATCCAAGGAGCAAAGAAAGGGGCCATTTAAATAAACTCCGCAGTCCCAAACAAGAACATGGGAAAGTAATAGTCTCTTTAAAAATAGGAAATCAATGAAGGCAATAACAACATATGCTTTTAATAAACAAAAGTGCCTTCTCTTGAAAGAATCAGTATTTGTTGTGGAGATATGCTCTGTGAATATGCATATATAAACATATATTAAAATAATTCTATCAGACTTATTCAAATATAAACCAATGAAAATATCCAGAATTTCAAAGATTCAAGTTCTGAGTAATAATTTAACATGAGGGTAACAGACTCAATTAGAAGCGCTCAGTAACTTAGAAGTGAATTACACTGAGCCAGGACTTTGGGAAACGCCCTCAGATCCCTGCACAGGCCGGGCGACCACATTAACATGGGTCACGTTTTCTTCTCTTGGGAGCACCACCTCAAAACACAGTGAATCAAAATAAATCCTAAAATGAATAAACAATGAAAAGTAGAATTTTTTTTCTAAATTATTTGGGGCATAAAACAAAACACAAAAAAATAAAAACCTGAAAAATTCAAGTTCTTCCACAGAGGAAGCCAGAATCACCAGAAACAGGCCCACAAACCAAAATGTTAATTGACTGGGACACACCTCCAATGGGCTCTCAGGTCTCTTGAGGTCTGTGAAAACAGGTTCTCTCTGTACTAAATTATATTTGGGATTTGCATTAAATTTAAAATTAGCTCTATAATAAAATACTGTTGTGATCAGTAATCCCACCGGTTTTCAGTTTTGAATTCACAGCTCTTTATTTTTCCAGGAAGTTTTCATAAAGTCTGTGACAGCTGGGCCCTGAGGGAGTCGGTCACACTTCGCCACAGTAAGGGGTGCAGGGCCGGGGGTGGGGGTGGGGGGTCAGCGGGATGATGACCACTAACACAGTATCCCTTTTGTAGGTGCGGCTATGAAAACAACAAGCTCGCCCCCCAAGGCAATGCTGGTTGATCTAAAAAGCGATACTGTCAGGTCAGGGTTTTTTAAAAAGTGAGATGGCAATGTCATAGGCTAACAGATGGACAAAAACGGTGGGCGGGTTTGTAAACAAGCAGGACAGCAGCAGGCTACCCAGATGTCACAAGAAAGTAAATGCTGTATGAACAGTCACTACATTTTACTGCTAATTAGATCACCCGGTAGACGCTTGTAACTTATTAATAACTGGCCAAGCTGCTTTTCTAAACACATATTAGTGATTAATGAGAATATAAAAGTATAGTTTTCATAGCAGTTAGTAAAGGCATCTAGCTTGCATCTTAATTCATGCTTCTCTTTGTTGTAGCCAGCTTTCACACAAACTTAATTTGTTTAAAAATCTTACTTTTTTCTGATGTCATATCGATCTGAAAGAAAACATACATAAATTGCACAGTTACAAATAGTGTCTTGTCCCCCAGCCCAACGTGCACAGTGAACTCACACACACGGGGCACAGCGCACGCTGGAGGGAGCCCAGAGTGCCTGGAAGTTCTTCCTGAGCATCTCCTGCCTGGCTTCTTAACCTAACTTTCAAAACAGAAATCTCCTTTCTACGGCTGGACTCTGGCTGGAAAGTCCTTTCTAACGTTATTCCTGGGAAGATATGCTCCAGGGTGTGTTTGATGTTAGAATACATATTTAGTAGGGAAGAGGCAGGAAGAGAGTGGAGGAGGCTGAGTAAGTGTCTACTCAGCTGAGAAAAAGAAGCATGGTGATGTGTTCTACGATGTAGTGTCATGAATTATAGGCCAGGAGCACAGACCCTGGAAGGAGTTCAGAGTGCATCTGTGGCTCGAAATAGCTCCCGAAAATATTCAACAGAAAAATCGTAAGCCTGCTAGACAGAGCTCCCGTGGCCGCAGTCAAGTCGGCTTCACAGCTGGACTGCTCTGCCAAGGTGTGTAGGCGTCACTTTCAACTGCTGTGGGGAGCGAGTCACCAGCAGAGCATGGACTCTGAGTGTGAGAGACAGAGTGACGGACAGTTGAGGGGCGAGTGACTTCAGTTTTGTCACGTGCTCCTTGTGTGTACGGTGACATGCGGCAGGACAGCGAGTCCGCAGTCACCCCCATCCCGCCCCACAGCCAGGGAGCAGTGAGAAGGGAAATCCAGGGCATTCTCTGAACTGATCAGGCCTTATGTTTTAAGCTGCCAGATTCAAGGGCATTACCATTTTTCTTTATATTTTTGCATTTCAAATCCATCAGAATAACATTAAAAAGTAAAACTAGTAGATCTGAAATCATTTACGTGCAACTAGTAACAACTGCGCTTGTCTATCTTAGAACTAGGGACCAGTATGTTAATCAGTAAGTGCAACGACTTCCCAATGATTTCTCTCATTTCTCTGATAATGTCTGGGTGTTTTCAGATCTTCACAAGGACAACACACACACACTGGCTTGAACTACAGAAGCAGGTGTAATTCACAGCTACGAGGTCACAGTAACCTCTCTAAGACTCGCTTCCTTCATCTGTGGAGAAGGCAGCATTGCAGGGTGATGAAACATCAGAGACAAGGCATGTGAGCCGCCCAGAGACACGCTCACATCCGCAGGCACTGCGCTGCAAGGCTGATATCGTCCCTGCATGAACTGTGTGCCCTTCCAGTTCTGGGTCTCAGTGGTTCTTGAAGTTTCTGGTCATAAGGCCCCTTTAAACTCCTAAAATTACTGAGGAGCCTGGAGAACTTTTACAACTGACATATATCAATAAATATCTGTATTACAAATGAAAGCGCAGGCAATGCTGGAGGCCAAGTATACACACACACATTCCGGATCATCGAAGTGACGATGCCGTTGGCCAAAATGCCTCTGTGGCTCGTGAGGATGTGCGAGTTAGAAGGTGAATACTATCTCAGCTCTGTGAAGGGAAGAGTGCTGACCTCCTGGCATCTCCAGACCAGCCTTTGAGACCCACGGAGGGAATGGCCGGGTCTACAATATTTGGTAGAGAAATACCTACTATTGCAGAGTCCGGATTACAATTTAGAGCGAAACTGCACTGTTCTCTGCAGTCAGTCCACAAGATGGGAAAATGAGGCTCAGAGAGGTTAGTCACAAGAACAAGCCTTCTAAGAACACAGGGCCACCTGTGACACAGCACGAACAAGCGACAAGGCCACACAATTACCTCTTCCTCCTGTTCTTGATCTGACTCTGACTCCTGGCCGCCCAAGTGCCATGCGGGATGGGAAAGAGCGGGAAGAGCAGACAGTGTTTAGGAGACGAGATTAAACACCCTGCCCACACACATCAAAGGAAGCGCAGTCAGGTGCGCTCGCGTTTCTCACTAACAGTTCCCAGGACACAGTACAGACATTAAAGAGGACTGGTTTAGATGCAAAAGCCATCGACTCAGGAGACAAAAGAACCCCGATTATAAATATACTAATTTCAGATGCTCAGTCACCAGCAGCCTGATGGATTGGATGGCACATGCCTGCAGAAACGGTGATGACAAGATCCCAGCCATTGCATTTGGCTGAAAATGCTACCGTATTTCCCCAAAAATAAGACCTGCCTCGAAAATAAGCCCCAGTTAAGATCGCCAGCCAGATGGATGCATTTAGTATGTTATGACGATATTCCAGAAGAAGATTACATGACTGTATTTGAATAAATGTAGACTGTTGCACATGAAAAAATAAGACATCCCCTGAAAATATGCCCTGATGCGTCTTTTGGAGCAAAAATTAATATAAGACCCAGTCTTATTTTCGGGCAATATGGTATAAGACCTGGTTTTATTTTCAGGGAAACACAGTAGAAGCCACAAATAAATACGGTGAATAGTCTCAACACACAAGCAACATTTAGGAGTTGTATTATCACAAAGAGACGTTAAATTCTAGAGTGTATCTGAAGTGTGCAATGTTTGGCATCTTTTTCTTTTTGCTTTGAGTTACCAGATGCCAAGTTGTCCGGAGCCATCACAGCATTAATAACTCTCTGGCCGTTCCTGACTTAGAAATACAACGTAAAAAGAAAGTGAATGCTTTCTTTACAGCGCTCTGAAGGCTCTCTGAAATAAGACCGAGCCCATTCAGCTTCCTACACAGATACTGTTTCATTTTATTTTTATCATTCAGTAAGAAATTTACGGTGTTAAAAAGATGCTCTGAGTTTTTCTCTCTGCTTGATCTCTATGAACAAGAGTAGCACATTAATAAAAACAGACTGGTGGGTAAAAAGAGGTATAGGAAGTGTTTTGCTGTGTGGACGCTGGATCGAGGATTTTGAGTATATTTCAGTCCTCCTGCCACTCACCACTCAGCCCCTCCCCAACCCCCAGCACACACGGAGAAGAGGCCGTAACCTTCGGGGTGAAAGCTCCCATCAGAAAGGGACACTGGTCACAATTTTTTTAAATAAAAAAAGTTATCCCCAACATTTAATCATTCTGTTGTCTTCTTTGATTTGATCAGAGTAACCAAGAGTATTTCTGTATAATCAGGAGGACCCACCGAGTACTCTGCAGTGGGGAGCGGTTTGCACAGAAAGCAATGCCGTAGGCTCTGGGACAGGAAATAAGTAATTTTTCCATGTAAACCATGTTTTGAATCTGCTCCTTGTAGCCTGGGAGTAGTTTATACTAAATCATGTTAAAATAGTTGAAAAATTAATTTGATACTCCAAAAATATTGTAGGTTATACAATGAACAGGTAATTGTTTTGCAACAATTTAAAATATCATGAGGTTGCTCTGAACATAACAATTACAACCCACTTGTGAGCTGGTAAAAACCAGAAGCTAATGAACTCAGGATTTTGGTACCAAAAGTACCATATGGTCCCAGAAGGACACATAAAGACAATAATGAAGACAAAGCCAGTTATTTGATTTTTAAAAATTAGTCCCAAAAGTTAAATCTTAAAATCAAGTTTTCTCTCTTCGATATCCAGTATGCATTTATAGAAATTTTTCCATCAAAGTGAATTTAAGGCAAAATAAGGTATATTCCATATATATATATATATATATATATATATATATATATATATAATATGTATATATTATATACATAATATAGTGCTGCTATATTCCTCACTTCGGTGGAAAACCACACATTTGACAGGGAACCAGAAATGACTGGCACATGTGCCTGCATTCAGTGTCTCTGCTCTTGTATTTAAATGACCTGAAGATGAAATGCCCCCCTGCCAGAAGCGCAGCGTGGCAGACCTCACGGTACCTTTATGTAAATGGGCAGGGTGATGTTTAAGTTGCAAATCGCTTGATGCACCAGGCCTCTTGTGGATTTGGGCTCTTTCATAAACGACAGGCGTCCGCATGGCTCCTGGGTCGTGTCCCGGACCTTGAAAAAAGTTATCCGTGCTTCACTCATGAGGCCACTATTTCTTCTAAGTACAAGGTGTGATCAAACAATACAGTGAATGTTTAAATAAAAGTAATTACTCCAGTAAAAGACACATCCTCCATCGTGACAATGCTCCGTGTCACACATCACTTCTGGTATATGGCAATTTCTGTCAAATAAAAACATTACCGTGTGTCCTCATCCACCTTATTCACCGGATCTGGCTCCGTGCGACTCCTGACTCTTCCCCAAAGTCAAATTGATTCAGGACATTGAGGCAGCCATGACAGTGCAACTAAAGACACTCACGAAAGAGGACGTCCAGAACTGCTTCAGAAAGTGGCAGGAACGATGGGATAAGTGTGTTCAAAGCGAGGGGGAGTGTTTTGAGGAGGATTAATGGCAAGGTGCCTTCTACTGTAACAAATTTTTTTATTTAAACATTCTCCATACGTTTTGATCACACCTAGTAAATGACACTCAAAAGAATTGGGGGAAAATAAAATTCATTTCAGAATGCTAAGTAAAGATTCTCTGGCTGCTTCTTTTTCCTTTTCCTATGAGCATTTAAAATGACTTTTAAAAAAAATCATTCAGCTTTAAAAAAACTGTGGTGAAATATACATAACAAAGTGTACCATTTCCATTGTCACACTTCCCCATTCTTAAGTGACACATCAGTGGCCTTAGCACATTCACAGAATCCTCCATCATCCCAGACAGAAACTGCCCACTGCCCAGTAACCCCAGTCCTTCCTCTCCTCCAGCCCCTCGTGACCTGGATTCCACCTTCTGGCTTTACGCCTGCCTCCTCCAGTGCCTCACACAGAGTCACACGGCATCTATCCTCCTGTGATTGGCCTATTTCTCTCAGCACAACAGCCTCGAGGTCCATCCGTGATGGGGCGTGTCAGAATCTCCTTCCTCTGCAGGCCGAGTAATGTCACTGCATGTATGGACCACGTTTTCTTTATCCATTCATCTGTCAGTGGATGTTCCAGCTTTTGGTGAAGAATGCTTTTATGAACATGGGTGTGAAAGTAACTATTTGTGTCCCTGCTTCGAATTCTGTGGGGTGTCAATTGAGAGGTGTGCCTGCTGGGTCCTGTGCTGAGTCTCTGACTTCTGAGGACTCAGCATACGGTTGCCCTCGGTGCTGCACCACTCACATCCCACCAGCCAAGCACCAGGGCTCCGATTTCTCCACATCCTCACCACACTGATTAGTGTCTGTTTTTCGTCTTTTTGAGGACAGCCAACCTAATGGGAGGAAGTGGTACCTCACTGTGGTTTCAATCTGAATTTCCCAAAGCTGTTGAGCGTCTTTCTATGTCCATATTGGCACTTGTATACCTCGCTGGAGAAAAATCTGTTGAAGTCCTTTTGTGTTGGGTTGTTTGCAGAATGACTTTTGCACATCAAGGTATCAGATAGCAGCCCAGTTACACAGCTGCTTGTGTTAAACAGATCCATCGCCTGTTGGTGGTTACTGCTCACTGCGCTCTGGAAGAACCGATCTTTAAGGCAAAACAATCGACCAGGAGAGGTCTTGGAAAACCCAGACCTAAAGCAACGAGAAGAGGTTTCCAGACACATGCATGGGATTAAGAGAATGAGGAGTCACTGATGATGGTCTATTTGGGAACCGGTCGTGAAAAGCAGGACTAGGAAACGGCTGACAGGCCAGCTCCTGTTCCGTGAGGACTGGGCCCTGGGACGACTTCCAGATTCGTGAAATACGTTGTGAGAAACAGGGAAAAAACAAGTGGCTGGAGAAATGGAGCAGAACAGACTTATTCCTTCCTTTTATTTCACAAATCTCTCATTCTGACATCTTGGTCCCTTCTTAGGACTGGAATCCAGAATGAAACCTGCATATGTCACTGCCGTCTCCTGACGTGGATCCAAGTTCCTGAACACACAACAAACCCAGGCCTCGTAGTGTCTCCACAGAAGTTTGCTGAGTGAATGTATGAACGTATATCCAGGCTACAGCTCTGTCTGGGACAATCTCTTAAAATAAAAATGGTTGGTTTTCTAGGACTTTATAATTTTATAGATGTGGTTTAAAAAATGACTTGAATGACTGAAGTGCAAACACTCTCTCCTACTAAAGAACGTCAGACTCTCACTTCATTTTGACGTTCTGATTTTGACGTCAGACTCTCACTTGATTTTGAATAAAATGCATGACCAAATTCCACGTAGATATTACCTTGACAAAGAGAGGAAGTCTGTTTTCTTTGAAGGCAAAAAAACTGAATATATGATGCTGGCCGCTCTTGGTTAATGGCACCAGATTGCCGAAACAATCAACATAGATGGGTTTTCCTTCTAACACCTGGTGAAAACACAGAAAAATACAAATATAATAGCTGTAATTATTACTTATTGACATAAAGAAGTGGTGGCACCCCTTGGAACATTAAAATTGACACACAATAATCTCTAATTCGCTGACATTTTGTCTTGTCTGTGACAAAGCATGTCCCAGCGCCCCTCTTCTTACGTCATGGGAACCTTTGAATGCATGGTGGCATTTAATGCTGCTGCCCTCATTTCTGACACCACTTCAGGCTACCCACCAAAACCAATGTATCTTTAAATCCTAAATTTAAATTTCTGATCGGGTAACTTTTGCTGTCACAATGAGTGAGGGTCCTCGACTGCAGTATCCAGAGGCCCGCACGGATGAAAAACTCTGAAATAAGAAAAAGTAATGTAGAGAAGCCCGGCATTGCAGTTTTACATTTACAAAAAGGATATGACTGTTTTCTTTCCTACGAAAAATGACTAAGAACAACAAGGAAAGATAAGACACCAGAACTGTTACAGGCACATACGTACTTTATCATAAACCATCATTTTCTCCAAGACAAACTTTCTGCCCTTCACCTGAGAACAGCCCTACAGGACGGGTCCAAGACGACTGACGTTGACCCATCACCTTCTACCTGATCACTACATGGCCTGGTCGTCTTTAGTTATGGCTCTGCTTACTAAGTACGATTTAAATACATTCTTTTGATAAAGGTGTACACGTGTCGCCATCCATTGTCCTGTGACCACATACCTCCACATCCCGGCTTCTGGCCACCTCGGCAAAGTTTTCTTGTTGTTCCAGCGTCTTGTCCACTTTGTCGTCCGTCATGCAGAAGCATCGCAACCTGGCTTCAATGGGGTCATGCGACTTGGCAAACACGACGAATTTGGCCATATATGGTACGCAGATAATCTCTCTATATACTTGGGATGCAAAGGTCACAGATTCCTGGATTTGTCTGCAATCTATCAGCCAGAACCTATGCATGAAAGAAGGCCGGTTCTCTGAAATCCCAAGTACACCGGGCGAGACAAAACCAGTTCCTTCAAAGTAGGCATTTAGTGCTTCTTGTGAAAAGAACGGATGAGACAGGGAGACAATGAGAAAAAGGGGAGGCAGAGAGGCCAGGAGAGGAGGTAGGTGGTGGGTGGCAGGGAGGAGGGATGAGGGGCAGGCGGGAAGGTCAGCAAGTCCACCCTGTGTCTGCAGCTTTGCTCCCTGGAACCTGCCGAGTACCTCCGCGTCCTGCGTCTTCCAGTGGCACAAGCGGCGTACCGGACACTGTGACAAGGACCCCACCACGTGCAGCCCTGCTCCCCTCAGGCCCCTCCTAGTCCTCCTTTCATTTCCTGAGCTCTTTCCAATGAAACCTACCCAGCTTTTTCTCGTCTCCTCGTTCTTCTCCAAAAACGCTCCAGTCCCTAAGGCTGGATCCGTCCAACAACCATTTTGCTCCCGACTTTGTAAATGCTGCTGAATAGAAGTCCTCGAAGACATTCCTGGCGTTGTGCCTACTTTCTGATTTGTGGCCTCACTAAGTCTGTGCATCGCTTGGCAACTTCTTCCCGGCATCGTTTCATCCACTGGAGTGACGTTCACTAAACCTTACAACACTCGCGACGCCCCTGCACTCAGCCCCAGGAAGGCTGACACCACCAAGAGAGTCAAGGACCCCAGGTGGACATTGTCTCCATTGGCTATTTCTACACTTGCCAAGGTTCACTCCACACCCGCGTGCGCTGAAACCTTTCTCTGCCCATTGTTACTCTCCTTCCTGGACGCAGCTCCCGTAATCTTTCATTCTGGAGAGTTCCTGCCCTCTTAGCCTCTTTTCTTCAAGTTCCTGCTCTCTCACTCTCTCTCTCGGCTTTTGGTAAAATGTATGTAACATAAAATTTACCCTTTTAACCATTTTAAAGTGTACAATTCACGGGCATTAAGCAGCTGTACTGTGCAGCCACCATCGCTACGCATTTCCAGAGCCTTTTCGTCATCCCACACAGACGCACTGGGCCCATTAGACCAACAACTTCCGGTTCCCCTCCCCCAGCCTCTCTGTGTCTGTGCCTGTTCCCAGCACCTCACATCAGTGCAATCGGGCAGGATCTGCCCTTCATGTCTGGCTATTTCATTAGCATAACGCCTTCAAGGGTCCATAGTTCCTGGCTCTTGGGAGTCACTCAATATTACCGTCCTCCTCATTCTGACTCCACTGTGTCTTGTTCACTGCTTCTCCAGTTGCCCGGAGTTCAATTACGAGGTCAGAAACAAAGCAAGTCCTGACTTCCTGTGTCCTCCCAGCCCCCGTGACAGTGCCGTCAGCCAACACCGACTCACAGACCACAGGTCACCGTGCTCTCTCAGCCCCCGGCCGCGTCCCAGCTCTGCATCTGTGTTTTGTCTCTCTTCCCCACGGTGTACACACCTCCTGAACCTGCTCAGCACCTCTGGGGACACTCTCACTCTGCACTTGTCATTTCCTTGCATCAGAGCGAAGATGAGTAAGGACAGGGCAGGCTGCCACACACGCTGCTGCTGGCTGGCCAACCAGTGTGTGCACCACACCAGCTACCAACGCTGTGCCGGCCTCTTACGGAACCGTCTCTGCCTTTCCATCTCCTCTCTCCCCACCCCCAATCAGGAATCTAAGCTTCAACCACTTTCAGCTTCCATTCTGCCATCTGTGAAATGGACGTGATTCCTCCTGCCTTATTAAGTCACAAAGTTGTTGTAATAAAATTAAACGACTGGGAAAGTGCCTAGCAACCCATTATTAATACATTACTGAGTCATAACAAGTTGAATTAGTGTGCGCATATGAAATAACACTGGACAGCCCTGGTGCGTTAAACGTGTGACACGTAAAGGGCAGTAAGTCAGTGTCAGGACATGTACATCACTGAAACCTCTAACCACTGATGCAAACCACATGGGCTCTGGAATTTTGTTATCCTGTTGATAAAGTAATGGAGGCTACCTTGTTGGCGGCAGGAAATTCATTGTTCCTACAACTACTGGGACTGGACAAAGTGGCAGTGGCTGCTGAAACCAGAGTCAGTGTCCTGCAGTCACTTCCTTTCCTTAGGTTTTGATCTGCTTGGCTGGACTTGGTTACTGTACCATCAGTTACATTTGCCGGTAGGTGTAGTTTAAAACAGCGTAAATGCAGACCAGACCGTATTTAAAACCAAACCAAAAAAGTTCACTTTTAAAGACTGTAAGGAGCAAAACAAACAAAAGACACAGGTGGGATGGGGGAGTGCGGGATGGAGGGGGGAGGGGACAGGCAATATCACAGTGGGTGGGGGGAGGGTACAGGCAATGTCACAGTGGGGGGAGGGGACAGGAAATGTCACAGTGGGTGGGGGGACAGGCAATGTCACAGTGGGTGGGGGGGAGGGGACAGGCAATGTCACAGTCGCGGGAGGGGACAGGCAATGTCACAGTGGGCTTTTCTCTGCTATGTGACGTACCTGGCAGACACATTGGTTGTGAAGGAAACACATTCGTTGACAAATGTTAATGGTGTAGTCCCGGTAATATCTTCCCACTGGGCAGGAGTGGTTCCACCTGAAATAACAGGATTGTTGGAAAAAACTGGGCAGCAGTCCAGACTCCAGGCTGTACAATCCCGTCTGGGGCCTGGCTGTGTTCACCAACAGAAACCCAGCCACGCCTCACAATGACGCACTGGAAACAAAATGACTAAAAACTGCATGCTAAAAACCAACAGGGAGAGCAAACGGGCCACCATCTCCCAAGGAAATGAATTGAAGGGCGGTTATTTGAACAACTGCTTCACAATGTTAGATATTCTAGTCTCTGCCTGACATTCTGAGGCTTTTATTGTGATTGCTCGGCTCTGAAGATAAGTATAAATTGTATACAGTTGATGAGTTGAAAAGAGCCTTTGACCATACAAACAGCTGAATGTTTTGTTAAAATAATGAAAAATCCAGATATTCTTTTCTTCTTAAACTTCCCATTTTATGCAATTATTTTCGTGAAATAAAATTTTCTCTCAATTTGCAATTGAAAGTTGGCAAAAAATTGCTTGGAAAACATTAAGAGACCAATGTAAGTGCTGCAGTGAACGAATGGACGAATGCCCAAGGGGGCCTCTGTGCATCGCAAAATCGCCACGGAGGCTGGTGACAGCTTCCATTCCTACTGGGAAATCCAGCTGGCACAGATAAGAGTAAAACAGAGTGCTGTGAGAGGAATATGTGCTTGAGACGAAGAAAAATCGTGATTCTAACGTTTCTTAAGGAAGGAAATTATTAGAGAAAGGGCATGGAAACTGATTCTAATAGCCTCCAAATACAAAGTCTTAGCAGAACTATATAACACAGCACGGCACAAACGTCCTAACACCCAGGTCAACATAATTTCTAAACCAGTAACTAAATCTAAGAGGTAGTTCAGTACAAACCCATCTGAAGACGCAGGGACAGAAGAACGAGGCTGAGGGCATCCAGGCCCATGTGTCTACATGTGATCACCGACAAGGGCAGGTGTGCATGGGCAGTTTCCATATTGTTTCACTGCCACGCCATTATGTCGCATGAGACAGGAGGGTAATCTTATACACATGGGCCTAAAAGTATGGGAAAGAGCCAGGAATGCTTGCTAATAGCCAGAAATGAGCGTCTGGGAAAGCGATCACAAGCGTAGCATAAAAGCTCATTTTCGTCCATGTATTTTAAATTTTCCATGTTATTAAACTTAGGGGGTAAAGTCTCAATGGTTTGCTATCATAAGTGTAGAGAAAACATGACTAAGAAGGGAGAATTAGAATAAGGGTGAACATGCCTGCCAACATGAAGGAGAAATCCCAACACCTGGACAAGTGGGGACGGCCACCATTCCTGCTGACAATGGTATGAACATTACTGCACATCGGTGTCACGCAGCTACTATAAGTAGGGACATGATCAGTCAGGTGAGTCAGTGCGGACCTTTCACCTCTCACCATTTGGTATTGGGCAGGGACAACCAGTGTTCTGGTAGTGTCAGGAGTTTGGTGGTTGTCTGAAAGCCATTGCAACTTCCAATTGAAAAGACCAAAATTCAGTTAATCATTAAAAACCTTTACTTTGTTTTCCCCAAGTTATTTCAACAGATCAATGGTAAAAACATAACCAATTACTAGACAGAAGAGTTAGGTTTGAAGTACTGGGCATAATTTTTCAAGATGGTATTTTTCCACAGATATGAGATATCTGGAGTGAGGCCTTAGAAATGATGGGCGTGGCTTTGAGTCCCAGCTCTGCAGATATTTATGGTGTAATGCTGCACGTCTCATGGACCTTCTCTTAGCCTCGGTCTCCTTTTCAGTAAAGTGGGGTGAGTCTCCTGACAGGGCTCCGGTGAGGTATGTGACAAAGCACTGACGTGTCTCAGAGGATCCATCAGTAATTATCAGTTCACTCCATCTCACCTTCAGCTCCCTACTTAATTAGGACACTTCTCCTGAATTGAGGCACAGAACCCTGCCGGCATCTCATGACAAAGGTCATCTAATGTTACGAGGACCTAAGTTTCTTCTTTCAGAATGTTCTACTCGCATCCTCACGTGTGACTCACCTGTTATACTGCACAGTAACCTCAAGGTTGGTGCGTCTCCCCCAAAACCGTTCAGTATGACATCACTCACAGCTTTGGGGACAGGGATGGTCATGGTGATTGGCTTATGGAATTTTCTTCTTCTAGGTTCCAAAGTGACTATTGGACTGAAGGTGGCTTTGTTGCCCAGGATCTTCTTCACCAGCTCACCGTGCATCGGCTGAGCCTTTGCAAAGGAAAGAATGACAATAAGCAATAACAGCTCCATCTCATGTCAAACTTGTCCCTCAGTGCACCAGTGAGTCTGGTGGCTTCCAGTGCGGAAGTGAGTCAGCACTGTTATTAGGCACTAATGGAAAACGTCCCAGACCCAGGACGCCCAGTGCTCTGACCACAGGCAACAGCCCCTGGGGCGCGCGGCCTGACCCCCGCCCCCGCCGCGGCGCCCACGCAGCGCGCCCACCTGCAGGCCCACGCGGATCCGCTTGGTCAGCGCGCCCTCGGGGAACACCGCCTGCACCTGCGGCACCACCGTGCTGCTCAGCACGCCGCCCTCCGGCCCGATCAGGTGGCTGTCCTGCTTGACGCGCGACACCACGGCGAAGTACTGCGGGAAGTCGCGCGTGACGATGCGGCAGATGCGCTTCCGGTCCAGGTCCTCGGCGCTGTCCAGCACTGCGGACAGCGACAGCAGGCGCTCGCGCGGGCCTGACAGCCCAGGGCCTTCAACCCCGGCACACGGCTTTTTCCAACAGGAACATTCAGAGCAAGGCCACCCTACCACCACCAGAAAAACCTGCAACCTTTTGAGACCTGTCTGCGGTCTCTTTGTGGGGACAGGTCTTTGCAGGGCAAGTGACAGAAAAGCGTCTGGCCCCAGGCGCAGTGTTTTCCTGGCCACCCCGGGCAGGAGGGGCTTCAGGGCAAACCCAGCGTGAAATCCACCTGCTCTGCCCCTGGTTCATGGGAGGGAATGAAACTGTTCACGCCTTTTCTTTGCCAATTGCAAAGTTAGTTCAAAACCGTTCATTGGGGTTTTAAGAAGAAATATGGCTCTTTCAGTTCTCAGGGGGGGTAGTGCAGGAATAAAATGTGTCTTGTAAGGATAAGAATTGTGTTTGTGTGTTTACTCCAGGGGACTGATTGTCTCTGAGACAGTCACTGTGGATGTTAAAAATAAAAACCAGTGATTATGAATTCAGGATTTCAATATCCCCCCAAAACCACGAGCTTCCCAAACATACCACGTAACATCAGGAGGATGAGATCACGGGCATTTTATAAATTGCATTAGTGCAGACATGTAGGGCAAGAAGACAAACCAACTGCAGTAAAACGTAGCCCATGGACCTAAGCGGAAAACTGCATGTTGTGGGAGTATGGAACGCCGCTCACTGTCAGAAGTCACCTCCAGCCCTCACCTCAGGCAGGACCATTTCGCTGCCTACACAGTAGAGGTGGGCAGGAAGCAGAGTCCCGGGATCTGACCACACATCACTGAAGACAACGCACCGGCACGTCCAGCATACACCAGAAAAGAACGTATTCCACACATGATAACCCAAAATACGCAAAACAGATTCTGTTTTGAAACAAGCTTTCTACCTATGCAGAAAGTTGTAAGAGTGGGTGCCCATCCAAGGACAAGACCCCCATGCTCACAGCAGGACTGGTGACAGGCAAACCTCAGTGTGGGCAACAGAAATGGTTCCAAGAAGGAGAAGCAACGGACCGAGGCTTCATCAGTGGTTCATCCGAGGCTTCATGGAGCCAGCCTCATCAGTGACAGCCCCAATCCTTTCACTCTCGCTGGAGAGACTGACCTAAACACGTCTTCTCCCGTCCACCCCTTGCGTAGGGTAAGCCTGGCCTCTATTGTCACAGAAGCTGGGAGGACGCAGAGGACACTGAGGCAGCTGCCATCAGGCCCCATCCACGACCCACGACCACATGCCATGCAGCTGCCAGTCGTCCTGAAGGGGCAGCTACACAGCTGAGCATCCGGCCCAGCACAGGACGCGGTGTGCCCTCGGCACTTAGACTGGGTACTTGCCCATCTGTGTAGTCACTGAGAGAGGAACACGTCCCCTGGCGTGAGCACGGGGACCCAAGGAGGTCCAAGCACGACCTACTTCCCTCGCCTCAAACTCACATGGTTCAGCCTGCGGCTGCGCCCAAGCACGCCCTGGGATTTGGAGAGCTCAGATGGCCTAGGAAACATAAGTTACTCTGCCGTGTCTGTACGTGTGTGTGAATTTGACCCTGGGAACCCTCTTTCAACTATATGCACACATCTGACTGAACTTAATTTTCCTGTCTCCTTAACAATAGAAAGTTCAAAACAAATTATATTATCCTATGCTGCACTAGTTATGGGTCTATGCAAGTTTCCTGCAACAAGCTCAGCACTTTTTCTCAGTGTTAAACATCTCAGCTTTCATTTTTTTAAATCGTGGAGTTATTATCCAGTATCCGTTCATTTTGTTATGAAACAACAAATCTGTTCTATCCCATGTTTTAGGTTTGAAAAAATTTTATAGTAAAGATGTTGTAAAGTGTTCTGTACCTCACTTCTAAGGTGAGATCTGTACTATTTAAAGGATTTGGATTTTCCTGAACGTAACAACAAATATAGTGTGTTATCTCACTCATCAGCACTGGAACAATCCAGAATACTTGCTGTGGCAAAATAATACCACACACACACACACACACACTCACACACACACACTCACACACACACACTCACACACACTCACACTCACACACACACTCACACACACTCACACTCACACACTCACACACACTCACTCACACTCTCACACACACTCACACACACTCACTCACACACACTCACACACACACTCACACTCACACACACACACTCACACACACACACACCAGTTCATAAGGAAGAAACGCATCACTTTCATGCTTCTACCTCAGTTCTTTCGAGACTCGATAGGAAGTACCTTCATCCATGCCATTCAGGATCTCGTTCAACTCGTCTTCAGTGTACTCGCAGAAGTGCTCTTTCCAGCTGTCTCCATTCTCACTGCGCAGGACCACCAGCTCCCTCTCCTTCCCTCGAAGGGCAGCAAAATGCGGGATCTCCACGATCACAGGCCTGACACAGTAAGGCAGAACACTCAGTGTGGACAGCGGTCAGCCAGCAGCAGACAACCACCGTGCCTCCGTCTGTTGCAAAGTGACCTGGAATTCTCCTCTTTCTGGGGACAGGGACATAGCGGGCCGTCCTCCGAGCCCACGGCCAGCGGACGGTCGCACAGTAGCACTCCAGCTCGGGGGCATGGGTCCTTGGGGACATGCTGCTGCCTTAAGCCCAGTGGTGTTTCCCTGAGAGTGCATGTGGCATTCTGGAACTTCTCCTTCGATAAACGTAAGTGTGACACATTAACCAAAAGAAATGTGCATGCATATGTGTCTACGATGTGTGCCGATGGCCTAAGACGCTTTCTACGAGGTGCAAAATGACAGAATGGTTTAGGAGGGAAACAGCTCATGTGCGGCACAACTGGATGTGTAGTAATGAGATGTCAGAGAAGCTGACCGCTCGGGGACTACAGAGACATGCACTCACGGGCTGGCCTCGCCTTCCTGCGCTCGGGACACAACAGGTGCGTGCACACGCGTGGCCCTGCGCACTCAGCGGTCAGCCCCGTGCAGCGCCTGTTACACTCAGGCCAGGGCATGCAGCGTCCTACTCCAGCTGCATCCACCCTCAAAGCTTCCGGAGGCTTTTTCCATTTTCAGTCCAGGTTGCTTTGATACAGACTCCAAGTTCATCATAACAACATCGTAACTAGCACATAGGACAACTAGGCAGATGTCATGCTTTAAACAAAAATGACGGTCACAGCACTTTAAGGGAAAAGATATAAAAACATCACCCAAAAACAAAAGTCACATACCACAGGGTCAGAAATGGTCCACTAGAGACAGATTATACAGGATGTAAATCATAGAGAGGGACATGTCATGGGCACAATGACAAAAAGAGAAATCATATTGCAGAAGGAGGAGAGGATGGGGGCCAGCAGCCATCGGTTGGTTTGAAGTCACTCCTACCCAAGGAATTTGGTTCCAGGAGGCCCCAGCTGAAGGATGCGGCTGACCAGACTTTCTCCCTCATTAAGTGGGGGAGGGGCCGTTGGCAGGTGCAGCTTACTGAGCACATCCAAAGCAGCAGTGAAAGAAAGAACAGAAGTGAGCTTCAGGGGTGTTTTCCACCAAGCCCCAGTGCCACCCGCTGGTCACCAGGGTGCAGTCTGGTTTGGTCCTGCCTCCTCCATTGGTCACAGAGCAAGGAGCCAGACCCAGAGTGCTCAATGGAGGCGTGTGGATAGGGAGCACGTGGAGTCGGCCTGTCTGCGACCGCCAGGGCAGAAGCCGGCAAAGAAAAATGGTGTTCCACAGGAAAGACGAAGCTGCTGGGAATACAATGAAAACTGGCCCCATGCAGAGGCCGGGTGTTTTCATGGCTATTCCTCCACAGATCTGAAGATTATTGAAAAGCCTAAACGACCTGAGCATGAGGGAGGGGGGAGGGACTGGGACACGGTGTGACGGGAACCACGGATGGGGAACTCCTCTGACCACACAGCGCTTCCTGATGCCACCCAAAGCGGCAAGGGCTCCACTATGCCTCTGGCCTGACGGGAGGTGCTTTCTCGAACTGGGAAAGAGACATAGCCCTTTCCAGGTGCTAACGTAATTTGGAGCAACGTGGTCCTAGTTTGCCCCAAATTACAAGGCTTTAGAACGTTTGCTGAGTTCTAAAGCAAGAAATCCTCTCCCTGACATGACATCGGCAAAGCAAAACTTCATGATTAACAGGATTTTCTCCCTGTTTTCGAGCACAAAGATTTGCTATGACAAGACTTAAATACAATTGATTTGTGTCAAACTGTTTTGAACCTTTCCCCATCCAAAACGTCATCGTTTTGTCAGTTCTTGGCATGCTGAAATACCACTTCCTAAAACAGCAGCCGTACAAATAAACAGAAGAAAAAAGAAATGCTAGTTTCTGCTCAAAACTGCTAAAATGAGTATGGCGGAAGTCAGTCTTGATTTCGTCATCTTAATGAAAACTCTGACTACACAGCCCACCATTGGAGTGTGTAAGACCCAAGGTAGCAATTTTGATAACAGAAGAGACATATCATATGGACAAAATTTGTGGAAACTCTATAAAGGCAACACTGTTTTCCAGAGTGAACATATTGTTTCATAACCACATGAGACTTCATGTTTGGAATAGTAATATTTCTTTTATGACTGTACCATTAAGTCTCAGAGGAAAAAACTAACACGTGCCATTGGCTAGTCACACTGGAAGTCCAGCCGCTGTTATCACATCCACAGAGAAAGAATAAACTAACCTGAATGTTGAACTCATTAACGCTTTAAAATAAGAAGCATGTAAGTGGAGTCAAGCATTCAGATGCTACTTCCGATTTTTACAAAATTTCCTAGTGGCTCATCTTCTTTCAAAATGTCCTGACGTACCTTTTCCATTCCATTCCAGGGTGTCGGGCAGAGGACACAGCGCACTGGCGACTACGAGGGAGGCTTATCAGAAGCGCTTACCCAAGGAACTGAGCACCAGAAGGTCCGACTTCAATGAGACGGCTGGCCAGGCCTTCGCCTTCCACCATCGGGGGCATTGTCGCCAGTCGGTGGCGCTTGACCAGGCGGCAGGTGACGCGCGTGGGGGCCGTGCACTTCCGCGGGGGGATTATGATGCGCAGCCCATTGTGCCTGCAGCCTCTCATGGCACCGCCGCGGGCGTCCACCATGAAACTGACCAGGAAACTGAAAGTTGGAACAGAAGATTAGCTGGGGTTTGAAATACTGGGCAGAAAACAAGACCTACTGAGTTAGTTTTTTTTATAATGCACTGCTCCTGAAACATCTTCGGTCATTTATATGTATGATGGCAAAAATTTGTCTTTAAAGGTTATTTTAGTTTATTCCAAAGTCTTCATTTCTGTTCTGCTGTTGTTCTACTTTTTATATTATTTGTATCTGTAATCTAAGATGATTTTGCTGATTTCTGCTACTTTCTGTTGATAATATAAATTATAAATAAAAATATATCCAGTTGGCTTAGAAAGTAGAATGAAAACACATAAAAAACACGGATAAGTCTCCTTTTGTTATAAATGCAAACATTTCTGCTTCCTTCAATGTGTATCCAGAAAAATCCACACACTGAAGTAATGGAAGGATGGGGGGGAGACCCACACACTGAAGTAATGGAAGGATGAGGGAGAGACACACACACTGAAGTAATGGAAGGATGAGGGAGAGACCCACACACTGAAGTAATGGAAGGATGAGGGGGGGAGAGACCCACACACTGAAGTAATGGAAGGATGAGGGGGAGACCCACACACTGAAGTAATGGAAGGATGAGGGAGAGACCCACACACTGAAGTAATGGAAGGATGAGGGGGAGACCCACACACCGAAGTAATGGAAGGATGAGGGGGAGAGACCCACACACTGAAGTAATGGAAGGATGAGGGAGAGACCCACACACTGAAGTAATGGAAGGATGAAGGGGAGAGACCCACACACTGAAGTAATGAAAGGATGAGGGAGAGACCCACACACTGAAGTAATGGAAGGATGAGGGGGAGAGACCCACACACTGAAGTAATGGAAGGATGAGGGGGAGACCCACACACTGAAGTAATGGAAGGATGAGGGGGGGAGACCCACACACCGAAGTAATGGAAGGATGAGGGGGAGAGACCCACACACTGAAGTAATGGAAGGATGAAGGGGAGAGACCCACACACTGAAGTAATGGAAGGATGAGGGAGAGACCCACACACTGAAGTAATGGAAGGATGAAGGGGAGAGACCCACACACTGAAGTAATGAAAGGATGAGGGAGAGACCCACACACTGAAGTAATGGAAGGATGAGGGAGAGACCCACACACTGAAGTAATGGAAGGATGAGGGAGAGAGACCCACACACTGAAGTAATGGAAGGATGAGGGAGAGAGACCTACACACTGAAGTAATGGAAGGATGAGGGGGAGAGACCCACACACTGAAGTAATGGAAGGATGAGGGAGAGACACACACACTGAAGTAATGGAAGGATGAGGGGGAGAGACCTACACACTGAAGTAATGGAAGGATGAGGGGGAGACCCACACACTGAAGTAATGGAAGGATGAGGGAGAGAGACCCACACACTGAAGTAATGGAAGGATGAGGGGGGGAGACCCACACACCGAAGTAATGGAAGGATGAGGGGGAGAGACCCACACACTTAAGTAATGGAAGGATGAGGGAGAGACCCACACACTGAAGTAATGGAAGGATGAGGGGGAGACCCACACACTGAAGTAATGGAAGGATGAGGGAGAGAGACCCACACACTGAAGTAATGGAAGGATGAGGGGGGGAGACCTACACACTGAAGTAATGGAAGGATGAGGGGGAGACCCACACACTGAAGTAATGGAAGGATGAGGGAGAGAGACCTACACACTGAAGTAATGGAAGGATGAGGGGGAGACCCACACACTGAAGTAATGGAAGGATGAGGGAGAGAGACCCACACACTGAAGTAATGGAAGGATGAGGGAGAGACCCACACACTGAAGTAATGGAAGGATGAGGGAAAGAGACCCACACACTGAAGTAATGGAAGGATGAGGGAGAGAGACCTACACACTGAAGTAATGGAAGGATGAGGGAGAGACCCACACACTGAAGTAATGGAAGGATGGGGGGGAGACCCACACACTGAAGTAATGGAAGGATGAGGGAAAGAGACCTACACACTGAAGTAATGGAAGGATGAGGGAGAGAGACCTACACACTGAAGTAATGGAAGGATGAGGGAGAGAGACCCACACACCGAAGTAATGGAAGGATGAGGGAGAGAGACCCACACACTGAAGTAATGGAAGGATGAGGGAGAGACCCACACACTGAAGTAATGGAAGGATGAGGGAGAGACCCACACACTGAAGTAATGGAAGGATGAGGGAGAGACCCACACACTGAAGTAATGGAAGGATGAGGGGGAGAGACCCACACACTTAAGTAATGGAAGGATGAGGGGGAGACCCACACACTGAAGTAATGGAAGGATGAGGGAGAGAGACCCACACACTGAAGTAATGGAAGGATGAGGGAGAGACCCACACACTGAAGTAATGAAAGGATGAGGGAGAGACCCACACACTGAAGTAATGGAAGGATGAGGGAGAGACACACACACTGAAGTAATGGAAGGATGAGGGAGAGACACACACACTGAAGTAATGGAAGGATGAGGGGGAGACCCACACACTGAAGTAATGGAAGGATGGGGGGGAGACCCACACACTGAAGTAATGGAAGGATGAGGGAGAGACCCACACACTGAAGTAATGGAAGGATGAGGGGGAGACCCACACACTGAAGTAATGGAAGGATGGGGGGGAGACCCACACACTGAAGTAATGGAAGGATGAGGGAGAGAGACCCACACACTGAAGTAATGGAAGGATGAGGGAGAGAGACCCACACACTGAAGTAATGGAAGGACAGAGCAGAGAGGAGATCCACAAATTACACTATACTCTTTCCCAATTTTCATTGCATTTGCTGGTTTTTGTTTGTTTGTTTGTTGAGAAAAGAAAGAGGAAAACCACAGATCCCTATCCATGTGGATGTCACATGGCTTCACCAGCACAAATGCCGCAGGTCTCCACACCTAGGCATACATTGTGACAACCTCTAAGATTCTGAAAGGTGTTAAGCTGTGGGCTAGAAACACAACTCACTTCTGTTAGACAAGATAAAAGGAGAGCGTAGCGCCCTCTCACAGCAGAATCCAGAACTCACTAATCATGCTCCTAAGGGGAAACCCTGCTGTTCATACTGCGGTGGCGGAGGGCGCACCTGCCCCCACCGGTCTGGACAGCTCCTGCAGTGGGGACCAGAGGGGAGGCACCCCCGCCGCACGTGCACCAGCAGGCTGGACACAGCACGCCGGCCGCCTGCTAAGGTTTCGTATGGAGCAAAACCAGGGGCTGGAACCATCAGCTCGGTACTGAGTGGATGTTCTGGTCTTTCCCAAGACACAAGTATGAAGGTTGGCTGCTTTTCATGTTACTTGTCTTTAAGTATAAATCCTTAAAAAATCTTTTCTGTTTGTGTTTTTACATGTATTAAAGAATTGAAGAACCTGTATTACTTCTGGATGAATATAAAGGTTTGTGTTCCTTTTTATTCTTTTTATTTGACTATGTGTATGTTGATTTTTATGAAAACTAGAAAAAAACTACTTAAGTTTCAACCGGTGCTGTTCCAAACTCATTGCAGTATTGCTGACTTTCTCTACGTTTCCCACCTTTTGATTACTATCACCACTGGTGACCATACAGGGACTCCAACTTGTTAGGAGTTTAATAGTATCGTGTGTCCGCTTAATATTACCTCTCTCAGTGCTGTGTGTACCCAGGAGGGCACTGAGGAGCTGCCTGTCACTCACGCCATCTGTCGTCCCATTTCCTTTCTCCATCCCAGGGACAGCTCACGGCCTATATGACGTCCCCACAGAGAGAGCACGAGGGGATCTGCTGGCAGTGCATTCTCTCTCTGAAGCAGTGACATCCTTGGCTGGAACAATGGTTAAGCATGTGCTTGACTACTTCCTCTGATCTTGTCACTGACTGCTCCTTTTGAGACCCTCTCTGTTCTCATTTCCTCCTCCTGCAACATTTGTCACCCTCCTACTAATGCCGGGCGCCCTGCTAGGAACTGCGGTCACAGAGAGGAACGACACTGTTGCTGCCGCCAAGATGTGTAGCTTCTGAGCCCCAGATGTCACATGAGGGTTTGGCTGACTCAGAATCACTTACTTTCCTGGTGACTGAGAAATGAGTTATAACCACACCCAGGAGCCATACAGGGGCCACAATGGCAGCAACCTTGTTGGCCATATTTCTTCCTGTGTTCCCCCAGCCCTAGCACAACGTGGATGGAGATAGTTGATAAATAATTCTTGAGTAAGTGAATGAATGGAAGAGCGAAAAGAACAGGTTGTGAGAAGTTGTACATATTTATGTCTAATAAAGAGAGGGCCTTCGTGAGAGTACTGTGTTCCCCCGAAAATAAGACCGGGTCTTATATTAATTCTTGCTCCAAAAGACGCAATAGGGCTTACGTTCAGGGGATGTCATCCTGAAAAATCATGCTAGGGCTTATTTTCCAGTTAGGGCTTACTTTTGGGGAAACACAGTTGAAGATAATTGAATTCTTTGGTCAGAACTCATTCAAATTACTCGGGTATTTCAGCTCATAAAATAGCAAAAATCAGACTCAAATAATGTAACTGCGGAATGAACAACTAAAAAGTTGAATATGTAGAACTGGATGCTACAAGAAGTCTTTTCTTCAAATAAGAGGGAATAAGAGATCAATAATGATTCAAGTTATATCTCGATGCTGATGAGAAGTCTTTTAGGCAAAAGTCAACATGCTAATCAGTTAATCCCAATAGTTTATAGCATAAAACTGGGTACACATTGGAGCATTTTCATTAACCATGTCGGATTTCCCAAAGGTGTCCCTATTTAGATAGGTGTAGAATTAGTTGATAATTCTTCTATGGTATGTGAAATAATTTTCACAAGCAAAAAGCAGACTATAAGAAACCATTCACTTTTTTGTTCCACAGGAAAAAGTGAAAAGTTGGAAGGTGTGAGTCACGAGATGAATCAATTCACATACTGGAGTTGAGTAAATAAATATGACTTTCTCCTATTTTCAGGAGATTAAAAATGGGACAAGAGAACGTCCATAAACACCTGGAGGTGACAGGCACTGAGATAAAAGGCTGCCGTGAGTGGGGTCGGGGACGGGGGGGGGGGGGGCCTGTGAGTGACGCCCAGCTCTATGGCTGGTGAGCTTCGCGCTGAAGCCCCATCTGTAAACAAGGGGGAACCTAATGCCCTGACGGGGACAGTGAGGGTTAACTGCGTGGGTAAAGAATCCGGAATCCAAAAATGCTTGTTCCCATACCTTCCTTTCCCTGCACCTCATGATTTCACATATTCTGGATGTCTTAAAAACTATGGTGCAATATGACACCTAGAAAATAATGGAGAAACTAGCATATACCGAATCCCTCCAGTGAACTGGAACTTTGCTGACAGTTTAATATAATAGGATGGTGGGCCTTTTATCAGCTTGTGAACTTGACTATTTAAATAAGACCTAAGAATCCTGCTGTCACAGAGCACACGCGGGGAAGCAGGGACCAGACCCTCGCCAGGGGCGCTCTCTGATCGCCGTCCCATCTGCGTTTGCCTCGAATTACTGTTGTGACTTTGGGCAAGGCGCTTAACAAACATTTCGGTTTCAGTTTTCTCAACCATAAAATGAGACTTTGACTAAATAAACTCCAGAGTGGCTTCTGGTGTTAAAACTCTATGTGTCATTTACTGTTAACGAGGCTGGGAAAGCTACTGGAATGTTCCATTTCAGATGCTCTGGAAGCATTCCTACTGGGGCGATAAGCTGCTCTCACTCCAAAGAAATACATATTGTTTCTGCGCCGCGGCTGACACGCCACAGCGGCTCTGCGGGAGGCCGCACTGCACCAACATCGACTGACGGCTGTGCAAACGGGAACGTGTAACACACTTGCAAAACTGCGCATCTCACTCCAGACGGAATTCGGCAATCATGCAAGTTAGGAACTCACTGCAAATTTCTAAATTGTGAGACAGTGTTATCACAATTTAAAGAGAATAAAAGCCCAAGCAATGCACCATCATTAGGCAGACGATTTGCCTACAAAGACATAATCTGATTAGCTGAACAGCTCCGTGCTTCCAAGGTGCAGCAGAAAACGTCCCAGTCTTTCACGGAACATACCCTCCACCCATTCTTAGGTTTGCTTTCAGTTCATCCAGGACCGGGGGTGGGGGCAGGAGGAGACTGCAGCATTCAGAGTTAGTTACTGGGTGAAAGTAGGAAAGGAAGGCTTCAGGGTGCTTCAGTGATCTGCGTGCACACAGCGAGGAGCCCCCTCAGATCTGATCCCCGGACGACCCTATACACGGGGCTTTCTCCTCTACGATCCCCTTAATTCCCCCCAACCCCAGAATTCCATAACTGAAACATTGATGGAAAACGGTTTTGAAAAAAGTGGCTCAAATTTGTTAAAATCACTAACCAGTTATTCATCATTCACGATTTCACGTATAGAGACATAGTATTTAGTGTATGTTTTAGAAGAAGTGAAAGGCTGCATATAAAATCTTCCGAGTTGGAAATATAAATGTTCTTATCTGTGGACAATCTGTAGTACCAGGATGCGTGATTGTGTAACAAAAATACTGTAATTAGCAGTATGCTGAGAACCTTCAGAATAGCTATCGGAATAACACACAATAAGGAGTATTTTTAGTGCACTGACTAGAATCGTTCTAGAGCACAAGTTCCAAAATATCCAAAGGCTGCATGTGAAGCAGTCCTAGCAAGGAAATGCACTGTTAATAGACTCTGAGCCTTCAGTCCACCTAGAACGTCATTTAAAAACCACCTGCTAAGTGACATGTGAAATCAAGGCCTTTACTATAACTTTAAAACAGGTCAGCCAATTAGTGTAACTGCTAAGAACAGTGTTTCAGCCTTGCCACACTTTTCTTGCCAGAAGCAGCCGAGATCCGTGACCGAGGCAGGTGGCCAGCAGGTGTGCATCAGTTTGGACACCCCCCCCCTCACTCCCACTGAAACCCAAGGTGCCCACTTCCTCTTCGCCCTAGAGAAGGGGAACTGGGCCACGGCCGTGACCTGGACACTGCCCCTGCCCTGGGGAGGCCTGCTCTCACTGAAGCACCCCGAGAGCGTGAATGACGCAGAGGTGACAGAGAGGAATGGGCACATGTTCAGAGAAGGAATGATGCAAGTTCACCTGCTGCTGTCACGGTCGATACACGGAGAGGTGCGGCTGCAACAGAACACACACTTTAGCACAGAGAAGGATGGATACAGTGAAACATAAAGATCAGAGGTGACTCTCCACTGCACTTTACCATTTATACACCATACAGTATTCACCGAAAGGGGCGGAAATGCGAGTGAGATCCAGCTCTGTGCAGGCGCTGCGATGGGGAGCGCCCGGTCAGGGCCCTGGGGACGTCAGAAAGCCCCTGGGCCCCAACCTGCAGCCTTGCTCAGCTCGGGCTGTGTGGGTGCTGGCAAAGCCTAAGCGTGCAAGGAACTACCAGACACCCACGGGCACTATAATGACAGTCACAGTCCGATTGCATGGACACAGTTTTGTCCCCATGGCTTTTCATTCATACTCCAAATATTTTCATAATGATCGTAAAGCCCTGTGGGCGACTTGAGAAGAAATGCCAACAGAGAAGGCGCAATTTAAAGAACAGCTTCAATGACAAACAGCAGCATCAAGTACAAGGCAGAGTGGGTGACACGAACTACCTACGTCACAAAAAGCGGTGTGAACAAACGAGGTCAGGGCTTGTCCAGACCGTCCTTCTGGCTCCGGGCCGCGGCCCCCATACTGGTCACAGGGCCTGAACTGGCTCTGTAGCCCCAGCCTCCACCACCTTTTACCTGCATCTGCTCTTCCTCAAACCTCACACGTTTTCACACGCTTCACCTGTGTTTCATACACAACAGGATGTGTTTCATGGACCAGAAATGCAACCTGACAACACAGTTCTGCTACTTATAAAATCACTGTCTACACCCAGAAGAATCTACCTTCCCGTACCTTTACACAGCGCGGGTGTGGGAAACAGAGGAGTGTGACCAAATTAACTGCACTAGGCAGTCGGATAAATATTAATATTGTCAGACGGCAAACAGCCTTGATTCCCTTACATTTCAAAGGGCAACTTGCCCTGTTAGAGCGAGTATCTTCACTTTCTTGAATAGATTTAATTTTTTAGAGTGGTTTTAGGGTCACAGCAAAATTGTCTTTGACATGTTTTTATGAAAAAGAAGTCCTCTAAAAGATCACTTTCTTATGGACTTTTAGTCGCTATAACATCTTCTAGAGCATGACATGAAGAACTGACATTGTTGGCACGTGGCTGTCATTAATCAACTATAAAATAAAGACCTTTGGAAAGACTTTGAAAAGAATCACAGAACTAGTTAGGACTAGGAACTGTGTCTTCCGTCTGCCAACTCATTATGCAGTTATGAAATGGAGCCGAGCTATAAAAGGCAAGTTCTTGCCCAAGGTTATGTTGGCAGGACCGTGACTGTGACACTGGAAGTAACTGTTGGTCAGACTGTGAGCTGCACTGTCGGCCTTTCTTTCCCAGATGCTGTGTCTCTCAGGCGGTCAGACTTTGGACTCGCCCGTCCCTGTTCCTGGCAGGCCTGGCCATGTCACTGGGAACAGTACAGGTAAAAAGAAGTCACTGCTGCTGCTCTTACTAACCGACAATCCCACATGGAATCTAACGGGAGGCTACACACAAAAGTAGTGGCGTGCACATAAAAAAGCTCACTTTATTACCCTCTCCACCAAAAATCACTTTTTTCCTAACATTTTGGGCAGATCTTGAAGTGGCTTAAGAATTCACCCAATTAATTAACAACGGACTGACTCAGTTCCTTGAAAAATATGTAAAAACTGCTACTCAGGAACCTGGTGTGTAAGGAACAGAAGGCCAGGCAGGAGCCGGTTACACATCATGAGGGGACACACCTTATTCGTGTGCGTGAATCACAGCTCGGTGGCTCTCACGCATGCGGCAGTCAGGGCCAGTGCGTGCCTAGCGGGAGTCGCTGTACTGCTGTAGCCACTGGCTGCACGGCTTGCTCAGATCCTGCCACAGACTCCGCCAGATGACACGTGCCTGGTAGCACGCGGGGAGCCCCACGTGGTGCCGTCGTTCAGATGAGCCACAATGTGCCCCGCTCAACTGCCCAGGGACTTGAGGGCAGTCTGGGAGACGCACAGGGACAGGAAGTACCGAGCACGGCAGTCCACTGAGGGCTGACTCGTCTTAGGCAAAATGCCAATCGTGTAAGGAGCCTGTAATCCTTTAACGTTCACCTTCCACACAAGTACCCTGAAACGCGGACATTTTCCGTGATGTGCCCAGGTCACACCCTGAGTGTCAGGGCCAGGACCTGGGTCGGGATCGGTCTGCTCTGACGACAGCCACCAGTCTTGCTCTCACAGGCTGTCTTCTGACCGCACATACCCACACACGGGTGCGTGTCCTAAGGGCCGGGACAGCACCCGGTTTTCCTTGGTGCCTGGCCCAGGCTTGGGACTTGTAGACTGGGACCGTGTGTAAGGAATGAGCACTGAGTGAACGGGAGAAAAAAAGCACGTGAGGGAACCAGGTGTGTGCTACTGAGCCAGGTCTCCCAGCAATGGAAGCTTCGGTAACAGTCACTCCTTTCTAACGGTGCCTACGAAACATATACTCGTACGTCCGGCCTACAGGCGCTGGTAGAAGTCACTGATGCCACAGCCCAACAACACAGGCTCTGCTGTGACTGGGCGGGCGGGGGCCTGGCATTAGGCGCCACTTTAAAGCCCAGGTACTTGAACGTATAGACAGAGTTGAGATTTCTTAGAGTCAGTGATCATATTTGACATTCATGGAAAACCTGGCTGACTAGAGACTGAGATTTTAAAGATCTTACCTTCACATGTGGTTACTCTTTAACCCCTGAACACTCAACACTCTGATTCTTTCGTAACCCAGCAATGAGCAGCCCGTCACCTTCTGCCTAAGACAACGCCCCCCTTGCAGGTGGGATATGGATTTCGCCTGCTGCATGTGCTGCTGGATTCTGAGCTCTCCTTCAACACTCTAGGCCCACCTCTTCCTTTTTCTCATCGTGGCTCCGAAATTTACTAGCAGCAGCACATTTGCTGAATCGAGAAGGTGAGTGGGGACGCGTGCAGACTCGAGCCCCCTTCTTGGAATCCCCACTTCAGAGAGCACGTGAACTCCTGTCCTGTGTGTGGGACTCACATTTCTGTAAACTTCATTTTAAATGCACTGACACGTGAGAAAAGGCATCTAGTAACAAGGCAGGCAATCTCCATAAACAGAACTTTTTAGAAAGCAAATGGTCTTGCCCCTCCTTTTTAGATATTGTTTTTAAAAATAATTTTTATTTTACAGCTGACATGTAGGCCATCTTAAAGGCAAACTGTGAACATTCATGAGACCACTGGTATCTACCTGCTAGTTAAATAGCAAGATGTCTGACGCAATTTGACCAGCTATTTTAAAAGCAGTTTTCCCATGCTGAATCCAGCCTTTTCCACTGGTCTGTCTGTGCAGACAGAGTCCATGGGGGGTGGGTGCAGCCACGTTATTTACAAGTTGAAAGCCAGGCCACTTCCCCTGTAAGCTAGGCACCAGCTCCAGCCACGGGACAAAGCTGTGGTTTTCACACTCATCTGTTTTTACCCTTGACCTGGATACTGGACACTGACGTACTTACCCTGAGTGAATAGGGCTGGAAGAAAGGGCCACGTTGTCCAAAGGCTCAGCGCCCCAGCTGAGGCGGTAAGAGTTCCTTTCTGCCTCCTTGGCGAGAGCCGATACCTAAACACAAAGGCCATGGGTTCAGTCCAAGTGCTTTTGCTTCCACTCAATGAGAATATAATCAGCTCTAAAAAGTGGTGTCACAGAAAGGTGGTGGTGTTACCTGGAAGAGCTTCCACTTAAAGGCATAAGACCAGGCACTTAAATTGTGCCTTCATAACATGTTTCCACTTAAGCTACGTTACTGGTACAAGATCGCATTTGTGTGATTGTCTTAGAAGAGAGCAGTCACTCATGGAACTGTTATGTCCAACTGATAAAGTCACAGCTAACAGCAACGCATCCGTGACAGACTCCACGTCTCTCCTGATAGGTAACAGTGCTAAATATTCAGAGATGTAATTTAACCTGCACCTGTTTTCTCATAGCTTAAATGCATCCTACCTCACACTTTTCCCTTTAATAGACATTTCATAAAGGAAATGATTTGTATATAATCTCCACGGAAGAATTCGGAATAGCTGAAGAAACAAGCAGCAGATTATTTTAGAAAACTTCTGCTCATGGAAAAGTCGAGTGAAAGCTTTTCATGTTTTAGAAAACCCGCAGATCTCGCACCCTACTTGTCAGTGAGTTACGATGATCATTTGTTTAGAGTAAAACACTTTCTCTGGACATTTCCAGCATCAGGCCATGTTCACAAGCTCGCCAAACAGAAACATGAAGGCAGAGTGACGTACCTGGTGGCTTGGGATGAGGACGGCATCGTCCGTCACGGCACTGTCCCTCAGGTAGGAGGCATGGCCCAGCGGGTGAGACCTGTCGGAACTGAAGGACCGGAGGCTGGTGGGGTGGCAGGAGGCCATGGTCACATGCCCACAGTGACGAGGGGTGGGAGGATGGAAGGGTGAGCCGAGCAGGAGAGTGAAGAGAGGGAGCTATTAGCCACCGTCCAGCTTCCAGGGGACACAGCTGCGAGGCGGCAGGGGACACGGTCCCAGTGCCACCCTGCCTCTCTGTCCAGGCGTCGCACTAATACCTTTCGACTGGCTCCTACCACTCACTGCCAGGGGCACCAGGGAACACACAGGTAGAATCTGATACTCCTAATCTGATTCATTTTCTTCCCAGAAAGGTTTGAAACCAGTGGCTGTCGCTCACTAACTGCCAACCCAAGTGACACACAGGAAACAATTCCAAGGCAGATCGCTTCAATCTGGGTTAAATGTCAATCTCCCCGCAACTCAGGAAAATACTTGCGGGAGAGAGCCAGCCTCAGAGGGAATAGGAGGGAAGGCAGGTTTTGGGCCCCCCATTTTCGCTCCTCTCCGCCCTGTCCTCCCGTCCAGCTGTGACTGACTCAGTGTGGGTGACGCCCCTGGAAGGTGCACAGGGCAATGGGCTGAGGCCACGCGCATGCTTCCTGAGGAAGTGGGTCCTCATGTTTGTCTCCGGTGTCCCCAGCGGGGCTGCAGCCGGGGACAGTGCTGCTCCCGTCTGTCCTGTGTGATGACGAAGCAGCAGTGTGCCGGTTGCCGTGGCGATGACACACATCGCACAGCGGCCGTGTGTGAGCGCCGCCAGAGCAGGCACAGCCGCCAGCACAAAGCAAACGCCACGACACTGACCAAACGAGGCTTCAGCACGGGCTCTAGGCCTTCAGAATCAATGTTTTTGTTGTGATCTGAATTTCAAAGTTCCGCATGATACACCCAAATGTGATGGGCAAAACTTGACATCCGCACAGATGCAAGTTCATTCCTTCCTAACCAGTTTTTACATGCATTTAATTGACAAATAGATTGACTGCTCAAATAAGCTATATTTTATGCATGTCAGCCCCAGAATTGAAATTCTCCATTCAGAATATCAGCCCAAAGCCCACAGGGGACGACGACGAGATACACAAGCTCTCACCACGGCACAGAAGCAAAGGCTGGTGGGAGCTCGGCCAGTGAGAGCTGCAGAATTATGGACTAAAATCAAGTTAGCATCGTTGTCCGCAGAAACTACCTTCACTTTGCAAACACACCCACTTCTGGAAGCCACACACTGGCACTGGTGTCGCCAGCCCAGCTGTCTCTGAGGGAGTCGCCCTGGTGGCCAGTCCGTGGTACTTCCAGCCTGTCTCCCTGCCTGCTGTGCTTTCTGCCTCCAGAGGGCAGCGACATGAATCAAAGGAGTTGATTATCGCCTCCTGTGTGTTTACACCTGCATACACCTGCGTTTTTCTAACAACGTGAAACGTGAACAGAACGTGGGGATTCATTACTTTACATCACAGGGCTCTTGGAGGACACTGAGGGTTGAGCCAGCTGCTGCGGGAGCGTCCAGTCGGCTGGTAAAGCAGCCACGGGTTCGGCCTAGCGGTGAGAGGCCGCTTCCATCGTGGCTGGTTCTACTGTCGTGCAGTGGGATTTGGATGGTGCACTTTCTAAACGAACTGCAGGCTACTGAGAGTAACCTGGGCCTGACCCTGAATCTGAGGATGGGCCACTGATAAAATTATTGTGGGAAAGGGTCTTTAATCTCAGCAAATCCTGTCTCAATTAGGGGAATGAACAATTTCTTTTCCTGCTTTAAACCACAAAGATAGCTTAGACCCAGTTGTGTGTATTCTGTGCCAACAGCACTAAATCAACAGCTCTTAAATTCTCTTCTCCTTTATTTTGTGTTAAACTAGGCCAAGAGACAGGAAACAGGAGAGTCACGCGTTGACATGGTAAGGCTGTCTACGCGCTCAATGGCCCCCATCACGTTCTGCGGGGCTCCATCATTAGTTACGGAATCTCTTCCCATGCTTCAGAACTCCAGACTGTGCCTTCACACACGTTAAGTGCCAGATTTACGTACATGAACAGCACATGACTGAGAGGCATTGGGGTGCAGGACAAGAAGTGGAGATGCCGTCACTAGGTAGAACTGGCCCTTACACGCAGCACGGGAACATGGAGACACGGGTGTCCAAGGGAAGGGGAGTGCAGCGTGGATGGGAACGACTGATGGTAAACAACGGCACCTCAGCTAGGACCTCGCCATGTGGCTGCTGCCATTGGAAATGGCAGCCAGGTCTCCACCGCCTCCCCCAGTGACACACCCTGACTGGGTGGGTGTCTCTGTTTTAGGAAGGGGGTATCAAGGAGCTCATCTGGGTGACAACGTAAAGCCATGTTCTGTAATCCATGTGTCGTAATAACGTGGACTTCTGGGTCTGTCTCCCAACTGGTTTTGAAGCAGGAGGGGCATAGGATGCTGGTGTTGCTGTTTGTCTTCCCTCAAGCCCCACCAGGAAAGAAATACAGAGAGAGAAGAAAGGAAAGAAACAGACAAGGTGACTTATGACCAGAAAAAGGAGATTAGAGTGCAGAGACAGACACCAGAGTGCAGACAGAGAGGGAAAAGACGGCGGGACAACGAATGCATTGGAACCATCTGCCTCAGTATCTCCACCCGTGTGATTTTATTCTAGCTCATTCTGCTTACTGCCTTCTAAAGTGCTAATTATTTGAGCAATGTTTATAGTTTCTCATTGCCCTGTTTTCTACGATGTTATAGAACCTACTGAAATGAAATAAAGGTAGAATATTCCAACAGTAGAGAATTACTGTCTGAAGCAATAATGACCAGCACAAAAGTCTGAAACAATTCAAGTCTCTGGCTCAGAAACTGTCCACTTGATTTAAAACATTACAGACAAGTTTAAATGTTTTGCAATAGATGGGCCATTGTTTTCATTAAGTCAGAGGTCGAGCTGTTCAGTTAATAAATCCACAGGAATATAAATTCTTACTCGCAGTTCAGCTAAGATTTGCCGGAAGTGTTGTGATGGTTTTAAATTTATACTTTTTTTCACTACAATACACTGCTTTATCGACACACATTAGGTTGCATCAAAGTCTATAATTTCACTGAAAAGTATAATAATTACTACCTTAGCAAGTTGCGACATTCATTAGATGTTCAATCAATGGAGTTCTCAAACCCTACTGAACAAATAAACATTGAAAAAGTTTCAATGTGTTTGTTCTCATATATGGAGAAGCTTCTGTGGTTCACTGCTAGTTAGTATTTTAAATTGAATTTGGATAGCGTTTTAAATTTGTAAGCAACAGCAAAATAATTTGGACACAAAATCCACCTAATCAGAAGTCGGTTGTGGTTTTATTCAACATATGTTGAACTGCACTGTTTTCGTTCTTCTGCTTCCAGGTACACGTTATGGAGCACAATCATTTTTCCCTCATCTCCAAAGACACCAGGCTAATGAGGTGTGTTTCCGGGACGCCACGCTAACGTCCCATCCACCACAAGAGGGAGCTGTGATGGCCAAAGTCAGGCCTGGGCAGGTCCTAGACGTTCTTTCTAGTAACATAGTCTCCCTTCTAGCTGAAATAGTTATTCAACTTAATACATAAAAATCCTAATTTGAGAATAAATCCATAATTCTAGAATATAAGCATGCCTGCCAACACACACACAGAGACACACACACTTGCTGGGCAGTGAGCGGGGAAATGGATGGACCAGGAAGGTCATGTTTTCATGCCATGTAAACCTACCTGGGCATGGTACTATTGAAAGCGTACCAAATAAAGAAATCGTGAAAAGGTAAAATGGTTACTGAAAAAGGTAACATACTGAATTGTCTAAGCAAAATAGAAAATAAGGAAATAAAACAAACAAGAGAACCATGGCAATGCGATGCTGACTGTGATTCCGTCCTGGTGCTCTAGAAATGCAAGTGGGGACCTGGGGAACAGATCGGGCCTTGCTTGTTTCATTCCCTGGTCCTGAGGTGCTGAGGGGAGAATCAGCAAACCACTGCCCCGTTTTACAGAAAGCATTGTTCTAAAGTCTTTCTCAACCTAAGTGCTTTGATAGAAGAGGCAAATAGCAGATCAAGCACTTGCTCTGAACAGAAGAGACCACACGGGACAGAAAGGCTTGTTGGCTGATGACAGTAACATGGCTATTCACAGATTATTACGAACTGGTGCAAAGCCATAAACATCCATTATACTGAAATCTGAAGTCTTTTAAGAGTCTCAGATTGTGCGCCAACATTCAATACACAGAACCCTGGGCCGGTTGGTTACCAGTCCCCCAGGAGCTGGTCCTTTTGCACCCAGACCCACGACACCCCCCCTCTGTGTCAGTCACTGGAGCCAGGGAGTCCATCCAACCTCCCCGCTGCTTCACCCAGCCTGTGATGGCCATCGGTCAGTTTTACCTCCTAGCTGTGTTCTCTAGCCTGTCACTTCTCAAACTGTCCCACGACTACCAGCACCAAGTCTCTAATATCAGCTCACATCCCTGCAGTGGTTTCTCATACGGTAGAAATGGCCAGGTCTAGCATTTGACAACTCTCCTCCAACCCGGGCTCATCTCACTGTCCGAGGGATCCCCACATACAGACACGACCCTTCCCTCACACTCACACCCCAGCACCACGCACCATCCCATGTGTCCCAGGAAAGCCTGAGCCTCTGGCTCAGCCCACCAGCAGTCCCAGGGGCCCAGTCTTTCTCCCACCCCATCGGACCATGGGTTTAGCCAAGGTACCTGGGCATGTCTGCTCCCCCAGCACCTACCACAAGGCAGCCCAGAAAGGCACTTACTACGTGCACCACACTGAATTGTTAAAAAAAAGGGAGGAGGGGCATTCGTGCTCAAGGAAGTCCAAGGAAAGTTTGCTTTTGCTAATTACCATTTAGAATTGACTACTCATTAGGGTATTTATTTCGTAGACTCCAAATATGCTGGGTACAGCTTATCACAGAGCCAAGATGAAACCTGCAAGCACGATATCACCAAGTAGTGAAAGGCATTACACACTATCGACAACTTGGCAGCCATACTTTTCAGGAGGAACCATGGAACGTTCTCATTCAGTTTGCCTCAGAAAACAACAAAGGTCAGTTGGGCTAGTTAGTAAGAACCCCAAATAACACTGATCTGGTATTTCAGAATGTCACACAAACCCCCAGGCTTGTCCCTAAAACCTGGGCTCCGTCAGACCTGGCTCAGACCACTCCCTGGATCCAGGCTCTTGGGAGGTTATGTCCTGGTTCCTCTGAATTCCCTCTCTTTTAATCCTTCTACTCACAGAAATTATAGCACTGACAATAAAACCCCTAGGGACTGGAAGCGTCTGTAACTGCCACTCAGCCACAGTGCCCATAGGGCAAAACTGCCCTTCCCATCGGCCTAGAGGAGAAAGTGGCAGGTGATTCAAGACACCTGTTTAAGGGGAGCGTTCTTCATTCATCGTGGCTCTGCTTCCTGCTACTTGTTTGACTTCCACTAAGTTATGAATCTCTCTAGGCTTCAGTTTCCCATTCTTTAAAATGGGCACATAAAGATGCCAGAGACGGCAGTAAGAGAACTGCTGACTGCTGAGAGGGGTGAGTTACCTGTCAGGTGTCGCTAACTGTGTCTGCCTGTCCCACTACCATCATGAACAAGTGCTTCACTCACGCCTGGCTGACATCAAGTGTGAGCTTCACGTGAATACCTGTCAGAGCGTCCTCCCTCCAAACTGTACCGCAGGTAATTCATACCATCCAGGAACTGACTGCTGGGCAGAGAGTCATCGCCCAGCTCTCTTAGGTCCTCAGGCCGGAGGTACTCCCCCCCGTCACCTGTCATCGTGTCGTCACCTGGAAACAATTGGGAGACGGAGAATTACTCGTTAAATGTGCTGTCAGGTACGAACATGATCATGGCTGCAAACGTCCGCGTGTTACACCGACACCGCGAGACATCGCACTGGGAGGGAACAGAACACGTGCACTGCAAACGTGGTCCAACTTAAGAGGGGCGACATTTGGCCGAGTTCCTGTTACTTCCCAAGAAGAACAATTACCTGGGCTGTGAACCTCTATTCAGTTCCCTCTGCTCGTTCCTTTGTCACGACAGCTGTTGGTAGCTTATACTATTTAACCTAACGTGTGTGTTCGCTCACTAAGGAGGATGTAACAGGCTCAGCGTCCCAGGCAGGTAACAATGTATTAAACATCAAACATCCAGTATGGGGTGTTGGTCAACTTTCAGGACCAACAAGGTGCAAGGAGGGAGACATCACTTTAGGGTGGTGCAGTGGGCTCCGTGGTGCCCCCCAATTCATGTCCCCTGGGAAGCCCAGGACGCGGGCTTGTGTGGAGACAGGGTCTGTACAGGTGTAATTAAGGTGAGCACGGAGGTGAGACCGCAGTGGCTGCAAGACAAAAAGGATTCCTCCCCAGAGCCTCAGAGGTTAGTCCTGCCACGGACTTCTGGCCTCCAGAACTGCGAGAGAATAAATCTGAGCCACCGAGTTGGTGGTGATTTGTGGGGGTGCCCTGGGGAACCCCAGCAAAGTGGACGAGGAACCACTGAACGAGTTGCCCTGGTCATCTGCTGGCTGCACCTGATGGGTGGATATCACGGGATTCAGGAGAGAGGCTCGGGAGTACGGGGTAGTGGAGGGCAGTGACAGCGGTAAGAGCGAAAGAGGGACCCGTGTAACTACTAGAGAACGCGCAGTGAAACTGGCAGCAGGAAGTGTTCAGGGAGGTGAGCAGCGGAAAACCCAGGAAGGGAGCTGGCGTCTGAACACAGCACGGGGCCGGGAGGGTCAGCGTTCACACCAGCCTCTCAGGCCGTGCTTCTTCCATCACTCCCTCCTTCCTGAGCAACCTGTAAACCTTTACGTAGGAGTGTTTTCATGAGTCAAATAAGTTGGCGTCCCCTTTCATTCAATTCTGGGGAAAAATATTCTAAGATCCATTCTAAGAACTGGCTTAGCAAAACTCAGGTACTGTGTGGTTTGGCTGTAAGCCTAAATTATTATCAGGAAAAAATACACGAATTCTGTTAATATCTGGGAAGACTAAGGCTAGTCATATTTACGAAAAAGAGAAGGGAATGGTTGAAAGCAGGATCTATCATAAAATACAAGCCATACTTTATGGGTCCCGTGAGCAAAAGGCCTAAAAGGTTATTCGATGCCCAAGGCCTGCGTGAATACTCTCTCTCCCTCTCTCTGCCCCCAGCTGTGCTCCTCTGACCCACGCTCACCCCCGAGAATCCTTCAGAGTTGAGTGCCGCCTTCCAGCACCGAGTCCCCACGCCGCCCAGACGGCGCCCGCCACGGGCACAGCCCCCCGCACCGCGTCTTGTCCAGCTCCTGCTGCCAGCTGTCACCACACTCTCTGAGCAGCCCGGAAGGTCCCAAGGGACAAAGACAACTCAGAATAAACTCTGATGTCTTGGTTCTTAAAATCACTCAAAACTGCCTGAAAAAATAGGGCCTACATTTCAAGTGTTCTGTCTTACTCCTCCCTTCTCTCCCTCTGGTCAACCCTTGGGAGGAAAAGCAGACTTATTATGGTGAGGGGAGGAAGAGGACTCAAAAAAGAAAAGAAAACAGTGGTCCCCAGGCTGGGGGACGCCCCGTCTGGGGCGCCTGGCCCAGTGGCAGCAGCTTCCCCTTGTGGACACAGACTCAGCTCCTCTCTTGTGAGCATAGAATCTTAGTAGAAGAGAGAGAGAGAGCAAGTGGAAGGGTGCATTTTAATCAAGTACATCAAATTTTGTGACTGGTGACACATGGAGGGACAATTTAAAACCTCGGCCTGCACTGAGGCCACGAGATGGTGGTGCGCTTTACACCGTCTCTCCTTAAGCTCTCCATCACAGTCCCCTCCTAGGCTCAGCGTCACTGACTGTGAGCTTCAGGGTTCTGGAGACACCTGCCTGGCCTCAGGTTATGGCCTCATGTCTTGATTATGTCTCAGAGAGAATCGGCCCAGAGACACAACGTCCTCAAGTGCTGGTCAGGGGCCAGGTGCTAGCCCAGCGCTGGGACAGGCCGAAAGGCGCACGTCTGCACGTCCCTCTCGCTGGTGCCACAGTCTCCCGCCAGCACACCTGTGCATACAGCACTCTACTCAGTATGCCCGCAGGGTGAGTGGCAAAGCACAAGTGCCTGGGAAACTCGCAGAATGCGAAAAATCAGTTGGGGAAAAACCAAAACCGCCCAAGTTGGCCCATAACTAGGAAATTCTGCATAAGCTCAAACTTCAAATGTTTTCAAAAACTAACAGGCCTATCCTTGCCCCGTTCTCAGGAGGCGGGGGATTTCCTGGGCCCCCCCACGAGCCTAACCCTGCCATAGGATCCAAACCTTTCCCCACCTTCCCGGATGCCTGGTCTGCAGGCCCTTCACCTTCAGCCCGCCCCGTCAGCCCTTCTTCCCACAGGAAAAACACCGTGTCTCTGCCGTCTGTGAAACACAGGAACTCCCCGCCAGACTCCTTCGTCTCACATGGATTCCTCTCCATCCCCCAGGCAAACCCATGAAACAGATGCTTGCTGACTTGATAAGTTAACCAGAGGCCAAGAGGTGATTTCTGCTGTGGAAAACTACCCTCCTGACTTTCTCTGACCCAAATCTCTGCTGGTGCCCCCCTACCTCACCAGAAGCCTTTCCTCACCTGGAAAACAAATGAGGGGAAACCCACAGCCTACGGTGGAATCTCACACGGTGCAAGGAGGCCTAGAGGACACACTGCAATGGTCAAGACATGGAAGCAACAGGTGTACGTCGGCGGATGGATGGATACAGAAAAGGTGTGCACACACCGTGGAATAGTACAAAGACATGAAAAAGAATGAGATCTGACCATTTGGGACACGGATGGACCTAGAGGGTACTGTGCTGAATGAAATTTGTCAGACAGAGAAAGACAAATATTGTATGATCTCACTTACATGTGAAATCTAAATTTAAAAAATAAACATCAAAGTCATAGACACAGAAAACAGATTGGTGGCTGCTGGGGGCAAGGGAGGGGGAGAAACGGTGAACTGCCTTTTTCTGACTTTAAATGAACTGAACAAAAATCGGTTCTAAACGAGACCCTGCATCCTGGCCTGTGGGTGTTTTGGGGAGGCCTTCTCGCCCTCAGACGTGCCTTCCTTCCACGCTTTCCCTAACACGCCTCAGCACACCCCTGCTGGTCTCGTCTCTGCAAACAACAGACTTCAGCATTTCAGTCATCAGTTGAAATCTTTACTATACCTTCATTTCCTAGGCTTCTCCGTTAAGAATTCCACATTCCACAACGGAGCCCACTACGTTTTAAGGCATCAGCCAAACAGAGTGACTGACCGTTGGGCCACTCTGACCTCGCACAACTTCCTGTCTCAGGACCTCCCACCTCCACTCCCTAAAACCTGCACCTCTCGCCCACCTCTGCGCACCCAGCACGTCCAGGAGCTGCGCCCGGCAGACAGGCAGAGCGACTGGGTGGCACCATCCTCTCGCCACGTGTGCCTCAGAGGCCTGCCCGGGCGGGGCTCAGCTCAGACACAGTTTGCACACAGCAGCGTCCCTTTCAGTCTCTGCTAACCCTGACGGCTGCACTCTGGCCAGTTAGCCTGACAGGACGTCCACCCTCGGCCTGGATGCTGTTCCGATACTGACCCACACAGTGCTCCTAATGCAGGCGGGACGTAAGGGTCCCGGGGAGCAGCGATGCCACCCAAACATGCGTGGCCACGGCCGTGGGTCCCAGGAAAACATGCTAACCACACAAAATGTCAAATTCCTTTTCAGTAATTCTTTGCACTAAAAATGTACTTCACAGCACTCAGATATATCCTACACATAACATGTCTTCAACTTGAAACTCTTCCTGGGAAAAATGTGTTAAATTTTTGGTTATCTCAAAAAATGGATGCTTCTCTCACCACAAAGGTCTTCTCAATCATTAGCCAATATTCCTCTCAGATCAAGAGTTCTTATCACTAATAACTTGTAATATATAATGGTTTCAATAAAAGTATACAGGATGCTACAGCTAGCGCTGACATTGCAACGGGCAGGTCCAAGAGGCTGTTTCATATAAATGGAATTCCCAGTGAATACTCTGAACGCAGAAGCTATCGGAATTCATTAACAATTATTTTGGGAATAAAGAACTATTTTTAAATGAAATAATTACACCTAATTTATATGATTTATAAATTTAGATTTTTCATGAGACAGGTTTGCTTAAACTGGGACCACGTCCTGTGGGACCTTCTGGCTGGAGGGACTATTTTACAGCATTCATTTTCCCTGGACGCTGAAGCTCCCCCTAAATAATGTTTAAAGATGATCTTTATTCCTCACTACCTTGGAAATTACCTCATTGTCCCATGACTATGAATTTAATATGTTTTGAACCACATCTTACACATCTCTCACCTAAGAGCGATAAATAAACTGCATTCAGTTCAAACAATCTGAGGTGTGAGCCTGTTCACACTAGTTCAATGTCAACTTACTAAAGAATTACGTTTTCTCTAAATTTGCATTCTAAGAAGAGATGTTCATTTGGAAAAATATTTACATAATGTTCATTAGATAATTTAAGTGTGTTAATACATCTCAGTAGTAGTTGCAAACCGTTATTAGAGTAAGTCACAGCTTCAAGCTCCCAAGTTAGTAAGACGCACACACTCAGATGCACGTCTGCACGTCTGCACACACACTACACACATCATTTCCAATCATTTCCAAAGACACAGTTAGTATCAGGTGCCCAGATTTCAATATAAAGCAAATTGCTTCTATCCAGGTAAGAAAAATCAAACGCAAAGCAAAGCTTTCACTCCAACGACTTCCTCTGACGGTACCTGAATCACTAAGTACTCCCCCGTCAAGACAGTGGTCACCAAACTGCTTAAAAGCTGTTCAATACATAAGTGAAAATGAGAAAGATGATCCCACAAAACAGAACACGGTGTGCACACAAGAATGTGGAAAGCTAGCTGCAAGTGTTCGGATGGAACACAGTATTAGCACCATCAGTACTAGAACTGCTGGCTTTGGCAACACTCTACTCACAGCAATACACTGACCCAACACTTGTTTGTTCTGCCCTGAGTTCTTAGAAAAGCCAACTCAACTCCATGCCGATCACCAACAGCTGAGTTAACAAACCGGTTCCAAATGAAGACGTGTCGTGTACAGCTGGGCTTGGCACCGAGCAGAGCTGAGAGAACCTGGAGGAATCCCTTCACGTTCGTCGGAACGTCAGCTCATGTCGGGCCTCACCGTCCTCCACGGCAGTAACATGCACACCTGGCCAGCAGCTGCACTCACACCTGACTGCACACTTATGTGCTGCCTTCGCCATCTGTTAGATGTTTTTGTTCAAGACAACTATTCTCGCTGAAATGGCAGTGGGAGCCCAGAACCCTGCTGTGGGGCCCAGGAGCCCCTGAGCTCCCTGCAGACAGCGGGCTTCTCGGAACCTTGAGAGCACCTGCTCGGCTAATGTTTACCAACTACCATGGGGGGGAGGGGGTATATTCTTTGATTCAGAATCCAGTGCTCATGTTGAATGTCTATGACCCCCTGCTGTGCTATTTCTAACCTCTTCTAATGTGCCTCTGGATTGAGAATGTATTCTGCATGCTGAACCCCTCAGCGGGCAGAGACTTCCTACAGCATTTATGGGTCCCCTCCAAGATCTTTCACTCTAAGGCATTGTAATAAAAATGAAATGTAACATAATTAAAACATGTTAATACAGCTGTGACTACAGGCAGCTATTTTGACTGATGGCCAACTTCCAGTTTCTTCCCCCTTCCCAGCCCTGTCAGCAGTAAGACATTAAAGACAATGGCTACTGCAAACACACCTGTCACAACCCTCCCTCCCCCAGTGGCCAGAGTCCCTGTCCTGAGACAAAGGTGAAGATGTGACCTTGCAGTTAAGACGCTATCACCCACAGCCACTGGCCAGCGCAGTGCGTGAACACAGGACAGCCCACCCGTGGGGACCAGGACAGACGCCGTACAAGATGGAACACGTCTCACCCTCTTCGTCAGAAACATCCAGCACCTCAGTCATCGTCTCAGGAACATTCAGCTTGTGTTTCTCAGTGATAGTCTGAAAAGAAAACACGCTCGAGTTAAACACGACGTCTCACAGAAAACTGAAAGCAGCCCATCGTGTAAGTGTGTGTTCTCGGAGCTCTTTGTCTCACTCGCTCTCACGAAAACCCACTTGTTCCTCCTGCAGAGAAAGGACCCAACTCTGGGGAAGTTGCACAAGACGAAGGTGACCACTTTGAGTCCCCATTTGAAAAATAACTCCTTTAGTGACATCGTTAACAACGAGTCATACCAAGAGGGCCACTTAATGTTTCCAGGGCTTCCCCGAAACAAACTGAGTAACATCTGCAGAAAAGCTTTAAAAAGAAGCAACAAGCATATGCAACGTACTGAAAACCAAGCCACTGGAAAGAAGTTGTAAACAACATGGAAGACATAAAATGGGCAAAAACATGACGTGTCTCGGGGACCAGAGGGGCCACGGGGGGACCCGTCATCCTCAGAGTATGGCTGGTGCTGAGCAGCCTGCAGGCTGCTCTCAGAGCCCACAGCCACTGCTGGCCGGTCCTGGCGTGGGGCGGCCAGGCTCTGGACTCTGGCTGCCTGGGCTCAAATTCTAACCTCCTCACTTATTAGCTGTGACACCTTGGCAAGTCCCCTTACTTCTGCGTGCCTCCATGTCCTCATCTGTAAAACGGGGATAATAATACCACTCACAAAATCCTTATGAAGATTAAATAGTATTTGTAGGAGCTCTAAGAACACTGCTTGGCACATGTTAATACTCAGTAAGCATTAGCGACCACAAATTATTATTCTTGTAATTCAATATTTCAGAATGAAGGGCCTCCGAACTGGGTCATTCAGGCTCTCGAGAAACACTGAGGCCCCTGCAGGCCAGGCACTATTTCAGACCCCAGGGTGCCACAGCGGGAAAGAAACGATAAAATCTGAATCTCGCGATGTTAAATATCACTTCAAGACAGCTGAGCCTCAAGTTCTTATCTCTGCTTTCTGCACTGACAGCGTATTACGTACATCGAGTGGCCCTGCTGTGAGAACTTTAGAAAAACACCTCGTCTCTCCAAATAAGAGTAAAGTTTGCCACTGCAGCCACTGAAATGCAGTGGGCAGGGTACCTAGGTTTTTAAGCTTTGCCACACAAATATGACAGACTTGTTCAAACGCTTGCTACGGCCCGATCGCCGACTCTATTCTTTCTAAAAGTATCAAATAAATCGATGATACAAAATTTGCAAAATACAGTTAACACTCACATTATGCCTAAATAGATTTCCTTTTGGGGGACACCAGTTAGAGAAGAGAAGACATGTAAAGAAGACACACAATAGGACAGAGCAAGTTCATTTTTCCAATTCCTAACCTACTTCACAAAAGAGTAAAACTCACAATGTAAAAGAAGAACCCAATGGTAAGAGGAAGAAAGCGAGACAGGGTCCCGTCAGGATGTGGAACCAATACAACCACCGTGTAGGCAGGGCAACGGTTTTCTCTTATCCCAGCGAAGCAGAAGGGCTGTTATGCCCGTAGCTGCTGGGGTGCTGCTCAGCTCAGCGGCTCGGGGAACACGGCACCAGGAGAGGAAAGCCCTGGGCCCTCAGAGGACTCCAGAGCTGGGAGTGGGGACCTGGCCATGTGCCTGATTTCAGACAGGCCACCTGAGACTTCCTTGAGGGGCAGGAGTTAGAAAGTGACTGCCCCGCATTTTAAATACGGATCTGTGGAAAGCCCTTCACTGCAGCTTTACTTGGGAGCCGGAGATGTCTCTCAACGTGGGCATGCAAGTTCTACGGTTTTGTGATATGAAGAATTTCTTTTCTTCCAGAACGTAAGCCCCACCCTCCGCCCCCATGCACAGGAGCTGCTGGTGGGGCGACATGTCTGCACCACTGTGACTCTTTGGCACAGAGCCCAGAACACAGTTCACACCCAATGAATGCTGGGGGCCTAAATCAGCGAGGGGAGGGGAAGAAAAGCAGGGCAGACAGCAAAAGGGGTGAGAGCTCACCACCCAGTGGTAAGTGGATGAAATGTACACACGTGAGCCAAGGTGACCGAAAGCAACTTCTAAGCACAGGTGTGCTTGGCCAGTCACTAAGGTTCACTCACCTGTGACGTGTACGTGGCTTCAAAGATGCCAAATAAAGACATGTAGGTGTAGGTCCCTAGTTTGGAGATTCTCTGGGTGTAAGTAAACGTGCAGTGAGACAAAGCCGCTGAGACGCAGCCACATGGAGATGCGGATGTTATGCTAGGTGGTGACCAGACTCGTCTTCCGCCTGCAGAATCTACAAGGGAGCGATCCTGTAAATCTTTACAAATGCTGTGGCACGTGGCCAAAGGTTTTAGATTCTGCTTCAGAAAACACGCGGTGCGACGCTCCCATCTAAACTCAGTCTGGCAGGCGTTACTAAATCGCTGTCCACATGAAACCAAGAGCACTGCATGGACCTGGCCGCATGTCTCCAGAGACGCACTGCGGCCCCGAGGCCCACGCATGTCCTTCTCACTCTCCCCTCCCACGAGGGCCCGGTGCTCTCCTCCAGCTGACCAGCCCTGGCCGCACCACTGCCACCGCCCCACCCACAACCAGGAACTCTGGTTCAGGGTCTCGTTGTGTCTGAACAGCAGCCCAGGCTCTTCTGTCTCTGCTTTTCCTCCACAGCAGCAACGAGAGAGCTGTAGTTCCCAAGTCCGTGTTTCAGGAGGAAGTTAGATGAGCAAATGCCTCAGCGGCATGCATCCCTCCCAGGGGGTGGCTTGGATGCCTCGCCCGACAGAGCGGCTTGGAGCTCGGGACCTGCCACCACCTGCTCTCCTCCCCTCCAGGTTCTCTGGCTCATGCTCGTGACCACTCTAAGGATCACCAGGTGAATTCAGAACAGGGAATCCGACATTTTAAGGATCTACTCTGTCAAGATACATAGTTTCCCTACTAAGTACATTCAATTTTCTTTTTGAGTAAGAAACACTCATCAAAAGTAGAGCAGAAGTCAGGCTGACTCGTTCTCACTGAGAAAGCACCTGACCAGCCAGGAGCACGGCAGGCTGTCGTCACCTCCGCCTAAGACCAGCTCACCCGCGGTGCCCTAGTGCTCTGGCAGCGGTGGGGTCACACCCAACCACAGCAAACAGGCAAAGGAGCAGAAAAAGAAGCTGAATATTATACAACTCCATTCACACATTTCACCTGGGTTGAGTGGGACCAAAGGAAGCTAAGACCCTGACTGTGAGCAAATGTGCTGATGTCTGCGCACTTCAACGTATGTTGTACAACAGTCACCAAAAGTAAAAGCCCAAAACATTGTGTGAGTGAGAAAGTATGTGGCTTGAAAATCAAAACCCAGAGCCGAGCTGGCTGCTCACGTACTCACCGTGGTGGTGGTGGTGACCTCCTCAGTCACGACCTTTAGGGTGTCGACCACGGAGATGTAGCCCAGACGCTTGGCGATGGCCAGGGCGGTGTTGCCATTCTGAAGAAGCAAGCGAGAGAGAGAGAGAGAGAGAGAGAGAGAGAGAGAGAGAGAGAGAGAGAGAGAGAGAGAGAAGCCAGGAGCCTGTGTGTGAGCCAGCAAGCTCACTAGCCAGCCCTGCCTCCAACACCAGCACAGCTCGGGAAAACCACTAGTTCTCACCATCACATCTGAGTCTGTCTTGGCAACTTCTCTAGACTAGAGCCCAGGTCACCATGGTAACACAACAAGTGGCTTCCGCCTGCTCTTTCCAGTGAGAAGCACCTGACGCTTTAACCCCTAGGTTGTCAGCCTCCACACACCATCCTGTGCTCGGCAGGACACGCCTCCAAACCCTGGCAAGTGCCAAGTGCACCAGTCCCTGTCCAGGGCCCTGGGCTGTCCCCAAACCCCCACAGCCCGGTTCCAATGCAGCCTGGCCCCTGGGGCTAATGGCACCACTTCCAGTACTTGTTACTGGCTCCCGTCTCAGAGCTCTGTCTGAGCAGCAGCCTCGCAAACTGTGGCCAGACGGTGGCTGCAGGCAGAGCCCTCTCCCAAGAGACTGAGTCCCTGAGTCCCGGGCAAACCCTCAGCCACGTCCCCCAGCTGGGTTCCCAGACACGGGCTTGTTTCAGGAATAGTGTGGGGCTCATACACCTGAAACAGCCTGACAGACGGCTGGAGGCAAAATGACAGCTCTGAAGCTGTCCTCCCTTGGGCACATGGTGACAAGGCGGGGCTCCCTGGAAAGGACAGTAAAGCTGGGGAAATACAAGGCAGCAGCGGGAAAGAGGGAGACCAGACATGAGATGGACGGACTCCATTAAAGGGGCCACAGACTGATTCCCCAGGAGCCGAGCAGGGCTGTGAGGACAGGACACGGGACGTCACTCACTCGTGGGGCCACCTGACGTAGGGGCTGACTCGAGGGCACGTGACAACAAAGGGGGCTGCTCGGGGGCAGCAGCAGGGCAGAGGAGGGGGCAGGGGAGCGGGCCGAGCCCCTTACCGCGGTGGTGGCATCTGGCCGGGCCCCGTGCTGCAGCAGTGTGTTGATGACATGCGTGTGGCCCTGCTGGGCGGCCTGATGCAAAGGCGTGTAGCCGTTCTGGGGTGGTGATGGGGGCACACATGCAGAGAAGAAGGAAGGACAGGTAGGTTAGCCTCCACGGGGAGCGTCACAGTCCCACTCGGCGTGGCCATTTAGAGGTGCGAGTCCCGCGGGAGCCTGCACTCAGGGTCCCCAGACAGACTTGCTCATGTGCGGCACCTGCCAATCACAGTGTCCGTGTTCTGGTCCCTTAGCGCAGGACACGGATGTGTGGACGGGCGGCTTCCGTGGGCAGGAGGTCTGGCACGGCCATGCGGCCACACTGTTCACCTGCACTGAATCCCTGCAGGCACACAGCACAGGTCCCAGTCACCTCCTGGCCACTTGTTTGGGGCCAGATAAGGCGCCTTACAGGTACTGTCTCTTTTAATGTTTATTATCCTGAAAATGAGGGTGCTCGGTACATAGTGGGTGTTCCATAAATACTGGGGGAATGGACAGACTGAATAATTGAGCATGTTCCCCAGTTTCAGAGATGATAACACTGAAGACAGCCGAGCCAAGTCTCTCCGCAGTCACTGTGGTTTCAGGTGTGGGGACGGTGACAGCCGATGTGCACAGGCGGCTTCACCATCTCCCTGCCCCAGCCCCGATCAAACCTCATGCAGCTATTTCAGGCCGAAGTGCCCTGGGCTCTGGTAAGTTCTGAGTGGTCTTCACCTTACACTTGTAAGGATGTAGGTCCCTTTTATGTAATATCACTGCTGCCTCGTGACCAACACAGCCTTTGCTTCCCCATGTACAGAAGTGCCAGCTGCAGGCACTGGTCTGCTCCGTACTGTCACTGTGCCGTCCTGTCGTGGGGATGTGCCCACATGTGACACACACGACAGTCTGACCAGCATCAGCTCTGCCGTGTGTGTGCGTCCCTGCCATGGAGGGAGCCCAGGAGCCTGTGGGGTGCAGACAGCACAGAGACCCTGCTGCTCAACCAGGCAGCCCGGGGACGCCGGGGGAGCGTAAAGAAAGGGGTCCCTCTGTGTCATGTCCCCAAGCTTCTGTGACTGAGTTCAGAACCAGACAAGTGCATTGGTTCCCAGGGCTGCTGACCACACGCCAGGCGCTCACAGAAGGCACTGCTGCTGAGGCACATGCCAGGGGCACATCCCTGCCTTGCAGCTCAGACCACACAAGTCCTCAGGGGACCCTGGGCCAGGAAAGTGTCCCATGAATGGATTTCCCAGGGAGGTTTCCAGCCCATCCTGCGAGGGGCCCCAGGCCCACCGCCCCCCAAATATCAGCACATCCCCAAACCCTCTGGCCCTCAATTTTCTCGTTTATAAAATGGAAATGGCCAAGATTTCAAGTTTTGTGAAGGATCAAATTTGTCTGTGAAATTTTTCTTTAGTTTATCTAAAGTTACACAAAATGCCAGCAAACGTCATTTTTTCTTTCTCATTGAAGAGCTTTATGACTTTTACACCATATTTTACAAAGAAAGTGTCCTCTGACATGCTGAAGTTCTAAACCTCTGCTGGGCATTATCACACAATTAATCAACTCTGTCTTCCTCAAGCTGATGTTACAGGGTTTCATTCTAATTTTAAGCAACTAACAGTCTCACAAAACAAGTTCACTTCTCCAATTTTGTGTGCCAGTCATGAACATTTGAATAGTAAAAACAAGAATTATATATTTTCATAGCAACAAATTTTGGTAACTATGGTTACATGTGAGATTCGAGGAAGAAAACCATTCTTTCTATAAAAATGTCATTCTACGTGAGAAAACTCTGAAGTGTTTTTTAGAAGAACATCCTTTGAGGTATGTGTCTGTCCTCTGAAGATACATGAAAAGACATATTTACTTCCAAAAGCAAATATAATCTACATAGTTCACTTTTTTTTTTTTTTTTTGCTGTCTTTTTTTTTTAGTTTCAGGTGCACAGGACAAAGCAAAACTTAGACGTTTATCATTTATATCCCTCACACTGTGTGAACCTCCCTCCCCCCATCCACTATCCCTCTGTACGTTCCCCAAATTAATTTTCAAAACCCCGTGGCCATCTTGTGGTTACCGACTATTTATTTATTTATTTATTTATTTATTTATTTATTTATTTATTTATTTATTTATTTTATTAAATTTATAAAAACTTGAAAAGTTAAAATGAAATTTTTCTCTCAACTGAATGCCCACCTGAATGCAGGGAACCCCAGAGAGCTTCCAAACATTACAACGATGTGACAATCGACACTTAACCAAAGACCACAGCAGACGCGTGTTCACGTGCTGCGCAGTCCCGTGCCTGGCTGCACGTTACCTTTCAGGAGAACACCTGAACTCCAACAAGGTCTGTCCTCAGCATGTGCGTGAGCTGACTCAGCGTAAGTGATGCTGACGCCTGAGAATTCAGACTGGAGCTTTCACACCAGCCTCAGAGTCCAATTTCGTGAGTGCTCAGAACCGCTCGGAGAGCAGGCAGTAGCTGTTCTCACGGGAGTCAGAGCAGACTCTGAACCTTGCGTCAGTATTATTGTTTATAATTTTAAAATTAACTTCTCTTTTTATTTGCTTACATACAGACACGATTTTGTTTCTGCTCAGAGGACAGAGAGACCGACTTCCACAACCTCTACGTGTCTGACAAGGAGCGTCTGGAAGGGTGACTAGAAGGTCCCGTGCGCCCGCTTCCTGGCAGGGGCTGGGGACGGCGGCCACAGGACCGAAAGCCACGTCAGCCACACGTCTCTGTGGAGCTGCAGCTAGCCTCTGCATTTCTCCTCCCCGTGACGCAATCGGAGCGCCCTGGAGCGCAGCGTTATGTGCGACCTGGCTTCAGACGCCAGCGGGGAGCGATCCCCTTCGTTATCCCAGAGAACCTGCAAGGCAAGCCCCACATCCCAGCACCTCACAGAGCACGACCACGCGATGCTCCGAGCATGACAGAGTCACAGGAGCAGTGGGGCTGCAAAGTGGTACAGCCACTGTGGCAAACAGCATGGCGTCTCCTGAAACAATTAAAGACAAACTGCCATCTGACCGAGCAACCTCTTTCTGGGTATTTATCCAAAGAAAACGAAAACACTAACTCAAAAAGATGCCTGCACCCCTACATTCACTGCAGCATTACTCACAGTAGTCGAGACATGGCACCCACCTAAGTGTCCGTGAATGGACGAATGGATGAAGAAACTGTCATCAACACACACACACACATGCAGGTGTGAGAAAAAACTGGTGGCTGCCAAAGGCAGCAGGTCGGGGGTGGGAGGAAAAATCAATGAGTGTTTTAATGCAAAAAAAAAAGAATTTAAAGGTTATATGACAGTGTTTCCAGTTTGCAACTCCCCTGCTATTGAGGGTGAGGGGCCCTTCCCTGAGGGGTGAGTAGGAGGGGATTAGGACATGCATCACCTTTTATGATGCATCACCAACAAAAACACAAAGAGACTGAAAAGTATGTGCTATGAATAAAAACGTCTTGTGAGTGAATTTTAAACAGCACTTCTGTTAGTCACAGGACAGTAATCATAAAATGTTCGAGCAGCAGGAGAGAGTGTCCTGGAGCGTGCTGTTCAAGGCTGGACAGGATTTAACAGTTAAAGGGGGGGCCTCTGGGGACGGGGTGCTCTGGGCAACATGGGGGTATTAGCTGGCAGAAAGTGAAGCATCAAGAGACAAGTTGTAGGGAGCTGTAGGGTGTCACCCATAAGTTACCTGGGGTCAGGCCACACGGTAGAGGCCGGAATGAATAGAAAGGGTAGATGGGGCCGGAAGCAGCAGTGTGGAATGAACGTCAGGGAGGAGAATGGACGACAACGCGTCAGGCCCTGCAGCCCCGTGGCCCAGGACAGAGTTCCACGGCAGGTCAGAGAGCTGGCCTAAGGCAGAGCCTGGCTCTCAATTCTGATTCTGCCATTAATACTCTGTGACCTTAGGTAAGTTATTTAAACTCACGGTGTGAAACAGACATGTGACAACGTGACCATGACATTCTTTAGGGACTGTATGATTTAATATCCGTAAAGTTATACATAATCTACGTATGACACATAGCGTGCACTTAATGACTGTTAGTTTTGAAACAAGAAGGGCTAGGCCACCTGCCTATATTTCCCCACGGAGGGGACTGGGGATGGGGCCCAAGGCCCTGAAACAAAGGGACGCGGTCGGAACATGGGTGTTCTGGCAGGTCCCTCTGTGCCGGCAGAAAGGGCTTCTCTAACTTTGTCACAGAAGGTATGAAGCCAGCCTGCATGGCTGTCCCAGGTGACAGGAGTGAAAGTATCACACAGCCCACATGCTACATCCCCCTCCAGCGACTTTATGAGAAACACACTGTGGCACATGAGCCAGGGGAGCAGCCACGTGGCTGAGCCCTCGTGTTGACAGAAATGAAATCGGAACAAGTATTTACCTTGGTCTTTGCGTTGACGTTTGCTCCGTGCTTCAGAAGGAAGTTGACCATTTTCACATTTCCATAGTGACAAGCCACAATTAAAGGAGTGTAACCAAGCTGTAAAGAACAACAAACATGTAGAGGACAAGTGCAGTGCTTCATACTTGAGGGTAGAGAGGTGACGCAGGGTGGACACAAATTCCACCTGCTGTACACAAGTTACTTAGCAGATTGTGTGTGTCCTATGGATACAAAGCAGGGTCGCAGCAGACCCAGGAAACAGGACTTAACGCTAGGAAAGGCCAGCTGATCTGACAAGGACCACGAGATACATAAATGACAGGACTGCAGACGGGAGGACAGATGAGTTGTAGGAGAATCCAGAGGAGACTTGTGAAAAATGGAGCTCAGGTGGGCGTGAGGGATGTCACGGCACAGAGAAGGAAAAGCCATTTCACCCGGGACGTGGGGACAGGTGTGTCCTCTTGACTGGCTGAGCAAGAGGCAGATGGTAGCTTCTGCCTGCATGGCCGGGTCTGCCTGCAGGGGCCCTGAGTCCACGCTGACCACTGGACCCAGCAGAAAGGGGACCCAGGGAACAGGACCCAGGGAACTCGGCCTGGGAACACGACAGGCAAGACTGGTTCAGAATGGACTCTTGGGGGAACCCTGGACTTGGGGTGACCTGTTGGGGCCACTGGGCGTCACCCAGACCGTGAAAGTACCTTCGTGTGGGCGTCCCTGTCAGCGCCGTGCTTGGTGAGAATGTCGGCCACGTTCACTTTATCTTCCTGGGCGGCGAGGTGTAAGGCAGTGAGACCGCTCTACGGAGAAAGGGGGGCAAAGGGCGCCTTTCAGGAGGAAAACACACTGTGTCCTGGACGCCAGGTCCTGAAAAGAGCCGGAGTCACAGCCTCTCCCCAGAAAGCACAGCGGAAACTGAGGGCAAACCCTCCGTGGGACTGACTTGCCACCCGAGACGGGTTCTCTGAGTCAATCAACACTCACAAATCATATTTTCTACACTGGGAGCCAACTGAAAAACAACTCAGAGACTGAGCGTCCAGACAAGCCATTCCAACCCATCTGTGCCTCCTGCTGAGCCCATGTACTCACTGCACTACTTGCCCAACCAACCCTTCCTCCCCTTATAAGCAGAGCACTAACCTACGTTGTCAGCAACAAATGTCGCATCGACGTACAAAATGTACAGTGACAAGAAATGAGTTCGCAATGGTTTCTCCAGCACCCAAAGATAGCACACTGCTTTCTGGGTTCCTGCAAATGCTCAAGAAAAACTTACCCCATCACGTACATGTATGTAGAGCATAAGTTGGCCAGTTTTGTGTAAAATGCTTGGCATGTACACATCAAGTAATGACTTTAATTAACTGAATATGCAAGTACAGATAAAAACTGACAAAGGACGAAAGAATAGAGAATGGGCGTGGCTTATTCAGTTGAAGCCACCATCTGGCAGCCTCACCACATGGGCACGTAGCTTCTATGAAGGAAAACTGCAGTTTAAAGAGTATCGTTAAAGCCTGTCACCTGTGTCTCCCAGGTGCTTTCTGAGCCCGTTCATTCACCAGGAGGTTTCCCAGCCCCTGGAGCGTGTCAGTAGACATGTGCTGCTGCCTTGGAGCCCGCACTCCAGCTCAACGTCCCCCGCACCATGGCTTCCTGTCCCCTCTCCCGGTGTGTCCCCTCTCCTGACTGTGCAGCGTCCTTGCCTCTGGTGTAGACCCCCACCCAGCGCACATCCCGTCAGACCCGGCAGGTGTCGCGCGTGGCTTTGCAGGCCTCTCGCCTACAGTCAGGGGAGGCCGAGCCCCAGCCTTCGGCATTCACGGCCCTCACCGTGTGCCACCTCCAGACACCAGCAGGTTCTCCGACCTCTGAACGTGAGTGCTGCCCAGAGAGAAGAGCATCCTCCTCTCACAGCTGGGGCTTTAAATGTTATGAAGCCATGGGACTGGGTGAGGGATGTGGTGTCCTTTCTCCATCACACTTCCTAGTGACCAGTAAGCATTTGGAGAGCAGGACATTACTGCTCAGTGGTCTTAAACTGGAAAAGAACATACACACTTTTTCAAAAGCAAGGAGGAAACGTATTAATGGTTTTGCTGATCACCTGCGATACCTGTACAGTTGCAGCTGGTTTCAGGGAGTATGTAGAGTGTAAGACAGACAGACAGACAGACACATATTCTTGTAAAAATCGAAGCAGAGCTACGTGTGACAGTATCTTTCTCCTACATCCCTGACTGTTGTTCTATTAGTGTGCGTATCCACAGCGGCCTGTCTCTGGAAAAGGTGAGATGCCTGAGGCACCTTATTAACTCATTCTCCGACCTCCACCACCCATGCCAACTGGAAGCAGGCTCAGAATCCATATTTCACTGCGTCTGCTGCGCCCCACCCCCACCCCATCCCGCCCAAGCTGCCTGAGGCCCAGTGGACTGGAGAATGGCTTGGGCCGTGGGCATAGAGCAGCAGTACAGCGGCAGTTGTCTGGGCCACACCCCAGGTGGACTGTCACCTCTTCCTGAGGTCTGGCATGAGGACCAGCAGGCCCTACAGCAATACGCCTGCCTGCTGGAGGGCAGTCACGCGAGCTCTTGGGAGCACAGGGGGAGCCTCCGGGACGCGTGCTCGGAGAACAGGTCTACAGACAGAAGGAAGGGAAGTGACCTGCACTGCAAGTCAAGATGCAAAGATGCTGCAACTCGGAGAGTCTGTGAGCCTGGCTCCCCACCTCCTGCTGGCCCGGCCCCTCAGAAGGCTGACCACTTTGTGTCCTTGAGCTCCACCAGACTCTTTCCTTTCAGCACACACCCCCTTGTTGTCCCCAGCCGACTTTGACTGGTCTGTTTACATTCATCTAAGACTGTCGGCTAAAACGAGAGGCAAAAACAATACCTTGGTCGACACGTGGATGCTGGCGCCCTTCTCCAGGAGCAGGGAGACCATATCTGTGTGGCCCTCCTGGGAGGCCAGGTGGAGGGGGGTTACTCCCTGCTTCGTCACACTGTTAGTCTCTGCTCCGTAGTTCAGGAGTGTGGACGCGATCTGCATCTGATTCTTCTTGGCAGCGATATGTAAAGGGGTGTAGCCATTCTGAAACAAGCAGCAGAGCAAACATCGTGAGCCTCACAGGTCTCCATGGAGGAGGTGAGCCTCTCTGATCAACAGAAGTTAAAGGTGAGTTTATGGTAAACCCAGAGTCTCACTCATCACAAGTGCCCATCAACAACATCCAAATCTTTGCAACCAATGTCACCAGGCACCCCATTCCTAGACAGAGGTCGTGCAGAAGGCGGAGCTCCCTTTCCAGAAGAGCTCTTCTTCCAGGGGCCCACCTTTGAATACCCGCAGATGGCTTCCTACCTCCCTCAGCCTTCTTTTCCAGGCCACCGCTCCCCATTCCTTCCCCTCTGCCCGACACACTGCCTCCACAAGGGACAACTGTTCCAGATTGTCAGACTGCCCTTGAAAGGTGCCACCGGCACTTAATGGTGACCTTCGGGTACAGTGTGAACAGTGAGCGCGAGGCGGAGCCCAGGACTCCTGCTAACACGCTCCTGGTTGGTGGCACTTCCTCAGCATTCAGCGCCACAAGCCACTGCAGAGCCAGGCAGTCATCCCACGCGCGTGTTGCAAAGCTCTCCCGTGGGGAGCGCTCCCAGGGCTCCACACGCGCTGACCGCGCGGCCTCACCTTGGCAGTGGCGTGAGGGGACGCCCCCTTCTCCAGCAGCAGCAACGCCACCTTCTGGTTGTCGTAATGCGCGGCCACGTGCAGCGGGGTCAGGCCGTTCTGCAAAGGGCGGCAGGTCCCACGTGAGCCGGTGCGCCAGCCATCCCAGAGCTACCAGCGTGCGTGGGAGCAGACACTGGTCAAGTGCAAGTTGGGTGGGTAGGTGTTCAAAGGACGGCAGAACTGGCCCCCAAGGACCGAAGGCCTCCCATTATGAGGCCGCCAACCCTGAAAGTGACGGGCGAGCTCCCGCGAGTAGCCACGACAGGTAGACGTGCCGTGGGCCCACTCCGTGGGCGTCGTAGGGAGGCCCTCAGCGTGGACGAGGGCTGCGCCATTGGGACCCCATGCACAGGTCCCCCCACAAGCAGCACAGGTGTCGCCGAGCACATACCTTGCCCGCAGCGTCCGCGGCGGCGCGTCTTTGCAGCAGCAGCTTCGCCACGTCCAGGCTCCCGTACTTGGCAGCCACGTGCAGGGGCGTGAAGCCCTTCTGGAAGGCGGGAGGGGAAGGTGGTGTGGCCAACACACCCAGCGCAGGTGGTCACGTGCTCAGCAAGCCGCGTGTTTGGGGACATGCTGGAAGGACCGACTCTTAGCCATCAACTGGACCAGGATGAAGAGTGGAATTCACTCCCCGAGTTTGGCCAGACTGAGCCAGAGAGCTCTCAGCTCAGGGGCCTGAAACGTGACTCTGTGGGTGGGTTTACAAAGGGCCCTGGTGTCAGGAGCATGGCTGCGGTCTGTGCGTGAAAACGCGGCCTCGTTCTTGCCTCTAAAATGAGTAGGACTGAGACAACAGCTGCCCTGTCGTCAACCTTCTCTCTGTACTTTTTATAAGACCCGAATTCCACATTTCTTCAATTAAATTTTAAGATTGTGACTCAGTGGATTTGTGTTTTCTGCAGAAACAGCGAGCTACGTGGTGCACAAAACGAAAACCACGGCTCGCCATTGCAAAGCACCTCCCAGCACAACTGCTCGCCTCTCGGGGCTGTGCCGCGTGCGTGGGCTCCTTCCGTGAAGTGCCCTCGGCTTTCAGCTCCTCATGTGAGCCCCTGGGCGAGTCCCACTGCGTGCATCGGAGCAGGTTTTACAGCACAGGCAGCAGGTGGGCCGGCGGCCAGAGGGCTGCTGCGCCTGCTCTGTAGCTCGGCTCTGCGGCACATTCCCGCGCCACAGGCAGCGCTGCCGCGTCCGCACCGAATACCCGCGAGCAGCCGCACCGCCGCGCCACCTGCGGGCAGCACTCGGCCGGCCAGCAGCTCCGGCTGCGCTGTGCGCGCCCTGGCCCCGCCCTCCCCACAACCCAGCCCCGTCTCCTTGGCTCCCGTTAGCTCGGTCCATGCTTTCTTCTCAGTCACATGCAAACGGGAACTTCCAAACCCAGTGTGACAAGCGGAGAAACTACTACTCTGCCCCAGCATGAAAATTTGAACATAAGGAAAATTCAGGCTGGTGTGTATTCTTTGTTCGATGACAGTAACTAATAAAGCGGGATTCTCTAGCCCTGCTCTATTTAGACAAGGCACACACCCCAGCAAGAGGGCAGCTGGTAAGGACCAGTGTGAACCAGTGTCAGGAAAATACAAGGGGAAGTGAAGTAGCTTCTAGAAAGGACCGAAAGCCTTGCACTCAACACTGCCAAGCTGGTGCGGTGTCTCCTCCACATTAGTTACACTAGTTCAGTGTATCTGGGGCTTTTGTTTCCTTGTGGGAATACAGGCTAGACTTCATAGTGGGAGGGGAAGGGAGGGCGGCCCCTGCTGCATGGAAACCATCCCAGTTGAAGCACTGGAGAGCTATGCTGGAAACAGCAGTGGTACTAGTTAGGAGAACCAGTCCAGCACTCCTGCTGAAAATATGATAGGGAATCTCACAATCCCCTCCAACCATTTAGAAAATGAATCTAAAATAATGAAAGAGAAAGCAGTCAGTCAGAGGCCTCCCCCGCAGACATTCTTTGCCAAAGAGCAGAGACCCTGACGTGGGATCCCTCTTGGCCCATGTTGTCGCGAGGCTTCCCCTTACCTTGGTAGCTAAGGACTGGGCAGCCCCCGCTTCCAAGAGGACAGATGCCACGTCCACCCGGCCTTCCCGGGCAGAGATGTGCAGTGGCGTGTACCCGTTGGTAGTGGCCGCGTCTGGATGAGCCATATGTTGTAGCAGCAGCTGGACAATCTCCGTCTTCCCCAGGCGAGAGGCGATATGCAAGGGCGTCTGTTCCTCCTACACGTTAAATCAAGTCCAGCATTAGTGCCAGATGCGGAGACCCAGACACACGCTTCACTCAGACATCGCACTGTGGCTTCTGGGAATCTCCAGGAACCCCTGTGCACATGGAAATAGTTACTACCCCTGAGCCTGGCTGCTTCAGCGTTTGCCACAGAGGTGACCTGTTTGGTCACAAGATCCTCCTTCAATTCTTCACCAACGCGTATCTCCATGAACTGGCCCACTGTTTCCTAGGCATACCAAAATGTTTCTCAGCTCACTAGGCTCCAGCCCTCATTTATGGTTAAATAGAAACAACTCATGGTTCTGAATAAGAAAGAAATCTAATCCAGAAGTCCTGAGACCTAGATTCTCATCCAAAAGCTTTCACTAAGAGACAGTATTTATTCCAGGAACCGTATCAAGTACAAAAGAATGAGGAATGCTGGGAAAATGTTGTTCTTGTTCCACTCAGCATGCCAGGGGCACAAAAGCTGGTCATTTCTTCAAGGAGAGACTGCGGATAAAAGAGACATTGTACTCTGACTGTGTAAATGTTCCAGGAAACGCAGCACATGGGTCTGGGACTTGCATCCAGGACTTCAGAGATGAGAAGGAACTCTGGCAAGAAGGAAATGGGATTAACTATTAGCCGAGTGCTTTCATTGAAAGACACAGAGAGGTTGCACTGGTGTAAGGGACAGCAGGACATGTCTGAGGAGGCTCAGAAGTCACCTGAGTCCAGCTGTAGTCAGGAAAATGCCTGCAGTGCTAAGGGAACCAGAGCAAACCGCTGTCTTGTAAAAAGAAGACTTTGTGTGACCTAGAGGACAAGGGGGCTGTCTTCACAGTCAGCCCGCGGGCGCGACATGGAGACAGCAGGAGGGAAGCTAGGCGAGCTTCCTGGGCTGAGGCGAGTGGGGCAGGCACAGCCGGGCGGTGGGGACGGCTGTTCAGAATAGGCAGTGTCTCCCAGTTATAAGAAAAGAGGAGCAAGAGGGGGCTGCCGGAAGACAGAAGCAGCACTGCATGAGTTTCAGGGCGGTGAGAGGTGAAAATAATCATCGTAATTCAATGATCTGAGGAATAGAACTGGAACTTTACAAAGATGTGGCAGACATAAACTTCTTCATGTGTGAGGCACACTCGCCCCTACCTTATACAGACCTGAAAAGAAGGTGGGAAAGGTAGTGTTAGACCATCTTCCACAGAAGAGAGATTACGAGAAGCTCCATGAGTCCCCAGGATTGTCCAAGGTCACTCAGCTACTAAAGCAGGACTTGAACTCAGGCCTTGGCTTCTAAAGAGAGGCATTTGCCTGGACCTTCTACAGAAATAGGGACAATAATGTGACCAGTAAGAAAACTAACAGGACAAGGGGACTCTCAAAAGGCAAGGAGACTGACAACACTTTAGATGACACAACTTCCTGTGAAACACGGCAGAATTAACCGTGATAAAGATGGATGCACAGCGGACCACGACCATCACAGAACAAACCTGGAGCTCAGGGCTGACACCTGCTGCTTCGGGGTTCGCTCCCTTGGACTTCCACCTGCAGACTTAACAGGGTGACACAATGTCAGCTGTGTTTCTGATGAGTGACGGGAAGAGTGGGGCAGTGATGACCCCTAACCCACAGCTAAGCAGTGGCCATGTGTGATGGGGGTAGCCAAGCATTCGCTTCAAATGTCAACTATGACGCGTGGTTCTCAGACCACGGAGCAGCAGGCTTGTCTCGAAGAACATTAAGACAAGGAAGCAATTGAGGTAATAATAATAATAATAATAAAAACATTTATTCAGTTAAAAAAAGACATAAGCTGTCTTGCCCACTTTCTTCAACTTCTGCTACAGCCCCACCTGAAGTGGCAAAGGCAAGAACATGCAAATTTGGTTAAAAGTCTTTCCGGCTGTGATGGGAGCATCAGCCCTGGGAGGTTTGGGGAACCGTTCCCTGAGCTGCGAAGTGCGATGTGCAGCCCCACGCACGAGCTGATTTCAGCCACAGGAGACAACTGGGAAAGTAGAGCGTAACAATCACGGGGGGCTAAAGCAAAACGGGGTGTCTTCCCAACAGAAGGGGCGACAGTTCCATCCTCGCGAGGTGCACTGGCTGTGACATGGCCAGGAGGGGACGAGCTCTGCCTTACTGCCACGGGCTGCCGAATTCCAAAAGTAGGGGATTTGTGGGCCCCACTCCTTTTACTGAAAGACTGAAATAGCAGTGGCTGGGACAGGGCCCAAATATTTGATCCGTTTTCTGATAGTGGTTTCTAGCTAACGGGATTCCTGGAACCAAAGGGACTGGCAGCTTCTAAAGTTGTAAGTAAATTCAGTAGCACGTGAGTTTCAGCCCAGGGCCCTGGGACTGTCGGTCCCCAGAGCAGGTGCCAGAGCCCCTCCTGTGCCCGGAGAACATGGGCTCCTTGAGCAAGACAACTCCCCGCAGGCAGGCCTGTGGAGGACACGAGGAGAGACCTTCCTAGGCACACCGCTGACCGAAGAGGGGAGGCCCCTGCTCTCCAATGCGTCTGGCTCCAATTTCGGCTGTCTCCCCTTGGAGAAAGTGAATTGTAGAGCAGTGAGGGCAGGTCAGGAGGGTGTGTGCTATACGTGCATGTGCACATTGAGATACCAAGGGGCAAACTCAGCAGATAGGTATTGGTTTTTCTGCCTGATGCCCCCTGACCCTTCTTCTGGGACCAGCCCTCCTGGGGCGGAAGTGGACAGCCCCACTCCATGTGGCTCTAAGGGGATGTCACCATGTCACCCCACCTCATGAACAGGCCACAGATCTCGGCCACAGAGGTCCACTCAGGTGGGCAGTGGCTATCAGAATCCAGCTGTTTGTTTGGTGGCAGAGTGAAGGGCTCCCTTTACGTCTGAAATGGGACATAAAGCTATCAGCACAGAACCCTCTTTCTTGTCCTTTCAACTCTGTGACCTCAGGCAAGTCAGTGCAATCTTGAACTTGAGGACCTAAGCTGTCCTACAGCAGTTAAATAAGAGCATGTGTCCCGTGCTTCAGGGATTACACGTCATTGCAAAGAGTTAACTGAACCAGAGTCCCCAAGGGGCTCCATGAAAATAATAACTCGTGGGAGAGTAGAATGCAGCGCCCATGAGAGGGAAAACCAGAGCTCCAGCCGCTCAGTCTGTCCCCTGGGGAGTGGCCATCACCTGTGAGTTTGCAAGGAAAGCAGGTGTGGCCCCACCCCAGGCTGCTCAGTCTGCACCCGACAGGTGCCTTTTATGCCCAATGAATGAGCTGTGACACTTGTGCTGTCCAGTCACAAGAACACTGCAGGGAGGCACCTCAGTTACATCCTAGGGCAGGTGGCGGGGCTGAAAACAAGCAAACAAAGGCTGATGTGACATTTAATATTTAAATAAGTAGGAATAAAAAATTAAAGATGTTTATATGCAGACCATGAGACTAGGTATAGTTGCAAAAGAGAAGTAAAACAATACAACTGGTGGAATTTGTGTGTAAAAGTAGATACATACACACATAAATGTTATAATATTTCAAAAGAAAGAGTCTACAGCCAGTGGTTTTTGAGGAACGGGTTTCAGATGATACCCAAAAAGGTGAAGGCAGTAATAACAGGTTGAATCAATTACAAAAACAAAATGGCAGAGATACACGAAAATGAGGTTTCCATTAAAAACAGAATAAAGTCTTAATAGAGAAAAATATTAAGCAGTTTTATTTTGAAAGATAAGTGGGAAGCCCTTTTATTATGAAATATGGAATACAAAATGTTTACCAGGAATATTATCACAATTTCCGGTAAAAATACTGAAGTTCATGATAGAGTGCACTGACTGGCCATAACGTTTTCTTTAGAAATAACGGGATGCCGGGTAACCTTAAAACGAGAACAGGCAGAGCGATTTCTGGGCAGGAGAGGTATTCTGTATCACACTGTGGGGGGACACTTTTGTCCAAACCCACAGGAATACACAACACCGAGAGTGAGCTGCCGTGTCGACCGTGGGCTGTGGTGACGACGTCCATGGAGGCTCGCCAGTCGTGACTAACGCCCCAGCTGGCGGGGCTGTGGTGGTGGGAGGCTGTGCGTGCGTGGGGCACGGGTGTAGGGGACTCTCTGTACCTTCCTCTCAATTTTCTACGAACCTAAAGCTGCTCTAAAAATAGTCTTTATGAAAAAGAAGAAAAATGCCGAGGCAGGGAAAAATACAGTGTGAAAAACAAAAGCGCTAAGTATTTAAGAACAAGAAACACCAGTGGTGATCCCCAAGAACACAAATCACCCTTCTCATAGTGGATAGAAAGGTGGTGACACCTAAAAGCACCAAGTAGTGTGCGGCTGCCCATGCGTGACTGGGTTCTGGGGGAAAGGCTGTAAATTCAGAGGCAGGGGATGGTAAGCAAGTCTGGGAAGAGCTCCAAGGTGTCTAAGGCCAGTCCTCACGCTTAATGATGGCGACCTGGGCATGAAATGACAACGTGAAGGGCTTGGGCAGGTGCATTCGCTCCGATCCAGGTTCTAAAATGGAGTCAGGTCGGGAGAATCCAGCTGAAGCGAGGTCTAGCTTAGGGATATCTGATATCGAAGGAGAGCAAGTGTTGAAATATTCCACAAGAATCCCAAAGACGCCAGTGCGAAGTTAGTGGAACAGAGAGTATGCAGGATATTGATGAGAACCACTGGTATACTCAGCGTAAAGAAAGAAGGTGAAACGAGCAATTGGGACACGAAGTTTTAAACAAAAAGAAGGAAGAGTCGTCCTCCTCGGAGGACGCCAAGAAGGAAAAATCAGCCTGTGGGAATGAAAAGCAATTAAAAGCAGGAAAACCCAATAAACGGTCCCCAGGGCCCAAGTCCCTCTGTTTTGGAAAAGTGGGAGAAGGGAAGATTGTCAAGACGTAAAACCAGAGTAAGAAGACAGTGCACCCATCCCAGAAAGGGGAGAGCGGAGCGACGGAGGGAAACACCATCATCTGAGAAGAGCCTGTTGTGAGGGGCCCAGTGAGGCTTTGGGGCGAGACATGGATGACGATAGTGTCTGTGTGACACAGGTGCGATGAGACATTCAGGCAATTAGAGGCACATGGGGACGTGCTGCGGCAGGTGAAACCCTATGACACGCTGCGTTTCCTAGGCGCTGCATGGCGCACGTTTCCAACGGTAACGCCTCTGGCATCGGGATCGTCGCCCCCGCGCGCACCCAGCCATTTCCTTTCCGCTCGGGAGGCTGTTACCGAGGACGCGCTCACTCAGCCCACGCGCGGCCTTCCCACACCCAGGCCACGGCTCCCCTCCAGCGGGACTCGCTCGCGGGCCCGGCGGGCGCGGCACCTACCCTGGCTCTGGCGTCCACGAGGGCCCCGTTCCGCAGCAGGCAGCGCACCACCTCCGCCTGCCCCGCCCGGGCGGCCATGTGCAGCGCAGTCTCCCCGCGCTGCGGGCACAAAGGGGGCGCAGGATCAGTGACCGAGCGCACAGTGCTGCGTCCCAGGCTACGCGTCTACCGAGAGGCGTCCCCGCGCGTCGTCAGTGAGTCTGACAGGCGTCGTCGTCTCTTCTCATCTTCGCAAGCAGTAAACAAGCAGGCCATTTGTTTCAGCCCACGACTGACCAGTGAACGGACCCAAACACCCAGGATACCCGGAGGTTGAACCTGCAGTGAACCAGGCACAACCTACTCGGGTTTGGGGGTATGACGGTATCTTTGATCCTTCCATCTAAGTCTGTCACTGTCACACTCAGCTATGTAAGGACAGCTTGATCTCACTGTCATGAGAAATTAGATGCTGAAGACCGTGTCAACACATCACGGAAGCTCATGTCACTTGCACCATACTTGTCATTCCTTTTCATGCTCAAAATTTGTTTCTGAAATAAACTGTTACTTTACACTTGGTTTGTCTTTGTGTTACGAGCCTAGACAGTGACTATTGGGAGATGAGATCTGCCCTGCCCAGGAGGCCTCTGCTTATTATTAGTGCGCTTATTTAATTAGACGGTTATTTGAGAGACGTACTGAGAGGTGAGCAAAGCTACTGTCACCAATCCTGTTTGCTGGGATGGCCAGCCCTGGGCAGGGGCCATTCCAGTGTCCTCGTGCCCCACGGGGTTTCACACTTACCAGGAAATGGTAGCTTAAGCTGCAGCATGAGGGGCACAGTTAGAAGGAAAGAATTTTCTCTTTGGGAAGCCTGTTAATTACTGACTCTAAAAGACAGGTCTTGGGTGTTTTTTTTCTCCTCCGCATATTTTAAAACCACACGCAGTTCTGAACAAGGCAGAGGTTCATTCATTCAAAGAGTCTTACAGTTATAAAGGAATAAGATACGGGCCTAAAGTTAGTGGTCTTAGTAACCACAACCATTCTAGAAAACAAGGCTGACTTCCACCAAGGAAAACCTCCAAATAAATTGAACTGATCTTATAGTTGGTTGTGGTAACGGGATACTTCCGACAAATACCAGAGAATAATTTCTCTGATTCCTTGCACAAGAAACCCTTAAATCAAGAAGATTTAAGGAGAACTTGAGGTTTCTCCCAGTATTCATAGGCCCCATTCCTTTAAGGTTATGAGGAGTTCATTTCAAATAATCTGACTTTGAAAGCATTAAACTTGATGTCTACTCTAATTTTTGCCTTTTATTGATGATTCATTCATCCTCCACTGGCCTTATTTTCTGATGATATAATTTGACTTTTGTAATGGAAATGTATCTGGAATACATTGTTTTATAAAATGACTTATTACTGGAATAGCAAAATTTGTCTTCAGACTTTGGTTGCGTGGCAACCATGACTTCTAACTTGTTTACTGTATCATCCAAAACCTGTCTCTAAGTAGATGAAGCTAAGACCTTCTATTAAAAAGAAAACCTCAAAAAAGAAAAGTCAAATCTTTACTCAATCTCTAGGTCTTATAAAAGTACAGCAATTTTACTAATTTTAGTAGAAATAAAGACAAAAATAAATTTCCTTAACAGAAGTTAAGTCAAAGAGGCCTCAGGAGCACCTACTCAGTGATGAATTTATGTTTCCTTTACAGGCCAAGCTTGTCTGTAAGGGATTTTCAAAATGTAAAATGCTTCCTGTATTCATCTTACTATTTCCAATACCCTTATTTTATACTTAAAATAAGTTATTTTTATGGTGTTTACACATTTGAAATCAATACATTATATATAAAACCCATTCTGAACTATTAAACGTTATATTCAAAGAAAGTTATACACATAGACACACGTGGTCTCTCCCTTTGTGACAATGGTCTGGCTTGATTTTTATTTAATGACTCTGGGGTTGCTGACTTTTATTGTAAATTGCCCGTAGCTTTTTATGTTGTGTTGCCCTTGTTTATATGTAAGTGTAAATAAGAAAATGAGAGGGTGTACAGAGTTGTGATCGGTAGTAACTTCCCTTCCATGGTGTGGGCACCTCATCTTATTCAATCCCCCCGCTTTCCTCACCGCAGGCTAACTAACTGAGGACTGCGGGAATTCTTAAACATAACGCAAGTGTGAACTTAGCCAGGAATTCACTGACTTGCTCGAAGAGAACACTTGCTCACACCACACACTGTACTGCCCCGAAGTGCTTGGGCCTCTGCTCCCACCGGGGTCAGTGAACACTGTGGACTGTGGATGTGTCAGGACTGGCAGTGCAGCCTTCTGGATGCTCACGTGTACTGCTGGGCTTTCTGGGAAGGGAGCTTTGCAGTAGCAATGTCGGCACATGGTTGGGTTATTGGTACACGGCACACTCGGAGGGAATTTGGAGACGAAAACAAGCCTGGCAAGAGAACAGGTGTGCTCATGTCTGAAGCAGGCACCGAATGTCACGCCCCTTCTCCGCTGTTAAAACTGCTCTGCTCAGAGCCCCACTGCTCTGCTTTGGCTGCATCAGTTGGGAAGCATCAAAGCATGACAGACAGCACTGCATCCAAAAGTGCAACACGGTTTCGGGCAACACACAAAGGCTCCAACGACGGGTCAGGAAAGGACCGACTGACACAGCAGGCAGGCAGGCAGGCAGGCAGCACCTGTGGTTCCTCAGTCAGCCTGCAGTCTGGAGCCAGTGGCTCTCTCCTCAGGCTCTGAGAACGCACCAGAGCCCAGGCACCCCACGCTAGAGAAGGCTGAATCCTTGTAAAGGTAGGGTTACCAGATTCCGCAAATAAAAATACAGAATGACCAGTTAGGTTTTCATTCCAGACCAATAACTGGTAATTCTTTTAATATATCTCATCAAATGCAGGGGACATACACATATTAAAAAACATTATTTGTCATTTATCTGAAATTCAAATTTAACTGGCAGCCCTGTATTTTCCTTGGCAACCCTCCTGCCATGGATTCTGCTCCCTGACAGACACCTCATACCAAAATAAAAACAAACAAACAAAAACCAGCCAAGAAACCCGTCCAGGAGACAGTTACACTGGCAGGCACCTCTCAAGTATTTGCTTTGAGGGGCTAAAGGGACAGAGTATGTAACAGACAGATGAGAACATCGAACAAATGAAGGTTCTATAATGCCCAACAAATGGAAGTCAAAGTTTCACTTAACAGCGTCTAAATTTGAGAATCTTTAAGAACCTAAAAAAGTCAACATTTTTATTGTTTTAACTAATGTTTTATTTATTTTATGTGAAAATCTATCTGTAGCCTCCCTAGCATTTTTTTTACCCCCCGCCCCCCAGAGGAGAGGACTTTAACATGGAGTAAATCCATACCTGTCACAAGATTTGGAACTGGTCACTTAAGAAGTAAATTTAGAGTGGCTCCAGAATCACACCACCATCTCATATGGATTTTCTTTGACGGCTGCGCAAAAGTCTCCCCTCAGAAAGATTACCTTGGAAGATTTCAGTTAAGCGTCACACAGAAGTGCTTATCTAGGTTATCATAACACGGCATCACCACTGCTCCACGATCTGTAGGCACTGGAGTGCAAATGCGGAAAACACAGCATGCTGGGAAAGTCTTCAGAGGACTTTGTAGGAAGCTGCTGGTTTGTACAGGCCTCACTTAGAAAGAGAGGTGGCCATCTCTGAACAGGAAAAGGATGGTGGTCCTCTCTTTTAAAGTCCTAAGAAGTGACTAGAAACTAAACTCAAATTGGCATGTTATGAAATTACTTATTCTTAATAGAGTAGAGATTAGCATATAATATTATTACCTTAGGACTAATGAGCTATAATTCGGGAAATTTATAAACATGGACTTTATATTTCAATTCTTTAATGGTTTTGTTCCAACTGTAAATAACATGAAGAGAGAGTATTAAATAATATTTCAAGTCAAATGAATTTGTATCACATGGATTTTGTCTATGCAGCAGACACTTCACAGAAAGTGTGTCAGATGCAGAGAAATGGGAGGGAACAGAAAATGTGAACCTGGGGGTGGCCGGAGGGCTCATGTGGTTAGAGCGCGGTGCTCACAACAGCAAGGTCGGGGGTTCGATGCCCACCTGGGCCAGTGAGCTGCACCCCCCCCCCCAACTAAATTGATAACAACTTGACTTGGAGCTGACGGGGCCCAGAAAAACACATTTCCCCAATTAAAAAACAAAACAAAAACAAAAAACGTGAACCTGAACGTCCTGTCTCACAACGCAAAAGGAATGAGTCCCAAAATTAGCGATAGTGGTCAATCAATTGCTCTTGAAAACGAGATTCGTTTTAATAACAAGCACTGCTGCTTCTCTGGGGACAGTCGCCTCTGTCGCATCGTCTGAGAAACCTCAGTACCCCAGCGGCCCCACTGAGCTCCAAATCCACGACCGCATTCCGCACAGGGCAGACGCTCATCCAAGGACAGAGCGTGTACTCGGCGACCTGACAGAGTTCAGACCCCGAGAAAATGAGAGCCACGTGAAGAAACTGGGCATAAGAACCCAGCTCAGGTCAGGTGGCAACATCCCGGGTGCCCAGGACTTACTGGCCGCGCGAAAGGGTCTGCGGACCAGCGTCCCCGTCAGAGCACCTGGCAGAGCTGCGATGGTGCCAGACGGCGGCCAACAAAACCAAAGCAAAAGCAACACTCACAGAAGGGCCGACACTGGAAAACGCCTCCTGTTGCAAGAGGGCGAATCTGGTACCAAGAGAAAGCGCCTAACACTGTCCGTGTGCGGTCGTCCTCGGACGCGAGGACTTGACACGACCAGGCGGCGGCCCGGGCTCACGGCAGCCGCTGGAGCCTGTCCGCTCCACGCGCCTCGCACTGTCCGAGCAGGTACAGGGGGCGCCTCCACCCCCTCACGGGAGGCGGGGTCTCGGCCCACGGGAGGCGGGGTCTCGGCCCACAGCGCACCGCCCGCGCCCTGGGCGCGCTCAGCAAAGTGCCACGGTGGCCCCGACGCGCGGTCTGGGGCGCTGGGCCCACAGCTCGGCCCACAGCCCGGCCCACAGCTCGGCCGCCGCCGGACGCGGACACGCGGCCCGCACACGCCACGCCACGCCACGCGCGCTCTCGCTCACGCGCTCCCGCGGCCGCGGGCCCAGCCATACTCACAATGTTAGTGACATCTGGAGAGGCGCCGTTCTGCAGCAGCAGGAGGACAATGTTCAAGTGGCCCATGAAGGCGGCCACGTGAATCGGCGTGAGGCCGGACTGCGGAACAAAGCGACAGCAGTGTCACTGCTCCGCGCGCGGCTCGGGCTCCCCCACACGCGCGGGGGGAGGAGCCAGGGCGGGGAAGGGGCGCGGAGCCAGCGAGGCCGCGCGTGCCGGGGCGTTTTCTACCTCTGTGATAGCCTGGATGGAAGCCCCGTATTTCACCAGCAGCTCCATGACCTTGATGCGGTTTTTCTTGCAGGCAATGTGCAGGGGGGTGAAACCATTCTGTGCGAGAGACAACCGAGTTAGTTGGCAGCGTGCACACAGTCGCCACACTCCATGCTGGCACAGCGCGGGCGCGACACCGCGTGGCCGTGTTAGTCCCTAACGCTGCGGGTGCCGACCCGGGACCGGCAGGTCAGCTGCCTGCAGAGCTGGGTCTGCGTGGATCCTGCCTGTGTGGCCACGGAGAAAGGACAGCCAAGAAAATGGCACGGGCCTACTCTCCAAAGACGGGACAACAGGAGACAATGACCCTGGCGAAGGTCTGAGACACTGCCTGGTCCGGATAGGAAACGGCGTGATGACGCTCAAAGAGAAGAGTGTGCTTTCTGAAGGGCCGTTCCTTGGAGTGTAAAACCGTTCATCAAATTTACTTCAAAATTCCAAGACCGTGACTGCCGCTGCAGCGTTTCAGCTTGCTACCACTTTCCTCGGGAGGAGGGGCTGCTAACTGGCGGAAATCATTATTTATGGTGGTAATTTTTATATTCAAAAGTTATATATCTTGTATTACAATGTTTTATAAGGAGTTGTATATTAGCATAAATCATTATGTTGATCATATTTTATATCTCGATGTTATATTTCTTATATTAATAAGTTTTTATAAGATATGTCCATCAAATATATTTTATAAAGAAATGATTATTAAATTCCTAAGTATTTTCAAGAAAAGTATGGAGAATTTCTGGAATAACTGGAAGGAGGTATCTGTCAGAAGCAAAGGAATGTGGAGAACTCTTCAAGGCATTTTCAAACTTTTCAAACTAGGCTAATGTGTAAGAATTGGGGTAAGTTACATAAAAATTGGTTAACTGATCCTGTGCTTAATCCTTACGAGTTATGTGTCACATGTCACTATTATGTTTGTATTTGAACAATGATCTCTACAGATACAATATCTATTCTGCCAGTTAACGAGTTTTCAGGTCCCTTGGGGATTGGGGGACATCAGGCAGTATTTCCTACACTAAGAGTACGTAGGAAAGCATAGGGTCTCGCTGAACTTAATGACTGATTCTTCACTGTTAAGTCAGTCCACATTTATGAGCTATGTAATAAGCCACATAGAAATAGCCACACATATATGCAGCACTAAAAAGATCTGTGATTACTAGATTGCAATACTGTATAAGCTTATTGACCACTGGCCGATTAAAAATGAGTAATTTCCTTCTTGTGAGAAAAGAAATATCCTCACATAATTGCACATAACCCTAAAAGTATATTTGCTTCCCTGTCAATGAGGAATAAATTAATCCTAGTAGAAAATTTCTAATAAAAATAAGATTTGATATTTGATCATTGTAATGGCATCCTCTCATCTTAAATATTATCTGAAGACTGATTTAACTGACATAAATCATGTAAATGTATGACAAAAAGTTTGCTTTTAGTTTGAGAATTAGGAAACGGGAGGCATAAATTAGTCCCAACGCTTGTGGTTAGAACATAAGTGAAGCAAGGAAAACTTATCCTGCATTAGACCTTGGGAGACACAGAAGCTGCTCCCGGGACAGCCTCCTGCCAATTTCCCTTGAGCAATGTCTGGAATGGTCTGTATCAAATGCCTCCTGAAGCAGTCAGACACTAAGCAATCCTTCGCTATTAGTCGATGGCTGGGTAATCAGTTCAGGAAGGAAAATCTCCCAGTGAACTCTTCACAGGCTTAGATTTGACACTATCTGACACAGTCAGAGCCACTCACCACTTTACCACCTTTTTTGTTCCCAGAAAAAGATTAATAAAGTTTAACTTTTTCATACTTTTATTTTCACTCTATCTAGATGTGTCTAAAACTTATTTTATAACTCCCTACTTTTCGATTTGTATTTCCCATTTAAAATTGTTAATGCTCCAGAGGTTGCTCTCTGTCTGCAACTCACTCGTTGTAGAAATGTTCCTTGCTATTCTCTGCAATCTACCCTTGCTCACCGTCATTTACCGGCACACTGTGAAGGCATGAAGGAGGCGGCGCTTGTGGGAGGTGACACGTTTAGCAGAGTTAACTGCGTGCCTGTGACCGTGCATGGCTGGTGGTGTCCGCACCACCGCTGTCATGGGGGTCTGCCTGTCCCGATCTAGACTTAGTGAATGTGGGCTGGGCCAGCTTTACCAGGGCTCTGGCGTTCGGATTGGCTCTCTTGTCCAGAAGGAGTTTGGTCACACGGTAGTGGCCGCAGTGCGCGGCGACGTGGAGGGCCGTCAGGTAGTCCAGGGTGACATCATCGACAGGTGCCTTATGCTGTAACAGGTGCTTCACACACTCCACGTGGTCCCCCTGTGCAGCCATGTGAAGCGGGGACAGCCCATTCTGCGCATCAAGACAAAACCAAAGCAAGTTCCCATTTTAGTCATTACTTTCAGGTTCTGAAACAGCAAATTCAGTTTTGGATCTCTGGCACAGTTGGTAGCAGGGAGGAAATTATTTCCATTTGACATCTAAGTATATAGCAGATTATGTTTGGTAAAAAGGGAAGCTAAGAGAACGTTAATTTCATTGTTCTGCTATTCTCAGGCAAAAACACCAATGAATATGTTTTTCATGAATGAATACATAGTAGGTATGATGAGTCAGTTGGATCTCACAATTATCGGGGTCACAGTAGATGTACAAAAAACAAGTGATAGCTGATGCTTATATTATTCGTATCCAATTCTACACACAGAAATCTATATTCAGTTCACCTCTCTGCACGAATCTCTTAACTTCTAAACAGGCAGGAGGATGAAGAAGGAGCAAGTGAGGGATCAGGAAAAGACAGACTTCCATCACCTCTTAACCCCACGCTGCTCTGAACCCCACGCTTCCTTTTCTCTATCATGACACATGAACTAGACTTGGAGAAGGCAGTCATGTAAAAGCCAGAAAACTGAGACAAATGTGGATCAGGGGTCAATGGCCTCCCAACTTGTACATTTTGAGGGTAATCTATCATCATTGATGCTGCCCTAAACAGCTTCAGCCTTAACTCTTGGAGGTCACCATCAGGGACACAAAATAGCAGGAAATTCACTGATAATTATCAGTCTAGGTAGGACTCATTTTTTAAAAGTTGAATAAATAAGTTTACAGGAAAAAAGTATTATGAAACTAAATTAGAAAACCTTTGCACATTAAAGAGAGTGGCCTTATCAGTGCAAATACGGTCAGTAGAAAATAATTGTTCCAAGTACCCAGTTTGGCAGTCGTTACATTAAAAAAGGCAGAAATTGGATAAGTCAAAACAGACCCGAGGCCCAGTGTTCTCAACAAAGAAGGTGATTTCAACAGTGAGGGGTGACAGCTAAAAACAAATCCATCAAAATCTCATTTGGTGGTTTGTGGGTAGTAGCAGTGTATGTGGTTTTAAAATTACTAGTATGTTTTTCTTTGTTTTTGAAATACTCTTTGATCATAATTATTGGTTTTATATTTTGAAATTCATAAAATGAACTTAGAAAAAAAGAGCAAGTTGATGAGAAAGAATTTATGTGTCTGGGGAAAAGCATACAAGGGCAAAGTGAAAAGTTCAGGCTTCGGCGGGGTTGGGACTGGTGTATTGTCGGTCTCTCTGACAGTCTCTCTGTCTTGAATGTTGTTTTATCCATGTAAAGGTGACATGGAAAATAAAATCTGTACCATTGAATTATTTGCTTGTTTTCCCAAGTAAGGACGGAGTGCCACTCAGGCCCCATCCAGTCCCGGGGACAGGGACCCTTCTCGGAGGTTACATTCTCAGTGGGAGCGGACAATTCCAAAGAGGAAGAACTGAAATTCAGAGTGTGTTTGTTAAAGGCCTCCAGTGCTAAGAGGAAAAGCAAAGCGCCGGACGGCCAGGGAGTGTGCGTGGGGCAGTGGTCTCCGTGGGACGACAAGTCTGGATGAAGATGCGGAAGGCGGGGAGCACTGGTCCTGCTGAGTCCGGGGACCATGTAAGGCAGAAGAGAGGCAAGTGCAAGCTGCTGTGCGGGGACCACCGGCCCCACCGGACCACAGTGAGGACAAGGCGGCTGAAGGCAAGTGCCTGAGGGAGGCCAGAGAAGGAAGAGGCCTCACCAGCCACAGCAGGCCTCTGACTTGCCCTGAGTGAGCTGGCACCGTGGGGAGGGTGACGACAGCACCACCACTCCAGCTGTGCTGAGAAGATGGGTGCAGTGAAGGGACGAGAAGGGCCACCGGGGGACTCCTGCACTCATCCAGCGGGTAGCTGCGACCCGGACCAGGTGGTGCTGAGGACACTGTGGAGAAGTTGCTGACTTGGTGACACATTTTGAAGGAAGAGGTGACAAGGTTTGGTGATAGGATGTGGAGGGAGAGGCCAAGCACTAGATGAGGCATTCGGCCTGAGACTGAGAGTACGGGACAGCCATGAATGGAGATAGGAGAGACTACGAAGGGCTACGTGGAGGGGATGGGGAACACCAGGCCCTGAACTTGGCATTTCCTGAACCTGACATGCCCGGCAGACATCCAGGCGGCCGTGGGAGCGATGCACGTTCATATGTCATCAGCATACGAGCAGGGTGGGAATTACAGATGAAAGCAGATGAGTGAGGGCACGCAGACAGACAGACAGGTTGGCTTCTGGAGGTCCTGCTCTCACAGACCTGACAGGGAGGTCTGAGAAGGGAGGAGTGGGCAGCCGTGGCATTTGGCAGCAAAGACAGCAGACACAACGTGATATGGGCCTGGCTCCCGCCGTTGGACGGAGGTGGCAGTCTGTGGCAGTTCTCTCCTGATGGCCTCCACTTTCTCAGTGTTGTGGGAAGTGAAGACAAGGAAAGAAGTCGAAAGATTTGAGGGAAAAAAGGGAAAGTACAGAATGGTCAGTTAGCAGGGAGCGGGCGTATACTGCCTGGGCATTGGTGACGGCCAGAACCACGAGGCCGACTCGAGGTTCTGGATGGCGATGTCCAGCGAGCCGGGTCACTGCGCCTGGGGGTCTGTTGCAGCCACAGGCAGCTGCCAGCACGTGAGCTTCGCTGAGTGAGGTGACATGTGGCTGGTGAGTGAACACGGATTCATGCTGGGAGGATGAGGGACGTGAACACAGTGGCTGAGGCCCCTGCAGAATACACTCGGGGCTCTGGACAGTTAGCTGGAGCATAGAAGGGGTGCGTGGAGGTCAGACAGACAGGTTGTAGGGGGCTCACGGCGACCTGATGGAGACACCCACTGGAAGGATCCGGATGGCGCTTGCCAAGGTCATCACGGTCATGGAAGATTAGAACGGGTCATTGGAGAAGAGTCACATTTCGCTGAGTTAGACTTTTCAAAGAATGAGGGGCAGTGAAAAACTAGCCAGATGACTATTTGCTTGCAGGAGGAATAATGGGTAATTCAAAACGGGGAGTCTTAATGGAGGGGGGGAGGCTTGTCAGGTGGTAGGGACCCGTGGCCTCACCGAGTTGGTTCCTTCTTCATGTGCCTTGCCCTGCAGAGCTCCCACTGACGCACCTGTCTCCCCATCTCTCTCACCTACTAAATGCTGAGCTTCTTAAAATTACAGACTGCATGTTCTTCATCCTGACGGTCCCTCAGTGACTAGAACACTGCCTGGCACACTGTAGCTGCTCACTATGACAGTTAGAAGATGCATGCGTGAATGAATGATCTAACGAATGAATGAATGAATGAGTAAAGGAACATAATCATGCAGGACCCTTACATATGAATGATACTAGATTTTACAAAACGCCATTAAAAATCTCCATCTAGGTAATCCATGGTCTTCATTAGTGATACAACAATTACGGGAAAACTCTGGACAACATTATTTTATAGTTTGTGGAACAGTGTCACCTGCCTATCCTCAATCTGGTACATGCTTTTTATTGGTTGTAAGTAACATGGCTGGTCTGCAATTTTCTTATTTCCATTTCCGTTTCAATCCGTTTCCTCAGTGAAACTTTCCCTGATATCTGTACCTTACTCAGCCCAAAACACAGCATTGTAAAGACAAGTCTCTGCAATATTCATGCAGGGGTGAGAAGGAAAACAATTTCTCTCTCTTCTTCGTATGTTTCTGATCTGAAGGCCTTTCGTGGCCTAGGGAGCACATCTCTAAAGACTGAGTTCATTCTCTACATACTTAAAATGTGTGAGATGGCACGTGCTCCAAATAATTTCAGTTAAGTATCAATTAAAATGTAGATAAATTGAAAACAACCTGCTTACATTGGCTGCCTGGCTTTTCTCAGCTTGCCCTCATAAGAGCATCAGTGGGTACCAATCCTATTCAGGGGTGGGGGTGGGGGAGTCGACATGTAAGAAATGTCCTTTGTGCCAATCTTTGTCGTCTTAAGGATGCAGGGGGTTGGTGCATAGGCATTAAACAGCCATGTGATTGTTCTCAACTTGTGTTTCATGGTAGTTTCTGGTAACCCCAAGTAAGGCTCGACAATGGGTAAGTGTACAGTAACAAGCCTTTAAAAATATGTTTTGATAGTGCAAACCTGTAAAATCGGCTCCTCACCGGTTTCTATTTATATGGATGAGAGTTTTCCCCATGGATGAATACACTGAGATGAGACCAAGGACAGATATACTGCTGTGCACAGAGAACAGGAAGCTTGTCAGGCGTCCTCTGTAGACGGCCTGGGCCAGCTCGTGTCCTCCATGTCACCCACTAATCCAGTATAACCCACCCACCCTACTGGTGAGTCCTCCTTTTTACCCGATTGCCTAGGGGACAAAGGTTGGAGAGCTAGAGGACTGATGTTGGACTGCTCGTTGTGCTGCTTTAAAAGATAATTTACATTAATTCACAGCCATCTCAGAGCATCACAAAAGCATAGATTCGGAGAACGTAAGTTATTCTCATTTGTATGTAGTAACTCCCATTGACATGTAACACAGTAATAGTTACACCTCCATCTGCAGTAAGACTAGCAGAAAGAACGTGAAGCATACACTCAGTAAATCTTAATGGACATATCTGTCCATCTTAAACACTCTGAAAACGCTGATACATATTACGCATTCCAGCACACGGATACTGAGTCACTAGGAAATATTTCATGAGAAACAGAGATCACAGGAGAGTGGCTTCAAGAGCTCTTTGGTCCCACCCCAGTTCTGTGACACCCCCACCCCCAGGTCCCACCCCAGTCCTGTGACTCACCTTGGTCCTCGCCAGCAAGGGGGCGCCCCGCTCTAGCAGAAGCTGTACCACCTGGTCATGTCCACTTCGTGCAGCGCAGTGCAGTGGGGTCAAGCCATCCTGCCACAGAAGGAAGGAATTCATTCACTTTCTTTATAAACCAACCCCGCTGTACTGCCACCTGGAAGACAGGGTGTCCTGAGCTCAATCCTAGTGACTTAGCAGGCCGGTAAGAGATGTACTATCAGTTAAATGACGGAGAAGGCCGGTGAGAGAGACAACGACAGAGGGCTCTTGACAGGGAGCGAGAGAGGGACAGAGAAGGGACAGGGGCAGGAAGGGAGCACAGAGCCCCGGCGCGTGGGAGGCCGGTGTGGCAGGCGCTGCTGCCGGTCAAGTGTTCTCGCAGGTTCGGAAGGTTGCTGATCTTGAGCCCTGTTGCTTGGAGCCAACTCAGACGCTAAATTGTTTCACTGATTTCATTTTGGTTGTCCTAACACAACTTTTACCATAAATTCTTCTTTAATTTTATCCATCTATGTTCTCTCTTGAATTGCCACTATTCTCACAAATTTTCTTAAATGCTCTCTGAAGCTCATAAACAGAAAGGGTCATTTTTTTCACATTCTTCTAAAGGTTGCCACACACATTTTTCATCTACAAGCTACATAATGATTTCTCAAAGATAAAATGTATTATTAAAAATAGGATTAAAACAGCATCGAATAAAATTGTAGCATGACTGTAAGTTATTCATAAGACATCCTGAACGGGTACTTCTCAGGTAGTCTCTGCCTGTACAGTGCTCCTAAATACCCCCTGTCTCTGCATTTAATTTCTCTGTGGGGAGGCCCAAAAGCAGAGGAGGTGGGAAACGTGAGACGAAATGGACAAGAAGTGAGAGAGTAAACAAAATCCTGAGCACATAAATTCAGTGGTGATTTCAGGCTTCAGGAACAGAAGATGGAGAGTGTCACGGGGAACGGGGGAGAGACCGTAGGGAGCAGTTGGGAGCGTGAGGGCTGGTGGGCAGCCACGGGGCCCGGAGCGCGTCATCTCCCCAGAACTCTAAGGCCCACGTCTGTGTGTCCCCTTCCAGGACTGCACCTCTGGCTTATGCTTTCCCCCTAATGCATGTATCATCTGCCTCTGCTGACCCACTCTCCGGGGGTTTGTGTGTCAGACCTTCCAGTTACCCCCCAGACCCGTGCCCCACCCTGCCCACTCTGTGTGCCCCACAAGCACACGTCTCTGGATCTATCAGTGGGCTCCTTGCCCTCCGGCTCGGGCTAGCTGGCCTATGGGGAGGTCTTGCTGCTTTGGGTCTCCTAGGTCTGGCTGCGTGCATCTCTGTACCAAAGTCACGCTCCTGCCAAAGCAGCCATCTGCATCCATTCTCTCCCTGAAGTTCTGGTAATGTCTTCTACGTCTCACCTTTCAGGTCAGGGATGGGAGCCTGCCCTGCCATTGCCAACCCCAGGGACACACTGTGTCCCTCTACCTTCCCTAGTCCACCCTCAGAATTGTAAACAGGCCCTTCATTGGCATCTGTTCAAATTATCAAATTCAAGTGCCATCTGTTTTCAGCCGGAACCCGGACTGATAATGATGCTTGCGTTGTTAAGTCTGGTTGGCTGGTATTAGGACTCTGAATAACCACAGACCTGGAAGCTTGAGGAATTAGCATGAAAAGACTGCTCTTCCAGCAAAAACTCACTTTACTGTGGTAGCTGGGATGCCAAGTCATTTTAAAGTTTGCCGGACAGGAGTCTAACAGAGAAAGTACAGGCTAAGGAATGAAAGGATCATGCATTTGGACCTCGGTAAGTGGACCTGTGGTGGGGCCACAGCTGCTACATGCTTCACGTGACAGTTACGTCCACTTCGTTCCTCACATATGTTCCTGTGGGGGCTTCGCTGAGGCCCAGCGTGCGAGAACTGGTGCCCAGCTAACGGAGGCATTCTGTGCAGCAGTCCCTGTGTGGGCTCTGAGGTCCCAGAGCCCTGGGTGTGCGTCTCGGCTCAGTCCCCGGTGACGCGCTGAGGCTCAGCTTCACGACACGTAAAATGGGCGTGACTTCCCTTACCCAGTTTCACTTACAGCCCATGTGAAAGACGGGGTCGGGGTGCTGACTTAAATCGTTGTTAGAAAAGGTGATTTGCATGGATTACTTGAAATATTAATTGTGTGACCATGTGGAAACCTCCAGAATACTCTCCGAACAACAGGAAAATAGGGAGAACATGTAATAACCCCACAAGCAACGTCAACGAACAATAGAGATTAAATCAGTTCTAAATCCTCCATTTTACTGATGCAGTTGGTCTGCCTTAGAAAGGACTGTGAATTACATGCTCAACCTGAGTGGATATGGGGTATTTCCTACAAAGTACATCATCCCGTTGTTGCAAAAAATCCTCATCAAAGTTCTGCAGTCAAGGATTTTTTTAACTTAAATTCTTAAGACCGTTGAAAGTTGCAGTTTTTCCCTCCAAAAAGTGTTCCCTTTACGTCTTCACTGGAATCAGTTCAAATCACACCATGAGGTTGGAAGCTCTTAAAAGGGAAGCTCAGTCCCCAATGAGCCAGCTGGTAACCCGCAGCGTCAGTTTCTGACACCATCGCTCTCCTCCCCTCGCTAAGACTGGCCTTCCAGCAACAGATCCTGAAGGCTGCATGACAGGGGCTGTGCCAGGGCTGAGGCTGTGTGTCCTCAGCCCACGCACGGGACTTGCTTTTCCCCTCAGCAGTCTCATCTCTCAAATGGCGAAAGAAAACAACATGTCTCATGAGTTGATGGGAAGACGAAGTCACACGGCATCTGTAGGGTACGTCGCAGGGCGCCCGGGACGTCATACGCACATGACAACTGGTGGCCACTGCTGCTGTCTCTTTTTGTTACTTCCAAAAACAAGGCCCAACTGTGACACTTTTTCTGATGTGCTGATTTTTGTTCATCATTCTTCACTGTTTTTGTATACTTTTGTTGTTTGCATTAATATGTATTTCAATATTTTCACCATAAACCTTACATGGAGTATCTCCACATTTAAATAATAAATAAGTTTAAAAATAAAAAAGAATAATGCCCTTAATAAAACCTGAATTACTAATGTCATTTTTAACTAGCTATAAAGTTTCTGTTTTAACGTTAAGATGAGGTTTTCCAGATACCAAAAAACCAGGGTGCTGCTGAAAACGTCTTCGAGTTTATGTCAGATCACAGTCCACGACGAGACTGTCAGGATGCAAATGTCTCGGAAACTGACAAAGTCCTGAGAAAGCGGGGGAGAAGCTCTGGATAGGTTTAATTAATAAAAATTAATTACCCCAAAGCCTCTGTGTGTCTTGTTCTTCGCCAGATAATGAAAACCTTACAAATGAGAATAACAACGGACAATTCTTGACAGAATATACTAAATTCAGAATGATTATGACTAATTTGATTGCGAGGGGATATTGAGACCTGATTTAAAAAAATGAAAGGATAATATTTATATTATTCTTAATTCCATATACAGAAGCTCTACTGTACTACCTAAAAAGATAGTCAAAAACAAATAGAACATTTTTGTATTTTAAAATATAAGCATACTCCTTTTTAAGTAATCCAGTATTCCAATTCCAGCCATGGCTCTTCATTTCAGTTTTTGTCTCTGCCTGGATTTCGCCGTGGCAAGGACATAGGTCCTTCAGTTGTAGCCAGAACTAAGAAAACCTAACTGCTTTTAACATCCTACCCCTTAGAGATGAGGGAGCATTTCAACTCCTGGGGAAAGCTCCGTGCCAGCGTCTGCACTGCACCCGACACTGGGCGCCCGGAGCCGGCTCACACACACTTGTGCCGCCAGTGTTTTGTGCCTCTTCCCAATCCTGTCCTCAGTGACACCACATCCCAGCTCTAAGGGGCCTGAAGGAAGGATGGGAGTGGTCACTGCAGGAGACCGGCAAAGGCTACAGACCAGAGCTTTTCTGCGGGCGGAGCTGACGACTAGCCGCGTTTGCAGTACAGGCTCAGTCAGTCCCCGGGTGCTGTGCGCCAGCGTCTGTGCCTCCGGGACCGGTCGGCCTTGCCAGCGGCGTCTCTTAGGGTTCAGGCTCCAGGCAGCAGCTCAGTACATATTTGCTCAGGAGTGCTGCACACAATGTGCACAGTTAGAAATCCATCCTCCCTGCATACGTGCTTGAACGAAATTCCTGTACCTGCTGTATCTGAACGCTACGCGGGGTGAAACGCAGCCCAAACACTTCCTTCACAGAAGGAACCAAGCTTCCTTTAGATTGCTACCTTGTTCCAGGACAATTGGTTGATGGCAGAACTGGCATAAGAATCCATTTCTCAGCACTGTGTTTATGAAAATGCACTGCCTTCGTTTAGAGTTAGACTTTTAAATTACATATGTAAATACATGTAGGCATGCAAATTAGAGTACCTTTTAAAGGCTAAACAAATATCGAGAAAAAGTCAATGGCCTCAATAATGAATGATCCTCCAGAGAAGCGTTAGTTAATGAGACCAACGCGAATCCCACGACATGAGCAAGATACAATGCTTTTGCTCCCACAAGTGCTGTCTTTGCACTGCCGCTCTTAGCTCTCACTAGAAACAGCACAGGGGTGTAGGGAGACATCGCACTATCAATGTGCTTGAAGGACTTAAACAGAAAGAACAATACCGAGAAGCCTGCAGCACAGTGGTTCCCAACTCTGGCCCCGCAGGACAGGGAGGGCGTGCACCTGGCCGGAGGGAGGAAGCACGCCGACTCATGTGCAATGACACTGGCCACCACGGCCATGCCCTGGACAGACCAGCGAACTACGAAGGAGCTCCCACAGGCCCCCATGACAGCAGTGCTCTGCACCAAACGTCTTAGAGAAAGGACTTTAAGAAAGCCACGTTTCCTGAGGTAATTAAAACCCAGAACGCAGCGCTGGGAGCTGCTGTGTTGCTAGAACCGCAGAGGTGATAAGGCTTATTAAGCCAAACACTTGTCAGCCTCTGGATTTGCAAGGGATTTCCCAGATTTCCACCTTACTCCTGGGAACACAAGTCCCAGAATTAAACAAAGTGACAACACATCACAAGGGAGTCTATTGCCATCACACAGACTTCTTACACCACACATTTCAGAATTTTCATATTATACGAATGTTTAAAGTTTTATTGAAGTCTAGGATTAACCAAATCCACTCCAGAGAACTGACGTTGAATTACTAGTTTAATGTTTATGCAAGTAACTGATTATAATTTCGGTATCATAATAAAAAATTACGAGGAGCTCAGGAATTTGCCCACCTCACTTTTAAAGAGATAAATCATAATATCTAAGAGATAATTCTCACGAAACCCTGTGAGTTAGGAACTATTATTGGCCTAAGTTCAGAGAAGGTAAGTAAACTGCCAATACCACACAGCTGGTAAGTGAGACATGTAGACTCTGAAATCAGGTGGTCTGCCTCGGTCTGTACATTGAACATCTGCATTCTCCTGCCTCTTATTGTCTATTTGTTGGCAGTGCACAAAAAGTCTGAACTGTATTTTAATTCACAAGTTTGGAATGAATAGAGAAAGGGCCCTGCCTCTTATGAAGCTGGCCTGAGTGAAGGCGCAGCATGATAAGCACAGGCCATTCTTTCGCAAGTGTAACCTCTGACCTCCTGCTCTGCTCAGCGTAGCATAACCACTTAAGAAAAATGATCTAGGAACTGGAAAGTTAGAAGCAAAAGGTTTCCAACATGTATTAAAGTATTTTATGAAAAACCCACCCTCTCGTGGCTTAATGTACACTATGAGTTTGGGTTTCTGTACCTACGACCGACCAAACCAGAGATGCTGGGGTCCCATCCTTGATCTTTGTTCCCAGAAGATGAGTAAGTAGGACCTGAAAAACCGTCTCACTGAGGACTGTGCTGTTTCTCCAGCTACTTAGGAGAAAACACTAATTCCACTTTGCAATGTGAAGCTTTTTGATACTGTCTGAGGTTTAAATCAGATCCAAGACGACGACCCCCCTGAAAAGGCACGGCGTGTGTTTGGGGCCTGGCATTGCAGGTGCCTGCCAGGTAAAGGAATACAAAGCGTCACCACGGGAGGACACTCACCCTGGTTTTGGCATCGATCTGGCCCCCACGGTCCAGCAGGAGCTTCACCATGTTTGTGTTCCCCCTTTTGGAGGCCACGTGCAGAGGGGTGATCCCATTCTGCAGAGGACAGAGAACAGGGCACACTGAGTGTCACAGGGCTCGGGACACCGGGGCCCACACGGCAGCCTGATCCGAGTTTCTACATTTCAGGGTCTCCAATTTTTAAGGCACAAAAAAAGCACACAAACCACAAAGCACTTTAGTCAGAGAATGAAAAATGGACTGGAAGAGCATACGTAAGCCAACAACTACAGCGTGCGTGTGGAATGGGCATGACACGTTGCAGGCAAGACACAAAGGGAGCCCCTTCGTGGGATAGACCCAATTCCAGATTCGACCAAGGACAGAACCGTGGTCCAAAGTCCATCATTTTTCTATAACACCCACACACGTAAAGATTCGGGGTCTTAGTTTCCCATGCTTAAAAATAAAATACAAATACTCAGACACATAACAATGCCCAGTGGAAAAATGATTCTTAAAAATACCTTCTTCAGAATAGTTCAGTACGAAAACAGCTTGAAAATAACTCAACATAGCTTAAGTGCAGAAGACTTCAAAGGATAAAAACACCATATACATACAAATTATATTTATTTTATAGTCTATCATCTGTCATCATTATGGCGAGGATATACACCTGATTTTTTTATGTCTTAATTTTGCAAATAATCATATATTGCATTTGCTGATTTGTATTAAGCATGTGTGTGTTACATGCCATTGAGTCAGCCCCTACGTCAGGTGGCCCCACGAATGACTGACATCCCGTGTCCTGTCCTCACAGCCCTGCTCGGCTCCTGGGGACTCAGCCTGTGACCCCTTTAATGGAGTCCATCCATCTCATGTCTGGTCTCCCTCTTTCCTGCTACTGCCTTGTATTTCCCCAGCTGTACTGTCCTTTCCAGGGAGCCCTGTCTTGTCACCATGTGCCCGAGGGAGGACAGCTTTGGAGCTGTCATTTTGCCTCCAGCCGTGTTTCAGGCTTAGTTTGCTCCAGGACCCACGGGTTGGTCTTCCTGGGGGTCCAGGGTCTCCATAGAGCTCCGCCTCCAACACCCTATTTCAGATGAATCAGTTTTTGCCTCTCAGCCTTCTTCACTGGCCAGATTCGGTATCCGTACCCAGGAATTGGGAAGAGGAGGGCGTGGGTGGTCTCAGCCTCATCTCCAGTGATACCTGTGTGCTCTTCGTGGCTTTTCCTGCCTTTTCCATTGCTGCCCTGTGAGTCTCTGCCTTCTCAGGATTTCCTGGCTGCATCTCCATCTGACGCGACAACAGAACCAAGGTCAGCAGTCGTTATAGCTGCAGTTCTCCGTTGTCTGTGTTACAGTCGTGTGTTTCTTCTGGAGTCACGGCTTCTGTCTCCTTGAGGTTCAAATGCAGCCCTACTTTATCCCTTTCTTCTTTCACTTTCAGCAGAAGTTGTTTCAAATTACTGCTACCTTCTGCCAATCATATGGTGTCATCTGCATATCTAACCCTAACCCTAACCCCTAACCCCAACCGCCACCACAAACCCAACCCCAAACCCTAACCCCAACACCTAGCCCAACCCTAACCCCAGCCCCAACTCCTAACCCCAACCCTAACCCTAACCCCAACCCTAACCCTATCGCTATTCCTTCCACCAATTTTCACTCCTCCTTGCTCTGAATCTAGCCCTGTTTTTCATATTCTAAGTGCTGGGTACACACAGTTCTGGGAGATAAAATGTGCCCGGGTCTGACACCTCAGTCTGTAGGAAACTAAGCTGTCTGTCCACATCTGTCCTGAGAGTAGCTTCCTGTCCACAGCACAGGTTACGTGTCAGGACGATCCAGTGCTGGGTGGGGCACGCCTGTTTCTTTCCCAGCCGCCCATGGCTGTTCCTGGTCCACGCAGTCAAATGCTTCACTGTGTCCCTGAGACACACACCAACCTCCTTCTGACGCTCGCTGGAGCACTGCAGGGCCCACCCACTGTGGGCAGTTACATCCAGTGCCTCCTGCTTCTCGGAAAGAGCGTGAACGTCGCATTTCTTCTCCATCAAAGGGAGACGGAGACGGGAGACGCCCTCGCCGCACCAGCTGGACCGTCACTTACCTGCGTGGGAAGCTGGAGCGATGGTCCTTGTCACTGCGCTCCTGGCCTGCCCTTTCTGAAGACTGCAGTGTGTGCTGAACGTTTCCAGTAATAGGTCAATGTCTCACTTCCATATTTGTTGGCATATTCTTGGGATTTTGACAGACTCACTCCTGTGGCTTGAAATAATTCTGTCAGTATCCCTAGTAATTGATTTCTTCCCAAAACTTTCAGGGCAGCTTTCATTTCGTTTTCTAGGATGATGGATTCTTCCTCCTAATAATCTTCTTCAAAGGCATCTGCCATCCTTTCGTCTCTTCTCTGCCGATTTCTGTGTCCGTTCCCACCTTCCCTTCATTTCCTCCTGGTCAGATGATGAGCTTCCATGCTGGCCCGTCAGCGTTCCTAGTCCAGGTTGGAATTTCCCTCTTTTTCTTGAATCTTCTGGTAGAGATCCCTTGTTTTTCCTTTTTTGTTCTCTTCTATCTTCTTACACTGAGTATTATAACAGTTCTGTTTATCTCTACATGCTAGTCATTGAAAAACCGCATTCAGAACGCTAACCCTGCTATTGGCACCTATAACTTCTGCATCTCTCCCATCCTCGACAATTTTAGTGTTTCATCTGTCATCCATCTTGGTTTTTCTGTCCCTTTCACTTCTAGCATTGCGTTTTTGCATTCTTCCCTAATGGTATTTCTAGCTTCAGTCCACAGCTCTGGTTCTTGGTCAGTTAACAGTGCACATCTGATTTTTCTGCAGCCTTTAACCCACCAGTAACGCTACTGTGTTACATTTGGCACCCCAATGTTTGTTGTGGTCTCCTTCAGCGTCATGCTCACGTTTGGTGCCAACAGCACGTGATCAGCACGACAGTCTGCTCCTGGCCTTGTCTGGCCAAAGGGAACACAGCTGCTCCATCTCCTGCTTCCAGTTACTTGGTGTATTTGATCTGTGTTGGTCATCTGGTGATGTCCACGTGCACAGTCGTCTGCTCGGTTGTTTGAAGCATGTGTTTGTGATGGACAGATTGTTGGCTTTGCAGCAATGCCCAAACTGATCTGACATTTTTGACCCCTTGTCCAAATACTCTGGCTACATTTGACCCTGTTTTATTACCCACTTTTGCGTTCCAGTCCCTATAATTACCAGCAAGTCTTAGGTTGTTGGAGTCTGTCAATTTCTTCTTGAGTTTGTGTAGAATCTTTCAATTCCATCTTCTTCAGCCTCTGCAGTTGGAGCATAGACCTGAATGATGGTTATGGTAACCGGTTTTCCCGAAAGTCTGATTGACGTTCTCGGTCAGACCTGCGGTGTAGCCACAAACTGCGGAATTACAGTCACTCCGTTTCCTCCGAGCTTGTCATGTCCAGCGTAGAGCACTTTGTAGTTGCCTGACTGGAACTGCCCCACCTCAGTCCACGTTAGTCGTAACACCAAGCACTGCCGTGCTGAGATGTCCCATTCTGATTACGATTTCCCGTTGACCCTGTTTGTGCTTGTTTCATTCCCTGTTCTGACTGTACATGTCCCTGCAGCGTCATTCTCTCCTCCCGCCTTTGTGCTCATGAGTCGCCTTACATCCTTCCTGAATACACTGAGCGTTGTAATTATCACATCAGTGAACCTTTCCAATGAAAGCATACCATTAAACATATAACACATATAAAATACGTGTCTTTCTACATATTTTGGTAAGAATCTTTATATAAGCAAATTCTTAATTCATTTAAAAAATTCCCTGTCAAATTGCGTGCCCTAGAACCACTGTGAAGACTTGTATAAATGTACATATATATTTTATACTTAATGTTTTAACAGTTTAGTTATTGACTGGAAGCTGCTCATTCATGATTCATGGCACGATCTTTAAATATAACTGCTCGCACGGATGTCAGAATTAACATCCTCCTTAACTCCTAAAAATGATTTGTGTGCATGTGAATTTAAACATTCTTATTTTTCGCTGGTTGGCTTGTGATGACTTTTGCAATTTGCAAAAGAGAAAAAAGGAAAAAGGAAAGTCTAATACCTCTAGCACAGATCAGGGTAAGAAAAAAGAAACACAACCTTCACCGGTGTTCATTTTCACCTCAGTGAAGTGCCCGTTTACCGCCTTCTACAATGAAAGTGCTCACGCGTACCCTGGCCGTGAAGTCCACCGCGGCGCCCCGGTTCAGAAGCAGTGTAGCCACGTTGACGTTCCCGTAGTGGGCAGCGATGTGCAGAGGGGTGAAGCCGCTCTGGAAAGCAAAGGAAACAGCGCCATAAAGCATTCCACCTGCAGTGTTACAGTCACGGGTCAGTGAGGACCGCCATGTGCGTGGGACCTGTCTGCCTGATGCACATGAGGTCCAGGAACTTAACGCTTTAATGAGACTTACATCTTAATGGTATGAGGGGGTAAATAATTAAACATATAAACAGGGAAATAATATCCTACGCTTCTTGGCAACATTATTTCTAATTACCTTAATAATTTATCTATTTATCTGTTTATCAGTTTATTTATAAAAAACCATGTTTCTTGAGTTGGTTTAGCTTTAGGGAAAAACAGAATATAATTAAACAACATAAGGTTTCAGCCACAGGAATAACATAATTATGAATAAAAAATGTTTTCTTCAGAGAAAGACACAAAATTAATGCTTTTAAAAAAAGTGATTAACAGCAGTGGTTGACGCTGTTTCTTTGGAACTATGAAAAGACTGCAAGCAATGCTTACAGAAGATGTACAATTCATGCCTCATCGTTTACACATCTGCTATCTGTTGTCTTTAACAACTGTCTTTAGTCAGACTATGTTGTTATAATGGAAAAAGTTAAAAAACAAAAATGGATATATTTAGCATCAACATGAATATAAAATTAAGAAAAAAAATTCAGCTGAACCCAATTTTTAATGTTATTTAAATCAAATTTTATCAATAAAATAAATTAATATAAAATAAAATAAGCAGGTTAAATCAGTTATATGGGCATTAGAGAACGGTGACTCTCAGAATGTTTAAAAATGAGAAGAAAATCCTAAATAGAAGAAAAGTGTGTTTCCTTTTTTTTTCTGATGAAAACTTCGAATTTTTTGCCATTTTCACAATAGAGTATTAGCTTTTATTATTAAAGTACACAAAAATGTATTATCCTTGCTCTATAACTTTCATAAATGCATTACTTAATAAAAAGTTACAGGAACAATAATGGCTGTTCCTAGAAAACTGGTAGCAGACCTGAAGTTGTGAGGTGATTCTGCACTGTTCTCTTTTGTTTGAAATGAACTCTGATGTGAGACCAGTTTTTAAGAACTATTATGTGAATCACAACTATTACTTTTCTATTTACCTGATATGTAGACTTGGGTGACTTTGTCTTGACAACAGCCTAACTAAGAGCCCAGAGGTCTTAAGTGACAGAAATTGCTCTGCGCTGTTGGCCAAATTGGCTGCAGACAGTTCCTGCCTGCAGAGAAGCAGGACACAGAGACCAGTGACTGGTCCCTACACCCCACGCCGCAGCCGTGCGCTTTGCATCTGGTGTCTACATGATGCCACATGCTCGTGTCAAAATAGAGAGAAGCCAGTTTTCCCCCTGGCTGTTAACGTGTAAAACGGCAAATGTTTCTAAGTTGGGAACTGACTGACTGTAGGTCTTTCACTTTTATCTGGATAGTTCCTGTCACCCAGACATGTCCTGAAGTACATCTATTATTCAAGTGATAATGTAACGATGGAAAACATAGTGATTGTGAATCTTTCTCAGATTATTCAAATACAATGACATTATCCTCCTCACTGCAAAAACGCACTTATTGTCCAACACCCCCCCCCCCCCCGTGGCGCCCTGGGGGGAAGCCTGGGGGGAAGCCTGGGGTGCTGGCCCAGCTCACCTTCTCCAGGACCATCTGTGTGGGGGGGGGGGGGCTCCCTGTCACTCATTTGTCCTCAAGGAAATATTTCTAACTCAGCACGAATCTACCCAAACTGCTGCTTTCAATACAATGTTTAGAGCCAATACTGTTTCCAAAAATGTATTTAGACAATCACCAAAAGTCACCTAAAAAGACTAAATGTATTAAAATCAGTAACTAAGATATCAGTTGCTGTGGTTCCCGTCTTGAGCAATTTCCCAAAGCAGATGGGCCTTCTTAAACCTCGGACCGAAGCTCCATGCACAATGGAACCGGAGAAGTGATATGGATAATCCAAATATATCACATCTCAGTGGGTAAACTTGTTAATAAACGAGATGGTAGTTAGAGAAACACACTACTCTCAGTAAATACTAAGTGTTTAAAAGCCCTGCAGGTCCACAACCCAGAGACCGGATGAGATGTCAGTCAGTCAAAGTGACAATCAACCTACACAAATAGCCACTGGCCTGGGAATATAGGCTTGTTTTTATACTATACTTTCAACAATGTCTGTGTTAGTACATCTCGATAGTAGCAACAGTCAATGAGAGAACCCCGCACGTGCACGTGCAGACACGCACACACTCACACATTTACACACACACTCACACACTATACTGAGTTTCCAAATTAACTTTCTACTAATGGGAGTTCCAATCATTAGTATAAATTAGTGAGCATTTATTCTAATTGGGCAAATAACTGAAACAAAAACAAGGCATATGTTGGTAGCCACATACTGTACCTCAGTTGTCCTATTCACCATCATCTGAAGCAGTGTTGTGTGGGAAAAAGAGGGAAGATATTACACATTGCCCATCAAGGAAACAGCCACCCTGCTCACGGCAGCTGGATACTGTTCCCACGTGCCCGCGTGAGTTCCACCGCGAAGACTCAGAAACCTGCATAGTACCAGCGCCTCTTTCTAATTCGGTTATTATTTTACTTTAAACAGAAGCAGCAGATTTCTAACAAGCTGGACCTCATCTTGGGCAGAAAAGTATCTTTAACGCTTTCATTACTGTCCCTATGGGCAGTCCCCTTCCTTCTGAGACACTCCGAAAGCGATTTCTCTCTGTGGATGCCCACAGCCGCTGCGCGTCGCTGCCCCGCCCACGGGGCGTCCCCCAGCACGAGGCCCCGCCCACTGGGCGCCCCCAGCACGAGGCCCTGCCCGCGGGGCGTCCCCCAGCACGAGGCCCCGCCCACGGGGCGACCCCAGCACGAGGCCCCGCCCACGGGGCGTCCCCCAGCACGAGGCCCCGCCCACGGGCGTCCCCAGCACGAGGCCCCGCCCACAGGGCGACCCCAGCACGAGGCCCCCCCCACGGGGCGTCCCTCAGCACGAGGCCCCCCCCATGGGGCGTCCCCCAGCACGAGGCCCCGCCCACGGGGCGTCCCCCAGCACGAGGCCCCGCCCACGGGCGTCCCCAGCACGAGGCCCCGCCCACAGGGCGACCCCAGCACGAGGCCCCCCCCACGGGGCGTCCCCCAGCACGAGGCCCCGCCCACGGGCGTCCCCAGCACGAGGCCCCGCCCACGGGCGTCCCCAGCACGAGGCCCCGCCCACAGGGCGACCCCAGCACGAGGCCCCCCCCATGGGGCGTCCCCCAGCACGAGGCCCCGCCCACGGGCGTCCCCAGCACGAGGCCCCGCCCACAGGGCGACCCCAGCACGAGGCCCCCCCCACGGGGCGTCCCTCAGCACGAGGCCCCCCCCATGGGGCGTCCCCAGCACGAGGCCCCGCGCCACCTGGCATTGCGCGCGTTACCTTGGACTGCACATCAGCGTTGTGGTCGCTCTGCAGCAGGAGGGCTGCGGATTTGGTGTCGTCCTTCCGGGCAGCGATATGCAGAGCAGGCAGCCGCACTTTCCCTTTCGTGTCGTTCTCCAGGAGGATGGCCACTGCCTGGTTGTGTCCTTGCTGCAGTGCCACGGCCAGAGGCGTGAAGCCATCCTGGAGAAGCACAAGAAGGAAAACCATCCATTGCAGACTTTGGCAGACTTGGGGTTCGACCTCAGGCAATGGCACATGAGATTTTTACAGTAACGAGTAAGACCGAAAAGCAACGCAAAAGGAATCAACATTACTGGGAAGATGGAAGTGGGTTCTGATCAGTCGTTGGCCGCACACGCCAGGAACTGGCTTCCTCACCGCTGAGGCGGGGGTCACAGTCTCCTACTGTTACTGGACTGCTGTTCTGCTCTCCCTTTGGGTCTGCTGGTACTTGTTTATACATTTAGGTGCTGCTACGCTGGGTCCATAAATATCACAAACGGTGTATCTTCTTGTTGAATGAACCCCATTAACATTATGTAATGCCCATGACAGTTTGTGTTCTAACGTCTATTTTGTCTAAGTACAGCCATCCCAGCTTTCCTTTGGTTTCCATTTTCGTGAAACATCTTCTTCCACCATAACTGTAGACTTATGGGAAGGTCGTTTTCCCAAAATGTATCACATTATCTATGTACCACTACAGTAAAAACTGAATTTTTTAATAAGAATAGAATTTTAAATAAGCACATTCATTAACAGAATGGAAGAGTAAAGCACGTAGTCTTGTAAGAAAAAAACAGTAACCTAAACTTAGAACTTTCTTTGGCACAAATTAAACAGCCTATGAAGGAGGAAACAAGAGGCTGCTTATCACATACAGTGGTACCTTGGTTTTCCAACGTCTCCATTGACGAACATTTCAGGTTACGAACGCCATAAATTTGATGGATGTTGGTATCATTAGATAGTAAAATTCATGCTAAATTTGCAGTTTTAGGGGTTGATTTTAAAGGTCTGGACTGTATTAACCCATTCTGCATTACTTTCTATGGGATGGGGAAACTGTGCTTCGGTTTTCGAACGTTTCAGAACTCGAACCGTCTTTAGGAACGGATTATGTTCGAAAACCGAGGTACCACTGTACAGTCATGCACCTCCTAACTACCAGCATACATCTCAAATATGTGTCTGGGACGGGCGTCATTAGGCAGTTTCGTCGTCATGAGAGCATCACAGAGAGCACGCACACACACCTGGACGGCACAGCCCACTGCACACCCACAGGTACAGCCCACTGCACACAGGGAGGAGCAACAATGATCCCCCCACCCTCTGGCTTCTTCTGAGACCCTTGTGATCAGAGACACAATGTGTTTCCCCGAAAATAAGACCTGGTCAGACAATCAGCTCTAATGCGTCTTTTGGAGCAAAAATTAATATAAGACCTGGTATTATTTTACTATAAGACCGGATATAATATAATATAATACCAGGTCTTATGTTAATTTTTGCTCCAAAAGATGCAGTAGAGCTGATTGTCCGACTAGGTCTTATTTTCGGGGAAACAGGGCATTAGCAGGAGAAAAACAAGCCGTATAGTAACACATATACCTCTGTACCCATGTCTCCCCAGGAACACTGAGTAACTCGCTAGAGTGGCTGCAGCCACCTCTACACCCCTAAGACAGAAGATGCTGGGTGTGGGGAGTCACGTGGGAGGTGAACAGATGAGCAGGGGAATCTGGGTGGTAGTTATGCAGGTGAGTCCTTGCCTCTCACTAATAAGCGTTTCTAGAGATGAGGTCACCTGGTTCCTGGTACAGCCAGGGGGACGTCACAGGTGGAGAGTTCCCTCCCCACACCCATGTGATGTCTTTTACGGAGGGGAGCTTCTCCTTGGTTTTCAGAGCCTGTCTGCTGCTTCGCAAAATTAACAAGCCTCACATCCTCCTCGTGCCAGAGAGACATGTTTGGGATGCGAGACCCTGCCCCCTGCAGCGGCCAGCTCCCTCCGCGCCTCCCAAAACCGGACCGAGCACTGCCCACATCTGGAGCACGGTGGCCAGAAAGGGAGTCATGCGTTGACGTCAGTGTGTGCACTGCGACAACCCGAGGTAACCTCACCACAGACCCCAGGGTGTGACGTCACACAGCGCATGTCCTGCCCTCCGCGACACCGCGACAGCTTGTGTTAGGAGCGTGACCTCTCTGTTTCTTAGAGGTGGGCATCTGCTGAAAGCACAGACTGAATTTTAGCCTTCAATTTGGGCAACATTCGGGGAGAAGAAAGAGAGAGGGGAATTTTCTGAGTCTCAGTGTAACAAGGCCCCTGCCGCTGCAAGGCACAGAAACGGGTATTTGGGGACAGACTGAAATGCAACAGGGCCACGCGGAAGGGCCATGAGGAGGCGGGTGTCCCCCAAGCACACACGGGAGATGTTAAGTGTGAAGTGAGGGGAAGAACTCTGAGGCATAAGGGTTTCTCTAAGTAAATGACTCTGATTTCCAGGAAATACAGGAAAACAAACACACGTTGCCTTGTTTTGGTACATTTCCCAGAGCTCATGAAGCACTGCCGTCATCTCCCATCTCCCTTGAGCTTGCCTGAAATGTCTGCACGCCACGCAGGCACAAAATTAGTGTCTCAGGAAAAACGGCCCAGTCAGGAAAACCATGCTGTGCCCATGTGGTCAGAGGGGGAATCTGTGGTGCTGGACAGAGGACGTGAAATCGCTTCACACTGCACAGGGGCATTGTCCAGTCCCATGCAGGAAACACAGTCCCACTAACAGCAATTTCTTGGGGGTTTTTTAACTAATAAGAATCATCCGTCAGAAAGTTGCTGCAACTAACTCCTTAAAGTGTTCTCTCAAAGGGAATGGACATGGATTTACCCGATTGTAATGACATGTCCCCCCATACAGGGTAGAGGAAGTTCCTGTTTATCTCACCTAAAGACTTAATTTTCCAGGAAGGAAGCTAGATTAGACACTGAAAATCATCTTGGTAGTTTCTGGGTGACCTTGAACACCAGGCCAAGAGTTTCAAAGTTTTCTCAGTGGAGCCACAGATCATGAACCAGGAGAGATGAAGCTTGCATGTGCTGGCTGGAGGGGCGAAGGGAGGCCTGTCCCATGAGGACTGTCTCTGGTCCCCACCCGTGTCACCCATCCCGACCTTCAGTGGCCCCTGCAGCATGTCTCCAAACTCACAGGCTTCTGGAATATTCCTTAAAAACCTGCTCCTCCCCATGCCAGGGCGGAACTCAGGAGGAAAACACTCAGCGTCCTGCCGTGGAGGGCACAGCGGGGAAGGGGAGTGACGTGGATGGTGGCCCACTGCAACCTCATGACCTGAGCATCTAACGGGGAGTGACTGCATGGTATGCACCATGGCGGCCGTGACCAGTCACACACTACAAATCACCATTTGTGCTTCGGGAAATGGGACCAGCTTTTTTGGTGACATATTCCCCATAAGGCTGTGCTAACACAAACACCTACGAGTCCTTTCTGGTCATGAAAAACATTCCTGGAAGGAACTGCTTGGGATCCTAATGAAGATAAAATACTGGTGGGAAGAGATGGGCAGGATTCACTGTAATCTGCTTCTAGAAAGTATAAAGCTCCCCACCCCAGGGAATGGCAAACTGACAGGAGTGTGATTCCATGTGAGAATGCAGTGACGTGAACCCCAAGTCAGGGGGAAGCTAATGAACAGTGTGACCGGCCACAGCGTGAACACTGGGTTCCCACGGGCTCTTGACAGGGTGGCAGGCCCCATGTGGTTGGCACGGAGACGATGGGCGCTTGTGGCAGGCAGCCTCACCTCGGTAGCGGTGCTCTGGTTGGCTCCATTTTCCAGCAAATACTTTACAACATCGATGTGGTTCTCTTGGGCGGCCATATACAGAGGAGTGAAGCCATTCTGAGGACAGACAATAAAAAAGACATCGTCAGTCATCTGTGACATTTAAACCGGGAAGAGAACAGGACAAGGAAAGAGCGAATGCTGGGAGGCAACCTCTGAAATGCGGACACACAGCATACCTTCACATTGAAGAAATGACACATGGATTTACTGCTGTGAAAGCAATCCCCATGCACAGCGTACAAAAGAGCGAGGAGAAAAAGACATAGAAGGAACATCTACCTCATTTCCTGTCTGCATTTCAGCACCAGAGATGCACAATTCTTAGCACCGGACACTGGGTTAGACTGTTTAGTATCTTAGTATCTATATATTCTATAGCATATGGAATTCTCACTATATATAGTAAACATGTAAAATACTATTATATAGTGTTTTCTGTATGTACCAACTCATAAACTATTTAAACAGACCCCATTATCTGTACAAGAAGTTAGTCAGCACCTTTCAAGGCTGATTATGTGCCCTGATTACTCTCTATAGAAATAATGAAAATGTCTCAGCATCAGAGATGGAATATCTTATATTAAAATTGAATGGATATTAATTTGCTGATACATTTTCTTTAAATAAATTTTTCTAGACCTTCAAATGACTGAACAACACAGATTACTAGGTTCAACCCTTAACATGTAATAGTTTGTGTGGCAGAGATAACGAGTGCTTTAAAACTGTGTGTTTTTAAGCAACTTCATAAATGACCAAGCAGCTTAGAAGCAAAAGGAAACGTGTCACCCCCAAAAGCAAAGACACTGACGACTGTGGAGAGGCGCACGACACTGAGAAAACTAAGTCAATAACAACCACTGGAGGGTGGTCTTCTGTCCCCCGGAGGCAGCAAGATCCATAAACCTGAAATCATTGTTTTGAGTTAAGCCACAGCAATAATGTAATTGCTTATTGTTTTATTATTTTGAGGTTGAGTAGATATATATATATATCTCTCTCTCTACTTATTATGTATACATAATAAGAATCAAAGAATTTTGACTCTCCCAATTAAAATAGTCAAAATAAGCTATAACTCTTTTACTTCTCTTGCACATTATACCAAAAAAATTTGTAAATTAATGATTACCAAACAGGTTTCTTACTTCTACCCAACTGTCTCTGAGAAAATAAAATGCTGCTCCAAGTCTTTGAAACGCACCTAACACGTCCAAACACCACATGGTTCACTTGGGCCAACTCATCGAAGGCCATGCTTCCTTTAGTCCCGCCAACAACTGCACGACCAGCCTGAGCTTCATTAGGAAACACAGGAGGCAACCAGATGGCATCCTTTAATGCCGAGACGTGACCCTGAAAGTCTGTGACTGTATGAAACGAAATGATCGCTCCCTTCAGCATTGTCAATCATTTTCTGTCACTTAATGATGAGCGAACTCTGTGCACCGGTTCAGAAACTAAAACACACAGTCGAGAGCAGGAAGCAGATACACACACCCCATTGCCACTCAACATTTTTTCTTAATTTTGCAAATTAAAAGTGTCCTGCTCCTTTATTCCAAAATATTTGCTGTAAGTTTTCTCAGTCACGCAGTAGTGATCACCCCGGTGCTATTCCTACCTCCTGTGTGATGTCAGCAGTGTGAGAGCTAAGCAAGGTCCCACTGCACGTTGCAGTGCACTGGTTATGCCAAGAGAAATGAGAACAAGACTGGGCACACAAAGAGATTCAGTAATGTCTGAGCGACAGAATAGTTTGAGGGCAATGAAAGCCACAATGTGGAGCTCTTCCCTTCCTGAGTGTGGGGTTGGTACAGACTGACCCCTTCAAAGTTCTTCCCCAAGCTGCTGGAGGGGCAGGGCTCCCAGAGGGTGTGAGGACCGAGAAAGGAAAGATGGCCACACAAGTCAGCCAGCCCCACGTGACACACTCAGGACTTAACAGGTGCTCAGCACGTGCTAGTTCTCAGCCTGCCAACGACAGAACCTGGGAGAACGCATCCTGGCCATGTAATGACCCAGAACTCACGCAGACCACACTTGGGACCGTCGCTCACATAGACGGAGAGTGCTGTGAGGTATTTATTCATCACTTATACCTGGAAATACTAGTATGTTCGCAAATGATTTCTATATACATATAGTTAAAACTACATCGATCATCAGGGTATGGCTATCAGGGACGGTGGAAACAGCGTTAGCAGCAAGAATCGGGTGGTGACAAGCACGACCCAGAAGCAGCTCAGTGCCGTGACAGAGAACTTGGAATTGGGCAGCCACAGAAAGAGGGAAATGTGACAGATGGGGAGACTGTCATGCTTTTGAAATCAGAGGACACGTGCTGGCTGCCATATAGAATCTGGACCTCATACAAGGGACAGCGGACACCAAGCTGGTTGTGTGAAGTGCCTGGGTCTGTCCCTTGAGGGGTCTCTGTGTCAGGGGACAGTCCTCATCCAGACAAACGCACTACAATTGCATCTGCAGTGGCAAGGCTGAGCCCCGCTCCTGGAAATGGGGTGACAGACATCCTTACTGAGACAGAGACCGCCGAGCTCCACCTAGAGGGTACTTTCCTTCTGAAAGTGTTTGATCCACTTTAAAAAGTCTTGGTGCACAGAGCCTTGATCTCAAAACAGAAAAGCTACAATGTGGACCTGAGTCATTTGGAGGGAAGACTGTATTCCTCAAAGCTCACCCACAACAGGACAGAGGTCTGGCCCATCCAGATGTCAAACAAAAATATATTCTTTGTCCTGTCTGGATGTGTCGGCTTCAAAATGTCCCCAGAAACAAACAACCAGGCTGACTGGTCAGATGGGTTTCCAGGAGCATGTCTGCCCCAAACAACCACTGTCATGGCGACTGAGATAATAACAACTTTTGTGCTTCCAAAGGACAGTCTTCACCGGTCTAACTGCGAAGGGTAAGTCCTGGTTTGTGCCCACAGGCAATGTCTTTGTCTTGGTTGTGGCACGTAAAGATTTACTAAATCACGTAAGTACAGAATCAGGGTGTTCAGCTGTAAGCACCTTTACAGGCCGAAACTGGAAGGCCATCTGTCACTGGGCAGTGCGTCCCCATCCGGGGTCACAGGCGGCACTGCTTGAGAGACCATTTCTTGGTGGAGCCTGCCGGCCTCAAACAGTCCATCACCTCCTTCAATCCTCACAGTGACCCTGCCTTTTATGCACCACTGTTCCATAAGCCGGAGCCGGTCCACATGGGCACCAAATGCCAATTTCACTGCTCTTAACTGGCTCTCAGTGCAACTCTTCCAAGCCTACTATTTTCACTCACTTTACAGGAAGGACCCAGCATCCTCTGGACAATTATTATCATTTAAAAAAAAATTTTTTTCCCCATATATCCCAAATTTTCTTCATCACTATTTCCTTCAATAAGAAAGCTTTCCTGACAATCCAGACCTCTTCCACCTCTGCCTCTAGCTCAGACCCTCAGCAGTCTCATTCAAGTCCACGGCTCCTGCAGCCACTTGGGCTGGGAGACCCAGCATGTCTACCGTCCATCCCAGAATTCTCCGCTGAGCTCCAGACCTGGCTCGGAATTCCCGTAAACTTCTTGCTGGACGTCTACACACGACTCATGAGCTGTACCCTCCTTCCCACCAAACCAAACCAAACCAAACCCAGTCCTCATCCCGTGTTCTCGCCACCCTGCCAGGTGAGGGAGAAATGCGGAAGTCACCTGTCACCACCTCTTCCTCACTTCCCAGGTGCTCTGACGTCAGCACCGCCTCTCTCTCAAGCAGGCTCTTTCCTCCAGCCCCCGAACACCAGCTCTCATTCTAAGTAGCACCACCTGCTTCTAGAGGGAACCCTGCGATGGTCTCCTAACAGTGAGTGTTGCATCCACCGGGGCCTCCTCCAGGCTGGTGTCCACACTCCTATCGGCTCACAATAAACACCTCACAACACAAGCCTTCACGTGGCTCCATCCCTGTGGGACATGTCTCCTGCCTGGCCTCACGTGGCCACGCTTCCACTTCCTGTTCCCACTCTGCGTGTACGATCTCACCTCCCCCACGGCGGTTCTCACACCCATTCCTTTGAGAGAACACTCACTGGAGGGCGTGATGTGAGTGAGCTAAACCAGAGAGGGAAAGACAAATGCTGTGTGGGGTCACTTATGTGAGGACTCTAAAAACAAATACACAATTTGCACTCATAGAATGGAGAGTAGAAAAGTGGTTGCCAAGGGCTGGAGGGTGGGGAGAGGTTGGCACAAGGGCCCAAACTCTCAGTTATGAGATAAATAAGGTCTGGGATCTAACGCACAGCACAGTGACGGGCTGATAACACGGTATAATGGGAATTGGCTAAGAGAAGAGAACTTAAATGTTCTCACGAAAAAAAAAAAGAAGAAAGATGTGAAGTGATAGGTGTGTATACTAACTCGAGGGAGAAATTCTTTCACAGTGCGAATATATATATCAAATCATTATGTTTTGTTAAATACCTTACAATTTTGTTGTCAATTATACCTTGATAAAAGCTGGAAAAATTAAATTGAAAAAAAATCTGTGAGTTATAAAGACAGAGACAGAAAGAGAGAAAGAGAGTTCAGTCATCATTTTCTCAGGTTGTCCCCGACCCCATCATGGTACCTCCAGAAGGATTAGAGCTCACGGTGATACCCAAACACCTGCTGAGCCAGGGAGGAATAGATGGTTTCCAGTAGTTCTCCATTACCAAGCTTCACTTAGTGTTCTATTTCCACATTGCATTCTGTTCGTGATGTCTGCCTTGAAGGACCATGGCTGGGAGGTCTTCCCGACGGTCTCACCCAGCGTCCTGGCTGTGGAAGTCACACACTGTGCTGTGAGGTCCGAGGTAAGAGGCAGACTGCTCGGAACCATTCTAACTATAATACTATTGCCAGAGTAGCTCCTCATCCAATTTAACTCAGAAGGATAGAAAAAGATGGGCCTTCTGTATGAAATTTCAAGTCTGTCCTACTAAGAGAAATTTAGAGCCATGTGTGCCATTTTATTCTTCTCCCAAAAGGCTTGTCTTACTATAAACTTAGTTCCTTTAAAATGCAATACTAGACTTGGATAGGCTTCCAAAGTGATAATCCAAAGATTTAGATTTGATGATGTTTGTGCCCTAATTCCTTCAAGTTTCAGGACAAAATGACAACTAGTGTTCAGCCTTTCCACACCACCTGTCCCCAGATAAATGAGCATAGAGACAAAATATCAGTATTAATTTTATTTCAAAAATTTAAAAATTGCTTTATTTTATTGCAGATGACAATGCTTTTCATCATGCTTTTCAGATATGTGTGTGTGAGTGTGTGTGTGTGTGTGTGTGTGTGTGTGTGTGTGTTTACCAGACTAGTAATTTTAACGTTGGAATTCTACTGGGACATGAGATAATAATTCCATTCTACACAAAATTTTATAGACATCAATTCTCACCATTTTTCCATGCTTATGGGAGAATGGAGGATGGAGAAAGCAGACGTCCCCTGGTTAACCTGGAATGCTGACGGACACAGACACTCTTACAAACTTGTAGTCACCCAATGAGCTGATTTTCAGAGTCAAAGGGCAACATAAGTGTCCTGGCTTCTCTGTCTCCCTGGTCAGACACAAGTCCATCAGTCCATCTGAACTTCAGAGAGTTCAAAGATGGTAAGTTCAACACTAAAACAAGAAACGTCTCAAGAAAAAACTATATGTATAGACTTGGAGGAAAAAAAACAGCTGACAACAAAAGCTTTTTTTTGAATCTGTGAACATGGATCCCATCTTACCCATCTTACTGTGTGTTTGTGAGAGCGAGAGAGAGAACAGAATGTTCCATGATGAGTGTCATTCCCAGAGCCAGGACGGCTCTGTGGCCATATGGACACGATTCCGTGTAGTGGGCACACAGGCCAACTGTGTAGCCTTTCTTCTTCTTCATAGCCCAGTTCAAATGGTTTGTGACAATGACTAAGAGCCAATGAAGAAAAAAGCTACAGAGAGCTACACCTGAAAAGAGATTGGTCACCGCATACAGTGAGTATATGCACCCATAAAATTCTGGGAGTGTAATCAATGGTCACGTAATCTTGCAATGGGCATTAATGGTCGGGTCTGAAAATCTGAAAGTGAATAAAATAACATCCAAATCATGTTTCTGTTACAAACAGGAAAGTCTATTTTAAAATAAAATTTCCAGATTGAAATAAGAAAGAGTGGTGAGCATAAAACAGACAAAAGGATTCAAGAAAAATAGCAGTATATTTTCAGTAAAATGTGATATCAAGAATACCAAATCAGAATATCTTATTTGGACTCACCATTAAAATAAGATGGGGAAAAAAATGTGTTTCTGGAGTCCCTATGAAAGGACCTGAACACAAGAAACTGCAAACAAGAAAAGGTGGCCGGATGGCTCAGTTGGTTGGAGTGCAAGCTCTCAACAACAATGTTGCCGGTTCGATGCCCGCATGGGATGGTGGGCTGTGCCCCCTGCAACTAAAGATTGAAAATGGCGACTGGACTTGGAGGTGAGCTGCGCCCTCCACAACTACACTGAAGGACAATGACTTGGAGCTGATGGGTCCTGGAAAGAAACACTGTTCCCCAGTATTCCTCAGTAAAATTTAAAAAAAAAAGAAAGAAAGAAACTGCAAGAAAAAGTAGAACAATGTCGGCCTGGACAAGAACAATGACTCAAAACGACATCGCCAACCACAGTTTAGAAAGTGTATTTAAAGCTTCCATGTGTTCAGAAGTGTGTTTAGCAAAAGGGCTCTGAGAGTGGCCGGCGCCTGAGCTGGGGCCACTCCCATGGGCGGCGGGCAGAGCCCCAGGGCCTCCTGCGTGGCAGGGGTGGGGCAGTGCAGGGGGACCCAAGGACTGCTGGCATGAAGGAATCCACACCCAGTGTCCGTGGGCTTGTGGCTCCATCCCTAGCCTGTTACAAGACCTTGGTTTACCCACATGTGCCTCAATTTCCCCACATCCCAAAAGATAGTAACTGTCCTTGCTGTTGACATCATCATACAGATAGGAGATGAAATCGCCCATGAAGACACACTTTAACCTGACGGGTCTGAGAGCCAGATGCTACCATTGGCTGTGCTTCTGTGATGTCCGGACTCTATTCCCAGCCAGTCAGCTCCCTGGACACACACTGCTTAGGGGCCTCGTGGGAGCTGCAAACACTTCCTTTCTTCTACTGAAATCGCATTTCCTTTCTTTCTACAACTATCAGGGAAAGCAAACGTCACAGCCTCCAGCCACTACATAAGGTAAAGGTGGAAACCTACTGTCCACAGGTGTCACTGTCCCTAAGCTCCACAAGTTCACTCAGCCTCCCCTCTACGGAGGTATTTCCATTTCCATTCTAGCACCCAGTTTACTTTTTTCAATTATACTAAGATACACATAACACAAACCAGTTTGCTTTGGAGAGACAAAAACCAGATATTTTCAAGGTAACTTTGCCTTAATACACTGGTCATTCTGACATAAGGATTTTATATATGGAGAACATAATAAAGATACAAAAGAAAAATACTTTCATATGAGGAGCAAAGTCACATTTTTTGGAGAAAATTAAGGAGAGGAAATTCCCAGCCAGATTTCCTTGGCAGCAACAGCAAAATCTCTTCCTGTCCTGGTCTCCTGACAGAGCTGTCACATTTACAGCTCACAAAACACTGAGTGCCCACCCTGCACCTCAGAGCTCTGCACGGGCTCTCCCGTCAGGAGAGGCAGCTCACTGGGACCTTCACAGGGTCTGGGCCGGGTGGAAAAGGGGTTCCATCATTGCCCCCTGGGCTCCGCGGTGAGGACAGAGCACTTATGGGAACCAGGGGAAGCAGTGTCACCTGGATGAGAAGTAAGGAGCCATCTCTGTCTCTGTTGTCATCGATAAGGACAGAGCAAGGCCGGGCATGACACTGGCAGCCATGTCATTATTTGTCCTTTTATTGCCATTAGCTCCGCTGTGAGGAATGATGGAATACTCACAAAGCTAGGTCTCGCACTAATTTGTCTCCAATCACGTATCCATGAGCGTTATGCTAAATCCGAAAACTATAAAGAAGTGTGAGAAAAATTACCTGCCCCCAAGAAGCTTACTACTTGGCAGAAGTTGTAGATATACATTAAAAAGTAAATCCAACATGGGCACATACCAACGGGTAAAAAGTGCTACAAGCATTTGAAGGAACTCATCACTCTGAGAAAACTTTAAAAACTTTTTCAAAGAATAATTTCTTTCATAATACATAATTGGTACAATTTTTGAAGGTTCGTATCTCTGAGTCTAACAGGAGTACAGGTTATATAGGTGACAACAAATGCCCGGACACAGAGCTGGAAAGCATTGGCATAATTTACCTAGGACAGTTTAGAGGATGATAAGATGCCAGGAAAAAGTTTGCTCAGAGTGCCTGTGTTTTCAGGAAGCAAGCGGCCACCTCCAGTCACTCTAATATGACTTCCAGCCCATCACTGTACCCAACAGCTGTCCCCAGGGCCTAAGCTCTGCAGGCCGCTGAACCCAGGAGACCCCACACAGCCACGGGGACGCCCGGGCAGCACTCGGCACCAGCATGGCGCTGCCCCCACTGGCGCCCCCGCGGGCGCACACTCCTGTGGGGGCTGCTACGTCCATCACAGAATTGTACTGAAAATGCTAAACTGCTCCTAGTGGAGGTTCTGGAATTCTCCATGGCTTACGGACACTGACCACCACATCACACTGTGTCGTGGGAAGGCACACTCACGTGCGTCTCACAGTTTACGTGAGAAGGCAGGATGTCTCCAAGAACCACGAGCCCTGTAAGCATTTACTGAACATTTATTCCACGGAGGCTGTCAGAGACTCTCTCACTTCTTAAAGGAAACGAGTAAACTCGTCATATCGCCTCTAGTTGGAACCGGCAAAAATTTTGCAAAGTAAATAAATAGAGACCTCTTTTTAAACTAAAACACTGAAAGTTTCATAGAAAAATATCAAATAGATCGAAAGATATGAATATTTTACGGAAAGTCTAATTTTGGCAAGAAAATGTCAAAAAAGCCCCGCGTTACGACGCGATTTGGCGGGAAAATGCCCGCTTACAAAGTGTTAATTCAACAGTAGCGCCCGTGGTCCCCTTCCCGGCCCCGGGCTGCCCTGCACACACTGTGCTCACGCCCACAGAGAGCAGCAGCAGCAAGTGTGCTCCGAGCACAGTCCAGGACTCCTGGGCCCTTTCCCTGGTTCTCGAAGAAAGCGGCTCCCACCCACTGACCTGACGTTCACTGTCGTCACAGCGGAAATCTGTGTCTTAAACAAGACAGGACCAACGAGATTGTGGGCGAAGAAGGACTCTTGTCCAATGTTCCTTAAAAGCGAGCCTTTGCTCTCATACCAGAGCCACAGAATCACCCTTTTATATAAAGCCACATATTTTAAGTTCAATCATCAAATTATAAAATATTCTAAGTAATAGTAATTGTTGGTAATCGGCATGCTGGCTACCTAAGTCCAACATAGCAAATGATGTCACAGGCCTTATGAAATGACTTAGGCATTGAGAAAATCATCCTCAATTTTAATTATTGACTTTTCTCACTCTAAAACTTGATCACAATATAAAAATCAGGTTGAGGCTATTTGTCAGGATTCTCTACAATATAAATCTTAAACAGAGCTAACGGAATATGGTGCCCAAAAAGATTAACGACAATATGTGAAATCACTATGTCCCACTAGTCACTCCTGGAAGAGGAACCATGGCCCGTCCAGATGCTAACAACACCATCTTCATGGCCGTCCTGTCAAATTGACCTACAGGCTGTGGGACTGGCCGGGCCTCCATGTCCAGCACGTGCTCCCTAAGCTCGCAAACTGCTGACCCTGCTGGGCTCGGGCCACACCAAGCTGTCGGGCAGCGCATTCCTACGCGGGGCTCTCCCTCACATCCTCCCAGCACCGTCTGAGAGCCTGTGAGGACAGCAAGGCTCAGATGCCACCCAGAACGGTCAGGACCCTGGGGAGGGGGGGGGACAGAAACGAGCTCCCTCCAGCCACACAGGTGACCACGGGCTGCAGTTTCAGAGCCTTGATCTGGGGCAGGAAGAGCCTCTGGCTACAGGGAAACTCTGCGGCTCTCTCGCTGGATGTTTAGAGCTTCATGGGACAGACAGGACTTCCTTACAGATGGCACCAAGTTGTAAATTTTTTTCACTTAATAAAGATTTTTAGAGTGTGATACAGTCTCAATAAATATTAAAATATTCATGTGTATTTAACTAAAAATTTGGGTTGTAAAGGGGAAATGTGGTTACTTAAAAGTTTGATATTACAGCGATAAAAATAGATAATGTCCTGTCTGCCACCATCTCAGCAGACTCGTCCCTATAGTTGAAGTTGTAGAAAACAGGGCGACTCTGAGCTCTGCCCTTTAGTGTTTTGTGGATCCATTTACACAACTAGAGCCACATCTACGTGATGAGTGAATGACCAGTATGGGAAACAGACATTCCCGTACAAAGGCCCTGGGAGCCGGTGACACTGTCCCAAAGAACGGCTGGAACGGAGCTGGTTTGTTTTCCAGTGGCTCCCGTGGTGTGGCCCATGTTAACAGAAAGGCTGAAAACCTTGAAAACTAGAGAGGACTGGATTTGGTTATGAAGACATGCACCTCAATTTCTACGTAAGCACATAATGGATTCCAAGAGTGAAGCTTTGGGCAAAGCAGTATTTCCTCCCCTTCTCACCAGAAAAAAAATACAGGGACAAGGTTTACAGTATGATGCATTTTGATTATTCTTTTAAACTTTTTCTTAATTTTATTTTGAGAACACACACTTCCTACCCTGTGTAACTGCCACTGTGTGCGTCACAGGCTGTGGGGCTCCAGTTTTCCTGTTTTCCTCAGGAGTTCTGGAAAGCCCACGTTCGGGTATGATGTCATGAGGTAGTGTGATTCCACTTTACAGCAGATTCCCCACGGGAATACTAACCTTCTGAGGATTTTTAAATTTAAGGAGAGAAAATACTTCTATATAGCAACACAGAGCTTGCATGAATAATTCACAGTTCACAGATGGCACTGTCACTCTGGAAAAACACTTTCTATTCTCTTTCAATGCACTTAAAGTCAGTGATAAACTGTGCACATGACAAATTTTCAGTTATATTAAAAGGGCAATCATGAGCCATCAGAAAAATAAGAACTGTCATAGCATGAGTTAACAAAATAACTGGCCGAATAAAGAACAGAAGAACCGATAGTAAATCCACCTACCCGAGTACTGGCCAGGCCCCTTCCATCAAGCCCACAAAGCTGTGCTAACTCACGGGCTCTCACAGCAACATGTGGGTCTCTTACCTGAGACTGCGCGTTGATGTCGGCTCCCTCCTTGACGAGAACTCTGACGACTTCCGCCTGTCCCGCCAGAGATGCGATGTGGAGAGCAGTGTTCCCCTTCTGCTTTAAAGAAACCAAACAGAAAAGGTTACCAGTTTCCAAATTTTGTAGAAATCAAAATGTACAGGTATTTTCCATTTTGTTGACTGTTTCAGGAGGTTAGAACTTGTCCCTCTATCATGATCGCAGCCAGCCTTTGGGAGAGATCACCTCTGACCATCCAGACACTGACCATCCCGTGGTGTCCTCTTCTGTCTGTCACAAGTCTGGTGTCAGTTCCGGACATGGCGGGACTGGGCTCCCACCGCCACTCACAGATGCTGTGAGGGCTGAGCTGCCCCCTTTACATGAGGTTCATGAAGTGTGAGTTCTTTCTGGACCTAAAATTCTACAGTTATAACCTGTGATTTAAAGGGAACCCATAATTTAAAATATCAAGAGCTTCAAGGGAAGGATAAAATAAAACAGCAAGAGACACTTGAGCAACCAAAGAGTGGTTGGTTTAGTGAATATATTGATACGGGCTACTCAGGGGGAGCCAACAGTCCGATATACATTCTGACTGACACCAACTATTTAACATTTACTTGATGTGATCAAGACAAACGTTAGTAAAAGCCTTATTCCTTCTTTATGTCCCAAGTAAGGAATTTATTGCACATAGTGATCGTATATTTTAACGTCTTTGGAATTGCCAGAGAGTTTGAGGTCTGTTTTCTGGTTTTTAAATTTCCCCAGAACTGCTGTGTCCCACACTGTGAGCAGGGCCAGCTGCGCTGTGCAATTGTGCACGAGCTGAAATCCAGGCTCACGGCCCTGTTCTAACACGTCCAGCTCCTCCTGTCTGGCCCTGATGGCACGAACGCCCAGCTCCAGGCCGGACTGCCCGCCTCGCGCACGGCCGCCAGAGCCACGGTCATCCCCCTGCAGGCCTGGTCTGCAGGCTCGCTCTGACTCGCTACTGGTTTTTTGCAAGTTAAAATTTCACCCTCTAAAGACAAAGATTTGTCACCAGTGGTGATGTTTTTTAAAATATCTGTTGTTTCTGAAATGACTCCCCAAACACACGGCTCAAATATATTTCAGCAAAAGCAGAATCAACAAGGGAGCACGTTTCTAGTGTACCAAGCATCTCATCCATTTCCTTAGAAATGGGTCAGTTTCTTCACAAACATACATTACAGTGACAAAATCTAATTTTACCCTAATAATGCAATCCAGGACCCCAAATCTCTTTGCCATTAGAGCATAAGGGATTCTATATAGTCTCTTACCAAGCTAAATAAATACATGAAAACACACAACTGAATTAAAGCATGAAAATTACTTGTTCATTTCCATTGAGATGTTCACTATACAAATTTAGTTTAAAACATGAATTCACCTTAGGAAAGTAGGAGCTACCGTCTGCAGAGGATTATATATATACTACTCTCGTCTCTGTGGGAATCAAGGAAAAATGCCCAAAATATTAGAAACGAGGTCCACAGAATTGTCTCATGCCTGATACGTCCCTAAAATTCAAACTTGCCAAGTTTAATGGGAAAGTTTCTATTTCAGGTCTTCATTGGTAAGAACCTGGTGTTCCAGAGAACAGGGAAAGGCGCTTTTCTGAGGAAAGGACCCCAGTATGAGCAGTACCTTGGTGGCAGAATCCACGGAAGACCCTCTTCCCAGCAGTTCCTGGACCAGGCCCACGTGGCCCTCCTTGGCGGCCAAGTGCAGAGCATTGAGTCCATTCTGAAGGAGAAGAAACAGGCCTCAGAGCAGGGAGTGTGAGGGCGACGGCTGTGACCCCCCAGCAGCTACAGCCCAGATGCAGACTGACCATGCGGTCCCCACAGCTCTTTCTTTGACAGCTGGAAGCTACTGCATTCAGAGAGACTAAGTCCCAGGGTTTTGGAATCAGAGAGGCAAAGAGGTGAATATTCATTAGAAATGTGGATTAGGCAACGTCATGTAAACCAACTTTTTAAACTAAGAAATATCAAAATACTTTCATATTGAAAAAAAAATAAGCAACTGTATCATTTATTGTGCCAGCCAGAAATGGAATTCTGTCCAGTTTCTAGAACACAGATAGCTTTAAATAAATCTTCTTTTTAATAAATGGGAGAGAGAAATGTCCTTTTCATAAAAAGCAGTGAAAAAGCCATAGAACAATTTCTGAGGTGACAACTTCGCAATGACAATACTGCTTAAACAACACTGAGCACGACGGGACTCATCTGAGTTCTTTTTTAAAAGTTAAAATTTATCTTTGAGTCTCTCAGAGCACTGCAATGCCTGGTTCCTACCCATCTATTACAAATCCCTGGAAAATTAATCACTCACCATAGCACTGAAAAAAGTTATTGGAGATTTCACTGCATGTGCCGTCTGCACACACTACACTGACATGAAGTGTGGAAGCTGGGCTTGCTGTACACATAAGGGGAACCAAACAGACACAAACTCCATACGGCAGAGTCTGTTGTGGTCTTTGTACATCTGATACTTAGTGATTTTCTTAAGGAGAGTCCTCAGGCTTTTACATTTGACTCAAAAATAAAGTCACACTTGTTTTTCTTCTGTGCAGAGCATGGCCCTGGTTTCTCACACATATTATCTGTGAGTAGACGACACACGAGTAGGTGTACTATCAATGTGCACAGGTCATGGTTTCCGTGTTTACTGGCACAAAACAACAGGCTTAAAGCACTTCCGAAATGTATTTTTAGGTTGGTGCAAAAGTAATCGCGGTTTAACAGCTTAAAAATAATCACAAAAACCGCGATTACTTTTGTACCAACCTAATATTCTATTCCTAGAAAACTTAGTAAATGACCCAACAATAAAAACTTGAAAAAGATGGTGTTTTACGACCCGAGTTCCACCATGATGTCAATGGTGCGAGAAATGATTCAACAAACATTACTTTGCACTCCCTTTGCCAGACCATGGGAAGTGTTACATTTTCAAGTTCTTTTCTGAAATAACTATCCAACACCCAATCTGTCTGGTAACAGGAAGTACTTAATTTAGATAGGCCTAATTTATGTCACAAACTCACTCTGACAGATCATAGGGTAGGAATTGTCAAGGAGATAAGTAAGCCTAGTGGTAAGCAAGAGCCTTTACCTGTCCTGACATCTGTTGATGTATTCTTCAGTATGGCATATTATTTATTGGTTTTCCTAAGTTGTTTATGGGAAGAAAGCTTTTACTCTATATCATGAGCCATTCCATAGGTGTTTTTGGAGAGTGGCTCCATTATTTCAGTCAGTAAAAATCAAATGTTCCAATCATTGGGAGTTGTCTAGATGGCCAAGCAAACTAACATTTAAAGAATTTTACATTTTAAGGTGCTTAGTGTAAGAAGTGGCCTTTCCTTTTCCTGGACTCCAACCTCTGTCTCCGTCTGAGGTCTTAGAACCTGGGAGGCCCTTTGCGACCCCCTAGTCCTGTGACACCTGGCACTCAGCCCCAGGCCTAGCACAGTCCTACCGGTGAAGGGCTGTTGGGTGAACAGAGCACAGAGGGGATTTTTTGGTAACAATGACATTTGCAAACAATCAAAACTATTTAATGTATTTGAAAGAAAATGATTGTGGAGTCCCCAGAGTTTATAAGCGTTCTATACACAGATCAGCATTTTTGTCCAAATGGGAATAGATATTGGGTTTGGAGATATTTCCCAGGTGCTTGAGGCCTGCTCATGGAACCACTAGACATACCCATGCAGAATTGTTATCTGCTGTCTAAAATCTGATGCCACGTAATTCACTAAGTTCTCCCTTGAGGGGCAAACCATGGGCTTGGGCTTCGTCAAATAACCAAATCACTCCATGCACGGCTTCCGGGTCGACCCTTCCTTTATGAATTCCCTCCAAGGCTGAAGGCACAGAAGCACCACTTGCTCTTCTGCGATTCTCTTTCAGTTTTAAAAAAGGTCCTTTTTGGTGACTTTTACACCCCATTAGAATTTTCCCATTAGCTCACATTTAATTTTTAGAAATTATTTTATCTGATGTCTATGTTTATTTAACTTAAAAAAAGTTTAACCTGTAAGTTGAAATCACCAGCTGAGAAACAGAGAGGATTTCCCACCTTAAGATCTCGGGAGCCCTGACCCCCTCAACCCCATACAGATCACACCTGCCTGGGTGGCACCCCTGGCCTCTGAGCTGTCATCGCTGAAGGACCAGGAGAAGGAGGACGTCTCCTCCAGGTTTGCCAGTGATGTCTCTCCTCGTTCCCTGACTCAGTATCTCCTGGTATCACGTCTCCCTATCGCACCGCGGAAATATTTTACTACGCAAATCAGCAAAGAATCTATATCAGGGGTCTCCTGCCAGCCAGTTGTTAAACACTAGCCAGCAATGTCACTGGGTGAATGCCAGAGTTCTAGAGGGTCTGACAACAGTTTCATCTTTAAAAAAAGTGAGGTGGAAAACGGCTCCCCAATGTCAACTCCTCTAAGGTATAGCAGCCTGAGTCTGGCTTTCATTTCTATCTAAAATTGTAGCACAGGCAACATCTGGGTGAGTCACAGGGAATCTTGCTTACATTCTTAACACAAAGTCAAGCATTATTAACTCATCATCAACCCTTTTTGCTTAAAAGGCTGCTCCAGATTGATTTGAAAATAATCAGCAATGCCATTCGGAACGTAGCTTTCTACAAATTCAAACTAGACAGGCTTGAGAATTAAGATGTTTGAAAAGTGTAAACTTTTCTTCAATTCCATCAGCGACCAACTCCGGGAGTTTGGAGGATCTGTAACACTTGCTCAGTCACCTCCAGGAGATATTTGTCCTTTTGGTCTATGGTGTCAGCTCAGCTGAAAGCTTGAACTTGACATAGACCAACTATTAAAACACGATTCACATGTCTCAACAAATATTGACAAATACCTTTTTAAAAATTAAGGTAACAAGATACTATCTCAAATAGAATAAAGCTGACACAATGTACTTATGAAGGTCCAATATATTTTTAAATTACACAGTTTCAGGAGAAGTTAATCTAAGGCTCCAACACCAAACTATTTATCTTAGTTTACTCTGCAGTTCTTTTCATGAACTCACAATATAGCCGACTCCATTTTCACAAACAAACAAACAACAACAAAACATTTAAATCCACAGAAGAGGAGAGAACACTTCCTCAATAACTAGCTAGATTTCTTCTCAATTAAATACAAGGCTGAGGCTCTCAGTTAAAAGAACTTTATAAGGAAAATGTACCCTTTTGGGAGCACAAAGATCCCACAAGTCACTACAATGTATTTCCATTTTACTGACAATGTCATGAAGAATATCATAAAATTTTTCTGTATGAGGGAACAGTTCAGAAACCAAACTGTATATAGTATATAAATTGAATTTGGGGGAATGTGTCTTCACGACTTCTGCAATACTAACACAACTGAAGCCAGAATGGTTATAAAGATGGGTGACGGGTAAAATTCTAGTGATAAATGCTGTAAACTCTTATCCTGCATTCTTTTAAAATGCAATCAAATTGAGACTGCAGTCCTACCGTGTTTCCCTGAAAACAAGACCTAGCCAAACCATCAGCTCTAACGTGTCTTTTGGAGCAAAAATTAATATAAGACCCGGTATATTATATTATATTATATTATATTATATTATATTATATTAATTATATTATATTATATTATATTATATTATATTATATTAATTATATTATATTATATCATATCATATCATATCATATCATATCCGGTCTCATAGTAACATAAGACTGGGTCTTATATTAATTTTTGTTCCAAAAGATGCATTAGAGCTGATCGTCCGGCGAGATCTTATTTTCAGGGAAACACAGTAGTGGTGCGTCCTTGGTCTGTCTCTATGTGAGTTGGTGTGGTCAAGTAGTGTGAACCCGAGTCCTTTGGAACAACCAACAGATATCCACTGAGCTCTGCTGTGAGCGAGACAGTGACTGGGCTTGTAGGTCGCTGAGTCCCAGGCACCGTATCCCCTTCGGTTCTACAACACTTGGAATTAAAATGACTGAATATACCATGTAGTTAAAAAAAAAAAAAAAGGTCTTAATGCTACTTTGAAACACCCATATGCACATTAATCAATCTTAAAGGGCAGAGTTACCTGTTTTTTTTTCACGTGTCTATTAAATTTTTATAAACCCATATAATATTTTATTTACAATCAGACTTTACAATAAGCTCTAGTCCCCATTTCTCTTGCTGATTTTATGAGATCTTTTGCTCACTGACTGTTTTTCTATGACTATATAAAACTAGTGGATGAAACCACAGGTAGAACAGATAGCCAATAAAATTTTTTATAGAGGCATTTGAGTGTTAGTTATATTTCTGGAATGTACATAAAAGATGTGGGATAGTACATCTAGAAAAGTTAAGGAACAGATTTAGGAGAATACAGCTAAACATATGTGAAGGTTAAACGCTTGAATCAAAATCCATTAAACTCTTTTGCACCTTAGCACAAATCCATAATCAATAAACACTCATCAGCTAAGCAACATGTATTTGCTAGGTACCCACCAAGCATTCAGCTACAGGCGCTAGCTTCTAAGGGAGAAGCAAAGCACACCTGACATAGTTTCAGTCCCCAAAGAGCTCCTAAATACTTATTATTAAACAACTGGCAATCACTGCTGCACTAGCATATACTTATCTGTGGGTTTTGCAAACCTCAACTGTGCTCTGCAATCTTACCTGTCGAGTTAAGGGTCCTCCAGTCTGTCAGGTGCATATGAGAAAAGCACAAACTAACTTAGATAACTCCCAAGGCTATACAAAAACTTAAATATTTGGAAGGAAGCAACTGAAATATATGAGTTCCTGAAACATATTAGAAGAAAGGGATGGAGAGCCAATGGCAAAACAAACTATAATAAGAGAGCAGAAAGTGAAACTTGGCTCCTGACCTCCCCCCACCCGCTCCGAATGGCACGCCTGGGTCACAGACGCCCTAAGCCAGAGGCTCATTTCAAGAGGAACTAGAGGCCCACAGACAGAAATACAAATAATTATGAAATACTATTTACAGTTTCACTCTGTCATTAGCACAAATGACATTGGCAAAATGAACCATCTACACCAAATTCAAAACACAAATAACCTATTTACATATCCCCAACCCAAGGTCCACTCCCAATACCCAACCTGACTCCCACAGTGGCTGCCGCACACCGACCACTCACTGGGAAGGAATCAGGATTTATTGATGGGGAAACGCAAAGCAGACGTGTCATCTTCTCAGACACAATTTAACTGATCTTACCGTGTCATTGGCTGGTCTCCACAGGTTTCTGATTTAATAAAGTGAATCAAACTGTGGGCAGCCTAAGAGGAAACTTGTTTTATTCGTGAGTTATTTTCAAATCTTCAAGGCTTTCTTTTTAATTTCCAAATGATTAATTTTTAATAAGGTATTTGCTAAACCTTCACCAATTCAAAAATGTTTACAGTGAGGCTTGGAATTTGGTGGCTCATTGGTCATTTCACAGGGAATAGCCTTAGCATAAGGTGCCTTGAAGATACTCTGCACCTCCCTGTCACTCACAGTGCAGACCCATCTAGTGGCCCTGATGACGCCCCCTTTTGGGCCACTGCTCTTTCTCCCCTGTCCAGTCCCATCAAATCTTTCTATCATATAATCCCCAAAATCTAGAGAACAACGTTACAGATGATGGTGAGTCAGCCTAGGAGAAGAAAGAGTTGTGAAAACTTCAAACTCTTATCAAGGTCCAGACGGATGAAGAGATGACGGGTGCTGAGAAACAAATATTGGTGAATGAGAGAATGAGAAACTTAATGATATAAATGACATTATTATACTTTATATTTTACATATATCATATCACATTATTTATATTTTACAGACGAGGACACTAAAATTCTCAGAAGTCAAGTGATTTGCCTCAAAGAGCCTCTCCAATAAAAAGAAGAGCAAATGTTCAAACTTAGGTCCATCTCATTTCCAAACTCATGCTTTTTAAGCTAAAATAAAAACCAGTGGTTCAAACTGTAGGTCATGTCACAGAGGAAGGTCCTCAAAGCTACTGAATGAACTGCCAATCAGCCTGCACCCAAACAGGAAGTAGAATAAAGAAACGGAGAGGAGGCGGCCGGATGGTTCAGTCAGTTAGAGCGCGAGCTCTGAACAACAGGGCTGCCAGTGTGATCCCCACATGGGCCAGTGAGCTGCGCCCTCCACAACTAGATTGAAGATAACAAGCTGCCGCTGAGCTTCCGGAGGGGCGGCCGGATGGCTTGGTTGGTTAGAGGGCGGGCTCTCAACAACAAGGTTGCCGGTTCAATTCCCACATGGGATGGTGGGCTGTGCTCCCTGCAACTAAGATTGAAAACAGCAACTGGACTTAGACCTGAGCTGCGCCCTCTACAACTAGACTGAAGGACAACGACTTGGAGCTGATGGGCCCTGGAGAAACACACTGTTCCCCAATAAAAATTTTTTTTAAATGTTGATTCTCTAAAAAAAAAAAAAAGAAAAAAAAAGACGAAATGTAGAGTGCACTGTGGGTGGCAGGTGCACATATTTGATTTTGCTTTGGATTTATTTTTTGGTGACACTCATGCACACCTGTGTGTGAGCCCGTGTGTGTGCATGCACGCTCTGGACTGCCATCAGATAAGGAAGTTTAGGCAGGACCGGAGACCTGAGGGCATCTTGGGGAGACCAGATGTCCGTTCCAACCAAACAAGTAAAAGCTGACGCTCTCCAAGCCCTTTCTAAGAGAGGAATGGTGTTTATTGTGCACATAGTTGAATTTTCTGAACTTAGTAATCTTAGTAATTCCCATTTCAGACGACTGCTGTGATGCCAAGCAGAGGAGTGACAACAGGACAAACGAGAATCTTCCTCTTGATAACACTGGCTGAACTCCTCCTCCTCATAAGCCCCCAGACGCCACCAGCCTGTACCTTCCAGATCCCATCCCTGACCCCTTGAAGATTTTAGATTCTAGTTCATTGCAAGTTCCTTTAACATATACAAAGGTGACTTCCCCCAAACTCCCGACTTTCAGGTTCCTGACTTGTCTGCCGAAGATTTTTCCTTTTTCTCTTCCTCTTCTCCTCACTTCCAGGGTCACACTCTGGACCTTGTCATTTCCAGTAACATAAGCTCCCTCCAGGACCGCAATTTCCCACCTCCAACCCTTGGATGACCACCTACTCCTGCCAATGTTCTGACCTCACTCGGCAATCCCGCGGCCCGACACCCAGCGTCTGTTCACCTTTCTCGGTGCCCACCTGTCTCCTCACTCAGCCGAAACCCCTGCATGCCTGTTACCATCGCTCCACTCTTTCCCTTGCAGGCACCCTTGTTTGCTTACCCTTTGCTGGCGGCACGACACATGCTTAGTGATGCCACAGTCCTGGGTATGTAACTCCACGTGACCCAGGCCTGAAAGTGGCTGCAGAACACACGGCTAGCTGGTCAAGACCCTTGGGCCTTAATGCCAATCACACTCTGTCACCTTGCTCACTCTCTCCCACTGTCCTAGGTGACCATCTCACACTCATCTGTCGCCAATCTCCATCACCTCCTCTCCCATCTTCACTCTCAGTTAATGACCTTGACTCATATTTCACTGAGAAAATAAAATCAATCACAGAGAATTTCCCTCCCCAGGCGGCTCCCAGCAGCACAGCCACCCTCCCTCCTCCCTGTTCCTTGACCATAAATGCTTCCCGTTTCCTGAATGCGCAGTGTTTTCACAAAGGCCAGAGGCCCGCATGTGCACTCAAGGGCCCACCCAACAATTCTCCCTCTCTCTCCTGCATCAGGGGTTTCCCGCTTCTGCTGATTTGTTTCCACCAGTGAAACAAAAATTCTGTTATTTCACACTTTTAAAAGCTTCTCTCGCTCCCACTTCCTCTTCCAGCCATCCCTGTTTTCTTCTGCCTTTTGTGGAAAGTGTCTTTGTAGCATCCGCTACTGATCCAGCTCTGTCTGGCCTTCATCTGTCACTCACCTGAGTGCTGTAGCAAGTCAGCGGCCACCATGTGACTAAAACTACTGCTCAGGCCCTCAGCTCACTGACCAGGAGCATTTCACAGCTGATCACTCGCTCCAGCAGAAAGCATATTTCCACTTGGCTTCCAGGCACCACACTGCACGTTTCCTGCCCACTTCTCAGCACTCAGCCCTCGACCCCAACCCCCGACCCCCAACCCTCCTCACCATCCCACCCTCTACAAGTCGGAATGCCCCAGGCTCAGTCCCTGGACTTCTTCACTTTTCATAAACACTCCCTCTTTTGGCGACCTCATCCAGCCATGGTTTTAAGAAGCACTCAGCGCTCTGAAGTACATACCTGGGGCCACAACCTCTCCTTTGAACCTCAGACTCAGATCCCCAGCTGCCTACACAATGCCTTGGATATCAAACAGACGACCAAGCTTCACATGTTCAAAACCAGCCTTGTGGCGATGCCCCAAACCCGCTGGCCACACAGTCTCCCCGTCTCATGCTCTCCGGCGACTCCCGCCTTCCCCCGGGCTCCTGTCTCACTCTCATCCTACACTAAATGCATCAACAGAGCCTCAGCTTCGGAACGATCTGGAATCAGCCGCTCCCCACCTTGTCTCTCAGCTAAGGTCTCCGGGGGCGTCCCTCCCCTGCCCTGCCACCCTGTGGTCTGAGGAGACAGTGGAGCTTCAGTCTGCAAGCAGGTCTCTGACCGCCTCTGGCCCCCTCAGCCAGGGCTTGTGAAACAGCAGTGGTCCCGGGCTGCTGTGCCTTGCCTGGCCCTCTCCCTCCATCACCACGCTGCCTGCTCGGGCCCCTGGAGGAGTGCCAACCCTTCAGGGCTGCCGTGACCGCCATCCTATCCAAAATGATGCCCTGCCCTCTGCCCTATCCCCGCTGCATTTCCCCCTCATATGCACCTCTTCCGGGGGATGGGCTGTGCCCTCAGCTGTGGACTGCAGCTGTGTGACGGCAGGTTGGTGCCTCTCTCCCCTACACCCAGGACAGTGCCTGCCACTCAGGGAACGCTCACCGCAGAGGAACAAGTGCCACAAAGAAGGTGCCTAGAAGCCAGAGGTGGCCTGAGAATTGTGTGTGAAGCCCACGTCTTTCAGTCATAGAAACAGGGTGTTCAAGAAAGTTCCCAGAACGTGATGTGTCTGTTCCCATCCAAAGTACTTAAGACGGTCACATAAATAATTTGCATGAGCGGCTCCTGGCACTTTAAATGAAAGAAGAGTTACATTTCAAACATCTTCATAAATCTGTGCAGGTACAAATCAAGACAGGACTTGTGAGCACTATGGACAAGAAACCCACAGAAGGCTCTGCTGGAATTACTGGACCCAGAACAACTATCACCCCAAACCGAAAACTCTAAGTGCTCAGCACGTGAGGTGGACATGAGTCGCCGCGGCCTGAGTCGGCACCAGTCAGGACAGACCGAGGATGGGTACCAACGCATGGCAGGAGCTTGGGGAAGAACACGGAACCCCAAGCAGAATGGTGCACGCAGCCAGAAGCAGACACTGGCACCTCCCGCGCTTCTCTACATGAGGGCACTGATGAACACACACGTGTGACTGCAGGATTTGCACACGCACTTGTGCCTCGCTTAACCCCGTGGGAAGCTGTGCACAGCGCACCCCACATTCCGTTAATTCCACGGATTCAGTTCTCACCTATCCCTTTTTGTCGCCTAAAGTTCCACGCTAATGGAAGAGAGCGTAAGGCCTTTGTAAACAAGATGTTGGTCTAATGTAACCCAGATAAGCAGTAACTATCAGCAAACTGATGACAGGCTCTGACCACACCGCTAGTGTCCGTCCTCCGGGGGAACCAGAGCTTTTGCTAACTAAGGCTTGGGTCGAGAATGAACATAAAAAGATGACATTGTTACAGGATTTTCATTTGCAGTACAGCCTGAATGCCCACTCTGCTGAGCTTTTGCAAACATCTCCTCACCCTGGCCTCAGCGCTAGGGCGACCACCACCTTACAGTGGAGGAAACTGAGTCCCGGAGAAGCTGACGGCCAGGATCACAGGGCTGGTAAGTGGATGCAGGGGGAACCTGGATCCCAGCACCGTTTTTCATGTGACTTCTGGAAAAGCTCTGTGGTCTGAGCCATAACTGTGGGCATATGCCAGTCACCGCTGTGTGGGCCTGCTTGTGGGCAGAGGCCTGGTATTTCAGGAACATTACTGCTATTTTGAAAAGGGTACTTTGACCTGCCTTCTGCTTTTTAGAAGGAAACCGGATCTAACTGGTAACTGTACACTTTGCACCTACCTCAGTGGCACAAGGTCAGCACCGACAACCAGGACGCTTGAAGAACTGCTAACCTTTAGTGTCACATCTAGGATCACGTCCAATAAGTGACAAGTGATACCTTCATTATGATGTCACTGCAGTGGAACCAGTACACTTTATACATGGGGAAATTATCTGAACCTGATGACACTTTCATCGACTGGTACCTGCCTATAAATTTTTAATGAAAAGGCTACAGAGTCTCTATTTAATGTCTGGATGTTATCTCATCTGTAACATTGTGGATTATACACAAGTACTGAATAAATAAGACAAGCAAGAGTCTATATGAGTTTCAAAAATAGGGAGCAAACGCTAAGATTTATTCTCTCTTCTGGACATATAAGAGATAATAAGATAAATCATTGACTAGCTTAATCTTTTAAAGAAAAGAAAATATAACAGATTTGTAACCATGTGAAAATGAAGTTTTTTATTAAAGAATATTGTCTTGTGGCAAATTTATGAATTTTCCCCATATCCACTAATTGATTAGAAATCAAGTGGTGTTTTTGGATTAAATTTCAACATTTCCATGGTAGTTATGAGTCAATTTTAGAGAGAAAAAAATTTTCATCCAAATTCCAGTTTAAGGAATCTCAGCAAACCAACACATGCGATATTTTGGGGCTGCTTGTGCAGCCAAAATTGCTTTTCATTGAGAAAGAAACGGTACAGAAAGTCCTGGTTTCTAGGTTACGAGTGCTCCCCAGAAATCACCTACAGGCGAAGCAGAGGGCGGTCTCCTCCCACAAGCCGCTGGCTGTGAGTTTCGGCATCTGTAGAAATAGCAACACTTCCGCGGGGGGTGGAGAGAGGGGGTACCTCTCACCCTCTGGGGTTTGGAAATTGTTTTCTGCTCTAAAATCTATCTGCGTTCTGGTAGTCGTTCTGGTGATGGTCCTCTTTGACTTCAAATTTCCTTTAACCACCTGTTACGCTAACCTAAGGACGACCAAGGTCTTTTCATATTATCAGTGGAAGATGAAAAATAAGATTTGAGCTCCAGATAAAGTCCGTCACCACTGTACATTCTGAAGGGCAGGTCCAAACATCTCAGGAAGATGTCCTACCATAGAAAGGCCTGGGACACTGGGACAGATGGAACCAGAGACCCTGGAGACCTCACTTAACCTCTGGTGGGCTCAGTTTCTGCATTTGTAAAGCCGGGCAAATGCCGCCCTCACAGCTCTGGTCTCTGGTGACTGACGAAACTTCACATGTGAAGCCCCCAGAACAAAGACTGGCACATCTAGCTAATTAGCTAACATTAGTCACTTTATGTCCCTAATCTCTATTTAATGTACATTCTTGAATAGCAATAGTAATGAACGAACAGCAGACAGCATTTACTGTATACCTAGGAAACCCAGGAGATTGAGAAGCGTCAATCTCATATTTTGTGTGGAGGTCAATTCTAATTTTTCTGACTCTTGATGAATTACATGTAGTAATCATAGTTAGAGCATGTACAGCTTAGAAAGCCCTTTAATAGGTCATGACAATTTACCTTGCAACCCAGTGATGTAAGATTGGATGCAATAATAATACTACATATAATAATACCTTGTGTGAAACATTAGAAAAATGTCACTTTCTGAACTGAAATGACTTGATGAAAGTGGGACAGAACTTAAACTTGAACCTTTGGTCTCTAAATTCTGTGTGGTGTCGTGGCATCGTGTTGCCTTCTCACAAAAATAAATGTTCTTCCTTTTCAGAGTAACATTGGCGACTACAAGGAAACACGTCAGGCTGCTCAAAACTTTTTGAGGTAAATCAAGAAGTCAGGTTGGCCTATAAAGCAAACAGAATTGAATATTTGCTGCTGAGAGATTATTTTTCTAAAAACACCCTAAACAACTAAATATCATGTTATACTTCAGGGTAAAGTCAACTTGGTTTGAGGTTTTTCACTAGGTTCCCTTTTGCCATTATTTATAATTTCATCTAAATGAACTGATAGTTTCATTGCCCAGTCTCTAGATATTGCAAATTTAGAAAGTTAATGAACTGATATTAAAATTGGCGGAATACTTTTAATATAAATTTTAAAAATCTTTAAGATAAACATGATAAAATTATACACTATTTCATATTCAATCTCATAGACATTTCTGGAAGAAGCTCCTACATCCATGGGGGAATTTTGATATCCTTGTCTAGTAAATTGGCTGATATACTCAAAGTTCAAATAATTTGTTCAAAGGCACACTAGAAACATATCAAATAAAAAGATTCCCAATGGGAAATCAGACGGAGAAGAAATGTACATGTAGAATATGAAGATCTTGTATATTTACTACAGGAGTAAAGGAATTTGGCCTTTTCCAGGTCAGTGACAAGCAGTATGTAAGATCTGGGATTTCATCTCATCTACGAGCTGAAAAGCCCAACTGTAATTGCTTCCCGATGCTGGTGGAGACATGAGTCTCCTGGGTCAGAGACAAAGGACGTTATATGCACAGCAAAGGCAGCGGCTGCATGTCGACTTGTTGCTTGAGTGTCCCGTGTCCTCCCCACGCACACCCCTGGGAACAGTGACGGTGCCTGTGCATGTGGTGGGTTATGATGTCAGAGAAGAATGCCTCACCGGGAATGGTCCCTCCGGGTCAGCTCTATCAAGCACACACACGCACGCACACACACGCACACACACCTACACAAGCCTATCACCAACATTTAGCACAGTACGGTGAACACTGGAGCCCACTAGAAACTTAAATTCATGACATAATAATCTTAGTCTAAAGTAGCACAAAACTCTCAACATCCCTGGGACCAAACAGTATCAAAAATGTGTGTTTTTGTCTAAAGCCTTATCAAGTTGATGTGATGAATGAGTCATTCAAATACTTCATTTCCGCCAATAGTTTCAACCTCTTCTCAGTATAATTCATATTTTAAAACAAATTAGGGGGGAAAAGGGGGATTTTTTTTAGATTCTCTTTGTTCTCTTTTCCAAACCCTAACAGTTACGGTGAGTTTAAAGTCACAAGGCAGAGAAGAAAAGAAGCAAGAGTCTGGGGCACCAGCAGATGCTGAGATGAAAACACCCTTCTCAGGCAACATCCCACCCAGGGTGGCCGGGTCCTCACAGACAGAACTGACACCACTTGCTGGTTCTGCTTCTACTTTACCAGCAAATCAGCTCTCAGTACAAACGTCTGCGGCTCCGAAAGTCGGGAAGGGGTGGCAATGGGCTTCCCCTGTTTTAGTGAATGCAGTAAATGCGGGCGGCTGCACACAGGCAGGCAGTGAGGGTCCCTCCTGGGCTCTGCGGGGTGAGCTGCTCCCACCTACCTGGTTGCAGGTGTTGATGTCCACGCCCCCCTTCAGGTACTCCACGACCTTGTCCAGGTTGCCGGCTCTGGCCGCGCGGAGGAAGCTGGCGCTGCTGTCAGACTGAGAAGAGAGAAGGCGGTCAGTGAGCTGCTGACACGAGACGCGCACGTAACACAGAGGGACAGGATGCTCAGGCTGAGTTGACGGCCCTGAGCCGCCGTCTGGGCGAGGCCGCGCCTCCAGTTTCCTGAGAGCTGACACTGGCGACCCTGGGACCCGCCGCCATGACAACACTGTCACTGCTTTATCTTGAATCGCAGCCACTTCTGAAGAGGAATTTACCCCCAAATGCACCACGACTGGTCAGTTTAGCTTCAGGACACTGGTGACGGCACTGAGCCTAATGTCACGTTCAACCAGAAAAGTCAAGCAACAGAGGGACCGGGTTTCTTCTGTCTGGTTTTCGGGTGAGTCTGGGGGACGACGCTGAGAAGGGTCACTGCAGTCACCTGTCCGCCTTATCAGGCAAGCAGCGCCCCAAGGAGAACCGCTCGGCAGCCCCGCCTGGGCCCACGCAAATGCTGTGAGCCCGGTGATTTTGGAAAAACAAAACCAAATGAATTGAAACCGGCTGACACAATGCCGGCTAAGTCGCTTGGTATCGATGACGGCTCTCGGTGGGGACGGCGCGGGAGGTCCTCAGCGCCCCCACCGCGCTCCAAACCCGGTCCTGGGGAAAGCCTGCATTTTCCGCACAAAACGCCCTATGGGGGCTGCACCCCGCCCCCAGTTCCCCCGCCCCCCGCTTGCTCTCAGATGCCACACCCACGGACACGCACAAAGCTGTGACTGTCCTGCAGCCACTGCCTGACTAAAGCGGAGCCGGGAATCGAAGGGGACGTCGCGCACCTCCCGGCACGTGCGTGGGCTGCGGCCACCCGCCCAGCGTCCTCCCAGCAGCTACAAGACACCCACGGCGGGGCCCCGGGCACCTCGGGGTGACGTGAGGGAACTGCAAGGGACTCCTCCGGGGCCTCACGTCCGGGCTCAGTGCACACGGGGGGGCACCTCACATTTACTCAAATACCAGTCATTGGGGACCCAGAAAGGGTCGGGAGTGGTGACGGCCGTCGCTGCGCCCGATCACAGGCCGGCCCTCCCGAGCCGACCACGGCCTGGTCACAGGACAAGAGTCCACCCCGGGGCCACCGTCCCCGCCAGGCTGCGGTGACGACCTGTGACACGTCCTCCAGTGCCTGGTCTGGGAAACCACTGTGCCGGGTGCCGCCACTTCTGAAGCCCGGGGGACATTTCCTGCCTCCAGGCTTCTGGCCACAGCACTGAGAAGGGAGCTGTAATCCTAGGGCTAAGCGGTGTCAGCATCTCACAGGAAACATGATTTAAAAGAACAAAAATTAAATAATAGGCGGTCATGATAGAAAGTATGACAATATCATTTCCCATGTAGTTTTGAAAATAAATATATGTACTGTGTAGAACTGTCTAATCACTGACACTAATATAATATTGTATGTCGACTGTATTTTAAAAATAAATTTAGAGACTGTTTAAAAGGTTGTGCCCAGAAAGCGCTTCCATCTCGTGCATGAGGCTTCAGAATTCCAGGAGGGGACGTGCGCTCAGTGTTCAACGTGGGCGCAGAGCCACGGGGGTGTCCCAGGCACCTCAGCACTCATGTGACACCATGATGAAGGAACAATTCTTATACCCATTTAATAGGAGAGGAAAGGGGTTGGGTCTCCCAGGTCACACCGGGGCTCAGTGAGATCCCTGGTCTGACTCGTGTTTGCCAGCCTCCGAGCTTGTCCCCTCTGCGACCCTCCTCTCCCTGCACCGCTTCGCAGCGGGTGTGGCTGCGTGCACCTGAGCTGCGACACCTGAGCCGCAGCTTTGTTCCGTGTGTGGAACCACCACATGCCCTCATCCGCGGGTCTGTCTACATCACAGCACGTGCTCAGCACAGCGCCTCGGTCGGACACAGTTCCTGGCTGACGTCCCTGTTGTCATCAGCCGTCTACTACCCAGGAAAAGCAGGAGGTGGCTGGAGACGACTTAGAAACATATGCACCTGGGATGAGGAAAGAGGTGGCACACACGGTGTCAACAGGCCAGGTAACTGTCCGCTTGTTTAATCACATCAAACTCGCTCCATGGCTCCTGTGCAGAAGGAGTGCCATGAGCAGGCAGGGCGGGAGGGAGGGGGACGCCGTGAGACCCCACGCGGAAGCTGGAGGGGCTACAGGCCTCCCTGAGGGGTACCCCGCACACGCTCTCGGCACCGTCTCAGGGGCTGGGCGAGACATCCAGGGCACTTCTGCTGTTACATAACCACAAGTTTTCATAACTGCTTTTCTCTGTTCTGAATCAAATTTCTACAAAGTAGAAGCAAGTGAAGGCTTACAGCCAATCCAGAGAGTTTTAGCAGGGTGTCCCCTCAGTGTTCAGGCTGGGCCAGATGCAGGGGAGAGCACCAGGTAAGCGGCCCTGCCAGGGACCTCATCGTCATTGAGTGACAGCAGGCTTCCCTGGACGGTGGGTTCTTCTAGAACCTCATTAAGAGACTCAGTTTTCCCCAAGTGAGAAAATGAATCATAAATGCATTTTGCAAATGCAAACAAGTGAAAGTATTATTATAAAGTTGTCCCAAAACAAAATTAAAATGAGACTTAGAAGTTTATGTGTAGATACTGACAGTATTGACAGTCAAAGTACAGGACTGCGTGAAACTAGTATTTCCCCCACGTATTTCCACACACGCACTAGCTGCTCTACAACCAGGTCAATCTGGGATCACAGCTCTGCACACGAGAGCTTAGGATAAGCAGCCGTCAGGCTCGTCACCTCCATCACACAGACGCGAGAGGACTCGGGGGCTTATGTTGACACACACAGCAGTTTTTACCAGGCTGCTTCCCGCTCAGAGTAACACAGTTCCGTGTTAAGTACGGGGAGTGGGCTTTCAAAGCAGACTTGTCTCCTGGTTCAACCAGGAGAAAATGAGGCAACAGCAATGCCCTGGGAACATCTCAGACAAACCCAAGAGCAGCCCCCCTCTGAGTGCTTCACCACTGCTTCCCTCGGACTTGCGAGTCCTAATAGCATCACACTCACGCCCATCAGGTCTGGCTCTTTCAGGGACTCAGTCACTGAGCCCCACTGAGTGTGACCTGCAGCAGACGATGTCATTTAACGCGTCCCCTTCACCACCCCAGGGGGCATCTCAAGCCAAGAGAGAAAAACCTCCCTTAATTTCTCAACAGTTCTGTACATTTTTTGTACCTGAAGGTTAGACAAAGGTTAGTGCTTTCCCAGCCAGATGTGTGTGGAATGTGGGGAACGTGCATTCAGAGAGACCCCTTATCTCCTGAGGGAAGGCTTCCCCCAAACCCTGGCTACAGATTTGTAAAATTCTGTGCTTACGTTTCAACAATAACCTAGCGAGGAAAATGGAAGCTTGTAGCAGGTCACCTGCTGTCTACCCATTAAATGAGTGCAACCACGTCCTGTGTGTTTGTAACTCAGCAGGTGATGGACAAGTGACATACAGGTGACGTAGGCACAGACAGTTTGGCTTGGGTACAGAGGGTGCTCAGAAATCTGGTCCTCATGCTGGCAGGATGGGGCAGATGTGCTGAGCTGGAAGACCCCAGCACGGCAGTTGGCAGGCAACCAGGACCGGCTCACTGCCATCGTCCGCAGGGAGCGTGACAGAACAGGCTCGGTCTTCAGGTCCCAGTTTTCTCTCTGGTTGGGTTAGGGGCACATGTCGACCTCTGACTTCATTTCCAAGTAAATAAGGAGCTTTAAACAATGGTCACCTGGCACGCGACTTAGCACATTTCTCTCATAGCTTTGAGTTCCATTATTCTGAAACAGGAAACAAAGGCTTAACTGTAATAAAAATAACAACACTGGGCTTGTGCGCTGGGGTTTGGGAAGCAGCTGGTAGTGTGGACTGGCCGGCAGTGTCCAGCGAGTGGCTCCGTCAGCCGGGGGCATGGTGGACCCCACACAGGCCTGACTGACCCCTCCAAGGAAAGCACACGTTCTTTGTGCAATTGAAGGAATTCACACTTTCTTTGGATGCAGTGACCCCTTTGTAAAAACACAGTGGTTGCCGGACTACCCTGACATCCATGTTCACAGAAATACAAAATAAAGAAAATGTGTGAAAATAGCCCAAGGGGAAGACCTTGATGTGAGTGTCATGAAAGGGACATTTCTAAAATTCCATGGGTTTGTCCCAGGACTGTGGGTAAGTTAAGTGCACATTCAGCCAACCACAGGCTGCAGATCGTCTTGAGTCTGTTGCAATCTCCTCATCAGAACCTGTGTACTTTACAGAGTTGGGGGAGGAGTCACAGGGCAGGACTAGAAGCGCTAAGCCCCACGACAGGCAGAGGACACTCACTGAGCTTATTGTGCACTTGCAGTTTTTCTTGTAAATGATAAATGCCCAACAGCGGCAAAGCAAAGCACAGATGCACACACACTCGCTGTTCCTTAACCGTGAAGGCTCTCCCAGAAGACCACAATGGTCACCTAGCACATATCTGAAAATACTCTCTTAGCAGCTCAGGTTTGAATCCCCATCTTGTCATAAAGTGAACTTTGGGGGCAATCGAGGACGGCATACTAGACGTACTGGAATGTTTTAGAAAGAACCCACAAGTTGCATGTGTGTGCATGTGTGTGCATGTGTGTGTGCACTATGAGCACGTGTGTGCATGTGTGTGCACTGTGAGCATGTGTGTGCACTGAGAGCATGTGTGTACATGTGTGTGCACTGTGTGTGCATGTGTGTGCCTGTGTGTGCACTGTGAGCATGTGTGTGCATGTGTGTGCACTGTGAGCATGTGTGCCTGTGTGTGCACTGTGAGCATGTGTGCCTGTGTGTGCACTGTGAGCATGTGTGTGCATTGTGTGCATGTGTGTGCATGCTTGTGTGTGCACTTTGAGTGTGTGTATGTGCATGTGTGTGCGTGCCTGTGTGTGTACTTTGCGTGTGTGTGCATGTGCGTGCATGCCTGTGTGTGCACTGTGAGCATGTGTGTGCATGTCTATGTGCACACGTCAGTGAGACTACAACAGAATTCTGGACAGGAAGTTTCTCCTGAGCTCAGAATACTGATATCCTGCCTCCAGGCAGCTGATGGGGCCCCTTGGACCAGGGCACAGCTGAGCGACCCCTTTCTCATGGGTGGACGTGACCGTGACTGCTGCAACTTTCTAAATTTACCCATGTGCTGTGAACTGCAGTTGTCAAGAGGCTGAGCTGTTCAGGCCTGATCCTCTGCAAGGTACAGAGCTTATGTAATTTTACACCGAAACGTGGAAGATGGGATGGAAAACTGGCTTGAAAAGCAAAGTGTTTGATTAAGCGCCGCACCTAACACACGGTGGTGGGAAAACCCTCCCAATCCACATCTGTCGCTTGCACCACCAAACACTCGGTAAGCTTCCAGCACAGCACGCTCCGTTGCCAATCAGCCAGTGACCCCTCTCCACGACCCCTCCAGTTCCTGCCTTTCCAAGACCGAAACTTCCTCTGAGGAGCTTTCAAACAGATGACTGACATGGTGGGTAAAGCATGGGTCAGCTCTGAAGAGAATTTGGAAAAGTAAGCAAACTCTCAGTTTAAACATGACCACGTAGGAACAAAAGCAGGCTAACTCATCTCACGGAAGCATTGGTTCCCTTGTAGAAGAAAACTCAGGCTTCAGCCAGGTTTCATGACAAACGGACATTCTCCCCCAGCTGTTTTATCGTCTGCCTCCCACAGGAAATTGTATGAAGTGGGTCCGTTTCCCAGACAGCTTCTGTGGAATCCCTCCCGGCCCAGCTCTAAAGCCTCACTCACTGCCCCTCCAGAGCCCAGCCCAGGGGGAGGTCGAGAAATATTGGTGGAAATGAAACAAAATAAAGGAAGGTCAGTAAAGGGAAGCTGGCGAAATGGGGCCATGAAGCAGACCGGCCACTATGAGCCAGTGAAGAGTTTGGTAGATCCAGTAAATGGTCAGACTCACTGAATTTTAAATTTTGGTGTCAGATCTTGATTAGCCGAATTTATACTTGTTATATTAATCCACCTGAAACTCATTAGCTAAAAGTAAAATAGTTTTCAAAGTCTCTTTTATAACTGGATCTGCTATCCACAACAAAACCAAATAACGCCAAACTCTTCCTAAGCATAAATGAATGAGGAGAAATGGGCGAGGGCGGCCTCCTGTGTCCCTGTCATCTCACACGTGAGCCATGACAGACGCCGCCGTAGCAATGGGGTGATTAGACAGGCCAGGCGCTCAGCAGTGTCTGCCTTTAACTGGAGGCTGACAGATAACTGGCCACCATGACATCAGCAAAGAAATTCAATATAGAAAGAACCGGTATCTTACTGACAGTAAATATGTAGAACCATTACTATCCTCTTTCTTCAAAGTAAGAAACGATAATTTTGCTCTTCTCTGGGGAGAAAGAAAAAGTCTTTATATAAAGCAAAGCACAAGCTTTTATTGTTGCATAAATTATCCGAAGAAGAAAGGAAGTACTGACTACTCAATGTTTCTGGGCGCGTAACATACAGCAATGTATTTCAGTATCTCCAGTAGTTACAGTAAGACTAATGAACTTTCTGAACAAGAGAGACCACTGGTATGTTTAGATTATTCTGACCAAGATTCAGAGGAGAGAGGCTGTGATGTGTTAGAATTATTGTGCCTATAAAGTATACCTCGCTTCTGCTAGGGAACCTATCTATTTAATTCCACCTCTACACTCTTACATAAACATCTATCTGTAATATGACATGAAATTAAGCTGTCATATGCGTGGTGTGTGTGTGTGTGTGTGTGTGTGTGTGTGTGTGTGTGTGTGTGTACAGAGAGAGAACAAAATTAGAACTTCACTCGAAGGCAGGAACCATGTCTCATAAGTGTCAGACTTTCCAAATCCGCGGTCAGTGCCCGAAACATACAAGCCAGTAAAGCTGATTACGATGATAAACCCTTGGGAAGAACAGTTATCATCTACTGGGGGTGCCAAAAATGTACACACATGACTTGTGTTCATCTTTTGTTATCGGTATATATTGAGTATTACAATTTTAATACAGTGTTTTCCTTTCTTAAAATGTGTATACATTTTTTTGGCACCCTCTATATCTTAGTTTTATGCAAAGCTGACAACAGGTGGTATAAATACAAGTTATTCTAGCTTTAACTGCTCAAACATTAAACTTAGAAAATTGCTAAACAAGAGTTAGATTTCTTTTAGGTCATAGAAGAAGATAGCATTAGAACATTTTTTGCAGGGCAGTAGTTAACTGTAGCCCAAAAGACCTTGTCCGTCCACCCAAGTTCACTTAGTTGAAATGTCCACCTTTTCCTTAAATACTAACACTACAGGTACCTTGTAACTGGTCGCTGACGAAGGGCTGGGAGGCAGGCTTCTCTGTCTCAGTAACTGAAGGCAAACCTTGGGGGAGGAGGAGATGCTGAGAATTTCATCTGAAGGGTCTGCAGAGAATGGCATTTCTAGTCGGTGGTGGTGTTGGAAAGGGGATGCAGCACAGATCGTGGAGTGACGAGGACACGGGTGCACAGTGGGGCCATGCGGGTCTGCACAGCTGGACAGGCGCCAGCTCTACATGTGAGAAGTGCGGGGCATGTGAGTGACTGAGTTTCCTCTGCCACTAACGTCCTTCCTGGAGGTCACTGTTAATTTAGCACCAATCATGGAATCATTACAGATATTGAGCCTGACCCAAATAAAGCCTCTCTCTCTGGCCATGATTCTGAGTAAGAGAACTAATCACTTGTGTTTTGATTGGGTTGACTACACTTCTTTTCACTATTTTCAGATAAACAATTTGTCAAAAGTCACACTAAGCGAGCATATCAGTCCTTCATTGCTTTTGCATGGTTCATGTACATTCGTGGAGTTTCAGCAACTACTTATCAAAGCCTTTAAATGTCTCTCTGCAGAATATGGACTAGCGCCCTCCGCATCAGACTTCTACGTGCCACCTGTCAAGTCGCCGTCTGCACACGTCGCTTTCTGTGCAGCAGCCCGGGCCCTCGACGAGACCATCAGCCCCTCGAGGCATGAATCGTGATTTGTTCTTTTCCTATTTCTTTCCCACATTTCCTCCTAGAATGTCGATGGCTAATACTGCTGGTGCCAAACACTTACATACAAACCACCCAAAGGAGGAAACTGAGGCTTGGCGAGACGAAGCCTGCTGTCCCTGGACTGTGGGTACTGATGCCAGAGCTGAGACCGCTCGCTACCAGCAGCACCACCATCACCACCAGGCCAGTTCCCCCAAAGTGCCAGCACCTTCTCACTGGTGACTGACTTACAGAAGCGTCTGCAGCTTCCTGTTCTGGGGAAAACCTACGTGGCCACACGCCTGGCCCAGTGGTCACGTCCTGATCTCCGTGACACCCAGTTCCCTTTCTGGGTGTCCCGAGCCAAAGGCAGGGCCCCACGTTTGGCTTGTATGCCATGGCCACCCCTGGAATGCCAACATTTGTATTCTTTAACGTCACTAGCCCAAGAGCTGTGACTTCTTAGGACACAGTTATATTACTAAACAATAGTATTGCGTGTTATACTCGATGACTGAATCTAGAACGATGTCTGTCACAACTGTCACTACAATCAGGCACAGAAAACACTTTTCAAGCTGCACAGCATGGAAAGCTGCAAAGACCTTGCTCCCGGCTCTGGAACCTACATGTGGACCTCAGCACTCACAGCGACACATTTCCCAGCGGAGTTCACGTGGCCCCCTGCCAGGACAGGTGAGGCCTCTCGCGGCTGTTCTTATTGGTCACCACATCTGCCACTTACACATAAATACTGACTCCGCCCACAAGAAATGACAGCACTAACTCCTATACTTTCACTAAAAATGTAGTGTGTTCCCGTGAATCGTCCTCTCATGCAAATTAACTATAAACCTAGATAAGTGCAGAATATTAAGAGAATAATTTATTACGAAATCGAAAGACAAATATACACACCATAAGAGTATTTGTCTAAAACTATATGCCTTTCTATATTTACTCCATTTTTGTCCTTACAATCTGTCTTCTCTTTAGAAAGGTAGGGAGATCATAATAAAAGCATATGTATTCTCATAGTAGAACACTTAAAAATAAATAAAAAGAAAATAAAATCAGCCAGCAGCCATAATCCTGTTACTCAAACTTAACTGCATGTTTTGCTGTATTTTCTTCTAAAATTTTTCCACATATACGCTATATTCGTATGTATAAATAATGTTTTTACGAAGGTGGAATAACAATACTCTGTCTTCTGCTTCTAAACAGCATTCCCAATCCTGGCCTCCACCATTCAAAGCTTTGAAAGATGCGCTAAATCCATGTAACACGTTACAGAGAGGTCACAGCTGTTATCTTCCCTAATCACGCTACAGATAGTGCTTTCGCTGTCCATTATTGGCGAGCACTGTACTGAAGAGTCGCGGACCTAAGCCTTTCTCCCTGTCCTGATCCTGTGCATTGTTGAAGCTGCTGACGGTGGAATAACATGTCAAACGGTGCAGGCTGTCCATGACATTTCCTGTCTTCTTGGACTTGTCCACCTTTTTTATCCCTTTAGAGTTTCAAATGTCTTTTTTATTTTTAAAAACTTCATATAGACAAGTAATATTTTGTTATATTTGTTGGAAATTTTTCTAAGTTTGTTTTCTGTTTACTATATCTTTTGACTTTTAGAAGTCTTAAATTTTATACATTAAAAGTATAAACTTCTACTTTCAGATTTTTATTCCATTGCTTTTAGGCTTTCGAACCCCCAAATCAATGAAATATTTCTCTTCATTTTCTTCTCTTTTCAAAAAATTACTTTTTTTTCATTTAACTTTTAATTCCCTGAAATTTATTTTGGTATGGGGCATAAGTGACAATCTTACTTGAAATTTTCCAAGTGGGCAATTTTTTTCAATTGTTGAAAATCTTCCAACGCACTTTTAACTTTTTCTAATATCTCCTTTTTTACGTTTTTCTTTACTTAAAAAGCCAACATAACACAATGAGCTGGGAATGACCCTTTCAATCCTGCTCTGTAATCACTTACCTTGAGCAAATTACTGAACTCAGATAAGCTTCAGTTTGTCTATAAAATGTGTAGGAGCACATGACATAAATTAGGTGGCACAGAAGCTGTCAGCTGTGGGAGCGGGGCTTCAGTTTACTCTGATGCTGTGCTTTCAAACGTCCCGGCAACACAAGCAGACAGCTTCCAGCTTGAAGACAGTGTGTGAGAGCTGCAGGAGGCTGGCACGGGCGGCAGCCCCCGCGCCCTGCATGCTCTTGCTTTCTTTAACTGCCACCAGATAGAACTCTGGCAATCAGCTGAAGTAGCCTGGATTAAAAGCAGCTGGCTGCAATATGAAGGGTTTTTATTCTCTTAGCCCTTACGTGCCGACGTTACACGTTCAGAGTGTCTCCTCAGTTAAGTAGCCGCTTAGAACATAAAGCACTGGTTATCACACGTCAGTGCACGGCGGGTTACTTAGGGATCACCGTAGCTTGCTAAATAAATGTTCTTGGTTCCCACCTCCGGCATTCTAATTCTGGAAGTCTGGAGTGGGGCTCAGCAATCCACCCCAGGTGATTCTTCTGATGTGGGTGGTTCACTTCGAGAGGTGCTGACATGGGGACCAACGAGACCTTTCATTCTATGTATTTATTACACAACCCTGATGTCATTAATATAAGACCCATGTCATGCAGGGTGGCCTACGGGGTGGCCTACGGGGTGGCCTGTGGGGTCTCTGGTCCCACTCCCCACATAAGAACACAGGACATGGTGAGGCCAAAAAGGAACACCCACGGAGCCACAGGTAGGGGAGTCATACCACTGTAGTCTCACTGGCGGCTGGGTTGGAGACACAGGAAGCAGGAGCCACACGATCCGCAACCTGCCATCCGCTTCTCTGCAATCCACAATCCACACACTGCCGCTTGCTAGCTCAGCCACCAGCTTCTTGCTAACCCCCATGTGCTGCTAGCTTAGCCACGGCAGTTATATTAGTGGCCAATGGCTCACTGGTTACAGCTGACGGCCAACTAGCCACAGCTGATGGCCATCCAATCACAGTTGATGGCCATTTACTACCTGAGCCAGCACCTTTCCACATGAGGGCGAGAGCCTAGAAACTGCACTCCTGGCTCTGTCTCCACAACCTGGTATTTATGTTATATTATATTATATTATATTATATTATATTATATTATATTATATTATATTATATTATATTATATTATATTATATTATTAATTATATTATATTATTATATTATACCAGGTCTTATAGTAAAATAAGACCGGATCTTATATTAATTTTTGCTCCAAAAGATGCTTTAGAGCTGATTGCCCAGGTAGGTCTTATTTTTGGGGAAACGGTATTTTGCTTAAATCCTTGCTATAACCTTGGTATTAAGAATTAAATTTTTTTTGCCCCAAAGTGGAGAAATTCTGAGTAGAATTCTGAGTAGGCAGCGGGCACGGTTCCAGGTCACATGATCACTATTTGCTCCGCCTGGGAAGTCTTTGGCAGAAAAGTTTACTCAATGATCAAGCTGTAAGTATGTTACTCAATTCAGAGAAATCACGTTGTCATTTTGTTAAAATCAACCTGCTTTTTCTTTTTCAGGGCCAATAGCTATGCTGACAGGGACAGAAAAATTTTAACAGGGGGTGATATTGCTATTGGTTACTTCTCTTAAAAAGTTTTACATCACGTTCTGACCTCTGAAACTTGGAATGAGTTTCTTATTCCACCCCCTGGACCTCAAAATCACGTTTATATATAAAATCGTGCTTTTATTTACCTGAAAGAACCTATCAACACATGAAGCTATCACCACTTCTGTTCTCTACATTTTAAAAACTTTGCTTTATGTTTCATTTTTAAAGCGCCTCTAATTTATTTTCATGCATTACATTTTTCTTAATGACTTCTAAAAGGTGAAAAACAGAAATCACTTGTATAATTATAAACAGTTTAAAGAGTGATCTGAATTCTAAACTAATAAAAACATTCATAGAAACTACCTTTGAAGAAAGGTAGTTATGTCTTAGGGAATGTATTTATATATTGCAACTAAGCAAACAAGTGGAGTTACTAAAAGTTACCCCAAAGTTCACCTTTTTTGCCCCCTTTGGTTCAGAAATTGCACCAGAAGTGGCGCCCAGCATCCAGGTGACCCTTCTGGAGGAGGGGGTAATTTAAGCCACAACCCAGAAGCCCCGGCACTGGGCGGAGCCCTCCCCACCTGTGCGTTCTTTGCCCACAGTCCCTTCAGTGTCACCCCCACAGCACTGTCCCCTGTACCCCACCATGCAGACAGACCTGCTCTGCTCCTCTGCAAACACCAGCTCCGAGGGTGTTTCCACTGGTCACGTCCTGGTTTCTGTTTCAGTCCCACTGTGGTCTGACTGAGTCCCTCCGAAAGGGTGCAGTTCCCCCAGGACAGAGTGAGAGCCACGCGAGGGCACCACACGGACGCCTCACACCCCACTGTCCCCTCCCGGGCTATCAGGCACAAGCCTGTGAGAACAACGCTCCGTCCTCTCACTCACAAGTCCCACATGTGGCAGTGTCACCCTTTCACTCTGAAATAAATAACTTGCAATAAGACCAAAACCCTGGACCGACAGACCAAAGATCATCTTTATTCTCCAGCAGAACTGAAAATCAAAATGTTTCATAAAGGTTTTGGCCCTCCCGCAGAAAACCACAATAAGCCCCTATACCATTTTGAGGAACGTACCACAGCTCTGAATTATTAAAATCCGTAAGTCAGACATTGGATTGCTCCAGTTCTAAGCCTCTGCGCAAAACGCTGTCCCGAGCAGAACGGCGTCTCCAGGCCTTTGCCCAGAACGTGGTCCTGCACCAGGGGCAACGCGCCTCTGGGAGCTGCCATGGGCTCCCCTTCGCACATGCCTGACACTGAAAAGTGAACTGCGCGTGAACATAAAAGGACAGAGAGGCCAGGACAGTGGATGTAAGTGAGTCTGCGACACACGTCACCCGCTAATAAAATGCTTGCTGCGGAGAAAACTTCAAATTAAAGAGACAGCGCCACGGCTGTTCCCAAGGGTCAGTCCACAGCCGCAGCCCAGCAGAAGGGGCAGGCGAGGGGGCAGCAGGCCTAAGGCGTAGGCAACAGTGGGCGGCGGCCCCGGTGTCACTGCTGCCCCCCTCCCAGCAGGCTCAGGCCCAGGACGCACACTGGCCGGCCTCCCACTGCAGCTCACACCTACCTGCATCCCCGGGTCCTCACTGGCCTCGCTGTCACAAACACAGGGGTCCAGGGCCCTGTCTACCGCCTGCACGTGTCCCCGGGTTCTGGCACTCTTCTCCGCATGGCAGGATGGGCAGAGAGCGGCATTGCCCATTTCGCTCTACAGGCCCAGCCCTCCGTGCTCTAGCCGGGGCTCCCGGGGGTTCTGGAACGGGGACAGCCCACGCAGACGCCCCTGGTCTCCTCTGCTCCAGGGCCTTCCACGCCCCTCGGCCGTTCTCCCCATCTGCTGGCCGGTGTCAGGGGCAACTGAGCCCCACCAACTGCTGGCTGCCCGGAGCGGCCAGTCCAGGCTGCGCGGCTATTTTTACACCTACCAGCCCAGCTATGCATGTCTGGGCCGGGCGGGGGTGGCCTTGTTTTGTTTGTCACCATGTGAGCAGCCTGCTGTCCACATGGGCCTCGGTCCTGCCGGGCGGTGTCCCCACACGGAGAGTCCCGCACGGCGGTGACGGGCCTGGCTCTTGGCCTCTTCCTGCTCACGCCCGCGCCTGACCAGCAGAGCGGGGAAACTCATTTTTGCAATTGCTTAACCCACGAGGCATCCACTGGGCTCGCGTCCACGACTTTCTCATGATCATTTACAGAACACAGCCATCCTTTTAGCATTCAGGATTCACTGGAAACACATCAATCAAAACGGCTCATTTTACACTAATACGCATGGTTTGAATTTTACAAATGATCCAGTTTTCCATCATCCATGATTGTGCCACACAAGAGCAAACATGTTGATTCATATCTAATTCTTTTTAAGTTTTACTATTTTGAAAATGTTTCCCCAGCTTTATCAAAAACAATCAAGAATGGTTTTCCACACTATACCTACTACCTTTGAAAGCATGTTACAGATTTCCAAAGGACGTTGTTTCCCACTGAGATAGCACAGCAAACGCAGAGCTTTGTGAAGACACCGGGACAGAAGGAGGGGGTCACAGGCTCTGATGGATTAAGCTTTCTTCTCCCACTAGGGCTTCCTCTGAAACTTTGGTGCACAGTTATTTTAATACTGGCCACTCCATCCCCCTTTGCTACCTGCTTGCTGTGTGCAAATCTCCTCTTCCAAACAGGTTAGCTGCTTGATGGCAGCGTCCAGCCTGCTCTCCACCTGCTCGGTGCTAAATATTAAATGTTTAAGAATGTACCAAATTGCAAGCAATCGGAGGAAACAGGAAGTGAAGCTGCTTAGAAATCAGCCACATTACCTCTGGTAGAGCTCACCTTTCACCGTATGTAACTGTTCAGAGCCCCAGGAACGCAAACCAGAAAATGGCATTAGGGACCCTAGACGTCCACAGAGCCCACGCTGCGTTTCCCACTCTTCACCCCCAAGCTCACGCACCTGGAGCACGAGCTCGCGGCAGCGGCCCAGCCCCACACACCGTGTTGTGCGAGCCACTCGTGCGTCCACGGTGAAACTTGCACCTTCAAACCGCACCTACGGGGGGGCATACTTTCTCCATTGGGGTTCAGAGGGACCTAATCTACACAGTGTAAATGCAAAGCTGTGGGGGACACAGATGAAGACAGAGCTTCTGCCGCAGGAAGGAGACTAGACCGCCGGCCGGGGGAGCCGAGCACAGCCTGTCATCGCCTGACCCCTCCTCGTACAGACCAACAATTGACCATCACGTGGGGATTTCTCATCAAGGGCTCCATGTCCTCGAACCGCGCGCTGCAGGAGTTAAGCTCCGAAGTCCAATGATGTGTTTAAACTCTTCTAAAAGGACGTGCTTGTATCTTCTCCCCCAAGGTTCCCAGAGTGGGACGACGCTGTACCAAGTCACACAAGAATGTTTCCTCTTGAACATGTGGGAACTATTTTATTCAGAATATAAACCAAGACTCAGCCAGTTGTTGAACGAAGTACACTTTGCCCGCTTTCAGAGTCACTAGCTATTGTTAGAACACGAGAACTCAGAAGAGGCTTTCATGTAGAAACATGCAGCTTATAAACTGGAAGCCAGCCCTACACACTCCCCCTCGCTCCGCCCTTAACCTAGAGCTGAGACCCGAAACTGCAAACCCAGTGCTGACAAGTGCGAAGGATGATTTGTCGGCTCTCGAGAGGAAGATGCCCAGGAGCTCGGAGCACGAGCGAGCCCACCCAGCAACGTGCACTGCTCCCGGGCACCTCCCACCCGTGCACACAACCCCCACCCGGCAGGCGCTGGACACCCTGCCCCTCACAGAGGTGGGCACCCCTCCCTGCCTCAGTCCACGCTCACTGTCTCTTTCAAAGCTGTCCTGAAACTCTCTCCCACGAAGGTCCCTGAATCCATGCTCCCTTTTGGATAAGGGGCCACTGTCAGCTGAGCCCTTCTGACACAGCACGGCCTGTCTCACTCACTGTCCCGGATGGAACCACAAACCACACTATTAAATGTTCACTGAGGAAACGAGTAAAACGCAGCCACAGATGGGAGCACAGCCCATGACAGCAACAGCTAACCAGGCTGCACCCACCTAAGCTGCTCCTTCTTAAGCATGACAGACTTCGCATTCTATTTCCAGATTTTGAAAAATATTAACAACGTTTGGAGTGAATTTTCCTAGAAAAGAATTTGCAGCGCTTGTTGAAAAAAGGTCGATGAGGGTACGAACCAAGAAACAAGTTGCAGCTCTTAGTCACTGCTTCTCTCCCTCCCTTCTCTCTCCTCCCCTCTCTCCTCCCCTCTTTCTTCCCTTCACCCAGGAATCAGCAATCATCTCCCTCTTTCCCTAACAGAGAAAGTTCCTGTTTGCTGACCCCAGTGTCATGCTCCTGTCATTAGGGAGGCCCCAAATATGCCCTGTGGTGGCACCAAAACCCACTGGCACAGCTCCACGCCTGCATGAGAATGGGCAAAGAAAGCACAGCGCACATGCCGGACTGTGATTGCTGGAATGTTCTGTTTTCTGGCTGCACACATTCAGTCATTACCCTGAAGGCAGGACTTGCAGTAACACCTCACAGCCCACTGGCCTCTGCAAACTGGAGCACAAGGTGGGGGGGGACCTGCGGAAGCCCAGACGTTTCTAGTTCTGTCTCCTGGTGGTTACTAAGAGGCCCCCACAGGTGTCACGGACGGCTGAGTGACGTGACATTCCGTCACCTAGAAGGCAGGCTCAGCAGGTACTGGGCAGTGTCTCTGCCATAGTATCGTGCCCAAGGACGCCGGGCTGTGTGTGGACATCTGCCAGGGCAGAACAATGTCACCACTGTGCCTCAGAAATGCTTCAAAGTCATTAGGGCAAATGACTCAGAAAGCAAGTATGTGCATGTTCGGCCACACAGCGGGCGTAGGATCTTTGAACTTGGGGCACGATTTACAAAGTGCCTTCCTAACCCCCAAGCACGTTTACTGGTGTCACTACATCTGCATCACTCACTTCAAACCCATCAAAAGCCAAAAGCCAGGCAGGAGTGAGAAGAAAAGCCCGGAATTGGCTGAAATCCTGCCAAAGTAGGTGCTGAAGTCCCAAGGACAGTAGATCTGAAAGCCATCCCCACAGTTTTACATTTCACCTTTCAAATAAGCAATTAGAGAACCAGCAGAAAACGAATACCTTCGAGAAGAAAAAACTGCCTCCAGTTCTATGACCTGAGGACCCTGCCGTGGGGTCAAGGCCTGTGGGCTGGGCTGACAGCCGCGGAGTGGCCTGTGTGACCTTTACCAAACCTGGCTTTAAGTTTCCTGTGAAAACAAGGCGGTGAGACTAGGTGGCTGCCAGCTCCTTCCGGTCTGGGACACGCTGATTCTATGACACTTGTGAGTATCTGAATGCCCTGTGACACCGGAGGTGCTTGAAGCCGCCATCTGTTTACTTTCTTCGCATGAACAAGGAGAAGCGCTGCCAGTGTCCCAATCGCGGTTCCTGCTCTGCAAGCCAACACATGCGGCAGTGATGCCCAGGGACCACGGAGATGAAGGGACCCCTGGAACATACGCCAAGTCTGTGCTGGTGGCAGGAGCCCGCTGCACCCTTGCTGAATATGGCCCCAGTGACAAACTGGGGACATCTGGGAACCACCGCTCTCTACAGCCACCATCCTCCCAAAGTGACGGCGTCAGACAGCAGCATCCTAGCAGGGCTGCATGGGACACATTTGCAAACCGACCCCATAAGCAAGCACATGCTTTACTCTCTCCCAAATGCTTCAGTGAGTTTGTTTTCACAGGGCAGGTACCATCGTATTAAAAATATGTGATTTCACTGATATGTGGTATATAAACCAAAAACAACAAAAGAACAAGACAAACAAATGAGAAACAAAAACTCATAGACACAGACAATAGTTTAGTGGTTACCAGAGGGTAAGCGGGGTGGGGGGTGGGAGATGAGGGTAAACGGGATCAAATATATGGTGATGGAAGGAGAACTGACTCTGGGTGGTGAACACACAATGGGATTTATAGATGATGTAATACAGAATTGTACACCTGAAATCTATGTAATTTTACTAACCATTGTCACCCCAATAGATTTAAAAAATAAATTTAAAAAAAAAGGGGGGGGAAAATACAGAAAAAGAATGGTTTCGCCAAAAGTCTGTGAAGCGGCCCACTAGCAGTCCCACTCGGCGTCGCAGAGTTCAGGGCAATTCAGGGCCACGTGTCACAGAGCAGAGGAGCAGGAGAGCAAGCGCGTCCTAATCTGCAGCGTCGTGTGCAGAGCACACGGTCCTGGCGTGAAACGCAGTGACACTGCAACGGTGTTTCTGAGATTTACTTCCTGATCACCCCGAACACGTAAGGTTTCTGTTCCCTTGGCTGAACTTGGAAATCTGCTTAACCCCCTTAACCCCCTCTATCTCCTCCACCTCCCTCCTTTGTGCCATGGGAGCCATAACTCAAGACTGTTTTGGTCCAATGTATTTGTTGGAGTAAAGTAACATTTTGTTACCACTATTGGGTGCCAAATTCTACTCGCCCTTCACGCGGCCAAGGGCACGCTGCTCTCACTGCAGGAAGCACGGAGCTGTGGAGAGGGAGACGGCACACGACACAGCAGGCCGAGCAATGCCGGTGTTTGCAGCGTTCTGCGTCCTTCCTGTCTTTGGCTAGAAGCTGAACACATGGTGACCTCAGCAGCTGGACCTGTGACGTGGCTGCTGGGCCAGGACACCAGTACACGTTACAGATCCCCAGGCCCCCGCCAGCACGCAGCAACGCTTTTCTGGCCATGGTCAGCAGGAGGGCGCGTGGCCACATTTGCTGGGCACAAATCAGTGAAGTCAACAGGGCCAAGCCACCACCCGCCTGCTGCAGCCGCACCCTCCGGCTGTGCTGGGACTCCCTGGGACACCGCGCTGACGCCCTGAGGACTTACTTCCCTACAGGCGCCTGCACACAGCGGCACAAAGGGGCACCGGCCCTGGCCACTGAGACACTAAGGGGACGTGCGGGGACCAGCCCCGGGGCACCTGTACTCCGTCCTGCTGGGCTGGGTTCTGAAACACATGCGAACAGGACCATTCAGCCACTGAAGAGAACCCACTGAGAAATGGTGAAGCACTGATGCAGGCTCCGCACCAGCTCTGTTTGTGGAGCAGGTGAACGATGAAAACCAAGAAGCAAGAAGGTCTCCCTCCGTCCGTGTGGCCGTAACAGTTCCTTTCTGAAACTGACATCAGCGTTTCCAGGTTACCGACAGCCTTGTAAGTTTCCACGTGTAGATGGGGCGCCAGCCGACAGGGCTGACCGGAAAAGGCCTCAGGTGACTTTGAAATGAATGACTGGGGTGGCGCGCACCTGCCGACACTGGGAAAGGCTGGTGCCCAAAGCAGCAACACTGTCAGAGGCACCTTCACGGGCTGCGGGGAGGAAACCACCAGCTCAGGACCCACGTGTCAGCCTCATACAGGCCACCTGGTGACACGGTGACACGCAGCACTTAGCATTCACACAGGAGACGGGTGCTGTCCTGGGGAACCTACAGTTTACCTGTCCAACACCGGTAAGCAAGCGACTCCTCCACTGAGCTCAAATGCAGGACATACTCATCTGTCCTTCCCACACTCGTCAATTCTCACCTCACTTAGTATTTGGATGACGTTTTCCTCACAGACTTAACTACATACACTTGTACACTCACCCTACACTCTAGAGAAACAGCAGGTTTTCATAAACTGTCTGGGTTATGAACCGATTTTCATAAACTGTGGGTTACGACACACAGTGGGAGGGTTTAAATGTTTTAATACATCTGTCATTATCGAAGGAATTTCTTCAGTTGTAAAATAGCCCGGTTCAATGTAATCACATCCACACTTCAATATTTTAATCTACTGGTCTCAAAGTATTCTAAAATGATAATTTCCCAATAAAATTACTGTGTGCGCACACACCACTCACACCGTTTGAAACAAAGCAGGAGACACTGAAATGCACAGTCAGGCTGGAGCCACGCGCTGACCAACGAGGAACATAGTCAAGGTCAAAATGCACACCTCCTACTGGTTCGAACTGGAACAGATACGAGCATTTACCAAATTGCCAGGTGAGCCTGATTTATTCCGAGGATGTTGACAGACGTTAGGCCCTGCGTCGATGGGCCCTGTGTCGACGGGTCCAGCCAGCTGACTGCACTCGCCTCCCGCGTCACTTGTTTTCTGCGAACCGCAGGTAGCGTGTGCAGCAACCAAGAATGAAATTAACTACAATTATGGAATAGGCTAAATCTAATATATTTCAAAGGGTGAGAAAACGTAGAGCACAGAAAAGAATCTGAGTTTCATTTTCCAACTGAAAGTTAGTTTGGGTTCTACTTCCAGATCTCTCTAGAGCAAATGTATTCTTTGTTCCTTAAAGTATAAATAATTGTTTACAACTATTCACATGTTATTCACACTGGAATAAACATCCTGATTTTGTGTCAGTTATACTCCCTGGAAAATGGGAGAATTCTTTTTTAAGTTTTTAATTATGTTCTACAGAATAATGTTACAGAGCAATCACAAACCACGGGAACAAAAATATTTCAAAATCAGCATCATTGATTCAGTTCTGCTAAAAGTGTGTCCGTGGGGCCTGGCCCTGAGCTGCGTGTGCCCGAGGAATGGGTACTGGACCGGCGCCATCAGCCTGCACCTTGAACTACATATTCCCGTCTGGGAAACACGCTGTAGTAAAGGCTCATATACTAATGTGTGTGAGTGCTGGGCTCTCACAGTCGTAAGCTTATAAACCATGCTATGAGGTCAGCATCTCATTTATCTCCTCTGCAGGAAGAGAAGAATGGAAGGAAGGAATGTAAACACAGAGGGTGCCGTTCATTTTAAGGAGGGAAAAAACTATCAAAATTGTAACACTCAATATACACCAATAACAAAAGATGAATACAAGTCACGTCTGACGTCTGCAATTACAAGAGGTGCTCAAAGTGGTTGCCATCAGCGTCCACACACTTCTGATTACGGGGGACTGCTGCTTGAGCAACGTTGACCAAAGTGTCCACTTGTATACGTTATTTGGCACCCCCAGTATAGAAAGAAAATACAGATCTGCCTCTAAATCTTAAGTTTTTTGTTTACTTTAAGAGCAGTTATTAAATATATTTTTAATAAAAAAGTGTTTCCTTTCTACTAGTTCTTCAGTGCTAGTATGTAAGCACACTGAGGGCTTTCTTCACTCAATAAGGAATGTGTCTGTCCCCTAAGCCCGTGTCCTCCCGAACCTGCTCCCGGCCGGCCGCCAGCTCAGCTGACCACCCCCACGCACGCACCTTGCTGTCACGATGGAAATGGTCTCTGACACGCCCTTTCCCACACACAGTCCTGTTCCATCCCTCAGCCCGTGTCAGGTCTGGACTCACGGTCACCATCTCGTGGGCAGAAACACTTCCTGCTTCCAGCCCACTCCCTACACCAAAGCCACGATGACCTTGGCGGAACTCAGATCCTGTAACCGTCACAGTGAAAGGCAGAAGCTGCAGTGAGCTGGAGTTCTGTGTGATCTGACCTTCTCCCAGCCTCGTCTTCGCCTTTCTCTCCTGTAATTTGTTCTGGGCTTTTATGCACAACTCCCCCCGCACCCCATATTTACAAGACTTATCTTGTGAACCCTGCCTGCCCGGCAGGACTAAGCCTGCTGTGGACATGACGTCAGCACGGCTGCTACCAGGTGCCATCTCTTCATGGCCGTCCCCTCAGCAGACTTGAGCCTGTGGTGGACATTGTGTGTAATTGTCCGTTTGACCCTCCTTCTTCTCAGAGTGCCTCTAATGTAGCAGACACTCATAATTGGTTACTGCACAGATAAACTATAAAAATCTCCCTTAACGTTTAAAATATGATTGGTTTTTACAAACATGATTTCATCATCCCGTAAACATTGACCCAGCATTCTGTGCCAGCCCAAACCGATCACTGAAGTGCAGAGAGACGAGTGTGCAGCACTTCTGACGCCACACACAGGCGCTGCCGTGAGTGCAGTACAGGCCGTCTGCAGCCCTTTCTTCAGTCCCCGATGCTGCTGCTTCGTCTTGTTCATGTCACTATCGGCAGCTCATGTTTGTCTTTTCAGGTGTTTGAACTTGTGAAATGCTCCAGGTACCGAGCCTACTGGTGATTCTCTGACTATGAGGATGAAGGAAGGAACAACATGCAAATGGCCACAGATGAGAAGATGGCACAGGAAGGAAGAACAAGACAGCTGGCCAACCACGCACTTTCCACCCCACCTAAAGCCCACGGACGTGAGCCGCGCCCAACCCGGGAAAGGCAGGAGTGTCGTCCACAGGTGCAGGCTGACTGCACCTCCGGTGAACAAACGCCCACACACACGCACACTCACATTCCCTCACACTCACATTCCCTCACACTCACATTCCCAAACACTCACATTCTCACACTCACATTCCCACACACTCACATTCTCACACTCACATTCCCACACACTCACTCACACATTCTCACACTGGCCCACACCCTCCCATTCTCACACTCACATTCTCACACTCACATTCCCTCACACTCACACTCACATTCCCAAACACTCACATTCTCACACTCACATTCCCTCACACTCACACTCACATTCCCTCACACTAACACTCACATTCCCACACTCACACTCACATTCCCACACTCACATTCCCTCACACTCACTCACACATTCTCACACTGGCCCACACCCTCCCATTCTCACACTCACATTCTCACACTCGCTCACACTCACATTCTCACACATTTGCTCACACACTCACAAACGCACATTCTCACACTCACACTCACACACACACACTTTACACACACTGCTCTCTGGCTTGGCCATGATGGGCCTCTGAGGTATCACGTGCAGTGGAAACCTCTTTCCCTTCTGTTTGTCCCACCTCCAGCTCTTCTGTGACCTCGCGTCGTTGGCTCCCCTTTCCCACTCACAGGTCATCACAGGTCCCTGCCGACTGTCACAGCTGCTCCTCCCCACAGCCGTCACCCCAACATGGTCAGCACCTTTGGTGGCACAGTCTCCAGACCAGCCACTCACTTCCTTCTCCTCCTCCCCCGTGTTCTTGTTTCTTCACGTGTATCTTTACTTCTAATATGTTTTACCTTCAAAGAAATGCTAACCTTCTGTAGACAACAACCAGCAATACAGCAAACTGATAAATGCAAAAACACCTCCATATCAGCCCACAGTAAGCACTCATGGAAAAGACGTGCGTCTGCCACTTTTGTTCACGATAGACACAGGTAAAGGGCTCAGGTGTAACTGTCGGTCTTTCCCACAACTAGACAGTAGGACCTCAAGTGTGTGTAACCTGTGCATCGTGGAGAAAGCAACCCCATCAAAACTCTAAGTCTGGCCTTCCTTATTTATGACTTCTAATGTTTGATGTCAGAATTTCCAATTCCTAAATCTCTATGGCTAACCCATTTGTTTCCCACTTCACAGTGTGTGTACGGCAAAGTTCTAGTCAGACTTTGTCAGTTTTGCCTAAACACATAGGTCGTGTTCTCCGGGGTTGGCTAAGAAGTGTATCGTGACAATTTAATTGTATCCTAATTTCTTCCTAAAAAAGCATCATCAGTAAGAGTGAGTCCAGCTTCCACTGACCACTGACGTTTTAAAATGTCAATTTTACTGCAGTACGTTCTTTTTAGTTTAATAACATTCGATTCTAGCTGCTTGGCGATCAAATGTGAAAGCCTCTCCGATAAGGAACCAGACCCAGTCCCGTCCGCTGTCATCCGCTGCGGGAAGGTCTCTTACGGGACTCGCACGGGCTGCCTCCCTGCTCGGCACAAGGACACGCCCTGGGCGCCTGCACGTCAATCAGAGTTGGCAGGTGGTGTCATGCTGGCAAGAGCACGTGGCTCGCCCACGTCCTGACGGGGTACAGTGGCCCTGCCCACCCTGCCATAGGCACACATCTCTGCAGCTGGACTGGCTCTGAGGCCAGATCCCAACTGTCCCCAATCAGCACGGGGACAGTGCCATCATGCCTCGGGCTGTAGTGGCACGAAGTCTTTCTGCATGATGACTCTATACATTGAATTTCAGTCCTTTTAGCTTATCAAACTGTTTTCAACTTCACATTCTTATGGAAAAAATCCCATCCCTTTGTTAAATCTTACTAAAATGACCATTCCCTTAAGTACATACTACAATGAAACTGCAACACTGTAACTTCAATATGTTGAAAACTCAGGAGAAAAAAATGTATAGAAAGAAACATTATGAAGACACATATAAAACTGGAAACAATCCCTTGGGAGACACAGACACGTGTGGCTGGCATCCATCCATCCACACACGCATCACACCTTAGAGACAGAACTCAGGACAATTCTCCAGGCAGAACTACTTCCAGGTCATTCCTTAGGAAACACCTCTAATCGAGGTGCAGTTGAGTTTCTGGCCACTCGTGACGTCTCAGTGCAGTGCTTTCTTGTGTTTGGCGTGGTGGGTACGCTACTCGTTGACTTACGACTCTGCTGGGTCACGTTCGTGACCGGTCTTCTCCTCGGCATTAAAGGGAAGCTGAGCTCGGAGAGGAGAGGAAAGGAAAGGCTTGGGGCCCGAGGAGCCTTCGGCAGCACTCCCCTCTCCTGGCTTGCCCAGGTGTCTTTTCATTCCTGAAGCTTCCGTGAAAATGCAAGCGGTTTCAGAGAGGACATGAGGCAGCAGAGGGTCCCCCCACTGTCCTCCGGGCACACAAGTGTTGGGTCACACTCAGCCCCGCGCTGACCCGCACAGCAGAGGCCCAGCCCTCAGCCTGCACCCGCGTCCATGACACACGCTAAGCAGACACGACCGCCCATCTGGGGTCAAAACGAGCGCCACACGTCTACGGTGTACATGCTTCCATGTGGAAGAAACTGCACGCACACCGCTGTATAAATCCCGGGGACACTGACACATCTACAGGAATGCAGGTAACCCACATAACTCACATGCCTGGGGCACTGGCGTGGGGACACCTCGTCACTGGAGCCTGAGTGACATTTGTCAAAACAGTAGGCAGAGAACAGGAAAGTTACTGAGTTTGGCCACGCTCAGGCCAGCCAAGCTTGTGACTAATACATACCGCGTGTGATGAGGGGCCCTCAGTGGACACAGCCAGAAAGCACATGTATGTACACACAACACACACACACACACAATACACTCAACATACACACACACAACATACTCACAACACACTCACAACACACACACACACACATGTCTATATATTTCTCTGTCTCTGTATCTACCTGTCTATCTTCATCTAGCCATCTACCCATCCATCCATCTATCTATCTATCGATCAATCGATCGATCAAAAAACCGTGAGTTTATACTGATACCTTCAGGGACATGTTTATCCTGTGAGTGTTAAATATCTTTCCTTTCCTTCTTCGCCACATAAAAAAGGGGAGAAATCTGGCAATATAATAACTACTATTATCAGGTGCAAAGCGCTTTCAGAAAGACTCTTTCATTCTGTTCCTCACAGCTACCCTGGGATATGTTGTTATTATTAGAGTTAATCGTTATCAACCCAGACTTACAGGAAAGAAAAGCGAGGCTGAGGACGTGGGGGCAGAGCAGGACCCCGACCCTCGACATCGTACTTCCACTGAGACAGGGAGAGAGTGCTTCCTTCTGTGGCCTTTTGTATACATAGTCTCTGTCCTCAAGTAAGAGCGACCTCATCCTACCACCATTGCAAAGTCACCCTAAATAAAGTATCTTTATTGCCCCATAGATCACACCTCAAGTTTTCCTGGTTCTGTCAACGATACCACCATTTTTAATGGCACTGAAATGCATACACAGAGTCATCTTTATTCATCTCGTTTTCTCCTGCTGCCAGGTAACTGCTGACACCCACCCGGCCCCACCCTGATTTTCCTGTGCAGGCCCCCTAGTCATCACGGAACTTTCCAGTTTCTTATTTTCACCTCATTGAGTTCAGTAACCTCTTACTTGCTCTTAAGGCTCTTCTGTGCCATGGGCTTTATTTCCAGCCGCCCACCAGCTCCCACCCAGCCCTGCCCTGCCTGGAGCTCGACTCCTGGGTCATCCTCTGGGGTTCTCGCCCCCGACCCAGCCCTAACCATCTACCCAAGTGAAAGGCTATTTCGCCTCCGCTAGTGCTGTCCTCCAGTTCTTCTGCCAGTGCCCCTAACCTGAAATACAGTGGTACCTCGGTTTTCTAACACAACCCATTCCGGAAGACCATTCGAGTTCTGAAACATTCAAAAACAGCCGACAGCGAGGCCTCAGGACCTCGCACTCAGCGGAAGCCGTGTGACATGTTCGACTTCTGAGTCGTGTTTGAAAACTGAAGCACTTACTTCCGGGTTCACAGCGTTCGTAAACCAAAATGTTCATCAATGGAGACGTTCAAAAACTGAGGCACTACTGTACCTATGTAGGAGACACGCTGCCTGAGAGAAAATATTTATTTTTTGCTCAATCCAAAATCTTTTCCTGAATTACATGATGTATTATGTGCCTCTGAGCTCATGCCAGAAGCAGCAAGGATAAGTGACGGAAAAGGACGTATGGTAATTCTTTACCCAACACAAGAAAAAAGTGAAATAAACAAGTACCATCTGAAAGAGTTTCTGGGAGACGCTAAGTGGAAAATGTAATTACAACGTGAAAGCGTAATTTCTGAGTCTCTTGATGAATCGGGTTCTGTGGGGTTTTACGAATCACTGAGTGACGGGCTTGTTGCAGAAGCTCGTCTGGCACTTAACACAGAACACGTGATCCGAGGGCTCGTGTGACGGCCAATGACAGTGACCGAGGGGGCATCAGTCACCAAGCTCCCTCCCTGCTCAGCCGCTCACTACATCGTCCTCCATCTTTCCACTGCTGTCCTCTCTGTCAACGCCAACACGAATGAGACATTGCCTCTGCGTTACAGGGCTCAGTATGAGCGTCAGCTGTTCCACACGGAGCCCCTTAACTCGCTCCAGTCGTTCCTAGTCAGAGCTGGCCTCTGCCACCTGGTCCTTTGTCACCTGCCTCTCTCCATCTGTGCCAGTCTGATGCCTGCCCCAGAGCCCACCAGAAGCCCACGGTTTGCAGGGAGCACCCTGAACAAAAGCTGCCCGTTTCCTCAAAGGAGCTTCTGTTTCCAGGTCCCCTGTCCCACTTGCATTCCACTGGCTTCAGCTGTTTGAGAAAGTAGCGCTGTTTAAGGAAGCAGTCTGGGCCAGGCCGAGGCAGAGTGTTAAGGGGGAACCATGTCACACCCCTGAAAGAGCTCAGGAGACGCCTTCTCACTGCCTGGAAGTTTCATAAGACTACCTCATCTTCGATACAAGCAGTCTTAACGCTTTCCAGAAAAACGTCGAGAACAGGGAACAACCTCCTTCCATTATTTCCCTGCTAGATAAGAGCTGACCAACACTGGACCTGTTAAAGAAAATGTGCATCACACGTACAAAAACAAACTCAAATCCAACCTAATGTCCCAAATAACACTTATTCTTGTGATCTGTGAGCGTCCCTGCACCCCAGGCGACTGCAAGCGGCCTGGGTGAAGGCACAGTGTCAGCTCACAAATGTTCGTATTAAACGAAGAACTTGGCAATTCCACTGAACCATTGCAACCACTTATGAAGTAAAAGGAAGCAGCGAAATTTGCTTCAGATGTTCAGAATCACACGGCACAGAGAGAATCCAAACAGACCTCTGGTCCTCGTCACTTACAGATGAGGAAACTGAGGGCACTTGTTCACCCGTCACAGTTAGTGGAGAGAATTAAACACGGGACTCCTGAATTTGGTTTTCTGGGAGCATTGGAAGTATCTGGAAATTTTGTGTACATATCACTTGGTTAGTAAATAGCTAGCTGCCATCCTGTCTGTCCTTACAGCCTAGATCCCACATCCATCTAGAGTTGAGCCGAACATTGAAAGACTTGGCAACTAACCCTGGTTTCTTTACATCAATAATAAAACTAAAGTAAATTCTCAGAGTTCATGTTTCTGATATTACTTTTTTTTTTTTTTTAATTTAACCTAGAGGTTAAATAGCTCCCTGGAAAAACAGACATTTGGAAAAACCATCATTATTCACATACAGATACAAAAAGAGAGTTCAGCGTCAGTCTTAATTTTAGGCTTTTTTTTTAACCAACTATAAATGAGTGAGTTAAAATTGGTAATTAACAGGTCTCTATGCAAAATACATACATAATGCCGAGACACGTCTATTAAGGTGAAACAACACCATTACTCCTAACCAAGTAAAGACTAGATTAATACGTTTATAATTGTTACGCCTGATATTTCTCTTCCCTAATACTACACACATTGTTTTCTACTAAGGTGCCCATGACATCAGCTGCGTGGTAATGATGTAAATGAAGGGACGTCTTCAGAAAAAGGCTACACTGCACTATACTGAAGCTCCAGTGGGGAAAGGGTTTTCTCTGGCAGCTGCTCGTGAGTGAGGGGCTGGAAGGGGTGACTCCAAGGAGATGTGCTGAAAGCCCCTTCCAGAGTTCTGTGCGACCTGCTAGGGAGGCCCTTCCAGCCGCCCGGGCAGCTGGTGAGCCAGGAAGAGAGGAGAGAGAACTGTTGGTAAAATATTCATGCAACAAAACAACATAAAACAAACAAAAATCCTAGCTCTGTACATAGTTGAGTTAGAAATATTAAAAAGAAATATCTGAAGATTTGAGGGAGATAATTCATTTATGAGTTGCCCATTCCTTCTTCCTGATCTGCATTCATGCTATTTTATATAATTTTGGTACAAGAAAAAGAAATACTTGTTGACTTGTGTTGGGAGTTCCAGAAGTGCTGACATCTCTAAAGGTTTGAGGTCTCCAAGGCTGCTAAGTTACCAATTATATCCCTAGGCATTGATGAGTTTACTCAAAACACCACAATCTGTAAAAGACATAACTTTTGAATCACAATTTATTGGCTTTCCTTCAAAAACTTAGCTTAGATAACACCTTGGTGCTCTTTGAGCTTAGTTATGTGGAACTCAGAAACACACATGCCTCGTTCCTGAAGATTATTCCATTTGGGCAGAGACAGTCCTATTGTAGGTTGGGAAGCCTCCCAGCTTCTCTCTTACACATTGGCTTCCTCCTCTCGGCACTCAGAATTAATTGGTTATTATAGAGATCAATCAGCCTCATTAACTTCCAAAAAGTTGCCAAGCGTCTCCTATCTACACATTGAAAATTTTTTTCAATGGCATTACAGTCATACTGATTATTAGAAGTAGATCTGTTATTGCTCCAAACTCAAAGATGGGGCAGAGTAGGGCTGATGGAAGTGTGTGAAAATGTCTATCCCAGCAGTTTCCAATCCTCGTTGGAATCACGCACAAGCTTTAAAAATATATACGTAGTTACAGACAAGTAGATCAATGGAACCGAATAGAGAGCCCAGAAATAAACTCACACTTACATGGTCAACTAATGTATGACCAAGGAGGCAGGAATACACAATGGGGAAAGACAGACTGTCCAGTAAATGGTTCTGGGAAAACTGGACAGATACATGCAAAAAATGAAATTAAGACTCCTTGTTTATGCCATATACAAAAATAAACTCAAAATGGATTAAAGACTTCAATGTAAGACCTGAAACCATAAAACTCATAGGGGAAAACATAAGTAGTAAACTCTCTGACACCAGACTTAGCACTATTGTCTTGGATATGTCTCCTTAAGCAAAGGCAACAAAAGCAAAAATAAACAAATGGGACTTCATTAAACTAAAAAGTTTTTTAGCAAAGGAAACCATCAACAAAACAAGCAGGCAACCTACTGAAAGGGAAAAGATATTTGCTAATAATACATCCAACAAGGGGTTAATAACCACAATAAATAAGGAACCATAAAACTTAACACCAAAATAAAAACAAACAATCCAATTAACAACTGGGCAGAGGACCTGAATACATATTTCTCTAAAGAGGACACATAGCTGGCCAACAGACACATGAAAAGATGCTCAACATCACTAACCATCAGAGAAATGCAAATAAAAACCACAATGAGATGCCACCTCACCCCTGTCAGAAGGGCATCATCAATAAATCAACAAACAACAAGTGCTGGTGAGGGTGTAGAGAAAAGGGAACCCTTGTGCACTGTTGGTGGGATTGCAGATTGGTGCAGCCACTATGGAAGACAGTGTGGAGATCTTCAAAAAGTTAAAAATAGAACTACCTTATGACCCGGCAATTCCACTCCTGAGTATTTATATGAAAAAAACAAAAACACTAACTTGAAAAGACACGTGCACCCATTTTCACTGCAGTATTATTTACAACAGCCAAGATATGGAAGCAACCTAAGTGCCCATCAGTAGACAACTGGATAAAGAAGACATGGTACATATATGAAATGTAATAAAAAAAATACAGTAAATGCTTAAATAAAAACTTATTACAGTAAAAGACACATTGCCATTAATCACTCTAAAATACTCCCCCCTCGCTTCGAACACACTCATCCCATCATTTTTGCCACTTTCTGAAGCAGTTCTGGAAGTCCTCTTTCGTGAGCATCTTTAGTTGTGCTGTCGTGGCTGCCTCCATGTCCTGAATCAATTCAAAGCGTTTTCCTTTCATGGTCATTTTGACTTTGGGGAAGAGCCAGAAGTCGCACGGTGCCAGATCCAGTGAATAAGGTGGATGAGGACACATCGTAATGTTTTTATTTGACAGAAATTGCTGTACCAGAAGTGATGTGAGACACAGAGAGTTGTCATGATGGGGGATGAAGTAAAGACAATCATGAAAGAGGACGTCCAGAACTGCTTCAGAAAGTGGCAAGAATGATGCAATAAGTGTGTTCAGAACAACGGAGGGGGGGATATTTTTAGGGGGATTAGTGGCAATGTGTCTTCTACTGTAATAACTATTTTTAATTAAAACATTCACCATATTGTTTGATCACACCTCATTTACCATGGATATTTATTACTCAGCCAAAAAAGAATGAACTCTTACCATTTGTGACAACATGGATGGACATAGAGGGTATTATGCTAAGTGAAATAAGCCAAAGACAAACACCATATGATCTCACTTATATGTGGAATCTAAAGAACAGATTAAATGAACAAACAAAACAGAAACAAACTCACAGGTGCAGAGAACAAATTAATGGTTGCCAGAAGCAAAGCCGGTGGGGGGATGGATGACAAAGGGGAAGGGACTAAAAAGTACAAACAGGCATTTACAAAATAGTCACGGGGATGTGACTAAAGTACAGCACAGGGAGTATAGTCAGTAAAACTGTGTAACTACGTACAGTGTGTGACGGGTACTGCGGTCATCGGGGAACCCTTTTGTGAGGTATGTGGATGTTGAATCACTAGTGGTACACCTGAAACTAACAACATTGCATGTCAACTGTAATTTACAACTTTTTAATAAGATAAAGATAGATGGATACATAGATGACAGATGATAGATAGATAGATGATAGATAGATAGATAGATAGATGATAGATAGATAGATAGATAGATAGATAGATAGATGATAGATAGATAGATAGATAGATAGATAGATGATAGATAGATAGATAGATAGATAGATAGATGACAGATAGATAGATAGATAGATAGATAGATAGATAGATAGACAGACAGACAGACAGACAGACAGGTAATGACCTCCTTTTCTCCCGTCTACCCCAGAATTCTGATATTATGAATGGGTCGGTCGGAGCCAGATGATTCTGATGAAATTTTCCACGATATATATTCAAAAGTCACATTTTGAGCAAAAGGATCACACTCAAATAGCTGATGATTCTGCTAACAATTTAGGTGGAACTCCAAAACTTGGGACGTCTCTTCTTTGTACAACTACTCTTTATTTTAATTATAGAACGTCTGTCATTGAGAATGCAAGTAAGCATTCTTTGTCAAGAAGAAATTATTTGGAGATACACAAATAAAAAAGGGTGACGTAATGGAAAAATCCAAAGATGAAAAGATCAGTAAATGTGGTGAGAGAATTCTTCCTCGTATTTTCACTACAATGCTCCCACAAAATATTTCCAGTATTTTTATGATGCCAAAATGTGCTGTATCATTATTTTTACCCAAGTGTTGAATGAGGTGACTGATAAAATTTAAAGTTTGATAATAAAGGTCACCAATGAATTAATTCTGATTTTTTTAAAGATTAAAACATTTATATGAACTCGAATTAGTATAACAAAAAAGGCAGAAATAACATTGGGTTCTGTTTAAAGCTTTAGATTCCAAAATAAACTCATTCATGGTAGCTTTTTAAAATTAGGATTATATTTGTTGTTTAACAGTCTTCTTAAAAACTTATCTCAAGCCACATTAATTGGGACTGTTTTTGCCAGAAACCCACAAATCTGACAGCTGTAACCCTAAGCTAGTAGTCACCCACTCAGTAGTTGAAAGAGGTCCTTTATAATTAAAAACTAATAACAACTCAGACTTACGTTGCCAGCAAAGAGTGCCATTAATAGTGCAAGTCACTTATATAAAGGTAATTATTCTAGCCACAAAAGGGTTTGTGAATTGAGCTAAGAAAAAGGGACAGAAGGAAGGTTAAAGGGGAAGAAATGGATTTTAAAAGCCGTGATTCTATGGATCACGTAAACAGATATTTACTTAGACTCAAATGGGAGAGCAAATCAATAGAGCTTTCCAATTTCCCCTCACACACGGACACGAGGACATCAGAAGAGCAAGTGTCCCAGTGAGGCTCCGATACCCCAGTCCTCCTCGTGTCCAGGTGGAGGAGGGGCTGCCGGAATTTCCAGGAAGACACTGTGATGTCCTGAAAATGTTACTGGAATTTTCCATGTTGCAGAGTTCAGATGCAAGGCATTACACAGGACCACGTTATTCTGCTGTGATTAGTATTTTTAATCCCCTCGTGTTGGTTGGGTGCCCAGAAATCCGTGTGCATGCCTCCTGTTGGAATCAGCCTGCCGAGCGCCGCGGGGCCCCAGGGCTGAAGGGGCGACTGGCCTTGCATGTCCTCCCACTCCCCACGGACACCCACAGACCACCACGCAGGCAGGCACAGCCGGCCACTCTATTTTATGTTTATTTACAACTCTTTCCTGTAACACAATTCAATATGTTCCTCTCCATACTTGCAAATAACACATTCTTCCATTTTCAAATAGTACACTAAGACAATAACCTTCAAAAGTCTTCATCTCTCTATGTCCCCTTACAACCTGGTGATAAGTCCATTACATACACTCAGTATTCTCACTGTCATCAATTTAATAACCAAGGAGACGAGGAGAACATGGTGGGGGAACCCCCAAAGTTGTCCTAGAAATAGTAAGCCTGATCCCTCCAAGATAATAACATACGTAAAAACCAAAGCAAACACCTGCTCAGAACCTTTTTCTATGAAAGTCAACGGAGAGGACTTGAAATGAATTTTGCTTTTATTTTCTACTTTATCCCACGCAAAAATCACCTGTGTCAGGTTAATGAATGGAAATATCCAAACACATCGTAAGCCCTAATAAAATTGCAAGAAAGAATGATGATACATAGTCCACCATTGACGGCAACTGCTGTATTTAAGGAGAAAATGCTGACTTCTAGTAGCTGAATTTCCAAGAAATCTCATGAAATATTGTGGTGCAATTACAATAGAATCACAACCTTAAATTTATCTAGTTTCCTTTCTTATATGTCATTTAACTTATTCTCACAGTAATTCAATTTCTTCCATTGTAGGAAGGTGTGGAGGGGAAGGAACTGAGACACTGGCACGTTAAACGTTTGCTTCTTCCACTCTGCATTAGGTGGCGCAGGACCAAGAAATCATATTACCTTTTCTCCCCTGATGAGCTTTGGAGCCTGCGTTTCAGTTCCAACTCTGCCACACACTAGTTGCAGGTGATAAAGCAAGTTCCCTAACCCTAGGTCTCAGTTTCCCCGAGTGCGAAATGGAGCGAGCAGTACTAGAGGGCAGGCACTGCCATCAGGATTGAATATGTGCCAGACACAGGGCCAGCTGGGTGCTCAGTAAACGTTATCATCAGCTTTTTACAGGGAGTAGCAACTCTGCATTCTCAATAGTACAAACTGAAATAATGGGAAGAATTTCTGAAGCATTGGGATACTAAGAACTGGTCACACAAACTGACTTTTACGTCAGATAATTCGTGGGTGTTGCAGACATTATGATAGGTTGGAAAATGGTTTGTCCATGCTAAGAAATGGAGAATGCATCTTTTATTTGAAAATAACTGATAAGTTTAAATGAAGAAGACCATTTTAAACATACTCTTTGCTTGCAAGGATGGAATTGGTTTTTTCAACCGATTCCTTAAAAATCATTTATTTTTCCCGAGTAAAAAAAGTACAGCTGGGGAATAGTATGTGATTGTGGAAAGAACATTATACTTGAAATCACTTTTTAGAACTGAGTCTTACAAGTTTGTGAGAAATTTGATTAAGTCATTTAATTATTCATTTTGGCGTCCTTCTCAAGTCTAAAAATTTCACATTCCAGCGTAGAAACTAGACATCTGCACCTACAAAGAAATGACTCGATATGACCTAACATTTAGAACAGTGATACCCTCTTACTTCTGTAAAAAGCTAAAATATCAATGTACTCTTTTGTAGCAAATAAATGCTAAATTCGTTTGTTTCAACTAATCGTAATCTTGGTCGATCTGCTTACAGAGTGCTTTATTCTAGCTGTGAGGTACAACCCACGTTTGTACTGTGGTTACGTTTGTTACTGTGCTTACGTATTCGCTATGCATACTACAGCTCAAAGAAGTGTGAACACGCACCGAGGGATTCTGCTTATAATGAGGCAGGTGCAGACATGGCCACAGAAAAACCCTAGCACTGTGGCAAAGCAGCTTGTCTATTTTTCCAGGCTTTCATCTACACTGGGGCAGGTCTTACCTGGACAAACATGTGGATAAACACGTTCATGTGCAAGGCACTTTACAGATGAATACGTCAACGATACACAACCTGTACAACTGATTGTTCCCTTAGGTTATAAAATGGTACCAGAAAATAAAGTGCCATAATTTCTGGATGACTTTGTGGACAGGGAGTTCCAGAGTGCCACCAACAGGCACACGTCCCTCTTCCATTCTTTCACCAACTACCTTTCCTTCACTCTGACCACACTTTGGACCGGGCTCAGGAGACTGGCTGCGCCAGGTGCACCTACAGAGCAGACCTGATGGGTGCAGGGACCTGGCGCCTTCAGCAAGCACGCAGGTGCAAGGTGTGGTGTGAACACCTGCGGGTGCCACCTGCACCCCAGGGGCAGAGGGAGGACGGCTGACAGGTGTGTGAGAAGCAGGAGAGGACCGAGAACATGCAGGGGCTGTGCCATCATCCTGGTCCCTCTGTCTCACTGAATGACATTATCTAAATGTGACCGTCAGATGGTTGCCTCACAGGACCGCGCTCTTAACCGAGATGTCGCCCACTGTGCTGGCTTCACTTCAAACCGATGCCGCATCTAAGCAACTGAGAGTGTCAACAGCAACTGTCACTTTTCCATTAACGATGTAGGTTCCAACGCTAATTGGTACAGAAAAAGGTAAAACACTGAACCAGACCCGGCAACGAGCCCGAGTGAGACCACGAGGTTTCGCAGGTGTGTGCTGCTCCTCCGTGAAGGTGCCAGGTCACTGTGAGACACCGAACAGCAAGCCTGGCAGAAAGCAGCACACGGGCTTTGGAAGGAAAAGACAAACATGACAAAACTGCAGAAAACTGCTTCATGCACCAACGGCCATTTAGAGGAGCAGAAATAGAGCCTGTGAAGAGGAAAGCGGGTTCCACAGACAGGGCACCACCACTCCCGATGCTGTCAGAGAGAACTCCTGCGCCCTTGAAACAAAGCCTCTGAAAGGTCAGGCAGAGCGAATGAACGTTTTTCCCCAAAGGGGAAATTATAATATACTGATAATTTTATTGATTTGTGTCACTTGATCTAACTAGTGGTGAAGTAAGTGGGAAAGCTGAAAGGCTTTCAGAGAATCCCTGCAGGTCAGACCTCACCGCCTCAAGTGTCCTTCCAAAAAAACGAGGCAAAGAGAGTACCCCAAATGGGGAGGTAAACATCCCTGTCACTGAGGGGACAGGGCTGAGCGTGCATTCCTGAGCACACAGCTGGCACTGACCCAAGCTCCAGTTACAAACACTGTCTTCACGTTCTGCTAATGGAATATGCCGTTTACCATCTTCTGAAATTACTCCTTGACCTACTTTGTTAATTACAGCACTTACAGAGATCTGCTTCCCTTACAGAACGGGACCACTGGCTAAATGAGTATTTGGGTTCCCTGGAGTTGTAACGTTATTTCTATTTTAGAAGGCAGAGAGAGAGAGAGACAACAATTCTACAGTTTAAAGTGAAGGGAACCATTCCTTAACCTTGGTCTTTTCACTTAATACTATAGGCAGAAAAGAAAGTCGTAAGATCAATGATGGAAACGAGAAAATAATTAAAATTGAAATTGTACGACCTCAGGCACAGCTGGCCACACCAGAACCCCCGTGCTGCCCACATGGAACAGCGTCCGGCTCCAGGGAAAGGAGAGCAAGCCCTCGGTCATCCCCAATCAGAGATCCACATAACAGCCGGTACCAGAGAGGAGAACACCGTCACCCTCCAACCCTGAGGATAAAGCCGCCTGCTCTGGGGCCGACTGTGGATAATTGAGGGAAACAGAGGAAACGCAGGGAAGCATCTTTGCTTCGTTTGGTGCAAGCCCAGGAGATGTGCCTGCTCGGGCAGCTGCTTCCAATGCAGCAAATGCGGGCTGCAAACCCCGCTTGGAAATGGTGCAGAGATGATGGAGGGAGAACGAAGGTGAGCGAGCACCCTGCGGAAGGGGTAAGGGGGCGGCTCATACCTTCCTTTTCCGGTCCGTACGCTCCCTGGGGATTTTCCGTTGTTTTTTCCTCTCTCTCTCAAGGATCTTTTCCTTTTCATCCAGCTCAGCCTCGCGAACTTTTTTAATAGAAGCAGCAGCGTGAGCCATTTTGCAGAGGGAATGCGCAGAGGGGCGCTGCGCCCAGCCTCCGCTGGGCGGCGATCCAGGTGACGCGGAGCCAGCCGGGGATGTGCCGCCGCCCGGGCTCACCCAGGCCTGCACCCGGCCCGGAGCTGTGTCCCGCGCTGCCGCAGGCTCTAGCGGACACACCTGCCCTGGGCGCAGGTGCCCACCTGGGAACGCGCAGGGGGCTGGGCGGAGGCGGTGCGCCGCGCCCGCGTCCTCCTAGGTGCGGAAGCCCCCTTCAGACGTGCATCCCTGCGGGCGCCGTGCTCGGGGACTGCCGCAGCCAGCCTGTCCCCGTGGGCCTGCTGAGGCGGCTTCTAGGCTGCAGCCCCACCTCTGTGCCGGGCGAGGGGCGGGCACAGCCTGCGGGGCCTGGCGGGCTGCGGCTGCTCCGTGCAGCGCATGACGCCAGTCCCTGCTGGCGGCGCTGGCCCTGCCCCTCTCCCTCTCCTGGGCTCCCGGAGCTGCCTGCCGTGGGGGGACACGCCACTGCCACCAGGCTGAGCGGTGTGGAGCGCTGGACAGCCCCTGGCGGCGGTGACAGACCCACGTGAGGCAGCGCGAGAACCCCGCACCGCGGGCTCAGGCCGGTTCCCTGCAGGGGGCGGGGCCTCGGAGCCGGGGACAAAGCTGGAGACACCCCAGACCAGCTCCATCCCTCCGAGAGACACTCAGGCGCTTCCGTTAGATACCAACCGACCTCAGGCTGTGTGATGGAGTGAGGCAGGACGGAGTCTCTGCGGCTGCCTGTGGGTGCGCACAGGGACCCAGCGTGTGAGCCCACGAGCAGGAAATTCTCTGGGTTCCAACTGCCTGTCCTGCCAAATTTCCAGAATTTTACCAAGTTTTTCTTGGGCCGATAGGGTGTCACTCGTTTCTTAATTCCTCACCCCCGACTCGGTGATGCACAGGGAGGTCAGGAAAGCCCTGCACCACACCCTGCGCTGTCCGTGTAGAGAAAGAGATTTGGCTACTAACACACACTGACATCTGACAACGTGATCTGACTCCACAGCTGTGCCCTCACCAGGGAAAAGGAAAGGAGCACTAAGGGTGTCCTCTGTGGGACCCTAACCCGACAAATCGGAAGCTGTAGTTTCCTTCCTGGCTCCATGCAGTCAGAGCAGCCTCGAGGCGGGAAACACTAGCTCTCTGTACTATGGTGGTCTGTACACAGTTGGGCACATAATCACACAATTTATGACATTTTTTTCCCTAAACTAAGTAGAAAGCAGCAAGCGTCATGAAATACCCATGGTAGGTGGGGACCCAGCACCCGTCTGACCGAGAAGTGGGTCCGCGCCAGGAAGACACCCTGGCCCGGCCAGCGCTGCTGCCTCGTGGGCCAGTGACGACCGGCTTCTCGGGTCGGGAGCACAGCCGCCTCCACTGGAACACGGAGAACTCCTCTTCTAGAACAATCAGCCTCTATTAGCTCCCTGCTCTGGAAACTCTGGTACCCATGTACCAACTCCCTCACAGGCTTCCTGGGAAAGCGGAAGGTGGATGGGAGAGGGGAGGGTTCCTGCACCTCCCTGCCCAGGTGGGTCACCGCTGTCATCCAATGAGGACTGCGGGGTGAGCAGCTCCGGCAGTGTCACCCAGTCCTCAGGAAGATGGGTTCAGGGAAGCGGCAAGACAACCACCAGGCAGTCCCTTTCCTCCTAAACACTCTGAAAAGGAGGTTCACAACCAAGCACGTTGTCATGAGGGAGACCCTGCTCACTGCGCCATTTGTCATGCGGGGCGGCCTGCGGGGTCTCTGCTCCCGCTCCTCATACAAGAACGCAGGACATGGTGAGGCCAAAAAGGAACACCCACGGAGCCATAGGTAGGGGAGTCATACCACTATATTCTCTCTGGCGGCACTATACTCTCACTGGAGGCTGGATCCACACTGTCCGCAAACCGCCATCCACGCTTGCCAGCCCAGCCGCCATCTTCTTGCCAGCCCCCATTCTTCCTCTCTCTCTCCTAGCGTAGCCACAGCAGTTATATTAGTGGCCAATGGCTCACTGGTTACAGCTGACGGCCAACTAGCCACAGCTGATGGCCATGCAATCACAGTTGGCCATTTACTACCTGAGCCAGCACCTGTCTATGTGAGGCTGAGAGCCTGGAAACTACTTTCTGGGGCTCTGCCCCCACACACGTCTTACTGGGTTCGTGATGTCCCAACAAAATGTGGCTGAGCCCTCCCTGCTCTCCCTGTGACCGAGGGGGCTGTCCGGGCTGCTTCTTGGGCGGCGCCCTCCCATGGCCCCTTTAGAGCCTGTTCACACGGTGTCCAGGCACCTTCTCCCCTTGGCCGGGCTCCCACAGGGAAGGGGACATCACAGGCACAGCTGGAGCAGAAAGTGGGAGGTCTTGGTGTCAGACTCCATTCACTTCATTAGCCTTTTATGAGCTCAAGAGACGTACTTCAAAGACGCACAGTATCACTGCAATGCTTTCTAATGCCAGGAGAACGACAGTTCTACGGCTGCAACCTAAGAACTTAGGAAAGAGGGTTCTGGGCATCATCAACAGTCATAGGCATGTGGGGTCTCTGCTCCTGCTCCCCACACAAGAACGCAGGACATGGTGAGGCCGAAAGGGAACACCCACGGAGCCATAGGTAGGGGAGTCAGACCACTAGTCTCGCTGGCGGCTGGGTTGGAGACACAGGGAGCAAACATCCGCCAGTACCCCAACAAGGGGTCTTCCTGCACCCCAGTCTTGCTGGCAGCCAGGCGAGACACACGAAGTAGGATCCACATGATCCGCAATCTGCCATCCACTTTTCTGCCTGCCAACCAGCCAACCAACCAACCAACCAACTAACCCAGTCACGGCAGTTATATTAGTGGCTAACTGGTTACAGCTGATGGCCAACTAGTCACAGCTGATGGCCATCTACTACCCGAGCCAGCACCTTTCCACGTGAGGCCGAGAGCCTGGAGACTGCTCTTTGGAACTCTCTCCCCGCAGTCCCCAAGATTCCCTCCATTTTCCTTGTTTCATCACTTCCACCTCCCGCAGGTTCCTTTGCCGTGTGTTGGTTTGATTGACAAACACGTCAGGGCAGGGGCTGCGACACATTTAAACAGTCATTACAGGACTTCACTTACCTTCTCCTATCCCCTCGGGATGCAGCACAGAGAAGCAAAGTCATGGTGTTTTCACAGCTGAGGACACTGAAGGCCCAGGCTGTGTCCCAGGCCAGCAAGCAGCCAGGACCCGTCTGCCACCCTCGGAGAAGGAGCCCTCACATTCCTCACACCCCACAGCCCACCACGGGCTCCGCCGCTCACACCCCGAGTGGGAACCTCAGGGCAGGACGAGTGTTTTTAATGAGATGAGCTGACCGAGGCCTCTGCCAAGCGAAGTCCATCCACCATCCCCAGCTGGAAGCACAAAGCCCCACGTGCGGTGGGCAGGCCAGGCGGCTCATGTCCCCACCGACTTATTCAAGGTTCTCCAGGCTCGGCCTTCTCACACCCCATTGCCGCCTGCACACACATCCCCGAGACGTGTCTGAAAGGAAAGGCCCTGAGAAGGGAGCCTGTGAGCCCTGCAGCTGCGCCCGCCCAGACAGGGCACTGTTTCCAGGCCCAGGGGCCCCGGCCGTGGCAGTGTCCCTGCCGGCACCTGGCAAGGGCTCCTGTCAGGCCTCCAGCCGGGCGAGTCCAGAAGTGGCTTCCCAGGGACAGGCTGGCGTCTGCCTCCCAGGCAAGGAACCTGAGAGCCAGCAGAGATGGCTCACCATTCCTAGAGGACACACTTCTTTTCACAGACAGGACAGGTTTGCTGTCCTCAGTGTCCCGCAGTCCACTCAGAGCCCAAAGGAAGCGCTCTCCTTCACCTTCAGGGCACATGCGCAGAGCTGGCCACACGCTGGGTGCCAGCACCGGCCTTGGCCTCAAGGGAGAGGCAGCCACATAGCAAACCCAGTGCGGGCGCCAGTGGGCAGAGCAGATGCATGACGAACACAGGTAAAGCATCACCTGCTCAGGAAAAAAGGCCGTGCTCACTTGAGCTGTGAGCCGAGTACCTCCCCCTCAAGTTCAAGGGTGCTGCCCGTATTTGAGACTTCCTGTGTGTTCTGAGGCTAGGAATGCACAGGGGGAAGGACTGTGTTCCCAGCTGACCTGGCACCAAGGCCAAAACCAAGTGGCTGGCACTACCCCAATAAGAGACAAGAAGTCCTACTGTGCGTTGCTATGGTTTCTGTAAGGAGAGGATTTGGTTACAGTGGGAGCGACCGCATGGTATCTTCCTTCTCCTGCCTGAGGAATGGAAGCTAAGACATCGCAGGGTCCACTCAAACAGGCCCCACAGCCCAGGACAGCGAAGCCGAGCTGCTCAGGCCCCACCATCCGAAGCCTGAAACAAGCCCAGAACTGAATACTCCTGGCCTTGCACAGGCTCTCCAGCTCGTGACAAAGGTGACCCGACAAGGAGTGTCCCGCTTCCCTGTGGAGACCCCCCGACAAAGACAAGACAGAGCCACAGACTGAAGGTCACAAAGGCTGGCCTTGCTCTCTGACAAGTGTGAGGACGGTGGGCAGAAGGACGCAAAGGGCACAGATGTGAGAAGGAAATCGCAGCAGCACCCGAGAAGGAAGGCATCGCCATGCCCTGCGTCCCTCAACCCCAGCACTCACCAGATGCAGACGGAGGGGACAGACAAGGACGAAGCTGGGACAGCCAGACCCTGTGCACGGCAGGCCGCCTGTGCCACGGTGCGTGGCCATCGCCAAACTCCCGGCAGAAACCCTTCACTGAGGTTCTCAGTCAAGTCCACTTTCCCTGCGCTCCATGTGACGGGAGACAGTGCGTCAGGAATCAGAAAAGTCCCACAAAGCTCAAATCCCTCTTCCTTATAAGTCACTACTTGGCATCTTAGATCAAAAGCCAAGGAATTAATCTCAAACTTGCCTTTGTGAATACTCTTCGTTTAAGGTAAAAACGTCCCCAGTGTCCTCACTGCGTGGCTGGGCAGTCCTGTCTGGAGTCTCCTCGTACCCAGGCGGCTCCTGGGGGCCGATGGTGAGCCAGTCCTGGCCCCCGGGGGCCCCAATGAGGGGCGAGAAGCCGCCATTCTAAGCGCATCGTTACCAGACTGCTCAGTCACCTGTGCATCGCCAGCGACTGTCGCCACTGACAGCCAGACCTGAGGACAGAGCTGCTGCTCAGTCTTCAAATGCTGGTTTCAAGTTTCAAACTATTTCTAAATATCTCCAAATGTCTTCAGAGGGCTGCTCTCTTCTCAGAAATGAAAGCACACTAGTCTCGGACAAGAAAGCCCTGTAGTCTGTTAGGGACTGAAACACCGCTGGCGTTCTCCATCCTGCCGACAACTCCTGTGCTTCTAAAACACGTATGACCTCCCCTGTGGGTCTGCAGCAGCTTTCCATAAAAACTGCTATTTCTTAGCCCTTTTCCTTTGGTCAAAAGCACTGAACTGGGGTTAAAACGTGAAATGCAGTCCCCGCCTGCTGCCCTCGTTTGGGATCCATGTTTTCTCTAGGAATTGTGTTGTTCCTCCGGGGAAGGCACATTAGCATCTCAAAGGTAACAGGCTGACTGGTGAGGAAGACAGCAGACCGGTCAATCCTTGAGTCCTGCGTTCACGTCAGGCAGTCGGAAGTGCACCTGGGCCAGCCACTTGCCAGAACACGTTCAAAGTATTTATGGAAGGAAAAGATTAACTTTCCTTGATTGAGACAAAACTATTTTTAATTGTTACTCTTTATTTGACTCCAAATTTGAACCATGTGCACCTTATATTTATGTGAAGTCGTTTATATTTAAATTATATACCACAGATGAATCAGTAATGCCCAGCGCCAGTAAATGAGAGGGACGAGACTGAGCACACGACCTGCGTGTCACACAGACGCGAACCACAGCCCTGTAACTCAGGACTCCTGGCCAGCACATCGTAAGCAAAAATATCTCATTATTTTTCACAACTAACGATAGAAAGATGACACACTGTAATCTGGAGATGTCCACGTCTGCTGCTGACCAAACCCCAAGCCAGGGTCAGAAGTTCCAGGTCTCCAGTGTTCCGACCCAGAGCCCTGATACAATGAGGACAAAACCTCTCTTGCCGGTTCCAACCACGGCAGTGTCTGCACGGTGGGTACAGCAGTGAGCACAGAAGACTGACCGACAGACGCGCTTTCAGGAACATGCTGCTCAAAGAACGAGGTCCTGAGGCCGCCCTGTTGGTGCCAGACAACTGGGGTGTCCCCACGTGCCCCATGTACTGGGTGCTAGTGAGCTCTATGACGGTGGTAGCACCTGGGCTACAAGTGCTTCCGGACGCCACCACGTAGCTGTCTGACCCCACACACCTGCTTCCATGATCCATTTTCATTTCTTCGGCAACAGACAGAATATATTCTTTTTCTTGCAACCTTCGTTTGACCTGCAAATAGAATCTGGTGCTAGGCATCCAGAGTTTCTTGCTTTCAGCATGACTAGTACTTTTCATTCTATACCTACTCATGCAAAGTCATGCTCCATAAACACGGAAAGCAAAGTATACGATTAAATTGACTTCCTTTGGAAGGAACGTGCTCAGAGGTGAGGCAGAGCCGAGCCCTGTTGGGAATGCTGCTAACGCCACCTCAGTCACATCAGTCACAAATCATGAGGCCAGCCTCCAGCTATCGGGAGCCAGGTCGCACAGACTGACCCCCGGACACACACCGGGAACGCAGAATGAAATAAGTACCCTCTTCGTAAAAGCCACAAATAGCCGACAGGATGAGGAATTTCTAGGCAAAACTGAAGGCAAAGGGACTCACTGGGACATGCACAAGCAGAGAAATTGCTTGTTCCCTGAGTGTATTTCACACCAAATTTGAACTTTCATTTTGAAAAATTCAAGAGCAAGAGGCAGAAATCAAAGGCCTGTGTGTACACAAGGTTCAAAGGCTACTGGGGCCTCCCCACAATCGTCTGAGATCTCAAAAGCTGTCCTCTTGTGCTGAGGGTAGAATAATCAATAACCAGCCCACCCCCAGCTCATGTACAACCGGGACTTTATTGCCTGGACTTTCGACAAAACTGGAGCCTTGAACTTGGTTTAGGAGGATCTCCAAATCATCTGTGGGCACAGGGCCTGGCAGGCGTGAATGTGAGTCTGCTCTGAGGTGCGAGCTTCGGCCGTGGCCTCCAATGACCAGCATAAGGAACATTCCTCGTGCAGTGACAGCACAGTCGCACAGGCCAGCACATGGCAGGGACAATGGGACAGACACACTTCTAAGGACACCAGGTAATACAACTAGGAACACGGCACTGACACAAAATGGGGAGTTCTTAAAAACTTTTTCCTGGTGCCCCACGTAGTGTCATTTAGTTGGGATGTGAAGTCATCTGAACCGTTTGAGCTCAGACTTATTTCATGTTTTTTTCTCCACCTCTCCACCAACCTACACTACTTTGCAGAAGAGCAGATAATAATCAGTTAGATAAATGAGCAATGTAAGTGTCGAATGAGTTGTAGAAACAACATAGACTGCAGAACTTCAGAATGCTATACTTTTTCTTCATAAAAAGTTTTGATAACAATGTAATAGATCTTAACAGGGAATTATATCCTTCAACATTTGAGAATTCAAAAATGTCACCAAAATCTAACAGACAAATAAGACGTAACTGAAAAGACGGAGCACAATAGTTCTCACAAATTAGAAGCTTTATGTGGAAACAAAAGTTGATGGTTTAGGTCAAATCTTTGGGAAATATCCAACCCAACTAACCTTGTGAAGCCCTGCAATACACTTAGCTTTCAATCCTCCATCTCCACAAAGGAGGTAGTTTTCTTTGTCTTCTCAGTTGCAGAAAGGCGTATAGCAAAGCGCTCTCCAACCTTGACGTAAGTCCGGCGCCACCGCCTCACTGAGCAGTGACCGCTGCCCAGCACGTCGGGAGCTTATGGCTGACCCGCCATTCCCACCACGGACGCTTCTCCCCCGTCCAGCTACCCGCTCACCACAAGCCAGCAATGCCTGTTCCCAACCACTTCACCCCAGCTGTACTCGTCACCACAACGACATACTTCAAACACATCTTATCTAATGAACTACGTGTGACAAAAAGGTGTTTATGAAAATCATTATGAGGCTTTGTAAGGACTTGATAAAGACGAATCCTGACAGACTGCTGTCGAGTTACAGGTACAGCTGAAACAAATACAAAATATATATATTTTTTTTTTTTGAAACGTCCTTGGAAACGGCTTTGGAAACATCTAGAAACTCTACAGACTGTTTTGCAAGTTCCTTCAAGTTCTGACTCCATTGAAAGACGCCAAGCTGGAAAATACAGATGAGCCAATAACTATAAGTACCGTGTTTCCCAGAAAATAAGACGTAGCTGGACCACCAGCTCTAATGCTTTTGGAGCAAAAATTAATATAAGACCCAGTTTTGTATTATATTGTAAGACCTGGTATTATATTATATTATATTATATTATATTATATTATATTATATTATATTATATTAGGCCCAGTCTTATATTATAGTAAAATAAGACCCGGTCTTATGTTAATTTTTGCTCCAAAAGACACATTACAGCTGATGGTCCAGCTAGGTCTTATTTTCCAGGAAACACGGTAGGTATTGTTCATTCAAAAAAGACAAGGAAAAACCCTGAATAGTGGAAAATTCTTAAACAAAAAGCATATTTAAACAAAAGGTCATGATCTAACATCAAATCACTGGTAAAAGAACTCCAAAGGGGTTAATATCCCAAATTTATAAAAAACTCACTCAATTTTCAACTTCAAAAAAACAAACAACCCAATTAAAAAATGAGCAGAGGACATAAGATGGCAAACAGACATATGAAAAAATGTTCAACCTCACTAACCATCAGAGAAATGCAAATAAAAACCACAAGGAGATACCACCTCACCCCAGTCAAAATGACTATCATCAATACATCAACAAACAGCAAGTGCTGGTGAGGTTGTGGAGAAAAGGGAACGCTGGTGCACTGTTGGTGGGATTGCAGATTGGTGCAGCCACTATGGAAAACAGTATGGAGGCATCTCAAAAATCTGAAAATGGAACTACCTTACGATCCAGCAATTCCACTCCTAGGTATCTATCCAGAGAAATCCAAAACACTAATTCAAAAAAATGTATGCACCCCTATGTTTATTGCAGTGCTATGCACAATAGCCAAGACATGGAAACAACTGAAAAGCCCATCGATAGACGAATGGATTAAGAAACTGTGGTACATTTATACAATGGGGTATTACGCAGCCATAAAGAAGAAAGAAATTTTACCATTTGCAACAACATGGATGGACCTAGAGAACATTACGTTAAGTGAAATAAGTCAGACAGAGAAAGACAAATACCATATGATCTCACTATATGTGGAATCTAAAGAAAAGAATAAATGAATGAACTAATCAGAAACAGCCTCAGAGACACAGAGGAAAACCTGAGATGGGAGGGGGTTGGTGACGAGGGAGAACGTGAGGGGATTAGAAAGCAGTCAGTAACCACAAGATGGCCATGGGGATACGAAAGTTAATTTGGGGAATATAATCAATAATGTTGTCAAGATTTTGTAGGGTATCTGATGGACACATGTCCCATTTGAGAGACCACCTCAGGGATGGTGTAGATGCCTGATCACTGCACTGTACACCTGAAGCTGAAGCTGAACAGTAATGAATGTCAACTACAAGTTTATATATATATATCTATCTATATCTATCTATGTATGTATGTATATATATATATATATATATATATATATATATATATATATATATATATATATGGTTACAAGAAGTGGAGCACAGCATTAGGAATAGAGACAGTGGGAATGTAATGGCTCTGTGCGATGTCAGAGGGGTAGTGGGAGGGGGAGGGGGGTTGTCACTGTGTGAGGGATATAAATGATAAATGTCTAACTATTACATTGTTTTATGCACCTGAAACTAATAAAAAAAGTTAAATAAATAAAACCCCAATGTATATGTTTCTAGTTAAAATAAAATGTTTAAAGTATGCATCACTGTTTATGATTCTCCACTTTCACCATCTTTCAGTAACTGACCAAATAACAGGGTTTGGGTGATGTTATGAAATTCAGGTCCTCTGTGTGGTGGAGGGCCTGACTTGGGGTTTCCCCTGGGGCGCCATAGCTCAGCACTAGTGGCCTCTGCAGGCCTGGGTGTCCTCGTATGCATGGGGACAAGCCCTGTGTACCCTGCAGAGCCAGGAGAAACAGCACATATGGACGTGCGGGGTCAACAAGGGTAACCATACATTATCTCCTGCCAACAAGAACTAAAGCGTGCTCATCAAAGCATCAAAGGGAAGAAAACAGACTTTTAAAACAGAAACACAGGGGACAGGGTGTAAGATGGAATCACCCCAAAACAATGTGTGGGAAGAAAATGCAGACCCCCTTGGACGTGTAACACCATTAAAAACCCACAGCTTGTAAGAGCAGTTGGTACAGACGCAACACAGAGGAGCGAGTCAAGGTCACTGAACACACACAATGGTCTGCATGTGTCCCCCCCGATACATATGCTGAAATCCTAGTGCCCAGTGAGATGGTCCAGAGGTGGGGCCTTTGGGGTGGGCAGGCCACGAAGTGCCAACGCCCTTATAGAGAGACCCCGGGCTCCCTGCCTCCTTCCCGCCGTGTGGGGACACCAGAGTCTGCCACCGGGAAGGGGGCCCTCATTGCCTGACCACACTGGCACCCCGATCTTGGTCTTCCAGCCCCCAGAACTGAGAAATAACCCTCTGCTGTTTACAAGGCAGCCCGTCTGGAGCATTTTGTGACAGCAGCTTGCACAGACTAAGACAGCATATGCGCCCGGGAAGGATTTACTGCCCACGGAAACCAGCTCGTTACAGTCATAGCACTTAAATAAATCAGAACCAAAGGCTGAGATCAGGCCTGAGTCAGAATAAAGGCACATGCTGCAAAAGCTTCGTTTTGAGTGAAAAACAAAACGAAGAACAATTGCCATTTGACTACCAGGTAGGCATAGCTCCAAAGGGGAGTTTCTAACAGGTTATTCTGCAAACAGACTTGTTACCAAACAAAGTAACATACTGGCAGGAGACGGAATGCGGCTTCACTCTCACAATTAGTCCCTAAAGCTCACTTTTCATAAAGGACAGAACTGTCCCCGTTACAGGAACACACAGAGAGGTCCACAACCAGGCAGCCCAGCAGCGTGCACACCCGTGAAATACTGGGAAGAAAATGTGTCAGAAGAAACGCCTTCCCCTCAGAGGAGTGGAGATTTGGTGCCATCTTTCCCAACACCAACGAGACACACAGCCTGCAGCCGGCCTGCAATCACAGCTGGAGACGAAGGCTTCGCAGGACGTCCCGCTGCTTGTGCAGCTCCCCAAGTATCGGCACGCGGGGTACAGCGGGGAAGGCAGTTACCGTCTCCCCAGAGCAGCGGGCTCAGAATTCGAAGAGTATCTTTGCACAGAGTGAGAGTTTGATTGTCCCCACAACCCGCGGGTTTCTGCAGTGGCGGCTGGGCCTCCAACCAGAGCAGCCCCAGGGCCACTTCTATACGTTGGGAAACTTCACTTTAAGTAAAGGATCTGCTGCTGAAAAGGAGAAAAAAACCAGAAAACAGAAATAAACTATATAGATGTGTTGTCATGTGTATTCGCAGAAATCTGTGGGATTGGGTGGCCCTCTGCTGGGGGGTCGGGTGCCCCCACTGGACAGGGTTGGGTGGCTCTCCGTTGGATTGGGGAAACCAACGCTGCTCTGAGCTCCAGTGTCCCACAGTTTCACAGCCGACTCTACGGCGGGCTGCATTTTTTGTGTTTAGTGGATACTTTTTGGTTTTGCAGGAGAGTGACAGGAAGTACAGTCCCTGCCAAGGCATACCACATTAAACTAGAATCTAATGCAGATATTTTCAGTAAAAACAGAAACTGAAACAGAGCTAGTAAAACTTAGTTGACCCCAACATGGTATTTGCAAGCTCTCTGTCAAATCCCCCCAGGGGTTCGCTTGACCGCACTCTAAGTTAAAGCAGTCTATTTACAAGCCATTGAAACCCTTTGTCGGCACAGCCTCAGACTGCACCCCAACACACATGAAGTCCCCTCTAGTCTCACACATGTCTGAGCACCCAGTCCGCTCAGCTTTCTGTTTAGAGTAAGGACATTTCCAAATGTTGCAGCCCAATGACTCCAGAACACTGAACCCCTCTGTCGTACATGCAGTTTCTGAGGCACGGCGGGTCCTAGAACAGCGCAGTCTCTACCAAAATCGTTTCACAGATGAGCCAGCTGCACCATTACTTGATGTCTGCTTGAAAGCCCCAACAGTAAGGCTTAAAATGAGTAAGTCTTGAAATAGACTCTATGGTCTTGGATCAATTTTTGGTTAATTTTATTGCACATATCTGATCTTTTCAAAATCCCAGCTTCCTGGATCACTTAAAATGGTTTCTGACTTTCAAATTTTGCTCTCCTCTCTTCTCATGCCTGGCCCCTCACCTCTGCTTCCTACGCCAACTGAAAAGGTCCCGCCTTTTCATCACTTTCCCACCTTCCCAGCAGAGGCCACTTGATACCCAAATCCACTGATCCCTCTGGAGGCGAGAAGGGATTAATTCCCCCAAATGCAAGAGCAACTCACTTTGCACCTCAGATTCAGATGACTGGGTTCCTGCATTGACGTCAAAATTTAATCTCAATTCTGCGGTAACTAACTGCCTCGGGCGGCAGGAGCGCCCCCTGCTGGCAGCGCTACCTGTCACCAACTGTCCATCGTGCCGAATACCCAAAAGGCCTCTGGAACTTCCATCTCTGAGCTTCGCCTGTGTGCTGGGACACCCTGTCTTTCACATGGGACCCTCTCTGTGTGACTGGGTTGTCACCGATTTCCTGGGGCCACTTTCTCCTGTCACCCAACCACCCAGGACACTGAACCCAAGCACTTCCCTGTGTGCTGTGCTCTAACCACACCCGCCGGGAGGGGCCCCAGCGCCTTTCTCATCTCACCCATTACCATCTATTTCCCTGATTGCAAATCACAGCCTCACTTCACTTGCTTTTATGAGCCTGCCTGCTCCTTCTTCCCCTTTACACAAGGTTTTCACAATTCTTTCCTCCAAAATAACTGCCTAGATCTGTAAAGTTCTTTATAAGAATGAGGTTTTCAAACATATTTATAAAGGCAAGAAAATGTTCACAGAGGCTTTTCTTTTTTCGTTTCCCAGCCCCAAATTCCCACCAGTCTCCATAAAAATCACAAGAACCCAGCAACTAACTTCTGAAAGAAGGATAGCGTTTCGCCGAGGGAATGGGATCGTTAAGTGGGTTATACTGTCGGGGAGACGAGTGACAATGTCGACAAAGGAGGTGGACTTCAACTTGTCCCTGATGTCACCGAATCCTCACCAAGGACTTTCCAAGTACTACTGCCCAAGTCAGCGTCTTGTCCACCTTCCGAGGGAAAGGGTGAGTCATGGAGGACGAAGGGGACAAAAATGACAACTGGTATTTTTTAACTTGCTAAAATCCAAATATTTGCCTTTTATTACAAAACTAGGCTTAAAACTGTCCTCTTGTTTTATGTTTAAATAAAGCTTCAGACATGCATGCATTCCATCTACGGAAACATGCTGAATGGATACGCCCAGTGTGTACCTCATCAGCTTTACAGACCTCACTCTGAAAACGCCGACAACAAACGCTCACAGTCCTATGTGCTGATGAATCACTAAATGCACAAATAACTTTCGGAAATGCATTTCCAGAGATCCTGTGTGTTTTCCAAGCACTGAGCATTGTTTTCACTGGATTCTGCTTAGAGCTTAGCAGGATTTGAAGCTATTCAGTCACTTACAATAAATCCATGATGATATTTACTGGGGTGAGTTTTTACTACTTTCAAAGGTTGCCATTAAACATTACTAATATTCTCTTCCTTTATTTCAAAAACATTTTCCAATTAAAAGAAATCTTTAATCTTAGAAAATATTATTTTTAAAACACTTGTCATTTTGAACCATGAAGGCTATCAAACTCAGTCACTTCCTGGCCATTTTTAAGCATTTATTTCTTAGCATTCAATGCCAAGTCTTTCCCCATCTGAATGTTATAAAAAAAAATAAGTGAAAGATGAAAAGTTCCAAGTCGTCGTGACATCAGCCACATCAAGTTTTGGTCACTCCGAGGCCAATCCCATCTTTGCTGTGGATTACAGAAAATTAAGTTGCAAAGAAAGCTCCGTTGTGATATAATCACATAAGAGCGGACAGACAAGGATTGTTTATGGGGCTTCGCTAGGCAGATATGTTATTACTGGATCAGTCAACCAGGTAAGTTCAACGAGGAAAGCAATTTCATGCAGAGCTGCACAAAATAATTCTATGTTGTGTGACTGTTGTTTGAGTTTTGTTCTTCGTCCTCTTTCACTCTCCCCATGTCATGCTTCTCGTTTGTCCCCAAAAAAGGAGAAAAAGTAGGTGAGCAGCAGGAAGTGTCTTGGAGTGGAGAAGAACAGAACACGAAGCCCAGCCCTAGGGACACAAAGGTGGGAAGAGTACAGAGGGCGTCCTAGAAATTCGGTTCAGTCCAGTTATATGCTTTCGAGATACCTGGAGATAACTTACAGAGTTACTGGTGAGCCCTGTGTTGTCAGATCTAATCAAGATTTTTCACTCGTCACATTAGCTGACCTTTTAGCAGTACTCCATACAACTGGACATTCCTTCCTCTTCCGGAAAATTTTTTTCTTAGTTCTGGCTCTGGAATGTCCTGTTCCCCTTGCCCCATGTTTTCAGCTTCGGGCCCCTCTGGGCCTGAACTCACGTGTGCAGAACTGTCACCTCACTCCAGACACGTCCCCAGCAGCAGGATCTACTCCCGGGCTTTAAATCTCAGGTCTGCGCCCAGTCCAGAGATTCTCTCTAGGGCTCTGACCTCTCCCGTGAGCTACCACTCGACACGTCCATTGGCATGTGCCAGGCGTTTCTGACCACTTCCCCACCTGTGCTTCTCCCCCAGCTTCCTTTTCTCAGTGAGTGGACCCAGCCGAGACCCTGGGACTGTCCACACTCGGTCTACCCCCGAGACTAGCAATTCTGCCACCGAAGTGATCATGTGTGCTGTCCCCTCATCCCCGCCGTGTCCAGCCATCACTGCCTCTCCCACGCCCGCCATTTCCAAGTGTGTCCACAGCTCCCGCCTCCATTCCTCTGTGACAGGTGACAAATTATAAGCCGGATGCTGCTTAGCAGATGCCCAACACTCCGATGATTCCCATGGGCTCGGTAACAATTCCTCAGTGCCCATGGCTCGCCCCTCTGCCCTGCAGTCCCATGTACCACCAGCTCCTGCCCCAGGCCTTACGCGAGCCCTGCCTTCACGCTTTACCTCACTCACCCTTCCAGTCTCAGGTTCAGGACCACTTGCTCATATCCAAGTTCAGGTTCCTTGGACGCTTTCCGACCCTTGTAAAACAATCTCTTCTAACTGCCTGCATCATGTTTCACAGCCTCTATCAAACTTGTACTGATACAGCCCACTGGGTTCTTATTTGGTTAACGTCTTTTTCCCCATTGGAATGTGAACCCCACTAAGGTTAGTTCCTCGTCCCAAAATCATTGCCTGGGACATGATGTGTCTCAGTACCTTCTGCGGGACGCATGGGTGAATGCATGGATGATTTCTGGACAGCTGAGGACACTGCAAACAATGCCGATGAGAAAAACATTAAAACTTGTATATTTTTGTCAACGGCTAGAAACTGGCACTTGCTGTGGGGTCCACACTGAATTTTTTACAGAAATTAAGGGCATTTCCTCTTCACACATAGAAGCAATACTCTCTCTGCAACAAGTTTCTCTGCATTTAATCAAAGCCTGACATTTGGGCTCCACAGAGAGAAACATCACATTTAATCACAAATGTGAAAAACAATAATGGTGATGCACCTACATATACACTTTGGGAAAGGTGTGTTGACATGTTACCAGTTGTTACTGCTGGATTTGGGCAGTGTTGTTGCTGAGTTTCTTGTCTGGAATCAGCTAACGTCTGTAGTTTGCGTGAGGGCATAACCTCTGTGCTGTACATACCATCGCATCTCCTACGTCAGGGGAGCGTACAGAACAGCTTCACCTCCTGGAAGGTCCCCCGAGCTTCATCAGCTCATCACCCCTCCGCTCCTCACAGAACCCCGACAAACACCAACCTCCTCACTGTCTCGCAATGCTGCCTCTTCCAGAGCGTCATGGGGCTGGGATCACAACCATGCAGCCTGTCCACACTCGCTTCTCCACTGAGTACCATGCGGTCATGGCTCCTCCACGTCCTCTCAGGGACACACAGCAGTTACCCACTCACACATCCAGGGTTGTCTTGATGGCTATTGGTTTTGCATAATTGTGAATCAAACGGCTCTAGACATTTGAGTGCGGTTTCTCGTGTGGGTATAAGTTTTCATCTCTTTTGGGTAAGTACCAAGGAGCACAACTGCTGGACTGTTTGGTAAAACTATACTTAGCTTTGCTGAGAAACTGCCAAACTGACTCGCCCAAGTGGCCACACCATTTTGCTTTCCCAACAGCATGTCTACATCCTCACCAGCATTTGGTGTTGTCAGTTTTTTGGATTTTAATAATTCCAACTCGTGTGTGGTGTTTCTTGTTGTCGTTGTGACTTGTAATTCCCTAGTGACCCGTAATGGCCAGCATGCCTTCATGTGCTTCCTTGTCATCAGTTTATCAGTTTATGATTCAGTTTCATTAGTTCTTTATATATTTTGCCTACAAGTCTTTTTTTTTTTTAATCAAATATGTTTTTTGCAAAGATTTCTCTCCCAGTCTGTGGCTTTTCATTCTTATAACAGTGTCTTCTGCAGAGCAGGAAATCTAAAATTTCACAAAGTTCAACTTACTGATTTTGCTTTCATAGATCATGCTTTTGGTGTCATATCTAAAAAGTCATCAAACCCAAGATCACCTAGTTTTCTCCCATGTTATCATCGAGAACGTTTATTTTTGAGTTTCACATTTCACCTTGATCCACTTTGAGTTAATTTTCGTGGAAAGTGTACCATCGGCATGTAGATTCAAGTTTTTGCATGTGGATGTCCAATTGCTCCAGACCATTTGTGGAGAAGACCGTCCTTCCTCCACCAAATGGCTTTTGCCCTTTGCCGAGATCAATGGGCCATGTTTGCTTAGGTCTCTGTGCGGGCCCTCCGTCTGCTCCTTCATCCACGTCACTAGTCTCTCCCCAGCACCACACCGTCTTCCCACTACAGCTTTACAGTGAGTCTTCAAGCCAGGTAGCATCAGTCTTCTGACTCTGCTGTTCTTCTTTGGGACTGTTGTTAGTCCAGGTCTTTAGCATCTCCGTGTAAACTTTAGAGGTAGTTTGTGGATATCCACAAAATAACTTCCTGGGATTTTGTCGGGGTGGAACTGAATCTATAGTTCAAGTTTGGGGGAAAATGGCATCTTAATACTCAGTCTTCCTAGCCATGAACACGGGCTATTTCTCTTTATTTAGATTTCCTCTGATTCCTTTCGCTAAAGTGTTCCAGTCCTCCTCATACTGTTCTTGTACATGTTGTTAGACTTCCACCTAAGTCTGTGTTTTTAACTTAAAATTGCACTTGTTCATTGCTGTTATTATATAGGAAAGCAACTGACCTAAGGACTTTGAGTCCTGCAAACTTCCTATCTGCACTTATTAGTTCCACAGGGTCTCCTTGTGGTTGCTGATGATGACATTTGCTCCACAGACAATCACGTCATCTGTGCACATTTTTCTCCTTTCCTCTCAGTACATAGACTTTCTTTTCTTGTCTTCTTGCATCAGCCAAGCTTCCCACATGGTGCAGAATAGGAGTGATGAGAGGTGACACTCCGCCTTGTTCCCAGTATGAGGGGCGAAAGCCTCCGGTTTCTCACAGTTAAGCATGACGTCAGCTCTAGGGTTTTGTACAGTTTCTTTATCAAGTTGAGTAAGTTCCGCTCTATTCCTAGTTTGCTGATATTTTTTTTTAATCAAAACTTATAATGTTGAATTTTGTCAAATGTTTTTCTACCTCTCTTGATATAATCATACAATTCTCCTTCTTTAGCCTGCTAATGTAATGGATTATTTTAACTGATTTCTGAATGTTGAACCAATCTCCTATGCCTATAATAAATTCCACGAAATCATGGTGCATAAATTTTTTATATACATTGTTGACTTCTATTTGCTAATATTTTGAGGATTTTTACATCTATTTTCCTGACAGATATTGGTCTGTAGCTTTCCTTTCTTTTATCTGGTTTTGTCTTTTATCTGGTTTTGCTATTAGGGACTCATAGAATTATTTAGGAAGTGTTCTTTCTCTTTCTGTTTTCTGGAAGAGATTGTAGGGAATTAATATTATTTCTTCCTTAAATATCTGATGGAATTCACCAGTGAAAACATCTGGGCCTGGTGCTTTCTTTATTGGAAGCTTATTAAGTATTGATTCAATGATTTCTTTCATAGAAATAGGCTTATTCACATTACCTATTTCCTCTTGTATGAGTTTAGGTAAATTGTGGTTTTCAAGGAACTGCTTCAAAAAATTTCTTTATTGTCCATGAACGTACCTGGGATCAGTATTGATAGTCCCTCTTCCATTTCTGGTATCAGTAATCTGTGTCTTCTCTACTTTTTTCTTGTTTAGCTTGGCTAGAATTTATCAATTTTATTTCATTTGTATTTTCTAATTTTTTCAAAATAGATTGAACACATCTAGGCAAATACAGAAACAAAATGGAAACTCTGGCACAGGGCTTGCCCAAGATTCCATAGCTAGCATTTACCAATCACTGAGATATGGCAGTCTATCCAGGTGATTCACGTGTATATGTATTCATTCTAAAGGTATTTTGTTTTTCCTCTCAGCTAACCCAAATTTCAAGGTTAGCTTTCCAAAAGCTAAAATAATTAACAGTGCTCAAATTTCTGCCATGACTGACTGCCCTGAATCTGTCTACTTGTCTTGATTATATCTAAAAATTGATACCCTTTCACATAGGATCAGCTTTAGGCAGAAATTAGGAAGTGTTTCATGCACATAATGCTTCCTGAAATAAATGTGTACCCAAACCAGAAGCTCTGAAAGTGATCAAACACCCCACCAATCCGGCTTATCTTCCCTTCGGATTAGGAAGTAGTGAGCTTTGAAAAGCAAACACTCCACATGTGTACACTGGGCAGACCTGCATTCTGGAATCCACTGTTCTACAGAAGAGACGTAAGAAGCTAGGACTCGCGGAGGAGAACAGCGTTGCACGCTGCGTGTGTGGTCCTGCACCATGACCTCTGTGCAGGAGTGCTACTAATTGCAGGGGATGCCGTCAGAAACACACCTTTCTGTGGGCAGATTTAGGGGAGTGAAGACTCGTCATAAAGCAGGGATCCTGACCCACATTTACTGCAAAGATCACAGGAAACCCACCTCACCGTGTAGACAATTCTAGCACAGCAGAGAGAGACTGGGTGACTCACTGCGCAAATCCAGTGAGGTCAAAAGGAAAAGGGAGCGTGCACTGGGCAGTTCTGTAGGTCACAGACATTCTTAGCCAGAAGGGGGATCAAAGGACAGCTGAGATTGTTCCCCACAGAGAGCGCCAAACAAAACTGCCAGGGATGGGCTGGTAGGCAGCTGCTTAGGCCCCAGGTCGACTAGTGGGGTCCTTTCAGGTAACAGGAGAAAGACAGATTCTGAAAAGGATCGACGCATCGGAGAGAAGATACCCATAGAGACGCAAGTCTGCCCTTAGCAAGTGCGCCAGGGTAAGTCCTCGTCTGTGCAAGCCCTGGGCAACGTGGGCGTTACAGCATCACGCAGCATCAGGGCGCTTTCGCACCCGGGGGAGCCAGCGCTGGAGGCGCCGCACCCCCGGTGACGGTGACGCAGACCGCGCCACCCAGCGTCCGCAGGTAGCACAGTGCTCTGCGCGTCCCCGCTTTGAATCTGCAGCGGCGCTATTCTCCACGGCACCGCTGGGGGGCAGTCACGCTCCAGGGCCAACTCCAGCCACACCCTGAACTAAAAAAATCTGAACCGTGGTGACAAAGCAATGCTTTGCGACCAAACACAAATACCACTACACGAGCCTATTTTTCTTCTAAAATTCAACATGACAGTAGAGTTTTTGCTGGACAAGAGACGGAATCTGGCTCTGATATTTCAAACACCTTTACCGATCCAAAGATAACTAATAGTTGATTATCTTGACTGGAGTGGTGGCTTTATGGTTTATGGATATGTTAAAATGCATCAAATTGCACACCTCAGTAAGTATGGACGCTAAGGAGCTACGTCAACGATATCTCTGAAAGCTGCTAAGGCAAAGAAGGCCGGAACCCACCGCAGCCTGGATGAACATACAGAAGAGACACACACTCACGTGCCGCACAGTTACGTTCTCCTGGCTCACTGCCTGGAAGTCTTCCTTGTGAATCCATAACCAAAGATCTCCCTTTTGATTAATGTCCAGACTTCTAAATCTTATATAAACATGGTTCCCTCAGGACTGTCCCTTCCCTAATGATTTAAAGCCTTGGTTTCAGAGATGTTGATAAGACAAGTATTTATTGTTATGATTAAGCAAAACAGCATTCCCTGGTTTTTAAGAATCTGCTCTTTTTTAATCATTGAGCACAATGGGATCTGACTTGCAAATATATTAAAGTAAGCAGGAAAATGACCTAATTTAATTTGTATTCACTTCAACATCTAATTCAATTTAAATACTTGCTCAACGTTTGGCCACATGTTCCCAGGTAAATTTATCAGCACTGGCTGAGAAAGAGACACAAAAGCAGCAAACTAAGGCAAGTTCAGGAAGCTGTATTCATTTGTAAGAGTTTTGTCACACACCCTGCCCAGCACAAACTGGCTGCGTCCATCAGATTTGGGGACCGGCAAAGAAGAATCGGTGAGCCCAGAACTTAAGTGCTTGGTTACCATAGAGCTGATGTCTTGCTACAAACTCGAGCAGAAAGGGAAACAACGCACTTCAGTGCATTTCCAAGTGGAGAGCAGACGGTTCAGCCAAGTCAGTGTCTCGCTGGGCAGGGCTACGCCGTGTGCAGCCAGTGAGCTCGCGGGGTACCCGGCCAAGGTGACAGAAGGAGGAAGCGAACTGCATGCGAAGCTCTGATAAATGCGTCAGTGCTATTACGTAATGAGCAACTTTGCAAACAGCGGATTATTTCTTGTATAAATAATGGATGTGGGGTTACACGGAGATAATTAGGGCATATATTTGAGGCTGGCACGGTCATTTAATAAACTGAAAGATTCTCTGAAGCTTCTCAAGTACCCAATACGGTGCCACAAGACAGCAGCGTCCTCCAGACACCCTCGCAAATTCTCATCGACTAAGGGAACATGTGCGTGGTGACTGGTGTCACCAGGTCTGTGACACCCATAAAGCAGTACTGTAAGTGTGCGAAAGCGCTTCAACTGTCACACAATTCCCAGCAGACCCAAAGAGGTCGAGGACAGGCCCCAGGTCTGGACATTCGCAACAGACAGCCTCTTTCCCGCTCCAGCTTTTTCCACTGGCTGTTTAGCTCTTGGTAAATTTTGCTCCTTTTAGCTTTTCAGTGTTCAAAAGCATATTTACATTGGTACAGCCACTTTGAAAAAGTTTTGTATTACCTAATAAAATTGAAATGTGCAAGAAAAGCAGTTTTAGGTACCTGTGTAAAAATTCTGGGAGAAATTTGTAATCCCACGTGGTCTGTAATAGGTAAGAAAACACAGTCCACGCAGGACATGACGGCCAAAATGGTCGCTGCAGATGCTGACCAATCGCACGCTGTGTAGACGGTAGTCTCCATGCTTGACAGGTGTTACCACATGGTACCCTTACAGCAAACAGTACACTAGGTATCATGTCACCCCTACTTTAAAGGAAACTAAGTGAAGATTAGAGAACGAATGAGCCCACAATCAACAGACAGATGCGGCAGGGAGTGAAGAAACACGCATGGAGCCATCAGTGATTCACCCAGGAGTGCACAGCCCCGGAGGCCAGTCTACGCACCCAGGGTGCCTCACGCCTGAGTGTGCCCGGGACCCCGTCCGTGTGAGTGCAGCTTCTGGTGCCCTGCGTCCAGGCTGGCTCCGACACTGCATTTCTGACCAGTGTCCAGTGCTGGACAGTGTCACAGGGAGGACTCACTCATCGCTTCGCCCAATATCCACTTTCCTCTTCTCACACTGAGCTCGGCCGCAGTCACAGGGAGGGCAACCCCATGCCCCTCTGTGGTGAGTGCCAGACGAGAGCTCTGGGGCTGTGTGTCCTGTAGACTCTGACCACGTGGCTGGAGCCCTGCAGCCACACGCCACTCTGCGTCATCCCTGTGTTCTAACCTTACTTTTCATCTTCGCACAGCACATTTTTTTATAACTTTGAAAATATAACTGGCTCTATTCAAACAATCTTAGCAGGGAAAGTGATGTTTGGAGAGGAAACACATGGTTTTGTCTTTTAAGGAAAATCCATCCACCCAACTTAGTATTGTTTTGTTTGCACCTGTTGTGGCGCACCTCCAACTGTAAAGCCTTAGGTTTCAGAGTCCCAAATGCCCAGCAGACGTGACACTCCTGCACATTATGACAAGGTCTGAGAAGAGGCCTCTGGGAAACTCCGCGGAGGCCACGCTGTGTGCCTAGGAGAGAAGCTGAGAGTTGGCAGAGCAGAGGGATGCAAAGCAAGCTTGGAAACCTGACTGCCAGGAACTCTGACAGGTTTTATTACCTCTCATAGCCTCAACCCTCGTCTATGAAGCAGGGACATCCAACAGAGATAAATGAGTTAATTGATGTGGAATACTGAAAACATTGGCACGTAATAAGCACTTAACAATGTCACCTACTATCATTAAAAATTGATTTTGATAATTTTCAAAGTTATCCATACAGATCCATTTCATTTCTTTGTTTCAGAAAGTTGAACTAGTCATTTGGTAATTTTGCTTTTTAATCAAACTTAAAATTGCCAATTGGTATGAAAATCATAAGTATACTCTGGGGAGAATTTAATAATGGCAAACACAACAGAACTCATAACAATTTTTTTAAATAGAGATCAAGTATCGTATCTTATAAAGATTGCCAATCCAAAATTCAATCACAGGATGTGACTACTATTTATTGCTTAAACTCCTAAATTCAGATTTCACCGTCATCTGGGATGATGATTATTTTTCTGCATTCTTTGGAGCTTTACAACTTTTGTTTCATTGGTTTTTGAGACAAAATGTTCTTCTTTTCTAAACATCTTATGCATGATTAACATTGAAGATTCGAGCTTTGCTACATGAAGCCCATTAAAATAAGGCTATGATCGTGCTTTAGACACGGGAGGCCACCCCACGATGGTGTGCTGTGAAAACCTCTGTCTCACATGTACAGGTAAACACTGCCACTGTGCAGTGATGTGAGAATGAAGGACCACACTAGTGTCCGTTCACAGGGACATGTGTATCTAACACACCAGGGCTATCGGCTCCGCTGTCCCCCTGCCCATTCTGACTAACTGGCAATAACCAAAGGCCCTCGCACACAGCCAGAGAGGCGCCTGGGAAACTCCTGGTGACCCGCTGCTGGTTTCCTGGAGACCCCGAGTCCTGAGCTCAGTTCCTACACAGCCCAGCCCCAACATGATGTCACCACAGCACTTCCAGGGGACAGCTGATACAACCAGCAGCCTCAGACCTACCCCGTGGGGACACGTGGGAGTGAATTCTGATTACAGACAGCACACGGTACTGCCAGAAGGTTCTAGAAGAACCCCAGGCTTCACAGAGAGCCCCAGTGAGGCTCCACAGACCCGCAGTGCGCGCGCGGGGCAGGTGCCCAGTCTTGTGTGGGGTCACTGAGCGATGCGTGTCCGAGGCAAACGCAGCTGCACCTGCCTACGGTGAGAGTCTGGGCAGCCTCTCGAGGTTTGTTTCTCTTATTTAGAAAATAAATGGGTCAGATGAAATAGTCTGCAGCTTCCCATCTTTAAAACTACCCCCATGGCTCTCTAACTTGCGAGTAGAAATCTCATTTGTACATTAAAGCGTGCGTCTAAGAGACAGCTGCTCTGCTGGTTTTGCATTATTTTACGTGCACGGCTCCCCTGAGATAGTCTCTGGCAGCTGGTCCTCCCGAAGTGGTTAAGTGTCCCTTTTGAATTCTGTTCAGAATTTTTATGGGTACACACTGCTAATGGCTGAGCAGCACAGGCTTTGCGATCCGCCTGCCTGGGGTTCCACATCTTGGTCCCCGACTACCAGCCGAGTGACCCTGGGTGGCCACCCAGTCTTTCTTAACCTCAGTCTCCTCATCTTGAAAATAACAATAATCCCCGGATCTCCTGGATCTGCTGAGAGAATCGAGGGCACGAGGCACGTGGGGTGTTTAGCTCGACGCCGGGCTCCTGAGACGCTTGTCCCACAACGGCCCCTGCATGCGTACGTTTCTTTTCTCTGCCAGACCTAGAGCAGACCGGAAGCACTGACAGCTACTTCTCGAGGTGTCACCAGGCCCCAGTCCCGAAGCCTGGCTGTCGTCATCACAGCCAATCCCCACCTCTGGCTTCACCCCCAGTGTTTCTTGACTCCTTCTACCCCTGGTGGCCGATTCCAGCTCGAAGACGTCCCATCAACCACCTGGATTATCAGCTTCCTCCTGCTGCTGCCTGCAGCCCACACAGCTGCCCAGTGGCTTCTCTGCACACATTAGCACACTTCCCTCATGATCTGGCTTTCAGGGCTCTCAAATAACACGAGGCTCAAGAAAAAGCCACCGACTGACCTCCTATAGGGAGGTCGGGAAGGCAGAAAGGGTCACAACAGTGTACTGGCCCCTGGAAAATGCATCAGTAACACCTCTCCTGGCTCGAAAGGTAGGGGTGCTGCTCTGTCCATTTAGTAACAAAACAGCTGGAGACAACAGTGCACGCCCAGCTGGTGCCTGCGCGTCGTTCTGTTCTGACAAGGAAACGGGAAGAGTCTGTCTATCTCAAAATTAACAAACTTTCTATGAGATTTAAGCTTAATTTTAGGGAAAAATAATCACAATTGGTCCATGTGCAGCCGAGGCCTCCAACAGGCTGCAGCTCCTAAGCCCTGAGTCACACACGGCTTCATGCAGACCCCAGCGCATGGCAGCCGACAGACAGAAGCATCACAAACGGCCCTGGGCACTTCTGCCTGCTGCCAGTGACATCGCGCCTGTGCGCTCTCTGTGCCGCAGCATGTGGGTTCACTGCGTGTGGTGACAACAAACAGCATAGGGCCAGCTCCATTCAGGTCACATCACACAGCGGTCTGAAGTCAGGCAAGGTGGGGGCCCGGCTGCTCTGCTCAGCATCGTGGCAGGCTGGGAAGGGAAAGGGGAGCGTGTGAGGGGTGAACACGGGCATCGAACAACCAGTGTTTTACACTGCAGTTCATGAATCTCCTCCCTTCAGGGGACAATCTGAGAAAGGCTTCATGATCCCTATTCTAAAGACAAAGAAACTGAGGGTCCCCATGAGAAGAGGCCCTCTACATGCTGCCTTCACATTTACGCGTCACGTGAGCAGAAGCAGACAGAACGGCACCCGCAGCCACACTGGGGGCCCAGGGCTGGCCACTCGAGGAGCATGGGTGGGGCTGCCATCCTGTGGCACCGCGTGGACGTGAGCGGCTGGCCTCGACCCTGCGGCCAGTCGTAAAGTGAGCACTTACACAGTAGCAAGGCAAAGGCGCCTCCCTTGGGGACAGCGCCGTGAGTCTGGGGGGCAGACAAGCACAGGAGGCACTGCGTCTTGCCGCTTTCCTACCTGCGCGCACTTCTTCAGTGGTTACTGATTAACAGGGCTGGCCAGGTGGTCCTCGGACACGAAAGGTTCATCTGGCCACTGGCCTATACTGAGACAGAACTACCTTTAAACAACCCACAGTTTTCCTTTTTTTAAAAAAAAAAAAAATATTCTGTATTTCTTTAAAATGTTTTCCTACTTATAAAAGTAATACAACCTCATTGAAAAGATTTGGCACTATCCAGAAAGTCATCAAGAAAAAGAAATTAAATCACCTACAATCCAATACTCAACATATGACCACAGTCACATTTTGATGTGTTTCCATCCAAATTCTTATATGTGTTATCATTTTCAAAATTAACTTTCGTATATCCTGATTTTCTCTCTTATATGATGAGACTCTTCCTATGTTAAACATTCTTTTTAAATGTTACTTTAAATGGCTGCATTTTCGGCCCATGTGGATCTACCAAAATATGCTTGCCTAGGTTTCTACAGGTCCTAGGTCTATTTTGCTACTGATACATCACGCTGCACTGATCATCTTGCCCATAAATCACTGCTCAAGCTTCTGATTATTTTCTTAGACAAATTCCTGCAGAGGGAATTACTAGGTGAGGGACACTAACATGTCACGACTTTCATTACAACACTGACAAGTCATTTTCAAGAAAGAACCAGCAATATATGAGACCATTTACGTTCACCAACTTTGAATATTATGTTGTATATTTATGTTTTAATTTGAAAACCCAAACTATAAATATTTCCGAAATATATTTTATTTTTAAAGACATACAGAGGATGAGATTGGACAGAATTCTGTACGACTGATTGGAGATAAGTGGACTTGGAACAACGAAGTCTAAGATGTTACAAACACTTGTTGTTTGATGCAAAATAACGTCAGAAAAGAGATAAAGTGATAGGAAACACGAAGGAAATTTAATCATTTTTTGCTCACAGCCTCAACCCTCAGCAGATTTTATGGCGTCTTAATCAATTTCATAAATCAAGTGTATTTTTCTTCCTTATTTGTCAAAGGGTATTTCAAATCTGTCAACGTGAGTATTCCGACTTCCGCGTCTCCTTATAGATTACAGATTCTCTTGGCTGCATTTCCACGTGAAGGCAATGGCGTCACTGGCTAGTGACAGTGGTAAAAACTCACCGATAAAGAGGGTATGACAAGTGCTACAAACTCGTCACGTTCCAAGACAAGGTGCCTGACACTGACCTGTGCAGCAGACCCTGGCTTAGGTCACCCTAATGCTCTTCCTCCCTCTCCCAGCTTCCTTCCTTCTGCCTCCCTTCCTCTGTGCTTTCCTCTATAATGGTAAGTAGCTAAGAAAAGCAGCCTCCACACCAGTGAAGTCAGATGCTAATTACAGTTTTCTTGTAAAAATCTAGCAAAGTATTTTCTACTAAAATGAAACATGATCAATAAGCAAATCGAATGGGTTGTATGTTTCAGTGGGTCGACTAAGAAACCCTACAGTGAGGACAGCAGCGCTTTCTAACATCTCCTCAGAAAGCCTGCCTGACCACCTGGACCGATCTACAGCTCACTGAGCTCGGGTCACAGCCCGACAACTGGGTTTCGGATGCTGATACACGAAGGAAGTTACCAGTTCTTAAGAACATGAAGGCTTAGACCAATGCTTTTCCAAAACGCAGCACGCACAGCACCACCAGCAGAATCTCCCAGAGGCTTGTTTTCAGGCAGGTTCCTGAGCCTCCTCAGGTCACAGAGTCAGATTCCCGGGGGCTAGAGAGTCACTCAGGACCTCCACCCTCAGACACACCCAACTCTGAGAAAGGCAGATGATTTCTGTAACTAACACAGCGATGCGCATATTGCTAAGCATCAACCTATCGCTATTTATAAGCAGATCACCAAACGAAATACTTACTACTTGGGAAAAGGAATGTTTTATTAACTGCTGTTCAAATACTGCCTCTCCTTGGACCAGAGCCACCATTGGACAACAGCCATCTGCAAAATGTTCCGCCATGTAGCACAACTTCCCTGAATCCCTGCTTGTTCAGTCTAGATTAGAGTGATGCTGACGCACCCTCACCACCCTCACCCTGGGTGCCTTTGGGCTCGTTGCTCTGGCGTCCCACTGTCCAGGGACAGGTTCCCAGGCCCGTGTCTGCCTTCCCATGGGCCACATGTCACTCAGGCCCATGTGCACGAGGATGGCAAGGGCACGTTGTGTGGGGTTAGAGTGGGTTTTCAGAGTGGTTTTGAGGGCACCCAACTGAAAAGCACAGGAAATTTAGCAAGTTCTACAGTGGAAATATCCTGATTCAGGACATGGGGACCAGAACTGGAGAGGAATGTGCAGGCAAAGTCACAGAAATTTAAACGTCTTCACTACACTTGCGTTACTCTGTGGGGACAGAGTGTGATAGATAAGAAAAGGATACCCGATCAGGAGAGAAAATTATTGCCTGTGAGGCTATTCATTGCTCACATTCATTGTGAAGAAGAAATTTGATTTACTTGAAGCTGCGTCTACTTCTCTGTATCCCTCTGATCATAGCCCATTACATAACAGTAACTTAGACCCTGAAGCAGTGCCTGATGCAGATTTTGAATTGCTAGGTCTGGGGTGGGCCGCAGCCCCCACATTTCTAGCAAACTACAGCTGATGGGCCACACCCCACACAGCAAAGCAGGAAAGTGCATTTTCTGTCTGTCCTCCCACCAGGTTTGGCGCTGGTACCACCGTGTGCGAGAGTAACGTCCAGACCACGAGGAAAACAGCTAAACTGCCCCACTGCTTCATGACACGCCTGAGTGCTCACCAGCTGCCGGGATGAAAGGCCACTAACTGTCCAGTGGAAACCTGCTTGCGCCCCCCCCTGCCCCCCCGCCCCCCTGCCCCGCCACCTCCAACCCTCTCCCCGGACGCCCATTCCTGCCGATCACAATTTTACACGTTGAAAGTCCACTGAAGTACTACTTCCCTCATGAAGTTTTCCCTGCGAGCCTCAATGAAATGTAACTTCCTCTCCTTTTAAGTCCTGCTTTTCAAATAGAAAAATGAGTAAAAACAGTGTCGTCTGTCTGTTGGAGGGGAGGTGGCCGTGTCCTGCCTCTTCACTTCCTTAAGATCAGCTGTTGTTCTCAACTCCCGTGCACACTGTGCGTACGAGGACACATCACGACAAGCCGCACCCCGGACTGACGGCCGGAGTAAGAGTCTCTGTGGAGAGAGCCCCAGGCGGCAATGTCCTCAGGTTCTCCTGGGAGTTCCAGCGGCCACAGTGGGGTCACGTGGGTGCAGGCTCTGACGTCTTCTAATAGGGACACTGAGTCCCATTCAGTGGGCATCTCCTGAGGACCTTGAACACAGTAGGTCCTCAGTGAATACACACCAAACTGCACACTAAATGCGCCACATTCGAACACTAGGAAGAGAAGAAAAGCACATGAATCAGAAACCTGCGTTGTCCCCACCGTTCTCTAATGAGACGCCCTCGGTGAAAGAACGATGCCGGCGGCGCTGGCCTGGCTCTAGGCCCCTCGGCCACCAGGCGTGCACACCGTACTCAGTTCCCCTAACACTGTGTCCACTGACTTTTCTTCTCAGAAAAGTACTCTTTTCCTCTCTCCAAGCTGAACAGACACTACCAATCATTACTGGAATTTTCCGCAGCCACCTCCCTGGAAATAATCAGCTGGCATCTGAGGAAGGGCACACTTTTTGCTGCTGTCACACAAAATTAATGACAAGCTTCCCGCATGCTGAGTGGAGGCGGCCGGAGTGCCATTGGATGAGGTGCTTCTGTGGCGTGACAACAGTCGGGGACCAGCAGGACGCCCAAGCTGCTCTCAGAAAACACAGCCATTGGTTGCTTTTTTCCCTTCTTCTCTTCTTCGTTTCAGCTCCTGAAGGACAGAGCCTCCTGGCAACGCACCACATGTTCTTGCCATGGAAACAAGAGAGTGGGGTGTTTGTAGAGCCGCCTGTAGGGGAGAATGCCACTCTCCTTGCTTTGTGCTACCTCTGGCCGGTCACCTGACGTTCTCAGGGACACGGCGAGCCCTACGTCGCCTGAATTACACAGAGGATCCAGGGGTACTAGGTGGGGCTGTGCTATCCAGACACATCTGTCCAGAAATTCTCCCGTCATTCAGTAGAGACCTAAACTGTGTATGTTCAGCTGATGATAAGAGTTAAATGTACTCGCTATTTACAAAATAAATTAACGGAGTGACATTTATGTGACAGGAATTGTGCAAAACTCCAAGAACTAAAAGACACAGTCAGGTCTATAACAGCATGATGCCACTGTCACGAACTCTACACCAGAACCAGTCTGAGTTGGGACCCTCTGCTCTCTCTAACGACAGCACCCAGCAAACAGCCTGATACTTGCTTTGTGAACTGGAAAGGCAAGACAGCAGCCACGTTTAGAAGTTACTGGTTAAGAAAAATGGAAGAACATCAGAGAAATGGCTATGGTACTCTCTTCACTTACACTTTGGCTGAGCTGTTGTTGCTAAACCACCCACACACACCTCAGCTGAGGTGCCCCATGCTCCCATGCCCCTCAGGTCACAGGCACCTTCTGACTTTGAGGAGCTCGTGCTCCCTTTATTTGGGCATCACAGGGACCAGTGTGGCAAGAAGACTGACATCTGAACACCTGAAGAGATCGGTGCCGTTTCCCTCAGAAAGCCAACTGTATGTGTTATTCAGGTTTGCTTGTCACGTGACCCCACGCCACTGGCCAGTCCCCCTGCCAGAGATGCCCTGGAAAGGGGCTCTGCTTGAACCTGGAACGGTTGTCACAAAAGCTTGTGCTGCTGGCCTTCTTTCCCATACCAAGTGCCCTTAGGTTGTCCGGAAACCAGAGCCCCTTCCACTGCCGGCATCAGGGGGCCAGCAAAAGGGGGGGCAAGCTACTTGCCCTTCTGTCTGCTCGCCTGGCTGTACAGTCCTGATTTTATTTAAAATGGGGGACAGGCAGGTGCCAATATCTGAGCCCAGACCAGTTATAAAGCTATTACAGCAACTAAAGGGAAGCAAGGAACCCTACCGGGTTGAGGCAGTGGGTAGGGAAGAGTAAACGTGCTGCTGCTGGAGGAAAGAGGAAGCCGGAGAAGGTGGGCTTTAGTCTGGGAGGTGGCATCCTGCCGCGACGCAGGCTGCGCCCAGGACAAGGCACCAAGCACGTGGGGACGCGCGGGACGCGCTGCCCGTGCCTTGGGGGGGGGGCCACCTGGACGACACAGCGCCTGCTGAGCTGTGTGCCAGTTCAGTACCCGTGTGCTGCCCCATCAGCTGACCAACATCTGAAACCACGCTGTCTGTCTGCAGTCCTGGCCCCAACCCGGACTGAAAAGAGGGCCGGCCTGGGCTTCTGTCAGCCCCTGTTCTATCTGGGCTTGGTTTTTACATCAACGAGAGGCCATCAAGATGTGTGCGGTCAAGTCAGAAGCAGCCGTTAGTTTAGGGCTGTTGGTGTTGTCACCTCAGTTTAAAATGAGCCCAATCTTATTCTCAGGGCCTCATCCTGTGATCTAACTAGATGTCGTGGCTCCTAGTGTCTCTGGGTATGACAGTCCCCTTTGCCCCTAACCATCACTGTCATCAGAACTGATGTCACGATCAGTGCCAAGGACTTACTGAGCAGCTGAGCAGAACATGCTGAGGTCCCATGGGCTTACTGTCTTAGAAAAGACCAAGACAGACGGTGCTAATGACACATGCCACTAATTAATTATTGTTTAACAGTTTCCAAAAGGCTGCGTGAATTCAGTGCAGCAGTGAGTAAATTCAGAGGAGGACCCACCAGGTCCCCACGGATGGACACACAGCACCATGTGAGTGCAGGGCAGGTAGATGGTGTCGCCCAGTCACATGCTTTCCTGATGTGACCAGAAAACTAAAACAACTGCATTTTTTGGGGATTCAAACTCGGAGCCACTACATTTAGTCGGAATTAGAAGATTCAAACATGGGACAATGCCATTTATACAAATTAACCCCAGAGTCCAGGGTGGCACAGAAGCGTGTGCTGGGACTTATACTCAGGACTACGAACTTTTGTGACACCAAGATTTTTTGAATGATAAAGTGCCCAGGTTGGTATTCTAGGCATAGAGCTCAGTCAGATACAAAGGGAAGCTAATCGGGTTCGTCTAGAAGAGAAAGCACACACGACAAGAAGACTGAGTAATGGAACCTACCGTTTAATTTGGAGACCGTAAGACACAGTCTGTCTGAGCAGAAAGGTGTGGAGAGGAGAATGAATGGCCAGATCTCCGCAGCGTCCATCCAGGGTCAGGTGGTACAGAGACTGAGGAGCGACGGACCCTCCACACACGAGTACGGTGACAATGCTGACCAGAACGCGCTGGGCCTGGGGTGTGCAGGGTGACCTCGTCCGATCAGCATCGGCACAGGGGGAGATGGTGTCGGGTCGTGGCCCGCCTGGAGAACAAGATGAAGGGAGGGGCGCTCCCAAGTCGAGCAGGAGACGAGAACGTGGGCTGCAGGCTGGACAGTCACGCAGTCCCTGGGGGAGGCCGAGGGGGGGGGGCAGAGTCGACCAGCATGTGTTGAAGGTGGATGAGCCACAGACACCCTGGCATTCAGTGCAGGAAAGGACACGTCTCATGCGGCCCCAAGGTCAAGGAGAAACATGGCCCTTCAGTGGAGAAGATTACACACAACAGGGACGAGCAACGCTCTTCTTGTCCTGTTTACCTTCCCTCGGTAGCAAAACGCTCGCGTTAAGATTCACACTTGTGCCCAAGGCCAGAGGCATCCTGGGCTTTTCAGTGACTGCCTGCAGCGTGTCAGCTGCACGAGCTTTGGCCCATCTTCTCGGTGAGAATTCCCCATCTGTCGTCACTGACGAGTTGTGATGCTGCTGCTAACTGCCCGCTGCAGCCCGAGCAGGGGACCCGCCGCTCTAAGCTGGCCCGTCTCATGGCTCGTGCCAGTGAATTCTGCCTCCGGGTGGCAAGGCCGGCTTATGACAGGCTGCTGGCTAATTAGGGCAGAGCGTGCCGTCTTCCTCCCTCCTGGCATTGCTCTTGTCCTCTCCTCGCCGATGACCTGCCCCAACCGCTGCCTCAGCCTTCGTTTCTGTCTCATCTGTGACCTGGGACCTCGCTTCCGACCTCCAGGGCTCTGAGCTCCATTTCCCATTTTTTAGTCTGTTGAGTCTGACCTCCCTTACTTGTACTGGACGTCACATCATTTGAGTGTTTCCCTAAACCTAAATGGTCATTTATTATTTATTATGAAATTGTCTACATTTTTGACTCTTAGCCAGGTCGTCCCTAACCCTCTCCGTAACAAAAACACAATCCTATGGGTCCCCTCTGATCGTCTTCCTCATTCTCGTGTGATATCAAGCTCTGCGTCTGAAAGCTGAAAACTGCATTTGGGGCCCCACAGGCACTTTCTAATCCCTTACTAAAGTCATGTTCTATATTTTTATTTGCTTTTCATCATGTCATAAAGTTGAAGTTTTCCAAAGTCTTTATGAAACGCCTATTTATATGACTTTCACAATACATTAAATGGTGGAAGCAAACAAGAGGAACACAAATTTAAAGGACTTCCAGGGACCTCCAATATGCAAATTATTTAGAGGTAACAAACAGTCACATAGTAATTACCAGCATTACTTATATGCCGTGCATCCAATACAGACATGACTAATTGTCCCAATTTTTTTGTATCTTTACTATTCTTCCACACATAAGGGCAAGAAAAGCTTAAATCCTTTTATCTGCTATTCAGAGGTAACTATTAGCAGATTCGTTTTTGTTGCAAAGATGTGGCTGTAAAGTTCACATGTTTCCAGCACTCGGGGAACTTTGAAGAAAAAGAAGTAAAAATGAGATATAGAGCAACGGTTTGTTTGCTTTGCTTTGGAAATAGTTGGCCAAATCATCTCTTTCATTTTGTTTGCCACAGGACCTCGACAGACTCGTAACGGCTTAGAAAACCGACTGGCATTGCTGAGTGGCCCCAGAAACAGCGATTCTGTGACCAGTGCGACAGAAAAGCAAGCTCGGTCCACCCAACCGGTGAGAAACATGGGACTAGGCAAGCTCTTTTCACTGTGGCTACGAAGCTGGGAGAAGGGCTGGGAGCCAGGCCGGCAGCCTTTGACTCACGCTTGGGGCTGCCACGTGTGACGTGCAGCCTTGGAGGGACACCTGTCAGAACCTGAGCCTGGCGTTCCGTGTGGGAGGCATGCCTGGAGGCAAGAGGCCGGCGTGTCCTTGCCCCGTCCTCCTCCAAGCTCTCCGTCTCCTTGTGCTGTCTCCACCCTGAGGCCCTGTCCCTCAGCCTTCCCTGTAACCAGGGGCGTCACTCCAAGGCTCTGCCCTCCACCGGCGGGCGACTTCATTCATTCTCACGCTCTCAACCTCACCATGCTCGTGGTTCCTAAGACTGCGAGTATACCTGTCCTGACCTCCCCCATTACTGGACTTTTCCACCTGCATGCCACACAGAAACCTCCAGCCTGCCGCTCCAAGGCTGCTCCTCTGCCACTGCCAACGCGCTGCCACCTCCCACCGAACTGGGCCCCAGGAGCCATGTTGGCCTCTGGCTCTTCCCCCTGCACCGCAGCCCATGTCCACTCAGCAGCCTGATGGCACTAACTTTGCCGGCTCCTTGCTGCCCACACCAACCACTGCGTCCCAGTTCACTGCTCAGCACATGTCCCCAGCATCAGAGCTCCCGAAATAAGATGTCTCCAGACATCTGCAATCTCCAGGGATGGAAAAAATGGAGCTGGCTGTGTGGCCCCTGCGGCCAGCCTTTCCAAGTGTCCTCTTCAGCCGCTCGGTAACACGAGGTCAGTGACCTCTCTGTCCAGGCCGTCGGTGTTGTTTATCACATCCCGCTCTTCAGTCCATGGTTAGGGCCAGAACTTGGACGTGGTGCTCACACTGCCCGGTCCTGTTCTGAGCGCTGTACATTGCTGACTCCCCTCATCCTCACGAAGCCCGTTAGGCAGCTCCCAGAGCCACGTCAGCTGTTACACATGAGGAAGGTAAGCTGCCTGCCCAAAGGGACATACCTGGCACACGTCACAGCACGTGGTCCAGTTCCAGGCTTCACGGATCCCCGCACACGCTCCTCTTCCCAGGGTGTGTGGGGGCTTCCCCACCACACGCCACGCTCACCTCCTATCGGACATGCTTCTGTCACCTGAGCCTGGTCCACGCCCATGTACCCTTCTGTACCCTTGAATGTTCAGCTCAGTCACCACATCTTAGTTCGGACCTCATGACTGACAGCTCACTCGTCATGACTGACAGCTCACTCATCATGGCTGACAGCTCACTCATCATGGCTGACAGCTCACTCGTCATGGCTGACAGCTCACTCGTCATGACTGACAGCTCACTCGTCATGGCTGACAGCTCACTCGTCATGGCTGACAGCTCACTCGTCATGACTGACAGCTCACTTGTCATGACTGACAGCTCACTCGTCATGACTGACAGCTCACTCGTCATGACTGACAGCTCACTCGTCACAACTTATGGCAGCTCAGTCGTCACAACTTGGAGGAGTTCTTGCTTGGCTTCCTCTGTGTCCCTAAGGTGGGCTGTGTACACGCCCATCATTGCAGTTGTCAGCTACTACCACAATCATCTATTTGATGAGGGGGACAGGACATGTCTCCCCCATTGTTGTGTTTTGCACAGCAGTGTCCAGCTATTAAGAGGCGCTCAGTAAACGTGCCAAGTGAAGAATTAATGACTACTGGATGAGTACAGGGCACTTCACCAGGAACCAAGAACCCCTCCTAGTAAGAGGTCCACAGGGACGGAACTTGAAGCACTTAGAATGAGTCCAGTAGCCCCTGGAGCAGCTTACAAAACTTCAAAAAGTGTGTGTGTGTGTGTGTGTGTGTGTGTGTGTGTGCGTGCCTGTGTGTGCACGTGTGTGTGCGTGCACGTGTGTTCATGTGTGTGCATGCACGTGTGTGCATGTGTGTGCATGTGTGTGCATGTGTGTGCATATGCATGTGTGCGTGTTGGGGGACAACATGAACCAAGGTAGGATGGGACTGAATACTGAAGCTGTAATGGACTAGGTCAAACCAAGCAGCTTTATAAGACTCATGTGTGATAATGTTTCAACAACTCCACAGATAGTTTCCATGTAATGTTTCACTTCAACTACCTTTTTAGTTTGTTTTAAATTACTACTTTAAAAAGGTCTTAAGGTCTCATAAAATATATACGTGAACCCCGGCCGACACCAGAGTAATGACTAGAGTGCCTGTCACAAATCACAGCCAGGAAAGCCCTGGTTTGGGAGCCAGCACCAGTGCACACTGTCGGGAAGTGTGTCATTAGTAGATACCAGGGAGGCAGCTTCTGCAGAACGACCTAGCAGATGGAGACCTGCTACACAGGGTGAGAGGCACGGCCTGTCCTCGCTGCAAGCTCGCCACGTCTCCTTCGTATGGCAGATATCAGGCACTTCTAAAGCTGCACCCCTCAAACCCACATCAAATGCCCCTTTCCATGGCCAGGCTTCCACTGCCCTCCAAGGTGGCCTCTAAGCAACAGGAAAACCAGGTCTAGACCCACGTCTGCCATGAACACGAACGTGTTTTGGGCCATGCTGGACTCCTCCGGGTCTCAGTTTCCTCATATAAAATAAGACATTTGGACTTGGAAGTTTTAAACTCATGTCAGCTCCATTTTAAGTTACTTGCAGCTCTACTAAAAGTTTATGCTCTTAACGAAAACTAGCATAAATCACACATTAGTCACCTGCATGCAAGCACGTCCATGAGAGTGAGAGAGCACATAAGCATGTACATTTTTGCAATAACAAAATCATAATTCTTTATTATACACATAGGACAGGTGATACTGATATGTTTCTGCAGCATCTGAGAAATACTATACCTGTTTACATTTAAATTCTAAAGTTTTTTGTTAGAGGTTCTACAAATGCACAAGAAAATTGTCAATTCATGACTTAGATTGAAAAATAAAAGTTAGTTTACTTCTAAAAGAACCATCCAAGGCCATAAATTTCACAATAGTTTGAATTTCCTCGGGGTGGGGGAGGGGCCGTGAGCGGGTCAGCAGCATCCGTCGCAAGGACATCACCACAGACCGAGCTCCTCGGTGGGGAAGCGGGGCTGGCAGGTGGGGCGTGGGGGTTTCTGCCACAGGAACAACAGGTGGCCGCGTGCCACTGTGTGATGTGGAACCCCTGGCTGGATGCTGCCTGCACCACCTGCTGTTAGGTATGTGCTCACACAACTGGTACCCGCACCGGGACAGCGATTCAAACAGGCCCACAATGCTGCCAGCCTGAGTCAGACTGTTCTTGCGGGAGCTTCATGTACAGGCGATGAGGTAAGTGGAGGGGACCTCTTTCTACTGTTAGGCTTGCAGCCAAATGTGCTTACGTCCTATCAAACGACGAAGGGCTTCATGTGCCTAAAGAATTATCGAGGTAAATTTCTCCCAGGTAAGTAGCGTACATCTTCAACACCAAAAAGCAATACAGTTTAAACTGGACCGTGCTACTAAAAGTTCCAAAAATGACTTCCAAAGGCAGGAAAGCCACTTGTACATATACCTATTGGGGGAAAAAAACAAAAACTGTTTTTGTCTGTGTGTGTGTGTGTGTGTTTATGAGAAAAATCAAATTTCAGTTTAATGCTTTAGGTCAACCCAAAATAAAACATTATATTAAAATTAGCTGAGTGGTGAGCTTTCTTAATTTCAAATGAAATTCTTAATTTCAAATGAAATAAAGAAACAAAAATGTATTTTTCTCATTGCAACCTAAACCAATTCAAATGCATGTAGTTGAATATTAGCAAGAATTAACTTAAGGGCTACTAAAAACAGCCCAGAAATTTATTTTTGAGCCTCACTTTCCCATGTGCATTGAGCTGAGTTTCATAATTTTAAAACATGTAACTATTTTTATCTGAGACAAAAATAGTCTCCAATATTCAGCTCTTTGATTTCCATACTTACTGTTAATTCTCAAGAATTAAAAAATTTTTAATATTAAAAAGACCTATTTAGGTGGACCCAGCGTGGAATGGAATGATCTGATGTAGATGCTTTAGTAAATGATCTTTTTAGTTTTATTCATGTTTTACAAAGGCTCATGATTTACTCTTCTTAGATCAATTGTTGTATTACTCCACACTGGTGATAGTCTAACCATAGAAAAATACTAATTATTGATTTATATCGATTATAAATGAAAATACATATTTTATTGATATTTACAGGCAAAAAACACAACTTTGTTTATTAAAATCCATAATTAAACCCATCAGCAATATTCATAAAGACACATACTGAAATTATTTTAAAATTCAACAATGGAATGATTTTTGCCAAAATTATTTTGAGAGTCTTCTTTAGAGTATATTAACTTTTCACCATCAGAAATTTTTTATGGGCCTCTGTTTGAAGCTTGATCTTTCTTTGATGCTTGTAATTGCTGTACTATATTTACTTGTGATTAAATGGAACCCTCAGCTAGTTGATAATGAATTTTGGCTTGTAAAGAACAATAAAAGTATTTAAATCATTTTTTTTAAAAAAGACCGATTTATAACTGCCAGCAAATGAAAATAATCTGTAATTAATGTCATAGATGTATATTATTATTTGAGTCCATTTGGTCTTCCATCATCCCCCCTGAGGAAGTGGTCACACAAAAATAGGCAAACCAGCACACAAAAAAATGGTTTCTGATTGTGGCAAAAGCAATTATTTTTACAATGGAAAAAGACGTATCTGCATCATTATAGAAATACATCTAGGGAGCCAGCCCGGTGGCTCAGGCGGTTAGAGCTCCGTGCTCCTAACTCCGAAGTCTGCCGGTTCGATTCCGACATGGGCCAGTGGGCTCTAAACCACAAGGTTGCCAGTTCAATTCCTTGAGTCCCACAAGGGATGGTGGGCTGCGCCCCCTGCAACTAACAATGGCAACTGGACCTAGAGCTGAGCTACTCTCTCCACAACTATGATTGAAAGGACAACAAATTGACTTTGAAAAAATCCTGGAAGTACACACTGTTCCCCTTAAAAAAAAAAAAAAAAAGAAAAGATAGACATCTAGGCTAGTCCCGATTGGAAAAAGTGAATTCAAGAACTACAGCACATTTTCTGAGAGAGCAATGCTGAAGTCACCCTTCCCAGGATTATTTTAATATTCACTATTATCAGAAAGCGTTTTATCTGCAGTACTGGCTGCAGGTAGAGCTTGAAAGCCTTTACTAAGTAATAACCCAATGCTGTCCATTAGGAAACACGGCAGATTTTGCGAATTTGTAGCTATCGTTTGGTAATACACAAAGATAATGTTTGTTATACACACTATTCGTGAATAATTTCATACATATATTCCACTGGACATATTCCTAGTAAATTTCACATTCAACTTCAGAATTTTAGATTTCACGTAAATGTTACACTACAGAACTTGAATTTTGGTCAGCTATAACACAAACACTTCTCATCTTTTACCTAAATTGGTACAAGCACCTCATTTCCTCAAAGTCACTTTAGGGTTGACAGACATAATTACCTGTCATTGTGTAGGCCTGGGGGAAAAAATCAAATTTATACTATGAAAAGAAAAGGCAAAATATTAATCTGAGCTCTACAGCCTTGAAATCACTGGACAAATAGTACATGAATGTGTACTAGACAGCTGCCACCAAAAAGAAACCAGGGGTCATTCTAACATCCTGGAATATTCAGCATATTGAAAGACACAGCCAGCCACATCTGCCTCAGTTTCTCACCCTGTGATGTAATTATCTGCATCGAAACTTTCTAGGAGTTCCATGTTGGACCACATACATATTCTCAGTTTATTGACTATTCATAACTGTTCACTTCTTCCAATCACGTAGTCCTGAATAATCTCAACAAGGCCCATGGGGGTGCTGAGAAGGGCACTATGACAGGGCAATTAATATACAGACATAATATGCAGAGAGCAAATAGCCAGCAAATAGAGAACATGAGTTCCAAACACAATGATCACTGACCACCTTGAGATGACCTTGAGACATTGAGACACTATTCTGAACAGGAAAAATTTCAAAATGCACACGAATATTAGTTTTTTTAAAGTATTAGACTGAAATATATGTGATATTTGAATTCTAGATGCGGCTACATCATGACAGTTTCCACATGACCCTTGACCTCCGGGTTGGACTGTGACACCACCATCAGAGACCCTGACACAGATAAAAATGGCCAAACCCACCTCAGGGGGAGGGGAGCTGTTTGAATATTTGGAAGTTCAACTATTCAGTTATCGCTTCCAACTTAATAGCCCAGCTTTAGACGAGAATTTGAAACCTGCACATGGCATGGCACTAGGTTTTCAGAATGAGGATAGTTCATTATAGAAACTTTCTATGACAATAGAATAATGAAGATACTGCAGACATCTAGGCAACTGGGGATCAGAGCATGATTACAACTACCTTCAAAAAATCTAAAAGTTTCCGGGCGGACAGGTGGCTCAGTTGGTTAGAGCGCGAACTCTGGGTAACGGGACTGCTGGTTTGATTCCCACAAGGGCCAGAGAGCTGCGCCCTCCGCAACTAGAATGAAGTCAATGAGCTGCCGCTCAGCCCCCGGTGGCCAGATGGCTCAGTTGGTTGGAGCGCGGGCTCTCAACCACAAGGTTGCCAGTTCGACTCCTGCAAGGGATGGTGGGCTGCGCCCCCTGCAACTAACAATGGCAACTGGACCTGGAGCTGAGCTGCACCCTCCACAACTACGATTGAAAGGACAACTTGACTTGGAAAAAAATCCTGGACGTACACACTGTTCCCCAATAAATCCTGTTAAAAAAAAATTCCAAAAGTTTCTAAGTCACTTCCAACAGTATCACATCTGAAACTCAGAATCACCTTAATGGGTGTGTATGTGTGTATAGAATATTTCCCAAACTCCTGACATTGTTTCATAGGCCACCTACCAAAAGACTGTCCTATACCATTTTTGAAAAGAAAAATGAATTGCTCTGCAAAGGAAAAACACTTCCCTTCAGCTCGTGGTCTTTGCAGGTGGATAAATTACAAATAAAATTTTTAAGAAATAATCATCCCTTAAAATCATTATCAGAGAGAAGCACCAGGAGAGGAACTTCACTTTTCCACTGCACTCCATTCTAACACTGGTCCTGTGCGCAGTCGATACGCAGGGCACGCCCCAAGCCACCCACAGCTGTGCCTGCCGCCCAAGGACTACCCTCACGAATCAGGTGTGGAGGCAACCTGGCCGCAGCCCAGGAAGACTTTCCAGAAGAACAGACCCCACCCACTCAGAAGGAGTCTCGAGGGCAGGTTCCTCGGTGGACACCTCACTGCCCCAGGTGCTCGCCCAATCGCACTGCTTCCCCAAGAAGTGGAAACAGGTCCCTGCTGTGTAATGAGCTTGGGGAGCCCTGACAGATCAGTGACCTTCTGAACGAACTCACAAACACCCGTTCATTCGGGGGGGGCTGGGTGAAGGGTGTCAGCCATCCCATAGAAACAGCTGAAGCGCAGACGGGTTGAGTGTACAAAGCTCCACTCTCCAGTGTCCATGCTGAGACTGAAAGCTCCCACTGGCTCACGTGTCAGGAGCACATCTGCTACCTTTAGTCAACAACTACATAAAAACATTTTCCTGTTTGGATTTATACTTCTGTTTTCAACTGTATTTGGGGAAAAAATAAATCAAAATAGCTTTTTAGATTCACTGACCAAACAGCAAAGGCATATGATGCAATGGGTTTGGACATAAAGAAACCTCTACTCCTGAAATCCTAATCCCATTTGAACTGTTTAAAACGTTGTTCTACCCGCATAGCCCAGGGGTCACTGACAGGCAGATGGTCACTTAGGGGTAACACCAGCATCGGTCATTTAGTAACTGCGTGGGGTCCATGGGGAAGGTTTTCAATCCCTCTAGATGTCAACATGGGGGCATCTTTAAGATGGGGACAACATCGAACCGACCCCCAGATGACTGTGGAGATGCACTTAGCTAATCTGCACAGGACCCAACAGCATGACTCACACACAAGGTGAGCTCTCAATACACCAACCAGTGCTCAGTATTGAAATTACTGTGAAATGTTGTCCGATGAGGTGAAGTACTTTTCCTAACGAAAAACTTTTTGATAATTAAAATGTTCAGCTTATTGAATAAAACATAATTTATTCAAACAAATTTGATATAGGCAAACTTCATAAAGCCATAGAAAACCTCTATCTTACTTTCATTGTCTGACTATTATCACTGGGCATATGGACCTTCCACAAAGGATCAGAATGTCTGTCATATTGAAGGATTAGCAGTGAGGGGAAAACCTCAGCACATCAATGTGCCAACAGAATATCCATTTTTTATTTTGTAAATTGCGTTTGTTTCGGTAACTGGCGGGAATTGGCACACCTTGCCTCCCTTTCATTAGCTGCCCTCTGGCGCTAAGGATGAAGGCGTGCCTTGGAGACCAGTGAAGAGAACGGGCTGGTGTGGGCAGTGGTGGCCAGACTGGCCCTGTGCCCTAAGCAGCTTAGCTGAGAATTCCACCCAAAACCCAGGCGCGGCTCAGCCCAAAACCTCACAGGACACACGGTCTCAGAGCAGAGAATAGTAATGTAACTTACCAGCTCTTTATTAACGCTACTCAAATGTGGCTTTCAAAACAGCCTAAAATTATGAAAATGAATGGGTAATTCACGGTAAGTCTTTTCCTAGTCACTATGCCAAATCATAGGCTATAAGGAAAGTGTTGCCAATTCCTGAATTCTCCAAGTACTAACACAAAATTCTCAAGAAAGAGTTTTACACTTGCACTTCCTTTATGCCTGTCACTTGTCTCATTTTGTCTGTGTGTTGTAGGGAGAACCAAATCCCTTGGACAGCTTGGGAGTGTGCTCTGTAGCATAAATGCTGCTCTAGAACCAGATGTATTTGTTCAAAATTATCACTCAACCACAGTATCTTGAAACCCGCACAGAAGCTCTGCTGTGCAGAGACACCTGAGAACATGTCTGTTTATCCTGTGGGACACAGACTGGTGTGTGCGCCCCCTGAAAGGGGCACAAGAGGAGACTCTAGCGGACAATTCCTCAGTCTCATCCCCACCAGGCCCCACGCAGGACAAAACAGTATCATCAGGATGGAGCAGCACCCAGACTGTCCACAGAGGTGGCAGCTGACGACCACCCTGAGAGGCGGAACAGCTTCCCTTCAGGAGATTTCCAAGCATCACTGCGACCCTGAACTCTGTCACAGGCACACATCACATCCGTCACGTGCCACGTGGCCCACAGCTACAAGCAAGTGCTGGGACAGAGGAGGGTCACACCACATGGTGGTCCTGGCCTTCCTCCTCGTGTGAGGCACAACAGAGACTCCCCATGGCTGCTCGGAGAGTCGAGTCAGTGGCCATTTCAATGTGAGTTCCGAGCAAGTGTCCCACACAATGGTGACATTGCTTAGCCCAAGTCACACAGACAATTATGCGGCATGCTGAGTATGGTTCATGCCGACAACACACATTCCAAATTCACATGCACACCTCGTCTTTGAACTTGATGAAGACACTGAAATGAATTACTGTCGACAATGTGGAAAGCACGACAGTCACGCCAGCTGGTCACACCTACCACAGATGGACTGAAGGTGAGAAAGTGCAGCAGGCACCGGTGCTGATGTCAGCAAGCAGTACAGTCAGTAGTCCAGGGGTTCCAACTGCGTGGAGGGCCGTACTTACTCCAGTTCCTTGTTGGTTTTCCTTCCTGATTTTTACTTTAAAATGTTGGTTTACTTTATGTCTATTGCCACCACCCTTCCCCACCCCATGCCATGATTACAACCACACAATGGCATCCTGCCACCAGCCTTCTGAATTCAGGGCAAACACTTAGAAACCTGACAAAGGAATCTTTGGGGACAAGCATTATACCAAAAGGGAACTGAAATCTCGACACAGAAAATACCAAATTTCTCATAGATAATTGTCATAATGTTTCAATTTTAAAAAGACTTCAGTCTTGTTTTTAAGTTAGAACACCTAAACTGGCTCACTTTACCAGACAGAAATATTTGTTGTTAAGAATGCTGTGAACATTATCGCATGAATCTACGTATCAAAGACATCAGTTACCAGTACTTGGTGAGACACCCAAGATGGCCCACCATCCATTTTTAACTTCTTCAGACTCCCAAAATCAACACAGATTCTAACACTTATTTCTGTTTCCTTAGTTTTACTTCTAAAACAGGCCCTCGCGTCTTCTCTTTTACCTTGAGTGTTCTCTGAAGGGCAGTGGCTGTAACTGTCCTTAGTTTATGGGAAAGAAGTCGAGGCGGCCAGAGATTAAGAGGAGGTACAAGGATTGGCCAGCAGTCACTCTGCCTGCCAGTGACAAGGGACAAAGGCCATGCAGAACCCCGAGGGCAGAGCAGCAAGTAGAGGAGGGGAAAGCCATGGACTGCACGTGAAGGCTCCGGAACACCCAGCAAACTAAAAAGCCAGCCAGCACGCGGAGTGGGCTGACGTGTAACACACACCACCAAACAATGAGAAAAGCTGCCGCCCAATATGCAGTCTTCCGAGCTCCTGTACAAGAATTCTAGAGAACTACAGTCCTGGGTTGTCCACACCAGTATCTCCCTAGGTAAAGGCAAAGGTTTAATTATTTGCTTAATTCCAAAAAGTGTGACTGGATTGAGACACCTTGCAAATTTGAAGGCTCATTTCTTGGAATTTACTATTGACTAGAGAGACAACTTATAAACACAAACATAAATGGGCAGGATTTCACCGTTAAGATGAGTGACTGGGAAGATTTGTGCTGGAGGAGGACAGAGCAAACCCCCAAACAGATGGAAACCTGGGCATGGACCTGAGCAGGGCCGGGGCACGAGGACATGGCAGGACTCCCCTCACTTACACCTGTGAAGGACAAGCCCGTGGTCTCCTCCTCTAAGGTGACGCGTCCAAACGGCAGGCTGTCGCCCTCTCCTTCATACTCAAGGAGCCAGGATCCAAGGTTCCCGCTCCCGCTGGGCTGCCCATAGTGCCAGATGTTTTAACAAACTCACCGACCTCTAGCCCTTCCCAAGCTCCTGCAGAATTTATCTTGGGCAACACACAACATCACACGCGTTACTTTCAACACTTGTACGTTTCACATAACACTTACACTATTTCTCTGGGTTGCTCATGACTTTTTCTTGGGTAGAGATGTCTGCTCAGGTACGTGATAAACTCCACAACCACGTCCATCACAGACTTTCAGCCCAGCAAAGCCATAGCAGCTTCTGTAAGCTAGCAAACCGCACGGAACTGCGGAATCAAAGGAGCTTCCCTGTATGTTGGGAGGAAGCACTAAATTAAACCGAGTGTAATAAGCTGATTCTTAGAAATTGAAGCTCATTAAGCAAATGCCAGGAACCAAGGTCTTCGTCTTAATGAGCACAAACACACCTCAGTGGGTAGGACATGACTGTCCGTGAGTTCCCAGAGCAACATGAGTAAAAGCAGGTCTGATGGGCGAGGAGAAGCTCACCAGGTTTGGGCGTATCATTAACCAGAGCACTGTCTTCTGTCTTCCCTCCACCTTTTAAAACGTGACCCTCCCTAAATGGTTGGCAGGAATTAATGAATTTCAAGGAACAGAAATACTTATCTCACTGACTTGGTCTCAGGTGCATAAAGTCATTTTTTTCTACCAGAAGGTTGTCTCATCCGATAGCAATTCCTGCTCTGCCCTTGTGAGTAACAGGAAGTGTCGATGGCACGTGTATCTGTTGTGATGAGTGAGCCAGTGCCCACTGAGACCAAACCAGGCAGTGGCTTCGTCTCTGCCAGCAGCGGGGATTGGAAGAGAAACAAGCAGGAAAGAGTAAAGCTGTGGCGTGTTTGTAATTCAGTGTGTTCTGAATCAGGGCACGGCAGTGACCAATAGTTTAAACTAGCTCAGTATGCAGTCACTTGTCTCTTAGAAACTTTATCCAGGAGAAAGAAACCAGAAACACCTCAGAAAAGAGTGTGTGAAAAAGAATCTTCCATGAGCGGCGCCTGGCTGTCCCATAAACCGTTCCTCCAGACTACTTAGACCAAACTTCTGAGAGCAGAATCAACGATTTACGCTCACTGAATTTAATAAGCCACCCGAAGGTAGCTGTTGGCTCATTTCGTTTTCACTCATTTTGATGGATTTTCAAAGTCCAGTTCAACCTCTGTATGGAGGGAAAGAAACATCTGCACCCACATATCACACAATCTATGGTAATGGAAGCAAAGGACGGACAGAGACGTCCCACCAGGAAGGAACCCCCAATATGTGTTCCCTCAGATTCGAGTGAGCACTTCGCAGAATATGAGGCACTGATGGAGGGGGAAAGAGCTGGGGTGTCTGAGCAGAAGATGTCGCTGCAGGGACCTCAGAAGCTTTGCAAGACAAGCAGGTAGCTCAACACCCAGTTGCCACGGGAGGACGGTACAAAACATGTCATGTGTTGACGAGTCTGAGAAGTGTCTCTCATTTCTCCGGCACCTTCCCTACATGCAGTTCCTCCTCTACCAAACTGGGGTACCCTCAGGGAGTTACTCTGGAGGTGACACGAGAGACTGTCCAGACACCGAGCAGGAGAAGACAGAAGGAGGCTCCCACTTCGTGCCACTGCTGCCGCCACGGGATGTACACAAATGTCACGGCATGAACCAATACACAGCCTAACACATCATGGAAATGAGGGGCTCTTCTTTCCAAAATAACTCAACTCCATGCCTGCTGACCACGTGCTGAAGCAATGGTGCTAAGTAAACTCTCACGCACATAAAAAGAGTTGGGAGCTTGCTAAAACTTCCCAAAAGTGATGAGCAGGTCTCGAGTGTGTCCTAAGAATGGCAGGTGACCCAGGGAATTGTGGTCAGCAGACAGCACTTCATTCTAAAAGGGACATTTTAGGGTTCATACCTGGCTATTCCTTACATATGCAACTAGCAATGAAAAGACCAGTGTCATAAAGGCAGGCAGAAAGAGATGCAAACAAAGAGAAGCAGCAGGTAAGGGACTTTCCCACCCAATAAAAAGAGTCCACAGTTCTGACCGAGGATCCTCTAAGCATGTTCAGAGATGGGAAGCGCTGTCTCCAGGCAACACAAGCTGTTGGGGTGATAAGTTGATGATAAGGGTAATTTATGAGTTCTTTGAAAAATGGAAGAAATGAGGATATTACTCAGATAAATTATGTGTGAAAGCCTTTCTCGACTTGACTGAACTTCTAAATTCAAAACTACTTTGGCTGCAAGAGATCAGGGCAGCCAGGCCTTGGCTTTGCCGCTGGACCCTCTAAAAAAGCCCCACTGTCCCCAGCTGCTGTGACAGTGAGCCATTCGCCACGCCTCTCATTCACTTTTCAGTCACTCAGCTGCACCACCTTCCTCTCCCCATTCGGGCAAGGAAACAGCAATTTAAATGTGTATGTATACAACCAAAATACTCTGCATTACCATGAAGCTTTTAAAAAATGGTCTAGTTGGAAACATCATAAGTAAGTAGAAGGCAGCCTAGAAAGTCCTTTGATCGAACTGCTCTGGAGAAAACAACAGAGGTTGAGTGTTGTCTCTGTATAGTTACCCCATGAGCAAGCAAACGGATGTTAAGCCGTCCACTATCTCCTGTCTCAGAAGAAATGAGACCCTGCAAAGCCCGCTGTCAGGTGTGTCTGGTGGTGACTGAGGCTGCTTGTTCCATGACATTTATGCAAATCAGCAAAGGCTCCTGCAGCCTCGTTCAGTACACTGCGTGTCACTGACACAAAGCTGGAAAGAGTGGGTGCTACCCACGTGCACAGTCTTGGATTATTTCAATCAAATCTGCCTAAACACTGTCTGGAATCAGAAGGTGTCAGCGTTGTCTGGGGTTAGAACAGGCTAAGAACGCTCTGATTCTGACACATTCCACACCGGTCCCAGTGGCTGCCTTCCCTCCGGGGTTCGAGCTGAGTCAGAGTGTCCCCATTTCCTGTCCCACTGCCACCAACAGATCAGAGTATCACCCCAAATCTGCACCCCAGGCAATATCCGTTCCTGTGAAATAACTGGGCCTCAAGAAAACTATTCTGTTGACGAGCCAGATGAAAATGGTTTCTATGAATACTTCAGCAAAAACACTGTCTGACCTATTTTCCTTGGACACTAAAGAGCATCCAGTAATAAATAAATTTCTCTCTGTCTCCTAAAGTATCTTTGTGTTCAAGTTTGGGAAAGAGAGAAGCAGCCGCTGACACCCAGGGCAGGCCTGGCCCTATCAGCTTGGCCGTGGTGTTCCCTGTACATAAACAATGGGAGGTCATCCCAGACCAGGCCCCTCTGGACCGTCACAGAGCAGGACAAAATGGCACCACCCCTATCACGTCGGCACACGACAGAACACAAATAGCGTCCCGGGCACGGAATGCCAGACGTCCCATCTCTGGCTAATGACATGGCTGCTTCTCCATCAACCACAGCTTCAGTCTGCCCCCCTAGAGCTGACTGAGTGGGGTACACAGCTGCAGAACTGCCCCTGCTTCCTGAGGGCACCCAACCCAGAGTGAGCGCCCCCTTCTCGGCCCCTCCAAAGCCCAAATCCTGCAGGTGTTTCTAACTCGGCCTCCCAGTCCCTGAAGCCAGAGCAGGCATTCTTAAGAAAAGCTAAAAAACTGTGTCTTCGAGGTACTCACTAAAAGGCTACTATAAAATGAACTCTTTATCTTCTCACGTTGTGGGCTCTGTGGCAAAAGAGCTTTTGGCTCTGTCCCTCAGAAGAATTCCTGTTGTGAGGTGTCGAACAAGCCGTGGGCTGCGGCTCCTTTGTTAGCTATTTCCCACAGGAAGAGGCATGTTCTGGAGGAACATGGTTCCACACGTGGCATCCACAGGCCAAGCATCCCTGGGTCTTCGACAGACTGGCCCGTGGGGGTCACCATGGATTAAAGTGACATGGCATGGACCTGGTCCACTCCCACTTTCTCAGATTTTGTCTGTAGTAGGGAAGCTTACCTCTCAATTAGCATGTCCTTGTGACAGCACATGTAATGGTCTAGTTTCTAAATATACAAATTTAAGTTGCCTGCTGTGCAGAAAGATGTGAAGCAGGAACCTGAAGACCTGGGGCACATGTACAGAAACCTCGACAATTCATGAGGTCAAGTTTCTAGTTATCATATATAACTTGGGACACTGTGAAAAATGACTCAGCCTTTGCAAAGTGCTGATATTTTGCTCTGCCTCTCTCAAAATATGAACAGACTTTCCTTCTACAGGGTTTATTACGACAGGTCACTTCCACTTAAGGGAACAGTAACAACACTAAAAGTTAGTGCCGTCAACTATATATTAAATACCACTCAAAGAATTTTACACACATTATTTTAATCCTCATGAAATACCAAAAGGTATATACAATTATGCACATGTTGCAGGTGAGTACCAGATCAGAGAAATTAAATTATATGCTCCAAACACATATTAAGGATAAGCTAAGATTCAAACCCACTTACACCTGATATGACAGGCTGAAGAGAGAGAGAGAGTGTGTATGTTTCCTTTTAGGTGAAATTACTTTTAACACTCAATATTCGCTGTCTTAACAGCTCATTTAATATATGCCTCTGAATACACACACACACACACACACACACTCAAAACTTGCTAGTAATTGTATCATTTTCACTACAAGTTTGGAAAAGAATTTATTCCTAAAATAAATATGTTTGAGAAAACGGAGCTTAAAAAGCATTGGTGATCACACCAAGAGCCTCCTGTGCGATGACTTCCATCGTGTGAGTTTCGCGTCATCACTCGGAGCCTCCAGTGTCCCTGACACGCGTGCTCCGCCCTTTCGCAGCTCTGAGCGTCTTGTTTCTACAGCAGCACAGGCGGTTCAGAGAGAAATCAGAGGACTTGGAAATGATATTGTTAATTCAAGCAAAAATTCCTTCTTTCTTTTTCCCTATCTCTTGCTCTTTCTCTTTTCTATTTTTTTTTTTTCTCTTTTTAAAATGGTGATCAATCAGCTGACACTATAAAATGCCCTGGGGAGGGGGGGGGGGTCCAGTCCTCTTCTGTACAAAGGACATTGTACGGGGTCCCCGCCCGCCCTGGGTCAGCCTGTGCCTGTAACAGACTGCATCGCTGTCGTCATGCGATTACTAAATTTTCACATGTGGCAGGCTTATTTTTATCAAGTTACATAGCACCATACAAACACAGTAACCCTTTTTGCTAACACAATGGTCTTAACTAGTACCGGGGGTTACTATTTATTTTGAATTGTTAGCTTATGAGACGTAGTACACCAGACACCTACGGTTTTGGAGCACAATGCAATTTCGACATTAGGAAAATGAAAATATTCATTTGTTCACGATACTTATGTTTTTAATCTGCTCCTTCAACACCCAGGCCATCCACTACTGGCACCATTTACATTAGAATCGAATCTTCTATCCTGCCCTATAGCAGCCTCAGCAAGCCAGTGGATTTGCGGAGAATTTATGTAAAAAGCATGTCTCCGAGGTGGGGCTCAGGAGCCCGGAGCCTGCGACAGTTTCCAGGGCGAGTCGGGCCATAAAGAAAGCGCTGGTCCTGGGTGGGGCCTCCCTTTGCTTCTGCCCGCGGCGCGGCCCTGGCATCACCTCCATGGAAACCAGCCGTGCGGGGAGGTCCCGCAGGCAAACCTCTCGGCGGACTGTGAGCCCCGCACCCCAGCCCAGTCTCTTCGCGCGCGGTTGTCTCCATCCGCGGGAGAGCTGTCACGCCGCCGCCTGGGGAAGTGCGGAGCGCGGGCGAAGGGAGACACAGCGCACCGGGGACCTTGTTCCTCCCATCACAGCAGCCGCCCCTGGGCGGGAAGAAGGCCCTGAGCGGTCGGACCGAAAGGCATCTGCCAGGTCGCCATCGCCAGCCTGGCACGGAGCAAACAGCGGGCCACAAAGGCCCGCTCTGCTTCACGACGCACCTTATCACTTCCTTGTAAACTACTCATTCCTCCTAAAAATACCACGACTCTCGGCGGCGGGTGAGCGCCAGAAGCACCCATCGGGCCACCCGCCGGACACACGCACCTGTCCCCGTGGCCGCGCCCGCCGCAGGCCAGGCCGCTCCCGCAGCTGGGCACGGACGCTGGGAGCCAGGTGTTCGCAGCCTCGGCGCGATCACACACACTCACACGGCCAGACAGACATCCTCCATCAGCAACTTACCTTTTTGGGTCTTTTTCTTCTCTGACTGGTGCCATTGAACTTCTCGCCACTGTCGCTTTTCTGAGCTGCATCTTCGTTCATCGTTGTGCACAGTTTGCAAAGAAGACAGCTCTGCCATGAGACCCGCCGCACAGGCCACTAGCGAGCGTGCGCGGGAGGCGGGAGGTGGGGAGGGGGCGCGGAGGGAGACTGGCGTTGCCATGGCAGCAGCTGCCACCGACTGTTTCTGCCTGCGCCGCTAAATCAGGTTCGCCAATCACAGTGGAGCTCCCAGGGAAGCCGGCCTTGGAAAAGAAGGCCGGGGCTGGGAAGACTGGGAACTGCGGTCCCTTCTGACACACCCTCCACTCCACAGCTCTCAGCCGGCACGCAAACCCGCACAAACCCACAAAAATCCCCACAAACCACACACACACACCCACAAACCCGCATACACCCCACAGAAACCCGCACAAACCCATACACAAACCCAGCACAAACCACACAAAACCCGCACAAACCCCCACAAGCCCCACAGAAACCCGCACAAACCCGCACAGAACCCCACAAACCTGCACAGACCCCACAGACCCACACAAACCCACACAAACCCCCACAACATTTCCCCTCCAGGTGCTTCAACAGGACAGACGGACACCTGGTGAGAAAACACTCCCGAATGTGCCTCTGGACCTACAGGGGTCCTTTCCACCACCCAGAGGTTACTCATGGAGGAGGAATGGCTATCAATACCCTACGGTGGATGCAGGTGCCATTTCTAAGATGCTCCGCACTTGAGTCGAATGATAGTCTTTTAAAACTGCACTCCAGGGCGGCTGTCATAAAGCCCTGACCAGGTCCCCCAGCTAACCCAAACCATTCCCTCCTATGCCTCCTCTCTGCTCCGCAGCTTCCGACAGGACACCTGTGACACCTGGCACACCTGCACGCTTACCAAGTGTCCCTCCCACACAGGCCGGGGATGGTGTGTGCGCACACATATGGGTGTGTGTGCGATCACTGAATTTCCTGGAAACAGTGTGACACATGGCCCATTAAAGGCAGTAAATCAACATTTCTTGAATATATTAGTTACACACTTTGGTGATATAAATAGAAGGCGTCATGGAATTAAAACACTGTGTAACTGATGTTCACCAAACACAATCCCTGCTCTCGAGGAGCTTATAGTAAAGTTCCAGAATTCTTCTTGATGAGAAAACCACACTTGTTTTTATAACAAGAAACCTGGTTTCATCTATTGGGTGGAAGTGGCCATATTGTATATTTAAACATTAAAATGTGGATGCAACCAGAGCCTAATGTGTTTTGTACACACACACACACACACACACACACACACACACGCTGCACACCTATTCCACTTGCTAGGAAAGAATGTGTAATGCACAGTGTTGATAGGCGTAAAAACAGAAGGATTAAACTAATGAGAGAATTTATGAAACACGCTGAAAATCCAAGGTACCTATGCAAATATGTTATAGCCATTCTTTAACCCTATCATCATTATTACAAACATAGGTAACTTTCAATTCAGAAAAGACTACCTTAAAATGTTTCTTCCATGAAAAAGGGAGCTCATCTTTCCAGTAACACCTCCGCCTCCTGTCCCCACTGCCTCAGCACCCAGACCAGGGCACCTCCCAACCAGCGTCAGCACAGCCTTGCCGTCCTGCCCCACCCCCCCTCCTGGTAGAGCTCATTCCCACCAGGATACCTGGGGTCCCACAGCCAGCACTCAGGCCCGGCCTCGGTCCTCTTCTTTCTGTAAAAGCCCAACAGCAGTGCTACAGAAGCAGCCAGAAGCCCTGCTCCCGGCGTCCTCAGAGCCCTCACCTCAATCCTCCCTCACCCAGCCCGTCCCTGACTCCCTCACCTGTCCCCACAACATTCCCACACAGGGGAAAGGTCCACATCAGTCACAGTACAGGTGAAAAGACAGGTAAACAGCGGTTTGGGTAACTTGCCCAGATAACAACACGCTACAGAGCTGACATCCTGAGTGCAAGACCACTGCGCTTTCACTCAGTCACAGCTGCACAGTGTAATAAAGTGTGGTGAGGTGAGCAGAGACAAAGCTAGGAATGCCAAGAGCAGACAACACAGCCAGGTGACAGTGGCCCAGGTAGCAAAAGGAAATCCTTACTGGTTTTAAGGATGCATATGTCATAGGCATGGAGTATTAGAGGTGATTACATTAATTTTAATATGCCTATTCTGTTTTATTAAACGTTAGAGTTAATAGCATTATAAAATCTGACACTTACTACTTTTTTTATTGTGACATTATGCGAATGGGGTCAAGTTCCCTGAAGTATAATCAGTTATGTCTTAGAAACAGGTTCTCTTCCAAAAGTGAGTTTGTCAGTCAGAGCTGTCTGCTGTTAAAAATACATTTTTCATAGCAACAATGTTATAATCAGGGTTAGTTCTCTAACGCCCTCAAAAGGCCTTCCTGCAGTGGATAATGTCAGCAACCAGGCCGGACAGGACAGTCCCTCGGACCATTCTCGTGTCCTCTTGGCCAGCATCAGGCTCTGCTGAAGTACTACCCCCAGCAGCTGATACGTGATTTCACTGGGAACAGCCCCTCTGCAGATGCATTCATGCTATTGTGAGGTCACACTGGGTTAGGGTTCCTTACAGGGAAATCGGGGTGTGTGGACACACGGAGGGAAGACAGCGGTGTGAAGACAAAGGCAGAAATGGGAGCCATGGGGCTGTAAACCCCAGAATGCCAACTGCCAGCAGCCATCAGACACATGAAGCAATCAGGAGGGATCCTCACTTCGAGCCTTCTGCAGCAGCACGGCCCTGAGGACACCTGACTCCAGACTTCTACCTCCATTAATGGTCAGAGGATGAAATTCTATTGTGCTAAGCCACCCAGTTTGTGAAACTTTGTTAGGGTGCCGTGGGACACTAGTACAACCATACTTTCCAGGTGAGTACAGCCATGTGACAGACGTCCAACCCTCAGAGTGTGGGCAGAAGCTCCCCTGCAGGCCCAGCTAGGACAAGCCCTCCCAGGAGTCATCTTCCCTCTTTGCCCACCTAGGGGCTGAGACCAGAGGGAGACACAACAGGGCAGGTGGGAGAGGAACAGCTTGGGGAAAGCCTGAGCTCCTGAATCACTGTGTGGAGCAGAGTCTCCCTCCTCCCCACACCCTCTTCCACGGACCCTAGTGGGACCTGGGTAACTTTCTGTCACTGACATTATGTTGCTGTTTGTGACAACAGTTAGACTGCAGTAACTCACCACATCTACTCATGTTCTCTGGAACGCAGTCACCTTTCCACTTTGGGCAGAAGTGTGTTTAAGAGGCTACATCAGCAGTCTGGGAGAATGATGATGGTGACGGGACAGACGCATTAGTCAGCCTGTCGCCACCAACAGTGTTACATTCACAAGCACTGGGAGGAGTGAGACGCAAGGACAGGGCAGTAGGGAGGCCTCCTGCCTAACCAGCCGGGGAAGAGACCTCATCTACAAAAAAGCCTCAAAGAAACATGCCTGCAATCCATTTCATTTAACCAATGAGAAAACACGACCAGAAACAGTGGACAGTCCTGTGGTTCCACAGCTCATTCGTGGCAGAGGGAAGACCAGACTCCAGGGCTTGTGCCCCCTCAAGAGGCAGCCTTTACACCGGGGTGGCCTTCATATGGGGGGACTTAAAAATCCTATGGTAAATCTTGTCTACTTTCATTTGAAACAAGGACCCATCAGGTCTTGCTTCAGGTGTAACAGGCAGGAGAGAAACCAATTCACCACACGACCACCCTCAGGGACTGACTGGGAAGAAAGACCCCATTTCTTGTGTAAATACGATAGCCTGGGCAGCTTGGTGAGTTAGACCTTACAGCAGCCGCAGGAGCAGGCTGGCTGGCTTCACTCAAGCCAGTCTTAGATAAGGTGATGACAGAGAGGTATTTGGCTATAAAACTTGCCATGTCCAACCTAGAAAGAGAGCTTCTGGAACCCATGGCCTACCATTTTAGCAGCTCACTTCACCTGAGCAAACAATTACTAACATTTGCATAATGATTAATTGTAGTCTCATTTTGCATAAATATCAACAACACTGCAGATTAGATGTAGAATTTCATGGAGGATGAGAAAATGTGGGTGAGCTCAGAACGCGCGTGCTCCGGTCTAGGTCAGTTTTTTAGGACGCCCTGTCACCTGCTCACTCTACTACACGCAGCCCCGCTCAGTCTCCAGTGACATCAGGCCTTGAAAATAGCTGTGGTAATTGGGTTTTCCTGCAGATGCAAATGAACGGCACACTGGGGCCGGTTGTGTCCTTGACAGACAGATTTTTCCAGTGAGATTTAACTTCATGACTGTAAATATTTTAAACCTTAAACCATCTTGAAAGTGATGACAATTTGTTTTTATTTTTAACTATGAAGAGAGAGTAGATCAATAAATATGCAACACAGCAGCAACCCAGAGGCCTCCTATGTAACTCGTATGTGAATGTAAACGTATCTAAAAGATGCAGAACCACGGTGGTGACAGAAGTGACAAAGGCCACGAGAACTCATATGCTGGAGGGGAACTTGGAGACCATCCCTCCGGCCCCTCACGGTCAACAATGAAGCAAAGAGGAGCCAAGTGGGCTGCGTCCCGGCACGTAAGGCTGCGCCTCAGCTGGCAGCGTCCTAAGCAACTCCGACTTTTCTCCTGTCTAAGCCGGTGCCATCAGAGGACTTCCGGTGCCGTCAGGACTTCCGGTGCCGTCAGGACTTCCGGTGCCGTCAGGACTTCCGGTGCCTTCAGGACTTCCGGGCCGTGAGGACTTTCCGGTGCCGTCAGGACTTCCGGTGCCGTCAGGACTTCCAGTGCCGTCAGGACTTCCCGGTGCCGTCAGGACTTCCGGTGCCATCAGAGGACTTCCGGTGCCGTCAGGACTTCCGGTGCCGTCAGGACTTCCGGTGGGGTCTTTACCGGAACCAGCGTTGCGCCTCCCGCCCTGCTTAGCACACAGAGGCCCCGTGATGGCTCAGTCGCCCTCAGAATGAAAACAATCACGATCCGTTATCAGAGACAAATGTTTCAGGCATTCAAAGGAGTTGCTGGAGGAGAATGAGACAAAATTATTATTTCTACATGTTGCAAAAAAACCCCGTTTAGGTCAGGGTTTGCTGCAGCTGAGAATCACAGCCGGAGGAGGCAGAGGAGGGTTCCGTTGGGGGAGATCGCTTCTCCGCAACGTGACTCTTGGCCAAAAAACCTCACGAATGATGGAAAAGAGCCCGTAAACAACTGGATCTGATCAGAAAGACGACAGATGACAAAGGAGGTCAGTTTGCCACCTTCTCTCTCCTGTGAGTGAATTACTGATAACCAACCACTAGTATTGCTGCCGTTTAGGAAAAAACTCGAAATGAAGACTGTATTAATCACGCTCTCTAACGTCTAACATCACCCGGTCCAGACTGACATCATCCCAAATACTTATTGCCGTTACAAACAACCTCATAAACTGAGTGGCTTCAAACAATACTTTTCTTTTGTTCACAGACTGTGGACGGGGGGTTCAGGAAGGGCTCAGAGGGCTCGCTCAGCTGCCCCAGTCTCTCAGATCCATGGGGCAGCCAGGGCTGGGGACCCACAGTCTCTCAGATCCATGGGGCAGCCAGGGCTGGGGACCCACAGTCTCTCAGATCCATGGGGCAGCCAGGGTTGGGGGACCCACCTGTGGAGGCTCATACAGCTGGCACTCCTGGGCTCTCTCCCGATGTGGCACCTCGTCTTCCAGGGCCTTTAAATTTGGCTGGTGGCCCCCAGGTACTTACACTCCCATGACAGCTGGTCTCCTCTGGGGGGCAGGGAGTGGAAAGTGGCAGGCCAGTCAAGGGTCTGCCATACTTTATTGGTCCAAACAGTCACAGGACCCATCGAGATTCAAGATGTGAATAAATGGACTCCAGCTCTTAGGACGGTGCATGGGAAGGTCACGTTGCAGTAGAGCATGTGGGATGGGAGCCATGTTGGAAATGCAACCTGCTACAGATGGCGAGCCAGTGCAGACACCAGGAAGGAGGTAACATGAGGGCTGACTCTGCATACTGTGAACACAAGGTCTTTTCCCAAATGAACATACCCTGCGAGCTAGAAATGCAGTGTTCTGCATTGTTGTTGTTGTTGTTTAATACAAAAAATAAAATAAAAAAAGGTTTCAGACATTCATTTCTGGAATGATTAACCACGGGGTCAAACACTCCTAGTCCCGAAGGTAAGTTTCATGTATCAATCACTCTTTCAGAGCACGAGCCATGTGCCTGGCTCTTTCCCATTTGAAGCACAGCGGCTTTTGCACTTTCTCTCTTTCCTGCCACTCTCCTTGGGCACTCACCCCCACACCATTCTGTCCTTCTATATAACTTCAATATGACCTCATAGCAACCTTAAATTCTACAGTGCAAAAATAAGTAAAATGCTTAACAGGGAAACAAAGCATCTTCCAGCTTAGAACTAACTTGAGCCAATGTCTAGAAAGAGACATTCAGTGTGTGCACTTCCATTGTGAGCTTCAAATCTACGCCAGGAAAATGACTAAACACATGAGTTGGAGGCAAGATTATCAACCTGTGAACACAGTGTCACTATAGCCCAGAATGGGTCTTCAGTGCTGGTTTGTAGAAATGTTGGGTAGTATTTGTTCTGGGCCTCAAAAACCTATGTATGTGACAGCTTCCCTTTGTCATTCATTCTTCACGGTTCCTTCCACTTAGGCCTCACTTGTTTTTCTTGCTTAGAAGTGAAAATAAAACAGTGTCTTTTTTAACTACTCAACCTGCTTAACTGCCAGGAACAAATTGTACCTGGGGCCTGGAGAATATGGTGAAAGTCAGACCTGGAAGGAGGGTCTCCAAACTCAAGGAGGAAGAAGAACCCTCCTGAAGAAGTTCAACAAATCACACGTGCCAAATTCAGGAAACAGAGTGTGATCAGCCCACCCAGTTTGCTCACACTATCTGTACAAATTACTGTATAATGTCTGCTTGACATTTCATCCTGTGTAAGTATCCAAAAAAGAACTTCCCATCTGTCAATTTACAAATGTATTTAGACTATAACAAACAATAATTTTCTTTTGCTCACAAACGTGTGGGCTGGGGATTCAAGAAGGGCTCAGAGGGCTCGCTCAGCTGTCTGAGTCACTCAGAATCATGGATGTCAGGGGAGGCAGCCAGGGCTGGGAGCTTTGCTATACTCAGTGCTGTCTATGCAGGTCGTGATGGGGGACATACTTCACCATCCTCTCCACGGGCCCCAGTATACTAATGCCACACTTGCATCTATGGCTGTCCTTCTCAAAGTACAGGAGTCTAAGTAAAAACTGATATGCAGCATTTCAAATTTCCTTTATGCCTAGTCAATTATGAGATCTTTCCTGGGCCCATAAACTTATCCACCTAGAAAGTGTCAAGAAGTGTGACGAATCTGAGATTCTACCTGCAACTGACCCGTTAGTCTGCTGCAGTCTCATGGGTGCTGGCAGAGGACAAGACGCCTGGGTCAGAGACCAAGAACACTGCTACTCAGGGCCTCAGCAAACCTGAGTCCTTTCCCCTCACTGCCACTCTCAGAGAGGTAACGTGTGGCACAGACGGGTGCCAGCACATTCTGTGGCCATGTACAGGGTGGAAAGCCTGAGCTCAGGGGACCCGAGTCTCTTACAGGTGGCAGTAAGCGTCTCTGATCTGTGCCCCAGCCAGAGCCATTGTCTTTACCATGCTGGCCAGCCAGCCCACCAGATCTCTGCTCCTCAGTCTCCCGAGGCTGCTTCTTGCACCAACATCCTTGAAAAATAGTCCGGAACAAAAACAGATATTGCTCTGCTTGTGAAATGAACAGAAGTGTAAGAAACCCACAGAAAATTATCTCAACACAAAGGCTCCAAAACCGCAGGTCATCCTCCAGTTGAGGACATTAATGCTGACGTCCCTTTTGTGACAGCCTAAATCTAAGTGGAAACTATACTCGATCTCCGGCAAAGCCTCTGCAGCCACACACACGTCTGTTCAATAGTTGAACAGCTCCCTTCCTTAGGGACACTGGGAGGTTACACACATTCTCTGTAGTTTTGCCAGACTCACTGTGGCCCACAAAGGAGCAATGGATGGACATCCCCACCTGGCGGTCTTCAGCCCCACCTGTCCTTAACTGACAGCATGGCTCATGGCAAACCATGTCCACCTGGCCTCACCGCCAGTTTCGCTCCCAATGTGTGGTCACTCTCTTCTTTTTCTCCCAGATAATTTTCTACTTCTTTATACCGCTGAAATTCCTTGAATCTATGAACCTACATTTTAAAGGGGGGAAATGAGTCAAAGAGAATTTAATGAGCAGATTAAATGGCCAGTGATTCAATAGTAAACAGAATGTAACAAAGCTGATTTTTCTTTTTTCACTGGAAAACAGAGATATCAGAAAACATATGAGACTAAATAAAGAATCAAGAGGTTAGTAAACTACTGTCCATGGGCTAAATCTGGCCTGCTGCCTGTTTTTGTAAATAAAGTTTTATTGGAACACACACACGAAAAAAAAGAAATGTTTCTCAAGGTCAACAAATGAAGTCAGAAAATAATGAGGGAAAACAGAAACACTAACAGTTAATGCTCTTAATTATTTAGACCTGGGAAACAATTTTGGCACTTGCCCAAATGCTGTAGAATTTTCCCCACCAGTTCAGACAGAAATAAAAAGTCTACTCGGCTTGAAAGTCAGTCACTTTTCCCTTCTCTCTTTCTAGTCCATCAGACCCAGTAAATAACACCTTTTCTTTCCACTTGGGGAGTACATCTTGGTATTCCTTCTACTGTATTCCCATTACCACTGTGCCACCTTTTTTGCTGAACTATTTTAATGAACAGAACTTGCTGTCTCATCACCTTACGTTTTCTCCTCGAATCTGACCTCCAGACTGTTGTACTTTTATTCCTCACAAAACATTTTTTTCCTAGTCTTCAGCATGCTTGGATAAAATTCAAACATCGCCAATTATTGCTCAAGGTCATCTGTACATTCCCGCCCTCAAGTGTTTCCACTCCAGATGGTCTATAAAAGGAGAGCAATAAATCAAAACACAATGCCATCAGATTTTTGTTAAGGAAAAGTTACCAGGACTTCTAGGAGGAACATCACGGCCTGTCTTGGTTGTTTAGTGAAAAATTCTCAGATAAAAAACACCTGTCCTTATTTTCTTCCTTCTCCATAGAATGTACCCACCTCAAGTCCCATTTGACCAGGGAGCTTTTTCTAACAACAATAAACTACATCAAACTCTGCTTCTGCCGAGATCACTCTGCGCTTCTTCCTGTGCTGGTCTCACAAGCTAGTTAATGGAATAGGCATCTATCTTTAACGCCCTAGTAACTGCCTCGCACTGTCAAACAAGACCACCACATGCCCAGCACCAGCAAAACCAGACCCTGTGGAGCAGCGCCATCCATCCAGGCTGGAAGCCACTGAGGCCTCTGTCGCTTCCTGCACAGACTCCAAGGCGCCAGGAGAGCAGAAACGCCCACCGCCAACATCAACAGGTGATGTCAGCCCATCTCAGAAAAGGGGTGGCTTCCCACATTGGAACACATCTGGCCTGGAAACTATGTTCTGTAAGGCCACGAAACCTTCATACCCCCAAACAGTTTTCAGTTACGTCTCAGTTGTCGTTTTCAACATGTCTCTATAGAAAGTAGAGATGCCACAGTGCCGTCCTCACCGTGGCAGCCTCGGCTGGGGAGGGGGGTGCAGCAGAGAGGGGTGTCCCTGGTGGAGAAGAACCACGTCCTTTACTCACACCTGGTTGTACAGAGAGTGCTCCTTCAGGACGTCACTGTGCTTCCATCCCAGAGACACAAAGGTGTGAAAACCGGATCCCTGCCCTGAGGGCAGCAGGGAAAGGCGCTCTCTTCTCACTGAAAACTGTTCCCACCTCTCTTTTTTTTTTTTTTTTTTATTAGTTTCAGGTGCACAAGACAAAGCAAAACTTAGACGTTTATCATTTATATCCCTCACACTGTGTGAACACCCCTCCCCCCATCCACTATCCCTCTGTACGTTCCCCAAATTAATTTTCAAAACCCTGTGGCCATCTTGTGGTTATCGACTATTTTCTAAACCTCTCACCTTCCCGGTATCCCCTCCCACCGCTCTTTAACCAGAAGTTAAAAGAGCCCTAGGAGGTAGGTGCCTTTCTACTGGCTGCAGTCTTTGCCCATTGGCATTTTCTTTCTGGGAACGCTGGTCATACAGCAGACAGTGCAAATTTCCTGATCAGTTAAATAGATTGCAGATAAATTGAGACTGCTCCGTTATTATTAGTCTGGAACTGGAAAATTCCTCTGGTTACGGCTAAACAAAAACACAAACAAAGCACGACTATATGGCATCTGAGACACGGCGGTGTCATCTGCATTCTGCTAAGACTCCTCTGTCCCCCACTCAACCTGGTCTTCCACTGGAGGCACAGACTGGCTCTCCTGAACTTGGGGGTAATTCCCAGCAAATTTCTCCCTCTGTCCTGTTCTGCTCACTGATGTGGCAAGCAGCATGCTCACAGGAAGATGGAGCAAGCAGGAGGACAGCCGGTCCCCAGCACGACACCTGCCCGCTGGGCCTGAAGGCCTGGCTGGTGGTGCAGGTCCAGCCAGGAAGCCAGGCAGCCTTCAGGGCCCTCAAGGAACCAGTGTCCCAGGGGTAGGAAGGCGACAGCGCAGGAGAGAGAGTCAGGACAGGTGGCTGCTGAAGGCCGTCACTTTAGGGGTCAGATGGGCAGTTAGATGTCCCTGAACTCCTGGAAGACACGGAAAGCACCCTTTAATCTGCTTTTTATCAGAGAGTCACATTGCCAGGGCCTCCTGACAATGCGGGATGAGGACAGCCATGAAGATGCTTCCTTCTGTCTAAGCAAATTTGGAATCAAATCCACAAACTTCTGTTTCAAGTCATCAGAACTGTTCTTATAGAAGGAATCTCTCTTCTCCCAACATATGATAATAACACAAAGCTGGCATTTCATATGCAGAAGCTTTGCTTTGTTTTGTAAGGATCTCTGTCTTAGATTCAGTTCCTGGAGAGCATCTTTCCCCAGCAGGCCTCTCTGGCCCTTGGGTCTTTGGTCTGCTCTCTGGGGGACCCCATTCGGGATGCAGGACCCCACTCCTGGGTCAGCCATAACAACGGTGGCCAGGTCACTTTCCCCAAATATCAGCACCTTCGTTTCTAAAACGAGGAAGCTGAACGACGGTGTGCTTTCTGAGGCCTGTCTCTGGGCCTGGGCCTGGTGGTGTGCCCACTCAGTCTCCCCTCATGCACCGCGTGGCTCATGTGTCATCCAGTGTCATGGGAGCCACACCGTGGTCCTTGGATCCCTACTTGTCATATTCCGAAAATCCAGACAGAATGTGTGCTTCCGAACAGGAAAGAGGCTGTTGCATGTTCTCATGTCATCTACCTGAAGTGGCCCATGGGAAACAGGACATGTTTGTGGTTGTGGAGCACAGACCCCTCCTGACTGACCTGTAGTGCAGCGAACACCCGCGTGACCATCGCCCAACACTCATTCCACATCGACGGGAGGAATTTTCAGACAGGTGTATGCACAGGTGAGTGAGTGAGCATCCTGGCTCAGCCCGGAGCACGGCCCATTCAGAGAGGGAGCAGCGAGGGCGGCAGAGGCCACGCCCAACACACACAGCTCGGTTAGTTGGACAGAGCACCTTCCTTCTCTCTAACACCTTCTCGAGCCTTTCAGGGCATCACTGACTGGAAACAGAAGCAGCTACCTTTGGGCGATGCCACACTCGTGTCACAGCCTTCCTCACCACCACAAAGGGGAAGATTTGGGGACCACACAAACGTCCCTGAAGACTATGTCCTGAGCCCTAACACCAACCACGCCAGACTGGGAAACTTAGGAGTCTCCACTCCGAGCATGGAATTCTTTGGGGAAACAACTGAAAGGGTGAAGGTGGGAGTGAAGAACAGCTGGTGATAGAGAAAGGGCTCGGACAATAAGGATGTCATCTCATTGCTCTGGAAACTTCCTGTGCCCCTGGGAAAGTGGGCATGAGAAACCCCCATGAGAAACCAAGCTGGTACTGTCGCACTTGACATTCCCAGGTGGCTACCGGGACCATGGTCCTCAGTCCACACCATAACCCTGGATGAAGACATCCCTTTCATTCCCACATTTCACATTGGGAGGGATGTGTGGCTGAGAGGGTGACCACTGACCAAGGCCACCCGGATGGTGGCAGAGAAAGGGCTGTAAGGCAGGCCCTCGCGTCCCACCATGTCACAGTCCTCACATTAGACTCCTGCCCTTGACTCTCCACACTGTGTATGTCCCAGGCCCGAGACACACCCGTGGACAACATGATCTAATGCAGCAACCAACTGGAAAGATAGAAAAAGTAGAGATGAATACAAAACATTCTGTGTTCCCTTCCCTCCAAAAACAGCAGACATAGGATTTTAGTTGCATTTATTTTTCAAAAGCTGTGTTTAGCCAAAGAGCAGAACAGAAAACACAACTGTTCATTAGAGCCAAATACTGCTGTGACTCTCACGTGGCAGCAGGAGATTCCCGCACGGTGGGGGAAGCTCTTTACTCCAGACACTCCCTGTGCTCGAGCTGCACTTAGGTTACAGCGGGCCCCACAGTGACACACGGAGCCGTGACTGCCCCCAAGCACACTGTGTGTGCTGCAGATGAGTGTTTTGTTTCAGAGAAGAAGAAGGTGTGCTGAGGGAGGCTTGCTGCTGTGGCCCCATGCCTCACGTCTGACGTTAAAAATGTCACTGTTATATTCATCGTGTACCGTCCCTTTGCTGAATGATGGGGGAGGGGTTCGGATGGATTTCCCCCTTCTTCTCTGCACCCTGCGTGAGTCTGCCCCACTGTGATAGCAAAAGAACAAAAGAGCAAACTGCTGGTGCAGCTGGGGTGCCATCGGTGATGACAGAATACGAAAACACAGAAACGGGGCGGGAGGACGATAATACCTGTACAGTGAATTATATTTCCATGAGTGAGAGAACCTCACTTGAAGCGGCACCCACCCCTGAGGAAGGAGCTGCAAGCCCAGCCACCCACCTCACTAACACGCACACGCGGCCCGTCTGCTCATTACCCTGCTGCAGCCCCGGGGACCCCACCCGCTTAGGCAAACCCAAGGCAGGAGGCACGGATGGCACAGAGAAAGAAGACCTCTCCCCAAAAGAGAAATAGAGAAATTTTTAGCCAATTAATAAACTATAAAATGAATTGTTTTCTAGTGTGTCTCCATAGGAGTCTGAAAAAATAATGTTACATAGCTCTTCCTTTGTTTTATTTTAATTCAAATTTACAACTTATTTCAAAGAGGTTTTGGCAAACTTCAAATAATAGTCACAGAGGTGGTAGACAGTACAAATCAAGTCACCTGCTAAGTAGTTTTCAAGCAAGAAAATACCTCAAAACTTAATGAAAAACCACCATTCATTGTCTTAGTCAAGCTATCCAGGATGGTAATTTCTATTCTCTGTCTCTTCTAATATCTATCACTCTGACAGTCCCGAAATGTCTTGCTTCTTTCACTGAACCCATTCTCCCTCTGTCTCAACACAAACAGGAAATGATCAGCCTCCCCTCCTTAACAAAGAAATCCCTTTCTGCATTAATTTAAAAGCATCAACCTAAGGAATTTTCAGCTTATCTGGTTTTTCATTTTCTGGCTTGAGCCATCATAATTTCTCAAACCTGCACTCATGGATGATCTCCTTTTTCTTTCTTTTCTATCCTTTGGACTCCTTTTGAACACTCCTCAGTTTTCTCTCCCAGCTCTTCAGCACACTGGCCACTCACACACACGGAATTGTAAGCTGGCGAGCCTGGTGTGGACCCCTGGGCGATGGCAGCGCTTTGCTGCCCACTCTGAGCTGTGCCACACTCTCTCCTGCAGCCCATCCTGTGTGAGCTATAAAGGACACAGGCTTCCATAGAGGATTCTCATTCTGTTTGTAGAACTACCTGATTTTTATGTCTATCCTTTGTGTCCTCCCTTAATTCAAGGCCCAAGTACAAGTCTGACAGACATTTTCTAGATTCTTCTTTCCAAGTCACCTGTAAAAATATTAAATCAACTGGCCCACACCCAGGCCCATGGCTTGTCCCACAGGAGGGACCACACAATGGAGCTGCAGGCTTTGCTCCAGTGCCCTCCTCTTCACAGCCTTGTCCAGTCAGGCAACGCGAACACTGTTTAGAAAACTCCATATCAAGTGAGTCAAACATAAGGCTTCCCACTGCCGAGACAGCTGGCCCCTTCCTGAACATTACCAGATTTTTTTTAATATTATCTAAAGAATATACTCACTTCTGATTTTATTTTAGTTCTACAGAGGAAATGCATGCTTCATTTTCAATACTACCCATCTACACTTTATCATTCTGTTGCCTTTTGGTGATATTTATAATTCACACAGTGCACTAGATGTTTTTTTAAATATGTATTTTTTATCCTAGATAATAAATATAATTATTTACTTTTCACAGGAAAAGTGTACCTTAGTAGCATGTAAATCAAAAAGTAAATCATGGGCAGCCAGATGGCTCAGTTGGTTAGAGCGCGAGCTCTCAACAACAAGGTTGCTGGTTCAATTCCCGCATGGGATGGTGGGCTGCGCCCCCTGCAACTAAAGATTGAAACCAGCAACTGGACTGGGAGCTGAGCTGCGCCCTCCACAACTAGATTGAAGGACAATGACTGACGGGCCCTGGAGAAACACACTGCTCGCCAATATTTCCCAATAAAAAAGAAATTAAAAAATAAAAAAGTAAATCAGATTTTACCTTTCAATTTCAAATGGAACAATGAGAAGGCCAGGTAAAACTGAATATTAACCAAGTGATAAGCTGTGCGTGTTTCATTACTTCTCCCACTTAGAATTTGAGAACAAGCCTACAGACAGCCCGTGTCTCTGCATCTGGCTGTCAGGATTCACGGGTCACTCTGAAGGGCAGGGTGCAGACAAAAAGCACAGACAAGAAACAGGAGAAGGACAAGCACCAGGTTCTCTGAGCAGGTTACCACGCCCGGGTTTCAACGGGCCTCAGACCCACTGCTCACTATGGTCCCTGCAGTTCTAAAGGGCTGTTATTGTTCCAGAAATGTCTGCCACATTCATTTGCAGTATCTTTTTTAAAATGCTCAAATCCCCACATATCATAAAAGTCCTTGCATTAGAATAAGTCTGCTTCCTTAAAATATTCCTTTTCTAGGAATTAATGACAAGGGATATAACCTATTCTTGTCTATATATGTTACGGTGCCGGGAGTTCTCCCAGTGACTGAACCCAGTTTCCATTTACTGTCCTGAATTCGCCGCCCCATGTGGCACCAGGTGGGACCAAGCCTTCAGGGGCTGAGTGCACCGTGGACACACACAGGGCAGTTTCTGACACCACAGGGCCCCAGGGCTGAGCTAGCCGAGGACATGGGGACAGTGGACCCAGCACGAAGGGGTGTGTGAAGGGCGCCTGCAGCCAGTCTCTGCCCTATCCCCGAAACAACGAGGCCTCCCTTCCCCGACAGACAGAACCTTCCCACTTCTCATTCAACCAGGTTTCTGTTCTGAAGCCCACTGCCCAGCAAACACGCCAATGGTAGGTAGCATGAGGCTGAACTCAGCTAAGCTCCTGCAGAAAACCCAGCGAAAGGACCAGTCTGTTGGGCTGCGCTCCAAGCGCACCTGGTCACACGCCCACCCCGGGTTCTCGGCGCCCTCCGCCCTGTCTGTTCTGATTTCTACACTGTCCTGCAAGCATTTCTAATCAGTTTATGTCGCAAACACCGTAGCGACAGCACCGCATTTGTAACTCCCAGGTCCTTCTACTGTGCCTGGCACACAAGAGGTGCCTCGTTATCTGTCTGTTGAACCCCCGAGAGCTACCAGGTGCTCTCCACTGTTGTGACTTGCTGTGCCCGACTGGCCTCTGCTAAAAGCCCCCATTGTTGGGTCCCTGTTCTGCCTTCAGGTTTCTCGCAGAAGTGACATCCTCTGGGACACATGTCCTGTTAGGTCACTTGCTCACCCACCCTCGATGGCGTTTTGTACTCCCCTACCACGGCACATGCCACTCGACTGCAATGGCTGAACTGGCCATGTGCCCTGCTAGATGCCAGGGGGCAAACTGTACACCATTCCCAGTGAGGCATGATCCACTGCAGGGGCTGAATGGACGTTTGTCGGGCACACGACTGTCGCCCACCTACATTAACAGTTTTACAGAGCAGAAGAAATAAGTCTGTGATAAATAAACTTGAAATAAGACAAGCTGGAGGAATGTACTCTTTTGCCATCATATCTTTGTTATTTTTAAGCCAAATTTTTTTATCAGCCAAATTATTTATCAGCCAAATTATGCCACCACATTACATGACAACACAACAGTGTGCTGTAAACAGGGAAACGAATCATTTTATCCAAAGGCACCATTTCTGAATAAATCCACTAGTCTCCCCTCATTTGTATTCCTGTCGTTTTGGGGGAATTTCAACAAAAAGACAGAAAGGTTTCTATTTCTGTTTATGTCCTATATACCTCCCAAAAGAGGATTTATGTTTAACTTTCAGCAAACAAGCGAACAGGAATTTTGAAATCTGTGAAAATGGAGGTGTGCCATCCATTCAGTGACTATAGGACGCCTGTGGACATGGCTACTCCAGGGCAGGCACGGGCAGTTCAGCTCTGGCAGTGGCCCCAGGAACAGGGAGACAAGCGTCCACACAAGGGCTGCTGTGACAGGTGGAGGCCAGGACCTGCACGGGCAGCGAGTGACCGCTACACTCTCGGCTCAGCAGCGCCCAGTGATGTCACTCCAAGTACAACCCACCTTTGAGAGCCTGAGACCATCTGGGGCACAAGCACATGCCCGAGTGACTTCCACACACAGGAGAGAGCGTGTCCTGTAACCCGTGAGCTAGTGGAGGCATCAAACCTCTGAAAAAACCCAAATAATGACTCACGACTTCATTAATTGTCCCACCTGAGCTATCGAGAAATTTTATGTGGCAGCTGCTCATCCAGACAGGGGTCCACATGTCACCAGACATGCAAGTCAGAGAGTCACTTTCCAAGTCCGGGAGGACATGAAGACAGTGCGGCCACCCGGCCTGGCGCAAGCTGAAGCTCCCTGTTTGCTCCGCCCCACCCCTTTTCTCTCTGTGCCCCAGCTCATAGAAAGGGCACGCATCCTGGGCTCGCGGGCTCTCACCTCCACCCCATTAACCTGCTCCCATCTGATCCGTGCCACAGCCACTGCAAAGGGCCACCCGTCCGAGGTCCCCCGACACTAACCATTTCATTTCTTTCCATATGTGAGTGAGTCTCTCCCACTTGATTCCCAGTGTTTGCACGGCCGGGCGCAGGCTACCCTTCCAACCATTTCTGTCCCTTTCCTTTGCATCCTAGTAAACCTTTTCTAACCAGACGACACTGCTCCCCAGCTGAGCACACAGGCCTTTCCTGCAAATGCTGCCCTCGGAATTATCAGCGCTCTCTGTCCACTGAATGGCTCTGAGCTCAAATTCCCCAAAACAGTCCTACTCAAGCTTTGATGGAGCCATTTCTGGTCGTCAGTTTTAGAGCAAATTAAAAGCCCAATGTAAAGTTGCTTTAAAAAAAAAAAACCCACTGCCAAAGAAACACGTATGTTTTTTATCTCTTCATTTACCAACTGAAGATACACACGATTTTTACCAGAAAATGTTAGAAGTCGTCAGTTCTATGAATGTCTTAACTATCTGCTTTATGCTTTCTAAACTACCAGCATTTTAGATAAGAACTACATACGGAGTATAACTAGCAAAAACAGTTATTTTCATAATGGAAGAGAAATACAAACACTAACATAATTTTCTGGAGTCCTCCCAAGTCCTCGGCACGACAAATACAGAAGTGACTCTGAATTGGGTGATGTGTGTGAGTCACCACCCTGGGATGCAGACCACACACAGATCACACATGCAGATCACACACTCATTGCCCACGCAGATTGTACACATAGATACATACCATGTTTCCCCGAAGATAAGACCTGGCCGGACCATCAGCTCTAATGCATCTTTTGGAGCAAAAACTAATATAATATAGTAAAATAAGACTGGGTCTTATCTAACATAACATAAGATCGAGTCTTATATTAATTTTTGCTCCAAAAGACGCATTAGAGCTGATGGTCTGGCTAGGTATTATTTTGGGGGAAACACGGTATGGGGTACACTGTAGATCACACACTCAGATCTCATACACAAATTACACGTGCAAATCACACACGCAGACTACACACAGAGATACATACAGAGATGGCACACTAACATCGCACACTCAGATCACACACTCAGATCGCACATATAAATTACACACGCAGATCGCACACACAGATTACACGTGTGCATACACACATAGATGGCACTGTAGATTGCACACTCAGATCGCACACGCTGGGGTGCGGTGCAGTTGGTGGGGCAGCAGTCCCTGTACCCAGCACGGCCCCGCCTCGCCAGCCTGGGTCACTTGAAAACTCCGAAAACACCGCTGAGATCAACGAGGCTCCGCTTAGACCCCACCAACCGCAGTGAAACGTCAAGTCCTAGCAACGCTGTTGCCACAGCAACCTGATCAGCTGTTCTTAGCCACCAGCCACAACTCTCGCTCACAGTCCCTTCATTTATTCCAGGAATAATGTTGACATTCCAATTTCTAAAACACACGGCTCTCAGTGACAGACCTCTGTGAATGATAGCCTGCGAGAGCCAGTGAGTTAATGAGCCACGCACAGGTTGTGACCATCCACATGCACACAACAGACTCACAGAAACGGGCATTCCACCTGGCAGAGACGGCCTCTCTCGGCTCCTGGCGCACCTGTGACAATGGCAGGGTCCTTAACATCGTTCTGCTCCTGCTTCGCAGGCAAACTGTGTCTTCTCTCTTAACAAACAGCAGTAAAAGTACTTGGTAACGGACAGCGACAATCGGGCATTTGGATTCTAAGGCTACATCAGGGCTGATCGCACCAGAGAGGCCACGGGCACTCCTGGGAACAAGGGCGTGGACAATCCAAGGGTGCAGAGTGCATGTGGCCTTGTCACACATGCTACGGTGACACAAGGGATGACTGAGTGCTGCTCTGAAGGGAGTGTGTGCCCTGTTCCCGGGGCTGGTCCTAACCAGGGAAGCCACCCGCATAGGCCGGAGCCGACCGTGTCCAGACCGCTGCTGCCCACACAGCACAGCATGTCTGGAGCAGAAAAGCATGTCCACCGTCACACCAAACACACTCAATGTCCTGCAACCTCAAGGTACGTTGCCAGGTGAGCTGCCCCTAAGTTTCCTGGTGTCTGCGGACATCGTACAGGCTCTGTTTCGTACTTACTGTGCCTTTTCCAGTTTCACAGCATGGCCCATTGCTCTAAATTCAGAGGTATTTCTACTAAGGAGGTATCTGGAGAATGAAGAAACACATACTGGACACATACAATTCAAAAATAGCTAATGTATATTTAAAACACCTTCGGACTGTTTTGTACACTAGTTTCCAGAATACATTTAAACCAAAGAAGAATGTAGATTTGCTCTCATTTTGAGAAAACCCTCTCACTGATTCTGGCTCCTTCCAGCAGGAGCTCTGATTCTAGGACAAACAACAAACAAATAGGCCCACTAAGCTGCACAGCCACGTCCTCAGCCACAGCCGGATGCTCTCCTGGGCACTTCTGTGGGCAGCCGTGTTGTATTGTCATTTAAAACATGCCTTCATCCAGACAAACGAATTCTTTCCTGAGGCCCCTTAATGAGGCAGCTGAGGTCAGCAGCTGCAAGGCTCTGCTCTCTCCCCAGCCTTTGTCCCTGGTGCTCATGGAGCCCTCCCCCTCATGGACAAGCCCCCAGGCACTGGGCTGACGTGAGTATGGGGTACCTGGGATATCAGAGGACAAGCCTGTCCCGTTAATGATACAAATGGGAAATGACCATTTGGCTCAATAATTTCACCCCTATGTTCCCCAAGTCGTATTTTCACAGATGTATGCTTTACTTTTCTACAGCAGAAACACCGCATTGCTTTTTAGTTCATATTATACCACCAAACACCAATGTTTTATTTCAGGGACCCCAAATTTGTAACAGCATGAATCAAGCTGAAATTCTGATTCCATTCTATTTTTCATACGTGACTTTCAAAATTTTAGGCTAGAACTGGCTTCTACTGAGAGGTCACTGGTATTCCTTCTGGGATGAGCATTACATTTCCTGTGTAAAAACTCCCTTCCAAACTAAAACTAAAAGAACATTTCCGCAGGCGTATCAGAACGCAATCTTAAGGCTACCCTGGCAAAGACAGACAGAAGGCAGTCATGTGGTTTTCCTCCAACCACAAATACAAGATTTATGCACAATAAGCTCCCCTGACTGCCCTTAACAGCCGGCAAAGGGCAGCACACATGCTTTGCACAGCGTCTACAGTCCTATGCGACTAGGAGATCCTGAAATTACAACCTGTGTTTATGTCTGTTAAAAATTCAGTTCAAAAGGAAAAACAAGAAAATTCCTCTCAGATATAAAAGGTAAAGCTTAAGAAGCGAATGGTGTAGTTCAGTACTGCGAGTGTATGATACTATAAAAGAATTAACACTGTCCAAGGAAGAAAACATGTGCTGTGAGTGAGACTGAAAGATCTTAGGGTGAACTCAACACAGGTCCCCAGCTGGGTTTCCATGTCGTTCAAAAAGTTCCCGTGTCTCCACGCCCCGTCACTACCATGTGACAGCACGGTCTCATGTTTAGTCTGCAACCTGCTCCAACACCGGTGTTCATCTTAGCTATGCTTGTGTTGGTCACTTTTATCTTGCTTGCATCTGTTTTTAAACCTTAATGCTGTACTTCAAGGTACGAACTTCATCATCACCAGTAAAAGCAGATGCACGTCCTGTTCAGCAACACAAATCATTAATTAAATGTGATGTGATTCTAAGTCATATTTCCTTACGTCAAGGCCTTTCAGAGCTCCCTCCTCTTTGAGTAATGGGTCCCTTCCGGGCAAGGGAGACTCAAATACTCGATGAAGCGCTTGGGAGAAACACATTCCTGCCCCCACATGGGCAGATGGCACTCGGGGCTCCTGTAACGGACTCTGCCAGATGCGTGTGTGGGGGGTCGCTGGTAGGTGGGATAAGTCTCCAGGGCTCACCTGCTTCTCCAGGACAGCACAGCGTGTATCCAGCCGTACGTGTGGGGACTCCATCCTGGAAGATGAACACTTACTTTGTTCCCCAGAGGCCAAGATGAAGGTCAAAACGTTTATACCAATTGCTCCTCAAAACACTCATGTCAGGTAGTTCCGTGTATGACATATTTTTCCATTTTTCTTATAAGTTGAAACCTGTGAACATTTGATCAAAGCATGTACCCTAAGAGACATAACTGATTAAAAACTAGGTATTTTGGAAAAGCAATGGATAATATGTACCAGTGTATGACATATCAATACGTTTTTAGGCATTTACTTTTTCAGGCTAAATAAAATGCTAGCATTTCTGTTTCAAAATAGAACAGTAACTATTTTTCCTTATAAATTTTCTCATTGTTAGTGACTTTTAAAGTATGAGTTTCTGGGAAAATGTATTGGTCAGAGTCATAGTGGTTTCGTGACAAAGTCTTATATGTTTAAAGCAAAATGTCGGGGAACATGCCACCCCCGCAGGGTGTGGAGGAGAGAGTGACAACCCTGGACCAAAAGGTGGTGAAATGAAGAATTTTTTAAACAAAATTCATTTGATTTTAAAATTCCATTCATATTTTAACATAGGAAATACATTAACACAATCCCAGGTGTATCTGTAGAGAAACGCCTACATGCAGAATTTCTGGGTCACGGGCATGTTTATTGCTAATTTTGATAGGCTTTGCCAAATTACCGACTATCAGGGTCATAGCCATTTACGCGCCTACCAAATTCCATGAAAAAAGAATGATCTCCCACATCTGGTAACGTAAATTGGTACCCAACCTGTTCAACTTTGCTGTTCTGAAAGACGGCAGACGGTACCTCAAGGTGTTTCAATGTGTACGTCTCCTGTGAAGGAAGCTACGCTCTTTTCAGATGAAGAGACATCTCTTTTCCTGCCAACTGCCTCCTCATTTCCTGTTATTTTTCTGTTCATTGGTCTTTTTCTTATTGATGTGTGAAAGCCCTTTACATTTTAGGTAAATTAGCCCTGTGTCTGTGATACGAGCTGCAAACATTGTCCCTCGATTTGGAGATCATTTCTTGAAGTTACTTGTGGCGATTTTGCAGAAACTGTGCATTAATATGCAGTTCAACTTGTCATTTTCATTCTTACGGCTTATTGTTGTTATGTCGCAGTTAGGAAGCTTTTTCCTATTACAATTTTATGAACAGATTCTCCTACGGCTCATTGAAGTATTTATTTTCTGCTTTCATTCTTCACATTTAAGTATTTAACTCATTGCCATTTATTGTGGTGTCACATAAGATTATTTCTTCAAAATTAATCAGCAATCCCTACAGTAGTTGTTGGTCCCTACGGACTTGCAATGTCGCCTTCATCATCCACTGAAACCTCACGTGTCCCAGTCACGTGTCCCAGTCTGTTTCTTACCGTCTATTGTGTTCCGCTGATTTGTCTCTTTTCATATTCCAATACTGTATTCTACATTTTATAGTTTTATAACATTTTAAAACATTTTAACTATCCAAGCTAGTCCTCTTCCCCTCACATATTCTTATCTTTTTTCAGCATTTTTGCTCAGTTTTGATTATTTTTTTCATTTGACTGTGAGACTCAATTTGTCTAGCTCAAAAACAATAAAGAAAAAATCAGTAATTATTTTGGGGTTACGTTAAACATACAGATTAACTGAGGGAAAATACATATGAATTGAATTTTCTGATGTGAAAATACAGTGAGCCTTACCACTTGTCCAAGCCTTCCTTGAGACCTTGGGAATAGATATTCAGTTTTTCATGCAAGCTCGCACAGTTCTTATTTCATTTATTCCCAATACAAAGAACTGAAGATAGGGTTTCCATACTCAGAGTTCAAACAGTAATAAAACATTCAGGCTACTCCAGCCGCTAAATATAATGCGATGCGTGCATGGCGGTCTGTACAAGCATGCTGCGAGTGACCCCAAAGGACAGAGAGGCAAAGGCCCCTGTGACGGCTGGAAGAAGCCACTGAGGCCGGAGACAAAGAGGAGACTTGGTGACACCGTCCCAGAGCAAATGCATCCGAGTCTCCCCTGGGAGGAGATGAGGCTGAAGTGTGGACGAGGGTCAGCCACGCGGGACTCTGTAGGTACTGGAAGGGTTATAAACAGAGAACAGGAGGCTATTTCAGTGTCTACGGCAGGACATCACAAAGGTCTGCAAGACGGACATGCAGGAGTGTGGTCCGCATGACAGTGTGGGACCAACTCATGGGGAAATGTTCCGCGTCTGCAGCAGGCGATGGCCCAGGGTGCGCAGCACCCTCCGCACCAGCCCGCTGAGCACCGACTGCCCCGCTCACTCACACAGCTACCTAAACGCCACCTGGAAAGCCTGGCAAATGCACATGCTATGCGCCACCTGTGACAGAGATCGACAGAGGGCACAGGATACCTCTGGCAAACGGCGAAAGAATTACATTCTTAGAGACCGTCACTCATTTGGGTTTAACACCTCTTCTGATTTGTGCCGAGCGCCAGTGGGTGAGGGGAGCTGCACCCACGGGGCACAACTGACCTCTGCTTGAAGGGCCCAATTGCCCCTGGGAACACACAAATTTACCTTGAAAATGGCAATTATTTATTAGCAGCCGGTTCTGTAAGGCTTGTGAAAACCTCAGCATGCCAGGCTGTGTGAAATACCAGTCCCAGTAGCGGGCACTTCATAACCTCGGCAGTTTTAGGATGAACGGTGAAGGACTAACACCTGTGCGGTTAATGCCACACCCTCAAACGATGACCTTGGAAGGCTGCGATTTCCCACGTTATGGGGAGGATTAGACACCAAAACACCGTGCAAACTGCTCCCGTGATTAGAAAATAAAGGCTCAGATATGTGAGTGCACACACTGAGAGCAAAGGGCCCCAAGCACCAAATGTGGGGCCGTCCTGTTGTGTCCCCGTACGCATTTGACTAGAAATGAGCTCCCAAGGGTGAAAATCCAAGAGATCTGGTGGTGGCACCTGACGGCCCCTGGGTGTGTTTGTTAAGCATCTTTCGTACCCGTGGATTCCTGGGGCGGTGGGCCAGGAACCCCTAGCTCTGATCCGTCAGGAGTCCCGCAGCGGGGTGGATGTGTGCAGTCTGAACGCCGGTACACATTCGCACTACAGGAAGGAAACTTCAGCACAGTCTGGAGAGTGGACACACACCGACAGAGTACAGAAGCGCCAGCAGAAAACCCCGAAAGGCGCTGCATTCCAGTGAATGCGATGTGACGACCGCGTTGAGTGAACGGTGCCTGAGAGGAGGTACTTATTCCACTGTGTCCGACGAGCGCGGTCCATGTTTTATGGGTGAAGTGAGCCTGTCTTCTCTGCGTGACACAGCTCCAAGGAAGTCAACGGATGTACAGTGAGTGACCTGCAGACTCCTAATGTGCAGTTGACGGTTTCCACGGTGCCTGTGAGCTGTCACCACAGCTCAGGTGATGCACACATTCGTCCCCCAGTCTCCTCACCCCCAGGAACACATTGGTCTGCTGGCCGTCACTACGCATTAGCTGCATTTTCCAGGATTTTGTATAAATGGAATGACATGGTTATTCCATTTGTTTTATAGGCGGTTCTTTTCCTTAAGTAATTACTTCAGATCATGTCTGTTGTACGTGTCCATAGTCCATCTGTTTCCCCATTCACCAGCTCATGGCCATTTGGTTGTTTCCAGTCTGGGGTTGTTACAGGTAAAGCTGCTCTGAACATCTGCACACAGGTCTTCACCTGGGTCCACACTTTCAGTTGCCTTGGGCCAATATTTGAGGGAATCGCTGAGTGAGTAGGTCATGTTGAACTTTGCAGGAAACTGTCGAATCGTTCTCCAGAGTGACTGACTGCATCGGCGGGTCTGGGAGGAGGAAAGGCTCGGCGTAGCCCGTGAGGACCAGACCCCAGAGTGGACACCACACAGCGCTGCTGGAGCTCCTGCAGACCCAGGTACCACAACCCGCTCAGCCGCTGCCCAGACTCCCCGCACAGGAAATGGCGCACTGGTTCTCACTGATTCTGAGTCACTGCCCTAGCGGCACATAAAAAATCAGACTTTGTAAACAATCACAGGGGTTTTCTTTTTGCTACCAGTTGCGATGAGTCTGCCCGTGCAGGGATTCATGTCCATCTGCCTGTTTATCGCCATATGTGCAAAACCACGGCGGATGTGTCCTTTCCTCAGAATCCGAGAACCTGTGGAAATGCAGCATTCCCTGAGGTTGTCGAAATTGTTAGAAGGAAACTGGGCAGATTCATACCTGTTCTTACTGTGTGTTCCTGTTCCATTCAGGCCCAAGCGTCAGCAGACAAAGCTCACCGGCAACGAGATTGTTTCCGGCCAGCTGTCAAATGGACGGATACGAGGTGCGTGAGGAGCCGAGAAAGCATAGCCCACCCTGTGAGCCCAGGTGCCCGGGCAGTGCTATCACCTGTGTGTGCCCAGCACCCACAACACTGCAAAGTCAGGAGGGGTTTACCGCAAGGTCCTGGCTGTGCAGCTGAGGGGCTGGTGGCAGGTCGCCTGCACAGGGTGGGCTGTCTGCAAAGGCCCAGCTGAGACCACCGTCTGCAGAACAGAGCCCTGCACTGGGGCCTCGGCTGTGTGTAGAAGGCCTGGCAGCTGACCGGCCTGGCCCAGCGGGTCACCTGGGCGATCACCCTTATGGAAAGTCAGATGACAACTTCAGCGACATTACAAATCCCTGTGCCCACACCTAGACTGGAGTCCAGCTGGTCTTGCTGGGGTAGCGGAAATGCCAGCCGGGCCTGGTGCATACAGTTGCAACGAGGTATATATTGAGTATTATTACAATTTTAATACAGTTTTCCTTTTTAAAATGTGTATACATTTTTTTGGCACCCTCTCTATTTAAATCTTGAGGACATCACTTTGCTTTTAATCTTAAGAACTATCACTAATTTATTATTTGAAAGAATACATTTATCAAGAGAATAGTGTTCTATTTTCAAATTGATTTAATTCTGCTCCTCAACCAAAGGCAATCCAATTCTGGGGTTTACAATGTGCCCACAGTTTAGAACTAGTGAATTCTTCCAACATAATGGATGTTTGGGTTCTGGTCTTAAAAAGAAGTAACAGAAAACACAAACAGTGATCACATTTGGGAGCCAGAGAAACTATGTCAGAAAATAGGAATATCTTATGTGTCTGATGCAACACTACCTATTTTCTGTCATTTTCACTGGCTCTGGAAATGAAATCCCGAGATAATAATATTAAAGGAAAAAACGAACAGCAGACATCAGCACTGTTCCTCCTTTAGTCTAGAATCCAGGCTGCATACGTGTCACCTACGTCAACCCTTTAGACCACCTTGTCCAGAAGGAGGCTCTGGGACAGTGCAGGTGGGTCCGCGAGCCTGTGGCGTTACTGATGCCCACAGGCTAATACGATCCCAATACAGCTCCCTCAGAAGTTTTCTCTTAGGCGACACTGTCCCCTGCTTCTGGCTGGACACACACAGACTTTGTCTTGACATAGTTTACTCTAAATAAATTATCACCTTTACCAGTGTCACCACAGGAGCCCACTCAATGACAGGCCCATTGGGGTGCAATCTGCACTCTGCTCTTCTGGTTTCAAACTACTTCAGTTGCTTCATGCTAAGTTAGGCTAAGCCTTGGCCTACCCCTTGCGGGAGCATCTGTTACAGTGATGGTTCTGAGGGGTCTCTCACAGAAGGCGGGCTGACAAGCAGGGCTTCCTCACTGACCCAGCAAGTGACTGGAGCTGGACATGGCCGTTCTCCCGCCAGTCTCCCAGGGCCTGGGAGCCCCATTTCTGTGGCTTCCACTCTTGTCTCAGGGGTCACAACTATACTTACAGACATGAAAACTTGAATGCACATGTACTCCTTCGAGGCAGGACTTCTGGTCATGAAAACCAGTGGTGCTAGAGACGGAGACTGCCTCAAGGAGAATAAACCGTTATCTATCTCCCTGTCCATATGCATGGGGAGGTCCCATAACACCTGCATGGAGGTCCCAAACCTTCCTTTCTCACCTTTGTCTCAGTTCCATCAGGAAGACGTTGGCTAAACAGAATTTTCCAATCCCCAAGGCGCACCCTCTCATAACTAACAAAATAACATGTCTTATAATGAGACCTTCTTTCCCATAAAATCTGCTTCACTGGGAGGTTAAGTTAGGGTTCCACTCTGCATTTTCAACATCCTGCTCCCCCAAAAGATAACCATTATCATTAGGCAAAGTAAACACGTGCCCCATATATCTGTAATAACGCATCACAACGTGTGTTTCCAATAGAGTCAACTCAGAAAGGACAGCAAACAACTGACCTTATGTGGCACGTATTAAATCCGTAAAACAGGGGCAATAGTGCAGACTCACTCTGGGGAAACTTAGGAGACGGCTCTAAGAACTATACGTGCATCGTAAAATACACAGCAGACAGAACGGCCCCTCCTGTCCTCAGCCATTAGATTTAATTCACACCCAGCACTGGATGTCTTTACTCACCTGTTCTCTTCATTCAGTTTCCCATCGGGACCCCAGGTGGTAGTGACTTAGGGATCGTCCACAATGCTGACTTTACGGATGCCTAATAGTCATAAAATGCAGTGTCTCTCATTGGAGGGAAGAAGAGGAGGGGAATGATTTTAATGTGTTGATACGTTTTTGCCAACCATTCTCTCTCCTGTACTACGTACAGCAACGGGCAGGAGAGATTGAGAAGCACCTATGCGGTGATTGATCAGCATGTATAAGGTGACGAAAGAATGAATGCCTGCACTTACTGCAAGAGACACTTTAATTTAGACAGTTGTATCTGTGTGCCGATAATTCTGCTCAGTAATTGAAAACTTTCCATATACCTTTCATGCTTTCTTCTTTCTTTAACAAGACACTCCAAGGCTTGAAACACACGCAAAGGAACAGCGTTCTCTTCATCAGAGCATGTGAGGGAGGAAGTTATCCTCTTGGACAAGTGCTAACAGCAGGGGACAATAAAACACGCAGAACAGGCTACACAAAATAGTCAGAAACTCAGAGAATGGCTGTCGTTCGTGGTCCTGCACTCTCCCTGAGACAGCAGTGATAACTCGGGAAGCAAAGAAAAGCACCACACTTGCTGGCGCGCTGGGCTGCACTTGGCTCGCAGAAAGCGGCGGGCAAATTTTCAGGAACTCTGCAAGCCAGCTGTTAACAGTCATTTCATATATATATATATATATCAACGTACAATTAAGTAAATTCAAGTAAAAATAAAGATAAATGTATGTTTCAAGCTCATTACTTCTGTTTATTTTACGTTGACTCCATTTTACTATGACCTATGAGTATGCTCTTGAGGTGACATTTGTCATACCTGTGTGGTGAAAATACCTTATATAACGTGTGTTCCCAAATCCATGTTCAGTGAGCTCACCTTGGTAGATGAAATCGACCATGGTGGGAATATTTACACAACAGAAATTGGCAAGTGCTACATAAGGGCTTCATTTAGCACTGAAGCTGAGATTTGAGCTACTGAATATAATGTGTACAAAGGTGAGAAATAATTATACAGTAGATTACATGAGCTGGAATGATCATTGGGAAAGGAGTTAGTGAAATGGGATACAACTCTGTGTCAAATTATGCTTGAACTGCAACTACATAGGTTGGCTACAGACACAAGTTCAGTAAAAATCAATGAAAGCATTCTGTGATAATAAATTAAGTAAATGTAACCTAAATAAAGAATAGTTCCTATTTTATTATTACTTGTAATTTGTACTACTTTTACATAAATTGTGTGCATCCTTTATGTAAGTAAAATTTATCAAAAATTTAAAAACATACATAAGTAGTTTTTTGCAGAGCTGGTTGTTAAACATTTACCAGTACATAACTGGTCATTTTTTTAAATTCTTAAATAAAAGAACTACCTTTGGGGGGAGAAAAAGCAAAAGCTATAATCTCAAACGGTAAAAGATTAATTCTCATCCACTAGGTGGCAGTAACAAGAATAGAAAAATCAGGAAAACAAACTGTTATAGAAAGAAAAGGAATATATATAGAAATCACTTCATGTTTTCTTTTTGTTTGATTCATTAAATAATATTAGAAAAGGAAATTATGGCCTTTTTTAAATCCATCTTGTACAGCTAGTTATAAAAAATAACCCAGTTCAGTATATAAGAAGTTTAGAAAATGAACAAGGGCATATAAATTAAGTAAAATGACCCATAAAATAATCAAGTATTAAGTACTATCAATATTTTGGTGAGTATCCTTGTAGGCATTTTGCAAAAACAGGATTATATTATACATACTTCTTTACTTATTTTTTTCCTATAGTATCACAAACTTTTCTATGTCAAGAAATATATGGGACATCCCTTTCAGAGACTGAATCTATTTGATTGTTTGGGTGTACTATGTATGACACACCAATTTCCTGTCTATTAATGGAAGCTTTGCTTGCTCATAACCTTCCCATCTCACAAACAATACTTTGATAAGCAACCATGTGCATGCATGTTGTGTACCTGTAATTCTCTTAGGATAAATTCCAAATTATGGAATTGTCTGGTCAAAAGGTGCACATTTTAAAATTTGATTCAGGTTGCCACATTTTCCATTTCATTGTGCTGGTTTACACACCTCCAGGAATGAGATACACTATTTCACCTAGCTGGGTATCTTGAACGTTTAACCTGTTTCAATTCAATAGGTAAATATTGGATGTAATTGTTTCAGTCCATTCCTATCAGTTCCTTCATTCATTTACACATTTATTCAATGAACACCTGAGTCTACTGTGACCACCCTCCAGGCAGATATCAGCAAACACCCAGATTAGCTCCTTGACCTGAGAAGCTCCTGACAGGTAAGCAGCAAAACGAGATGGGGATGCACTGAGTTGAGAGGCATGGGGTGAAGGCCTCAGGGCAGGGCACAGGACACCCCGTCTGTGCGGAAGGGGCGTTTTCAGCAGGTCACACAGTTATTTGTGAGACAGAACCTGGGGTCACAGACGTACACCTCTCCTCAATGGGGCTTCCTGTTTCCAGCCTTTGCTCAGTTTCTATCCATTTACATTTTCCTTACATTTTCCTTCCTGTCTCAGTATAGACTGACGACACTAGCTCTTTGAGCAGATTATTTCTCCATTACAGAACTAGCCTTTTGCTGTTAAAGGTGCACTACTCCATGGCTTTTCATTCTTACACATCCCAACTGAGCCGTCTTTTCCTGCAGGGTTTCTCAGCTCTGGCATTAAATTTAGAAAGATCTTTCCCAGGCCAAGATAACAATATCTCTTTTTCCTAGTACTTTTGTTAGCTTTACCTTGCATTTTAATCTCTAATCCAACTCAGATTTAGTTTTGTGTGTGGTAATAAAATAGAGTTCAAACTATTTTTGTTCAAAATGGTTAGCAAGATGTACCAACGCTGTTTAGAAAGCACTTTCCCCAACGGATTTGATTATTACATTTGAAAAAGAATGTGGAGTAAAACCCTGTGTTTGGGTTCAGCATTTAAGCTAAAGCCCCAAACTGCGGCAAGAGGTCAGCAGTATCTACAAATACCCTAAAAATAGAGTCATCGCCTGCACAGCCGGGACAATCGGGTACCTCAGCCATGAGCACCTGCAGGAAACCTACAGAGTCACGAGGAGACCTTTTGAAGAGAGTCCCCGGCAGGCCTTGCAAGAAAAGGAGGGATCCACGCCTGAGCCAGCCTTCCCACCGGGGGTTCCAGTCTCTGCTTTCATGATGGAACCGTGAGCTGAGAGGTGACAAGTGGCTGCAGTGGTGTCACCTCAACTTGACAGGCATCGCCCCAGAGACCACAGCCACCAGGGCACAAAGACCCCAGGAGAGGGTTGGAATCACAGCGCCGAGGGCAAGCACTCAGGGCTGAAAGAAACTGCATCGCTGGACAACGCCCCAGGGGCATCTTCAGAGAGCTCCAGCGGCCACACTTGAGGTGAAGGGAACACTCAGACATCACTCATCTCCCCGCCCCAGCCCTGGGAGACCTGACGGTGAGCAGGACGTGGCCAGGCCGGGCCATCCTTCTGCTGCTGCCGAGACAGCCACAGAGGGGGCTGGGCTGGCAGGAGATGGTGCTCTGACCTGCTTACGACCAGGTTTGATGGGTGTGGACGGGACAAGGCGGTGACAGAGAGGCTCGTGCAGAAGGGTCGTGTGATGGGATTCCACAGAGACAGCCCTTACACATGTGTCCTCTAGTCCCTACTGAACGTAACTATTAGCTCAGGGGACTGAAAACTCTGCAAAGTGTACCTCAGCGTTCTCTAATCCCGGCTGCCAAGACCCATTCCCATGTCACGTAATCGCCCCAAGTCATCTAATCACGTCTGACACAAATTAGGTTTGCGTCCATAAAGCTCGGAACTGAATACCAACTCTGCCTTCCTAATGAAAATAATTTCATTATTACCCAAGAATGCCAGGAAGTAAATTAAATTATATTCTCTCACAGTAATCTCCTCTTTCCACCACCTCTACTCCATCCCCCAATTTTTACAGCAAAGCAAGGCAGAGAAAGAAAAACAATTATAGACTCTGTTTTACTATTATTTTTGTGAAACTTTATCCATCCTGATGCTATCATCTGCATACACACACACACACACACACACACACACACCCCTTTGATACACAATAGAATTAGAAGGTTTTAGAGCTGAAAGGGTCCTTGGCTGCCAACTGTCACTGCTGTGAAGCTGGGGTGTGGGAGGGGATCCCACAGAGCACGACACTTGGGGCTCACGTTCCAGTGTAACAGCCCGATAGATGGCTAACAGTGTGCCAGCGACTCCAGGCCAAACACACATCGCACACCTCACACCACCACCCCTTGCTTCCCCATTCACTTCAGCGTTGCATCATCTACCTCTTCTCGCCTCCTCTAATTTTTCTCTTAACTCAGCTGCCTCGGGAAAATTCCACTAGATGGCGCTGCCTCATTGACCAGAACAAAAACTTCCCTTGTTTCCATGGGAATATATTCTGTTTCCTTTGGTTTTGTTTTTAACTTGCTTTTTCTGTAACCAAAACACATTTTAAACGATACCATTTGGGAAAAACAAAAACGTATTCAAAAACATAAGAGAAGAGCCTGAGTTTGCCGGAACAGACCCCCTCCCAACCTAACAGGACAAGCGAGGGTCTAACGCTTCCCCGCAAATGCACGATGCGCCTGGAAAGAAACAGTCAGGAGAACGGACCCAGGGGTCTGGAGCAGGCGCCCGGGAAACACATTCAAGTCCTGGCCTGAGCTCACCTTGACCCCACCTAGAGCTGAGCAACGGGACACTTCACCTTGTCACCATAAACCTGTGGTTTCTCGTTGGAAACTATAAGGAGTAATAGGCCTGAGTCCCCAGCCGGGAAGGGTCCTGTACGGAGCACGTCACTCAGAGTCTGTGGAAGCGCTATGGTGGACACATTGGCTGTGGTTCCAACAAGGTTATCTTGGCTAAGAGAAAACGCACGATTCGGGGAATTAGTAAACAGTATTTAAAATGTTTAAATTAGTGCTTACTATGTGTCATGCAGTATTCCAAATGCTTGAAAACATTGATTCACTTAATATTTTAATTTCGTACTGTGAGGTAGATACTATTCTCATTCTCATTTACAGCTGAGGAAAAGTACCAAGAGATGGAATGACTCCCCAAAGGCCACCCAGCTATTCAGTGGCAGAGCTCATCTCTTCCGGCCCCCTCATTTCTGTAAGGCCCAATGACAGCCTGTGACGTGAAGCCCCTGGGGCCTGAGGACTCAGGACCAGGACTGACTGTCACTGCTTCAAACCGGGAATCAAGCCAACGAGACCCAGAGATGCCCAGAGTGGAGAACTGTGAGCCTACAGAGCAAGGCTTGGTATGGTCACAGCGGCTCCGTCACAGAGCCCGCCATGGGGAAGGTAACGACTGAAGGGCAGGCGGCACAGCACCTGTCATAGTCCGCCCACCCCTCAAACCTGCGCAGGTACCTGTACGCTCCTCAGAACAAGTTCACATCTGTCTGTTGGGAAAGGGGAGGGTGCTGCCCTGAACTTCATCAGCAGAGCGCTTTGCAGCAGGACCACGGAGAGCGCACACTGTTTCCATTTGAATCCTCCCCCATTTGGTAATTCCAAGATTTGGGGAAGGTTACTGACCCCACATTTTCACTTCCAAAAGCGGTAAGTCCTGAGCAAAGAAAACATTTAAGATGCAACCTGGATCGAGTCACTTCTCATCTAGAAAGAAACCCTTCCATGACATCCAGTCTCCTGTTGCACTAGGAGTAAACAAAGCGAAAGACCTCACAAGACACCTTACGTTCTAGAAACCGCACTGTACCCTTTACACATGCGCGTGCACGCACACACACACACACACAGGCACACTCATGCACATGCATGTACACTCACACATGCACACACACCTATGCATGCATGCACGTGCACTCACACATGTGTACACTCACACATGCACACACACCTATGCATGCATGCAGTGCACTCACACATGTGTACACTCACACATGCACACACCTATGCATGCATGCAGTGCACTCACACGTGTACACTCACACATGCACACACACACCTATGCATGCATGCACGTGCACTCACACGTGTGTACACTCACACATGCACACACACCTATGCATGCATGCATTAGCACTCACACGTGTGTACACTCACACATGCACACACACCTATGCATGCATGCACGTGCACTCACACGTGTGTACACTCACACATGCGCACACACCTATGCATGCATGCACGTGCACTCACACGTGGACACTCACACCCACGCATGCACAGTTCATACTTAAGCACACACACACATTCACACACTCACTGATTTTTACATTTCCTGACATAGGAAGAAATAGAAGACTATCAAGAGTAACATGAACTTGACTCCTTTGATTAAATAAAGGAAAATTGTATGAGCGATTTTATAAAAGTTTTTTAACACACCATTTCCCTTAAGCGCTACATTAGGAAACTTTTGTCTAGTATGAAACTGCTTTGAAAACAAATTAAAAGAGATTTTTGAAGGGTGAGATTATATGTAGCAATCTGGGAAATGTTTTCAAGAAGTTTTCTTCCTCATTGGCCTTAAGGCATTCAACTAACTCTGATTACAAGCAACTTAAACTTTGGACTAACACTAAACCTTGCATCCTTTGCAGGCCAAAGCCAGAGCTGCGGACAGGAGATTGAGGCCATCTTGCTTAAGATTGCTCAACATCTCTGCCAATATTTTCTCTTACTTAATCTCATTGGGCTAGAGGCTGACCTGTGCACTTAAACAACAAATTAACATTCACTGACAGAAAACTGGTTCTTAACAGTAGGAACAGTGTGATATTATGTAGTCTTTTTAAAGACAAATTAAACCAAGTCTCCGGTACCCATGTTACCTTAAGGAGCAATTCCCAATTTTTCAGAGTCACTACTAGCTTTCATTGTTTGACTTCATAACAACTCCCAAATATAAAGGAAAATCACTTCTGTGTGTAAGGAAGTGAGAGTTCCCATGGAGACCATGCTAGACACCGCAGTTGGGGATGTAACCCATGTGGGATGCCCGCAGGCCATCCCACAGGGGACGGTCATGGGACTCTAACCAAGGCATCAAGGCCAACCTGCCCTTCCTTGAAGAGGAGTGGAGCCTTTATGGAACTTAGGAAGGAAGGTGAAGTCTTTGAACTGCACTAAAATAAGTAATTTGCAAGCGATCGTGTCCCTAACTGACAACAAACGCGTGGCTTCCTGAGTCCCTGCGACTTCTGCCTGAGCCCTGATAGGTGGTATCTGAGAGGACCAGTTCTGCAGGGCGCCGGGCTCCCCATTCCCACCACGGAGGGTCCTGTCCGCAGGGCCCACCGACCAGCCACTTTTCTAGAGCTGCTCCCTGTCACCTGTACCCACACGCGCGGTTCCTAATGGGTTTAAGAGCTCTTATCGCCACTGAGAGCAAAGGAAGAAAGATCTCCTGCAAAGCATCAAGCCTCCCGCCTGTCCCCAACCCTCGGTGTCCCAGCCACAGTGCGCTCTGACCAACTCCTGGCAGTCACTCAGTTCCACTCACTTTAGTTTCCCCCTTAGACAGTTACATCCATAAAGGTCAGGCAGCCCCGCCTGTTGTCCCTGTGTGTTGTCTTATGATGCGGGGCCTTATTCTGCCTCTTTTCCCCACTTATAGTCCAGCACTGCCTCCCCTTTACCCCTTCCTTAGCCCCTGCCTGCAAGCCCCAGGTAGCTGGCCGGACAACATGTGAAGAATCAGCAGGAGACCAAGAGATGGCCCATAGAAGATGGTCCTGCTCCAACCCCCAAGCTCCACCCTCACCTCCCGCACCACCTGCATCACCAGCCGCCTCATGGTGTTGGATGGAGACACCTCAGGGCGCAGCCTGTCACTCTTCCAGTGGGAACCAGAGTTCCCACGACACCAGCACACGGCACCACCCACCTGCCGACTGCACCATCAGCTTCGTGTCATTACAGAGATGGAAGGCCAAGTCCACAGTGTGGACTGAGGGTGGGGACACCGCAGCACACAAGACAACCAGCCCTGCAATCCAGAGCCCAGCTGTCAAAGCTTTGCCAGAGACCAGTCATTTGAGGTTAAGAAATGGACGACTTCTCAGGGCCCATAAGCTTAGCCAACCACCAGTGGCTGTGTGGGCCAGACAGATACCAAAACAAGGGTCAGAGCTGGGCAGCCGTGGTCGCAGTGACAGAGTGAACCCCAAACCACTCAGAGCTTCCCCACAGAGTTCTCATCTCCCCGCTGTGTCACAGACCTGACAGCATGCCCTCATTGGAACGCACATACGTCTAAGGAGCAAAGAGTATGCCAGCCACCTGCAAACTGAGAGCTGTGCAGAGTGCAAATCAGCCCTAAAAACAGAGTCAACTGACCAAAGGGGCCAATAGCTTCGGACAGGTAAGCAAATCAGCTACTTACAGACGTAATCAGCTACTTACACACAGTTGCCCTCTTCTGCCCTGAATTCAGGAAAAAAAACCTGTGACTGGGAGCTTAAACAATAGAAAGTTACCTTCTCACGATGCGAGGCTGGAAGTCCAAGATCAAGGCGAGGGCCAGCTGGCACCTCCTGAGGCCTGTGTCCTTGGTTTATCAGTGGCCGTGTTCTCCCCAGGCCCTCACATGGTCGTCCCTGTGTGTATGATTGTGTCCTCATCTCTTCCTATAGGGACCCATCAGATTGGATTAGGGACCACCCCAGTGACTTCATTTTAATTACAGTGGTATCTCAGTTTTCGAACGTCTCCGTTGACGAACACTTTGGTTTATGAACGCTGTAAACCCGGAAGTAAATGCTTCGGTTTTCGAACACGACTCAGAAGTTGAACATGTCACACGGCTTCTGCTGAGTGCAAGATCCTGAGGCCTAGCTGTCGGCTGTTTTCCAACGTTTCAGAACTTGTGGATTATGTTCGAAAACCGAGGTCCCACTGTACTCCTAAAAGACTCCATCTCCAAATCCAGTCACGTTCTGAGGTCCTAGAGGTTAGGATTTCAACATCTGAAGTTGGAGGGGACACAATTCGGCCCATCTAACAATTACTAGTACCAAAAAAATTCTACCTTAGATGTTTTAAGAAAAATGTATATTTTTATGCTTGACCATGGAAATATCTCAGTGCCATTTGTGTTTGCTATCATAAGTGCTAATGACATTAGAATACATTCTTTTCCTATTTAAAACACTTCCTAATTGTATCAGCTTAGGACAGTAACAAGCATTTCCTCTGTCAATTGTAATGACTTCAAAACTAGTTAAAAATAAAAGTAACTGTTTTGGTCTAAAGTCCAATGTATTATTGTTTTCTCTTATTATTCTCACTATTTAAAAATGCAATTATAATCATTATGTTAAAACATAATAAATGTGCTGCCACAGACGATTCTACCATTTGGCTTTTTTTCCCGATTTTTTTTCTGATATTTCCAAAAGTGTGCACATCAATTTCTTTTCTGACTTTTTTAAATCAAAATTAACCTACAAGACTACTGGGAAATCAGAGGACCCTTGTCAGCTTTACAGGCTAACAGCACAGCAGTGCATCCTTGGTTAGTACGGAGAATCTGGAGTCAGCCCCGGAAGCCCTGATTGTCTGGCTGGCAGGGGAGCGTTCACTGGTCTGGAAAACAAGAGGATACGGGAATTGTCTCGAGCAAAGTCACATCTCCACACAACAGGTCGAAGAAAGAAGGAGGCTTTATACAACGCAGTGACACACTTGCCTGCTGCCATGGTAGCAAGGGACAACTGTCCTGTGAATGCAGTGGGGTCATGGCCACAGCTCAGCAAGACACGTAAGAATGAAAAGGATGGAATCGATACTGCAGGATGGTTGATTTTCGTCAACAAGTCCGCCTGCACAGATTTTCAGGACAAGCCAGGGTAGGTGATTGTACAAGCGCTCCCTGTGTGCTTTCCGAGAAGGAATGACCGGTGGATGGTCTCAGCCTCTGGAAGAAGCCGTGATGGGCAGAGAGGACAGGGGCAGGTGGTGACACATGGGCACACTGCCACCACTTGAAAGGACAGAGGTGCAGAAACATCCCAGCTGGGAAATCCATTCCACAGGCAGCTAAGTCACCGCGAAAGCATTGTTTCAAAAGGTGAAATCCTAACTATCATTCACATATAAGATGGCCCACTTCAAAGATTTTACATAGATAATTAATGAGACGGTCAGCAAGTGTTAAAAGTGGTTCAGAGGACAACGACACAAGCTAAATGCTGAAACGATTCTGCTAACGTGCGAAACTGGTTCATCTCCTTTGTGGCAACAAAGTACTATGTTTGGGATTACCTTTCCTACAGGACAGAAACTAACTGCATTCACACTGGACAAAATTTGTTAGCGTTTCCATGGGCAAGAATCATTTGCATTACGATCAGTTTTCTACAGATTAACTCCTACCCCTACAAAGCTGTGCAATAGCCTAGAAGGAGAATTAAGCACGCACACACTCTAAAATGAGGTAATTCCGAGGATCTGCTAGACAGCACCCAGCCCCCGCTGAACGGACACCATTAATCTCTCTGCCACGCCAGGCTTTGACAGTGACGTAACTGAGTCAGTCAGTGGCTGTTCCTGGCCCTTGCATCCTGGCTCAGGAGACCCTCAGACAATGGACACCACAAGTGTTCTTTTCACGATCACTGGACACGTCCTCCCTTTGCTGACCAGGGTTCCATCCAACTTGCTCCCATCCATGGGACAATGGACTGGTGACCTGAGCAGCCCAGGAAAGGACTTTGTTCGACGCTCCCTAACTTTAATTAAATTGCTTATTATACTCTGTGCCAGTTACCTCTTCTGAATAATCTCTCAAAGGTCTTCCACGTCATTTCACTCAAGTGTTTAGAGTATACGCCACCGTTTGATGATATTATTAGTTCTTCTGAGGTACTTTCCGTCATCACCATCGGACCCTGGGGGACGGTGCCAGGCTCACACTGGCAGGGCTCTGCAGCTTTAAGCATTATTTTCTTCCAACCATGTCAAGTTTTCTTTGAGGACGGACTTCACACAGTAGACAGATAGGTCTTTTTTAATTAATGATAGAATAAAAGTATACGTATTTCTAAAAATGTCACACGAGTCACCACAGCAGATGGGTGGGTGTTATTCTTCTAAGACAGTGACGACTATTGGAGACGTCAGCTCAACACTGGCCCCAGTTTCAGGGTAATGAGGGTCATTTTGCACTGTTTGTTCCGTTCTTCCCCATACATTTCAGGAAAAAACCAGCTTTTATCATAAGCTATTGATAATGATATTTTCACCACGGTAAGTTGCAGTAACACTTGGAATCAGTAAGCTTTAAAAAAAAGAAGTTTCTAATTGTAAAATATAATAAATGTTCCCTGTAGGAAAAAATTGTAATTAAAGAAAGAAATGAATAAAAATGAGAAGTATCCAGATCAAACCACCACTGACTTCTCTGTATTTCTGTTGCATGTTTCTGTGCATGTGGACAATATAGCTGAGAGCACGGTGAACACATTTTTAGTCCACATTTTGATATTAATAAAAAATGAGCTTCTTCACATCATTAAAATTTCTTTTAAAAACTACTTTTAAATGGCTGCATAATATGCCATGTCATGGATGCACTAGATTTATTTAGCAATTGTCTTAGTACTAAATACCTTGACTGTGGGCTGTTGGGGGCCATTTCATGGTGGGAAGTCAGCTTGACGCTCGCCCCGCCCAACAACCAGAATCCAATGAGTTGTCCAAGACCAAGTGTGTCCCGGGGACAAGCGACTCACAGTTTCTGGAGATGTTTCAAGAAATTCAAAAAGCACTTAGCTTTAAACTATCAGTATACGTTCAACTTTTTATTTAATTTCAAAAGCATTTTTATAGATCACCCTTTCAATTTTTACCCCAAGACTTACAGACATATCTTTTGAGTCATTAAAAACAGAGGTGTCGCTGATGTATTTCACAACTAGAAGAACCATTCTTTTTAAATCTGTGCTGAATTTCAGAAATCATTTCCTTTTGGTCTGAATCAAATTCCAAGAACTTGGGCGTTTCACTACTTTGCTTCCAAATTATTCCTCCTCTCACTTCCAGTATCGAAGCAACACGGCGAAAGTGCCTGGCATGTCTTACAACCTTACACAAGAGACTGCTTCGTGTTAATATCTTTGGTTTCCATTTTGTTCAAATATCAGCAATTGGCCGTTTGGGGTATTTAAAGTGAACATTCTAATTTTAGAGCAGTCACGAGCTTTTTTTGTTTAGAGTCTAATTCACATTTGTAAAAACAGCCTTTTTCCTTTTCGCAAATGTCCAGTTCAGCACGTTGTTCTCCCCAAGTGTATGTGTTAGAGGAGCCTGCTAGCTGTTCGGGTTTTATCAGCTAGATGCTCACTGACAACAAGATAACAACAATTAGCTTCATCAGCCTCATTCCCGAAAGAATTCCAGTTTCTGTTTCACTGGGCAGCTTCAGGGCCCACGACACAAGCACTGTGCCGGCAGGGAGCAGCAGCACTTACAGGCGTTTCTCCTAACTCCTCAGTGTCACTCCGCACAGCATCCACTGAAGATGCTGAATATAAATGAATCTGATTTCCCTGATAACCAGTTTGGTCCTGTGTTACGTGGGACTGGCTCAACCCCCATGTTATCACATGACAGGATGCAAAAATGCTAAAATGTAGTAACTGTTCACTAAGGGTCCTGATTAATGCAACTGCACCTCATTCTGGAAGTACGTGTCCTGTGACATTTAAATCTGTGCTTCTTAACAATAAATTCAAGTATTACTTTCTTTGGGGCTAGAAAAACAATCTGAGTGTTATGTAATATTTTCTTCTTTTTTTCTTTTTCTTTCTTTCTTTCTTTTTTTTTTTTTTTTTTTTTTTTTTTGGAGTGTTAAAAACGTCTTATCCTTTGTAATACCAGAAAAAGGCAACAACATCAAATAAGCTCTCTGCTCCTCTGCTGCTGCTTCTGGGGTTCCACTGGGCTGGGGGCCGTGAAAATGAGTGTCAGCCATTTGTAATTACAGTTGTTTTTCAGGCTTTGACCAAACTTAACCAAAATGCCACACCGATAACGAACTGTCTGAGGTGAAGAAGTCAGCCATCACACGTTAAGACCTTCTTTTTGGTCCAAGTAAGCGCTTCAGGAAACTTTTGCTGAAAGTCAGTCACCCGCCCACCGCGACCCCATCCCTCAGGCTTGGCCATCTTTGCTACTATTTCCAGTATTCCCACGCAAAACTACAGGCTTTCATAAGCACTTCAGTGTTGGCAGGTAGTAGGAAATGTGTATTTACATATTGGTCTCTGCCCCCCGCCCAACACAGGTCCTCAGCTCCATGTAGTTTCCTGGGTGACAGCAGTGTTTCTCTCCTAATGAGGCTCCTGGGTGGGGCTGCCGCCAGAGAGACCAAAGGCCTAGAAGCTTGGGACTCCAGCCCTGCCCCCATTCTCCAGAGGGGAGATGTGTGAAGTCACTAGAAAAGGAGCCACGTCTTAAGTTATATCCCTGAGCATGGTGCCTTATGTGTACCATCTTTTAAAATAACCAGCAAATGAGACTCTAGTCATTAAACAGTCTGCTTCCGGGGGGGGGAAAAACGCTGCTGGAGGAAAGCTGTCAGCCCTGTTGGTGAGGTGTGCCTAATCCCCCCACCGCAATGATGGTAAAAACGATGCCTTAGCGAGGAAATAATCTTTTATCAAATTGATTCTGCTCACTGATGAAATGAGTACCAAACAACCACATCGCTCTGCAGGTGTAAACGTGGAAGTGAGGCGGTGGCCACTTCACACTCCAGGCACGCGCTGGAAAATGCTGAGCAGTGTGCACGCTGAGGGGCACGGGCAGGCGTCAGCCTTAAAACATGACGCACCTCCCCCTGCCAAGGTTACCCCTGCCAAGCTAACCACTGCTGAGTAATCGCACAAGAGTTTTCCCCATTAGAGTTGAGGAGCTGTGATCCAATTATTTAATCCCCTCAATTTTGCTTCCCTCTCCCCGGTGCCCCCCAGGATCTGCATTACTTTCTTCAGGCTCCGTGATCACATTTTATTGTTGCTACAATCTACTGCACCATCTTAACCGGAAGTGCCCCCATCGTGTGCAGTGTGGCCCAGCCTGGGCTCCCAGGCCCCAGCTCGCCTGCTTCAGTCTGTGTCAAGGCTCAGCCAGGCAGCCCCTCCCAGCCAGGTGGAGACGGCCCATGCAATCACTGCCAGTCAGAACGGTGCCCGGGCAGCAGTGGACTCCCAGGGACAGAGTCGGAGGGGAAGACGCAGCCAGTACAGTCCAAGTGATGCGAGCACCCACAGGCCAGGCTCTGCCCCCAGCCCTGCTGGCCAGATGGCCCTCCTCACACAGCTGCGGCCTGGGGCCACAGGTGTGTAACACACTTAGCAATGGTTTTTCCGGAGTGTTTTGGCCAAAACTAGTGTCTATGTATTACCACCAAACTTAGCAACACTTTGGGGCAAAGTGGACACTAATCTGCATATTTTATTACAGAGAAAATATATCTTCAAATAACAGTACATCTGTCTTAAGAACTTTACGCTTTGATGAAATTTACTATAGTTGCGACCACCTAAACTTGAGATAGTCAAACAAAGTTCTGTGAGCGTCAGTGCTGCCGGCTCAGAGCCTGACCCGAGGCAAGGGGTGCTCAGGGCAGCGGCCCAGGTGTGCACTGTTCACCCCACATTTTATTTCTCCAAGTGGTTTTGCAGCTAAAGAACATTTAAAAGTTCCTGAAAGTCTTATAAAGAGCTCTTTACCCTCCAGTAAACACTCTTAAAAATCAAAATGCAAACTAGAAATTCAGAGATTCTATTAAAAGGGCATTTCCGGATTCTTGTAATTCAAAGTGACCACACTGGCGTCCTTTGTCTTGTGGCCTGTTCACTACTGTCAGCCAGCAGGCCTGCCCTCGGGGCGCTCCCACACTGAGGGTTGGGCCAGCCTCGTGACATTGAGAGTGGACAGCGTGCTGTGAAGTCATGGCAAAAGAACATCGGATTTAAAAAGTCATCTTTTCTCCGAGGCCAAACAGTGTTCTTAAATTCTGCCACCAAAGCCCTGGCATTAGGGGACACACTCCAAAACCAAGGACCCCAGAAAACAGTATCTTTCTCATCCTCTCCTTCAAAGCAGGATATGTCTGATGTCTGACTTTTATAAAGAAACACTCACACACACGATACCATTACAAACACACAAAACAGGTGTCCACGCAAACTTGGGAAAGTCCACATTTAAGTGGATGTCCTCCGATGTGGTCGATTTTAACTCCGTTATTCACTGGGTGTCTGTAGGTCCCCCTGCCAGCTGGGGCTTGTCATGATGGTCGCAACGGCTGACTGAGGGTCATCAAGCAGGAAGCAAAATGCAGGATGATGCCCTCCCGTTGGGCACAAACACCCTCGAAGCGTTCCCCTTCCTCAAAGCCCCCAGGCCTGTGGCCACACCCGCTTCCTGGAGAACACGGAGTCACTGCTGACAGTCCCGTCTCCCTGAGCCCACAGTCTGTGACTGAAGCACCCCAGCGTGGCCTGGCGATGCTGGGTGTCCCCCACCCCTCCGGGCACTGCCCAGCCCCCTCCCAGAAGTCAGACCCCCAGCCTCTCTCGAGCACATCTAAACGAGCCCCAGGCTCTGTCACCCCAACAACCCTGTCCACACAGGTTCCGACAAAACGTTCAAGGAGCCATCTTTCTTGCGACCTGCCTCTCCTCCCTATGCATGCCTCAGCCCACTGCCTGCCCTCGCGGCGCCCTCCTTCTTGCTCAAGCCCTGGAAATAGTCCTCTGGGCCTTGTCACACTGCAGACTCTACCAAAGCAGGCTCCTTCTCTGTCACCGGCTCCGTCACCACGTGTCAGACGATGGTTCCCAAAAGGCACTGCACACTCTTCCCCTGAGTGTCCAGGATGCAGCGATCCGACTGCCAACATGGTCACACGTGGACGGGTCCCGGGACTGTCCAGTGAGGTTCACAGCATGCAACACGCTGACACAGCAGACAGCACGGGCCTGCCCCTCCTGAGAGCAGCCAGGTGCAGGTGCTCTCTCATTATCAGCGTAAATACAAGTGTCTGACTCGCGTGTCATCACGCACGAGAACAGCCACAAAGCACACAGAGTGATGCTAAATCAACGGCCAGCATCTGAACAGCATCAACCTTGTAGTGTAAAACTATTTCCCCAACTTTTTTCCAAACTTCTCTTCAGATGAAACCTTTACCCTGGCACCTGCCCTCAGGGGTGTAAGGAGCGTGAGGAAATTCTAGGTGAAATTGGAAGGTTTTAACCTTGTAATCTTATCCACAAGCTTGTCCTTCCGTGTCCTCAGGCAGCTCTGCTCATGGGAACAACCTGTTTGCCCGCTACAACGGGACAACGCGCAGTTCACTGCATCGGAGCACCACCCGACTTCTGCGTAATGACCACACAGCTCACCTACACAGCACAGTGCAGTGTCTCCCCAGCAACCAGACGTGCCAGCCTCTACAGTGTTTTAAGGTTTTTTCTACAAAAGATTCCTCTAGACAAGATTCATGGCTTTTTAAAAAAATCAGATTTCCACAAGCCATATGTGAGAGACACATAGCTAAGTGCAAGAACTTTTATGTTCTATTTCTTTAAGTCGAATATTTCCTTCTCCGTTCCTCCCCTTCACTTAAAAGTGGTTTCATATAAATAGAATCCAGAGAATTCCCCACACTGATACAATCTGATTATCCAGAACCAAATCGCCTTACTGACAAGCTTATGGTAATCGATTTTATAAGTAATCCTGAAAATAATGTTTTGGTCACAGAAAACCAGCCCTAACCTTCAGAGAAAATAGACGGCCACATGCAGCAGCTGCGGTGTTTGCTGGGTGGCACACAGCTCCATCCCCACCTCCCGCTTCCCACCAGTGCTGACAAGACGGGCAGCTGATCTTTCCATCCCAAGAACTAATACTGATAATAACTTCCTAGACTGCAGAAGTGAAAGTTCCATCAGACGTTACACTGCTCATAATTGTTCTTAAAGCTACAACATCTTCAAGTCTGTTTACACATAAAAAACTGTTTTTACAAAAATAGTACTTAGTTACATTCCAATTGCTGTGTCTTTTTTATAGGATCCCTTTTACAGTAATATTAAAACACCAAAAGTACCTTTTGTAACATGGTTGTCATTTGAAATATCAGTTCTTCATGTCCCAGTTCAGCTACTTACCTAAAAGAAGAAAAAAGGAGACGTAAGTTTGAGAACATTTCAGCAGATCATTAAGAGTTTTCACATTTCTACTAAGAACAGGTTTTCAGGAGGCACTGATAAATTACTTAAAACTGTCGCTATTATAAATGCAACAGAGTAAAACAAAACATACTTTTAAACATTTCAAGAGCTCAGAAAAAAGTAGGCAAAATAGAGTAGGTGAAAAGATAGAAAAATAATATATGAGTGACAGATATCAGAAATTATGAAAACGCCCATCTAATTGTAAAGAACTTTAAGCAACATTAGATTTGAGATGGTAAAGGCGACTGCAAACAAGACAAAGGCCAACATCCGTAGTTGAGAAGTGTTTTTATTGGCTGAAGCTCAGTGTGCCAGACGACGTGTAGCCAACACACTTTCATGTCCTACATGAGAGTTTGCATAATCTGTATCAAAACTCTTAGTGTTAAAACCTTATGAAAACAGTAAAAGAATTTTAGGGAGAACAAAGTTCTCTCTATTTCACTATCTAAACTCAACACCTTTTATTTATTCTATAAATGTGAGTATGTGCTCATTTAAAAAGGTAAGTATAAACCTAGCCTGAGCATGATATACACTCCTTTAAACTTAACACATATAACACTATATATGCAAAGTATATTCCCTTTTTACTCATTTTATATAATTATTTTCCCACTTACTGCCTAGTGTTCGTGCCCTTTTAATGTCTGCAAATCTGTGCACTGAGCCGTTGTTTCGTAATTTATGCAGCCATTATCTTTTTCACGCTATTCAAGTCGCTGTCAAAGTTCTATAAACAGAACTCTAAGCACCTGTATGCATACAGGCCTCTCTTTTATCTGCTCTCAGTTCCACTCATCTTAGTCCTAGTCCTGCTGATTCACACGCGTCCCCTCGCTGGAGGCAAACATCCTCCCTCATTGCTCTTTTTCTTTTCCAGATCATCCTTTTCTATTCACATCTGTCTTTTCCAATTGACGCTCAGTAGCAATTTGCAGAGTTCAACTCATTCAAGTCCCAGGAGACTTATTAGGATGGCATTCAGTCTATAAATAGACTTGATAAGAAGTGACACCCCAACAATTGTTTACCAGGTCATCCATCTCTCACTCAAGTCTCCCTTTTCATCTCCCAAAAAGCACTCCTGTTTTCTGTGCATTTGCACACACGCAGCTTGCTAAGCTCATGCTCAAGTAGCAAATACATTTTATTGTCAACAGGCCCTTCTTTCTCATTCTCGTTTCTCTCTGACGTCCATCAACACCATTAATTCCTGCACTTTCACGTTGTTTATTCTCTTCTGAGAGTTTATGGGCCCTTTAAAGTCGTGGGTACACAATGTCTGAAGCGCTCAGGAGACGCACAGCTCTTCCCGAGGACCCCACTGTCCTCGTCACTGACAACGCAGACTGACATGACATGAGGGACGCCCAGGTGGACTGTCCGGGCCTTCCACGGAACGGCCGGCCCTGGTCGACTGGGGGACAGGAGCCGGTGAACATCGACCTCAATCGTATTCCTGCAACTTTGGAGAAAACTCACTACAGTTACACCTTTGGTTTTCTCCGCAAAGCTGTTCATTTGTGTCTGTGCCTCGTGGGAAGCAAGTCAAAGGGTGTGACTTCAGTTTCACGGGAAGAGCCAGCGTCAAGGCCAGAGTCTGCGCCCTCAACTCCGGACAGGGCACCCATGCTCAGGCAAGCCCATGCGAGGCGCAGGGGTGTGAGGAGGACACCGGCATGGATTCGGCACCAGGACCGACAGGTATTACCGTGGACGGACGGGGACTGTGCATGTATGTGTGGGCCGCGCTGCAAGCACTTCCGCACGTTTGCTCACTCAGTGTCACTGCACCGTGTGGAACGTTTCGCACACGGAGCCCTGAGGACGGGCTGTGAACACGCTCACAGGGACCGTCCGAGCGGGTCCGGGACTCCAGCCTCCACCCTTAGATGTCCTCGGTGATCTCTCTATGAGGACATCCTGCCTCCCATTTTCACTCCATCCCTGCTAATTCCAGCTTTCCAGAGTATTCTAAAGATTTCCTTTCGATTTGAAATGTCTGCAGAGTCTTAAATTGACTTTAAAACCCAGGGAACAATGTCTGTAACCCTGACACTGTCATCAAAAGCCATGTGTCCTCTCTCTGACCCACACTTGCTTTTCCAGCATGAAGTGTCATGACTTCCCTTTGTCGCATCCGACATCTAGACCAAACGCTCTGCTTGTCCCCTAGCTCCATGTCTTATGTCAACATAGCTCATTTTTAAACATTTCCTTACAAAAGAAATGCCTGCCCGTGCTGGTCATGTTCTGGGCGCCCCTGGCCTCCCATCTGGTCAGGTCCCTTCCCTACCCCCCTCTTGTCCTGTGAGGCCGACCTCCACAGACTGTCACGCAAGCTTTCTGACCCGCTGGCTACCACCGGGGTGTGTCTTGCAGGACACCCAGCAAGACCCTGCAGCGGGACAGAATGGGATCACAGTGACACCGCATGTCCCCTCCCTGCTAGGCCATCGCAGTGCCGATTCCCTCTGCAGCCCCCGCCGTGTGGCCGCTCGTCTGCATGCCAGTGGCGCAGTGTCCGCCAGCTGGGTCCCTGGGTTAGCTGAAGGCTGGTGGCTGCCCGCGTTGCCTCACCTGGGACGCCCCGTGACCTGACTCACATCCCCTTCCACAGCCTCTGTAAAGTCTCTTCACGGGTCCTGGCTAAGCATCCCTGCGCCCCTTCTCATTACAAGAAAAGGGAAGCGTATAAAGTGGAGAAAAATAGTCTACGTATAAAGCACATGAAGCAGAAAGGGAACCCAGGTCTAACAGGAAACACTCCTTGCAGAATCGCTATACATACACACTCATAGCTATTGCTCTAAAAATTATGTCACATTGATTTGGAACTTGTTTTTCTGTCCTCACGGACTCTGGCCGTGCCAATATACACTCACCGTTTCAAATATTTCTTAGCCTTCCAGAAAATATGCAGATAACATATATATGTATTTACTTAAAGAAAAAACATTTTTTTTCTATCACACAATAGCCACAATATCCAATGCGTTTAAATATTTCTTGGTTAATTTTAATTTACATCTTCAAAGGTTACAGTCCTAATTCTCATATGAAAGAAACTGGAGGGACGCCGTTTGCTTTCAGAGTCAGCCTGAAATCCGCACAAAGCACTGGCTGAACTCGCTGACCAGGGAAGGTGAGGCTGGTCAGGCATCTCCCATCTGGCAGCTACAGAGCAATGAAAAAACCACAGGGTGAGAGACGTCCCGGGCCCAGCCTCTCCCCTTCCTGTCACAACTGCCGCTCACTAAACGTGCGACACGTCAGAAGCTCCACGGGCCGCCCGCACACGTTACCTATCGGCTCTCCGTGACACGAAGATCGGAACGCTTCTGTCCCTTAGACGCTGCAACTAACCATCGTGATTAACTTGTCCTAAGTTCCAGAACCAGGGTTTACCCCCTTCAAAGTCTTTTTCTTTCTATTCTGCAACAGAAAGCGCTTTTGAATCAAACACAGCTGACACACACTACTGTACCAGCTTCAGGTGTACAGCAGGGATTTGAACAAAGTCTTCATTTCACCATATCTCACCGCCTCCTTTAAGACTTAGGTTATTTATATTTTACTCGACATCAGGAGATTAGACAACTTTTTCTTGCCGGAGTCCTGTTACATTATATCAAGTTTTACTAAACTGCTCATCAGATCATGTCACAATATGTCACAGCACACGTGACCTGATCAGTGGTAGCATTCCGCATTAAAATATTGCAATGTTTCCATCTTCTTTTCTTACTCTTCATGGTGTGCTGCTCACATCTATGTAAACTTCATATGAACAGGGATTCAGACACTTGCACCAGAACCAGTACTTCAGGTCCCTCTAGAACTGGGTATGGAGCCACAGCTCAGCTGCTTGGCATCGTGCTTTCGTGAAGAAAACAGTTTACTTTGTGCGATGAACAACCTTATGGAGCCTCAGCCCCGCCTATAAAGTGCAGGCTTTCAGCATCCACGTGAAGTGTCCCGGAAAGCCCCACCCACACTGAGAGAAGAGCACCGCCTCCAGGTGTCAAAAGGACAAAACAGTGAGAGTCCCAGGCCACTGGGCAGCGCCTTGCAGAATGTCACCATGCGTGCGGTACCAGTGAGCGCACCGCGGCACCTGACTCCTGCGATGGAGACGGGGCAGACGGAAGAAGGAGCGAGGACAGAGACAGAGGAGAGGCACTAAAGAGAGAACAGACGGAGCGGTGCCCGGAAGGCTTCTGCCCTGGGGCCAGAGACCTTGTTGCGCTAGAATGGACACCTGAACAGCCACTCACTGTCTGATCTCTAAACAACGGCTGCTTCCTCAATGACCAGGCAGCAGAGCAGCTCAGGGATGGGGGCATGGGCGTGGCTGTAGGAGGAATGACGGTGAGGTCAGCAGTGGCAGGTGCCCCAGAGAGGGAGCGGAAGGCGCACAGGGCCCCGGCTGTCCTTCCGCATAAGGCGCGAGGCTGCACTGGGCTATGAGCTGAGTGTGCTCACACTGGGGGGACAGGGCTGTGCCCCCAAAACAGCAGCTGCACTACAAGTGCGGCTGACAGTGGAGGAGCTGCCCTGAGGCAGGCCATGGCCGTGGCTCCCAGGCTGGGCACAGAGGGAAGAAGCCCCTGGGGAGGGGTCGGGCTGGTGACAGGGAAACGACAGTGACGAAGCAGGCGCTACAAGCCTGCTATGTCCAGGGTTCGTCCAAAGCAGCCCCGTAGCAGCAGCCAGACCCTTCCCCTCAGCGTGTGCAAGGTCCCGAGCGAGCACCCCGGCTAAGTAAAGGCTCCCACTGGCAGCTGTCCGCAGGGACCAGGTGGCCACGAGCTGCGGGGCTGTGTGCTGTGCTCCTCGGTCCTGCTTCCGACCCTCTCTGTTCTGTTCTGGCGACGGTGGTCTGCCTGCTTTCCAACGCAGAGGTCCTACCTCTCAGAACTGTGAGGTACACAAAGCAAAGGTCTTGGCAACAGGCCAAACGTAGGAGAAAGTCGCGTGTGCCCTGTTGAAGGACCAGCTTTGCTGCACACACAGCATCCCAGTCTGTGGCCTGTGTCACATGGGCAGAAGAAATAACTCTGAAAGTGCCATGGGCCCAACCTCTGTGGCTGGACAGACGTGCAAACGGTGAAGCGCCCCAGAGCCAACGCACAAATGAGGTTAGAGCTTCACTCCAGCCCAGCAGCCCTGCTGGCCCGGAAAAGCAGCGCAGTCAGTTTCTGCTCCTCTGTTAGGGTTTGGGCACAGTCACCAGGGGCTGAAGCACCAGGGGACAAATGCCTGCAGTGTGTGGCTCAATCAGACAACACGAGTTTAACTCACAAACACAGCACAGTGGGACAAAGCAGAGCCCGGCACTGCGTGCCCAGACAGCATCCCTGCACACAGTGTGCCCGCACACAGTGTCCGTCCCGCACACAGCGTCCGTCCCGCACACAGCGTGTCCCCACACAGCATGACCGCACACAGCGTCCGTCCCGCACAGTGTGCCCGCACACAGCATCCGCATCCGTCCCGCACAGAGCGTCCCCACACACAGTGTGCCTGCACCAACCAACCGAGCACTGTCCTTGATGCGCACGGAGTCAGTCCCATAGCTCGTCCCTTGAGTCGCTGCCATCCAAGGACCCTCTTTAAGCCGCCATGGTCCTGTTTCGACTGGAATTCAGAGACACAGGAAAGCAGGCCAGCCTGATGCTACGCCTGCTGTGTCACTGTTGTTGGCATTTTTTTCAACACAGGACTGTTGCGTTACTCTGTAGTTTGGGGACACATTGGGGGGGTGTCAGGCAGAATTTCAGGGTGACTGAACAATGATGCAGCTGCTCACACATGGAAAGGGGTCCACTGGGTTCTTACGGTGACAGCCCTCTCGCCTCGTCGGCGCCCCATGAGCACCTCTGGAAAGGAGTCACCTGGCAGCATGTCCAGCTGGTAACTTTCTGCCACTCTGAGGAGAAATCCGTGTCTGTCGTCCCCTAGAAGGTCACAAAGTCGGTGGAAAAGCAGACCTCACCTTCACTAATGAGTGAAAATTCCTTTCGCAAATCCGGCTTTCGATCCTTTTTCCCCCCCATCTTAGTAATTTTTTTTAATTAGTTTCAGGTGTGCGGCTCACTCCTTTTAAACTGAAATGGGCTTTCCTACTCCCGTCTGTGGGAGCCAGGATTCAGAGGGTTAGGGAAGTGTCCAGCTCTCCCTACGCGCTGAGCTGAGGAGGCTCCCCACTGCAGCTCGGGACTCCTGTGTCCTTTTCTTCTGAGTTTCACCAGACAAGCAGTTACGACAGCTACAGCCCTGAGTGGTTCTGGGCTCCCCACAGGAAGCGCTTCCATCAGGAAAGTGGGTTCCAAGAACTGGGGAGAATGAGATGCCCTCGGGCTGGGTGGGTCAGCACGGGCCTCGTCTCCACGCTCTCCATGGGGACCGGACTCGGAAAGCCACCGCACCAAACGCATCTGGTATCACCGTGCACCCGCCCGCCAGCAGGCAGTGAGTGACTGCTTAGTCCTGTTAGTCATGAGGACGATGTGTTCTCAGTAATAGAGCCTGTAAACATCATTGTTTTATTATTTTACATGTTCCATTTTGTCCTTTTTAACATCCCTTTTATTTTTCATTATTTTACATTTTATGGCAAAACTGCCTCACAGCCAAGAGCCAGCGAATACACGCAAAACGCAGAGTTGATAAAAAGTCAATATTATGAAAATGTTTCCTCAGGTTCATCACAGCAAGTTAATTAAGCCCTAAGGTGTGTTACCAGCCATTCGCAGTTACTAGGACCTCACACCTGTGAGCACCTTGTAGACTTTATATTAACCAGGCAACAACCGCATGAAGTGCAATTATCTCTACTTTATAGCTGAGAAAACTGAAGGTCCATTCTGCCACGCACATTCACAAGATTAGAGTTAGAACATCAGAACAGGCTCATAAGGAAATATAATTCATTAGGCTAATAAAGGCAGTTTAATTTCAAGGGCCAAATTTCCCTGCCATGCCAGAGTTGTCTCTTTTCCGAGCATAGAATGTAAGTACAATCTTTGTGCAAACAGCATCTGTCTTAGCACCCCTGCCTTCCACCTGCAATCCAGTTCCAGGGGCCCAGAGGTACGAGAACTCTCATGTCCCACGTCCCCACCGCCTGCCCCTCACAGCCCGGCCTCCCTCCCGTAACCACCTCCCCAACCATCTCTGTTCCCTGGTGTCTCTTTGAAATGCAAACTACCCTCTCTGTGAACATATACACCTCCATTGGTTTCATAAGTGTTTACTGAGAACTTAGTACGAACAGGCCTGTTAATTCTCAGGACCGATGAGGCTGTGCTGCCTTCAACAAGCCTGGACGGCAGGCAGAGTGCAGGTGCAGAAGCCCCCTTCTCGCTACAGCGCATAGCGCTCAGCGAGCGTTTACTGCATCAGTGCTCAGTTTAAACACGTCACGGTGTTTAAAACCCACAATAACCCATAAACTACGCCCTGACAGTGTCAGTCCTGTTTAATAGATGAGGAAACAGACGCAGTGCTCAGACATTTTGACAAAGTCACTCAGCTGTAAATATCAGAGTCAGGGTTTGAACTTGGCTCTGTCTTGAGAGCTGATACTCCTAAGTAAGCCAGGGTTGTATTTTTGTTATAATTCAGGCATGTGAACCCCCTAATTTGCCTGGGATAATTCTGGCATAAGCCCGTTTTCCCAGAATAATTAAAAGCACCCCTTTCACTCTCAGAAGTGTCCTTCTTTGAAGAATAAATTATATTGTCACCCTGTTTCCAATAAAGGAGGAATTGTTACTTGGACATGGCTGGAGTAGAGAACAGCACCGGTTATTAACTTAGATTTTACCATAAACAGATGAATTAATTCTATAACATATTCACTGGGACAAGGGAGTAAGGAAAGGAAGGAAAAACAAAAAGCTAAGAGTCAACTGGGCTTGATTTGAGAGCAGGCTCTCCTGCTGGTTAGTTACGTGATACCAGGAAGGTCACACACCTGTCAGTTAAAACAGCAATTCAAAAACAACAAAAAAACTCCCCCCTCAAAAAAACAAAACAAAACACCAACTCCAAACAAACAACAAAAAATACCAACTCCCACGGTTACAGTGAAAAGTAAGATTCTATAGTAAAGTAGCTGAAACAGTAGCTTTACACGTGGAACATGGTAAGTTCTCAATAAAGTAGATGCTTAGTTATTCTTTGGATCACAGCTCCTCTTACACTGCACATGCTTTTTCTGCAAGTGAAATGAGTTTTTAGAGGACTGAAGCAGCCTGTGGAGGGGCGCCTAACATTACAGAGCCAGCAGGCATGTGTCACTAAGTCCTGCCGCCACCTGTGTCCTTCCGTGGCCGCACTGGGCACTAGGTATTAGAACGAACCCATTTCTCAAAGGCACACACTGACCCACAGCCCGGCAATGGCGGTGCAGGTGGCCTCCACACGTGGGGGACACAGCACAGCCACACCACACGTTAGGTACTTACCTGCATTCTCAAATTTGGGACCTCGAAGGCCGAGGGGCCAAGTTCTAGGGCTTAGCTTGAGGGACACGGGGAGGAACGCCAGGCAGCGAGGGGGCGGGAGCCCTTCCCCTCCCTTGGGCATGCCACGCAGGGCTGTGCCTATACCTCCTGCACTGCGTTCAAAGGAAGAAATGGCAGCGAATGGAGGGGTCTAACCATGTCACCAACCACCAAGCAGCACTAGTCTCATGTTCCCGACGCCTGTTTGCTTATCATCTTCTAAATGGTCTCGCTTAGCGCATGGCTCGCTATATAGCAATGAACCACGATACTGCAGGGTGTTTGTTTCCATTTAACAAGCTGTAAAAGAAGAAACAAACTGAAAACAGTGTTCCACTAAGAAAGCGGCTGGAAGCCTAGAAGGACGAGGATGCCGCCGGCTCCCGCCCACAGCACGTTGTGGGCCACTGTGTGTTCCAAAATGCAAATCATGCCCCCAGTGATATCACCCCTTTGGACTTAGCAGCTCCTGGCAGCTGGGGTGTGAAATAAAGACCATAACTCAGTTCTCTCCAAGAAATATTACAACATAAGCCTGTTGGATCCTGACATGCTTTATAAATGAATCAAGAAAGCCACGGTACACTTTTATTTCTCGTGGAAATTTTGTTCAGTGGAAATAACTGGTCATTTTTAAAAAGAAAAAAATCAGAAACCCAGCAAAGAAAGGGGGGACCAAAAGAAAGACGATGAGAGCAAAAACACCTAAAGCAGGACACTTAGGTACAGGCAAGCCCATGTCCGCACCAGTGTATGTGGCAGCTGCGCACCCACGGGCTCCACCGTACCTGGCACGATCAGGACAGGCACACAGCCCTAAGTGTGCAACGGTCTGCGCCGTTCCACAGGACAGACCTCACCTGCATCCCGCCCCCCAGAAAGGTGCGACAGCGCCGAGAGGACGACTAGGACACAGTGTTCAGGGCACTCAAAGCTCATCTTTTTGAAAGAATACTTCACAAATGATTCCTTCTTCCAGCCGAGTTCATAAGGCTCGGGCACGCGGGTCAGCACGTGGACACACCTCTTCTCTGTTCAGCTGTCCTGACACGACACATGGGGACCACAGTGACAGCTGACAACTGCTTTTCCTGCTGGAACAGGCTGCCATTCAACTTGGACCAAAACATGTATGATGTTGTAGGCAGTGGATTAACTAGAATCAGACCAACCAGTGGCAGTGCCGGCGCCAGACTGAGAGAACCGGGTGGCGCGAAGGCTGGTTTCTCTCTGAGCACTGACAGTTTGTGTTGGGGCGGGGCAGGAGGTTAGAAAACAGACCGGACACCCTTTCTGTAGAGCCAGAAGAAAATGCCAAGATTGAAATAATTTAGCTACTTACATTGCCAAAACTTTCAAAAAATATGTTTGATACTGAGTATTTGTCTTAGTTATATTTTAAACGCAAACCTTTCAGAATGCAAAAGAAAATTCATTTTTTGTTTGAAAAAGATTTTATTGGTTATAGAAAATCTCAACCTATTCTGACTCTGAACCTCTAACTTTCCAGAGCTCGTTTGGCATCGTCTCTAGTGACGAGATGACCTCCAGGCCCCACGTCAGCTTGAGAGCACTGATGTGAAGCCTGGTCGTAACCACTGTCCTAGGTGACAACACAGCTGTCTGCCAAGCAACTGCCTGAGCTTGTGAGCTGTTAAGAGAGAGTGAAAAATACTGGCAGCATGACACACCAACAGCAGGAAGACCTACAGCCGGAACCACCCTGGAAGAAGCTGACAAGTAAAGGACACACAGTCTCGTCTTTACCCACAGGGTGAGGTGCCAGAGGACGTTGTCTTCCTGGGTGTGCTGAGCGTCTCTTCCAGAAGGCAGGTGAATTACCCACAGGTCCTCTGGTCCCTTCAGGATCAGCGTGGCACTCTTGGTCAGGGGGCCAGTCCAGCTGTTTTCAGCTGAGTTCGCTGTCACCCTCATCCACACACTTATGGGGATATGGCCTCGGGCCTAAGCTGACCCTGGGAGGTGCTCACCGTGGCGGCCAGTGCAGCATGAGCTCGCTGTCACGTTCACCTCTCTGCCTCATGGCATCTTGCCTCGCACTGAGCAGGGCCTCCTTGGGCCACGGAGGCCCAGCGGGGCCCCAAGGGACTTCTGGGACGCCTCTTCCTCAGGGCCCCACAGCTGCTTCCAGTACCCAGCGACCCGTGTTCCACCTGGGCTCCAGCTCGTGTCCGAAAATATCTCCAGGAAAAACGAACTGCTTAATTTAGAAAGGAACGGGTGCGTATCAGGGTGCGTATTTGTTGTTACTGTTGTTGGTGTTTTATAAAGAGGAGTCTTGAATATGATTGTGGACAAGGAAGGAAGTCAGTGGAGAAAGATTAATACAGAGGGGGGAAAAGAGTATTGAGACCAAAACCCAAATAAAAATGCTTGAAAACTCAATGAAATACTAATAAAGATTAACTTTGATAGCAAACATGCCGATCTAATAAGTGTTTACCCTTCTCTGTGCTCAGTGCTAAGGCGAGAGGAGTTACAGGGAATAAAATGCGTGGTCTCTGCTCCAGGAAGTTACAAGCAAAAGAACCAACACTCACAGACCTGAAATAATAAAGGACTAACACACTAGTCACGTGACAAAGACTGACATACTTAAGAGACTCTGGAGGCAAGGGAGGCGTCTGATGGTCCATGACACTGGCAAGTGATGAGGGAGGACAAACAGAGGAAGTTGCTCTGGGTTAGAAAATACAACAGAAGGTACTCCCAGCAAGGAAAACATAAGCAAAAGCCATGCAAGCAAACACACACCCTGCTTCTGGGACACTGACACCCTGAGGGGAGGCACCGGGCACCATGGAATGAGGGCGACCGGATCGGGGCTGTGGGCAAGCGAGGGTGTCGTGTGGGAGACCCTGCTCGCTGCGCCATTTGTCATGTGGGGTGGCCTGCGGGGTCTCTGGTCCCGCTCCCCCCATAAGAACGCAGGACATGGTGAGGCCAAAAAAGAACACCCACGGAGCCATAGGTAGGGGAGTCATACCACTATATTCTCTCTGGCGGCACTATACTCTCACTGGAGGCTGGATTCACACTGTCCGCAAACCGCCATCCACACTTGCCAGCCCAGCCGCCATCTTCTTGCCAGCCCCCATTCTTCCTGCTAGCGTAGCCACCGCAGTTATATTAGTGGCCAATGGCTCACTGGTTACAGCTGACGGCCCACTAGCCACAGCTGATGGCCATGCAATCACAGTTGATGGCCATTTACTACCTCAGCCAGCACCTGTCTATGTGAGGCTGAGAGCCTGGAAACTACTTTCTGGGGCTCTGTCCCCACAGAGGGCCAAGCCCGGCCTCCACACTGTCACAGCCTGTGGGGGTCAACGATGGCTTTATACTTTGAAATGGACAAACATAAAAGACAACAATATCTCACGACATGTGAACACTGTAATTCAAATTTCAGTGCCGTAAGTAAAGTTTTATTGGAACATATCATGCAGGGTCTCTGGTCCTGCTCCCCGCACAAGAACGCAGGATATTGTGAGGCCAAAAAGGAATAAAACAGAGCCATAGATAGGGGGTTCATATCGTTATATTCTTGCTGGCAGCTGGTTGAGACACAAAAGCAAACATCCGCCAGTACCCCAACAGGGGGGTCTTCCTGCACCCCAGTCTCGCTGGCAGCCAGACAAGACACAGGAAGTAGGATCCACACGATCCGCAATCCGCCATCCACGCTTGCTAACTGTACTTGCTAACCACAATCCGCCGTCCGCTTCTCTGCCACCCAACCAACCCCCTAGGGTAGCCACGGCAGTCATATCAGTGGCTAACGGCTAACTGGTTACAGCTGACGGCCAACTAGTCACAGCTGACGGCCATCTACTACCCAAACAAGCACCTTTCCACATGAGGTCGAGAGCCTGGAAACTGCTCTCTGGGACTCTGTCCCCACACCCTCTAAGTCTGCAATATGGAGTCCACGGCCTCTTCTTGGCATAAACCTCGCACTCAGTGGACAGTGTAGTTCAAATTTCAGCATCTTGAAGGTGGGGGTGGTGGGGTGAGGCAATATGAATGAAGAGCATTCAGGGTTTTAGAAGAATTTCTCCCTAACCTTTTACAGTTTCCTGACTCACCTTTATCAAGTCTTTACAAAGCATTCCATTTTTCACTGAAATAACTTTTTCAAATATGCCTCATCTGCCTCCGTAATATTTAATGAAACTGCATAATCATAATGACAAGTACAAGTAGGAAAAAGCACAGAGACTGAGTGACTCAGAAGGTGCGGGACCCCTGGCAAAGCACGCAGGCTTGTGGCATTGGGACCATGGTCACCACCACCCACAGGCATGCTCCCCGGGAGGGAGTGGGGGGTCAATGCACTGTACTCTGTTACACTCTAAAAAAGTTGGCAAATTTTGTACAACACTATTATGTTCATGGAATTTATCTAGAAATATTTTTCATATTCTCAGGATTCCTAAAATTATATTAAATACTGTCTATATTAAGTGACGAAATCAACAGAACCCAGGGATGTTTGTTTTGTTTTGTTTAATTTTTCAGTTGATGCACGGGATAGGGTAATCTTGCTTAATTCTAATGTGGATAATTTCATTTTGCCTACAAGAGTTTTCCCAAAGTTTCTATTACATATGGCAGCCTTTGATTCTCATCCTAAAGCAACATTCTTATTTTTCTGAGCCATTGAGCAGCTGCCACATTCCATTCCCCAGATCAGATTTCCCACCATTCCAAACTAGTAAACATCATTCAGAATCTGAGATGGAAAATATATTTAAGCGAATGAATATTTCCACAACTGAAAAAGGATTTAGTATTTTCTTCCTCTGTGAGCTGACAATCTTGACAGTAACAATTCTGGGAATTGCCTCTGTATATTTTCCTCTATACTTGGGGCTATATGAACAATTCAAGGGTCAAAAGCTTAGAGAAAAAAAGTACCTTGATTCACAGCAGCTGATACATTCGAATACTCATTAAACAGCATCTGTGCTACAACAGATTTGATAACCAAATATACTCGTGACGTGGGAAGTAACATAAGACTTAAGATGTCTATTATATTTTCATTCTCATAACAAAGAATGAGAATTCGCTTTATACTAAACTATAAAGTAGTTATTTCTATATGTTAAGCAGTCATAATTTTTACTTCCTTCCTCAGCTTATCTGTACTCTCATGTTTAATAATAAACTTCTGTGACAAGAAACAAACAATTGGAACTATTCTCTAGGAAGACTGGATTATTCCCTCTCTCCTCAGCCGAGGGTCCAAGTGAAGGTGACAGGGACAAAGTCAGACCCTTCTCAATGTCACCAGTGTCTTGAGGAATTTACAGGGACGTAAGCAAGCCCTGGTCTAAACGCTCAGAGAGAAGAGGAGACGCAGAGAGGACAGGGGATGCAGAGCGGGGATGCTCTGGGCAAATCTGTCTCATAATTAAATGGAAGGAGAAGGTGTGCCTTGTTTTCCCACCTCAATCAAAGATACAAATCTGTGTCCACTCCCCAGAGCTAACTGTCCTACCTACAGTCAGGAGCAGGCTGCCCACGGGAAGCCTTGCTGTGCTGCTGCGTCTGACACCCTGCATGACAGGTGGCCAGGTGGGGCGGACCCGTGCTGGCCAGGGGTGGGGGGTTGCCTGGTGCAGCGGCCTGGTGGAGTGACCCGCATTCACCCCCAGGTCTGGCTGACAGGTCCTAACCAAGAGCGACCGTCAGCTAGAACTGTCTTCCTGCACTAGTGGTACCAATGCTCACTGACTCACCAACGACCGGTGTGGCAACCACAATGAAACACAATGGGGTGTTCTCAGCAAGACTCACCAGCACTTTCCAACAGAGCCTCCTGTGACATGGAATGTTCTATATCTACCCAGATGGGCAGTTTGGGGAGAGTGAGGGGAGATTAAGAAAGGGGCCCGGGAGGGGACTTTTAAGTGTAATGGATATGTTTGGTACCTTGACTGCAGTGATGGCTTCAAGTTTTATTTTAAATGTATCAAAGTGCATGCTTCGAATATGTACTGTTTGTTGTATCTTAATTATACCTGTATAGAGCTCTGTGTGTGTGTGTGTGTGTGTGCGTGTGCCTAGAGTTAGGGGAAGAGCCAGACATACAGATTTCAGCCCAGGAACCCACTCGGGACTGTAAGGTGATACATTTGTGCTTTTTAAGCCACTAAGGCTCTGGAAATTTGTTCCAGCAGCAATAGGAAACTAATCAAATCACTTAATACTTAAAACTGAAGAAGTTGCTCTTATGAACAGTCAGCCTGGCTCCCAGAGGTCTGAACTCCCACTCTCTTCAGTGGGAATGTCTTCTAAGAGAAGCATCAGGTGTCTGTCCACACTGACAGTAACCTAGGTGACAGTCACCACCTTTTACTTCAAACGTCTTCTATGAAACTGTTTTGCAAGCACCTTGTTTAATGGGATAATCAGCTAGTGTGACAAGTGTTGGCGTGGCCATGGTGGGTTCTGCAGTGTCCTGGGCCTACAGGACTTGCCCCGGGGGACCTACAAGTGCCTGCCGCTGAGCAAGGGCAGGTGTTCACGCAGGCGGCCACGCTGTGTGGTGTCACACTTCCAGCCAGGAAAAGGGGCCACTTGTCAAAACTTTGAGGAAATGCCAGGCCTCCCACCTCCTCGTTTTACAGAAAAAAAGAAAGCGAGCTCAGGTCCCTGATTTCCTCCTGATTCGCGACACCTGCAGACCTGTTTGGAGGCCAGTCCTCCATCGTCACTTCAGTGTGTGAAAACTAAATCGCTCCAGGAAAAGAACTCAAGACAAGGAAGTGCATGTCAGAAGCTCAGGCACACATTCTGACCTTGTTACTAAGTATCCACAATGCTGACCACAAACATGAAAGCCTTCCATACCCAACCTGAAATTAGAATCAAATCAAATTAAAAGTTGCTCAGCCTTCTGCGTGGGCACTCGACTGTGCTTGTTTCATGACACACTTGCTTAGACTCAGACGTGTGGGTCTGTGTAAAAACAGTGCATCCAGCCTTCACCGTGGGCAGTGACGTGGAGGCAGGGTCTTCTGAGCAGGGGACTGTCATGCCCCCTAGATTATAAGGTCATCGCAGGAAGTTTATCATTTCATCTCTAACACAGAAGAAACCAGCCCTGATGGACTGTAAGAGAGCAGCCATCAGGGTTTCCAGAAGGCTCTCCGCATGGCCCACCGTGGAGGGAGGGCATATTGACGAAATCAGGCTCCAGCACAGCAGTTTGAAGGCGTGAGCTTCTGCCAGTGCATTAAAGGACAGCACCCCAGGGGCAGGTGGCCGCAGGGGATGCACACACTCTGCCACACGCACTTGTCAGGTCAGGGCTCCAGCAGAGACTGGGCATGCCGTGACCTGTGCCTCCTCGTCCGTGCCACCTTCTCAGCGCAGCACCAGGCAGGGTGACACTGGACAGTAGTGTCATCGCCTGATCTCTGCATGTCCCCTAATGAGTCCTCACAATACTGTCAGCTGTGTCCCCGGGACACCCCAGGGCTAAACTGGGGGTGCCCCTGGGCTGCAGGTACTTGGTCCTGACCCCAGAGCCTGTGCACAAGCACTCAGCCATGCCTCCCCCAGAAACGTCAGCGCAGAGCGGGCGCAGCGGTGCTTGCTGGCTGTCACCGTCCCATGTGCCACCTGACTCCTGCCATGCTCTGGGCCTAAGATCATCTGATGAGAATGCAGGTTCCTAGGGCCAGGCCAAGAGTCTGCCTCAGAGCCAAGGTGGGGCCAGCAGAGGCCACCCTGCCCCACCCACCGAGGTGCTGAGCAAGTGCCAGCTGCCAGAGCAGGACAGCGTCTGTTCACCTCTGTCCTTCCAGCACCAAGCTGGTGCACAGCAGCAGTAAGTGCCACATGCTCAGGGCAGCAGGAGAAAAACAGACCACCTCAAAGAGGGGGACACAAGCCAGCTTGCAGAGGACGGCGCGATAGCAGGAGGCCACAGCAGCATTTACAAGAAGCTTTCCTCAGGCGGCATCCAGGTGCAGAGGGTGTGCAAGATGGGACGTCATCTGCCACATGTAATTCTTTCCAAAGTCATCCTTCAATCAAAAAAGTGGTTACACCACTGCTTACAGCTGGCTGGAGGAATCTGAGCTACCTCGCCGGAGAATAACCGATGGAGACAAAAAACACCAGCGGCCGCCCTGCTTTCGGTCTTCTCCACTCTGAGTGGGTGACACTCCAAATCTCAATGAATACACCAGATGGCAGTCATGCCACCCAAGCCACACTGTGACCTTTAGAAAAGTTCCTTGGTGTGACACACTCAGCGCTGCCCTCCTCAAGATGGCACGCAGGCATCACGGTGCCCTCTGTCACTGCAGGGCCAAGAGCAGGTGTGCTCCCTCAGCACATTCCCTGGCAGCAGGGAGCCACTCCGTGCTTTGTCCCCACAGATCTTCACGATACTCAGCCTGTGTGCAAGGCGTGTGTCCAAAGGTTCGGGAACAGCCCAGGACAGTGCTCGTCGGCCAGGACACAGGACACAGGAGGAACGGAGCCGGCCCGCCCAGTCGCCTGGACAAAGGGGCAGGCAGGGTCCGCGCAACCTGAAGGTTCCAGGACGAGGCAGCAGAGAGGACAGGAGAGGCAGGAGCCTGAAGTCCCCGGAGCAAAAAGGGGAGCCTGGCCATGTGACGGGAAAGCGGAGGGATGGGGCTAAGGCAGAGGATGGTGTGAGGACAAGCAACAGACGGGAAGGGGCGACCAGGAGGGCAGGAGAAGCAGCCATCCCCCGGAGCTGCCAGGAGACATAGCCAGCACGCCGACGTTCAGGGCAACGCCACCTACTCTCACATCTGAAGGGCGCACTCATGAGTATGAGTCCACTTACTTTTCCTTCCCACACTGACTGACCCAGGACAAGAAGTGACAGAGAAAGGGTCACAGCAGCACAGATTCCTAATCCTAAAAACGACATGGAAACCACGCCGAGCAGGGAGGCCAGGTGAGGACAGGGACAGCCCACGTCCCCAGCTCAAGGTGAAGATGCAGGGCTGATGCTTTCTGCCCTCTGCGTTCCGGGCTGACACGTGTCAGTGAGCAGCAAGGCCCAAGGGCAGCAGGGAGTCTGCCCTCCACTGGGTGGCCCCAAGGCTGACCGCGGGGAGAGGCCGGCCTCCCAGTGACGAGCTCGGGCCCCCGAGATTCGTCTTCACCCTCTCACTGTCGCTGAGACTGGAGTAAGTGAAGGAAGGGAGAAAGGCAGCACTGTTTCCGGAGCGCCCTGCCAGCCGCCGGGTCCCAGACTCTGCCTGTGCCATTTCTCTTACACCTCAAAGCCCAGCGAACTTTACCACCCTGTGCACGTACTGCACACGTGCAGCGCACAGGCGTGCTGATGGGTTCTCACCCCCAAACAATCACGGGACGGGGTACACGGAGGCTTAGAAAGGATACACAACGTGCCCAAGGTCGTGTGACTGATGAGTGGCCCTGGGCTAAAGTGCACGTCTGTCTGACTGACTTATCTTTATACAAAACTAACGTGCAGAAAACAAAAAAGTCCAATAATACTTTTCTATTTAAGTAAAACTTAAAATTCCATAGCTTACTAGTCATTGTAAATACATGTGTATATGAAGAAATCCTGTAAGAAAAAATACTTAAACCAAAAGAAGAAGCAAAAGAAACAGTGTAAATACCCGTAAACAAGGGGCGGCTGGTCAGCTCAGCTGGTTAGAGCGCCGTGCGCCGTGCTAATCACACCAAGGTTGCCAGTTTGATCCCCACATGGGCCACTGTGAGCTGCGCCCTCCCTACGATAAATAAATCAGTAAATACCCCTAAACAGGGGACCAGTTAAACAGTGTGATGTGGTCTTGACAAACAATAAACCCGCTGTCCTCGGGCGCATGGGAACACGGATGAGAGGAGCTCCTATGCGACAGCCCAGGTCACAAATGCAAAAGGCCGGAAGGACCAGGATCATTTACAGCCCCAGTGGGTGATGGGCCGAGGCAACACCCATCACTGAGGCTGCAAAGGTGAGGTGAGGGCCGCAGACCCCGCCCACAGCCCGTCTGAGAATCACTCAGAGAAACACAGAGCACGGCTTCGGAGGGCGCAGTGGGGACACAGCAGGACCACCCAGGAAGGGTTCTGGCCAAAACCGTTGCGCCTGAGTCCCACCGAGTGTCACATCCAGGGGCACAGGACACGTTTGGCCAGACCTGGTGGGAATGGTCACTCCCAGGGGCGGGGCTTCCGCAGCATAAGTCACCTACTTTCCTCAGCAAACAAATGCTTTTAGTAAGAGAAGTGTTAATGTCTAAAAGCGTTTTAATGGATGCCATCTGTGGACCTAGTTTGGCTCCTAATTCAAACAAAACCGCTATATAAAGTCATTGTTTTTGAGAATCAGGGAAATTGGAAAATAGACAGGACATTGGGTTATATGAAGAGTTATTGTTCATTTCTGAGATGTGATCATTTTAGTGATCTTTTAAAGTCCTTATGTTTTAGGAAAACATACTGACATTACTTCCTGGTGCAGTCACAGGATACCCAGACTTTATTTTAAAATACTCCCGAGACAAAGGGGGAGCAATAGATGAAGCCACACCAGCAAATGTGTTGTTATGGAAATTTCCCCCCACACACAGTAGTAGAGAAATATTAGAATGAACCTGCATTCATCCACCTCAACATTTTCCAGTCTTGGTTCAAGCTGCTCCCCCGCACAGATTCCTTCTGGTGTATTTGACTGTAAGTCGCAAACCTCAGACGCCATATCACTGCACTCAAATATATCAGCATGATCTTTTATTAATGAGAAATTGTACATAACCACTAAGCCACTATCAAACTCAACAAAGTTAATGAAATTCCTTAATATTCTCTACTATATGGTAAGATTCTCAAAATATCAGTAGGTATGATAAAGGGGTCATTACACATTCTAACTTGGGGCACGTTTGAAATAGTTTAGAATAAAACGTGTCTAAGGAACAAGGAATTGGTATGTACTGATACGAAACACCCCAGACATACTCAGTGAGACGACGCGGAGCAGCGCGTGAGGGCTACGATTCCTGTGGAACGGGACACACGCGACGCGTGAGTACATTCACGGCATACCGCAGACGGCACACATACAGCTAAGCACCGCAGTCGTCTGACAGGCACCATGGGAGAAGGAAGACTTACTTATCCTTTCGTAGCTTTTCAGTTTGGGACAGTATGTTATACATTCAGAAACATAAATCATTCATAAATTAAAAGAGAAAAAATATACAGTCCCCTGGACGTACCAGGTACCACTGTAATTAACTGACTGCAATGACCACACAGGGCTTAAATTAACCTGACATGCTGTCCTACCAGGAAAATTTCCAAAAATATTGGAAAACTGCCCTGACATGTCTACCATCGGAACTCCCGGCCATCTGTCCACTCAGACATGCCTGTCCTGGGTTTCTGAGCTGCTGGGGCCTAACAGGCCACCTGGCCAGCCCTCTGTCAGCCCCCTCACCTCCTACCTCATGCTGGACCACTCTGCCTCAAACCCCTCCCAGGCCTCTGCTCAAGACCTCCTTCGGACAGCAAAGCCTGTTCACTTCCCTGAGGTTCAAAGTGCAGGCTCACCCACCTTTCAAAACTGCGCTGTGTGCATGTGACGCCTGCCCCAGTCAGCGGCCACCGACTCTCCCATGCTCCCTGCTCACCTGCCCTGCCAGGTGCTGATAAACGGATGTGAGCTGGGTGCCCGTCTTGGGGGTGGGGGGTGCCTCTCTCCCCAATTAAATGCTGAGCAAGTGAAACCGGCCCATCCTAAGCCCAAGTGTGTAGCTGTCTCTGGACAATAATGCCGGCGCGTCTGAGGAGCTTATACGCAACAATACACCTCCTTTTTCAACATTTTTCTCTAAGTCTCTTCTGTTCGGTCACCAGTGGAGGCGGAAGCGGGGTGCATAACAAGCAGCAGACCGGGCAGCGTGACTCCCCATGTGAAACGGTAGAGCGACAGCTGTTTTACTAACATCTGGGCCAGATGTTCTTACAGAACTCAGCTCATTCTGAAATTGAATACCATACACTACCACAGTGAAGTGCTTAAAATTCTGCAGTATTATTCCACAGGTAACTTTACCGCTAGAAAGAATATGCTTTTGTACATATCAGCAAGTTTTAGTAAAAGCATAAAACATACAAGATGGAGAAGCAACAGTCTTTTCTGGGCAAAAGGAAGCAGTTGTGTGACTATAAAATGGCGCAAACTACTTTTAACTCAGCTCCGCTCCTCACGAGGGATGGAGTCATGTCTCCTTCATTATAAAACCCAGTGACATTGAGCTACGAGGAAAAGTTATGAACTGCAGAGTTGATGTTCCAACAGCAACCTGGGAAAAAGATCCAATTGTGTAAAATTTTCTGCAGCCTGCTTTTCCACTGGCACTTGAACGACAGTTTAAGGGGACACTCTCGAGTGTCACAACCACCACCTTAGACGCTGTTTGGAAGCTCCAGGAAAGAACCTGCTTAGCTCAAAGCCAAGCACAAGCAGCTCAGTCTGGATGACTTAGGCTTGGTTTTCCGGTCTTTGCTCTGTTTTTCCACAATGTATTCTCTTAAAATGTCCAAGAAACCCTACTTTGCTGTTTCGACCTCGGCGCTCACACCTCCACAGCAGGGCCCCTGGTGGGTGGCAGTGCCGTGGGCCAGCTACGCTCTGTACCAGCCAGGTGCCAGTTCCGGGAAGACAGGGTAACCTGAGCACACGCCTGGGAGCCTGGAGAAGGCAGAGCTAGGCAGGCCACTGGCCACTCATCAGGGCGGTAGCCAGGGCCCACGGAGGGGGCAGGGCCGGGCCTTTGCAGACCCTCAGCACTGCTGTTCTCACGAGTGTCTCCGGCCACATGGCACCTGCAGGCTTCCGTAATCATGCTTTGCACAGCGATTTCACTAGAAAGCCACGTTTTGGATAAAGTTGAAAGAACCATGCTTTTAAGAATAAGGTCCTGTGATACAAAATATTGTTCAATGCAGATATTTTCATCGGGAACTTGCAATGGGGACTGTCTCCTGGGCACCTGCAGGAGAGCTACCGGGCGGAGAAGCACCTCAGCCCACACGGGAGCATTCCCGCCTCGCCACACACCAGCACCCGCCCCTCGCCACGTCTGGGTGCAGCATGGGGACAAAAGGCCTCTGTGTCAGCCTTGGCTTTTGTGTTCACACCTCCACAGAAATCTGCAGTCGACACAATAAGCGTAAGTGACAGGAGTCAGAGCTCTAGACTGAGGAAGACCCGCTGGCCTCTCAGCTGACAGCTCACCTGACATCTGTGGGGCATCGTGAATCAGTGACGTGTCAGCGGAGGGCGGGTACATGGCAAGTGCTATTGTTGTTGTCATGTTGTCACTACTTATGATGCCGCCTCAAAAACCCATTTAATCTGATGCAAAAGCACAGATCAAACGGACAAGATTAAGGAATAAGAGAATAACAATGTCAACAACATCCAAATTCCAAATCTGGGTCTGGAATCATGGGATTTTCTTTTCAACTGGTCACAGTGCACAGTCTCTTTCCAAATCGATACACACAGAGCTCCTGTTCTACCAACTCTCAAAGGCTGCACTGGAGTGCGATTTTCAAGGGCAGGGTCATGTAAGGGCCTCACAACTCCTTTCCCACACTCAAGACAAAGGACAAAAATACGCTGAAGACCTACCTCAAAGCCCAAAGGACAATAAATAAACACAGTTGGTATAAGGAAGGCCTCTGTCTAAACCGTTGAGAAGATGGTTGGAAATAATTAGCATTAATCAACACAGACTAGCGCATAGCAGTTCAAACGCACGATCAGAAAGCTCTGCAACTTGCACTGACCCATGCAGTGGCCCAGTTTCCCGCAAGTTGGCAGCTGCTGGCACAGTGAACACAGCCCCGGCTCGCAGGTGGGCGATGGGCAGGGGGCTGGCCCGTGGTTGCATGCACTTGAGACATTTGGACGTACGGACTGAGGGCCCTGTGTTGCAATAACCTGAAAAGCTTTTGGCCTGCTCTGAACACATTACGCATTAGCGTTAAGTGAATCTGCTGATTCGTTCACAGCAGAGATATCTGCTGTGCTTCCTGCTTTAATGGAACATGTAATGGCACCCAAGGCCTCAGAGGGACATTTACGAGGGGACAGCAGCTGCTCCCGTGCTGATACTCCACTGAGCATCTTTTCTGTGTTTGCTTCCAGTTACATCCTTTCCAAAAAAGTGGTATCTTTATTTGGAGTTTCTGTCTTTCCTTAGTGTTAACATTAATGCCTAATTTCCCTTCCCCCTCCCCCATAACCTGAAGCTTAAAATAAGAGGTCTGACAATTAAGTTCACGAACTCATCCTAGACAAAGTGCTACATACCTCACTGCAGAATATCACTACGGTCACCTTCAAAGTACTGCCCTTGGGAAGCTATACACCAACGCCAGCGCCTAGTCCACCCTTCAAAGCAATTTTGGAACTTTTTCTGGAATGGCCATCAGAGCTGTCGTCATATTACCCTTGATGTCCTGAATGTCACCAAAATGTCTTCCTTTCAATATTTCCTTTATCTTCAGGTAAAGAAAGAAGTCATTGGGGGTCAGATCAGGTGAGTAGAGAGGGTGTTCCAATACAGTTATTTGTTTACTGGCTAAAAACTCCCTCACAGACAGTGCCATGTGAGCTGGTGCATTGTCGTGATGCAACAGCCATGAATTGTCGGCGAAAAGTTCAGGTCGTCTAACTTTTTCACGCAGCCTTTTCAGCACTTCCAAACAGTACACTTGGTTCACTGTTTGTCCAGTTGGTACAAATTCATAACGAATAATCCCTCTGATATGAAAATAGGTGAGCAACATCACTGCAACCAGTTCACGAACTTAATTGTCAGACCTCGTAAGAAAGCAGCTAGAAGGTTTCTTGGAGATGTCACCATTTAGAAATGTCACACATGCAGCCATTTCTTTCTGAGTGACAGTGCAGGCCCTCTAGAACAGTGTTCCAATTATTCTGGTTGAAACCGCTCAGAGCTACCAGAACTAATCTGTCCGGGGTGTCCCCGCAGAGCACGTCTGGAATGAAAGGACGCCCTCACTGAGCAGCAGAGACGGGTTAGTGACATCAGGACATGCTCACAGGCCTGTGTCCCTGGGCAAGGCTCCCAGAACCGTAACCCAGCAGCACCCAGCCTGAGGGCTGCTTGCTGCCCCTACGAGCTCATTAACGCAGATGAGTTCCAGGACGTGCCCTCACACGGACGCTGACTCCACACCAGGTCGGGACCGCGCGGCCCAGTGCGCTGACACCTAACGAGGCGCACCCTCTCGCCACCTCCCACATCTCCTCACTCACAGGCGCGGTCTGTAGTTGCCGTCATTCAATCCACAAGTGATTTTTTTACAGTCTCTTCTGGGGCTAGCAGTAATCTAAAGAGAGTAAGTTAAGCTGAAACGTTATTTTAAAGTAAACGTCTCTTCAATGGGTTTAAATTTGGCACCATGAACAGGGCCTGCACAAAGAAAGAACATTCATACGACTCAGAAGGCCACCCAAACAGAGGAAGTGTCTAGTGTTCTCGGCCTGTCTGATTAGCCCCATTAATCGGGGGCCCAGACACCCAGTAAGGCGGAAACTCAGGACCTGGTGGCACCTGAAGATCAGGACGTGACTCACGAACAGACGTGCTACCCTAAGAAAATGGGCCTTCACTTCCCCCAGAGGACTGTGAGTCTGCTCCCAGATGGCCTCGGGGAGGGACAGGGATGGCAGTGACCTTACTGTCCTACTGACACCGCAGCTCACACAGCGGAAAGTGACTGCAGCTGGAAACGGCTGGTCTTGCCGGAAGCCGCTCTTCCTTACGGTCGTGTGACTGATTGCAGAGGGCACTGCGCCGGCTGCCAGGGGCCTGGTGCCGGTATGACGGTCAGGCCCTCAGGTACACGCTGGCCAGCTTTCCCCAGTGATGTGACGGCTGAGCTGCTAGGCCCTCCAGTGTGTCCCAGCCCCACGTCCCTGCCAAGGAGAAATCTGGGTGCAGTGCAGATACACAGGAACTGAAAAGAGCTCGTGTGAGTGACACGGGAAACGAGCAACTGTCTTCATCTCTTCTCATAGGAACACAGAAATTTTTGAAGAAGTGGAGTTCAGAAACTGCCACAGCGGGCATCTTTACCATGAGGAGCTGGCGGGCACACGGGGGCCGGAACCCCCCACCCTGCTCAGCAGTCTCCTCAGCCAGGACAGCTGCACATGCTGTGCCCTCTTGGGACAGCCAGCAGAACGACAGGCAGTGACGGTAGCGCTTTGCAGCATAAGGGCAGCTTCGCCCAATAACATGGAAGGAGAGGCGGGGCGGGGCCATGGGGACCTGCACGTCGCCTGACTGGCGCTCAGCTCCATGCGCTCAAGGACGCACTAGAGCCCTGTGTGCACTTGCTGCTGACCCAGTGGGTGCACGCAGCCCCACATGGGGCCAGCGCCTGGGCCAGAGTTGGCACCGAAACCATCTGTTGCAAAGTGCTGCACAGCAGCCAGCAGACCTCCTCTGAGCACGCTCTCTGCGAGCACCCCAGCACCACTCCCACCCGAGCAGCTTCCACGCCTAAATGTTTCCGGGATCGGTCCTTGGCCCCAAAGCCTACAGTCGGTGCAGACACACACGGGAAGGACTAGGGTTCTCACTACAAGCCAGGCCAGAATCCTTCTCCAGTGCTGACACACACCTGGTTATTCACCTCTGCTGCTGACAGGCGTGTGGTCATCCTGCGCCTCGACCGGAAGCTCCGTCACGAGTCCACAGGAAAGCAGCACGGCAGGTACACACCTGTTCTCCCCACCTGCCCTCACAGCCCCTTGCAGCCACACATGCTTTCCAGTCTTTAAAATGAGCCCCGTGTAATGTGCCTGGAAGGGTCAGTAAGATGTTACTGGATTTACTCATTCGCTCGCGCTCCACACAGGCCACACCTAAACATGGCAGAGATGAGTGTGCAAATGTGGTGCTTGTTACCAGCAAAAGACCCAAGGAAGCCACGCTTAGAAATCGGCACCTGGCACTGGTCCCCACTCTCATCTGGCTTTTGAAGCTGGAAAGACAATTGCTTGCTGGAGAATTCCACCACCCTGCCGCTCCCTAATATAAACCTGACCATTAAAAAAGGCAACATACTAACAGCACTGCAATTTGCCAGAAACTACCCAAACCCACACGCCCCTCCCTGCCGGTCTGCCCCTGCTCGTCCCCCAAAGCAGAAAAGAGGCGGCGGCGACGAAGTACTTCTGTGGCACAGACACAGCCACCAGGCCAACATCAGCAGGGAATGAGACAGAGACAGCCACCGCCCTCCCCCCAACACGGGTCCCCTTAGGGTCGGGCCATTGAAACCGACTCTTTCACCAGACCTAGTAACCCGCCCTAAATTACAAAACTAGAAAATGCACATCAGAAAAACAGCCTGGGAGAGGCGTGGGACGCCAGGGCTGGGGCGCCTGCACCTCGGGCTCCGAGCCCCGAGCCCCGAGCCCCGAGCCCCGAGCCCCGAGCCCCGGCCCCCGCCCGGGACGGCTGGAAAGCAGGGCTGCCCCGCCCAGATCCCGCGGCGGCGGCTGACAAAGGGCTCCCGGGCCGCAGCCCACGCCCGCCGCCTCCCCCGCGCCCGAGCCCGCCGGCACTTACTGGGGCCGCTTCTCCCGCACGCGCGCCCGCCCGCCCGCCCGCGGCGCCGGCTCAGCAGATGGGGCCCAGGGCGGAGGGGCCCAGCCTCGCCGCGGCTGGTGTCGGGGACAGAGGCGCAGCAGCCGGCCGCCCTGCCAATTGCAGCCTCGCACAGCGCTCCATGTGCTCCGGGCGGCCAGTCCCAGCGGCCGCGGAGCACATGACCCGCTCTGACATCAGCCCAGCCTGACACCCCTCCGCCAGCCTCTCCCACTCACACGTGAAGGGGACGCCGCCGTCTGCGGCCTGCGGCATCCGTCCGAGCAGGTGCTACAGAGTAAGGAGCCGCGCCTTTGTCACAAAGAAATTATTCTGCCTGATTCCTCATGTTTCTAAAAGGAAAAACTAGGCAAGAAAAGCACTAGAACGTGTTCAAAGGCGGAGCTGATCAGCTCTGTGGGCGGTGGCTGGGGTCCCGCCTGGTTCAGGACACGAGGGTCCCTCTGTCAAGAGCACATACAGCGCAGTGATGTCGCCTGCACATCACTGCCAGCCACCTCTCTGCAGAGCACCTTTACATGCACACACACAGGCACACACAGGCACACACAGGCACGCGCGCACACACGCGCTCACACTGGGCGTGGATTTAGCTCACCGGAGGCGCACAGGGAGGAAACCCTAGGCTCAGCGCGTGTACAACCTGCCAAGAGGGTCTCACATGAGCCCAGCACCCTGGACAGAAGCCAGTGGGGCCGCAGGACGTCAGGGTCACATGCACGCTGGAACCCACACGTGTCCAAGGCCTGTTCCGATTACTACCAGGCACCCGGCACAAACAGGGACATCTGACCGCAGTGAATGCTTCCAAATAAGGCTTTTTTATTCGGAGGGGGGCTTCCAGTTCCATTTCTGTGACAAGTTGAGGAAATGGTGTCTTTATCCAGGCTCCTTATTATGACACGCTGTGTCCAATGCTGAATCTGAAGGCTGATAACAAGACCAAGTTGATCTTAGCCTCACTGTGACAAATGGTAATAAATGGAGCCTTTCAGGTGACAATAAACAAAATTATTAAGCTTCTATGAAGCACAACGCTGCCAAGTGATGAGAAAGTGACCAGCCACCACGAGGGTCCCTTCTGTCCACTTTAACTACATTACTTCCTGTGAACTTGGTTTATCAACTGTATTTCAGATGTTTCTGTAGACACAGGATCTGCCTAACCAGATCATGGTGTGATTTACTGATTTAAACATAGTAGGTGTTCTGTACACAGTGGGAATGAATGGACTCCGTTTTACTCTTTGTACGGTATATTCCCAAAAGAGACCAAATGGAAATTAGTTTCCCTAGGACTCTCATAGGGAAATCCAGTCACAAGCAACCTGGTCATCTACTGCGGGGAAACCAGCACAAGCCTGACACAAAACAAATGACTCAATGTCACAGCTACGAGGTGTGATCACAAAACACACTGAGTGTTTATATATATATATATATATATATATATATATATATATATATATATATATATATATATATATATATATATATTACAGTCAAAGATACATTGCCATTGGGCCGGCCCGGTGGCTCAGGCGGTTAGAGCTCCATGCTCCTAACTCCGAAGGCTGCCAATTCGATTCCCACATGGGCCAGTGGGCTCTCAACCACAAGGCTGCCAGTTCGATTCCTCGAGTCCCGCAAGGGATGGTGGGCTCTGCCCCCTGCAACTAAGATTGAACACAGCACCTTGAGCTAAGCTGCCGCTTAGCTCCCGGATGGCTCAGTTGGTTGGAGTGTGTCCTCTCAACCACAAGGTTGCCAGTTCGAGTCTCCCAAGGGATGGTGGGCTGCACCCCCTGCAACTAGAAACTGGACCTGGTGATGAGCTGCGCCCTCCACAACTAAGACTGAAAGGACAACAACTTGAAGCTGAACGGCACCCTCACAACTAAGATTGAAAGGACAACAACTTGACTTGGAAAAAAAAGGCCTGGAAGTACACACTGTTCCCCAATAAAGTCCTGTTCCCCAATAAAATCTTTTAAAAAAAAGAAAAGATACATTGCCATTAATCCCCCTCAAAATACTCCCCCTCGCTTAGAACACACTCATCCCATTGTTCCTGCCATTTTCTGAAGCAGTTCTGGGAGTCCTCTTTCGTGAGTGTCTTTAGTTGTGCTGTCATGGCTGCCTCGATGTTCTGAATCATTTTGACTTTGGAAAGAGCCAGAAGTCACATGGGGCCAGTTACAGTGAATAAGGTGGATGAGGACACACAGTAATGTTTTTATTTGACAGAAATTGCTGTAGCAGAAGCGATGTGTGACACGGAACGTTGTCATGATGGAGAATGAAGTAAAGACCCTCATGAAAGAGGACGTCCAGAGCTGCTTCAGGAAGTGGCAAGAATGATGGGATAAGTGTGTTCAAAGTGAGGGGGAGTATTTTAAGGGGGGTTAAGTGTCTTTTACTGTAATACATTTTTTTACTTAAACATTCACTGTATTTTCTGATCACACTTCATAAAATGACAAACAGGTTATTAGATAAGTAATTATATAGATTAATAGATTATTAGAATACATTATTTCCATAACAAAGAGGCTATGTAGATACTATTTAAATACAGATAATATAGCTTTAGTAAATGCATAAAACAGTACCATCTACTTTAAATGTAAGGAGCCAAGGGTTTTCATTATTCTCTGACTATTCTGCAGGGAAGAGCACATTAATCAAGAGACAAGAAAATGAAAATATCTTTTTCTCCTTGAGAAGTGACTTTTTGTTTAGCGTTTCCTGGCCTTTTGCTCATCTTTAACTTTACAAATGTAATTACCTTTGAACATTTTAAAATAACACTTCCCAGTTGTCTGTACCCACACAGCACTCGGGACCTTCTGCCAGGACCTCTTACCATTTGGGCGAAGTAAAGTGGGCATTCGGCCTCACAGACAACATGCTCCGTCCAAACTCTATACAGCTAATAAAAGTTTAATATTCCAAAGAATCAGCATGACGCTGAAGCCCTCATTCCAACAGCCATCACCGAGTGTCCTGGGTGTGGCAGCTGCTTCCACTCTCTGCCCAACAACACACACAGTGACATTGTGTTCTTACTGGAACTGAATCCCTGGCTGACTGAAAACCCTCCTGGGTTTCCCACCTCATTTCCCCCTGCCCGTGGCCTCGAGGGCCCTCCAGCAACAGTGCACAGACGGTCCCCAAGGGGTTCACCCAGTAAGTCACAGACTGACCAGTGAGGTCCTTGGTTGAGCTCTCGGTCCTTATGTAACTAGCCCTTATTTTCTGCAGCTGATGTATTTCATCTGGCTGGATGGTCAGAAACGGATTACTGAATCAAAGGACGAAGCCTGTTCCCTCGGCAGCAGCACGTAAGCTGGATTCCCGGTCAGCACAGCAGCCCCGGCCTCCTGCGGCTTGTGAGCAGGTGCTACCTCTCTGGCTTTAAGGAAGATGGCCCGTCCTGCACTTCCTTTCCTTCTGTGATGGGCACGGACCTGCTAGGACCCAGCTGGGACGGCACCGCTGAAACATCCCGACCACAGCAGAGCGGGACATTGGAAGGAACCGGGCCCTACACCTCGGACTGGGACCTGGGCTGCCTTCCAGCCTGAGGCACAGGCCCTGGACTTCTGCATGGATGGGAATAAATTTGCCGTTTAAGACACTTCTTCTGGTGCCCCTTTGTCACAGTATCCGAGGCTCTACTCTAACTAGTACAAATGGCTGTAACTTTTTAATATTGCAATTTAATTCATATTGCCCGATAACTCAGCAGAAAGCCCAAAATCAAGTGACATTTCCATCAGTGTGTGCAGAACTCCAGTTTCACTGCATTCTTGTCAACATTGAAGCTTATTTCTTTTAACAAAAATCTACTAATTTGGCTGGCCCGGTGGCTCAGGAGGTTGGAGCTCCGCGCTCCTAATGCCGAAGGCTGCTGCTTCGATTCCCACATGGGCCAGTGGGCTCTCAACCACAAGGTTGCTAGTTCAATTCCTCGAATCCGCAAGAGATGGTGGGCAGCGCCCCCTGTAACTAAGGTTGAACACGGCACCTTGAGCTGAGCTGCCTCTGAGCTCCTGGATGGCTCAGTTGGTTGGAGTGCATCCTCTCAACCACAAAGTTGCCGGTTCGATTCCCGCAAAGGATGGTGGGCAGCGCCCCCTGCAACTAGCAACGGCAACTGGACCTGGAGCTGAGCTGCGCCCTCCACAACTAAGACTGAAAGGACAACAGCTTGAAGCTGAACCTGTGCCCTTCACAACTAAGATTGAAAGGACAACAACTTGACTTGGAAAAAAGTCCTAGACATACATGTTCCCCAATAAAGTCCTGTTCCCCTTCCCCAATAAAATCTTTTTTTTAAAAAAATCTACTAATTTGATAAAGGAAAACAGTATATATTCTCTTTATTATTCGAAAGTTGTACGTGATTCAGTATTTACTGTTCGTTGGTATTCCATCTTTTGAGAGTTGCTCATTCATGTTGTTTTTCATTTTTATAGGATTTTTAGTATTTTTCTTGTCCATTCTGTTGCGCTTCAGAGTTTCTCTTTAATTCTGCTTTGGGGAAACATGTTGTATTGTTTTCACTGTCATCAAATTTGTAACTTTTTTTTTTTTTTTTTTTTTAAGATTTTATTGGGGAAGGGGAACAGTGTGTACTTTCAGGATTTTTTCCAAGTCAAGTTGTTGTCCTTTCGATCGTAGTTGTGGAGGGCGCAGCTCAGCTCCAGGTCCAGTTGCCGTTGCTAGTTGCAGGGGGCACAGCCCACCATCCCTTGAGGGAGTCAAACCCGGCAACCTTGTGGTTGAGAGGACAGGCTCCAAACAACTGAGCCATCCAGGAGCTCAGCAGCAGCTCAGCTCAAGGTGCCGTGTTCAATTTTAGTTGCAGGGGGCAGAGCCCACCATCCCTTGTGGGATACAAGGAGTTGAACTGGCAACCTTGTGGTTGAGAGCCCACTGGCCCATGTGGGAATCGAACTGGCAACCTTAGGTGTTAGGAGCACAGAGCTCCTACCACCTGAGCCACCAGGCCTGCCCAAATTTGTAATTTTTCTATTGTAATCTGTTCCACTGAGAGCTTCCCTAACGCCGACATTTTGAACCCTAAGTACCATTCCCCACTGAAAAGAACCAGGGCTCCTTGGGAAAAGGCTGAGTTCAGATCTGAGGCAGAGGATGACAGGGTGAGCTTAAGCCAGGGCCTTGCACTGGAAGCAAGGCCACTACTGACGAGCACTGGCCTCACAGCAGGGACACAGGAATCACGTGGGGGGACCCCAAAGACCGGCGTCACCAAGCGTCCGTCCTGCTTACTGGGACTGCGTCCCTGGCCACACCACACCTAGTGCACAGCATTTGTCTCTCTCAAACCTCCAGGCTGCCAGGGCTCAGCGGTTAGCTGGCATCCACTTTATTCTGCGTCGACTAAGCACCTCCAAAGCTGGAGGCTGATGTCCCCTGAGGGCTCATCACTCACTCACATGTCGGTTGCTGGCACTCGATCAGCTAAGGGACAGAACAACTGGGACTCCTTCATCTGTATCCACTCTGTATCTCTACGCGTCCCCAACATGGTGGCCTCAGGGAGGATGGATTTCACTGAAAGCACATGTCCCAAGAGAGTGCCGGGCAGAAGTAACGGAGACATGTCAGTGTCACATTATAAGAACGTGTTGGCACAAATATACTGGTGTCACTGACCTTGGTAACCCACCTGTTGCAGCATCGTAAGGAATACTGTAGTCAAACGAGGCACTGAATGTATAAAAGTCCTAATGATACTCTACACGGGAAGAAAACACACGTGCCACTCACTGAGAAGACGGCTATCCCAATTCCCTCCTCAAAACATCTGTAGAGACAGAGGTTTAAGTGTGATTCTTTCTTTACCACACGGGACTCTACTGCAAAGTAACAAACAGCCCCAGCTGATGACGGAAACTCTTCTTGACAGAAGACTCATCATTAATGAAAGCAAGGGGCTGACAGGATTGCAATAGGCACCAGTTGCCACCTGCAGTGGAATAACTGGTCCAGAATGAGCAATGGTGCCAAGAGCACTGAGGATAAGGTTGACAGGAGTGGGTAACTCACCAAGTTATCAACACACAGAATATTTATTTGTCTCAGGAAAAATCGTGACTTCACAAGGGAGTGGTGTGGCAACGTTTACATAACCACCAATCTAGTGATGGAGCTTAGCATTACAAACAGTAAAGCAACTAGGATTACACAACTCCTGACATAAAGCAATATAATGTTTACAGCACCCCCCACGAGATACTCGCAACAAGAATGTTTTACCTGACTATAGTCACAACTTCAGATGGAAATCTCCAGTTTACAGGAAATACAGTGCAGAGCTCACTAAAAGTTAAATGAAGCCAGAAGGAAACAATCATTTACCCAAATCCAGAAGGGGGAACTCTGCCAGAAAATTAACCCAGTCTTTCCAACAAGTAACAATAATGAAAAAAGTGGTGGGGCCACTTTTCTGGACCAACACAGAAATAAGAGCTCTAACAGACAAATGATACGCGCTGTTTAGAGCACTAACTGGACTCTCACTTGAGCAAATTAGCTAAAAAAAAAAAAACACTAAAAAAAAAAAAAAAAAAAACACTGTAGGGACAACCAAGGAAATGTGAATGTGTACTAGGTATTAGAAGAAATCACGAAATTATTATTAATCTTTTAGATGTGATAATATTATTGTGCTTAGTTACGAAAAATATTCTTTTAGAGATACATACTAAAGAATTTATGGATAAAACAGCATGTCTGTAATTTACTTCTAAATACATCATGAAGAAAATAAATATGGCAAAATACTACACTTAGTAAACCTATATAAGGAATCCTTGGGTATCTGTCAGACCAGTCATTCTATTTTCATGTTTTAAATGTTTTAGAGTAAAACATAATAACACAGAGACGTTCTCCCTAAGTCCAGGTGTTTCTTCTTATTTTTCTAATATTTCTGGCTTGGTTTCGTTGTTTGTGTTTTTGTTTTTTAACCATTTAACAATTTAAATTACCTGGAAGATTTTTTGGATTATTTTCTTTCCTAATTAACAAACCAATTGTCCTAGAAAATGTATTAAATAATCCCTCTAATAAGTCTCAATTGTTATACCTCTTCTGTGTTTCCTTAAATTATTGATATATCAGGGTCTCTTTCTGAGATAACTATTCCATTGATCTGTCTGTACCAGTGTCATTTTAATTTAATCATTCTAGCATTACATAATAATGAAAGAACCTTCTTTTTTATTTTTAAAGCCATTATTGCCCATTTGTTTTTCCAGGTCATTTTAAAAACGTGCTCCGAACCTCCAAAAAATCCCACTTTTTCTTTTTCTTTTTCATTGAGCTTTGATTAAAATTGAATTGGGAAGAATGATCGTATCTACAATACTTTTCAATTAATATTTATCCTCACTCCGATGTTAAGAGCTCTCGCTTCCAACTGTTCCTTACATTGAGCATCCGTGTTTCTCACCGTCCCCAGCCGCATGTTTCAGTTCTGCTCTCTGGAGTGACATCACATTTGTGCTGTCCTCCCTCAGGTCATGGCAGAGAGAAGTCAGTCCCCAGTCTACTCAGCTTCTTGTTCAACGTGGTACTCCACTGTCTCCACGTCCTGCTTACCCACTTCCAAACTCGTGCCTCTTGAACCGTGACGGCCGCATCTACGGACTCAAGGCCCCAGACACATGCGTTCTGAGAAGCACAAAGGAGTGGGGTTCAGTCCCTGGCTCTGAGCACTCGGCAGTTATTAATGCCATCTACGCTTGCATCCCTTCTCCGGGCAATTTCCACACTGTTTGCTCACAGTGAGCTTGCAGTCGGCTAAAATCACTAGAACTTTTCCAGTAAATTGTTCTTCAAATAGATGTTCAGTCTCGTGAACACCAGAACACGAACGCTGCGTGTGTACGTATGTGTGATACGCAAATGCTGCGTCCACTTGTACATATATGGTTATAAGTATCCTCGTGGAAGTTCAATACCATCATTTCAGCCTCAGTATAAACCCGAGTTCTACTTTCCAAAGCACTAAAACTATGTCACTATAAGTGTAATAAATATGCCTTGCTTTGGCCTCATCCACCAAGTCTGACAAAGAGCAAAGGACCAAGTCCTGTGACAAAATAGGGAAATGCCGCCTTGTAGGGGTCTGCCTGAGGCCGGGTTCAAATATGGGATCTTCAGCATTTCCTTCCCAAGCAGGAGACCCATGGACAACGAAAGGACCAAGTCTGGTCTCACTTACTCTGTGTAAACCCAACTCACTCGTAGTGATAACTTCTCTCCAATATGAGTGCTCACAAACCACCCATTTTAAAATTCATGCTAACTTTTGCTGAGGACCAATGTCAAATCCAGTACATCCACTTTTTAAAAATATAGATGAAAAGCAACCATCGCCTGGAATCCCTGCGTCGCCCGGCGCTCCTCCAGGAACAGAGGCTGTGCACTGTATCTGCTCTGCGGTGCCATTCCTTAAACCGAGACCCTGAACCCATTCTCCCCGACACACACTCCGTTTGTATACACGTCCGACCCCTCCACCAGATGTCAAATTACTTCGGGACAGTACTGAGTCACAGATTGTTCCACTCGACCTACATGTGGTGAGTGTCAGGTATTTCAGGAGTCACTGTGGCAGGAGACAGACGCTAGCACAGAACACTGCACAGGGCCCAGAACCAGTCCTACTCTGGGGGGGGGGGGGGGGCAATGAGTTATGGAGAGGCGGGAAGGAAGAGGGACAGCACTTAAGGGAGGCCTCAGTCAGAGGGCCTGACTAACAGACCTCGCCTTTCTCCTGTCACAGTGGAGCTAGGCCACCCACAGCCAGGTTCCCTGCACACTTGTTCCGTTTGGCCCAGACACTCTTAAACACCAAGATATAAAACCTGCGTACCCACCTACGCTGTCAAGTCCCTGCATCCTTGTGGTCTCCCGCTGCCACCAGCACGCTGGCTCTGGAGCACTGGGCCCCTGTCCGGTTCCTTTAGAACTGTCTCCCCAGTGCCTGCAGCATCGAAAAGGATACGCTGGTCACCTCAATAGATGCAAAAACAGTATCTGACAAAATTTAAGACCATTTCATAATAAAACTCGCAACAAATTAGGTATAGGAGAAACGTACCTCAACATGATGAAGGCCATGTGTGACCAGCCCACAGCTAAGATCAGACTCAACAGTGAAAAGCTGACAGCTTTTCCTCTGAGACCAGGAAGAGAATGAGGACGCCATGTCTACTCAACACAGAACAAAAGGCATCTACTCAGAAAGCAAAAGTAAAACTATCTGTTTGCATATAACATGATCTTATATACAAAAAACCCTAAAGACTCCACCAAAAAACCATTAGAACTAATAAATGAATTCAGCAAAGTTATAGAATAAGAAACCAATATACAAAAATAAGTTGCATTTCTATCCACTAACTACAAATTATCAGAAAGAGAAATTAAGAAAATAGCCCCAGTTATAGTAGCATAAAAACAGTAAAATACTTAGGAATAAATTTAAACAAATAGGTGAAAAATCCATACACTGAAAACTATATGACACTGATGAAATTACTGAAGACAAATAAATGGAAAAATATTCCATGCTCATGAATAAGAAGAATCAATACTGTTAAAATGTCTACATCACCCAAAGCAATCTACAGATTCAGTGCAATCCCTATCAAAATTCCAGGGCATTTTTCACAGACATAGAAAAAACAATGCTAATATTCGTCCAGAAGCACAAAAGACCCCAAATAGCCAAAGCAATCATGGCGGCATTACACTTCCTGATTTCAAACGATACCGCAAAGCTGTATTGCAGCAGCATGGTTGTGGCATAATGAGAGACCCAGAGAACAGAACCGAGAACCCAGAAACAGACCCATGCATACAGTTGCTAACGCCTGACAAGGGGGCCAGGGACACACGGCCCGGAAAGGAGTCTCCTAAACGCATGCTGTTGGGAAAACTGGACAGCCACACACAAAAGAATGAAAGTGGACCCATCTTAACCCCACTCACCAAAATTAACTCAAGGTGAATTAAAGACTGGAATATAATACCTGAAACTGTAAAACTCGTAGAAGAAAACAGAGGAGAAAAACTCTTGACATGTGTGTTGGTGATCAGTGTTTTGGAATATGACACCAAAAACAAAAGCAGAAATCAGCAAGAGGGGGAAAATCCCCCTGAGAAGCGTCTGCCCAGCAGAGGAAACAGTCAACAAGAGGAAAGGCAACCTGCAGAATGGGACAAAATACCTGCAAACCAAAATATATGAGGAATTTACACAACTCAATAGCAAAAACAAAACAAAAACCCAATTTAAAAACTGGAAGAGGACCTGAATAGACATTTTCCAAAGAAGACATACAGCTGGCCAACAGGAGCATGTACAGGTGTTCAGTGTCATGAATCCTCAGGGAAATGAGATCAAAACCACAGTGAGACAGCACCTCACTCTTGTTAGGATGTCTTTTACCAAAAAGACAAAAGACAGCAAGTGTTGGTGAGGCTGTGGAGAAAAGGGAACCCTTATAGACTGTTGGTGGGAGTGTAAATTGCTGCAGCCATTTGGAAAAAGTATGGACATTTCTCACACCATTAAATATAAAATTACCATGTGATCCAGCAATCTGCTTCTGGGTATTTGTCTGAAGGAAATGAAATCAGGATCTCAAAGAGGTATCTGCACTCATGTGTTCATGGCAGCATTATTCACGACAGCTAAGACATGGAAACAAGCAAAGTGTCTGCGCATGAATAAATAAAGTGAGGAGGTGTCTATACAATGGAACATTTCTCAGCCATGAGAAAGGAGGTCCTGCCATTTGGTACAGTATGGATGGAGCTAGGGGACATTACACGGAGGGAAATAAGCCAGACAGAAGAAGACAAATACTGTACGATCTCACTCATATGTGGAATCTTAAAAAAAAAAAAAGTTGAGCTCATAGAACAGAGTAGAATGGCCCGAGTCTGGGGTGGGGAGATGCTGGTCAACGCGCACGGCTTCAGTCACAAGACCCAGCCATGACCCAGCGCATCCTGGACCTAACAGGAAGCGTGGCAACAACAGGTAACACTGCACTGCACACTTGAAAGTTGCTGAGAGTAGATCGTGAGCATTCTCCCCGCAAAAAAGGGTAACATGGGTGATGGGTGTGCTGAGCACCCCAATGTGGTAAGATACGCATACGAAGTCGGACAATTAGGTTCATGAACTCATCCTAGAAAAAGTGCTCCATATCTCATTGCGGAATATCACTACAGTCACCTTCCAAGTCCTCCCCTGGGGAAGCTATGCACCGATGCCAGTGACTAGTCCACCCTTCAAAGCAATTTGGAACTCTTTTTCTGGAATGGCCATCAGAGCTGTCGTATTACACTGGATGTCCTGAATGTCATCAAAATGTCTTCTTTTCAATATTTCCTTTAACTTCGGATAAAGAAAGAAGTCATTGGGGGCCAGATCAGGTGAGCAGGGAGGGTGTTCCAATACAGTTATTTGTTTACTGGCTAAAAACTCCCTCACAGACAGTGCTGTGTGAGCTGGTGCATTGTCGTGATGCAAGAGCCATGAATTGTTGGCGAAAAGTTCAGGTCGTCTCACTTTTTCATGCAGCCTTTTCAGCACTTCCAAATAGTCAACTTGGTTAACTGTCTGTCCAGTTAGTACAAATTCATAATGAATAATCCCTCTGATAACAAAAAAGTTTAGCAACATCATTGCAACCAGTTCCGAACTTAACTGTCTGATCTCGTATATCAAATCAGAATGTCATACACTTTAAATATATGCAATTTTGTCAACGACACCTCAACAAAGCTGGGAAAAGAATGGTCTGTCCGCTGACTTCTCGGCCTGGCCCATTTCATTGGTTCAGTTTACCTGGTACGAGAGGCGGTGACCAACAGCTGCTACAGCAGCATCTGGTTTCCTCCCTCCCATGAAAATGCATGTGCTCCGTGGGGAAGGCTTACTTTACAGAACTCCTGTCACCCTGGCACCTGTGTCACTCACGTCCGTGAGGCAACGCCCCCGTCTGTCCTCCAAATGTCTGAAGCCACTTTCCCCACAAGCCTAGCCCTCTCTTCCTGGCCACTTCCCACAGGAATGATGTGGTCACATGGCCACACCCACGGCTCCTCCCTGCCCTCCCTGGTGCTTAGAGTCCAGTTCTCCTGATTGCTTCCTCACTATTCTGAGAGGTGAACTTGTCAGCGAAGCCAGTTAAGGGTTCATGAAGTGTTAGGTTTTCAGTAGGACAACTCTCCCAGTCTCGGTGCCGATGTTTCCATTTATATGTGGGAAACACTGGCCATGCCCTCCATGTGCCTTGGCACTCCCTGGCAGGCTCCCTCAGTCCCAGAGGTCTCGCTCTGCTCTCCTGTTATCCACACACAAGTGCCCATCACGGTCCAGGCCCTGGCCTCCTGTGCATGGACGCAGCATCTGACGTGCAGGGGCCGTTGCCCGCACCCCCTCCTGCCACACACACACACACACCCGTAAGTATCTACACGCAAAACAATGCACCAGGGCTGCTGCTTGGGACTAAACGATCGTGTTAGAAGCTGCGAGCGTGGCTGCGTGCTGGTGGCGGTGGACACACAGGCCTTCACTCTACTGTTCTCTCCACTTGGGAGTATATTTGCAAGTTTCAATAATAAAAATACTTTTTAACACTTTGCAAAAGTATCATGTCATTTAGTCACCAAACATCCATTTTGCTGAACACTGGTAAACAGTAACAGAGATGATTAAGGCAAGCTCGCTGTCTAGGGTGACCAAATAAAATACAGGAGGCCTGCCCAGTTCAATTGGAACTTCACATAAACAACAAACAGATGTTTTCAGTGTAAGTATAGTCCATGCAATATTGGACTATTTATTCTCTCACATTTCTGGAGCTGAAAAGCCTGAAATCAGCTTCGGCAGGTCAGAACCAAGGTATCCGCAGGGCTGTGTCCCCGCCCGGGCCCCATGGGAACCCGTCCTCTGCCTCTGAGCTGCTGATGGCTGCCGGCTGCCCTCGGCTCATGGCCTCCACTTTCCACGCCTTCGCCTGTGTTGGTGTCAAGTCTCCCTCTGCTTGTCTTTCTAAGGACACTTGTCACGGCATTTAGGCCACCTGGATAATCCAGAATAATCTTCCCATCTCAAGAGCTTCAACCTAGTCACATCTGCAAAGACCCTTTTTCCAAATAAGGTCACATTTACGGGTTCCGGGAATTAGGACCTGATATCTTTGGGGGTCATTATTCAGCCTCGTGCGGGCGGCAGGAAGGATACCTACTTACCAGGGAATACTGGGGAAGCAGAAAAGGACCTGACAGTGCAACTTGAAAGAAGGCAGAAGAATAGGCAGATGTCAAGGAAGGCCTCCTAAATCAGGGTGTCAAAGAGCACAAACCACTAATGCAGCAGTGACAATGACAGCTGGTCACCTGGCCAGCTGGACAGACATCAGCTGTGGATAACCACACAGCCGGCCAGTGAATGCCAGCCGAGCATCAGTCTTGCTAAGAGGCATCATGCTGGAGGCCTGCTCCTACAAAATAAATAACAGCAGCCACTGAACAACAAAACGTCCCCACCCGTGGTCCCTAAGAAATCTCTGAGGGGCGGGGGCGGGGCCAGAAAGCTCCCTCTGCCTGTGGTGCCCCCAGGAGGGCGAGCGGCATGCCCTTCCTGTGACACTCTCTGGATCCAGTCCCAAGGGAAGTATCTGAGCTCATCCATTAATAACTCCATGCTAGCACCCTACAAGAGGGCTGGCAGTAAGAGCACCGACTGAAACACCTCAGCAATCATTTCCCCCTGCCTCCCCCTAAAGTTCCCCCCAAAGCCATCTTGGTCGCCCCACCTGCACCTCAAATGTAAACTGCCCAAAATGGAGCTTAGCATCTTCCCTAGGAAACTGCTGTGCCAGAAACTGGGAAGTCCCCTTCCCCCCAACACCACATATCCAATAAGTCACCAAATCCTGGAAACAGCACTCAGGTTTCTAAACTTCTCCCCATCGCCTGTGGAGACAAAACACCACGGCCTCCCAGACCTGCAGCCCGCCCGCCCGCGGAGCACTAATCCGTCTCACTGGGGCACACCCTTCTCCAGGCTCTCGCCAGGTCTCCAGGGCTCTACCAGCAGCCTTGAGGGGGTTTCCAACACCCCAGACAAGAGCCTGCTTAGCACCCCAGCTCCATCTTCCAGCCTGGGAGCCTGCTGTCCAACGGCTCACCTTCATTTTCTTCCTAAGAACACACACTCACCCGGGACTTTGTACACTGCGCTGCTGAGGAGACCGAGCGTGTGTCCCTGTGTTGTGTAGCCACTACGTCCTGTGCCACCCACAGGCTCCATTTAGTTACCCGCCCCTCAGGGTGGGAGGTCTGTGGGTTCTCTCTCGGCGGCTCCATCAGCATCCTGCCCCGACCCGCCACTTATAAATACTTACAAGCCTGCCCGCCTACCCGCTGCATCCCTCCACCACTGCCCACGGGATCCATCAGCCTCTGATAAGCAGGGCACTGCTCGAACCCCACGAAGGAGACTCCAGATATATGGATGTATGTGTACATGTACATACAGACATGTCAGAGATACATATATTTACTGACTTGTAAAAGAACAAACGTGTCACCAAAATACATTGTCGTTGCTAACCATACTGTGGCTTGAAAATGAGAGCCCTCAGAGCCCACAGGGTTGGGTGTTTTCAAGGGCAGCTCACTGGGCTGTCCCCCGTTGGCAGCTCCGCCCCTCCCCTAGAGACCTCACAGACAGGGAGCTGTTACGAGAAGGACCACGCCTGGCTCAGCGTTGCTGAGGCTGAAACGTGAGCTCCCAACAATTAACAGTGCACAACACGTACCCCTTCCTGTTCACAGCCCGAATGGGTGGATGGATGAACAAGCTGTATTGCATTGTAACACTTCCTGGATTGTTCTCCATCATTATTTCATTTCATATGGGACGTGTGGATTCTTGCTCATTCATCCAACATGCACCTACTCTGTGGATCCTACGCTAGGAAATGAGACAGGCTACACACCATTTCACAATTCATGTTCTTTCCCATTAATCTGCCACTTCACACCCATTTGGATGACACTATCAAACACAGAAAATAAGTGTTGGCAAGGATGTGGAGAAATTGGAACCCTCGTGCACTGCTGGTGGGAACGTAAAATGGGGCAGCACTGTGAAACAGTTTTAGCAGTTCCTCAAAAACTTATAAACCAAACGACAACGTGACCCGGCAGTTCCACTTCTTGGAGAACACCCCAAGGGATTAAAAGCTGGGACTCAAACAGATATTTGCACCCCATTCTGCACAATTCACACTAGCCGAGACATGGACGCAACCAAGTGTCCACTGACGGACAATGGATCAACAAAACACACAATGGAATATTAATCAGCCATAAGAAGGAAGGACATTCTGATCGGGCTGCAAGATGAGTGAACACTGAAGACATTATGGCAAAATAAACCAGCTACAAAATACAAAAGCACAAGCGCTGTATGATTCCACCTGAATGACGCTGCCAGAGTAATCGCAACCAGAGAGGCAGAAACAGAATGGTGGGTGCCAGGGGCTGAGCTGAGAGCTATTGTTTAATGGGCACAGAGTTCCAGATTTGAAAGAATAAACAAGTTCTAGACATGGCTGGTGGTGATGGCAGCACAATGCGAATACACCTGACGTCACTAAACTGCACTTAAAATGGTTAAAACGGCAACGTGTACTCGTGTGGTACATGTACCTCCACAATTCTTTTCAAGAAGCTCCATACAGTCACCCTTCCTGACGTCTTGATGTCTGTCTGTCTTTAGCTTCTGGAGGTCTTCATCCTTCAAACCCACTTTCCCTGAGCACTCTGGTTCTACAGCAACTGGGGCCAAGCTTGGATGACCTCACCCTGGAACACAGGATGCGTTAGACTGTGTCAAGTCTCTGAGTAACAGCCAAAGAAGAGGCTTCCGGGAAATGGACTGACGGGTCTGTGCTGTCTGCAGTTCAAGCGGGGTTGGGAATGGGGCGCAGGGAGCACGGTGGCCTCGAGCCGTCTCCCACTCTGCTGCAAGGTAACGTCCACCGACAGGATGACTTCTGCAGCAGCCCGACGCTGTCTGCCCACCTCAGTTAGTCTGCAGTTTCACCTCCAAAGGAATCCCAAGGAATAGTCAGATTTGCAGTGAGGTGGGGAGGCAATGATGACGGACGAGGCGTAGGTCCCCATGTGGTAGGGCCTCATAACAAGCATGTTGTTATCCTCAGCGTGGACGGCAGGCTGAGGTTCAGAACAATCTGTATTTCGCAGGCTGGATGGCTGGCCGGCCCTAGGACTGGGGCTCAGACCGAATTATCTTCTGACTCTCCAGCCGGGCGCATTTCATTATTCTGTCTCACAGTTGCCTGGAGAGCCAATTTCTGCCCCTGGCTGCTCCTCAGAAATGGAAAATCTATACCCAAAGTCTCATGTTGGCAGGCAAATAAGGCTCCTGGCAGCAAGTTCATTCTTTGATGAAAGCAGTTAAGATCGATTCCCAGTGAGAATAATTAGGGACGACAGAAGAAAGTGCTTCTGACCTCTGCATTCAGCACCTCCCTCGGCTCAGAGACAAACAGAGCCACCAACACGTATTGATAAAAGAAATGAAATCTGATGCTGAAAATGACTGAGTGTAAATTCAGGCTTGGGTACTGTCCTCCCTCACAATTAAGCCTTTGCAGACTTAATTACACTTAAGTTGCATTTCCAGTATTTGCCATGGGACTGATTTTACTTTATCGGCTAGAAATAGGCAAAGCAATAAACAAGATTACTACATACTCTGCTTTCATTGACTTAATTAAACAAATTCCAACAAACGACCTGACTCCACTGGCAGACAACAGGAAACCCGTCTATCAAAATTATTAAATAAATACATTGAATTCTTATAAATGAACTCTTAATACACAGCAACTGATTTTATAAGACGTCCAAGTTAGAAATCTGTGCAAATCAACTGTTAACTGCATGAAAACTTTCCAAAGGATTTTCATGACCTTTTATAGCTTCTCTTAAAATGAACTTCATTTTTGTTCTAGAAGCACTTCAGAGCGCTCCTGCACTGTTAAGTGTCCCCCAGCACACTGGAGTGAGGGGTCAGTTACTCTACAGACCCCGTAAACGGGGTCTTTTTCTCATCTATGAAAGATGGAATTGAAGAAACTCACATCTGCGACTATTTCAGTCTTTGAGTTCCTATGATTTGGTAATTCAGTAATAAGATAGCCCAAAATTTAAAATAGTTCCTATCTAATTTTTAATAAATAATAGTATAATGAGATAAAATTCTTAACAAGGGGTTCTCAGGGTAAATAATAATGACAAAAACCACTTATCTTAGAACTATTTTTCTGTTGCTCTTTGATAACTAACCTGCCTATAATCCTTTGAACAAAATATAAATATTATTCCAGCCTTTCATAACAATAATTTCTACATGAATCACCTTAACACCTTAACTTTTGGCTCATACGTGGCTTGTTTTAATTTCTTGGACAAAATAATTTAATAAATTCCATCAAAAACTTTAAAAATTAATTTGAAGATTTTCTTACTATTTTTACATAATTTTAGGTTCTTAACTGTAAAAATCGAAATTTTTCTTAAATCATATTGTGCTTTTATTTTAAAATTTTGATCAAAGGGAATGATAAATTCATGTTATCCCAAAAAATCTAGTTTTGAAGTAACAGATGGTAAGTTTAAAAATAACGCTTTTCTCCAAAGCATTCTATAATAAGCATGTATCCAATTTAAAATTTAAAAAAAAGAATAGCATATCGTGTAAATAAAATCCACATCTTCCTTTACATCAGGGCAAAACTTCTCTATTTCTCTCCTTCCTTGTGGCTCTTTATTTCTCCATGTTTCTAAAACAGTAGCAAATCACTAAGCAGGGAAGGCAGAATATTATATAATATGTAGCATCTATATGTTTCTTACATTTCCTGTAGCAGATGAAATATTTTCCCTATTTTTGTTATTTTTCTGTTTACACTGTTTATTGGCCAGTGTTTATTGTTTATGCTTTCTTATGACGTTCCTTATCAAGTCGTTTGTCTATTTTGAAAAAAATTGAGGTGGTATTTTTTTTCTTCCTGCTTTGTAGAAGTTCTTTATATATGGTAGTTACAAGTCCTCTGTTGGGTATGTTTTGTAAATACGTTTTTCCAGCCCATGGCCTGTCCTTTACGCTCTTAACTGTGCCTTTTGATTAACACAAGTTTTTAATTTTCATAAAGTACAATCTATGAGTTTAGGAGCTTTTTGTATTCTGCTTAGGAAATCCTTGCCCATCCTGAGGCCATGAAAATACTGCTTTTTCTTGTAGAAGTTTTGCTGCTTGACGGTTAGTGTGCGCTTCGCTCAAACACGCGGCATAAGGTGGTCACATCATCCCACACCTACACACACAGTGAGCGCTTTACCACACACACAGTGGGAGCTTTACCCCACACCCACGTGATGAGGTCCCGTGCCCACAGACTCGCCACTGCACCGCTGTGAACACACGGCGAGGGGCACGTACCTGCACACGCAGGAACGCGGCCCCCACGTCTGACAGAGACGGACACCCCCGCCCTGAGCGGCAGCGCCCGAGGGGGCGTCGCATTCGCCTGACACCCACCAGCGTGATGTCCGTGGCCGGGGGCCTGAGGCAGAGGCCGCGCGCGAGCGGCCACATGGTTTCTGCTGTGGTTCACGTTAAAGTACCACGTTTGCTGGGACCGAGGGACGGTGACCTTGGTCCAGCACCGGCCACACTGACCAGTGTGCCTGTCGCCCACTTTTAGGGCTGAAAGGATCCCGGCTCCACGGCGGTGCAGTCTGTACATAAGAATGTTCCAGGTCGTCCGACGCTGAGCTGCTCCGGGCGCACTTTCGATGACCTCACTGCCCACGGAGAAGGGCCCAGGTGTGGGTCGGCGTGGGGAGGCTGGTTTACTGCCCCAGGAGGGTCGTGGGCATCCAGGAACCACAGGGCAGACGCACAGTGTGCTTTGACCTAGGCCTTCAGTGAGCACTGCGTGACACGTGGACACTATTCCGTGTGTGTGTGTGTGTGTGTGTGTGTGTGTGTGTGTGGACGGGTCACTGTTTGCAAACTCTGTACAGATGGCTACAGCATCAGCTTCCATTGGCATACCTAACCCAGCACAGGCGACTCAAGAGGGGACAGGTTGGGCGGGCCCGGTGGCTCAGGCGGTTGGAGCTCCGTACTCCTAACTCCCAAGGCTGCGGGTTCAATTCCCACATGGGCCAGTGCGCTCTCAACCACAAGGCTGCCGGTTCGACTCCCGCAAAGGGTAGTGGGCTCTGCCCCCTGCAACTAGAAAACAGCAACTGGACCTGGAGCTGAGCTGCGCCCTCCACGACTAAGATTGAAAGGACAACAACTTGACTTGGAAAAAAGTCCTGGACGTACACACTGTTCCCCAATAAAGTCCTGTTCCCCTCCCCCAATAAAATCTTTAAAAAAAAAAGAAAAGAGGGGACAGGTTTGCTTTGCCGCCACCTGCGTTTCCCAGCACCTGTGACACTGGCTCCTTAGAAGCTCCCAGAATAAGATCGAATCCTTCCTCCCACGGTACCCCTACCTGTGCCTCTCCCCCATAACCGGCAGCTTTACCCTGCTCCTTTAGGCAGAGGAAACCGAGAGCACCTGTCCAGCCTCTCCTAGTTTGAGGGTCCATAGCACAGCATTTCTGACACGCTAACCCCTCTTTAGTGGAACCCTCCAGTCCCAGGTTTCCCCCGTTTCTGTCCCCACAAAATTCCTGTGCCAAAGCCCTAACCCCAGTGTGGCTGTATTCTCAGCTGGGGCCGATAAGGAAGGAAAGTCAAATGAGGTCGTAAGGGTGGGGCCCGGATCCCACAGGCTCAGTCTCTTTATACTACACACTAGAGCTCACACTTTCCCTCTCTGTCTCTCCCCATATATGCACTGAGGTAAAACCAGTGAAGACACAGGGAGAAGGTGCCATCTGTAAGCCTGGAAAGAGCTCTCACGAGAAACTACATCAGCCGGAACCTTGATCTTGGACTTCCAGCCTCCAGAACTGGGAGAAGAATTTCTGTTGTTTAAGCCCCAGCCTGTGGTTTTTGTTCTGGCAGCTGAGCTAATACGCCCTGCTTCATAAGGTGGCCAATTCCACTGTCAAACAACTCAAAGGATCAGAAAGTCCTTACTTTAAGCAGAAATCGGCTTTCTATAGCCTCTACCCAAAGACCCAACTACCACTTTTTGGAACTATATGGAATAAATTTAACTATGTAGCTTCTTCTCAATTAATAATAATAAGTGAAAAGTTTCAGCTATTCTAACAATTCCTCTCTGCTCTTTAGGCTGTCTTTCTTAGAAATGCTACAATTTGTCAAGACTCTTTAAAATATGGCAGCAAGAAAGACTCCTCAAATACTCTGTAAACATGAACAACACAGGGACACTGTACTTTGCTAAATCAGTACTAACGTGTAGTATTTTCTGAAGGAAAAATTACTTTCTATATCAGTCACCCTTGAAACCCTCAAGAGGAAAAACAGTACAAGGCCTTCTAAGAGAACGTTCCACAAGCCCCTTCAACCTGCTGGAAAGCTATCAGCTGTCTCAGAATCGAGCAAACTTCAAATTCAGCTGGTTGGAGGGAGCATTTGAGCTCTCGCTCCCTGGCACAGGTCATCAGTTTGGGCTCAAATAAACTCTTGTAAAAATTTGTTTTAAAAAAGAGAGCGCGAGAGTGCTGGCTGGAGACCTGATGCTTCTTGGCGATAAAAGAGAACATCATCAAGCAGACTATTTACCACAAGGTCACAGTGAACCAAGAATCCATTCCTTCCCATAGGGAGAAGCTCGTTTATATTTGATCACCTTCGTATGTCCAGATGTCTAAACCAGTCTCCTCTTACTCATTCTTCTTCCCATAGGGACAGACCAGGTAGTCCAATGTCCATTTCCACGAGATCTAGCTGCTCTGTGAGAAGAGCAAATAAGCCAGGCCCTTCGGTGTTGAGGACTCCTCATGAGTCCCTTGCGGTCACCCTCGGGTAACACTCTGGTGCCACTTCCAGGATCAAACATGGGGAGATTTCTGCCTTCAAGCCCTGCACCTCATGTTCATGGCCCCTCCCAGCCCTTATTTTTTCTTTTTCTTTACCTCACTCCAGCCACTGTGTTTTCTTGTCAATATGGCACATCTGAGTTGTCAAAAACCTACTTTGAGTACCAACTGCTGTCGTGCACAACACAGAGATCACTAAAAGCAGAGTCACTAGAGCACAGGGACCTAGGAGAGACCCGCAGTAAATCACCGATAGGAGTCACAGCTTCGGTGGTCACTGCGGTCCTTGCTAGTCCACGTTGCTGCTTCCCACGTGCCAAGCCCATACGAGGTGTGATCACAAAATGTTTAAATTTTTTTTTAATTATTACAGTGAAAGACACATTGCCATTAATCCTCCTCAAAATACTCCCCCTTGTTTTGAACACACATCCCATTGTTCTTGCCACTTTCTGAAGCAGTTCTGGACGTCCTCTTTCCTGAGTGTCTTTAGTTGTGCTGTCATGCCTGTCTTGATGTCCTGAATCAATTCAAAACATTTTCCTTTCATGGTCATTTAGACTTTGGGGAAGAGCCAGAAGTCTATCGGTGCCAATTCTGGTGAATAAGGTGGATGAGGACAAACTGTAAAGTTTTTATTTGACAGAAATTGCCGTACTAGAAGTAATATGTGACATGGACCGTTGTCATGATGGAGGATGAAGTAAAGACACTCACGAAAGAGGACTTCCAGAACTGCGTCAGTAAGTGGGAAGAACGATGGGACAAGTGTGTTTGAAGCAAGGGGGAGAATTTTGAGGGAGATTAATGGCAATGTGTCTTTTACTGGAATATTTTTTTTATTTAAACATTCACTGTATATTTTGATCACACCTTGTAAATTCAGCCCTAAATGTAATAAATATAAGTACTTTGGTTTTGCATTCCTACAGCCTGTTGAAGAAGTCTTTCCCTTCTAGACCCTTTCCCAGCTCCTGGGCCTCGGCTGCTGACTCGGGCGGCAGCCTCTGGCTTGTTCAAGAGTCCCTAACAGTTTAGTCATCATGTGTCACCTTCGCTAAACCTCCGTCTTGATCTCCCTATTCTGGGTTCCTTTCTACAACCCGTCTTCTGTCTCTTGATATCTTTTCTGGTCTTCTAATATTTAAGGATTTTTTGTAAGCTATGAGGCCCAGGCTTCACCTCATCTAAGATCTGGTGTTTTCATCCTCAAGTCTATTCTGAACCCTTCTCAACCTGCCCTCTTGCCACAGAATAATAATTGTATCAGAGCACCCACTATATACAGTGACTTCTTAGTGAGAGTAGTATTTTATTGCAAGTAGGTATAACCTTTTCTTTAGAAATGAATGTGCTTTTTAAAATATTGGCAGAGGCACCAACCCATAATCTACTCCATAGAATCCACATCCTAACTATGTTGGGGGAAATACACACACCAGGCGTGGCCCCTGCCCTCAGAGACTTCATACTCAAGATGACTCAATATATAATTTTAATAATTAACAAATAACATTGGTCAGCACGTGACGTGTGCTCCATGGTGATTCTCTAAGATGTCACAGATGGAAAAGGTTGGTAGACTGCAGTATTTTAGGCCGGCTTTGCTCAACTCATTAACATGTCAGCTGGCTTGAATCCAAACCTGTGTCAGTTCAGAGGGAACACCCTCTGGGTAAGAGAACAGGCAGCAAAGGCCGAGAGGTGGAAACACCTCAGTCGTTTCATGGACATGACAGTCCCAGAGTCACACAGCAGAGAGCATCCTTCCAAGTATAACTGCCTACCCAGAAAAGCTGTCCATTTACACAGAAATGGACCTTGATTAGACCAGAGAGGGCCTGACCCCCCCACCGGCAGTTATATCAGTGGCCAATGGCTAACCGGTAACAGTTGATGGCCAACTAGTCACAGCTGATGGCCATCTACTACCCGAGCCAGCACCTTTCCACATGAGGCAGAGAGCCGGGAAACTGCTCTCTGGAACTCTGTCCCCACAGAGTTTATGGAGTTATTATTTATAGAATCCAAGTTAATGCTTGCTTTGCATTAGCTGTAAGCTCCAGCGCTGACTGTGCATAGAATTAACTGCCCAGTGGCATCAAGCATTTTCAATGCTTAATGAGGATGTAATGATTTATTCCTACCACCAGAGGGCACCAGACACCCAGAGGCAGAAGCATGAAAAATACAGGTTTTCAAGTTGCTACCCAATTCGGTTTTAAAGCACAAAACACAAGAGACTACACATTACAGGGTCCAATGTTTAGAAAATTTAACTCGGGGCTTAATTCTATTCTTTTCCACTAAATATTTTTAAACTGACATTTAAACAGTGCCATGAATAAAATAACAAGTTGCAGCATGAAACGCTGACACAGACTTGGAGACCTGGGAGCTGGTGAACTTTGCAGAGTCATGTCTGAAGGTGACAGTCACAGGAATGTGGCTCCAGCCGCCAGCTGCCAAGGAAAGCAAGCTCAGTGTGCCATGTTCTTTTTGAGAGAAGCTAGAAATCCACAGTTTTATATCAAGACTTTTAACTACTGGAAACGAATTCAACGTTTTTAACATAATGCAGCCCCCGCAAAATAACAAAAAAGAGCAAAACATAGCAGGGACCCTGCTCAGCACACAAGTGGACAGCTACCTCTGCCTTTGAGGACTGACCATGGAAACTCAGGACTGGAAAGGGTTTTAGAAATCACCAGGTGTACACACTTTGCTTTGTGGCAAAAGGAAACAGGCCAGAGGGGCTGTGACCTCCGTGCAGACAAACCACTGTGACCCGGGGGTCAATTACTAGCCAGCCAGGCGGAGGCCTGTCCTCAGCTGCCCAGCCTAGTAGAGATCCGTCTGTGTGCCCCTGAATAACAGACTTTCAAAATATAGAACTGGAACAGAGGGAGTGGCCCACCTGGGAGGCCAGGCGTGCCTGTCCTGTGTCCCCAGCCTCCAGCTACACCACTGCCTCTGGTTCCCAAAGCACCCCAGCCTGCGCCCTGGGAACGCAGCGATGTGGCCGTGACCACAACTGCAAACACGGAGGACAGCTGTCTGCGTTCAGCTGCCAGAGCCCTGGACCTTGACTTCCTGAAACACCGTGACTCAGCTGAGAGCACTGGAATGGAAACGCAGGTCGAGCCCTGCGCAGCCACTGCCCAGCTGAAGGGCGGGCACACAGTCGAGTGAGTGGTGGGTCAGGCGGCACGGTGACTCCAGCAGCTGCCCGTTCGGTGATTCCAAGACTTAATGGCAGGCTGCACTGGAGCTCAAAAAAGGGCGACAATGTCCGGGGACACTGGAGGGGCTTAGGGCTAGGTGGGGGGCGAGGGTCAAGGGGCGGCTGCACAAAATGCAGGGACCCGAACGCCCCCGTCGCTGGGCGGCGGAAAGCGTCCTGGATCGTGTCTCTGCGGGGGGGTGAGGCCGCACTGAGAGCCCCAGGGAGTCGCCGAGGGTCCGGAGGGGGCGAGTTGGGGGCTTTCCTGTGGGGCTGGGCAGGGTCTGAAGGAGGCCTGACAGCAGCTGCCTTGTAGAAGCGCTTTGTGCCCTCTGTTCAAAGGGGGGGGAGCAAGTGGGGTGCGCTCGGGGCACTTACCACCCGCTGGTAGATGACCACTGAAGCCCAGACCGCTTACACACGAGGCAGTCCCCACTCCCAGGGGCTGGGAATTCTTTAGATGCAGAAATTCAAGTGGGAAATGCCACCCTTTATTCACTCATCACTCGCCACTGAGTGCTACTCCGGACACTTGGGAACCCCGGCCCAGGGCCCACGTCCTCGCGGGACCACTAGCGTCACTCTGCTCTTTACCCCCCTGGGAACATCCCCCTGGAACTCACGCGGGGACCAGGCAGGCCAAGCAAGGGGTCTGGGGGCCACTCACTGGGAGCCTCTTGCTTCAGCCCAGGCCGGCGCTGGGGACACAGCCTTTCCCTCCCGCCTGCGACAATCTCTCCTACCCCTGTGCCTTGTCTCCAGAGCTGTTCCCAGCGGCCTGCCCACAGCCTGGTCCCTCCGGGCTCCGGCTTCAGCCACAGCCTCACCTCCCCCGGTTCCTCCACTGAGACCTGAGGGTTGTGCAGGCAGACGGCAGAAAGCTTTGGGGAAATGCTGAGGTCATAGGCGTGAACCACGTCACACACACACACACACAGCTGGCGAGAGGCCGTGAGCCGCTCTTGTCTGAACCTGTCATTCACCCAGACCCAAACGCAGACTCGTCTGAAGGACGGTTTTTCTAAACAGGCGGAAACTCCCGTCTTAGGGAGCTGCTGTCTTAAGGGCTGTGTCTGCATATCACGAATACATGGGATGGGGAGGGGACCAGGGCTTTCTAGAGCCACTGCCCCTCCTGTGATTACTCTTCAGTTAGCCTGAGACTAAGCCCCATACCCACTTCCTTTACCAGAAAGAGAGGATTCTTACAGATAAAATAAGGCCTCATAACGTCCACGCTCGGCTGCATGGAAACCAGCAGGCATCTACTTACTGCCAGTCTTTTGGCTTCTTCTCACTCATGACACTGGGGTAATAAAAAAGATGCATCTGGGGCATCTGTTTGGAGTTTCTAAGTCAGAAATTATGGAAGGAAGAAAATAACGTGTTAGAAGGTGCCTACAGCTGAACAGCCCTGAAACGAACACCTTTTGTATTCTAGAATAAATCTCGGTGTCAGCAAGGGGCTTCCTTATTACCCAGCACGGGCATGGCGGTGCGACCCTACAATTACTGCTGGGCCTGTCTGCAGTCCAGTGACTCCCGCAGCTCTGCAGGGCTGGGGACAGCTGACCTCGGGAAATCTCAGAGTAAACAGCCCCGGGTTTGCACCACATTTTCTGAATGTAACACTTCCTCCCAAATTCCAAAGTTTATTTGGGTCCATTAACAAGGGCTCACTGTTCATATGTATGCATCTATTTTATACCCAAATGCAAAGAAGTCACCCAAGGCAGTTGTTCCCACCAGAAACTTGAAATCTTCACATCCACGGTCCCAGTGACATCCCTGGACACTCTGCAGACGGTGACAACTGCTGAAATGAGCAGGTCACAGATGACCAATTAAAGAAGAGGCCAATTTAAAGAACCAGCTCTACTTTTAATTGCTACTAAGTTGATAATCCACAAACCCTGTTCCCAGCCAGCCCAAGCGTTTAGAAAGCACGGGCACATTTCCAAGTGTGCTCCAACCAAGAGGTCTTCAGGAGCCTCAGCTTCAGGGGCCGTGAGAACGCACACGACACATGCAGGGCACATGACACACGCAGGACACATGCATGGTGAGTTCGGGGCCAACGGGGGGTGTTGGAGGAAAGGAATGACCCCAAATGGTGGGCTCTGCACACAGTTAACAGCCTCACAGGCTAACTGGGAGACAGAGAGAAAGCAAGTAGGAAAAGGGGAGTTTAAGGAAAGCGTTATGAGTGTGAACGAGGCCTCAGAGCTCAGGGACAGCCGTCCCTCACATCCCTGTGGAACACAAAGCTTGCAGCGTCATGAGACAGTCAGTGTTTCCCCAGCAGCCTCAGCTCTAGCGAGTCTGAATCAGCTGTCCTACCACTTGGGGGCCTTGATTTTGTTTCTGACTTGTGTAAACCCACAGTGGCCGTTCTCACTGCTATATCACAATTATTACGAGGTAAACATGCTTGTGTGAAGAGGCAGATTTGGTGGTGTTCGCCCCTGATTAAAACCGGGTTTGCATTGGGTGTGCAGCCTCAGTCGCTCCAGGAGCTCAGGAACGAGGCTGCTTCCAGAAGGGCCTTTACACCTCATACAGCACGAACAGCCACGTTTTCCTGATGGACTGAAGACTGAATCATTTGGAGGATGCCTCCCCAAAAACTGTGATCCTGAAAACTGCTGTCACTATGTCTCAATAGCTAACGTGGAACTCATTTCATGCAAGGATGCGAGCCAGATCTCATCAGTGACAAAAAGTAGTAAATGTGCATATGAGGACATGTTTGGGGGTGCTCCAAAGCAGGAGTGTTAACCCATTGTGGGGCCTGTCACCAACACCAGCGGTTTTCAGTGCTGAGAACGCCTACCCACGCCCATTTCCATTTCTCCCTCCCACCCCGGGACACTGCAGGACTGTCAGGCACAGAACCCACTGTGACCTCTGTCTCCTCACCGTCCCCACTGCTTCGGCCTTCTCTTGTTCTTCACTTTCAGGGGGCAGCTGGAGTCCAACAAGTAAAACCAGAAATTGGGGAACCAGCGCTGCAATAAACCACCTCAGAGCAAAATCAATTTGCTTAGCGGTCCTTCCCACTCAGTACACACGTTCTGATTCACAAAACACGTCCACTCTTCACTTGGTGCTTCCACGTAATCTCTGCTTCTCCACACCCGTCCCCCGCCAGCTCCCAGGAGGGAATCACCACCCCCATCGCCCAACAAAAGGCATTCACCCAGCAGATCAGCACACACACCGCCCATTTCACATGCAAACACCCCTGCACTTGCGATTTTGTCCTCGTGAGGCGAGTTTTACATTCAAAGTGCTGCGGGAGGCTTTGCAGAGCCCAGCCAGGGGCCCTATGCATGAAGATTTCGTTTCCCATTATCATCTCCTTTTGGTGCTAATGTGTTTGTTCCTTATTACTGCCACTCTCGGGCCTGCATGGAGTCAGATTAAAAGAAAGGCCTTTGATTTTTCTGCTTTCAAAGACACAAAAGAATTTCTCACTGAAAATCCCCGCAGAGGTTTGGGTGAAGAATGTGTCACCTCGGGGGGCCGACACCCTTCCTGATAACTCGTCTTCCCAAGTCCCTGAGCCTAAGGACGTGGTTACAGTGGCTGCCTTCCTGCTGCTCCGAGCCTGAAACCTTAATTGTGCTCAGTTCCCGGAATAATGGAATCCATACCGAAATCGTTAGGGATTCCATAAACATGTGAATACAGGTAAAGATCCCCGCTGCTTAACACTGGATATCTAAAGTATTTGCAGAAAAATGAAACCACGTCTTTTGTCAGCTAATTGTATAAGCTTCATCAACTTCCCCTTCCCCGTGCAGGGTGGAAATTAAAATTCATACGTCATTTCAGCCTAAAGTTGTAACATGAATGAATTCCTTCAGATAAATACATATCAAGCTTTTGTCCCATTTTACAAATCTTCAGATGAAACTGAAGGTCCTGTGCCTGTGAGGCACGCGCTGGGCTAGGGAACGTGTCACGGTCACGGTGTCTTCCACATGAGACGACTCGTCTTTATCCAAATCTATGCGTTTGGGACTCGGAGGTGTTTCTGGCCCTCAAGTTAACTGCTTCCTTCACAATTCAAATAACATTTTATTTGGACTTTCTATTTGCATCATATGTAAGAGCTGAAAAAAGAAAAAAAAGTTTTAACTAAAGTTAAACATGATGTGCTTTTTAAGTGTATTTAGGAAACTACTCTTAAGATTGTGATAATTTTTTAATTTTCTTAATTCTTGTACATATTAATGATCAACCAAATCTGGCCATACGTGCTAGTTGAATTTTCATCCCAAATACATGTACTCTTATCTAAGAACTTCCAATATCTTAACCACTGTACAACTGAAAAAATCAGTGGCTCCCTTTAAAAAGCTGACAGGAGGAGCTGGGTGGGGAGGGGACAAGAGTGACACTATTGCAACACAGAAAATGTACTGGTTTTAATACATAAATTTATGTTTGATGCGTGTGTGTTGTGACCTGCATGATGGGTGAACATATGTAAGTTTTTACGAATTAAGGGAAAAGTAAATAATGAAGAAAAAGACTGCTAAATCCGCCCACCTACTTATGAGTGTAGTAAAGAAAAACAAGATAAAAGGAATTCAAGGATCCAGTCCACTGGGAGAAATGATGTGATCACACGTGACACACACACAGTAATGCCTGCCAGGTCAGCCAGAAAGACACCAAGGCACCAGCAGGAGGGGACAAACTAGCCTGCCAAGGAGATTTACAATGATGTTTAGCCTAATGACAAATGAAGAAAAACATGTGAATCGAATGAAATGTGTCTTTTTGTGTGTTTTTTAAGAGAATAGATTTTTTTTTTTTTTTAAGATTTTATTGGGGAAGGGGAACAGGACTTTATTGGGGAACAGTGTGTACTTCTAGGCCTTTTTTTCCAAGTCAAGTTGTTGTCCTTTCAATCTCAGTTGTGGAGGGTGCTGTTCAGCTTCAAGTTATTGTCCTTTCAGTCTTAGTTGTGGAGGGCGCAGCTCAGCTCCAGGTCCAGTTGCCATTGCTAGTTGCAGGGGACGCAGCCCATCATCCCTTGCGGGAGTAAAACCGGCAACCTTGTGGTTGAGAGCCCGCGCTCCAACCAACTGAGCCATCCGGGAGGCAGCTCAACTCAAGGTGCCTCGTTCAACCTTAGTTGCAGGGGGCAGAGCCCACCATCCCTTGCGGGACTCGAGGAGTTGAACTGGCAACCTTGTGGTTGAGAGCCCACTGGCCCACGTGGGAATCGAACCGGCAGCCTTTGGAGTTAGGAGCATGGAGCTCTAACCGCTTGAGCTACCAGGCCGGCCCTGAAATGTGTTTTGACTATCAGATTGGCAAACACAATACTGAGAGAAAATGTGTAGCGTTGGCGACCCTTTATGAAACAGACTCTCACGCTCTCTGGGCAGAATGTCCACTTGTGGCGTGACTTGTAGCCATGTACTAGAATTCAAGATGCTTGTATCTGACCCACAACTTGTACCGTACCATCTCATCCTGGGGAAATATTCTGGATAATGTGAAAAGCTGGGAACAATGGAAGGTCCCAACAAATACAATCATCTAATACTGTCACCATTATGAAACTCTGCTTGTGCTATTTCACCCAGAATGTTCAGCAAGTAGACAGCGGGTCACATGCCAGTTTGAGCAGCAGGCACGCAGGAAACGGGACAATGGCGCAGAGAATTTTCTTTATGGGAGAAAACCACACAGCCTGTGTTCCTTGCTATCTGAGGCTTTACAAGTATATGTTATGCCATAACCAAAAAACAGGTTTTTAAATAAAATTCAATTTGTAGAACTGAATGAAATGTGTAAATAACAACGTAGGGAGTGAACAACGTGAATGGTCTTGCCAGGCGTCAGCCGCAGACAGCTGCCAGCACCGCAGTGCTTCTGTCCATCACTGAAGGGCAGAGTCGGGAGTACGCGGAGTGGAGACTGGAGGAAGCCAGGCCCTCACGGCTGGCCCAGTGACCGGGCAGAGCCATGCGGTGACACGGGAAGGAAACATAGTCCCATCGTCCCAGCACTTGGCTCCGCTGCCCCGAGGTCTCAGGAGGAGACGCGAGTGGGGACCCAGGCCCCCGAGTCTGTTCGTGGATGTTGCAATGGAACATTGGCCGTCTGGCATTTCGTCTTGGGAGCTTTTGTTCAATTTTAGTTTACTTTAAGAAGAAACAAAGTAAATCTGATGTTAGTCCTCTGCTTGCAAATCTATTACAGCCATTGTGCAAAGGACAGTGCATACCCTGCTTATCAGGGCAAAGGGGCCGTCACTGACGCCCCACGTACCTTAACCAGCCTCATTTACGTGTGTGCTCCCCAGCCACACACACACACACACACACACACACACACACACACACACACACACACCATACATGCACCACACACAGATCAAACACCACACACACACACACACCCCACACACACCACACACACACACCACACCCACACCACACACACACATACCACACACATACACCCCACACCACACACACACACCACACACACACACCCCACACACACACCACATACCACACATCACACACACACCTCCACCCCCACACACACCACACACCCCACCCACACCCCACACACACATACCACATACACACACCACACACACACCTCACATGACACACACACAACTCACACCACACACATTCCACTCACACACACACGACACACACACCACACCCCACACCCCACACCCCCACACACATACACCCCCCACACACACACACCCCCCACACCACACACACACCCCCACACCACACACACCACACCACACCACACACACACACACCACACCCCACACACCACACCCCACACACATCCCCACACACACCACGCACCCCACACACACCCCACACACACATACCACACACACACACCCCACACACACACACCCCACACACACACACACCCCCACACGACACACATACACCTCACACTACACATACACACACACCACATCACATACACACACACACACACACCCACACCACACACACCCCCACACGACACACACACACACCACACACATACACACACACACACCCCCACACAACACACACACACCAAACCCCACACACACACCCCACACACACATCCCACACACACACCCCACACACACACACACACCCCACATGACACACACACAACTCACACCACACATACACACACACCACACCCCACACCACACACACACACCACACACACACACACACCACACACACACATATCACATACACACACCACACACACACACCCCACATGACACACACACACACCCCACACCACACACACACACACACACACACACCACACACACAGTACAGCCTGATGAGAGCACTGCTGACACTTCACCTCCTCCGTGAAGCCCTCCCCCAGTCTATGTGCCCTGTATCATACTTTATTTTGTTTCCCTGCTTATTCTCTGCTCTAAACAGTAACCTAGTCAGTCAAGTAACCTAGCGAGAAGGAGGGAAAAGGCTTAGAGGAGCGTTTTGAATCCAGCCAATTTCAAAGATTTCCAAAGTAGCCATTTCACAGGCAGCATAATGAAGTCCAAATGGAATGAAAATAAAAAAAGATGTTTAAATCATAAAATTATGTCCAGAACAAAACGTGACTAGGGACCTCACACTGGACAAGTGTAGGGATCCCAGGCCTGCAAGAGGGTGGGCGGGGCCAGCTGTGTGCACAGAAAGCCCTGGAGAGTGCTTGGGGGCGGGGGCAGGGGCTGCTGGAGCCTCTGGGGCTGAGCTCACCCCTCCCTCCCAGTGGGGCCCGCAGGACCTCTGGACACAGCTGCACAGGAGGGGAGGGACAGTGTGGGGCCACAGGTGACAACAGCCCTTCACATGGTGCTTCGCTCTTTGTAGGCGCCCAGCTGTTTCTGCTTTCCTCCCTCGTGGGACCTGGACTACACATCTGATGCGAACACATTTGAAAGGGGCAGGCTGGTGATGAGAACTTGAAAGATAAAACAGCCAAGCTAGAAACACCAGCTGGCAACCAAGAGTCTTATTTCTTAAAAAGTATTTTTCCTGAGAAAAACATATGCACACCAGTGTGTTCTCTGCACCGTGGAGATGACACGAGTGATGGCCATACTCCCAGGATGTCACAAGCATTAAACAGAGGAGGTGGCCAGATGGAACGCAGAGGCAGGACAGAGGCCTGGCCACCTGGGGGGCTCTGGATCCCCACAGCGGTGACTCCTGAGAAAAGTCTAGAAACAGAAACAGATGCAGACGCCTGGCTGGCAAGGAGGGGGAAGCCTGGAACAAAGGAACTGACAGAGAATCCAGGCACGGCCCTGGGACTGCTCGGAGGGACTACAGTGGGGGTGCAAAGGCCTCCTAGGAGCCTGGACTTGGCTGTCACGGCCTCGTTTCAGACAAGGAAGTAACAGGGTCAAGTCAGAGGACAGGGCGACACTGACCATCTAGGAGGAGCAGGGGGAAGCGCCTGATCTTCAGGCCTGTGCCCCTCCCCCCCAACTCTGCCCACACTTGCCCTGCTGCCCAGGTGCCTGTGGGTGCCACCTGCGTGAGCGCTGCACTCCCGCCGAAGTCCCCAAAGTCAGGGCAAACTGCTGGCTTCATGGGGAGAAGTTCTGAGAAGCCACTGGTCACCAAACTGACTTCATGCCGCTCAGGAAACACCGGACGCGGAGAGGCCACCCAAGCGACTGCAGGGCGTGGAGATGCCCAGCTGTCAGCAGAGAACACAAGCCGGGCTAGAACGTCTGCCATTCTGTGAGCCTGTGAGACCAGTAGTCGTAAACAAGACATTTTCCATAGAAACTTTCAAAGTGTGAGTGTTAATACATGAAGATGCTGACACTCACTCACCAGTACTGACTGAGCTGCCAGGGCTGTCAGGGACATAAAGTTGACATGAAAGTCACCCCTGGCTTGTGGAACTGACACCTGCACACAAGGAAAGCTCTGCGTATGGTGGTCTTTTCTGCCAATCAAATAGAGCCGTGTGACTTACATGAAAGGTGAGTCTGAACTCCCAGCTCCCCCATCGCCACAGCCAATGTTTGGACAGCACGACGCGTTCTGGCACTGCAGCAGTGACCAGTGCCCTCGCCTGCTGTGCTTTCTACACGGTTTGGCACACTCGCTGCTCACCGTTTTCACACTGTAAAGGACGTTTGTTACTTCTTTCTCATCACTCATGCAAGATGACAATTTGGGGAATACAGGAAGTATTAAATTAAACCCACCCAATCTATCGTTAATGACACACCTGGCATCTCCTTGTCCCCTTCCTTTCCGGCACCACTGCAGCCAGCCCGTCAGGGAGTGTGTCAATGCGACGTCCCACAGACTCTGCCGCCCTCTCCTCTGTGGGCGCTGAGGGCCCAGCCCAAGTCCCGTTTCTCCGCCCACCGAGGGCCCCTGCGGCCCAGTGCACTCATCTCCACAGCACCTTGCGACTTCTAAAAACGCAGCTCAGGCAATGGCACCCACCGACACTATGCCTTCCAACGTGCTGGTCGGTGACTAACAAGCAGCTCTAAAGAAATCGCTCAACACAGACGCAGCCTTCCATCCAACTGCACATTGCTGCCTGTTGTCTCTGCTTGGTCCCCCATGGAGGTGACACCCCCGCCCCCCCAAGGTCACTCAGTCGCCTTTCAGTCACAGTGCATCCTCCCACGTTACATCAGGTCTGGAAACGATTCGGCTGCCAGATCCTCAAGGCCACAAACACCATGGTTTTCCATTTTGCCTTTAGCCACGTCACTGAAATAGATAATCACACAGTAGCCCGACATATAGTGACATGGGCTGTACTTTATTAGGGTGCACGTGTCACTGCACAGATTCAGATCTGAAGTAACCCGACCTGGTCACAGCGGACAGGACTCGTGCTGGATTCCAACCCAGACGGTGCGTCTTTAGAGCCCAGCAGCCCAAAGACACCGCAGTGACTGACAGCCACCGCCCGTCGTCAGGACTAAGGGCTTCCAGGACGCTGTCACAGTTCCCTGGCCACTTCCCTGTCATTTCTGGAGAGTCCTCCAGGGCGACCGGCCAGCTGAGACCATGGGCACTGTAACTGCAAGGCCATGTTGACAAGCGAGACGACACTCATGAGTCTTACTCTACAGAGGATTTGCAGGGTGACACTTAATCTCGGTACAGTCAGCACTTACGGAGATGGTGTGATTGGAGGAAAAGCCTGACCCCAAATGTGCCCTCCAACTGGGAGATGCCTGGAACTTGCCATCACTGACAGGTGACAAGTGACCTGCAATACATTTCTATGCATCCAATTGTCTGGATTCAATTTCCTGTAAAATTCCTCAGTAAAGCGCACTTCCAGCACACTTCCTCAGTAAAGCGTTCTTGGGGTGGCCGGATGGCTCAGGTGGTTAGAGCGCAAGCTCTGAACAACAGGGTTGCTGGTTCCATCCCCACATGGGCCAGTGAGCTGCGCCCTCTACAACTAGACTGAAAACAACGGCTTGAGCTGGGAGCTGAGCTGTGCCTCCCACAGCTAGATTGAAAAAAACGATAACTTGACATCCTAGAAAAACACACTGTTCCCCAATAAAAAATAAAAAAAAGACTTCTGGGCTATTCATAACAGAAAGGCACTAAGCCACCCTGGGGGTGTTCTGGCCCGAACTTAACTATAAAACGGGAACTGCAGGGCCGTCCCATCACTCACTACACAAGGGCTAATGTTTTATATTACTTGTCATGTCCCTCCCAGAAAGGGGACAAGTACAGAGTCTTCACAAATGGAGAGACCAGGCAGGCTCACAGCTGAACTCACCCTCTGCACCTACAGACACCCGTGCTAACATCTGCAAATACGTGTGTTACACACACTCACTCACCTCACCTCACCTCCATTCGTCTGCCTCCAATTTTCCAATTTCTCTCCACCCCCAATGTATTTGACCTATATCCACCCATACTGTTAATCCTTGTTGATTTGAAGTTGAATTGTTGAACAGTCAAAGAAAATTTCACTTATTCATTAACAAATGTGTAAGCTGGATGCTGGGTGTGTACCAGTGAACAGGACAGCGGGGCTCCAGCCATGGTAAAACTGAAGGTCGGGGCCGGCCCGGTGGCTCAGGCAGTTAGAGCTCCGTGCTCCTAACTCCGAAGGCTGCCGGTTCAATTCCCACATGGGCCAGTGGGCTCTCAACCACAAGGTTGCCAGTTCAATTCCTCGAGTCCCGCAAGGGATGGTGGGCTGTGCCCCCTGCAACTAAGATTGAACACGGCACCTTGAGCTGAGCTGCCGCTGAGCTCCCGGATGGCTCAGTTGGTTGGAGCGCATCCTCTCAACCACAAGGTTGCCGGTTCGACTCCCGCAAGGGATGGTGGGCTGTGCCCCCTGCAATTAGCAACGGCAACTGGACCTGGAGCTGAGCTGCGCCCTCCACAACTAAGACTGAAAGAACAACAACTTGAAGCCGAACAGAACCCTCCACAACTAAGATTGAAAGGACAACAATTTGACCATTGTTCCCCAATAAAGTCCTGTTCCCCTTCCCCAATAAAATCTTTAAAAAAAAAAAAGCTGAAGGTCTGACTGCAGTCACGATAAGCGATCACTTATGCGCACCTACTGGCTGCGGGCAGCATGGACACGTCAGCACTGGTCTCGCGCGCTCCGTCGCTGGCAGAGCCACCCGCTCCACGTGCTGCTGGCGCTGGGCCCCCAGACAACAGCCTCCGTGAGAGTGGGATGCCTGGGACGCACTTGGGTATCATCAAATCCAAGGTCTTTACGTTCCGGCGAGGAGTCGGTGTCGGGAGCAACGGTGCGAGCTCCCAGCGGCTCGGGGGCCGCATCTTCCCGGCGGCGCAGGCGAGCTGGCGAGAGGGCTCACCCGAGCGCCCGCAGGGCTGTGGCAAACACCGCGGAACATCAAACACGCAGACGTGAGCACGACGCGGCAGAACTTCCTCTGACTTTGGAATGTTCAAATACACTGTAATATTCGGAGCAGCTAAGTCCACAGTGGTGCCCGTGGGTGCCCTTTTCCCTACACGAACACACAGCCGCTCAACACGGCTCAAGACGGTCGTCCCACATATCTGTGCGCCGTGTGATCAGATGGCCACCCGATCCACTCCGCAAGTGCAGACCACTGCAAACGCGAGACCGGGTATTGTCTGAGCGGCTTTGTTAGGGATGCATGAGGTATGACGTCAGGGGCGTGTGAGGTATGACGTCAGGGGCGCGCGAGGTATGACGTCAGGGGCGCACGCGGTATGACGTCAGGGGCGCACGCGGTATGACGTCAGGGGCGCACGAGGTATAATGCCGTAACAATTAACTGAGTGCCCTGAGTGCAGTCCTTACAATCTCAATCTTTACAGCAGCCACGTCGGGTAAATATTATTTCCAAGGGGAGAAACTGAGGTTCACAGAGGATTCATAACCTTGCAGAGGGGCTCCTTCTAGTGAACGAAACAACACCCCGGCACCGGGTCTGCAGGGGCTAAACTGGGTGCTCGCTGCACAGTCACACATCACGCCACAGTTGGAAGAGGCTGGGGGCTCTTTCAGTTCCACGTAGAAGTTTGTGTTGAACAACAGCCGCACAGCATTTTCTCAAGAACCACACCGCACAGACAGCCGCTAGGTGTGTCCTGACCCTTTGTGTCACTCAGTTTTGTGTGTAAGTCCCTAGTAAGAAATGCTGGACATCCACAAACACTGAGACAACTCCTCTCCGTGTACATTTTCCAGGAAATCACCCGTGATTCCGAAATCAAGAAGGCTTACACGGTCACCTCTACACTTTTTAAATAATTTTTACAATAATGGAATTCTTAAAATCAGCTTAACTCTGCCTCTAAGGACAGAAGCACACTACTCATTCCGTAACTTGAAATTTGGGGGGAAAGATTCCTTTAGAAGAAGGGCATGACGGCCATGGGGGGTACAAAGTGGGAGGAACCAGACTAACGGCACTTTAGGGGCTGGAGGCCCAACACACATGCTCAGGACAGGGCCAGGGAGTGTTAACGCACCAATCGCGTCATCGCCACCTGCTCTCGCGCAGTGGCACTGTCTCTGCCCTCAGAGAACAGCCGCTGGGCCGCTTCACACCCTCTGCCGGAACTTGTACGCATCTGTCCACCGCACACCGCACCCTCCGCTGTCCTCGCCCCGCCCCGGCCACAGTGGCCATCCAGCTGTTCCCCATTCTCATCTTTATTCATAAATCATTCACAAGCTTTAACATATGCCTCCAGGGCCCCCAAACACGCCCCCTTCTCACACAGCAGGCCTGAGCCGGGGCCACTCCTGGGGGAGGCTTCTCCCACCACCAAATCTAGGCAGCGCCCCGCACCCCCACCCCATGCTCCCACACCTTCCTGGTGGCCCTTCTTAACAGCCCTGACACTGTATCTTAAAACTGGTAAAACATACTGTAACACAAAACGCCGTCAACCACTGTAAGTGTGCACTTAGCAGTCTACTGCAAGTATCCTCAGAACTCTTTCCATCGCCCCAAAACGAAACTCTGTACCCATGAAACAACTCCCCACCAGCTCCCCAGCCCAGGTAACCACCCTTCTACTTTGTCTCTGAATTTGAGTCCTCTAGGGACCTCATCTAAGTGGATTCATGCATATTTGTCCCTTTGTGACTGGCTATTTCAGTCAGCAGTGTCCTCAAGGGCCATCCATGTTCTCGCAGATGACAGGGCTTCCTTCTTCTTAAGGCTGAGTGACACTCCATTGTGTGTTTGGGCCACATTTGGCTTAGCCGCTGACCTGTTGGTGGACACCTGGGTTGCTTCTGGCTTCATGCATCTATGAACATGGGTGTTCAAATGTCTGTCTAAGTTCCTGCTGGCAGCTCTTTAGGGTGTGTACCCAGGAGTGGAATTACCGGATCATATGGCGGTTCCAGTTTCAATTATTTGAGGACCCGCCATACCATTTTCCACAGCAGCTGCACTATTTTACATTCCCACCAGCCATGCACAAGGGTTCCAATCTCTCCACATCCTCACCTACACTTACTGTTGTCTGCCTTTTGGTAGCAGTCATCCTACTGGGCATGAGGGGGCATACATATATTTATTTTTATGCCCTTATTCTCTGTTTCCCTACATATTAGATTATAAGCTCCCTGAGGGCAAGGACTCTATCTGGTCACTGTGTATTCCCAAATCCTGTAACACTGCCTGACACATAGTGGGTATGCAATAAGTACTGCTGAATGAACAAAGAATATTACATTGAAGAGATTTATTTTATCCCAGCATACGTACTTATTCGAATTGAAAAGCTAATAGTTATTGTAGGATTATTATATAGACCACCTATAACAGATTCCCCTAGAAGTTTGAGTGTAAAATTGAGAACTTCGTGTCTACTGATATTTTAAAATTTAAACCCACATGCAATTTCAGTAATGTGATGCATACACCACACCAACTGAACAATAAATTCTTTGAAAACACATCCTTAGCGATTGTCAAGGACACATGTGCCTGTTCCTGTGAGTGTCACCTAAATGGTGCTCTTTACTGCTAGGTCCCCAAGGGATGCTCTCACATGACGATGCTTTTGATCTCCATGGAAACTTGACCCACGAAATTTGTATCAAGCCCTCATAGAGACAGCTAAGCACTGAGCCGGATCAACTGAATGGAAGATTCAGTCTTTAAGCCCAGCAGTGGTAAATACCCAGTAAATTATTTCCAGGTGCGTGAGACCTGCAATTTAACCAAATTGCAGCTGTGCAGGGGTAGCAACTAGTGCTGGCTGGCCACCCAGCACCTCTCCAACGGTCCCCACCACTTGTTTCCACGATGACACACCCAACCCCAGCACGTGGCACCCTGTCCTCCATTTGAAGGGTCTAACAGTGAAATGAAAGGAGGCTTTAGCACAGGGCTTCTAGGACAGATTTCCCTCCGATAAGAAAGCGGTGTGACCAGAGAAAGACCTGGCCATCACCTGCCACCCTTCCCCTGCCATCCTCCCCTAACCTTGCTTTCTGCTTTGGACATTACATGAAGACATGACGCCTGGGATTGTGGCAGCCACCTTGTGACCAAGAGGAATAGATGACACAGGTAACTCCTGAGGCCCGCAAAGCAGAAGGAACAGAAGCTCAATCACGCAGCCCCTGAATCAATCCTGGGGCTAACTAATAACTGCCAGCCTCCTTGTTAGGTAAACAGATGTCTTTATGGCTTCAGACACAGTTACCTGACACATCCTAAATGGTGTGTGTTCATGTGTGTGTGCTTCTAGGCTGAGTCCTCCATTAAGGAGCTGGGATTCTGGACCACAACATCATCATCTGTGTGTGTGTGGCGAGGGGGGGAGGTTGGGGAGGGGGGAAGGGGGAGGGGGGAACAGGGGGAGAGGGAGACAGGGGGAGAGGGGGAGAGGGGAAAAGGGGGAGGGGGAGGGTGGGGGGAGAGGGGGCGAGGGGGAGAAAGGGGGCATTGTTACTTTCCCATTTGAAACAATGACAGCTTTAGAATCATTGCCCCTACTTAACGTCTCCTACAGTCCAATTCGGGAGCTCGCGGCCTTTTCCAGGTGAAGGGGACACTGCCCAGGCAGCTACAGGATGATAAAGGAGTTTATCTCTTCACTTGCCAACCAGCCCAGCTCTACAAGGCACAAAGGAGCTTGGGTCAGCACCCTCCCCCACCCGCCCCTCCAGGGCCGACCTCAGAGGCTCTGGGACTTTCTCTGCAGCTAAGAGACTGAGAGGAGGCCGTGGGTGCTGGGGGTGGCGTGGCGTTCCCTCCATCCTGCGATAACCCCATAGTCCTTCTCAGAAAAACAACCAGGGAGGCAAAAGCCTGACTCAGGGACCCGCTACGTCCTTCCCTACTTAACAGTCACGGCCAAATTGAAGTTCTCTCTCAGCACATAATGGCTTTTCCATTTGCCAACGCGATCCTGGGACAACAAACATGGGAATTGTCCATTACATAGTCAAGTGCTTTGAAATTCCTTAATTATTTAAAGTACATTATAAAACCACACTCTGGTCTGTTCCTTCCATCTAGTCCACATGTGCGAGACTTTTTGTGGGGTAGGGAGCAGACAGTGAGATCCTTTTAGACACGTTAAGTTTGAGGGTCTGCAGGGTGCGAGGGCGAGGTTTACGGACGTGAGCAGCGAGCACTGAGGGACGGGGATAGGAGAGACCCGCACTGGGGCCGCAGGACTGGACGACTGGTCTGGGAAGGACCCCCGACGGGAAGGCGCTGACGTCTGGGGAACAAGGGAAGGCGGAGCGGGAGGGACAGCCAGCTGCCTGGGAGCCCCAGGAGGAGAGCGAGGGAGCCATCGTGAGCGAGGCTCCTTTTGGCCTGGCTCTGCCCGGGCCACTCACCTCTGGTCCCCGGCGACCCCCTTCGGAAGTGCTGGTCACTGCGCAGCACGCGCCGCGTCCTGTGGGTCCCCTGCCTTCTGGGGCTCCCTCGTCCCAATCAGGCGGCAGACTCCAGCTTCCTTCAAGCACCCACTTCCCTTCGAGGGCCTGCTAGGTGCGTTCCCTGCACGGCGGCCCGGAAGTCCTGGAGGTGCCGGTCCCACCTGCCCCAGGCGGAAGCGCACCTGGTGAGCAGCGGTAGCGCCGGCCGCTGCAGGCCTGGGCTGAGGCCTAAAGCGGGCCCAGCCCCTCACGCAGCCCTGTGCTTGGCTCCTGGGCCTCAGTCTTCAACCTTTAAAATGGGGTCAATATTGTATAGACTCAGAATGATGGGAGAATGATATGACGTAATACAGGTAAAGAACTTTCACAGAGCTCCGCACACACTCGGACTCAGGGCGGTGGGGTCACTACTGCAGAAAGTGTGACTGGCGCTCTCGGTGCGGTCCCACCGGGAAGTTTCAGGATGAGGAAGAGGCCCACAGAGCCCTAGCTACTGAGTCGTCCTGAGTGGTCAGGGCTGCGGGCTGGCTCACTGCTCTCCTTCACCCAGGCAGCTGGCGGCTTTAAGCCCCAGGCAGGCCCCGCCCGCCCAGGCCCTGCCCCACCCACTCTATTTGCTATTTTTTAATTTGTAAAAGCTCACACAATTTAAGCAATATCACAATACCACGAGTCTAATCTTTTCCTTCATGTTTGTGATTATTAGCCATTATGTAGGGCAGCAAACTAGTGAAACCTGTTAAACCCAGTTCCCAGTTCCCAGCTCCAGCAAGGGTTAATTTGACTTGAGGTATAAATGAACTAGAGTGAAATAACCTCCTAATATTAAAGTGAAGACAGACATCGATAGAGAAACTCTGTATTCATAAAATCTGTGGGAAGATGTTTTAGTTTTGTAAGCCTATGCTGTCGCACAGTCAGGAAAAAGGTCTGACAAACCCGACTGATATTAGATCACACACTGCAGAAAAATGACGTGATTCTTCTACATTTATTACCAGAGAGTTGAGTAAAGGTTAATGGATTTGGAAAATTGCATTTCCGGGAGTCTGGCTTTCAATGCCAGTGGCTGGCACGCTACCGTGCATTATAAAGGAAATGTATTGAGACAAATAGCTTGTATGTAAGATACTGTGGAAGATTTTAGATCAGCTGCTAAAAAACAAAGCATTTAAAGAAACAAAACATCTGTTTTCAGAGCTGCTCAGGTAAAACAAAAGAATGCTTGCATAATTTCATTAAAAGGAAAAAAATTCCCCAGGCAGCACATACGACACACTGTAACAATAACTGGAATGCTGCTGTCCCTTCTGACTTCTTTCAGCTGTGAGGCAACATTTTCAGCGAGCACCTGGCATCTATGGCTTCTTGCTGGGCTCCCATCCCCTAAACTCGCCCCCCAAGTTCTGCTTCCGGTCACATGCCACGCAGGAAGGAACTTGACTCTGCATTCTGCCCAAACAGTTCTGTTCTCAGCCTGAACTCTAATCAAGAAATGACCAGTAAGCTTAAAACATGCCTCCCATCACCTGCCGCTGACCCACTGGAGATTGTGACGAAAGCACTGGTTACGGCGAAAGCACTGGTTACTGGGTCAGACTATGATCAGGTACATAAGGGCGGGAGTTTTGCAAAGTAAAATGGTAGAAGGAAAACACCCCAGAAATCAGATGATAAAACTTAGTACATTAAATAACATTTAAATTGTTTTTTAATTAAATTAATTTAGTGATTTTTTTCTAATTAAATCACATCAGCATCAAATAAGATTAAAACGAGGTCTGACAATTAAGTTCATGAACTCATCCTAGAAAAAGTGCTACATACCTCATTGCTGAATATCACTAAGGTCACCTTCGAAGTTATCCCCTTGGGAAGTTATGCACCGACACCAGCGCCTAGTCCACCCTTCAAAGCAATTTTGGAACTCTTTTTCTGGAATGGCCATCAGAGCTGTCATCGTATTACCCTTCATGTCCCATGAAGTCATCCAAATGTCTTCCTTTCAATATTTCCTTTATTTTCTGGTAAAGAAAGAAGCCATCAGGGGACAGCCCAGGTGAGTAGAGAGGGTGTTCCAATACAGTCATTTGTTTACTGGCTAAAAACTCCCTCACAGACAGTGCTGTGTGAACTGGTGCATTGTCATGATGCAAGAGCCATGAATTGTTGGCAAAAATTCAGGCCGTCTAACTTTTTCACGCAGCCCTTTCAGCACTTCCACATAGTAAACTTGGTTAACTGTTTGTCCAGTTGGTACAAATTCATAATGAATAATCCCTCTGATATCAAAAAAGGTTAGCAACATTGTTGCAACAAGTTTGCAAACTTACTTGTCAGACCTTGTATGCAAATAATGGTAATGGCCCTAGAACAAGGAAGTTACCAACCCACACAGACATGGCTGGGAAGGCCTGTGGGGTCAGAATATGATCAGTCTGCATCTGGAAGAAAGGAACCCCAGACAGCACTGAGCCTTCCTACTTAAGAGACACAGGATTCCATATCGAAACCCCACAGGAGAGAGTTAGTCATCACAGAGATGTGTTTAGGTTATTGTATCTTAAACATGTGTGATTTTCATTGTATAGTGTGAGATCCATTGTTCTCTATGAATTCTTTTACTACCTTCATGAGGTCCTGAATTAAGAGCTTCCAAGCTTTGTAATAAAAAAAAATATGTGGTCCAGTACCTGGATTTCAGTCAAGATTCTGCTGCTCAAAGCAGCCCAACCAGATAAGCAGTATCTATCACAATCTTCATTTTTTCCTGAGTGTTCTGCAAGTTGCATTTGCACAAAAGGATCTTAGCGAGAGCTATGATCTTAAATCTATCATTGTTCTGCCTCTGAAATAAGTTATTCCTTCAACTGAAATCCGGACACACAGCCAGAGCCCAGAATTTCTCTTTAGAGGGGACCGCAGGGTGGCAATGTGATTGAAAGGCTCCAGGATGCTACGGGAGCATGGCAGAATTACTGTGCAGAGCAAACATCCTGTTTTCCTTGGATTTTGTTATGAAGCTGACGGAAAAGCAATGAATGTTTCCTGAAGTTACTTCCCAACCCCGTTGTGTTCCTGCTGCTTGTTCTGGACTGGAAATACTTCTCATCCAGTCTCCACCTGTCAGGACTAAACCATCTTGCGATGACTCAAGTTCCAACTGGCCCACTAAACCTGACACACTTCTCTTATCTGTCCCCACGGCGTTTTGCTCTTAGGGTGTCTATCGTTCTCTCCACATCTCAGAAAGCTGGTACACGCTGCTTGGTCTCATCTGCAGGACTGAATTCTCGAGAACAGGCATAGGTCTCATGTCCTCTGGGCGTCCACTTAAGGAATCTGAAAGTGAAATCTGGGCTCTCTGCTTTCCAGGTTGTTACAGACATGAGTCATCAGGTGACTGACAAGAAGTACAGCGAAGGAGGAACTCGGAAACGTGAGCACAAACGATGCTTACTAAGAACACTGCAGTTGAATAATCTGATGTGATGCAAGGAAGAAAAGTTCCCAGGCGGTCTGGTCCATCGTGACTGGGCACAAGGTTTCGATGGCTCTTTTCCTAATCTGCTGACACATAAGCATGTAATATTTACAAATGGAGGAAACAACAAAAATGTGCAAAGGTAAAACTTGACTGGCAGCTGAATACCTGAATTACACCCAAATTGATGTAACTCGGTTACTCAGTTGTTCAAACATTGAATACGGTGCTCAGAAGTGAGAGGCCTGAAAAGCAGCCTTTGATCCCATGGTTTTATTTCTGGGAATTTATCTACCAATATATGTGTTCAAAGACCCCTGTATACCACACATATTCTTAAATCCAAAGGCGCAAGACTTTCACTCAGTAAAAGCGAGAGACAACCTGATGTCCATTCATAAAGAGGGAAATGAATTACGACACATTCATTCAATAAAGTAACATGTAACTGAATGAAAACTGAAATGTATGTACCAAAATGGAATGATGACGAGAACGCAGTTTATGGAAGAAACAGTGTAAAGCGATGTGTACAGTGAGCTCCTACTTGTGTAAATAAAAGGGGGGGGGAGCATGTAGATAAAAATTCTGTGAACAGAATTTTTCTGGAGGGAATACATAAGAAGTAGTTGATTTAGGGGAGGGAACTGCAGCGTGTGGGTTTGGAGTGAGGTTTACTTTTCACGTCTATGAATCTAAGAAGTTATTACCACATTCTTATGTGACTTCTTCAGTTAAAAAAATATAGTAAAATTACGTTTATAAACTGTTAGAATAATGTTCATTTAGTTAACCAAGACTCTTACGGCACAAACAAGTGAAATTAAAATTACCGTTTTTCACAATAAAGTACACATCTGTAATAATTTATTGCTTAGTAAGTACTTGCACAAAAGTTGTCATTAGAGTTTAAGAACCGGCCTATGTGACAGAATGACAATTGTTCGCACTTTGTATATTACAAAACCAAGGCTTAGCGAGATTAAATAATGTATTTACTCAGTTAGTCGGGTGCACCCAGGGCAGCTGTACCCCGGGAAGATGGCTGTGTCCCCGCGTGGGGTCCGTGGGAAAGGGGACAGGCTATTTACTAAGCATTCACCGTGTGACAACACTGGCTGACACAACGCCGTTATTTACCAGACACCGGCGAAGGCTTTGTGTGCATGACACAGCGGCCCCTGGACGACAGGGCTGGGACTGGAGGGAAGGGGGACAGGGCGCTCCCATGCGGGCTTTTCGGTAAACAGCTGCACTGTTTTCCGTCCACGGATGGGAAGGCTGACTGTGTGGGCCGGATCTGTGCCATTTTAGGGGGCACACGAGTACCCCGGACTTTAATATCAGGCGGTGGGGCGGGGCGCGGGGTCCTGGAACCAATCCCCCAAGGACACTGACGGACACTGTAATTAAGTTTTGGGGGAGTCAAAAGTTATACGTGGATTTTTGACCAAACGGGGCTCAGCGCCCCTCAGCCCAGCGTTGTTCAAGGACCAATTACTGTTTAGCCTGTAAACTAACTTTGTGCCACGACCCGCACTCCATAGGTGAAGACAGGCACCCAGGTTACGTGGGCTGCCTAGGGCCCCACGCTAGCAAGTGACCAAACCAGACTCGGCACAAGACGTCTGGACACCAGCCTTCGCCGTCCAGCTCTGTCTACACGGCCCACAAACAAGCATCGGTCAGGGTGCCGCTGCCCTCAGTCGGCCTCCTGGAGAACACACACATCGTTCCCGGCCAGAGGAGCCTGGAAGCCCGGCGCCAAGCTTCTGGGTCCTGGCTACTCAGCACAGTTCCGAAGACCAGCTGCTGGTCCCGTGTGAGTGGGTCTCCTGTCCCCATGTGGTCCTCACTGTGCAGTACAGGTGTGGCCGAGGGGCCCTGTCTGTGGCTCCGGGGGGGAGTGGGGATGGGGGTATAACACACTCCAAAATCCGAGGGTAGAACCCAAGGCCAGGACCAACCAGTAGAAAGGAAAGTCCATGTTTGCACAGAGTTACTTAAAAAGATTTGCGTGGGGACAGTCCTGTCAAACGCTTCTTTAACAGTTCTTGTCCCATCTGTATTACCTCCTGGCCTGATCACAAGAATGGCGTGCAGCTGGTATCCCAGCTTACTCTGTGCTGGTCGAGTCCTCGCTGTGTGGCAGGTGTTTCCCCAGGTGGCCTCACGTGCTGTCCTCATGTGCTGTCCTCACAAGGTGGTGTATGGATATTCTCCCTCCAGAGCAATGGGGTCTGTGTCCCCCCGTGAATCTGGGTGACGACCCTGGCCAACAGGGAGGGCATGGCAGAAATGACCCCGTGTGATTTCCACGCTAGTTCATGAAGACGGCATGGTTTCTGCATGATTCTCAGAACCCAAGCCCAGGCTGGGGGCAAGACAACAGTGCATGGGGAGAGGACTCACATAGGTGTCAGCCCTCAACATCGCCAGCACTGACCACCAGACATGTGAGTGAGCAGTCCTGGGGAGTCCAGGCCCAGTTGCGGACTCACCTGCAGCCTCCATCCGGAGGCCCACCCCACTGTCCTCATCAGGCTCCGCCTCCAAGGCCCACCCCACCGTCCTCATCAGGCTCCGCCTCCAAGGCCCACCCCACTGTCCTCCTCAGGCTCCGCCTCCAAGGCCCACCCCACTGTCCTCATCTGCAGACTCCAACTGCAGACTGATGAGCAAACGCGATTCCTGTCTAAAAGCGCTGTGTCTGAGGTGGTCTGCTATAAAAGCCAGGTTTACACACTGTGGAACTCAAGCCTGTGTGTCCCCAGGAACAGAGAGTTGGGTCCTGAATGTCCTATAACCCACATAATTACTCTTCACAAAAACATGAAACGCTGCTCTTCTCCAAAGCCCATTGCTTCTCATCTCATTGCCCATGTTCAACAGAGCTGATTTAGAAAACGTTTCCTTAAAGCCTCTAGGACCTGTCTGTAGCCATCAGGTAGGGTATACCATGTGACATTGTTTTCCTGTCTTTTCTCCATTGGCTTCCTTGTACAGTTTTATTGAATGCACTTCACTTTTATAAAATATGAGAAACTCAAAATATCTAAATCTACGGTGAGAATCCAGAAATGAACTCATGCCAACATGTCAAGTGATTCTTTACACAGATGCAAAGGCAATTTAACAAGTAATGCATGGTCTCTTCATCAGATGATGCTGAAACAACTGGACAACCTCATCCATAAAGAAAGGGAGGGAGACAACAGAGAGAGAGAAAGGAGCAAAGAACCCTGATCCATGTGTCACAAAAATCAACTCTAAATGGACGATAGACTTAAATATAAAATGTTAAAACTACGAAACTTTTAAAAGAAAATATGGGAAAAACTTTTTGTGACTTTGGGTTAAGAAAAGAGCTCTTAAATAAACAGCTCATAGCAGAAAAATTGATAAATGGATTTCATCAAAACTAAAAACCTTTGCTCTGAGTAAGACACTGAAGAGAATGAAAAGACAAGAAAAAGACTGAGAGAAAATATTTTCAAATCACAAAGAATTTGGATCCAGAATATATGAATAACTCTCTAAATTCAACAATGAGAAAACAACAATCCAATTTAAGAAATGACCAAAATATTTGGACGCTTCAAGAAAGAAAATGGAAGGGTGGCAAATAAACACATTAAAGGTATTCAATATTATCACTTATTATAGAAGGGCAAATTAAAATAGCAAGGAGATACATCTGTACACCTACTAGAATGACTAAAACAAAAACATAAAAAGGACACCTCCACTTGCTGGCACAGAGGCTCAGCAGTGGGCGTGGTCACTCATTGTTGGAAGGGACGCAGAATCAGGGAAGCCACTTTGGAAGACAGTTTGGCAGTTTCTTGTAAAGTTAAACATACACTCACCCTGTGACCCAGCAATCCTGTTCCTAGGTACACATGCAAGAGAAATGAAAACTCATGTCCACACAAACCCTGCACACCAGTGTTTAACAGCAGCTTTATTCGTAATTGCCCCAACCTGTGCCAGCCCCAGCGTCCTCACCGAATGGCTAAGCTGTGGGTCACGCGTGCAATGAGCACCACACCCAGTGAGACGGCACAAGTTGTTGACACACAGGAGGAGCTGGAAGGAGATGAAGGGTATTGTGCTGAGTGAAAAAAAAGCCAATCTCAAAAGGTTGTATTCTGGATGATTTCATTGACATGACATCTTGGAAAAGGCAAAACCACAGGGACAGAGGGCAGCTCAGTGGCAGAGGCTGGAGGTTGGAGGCTGTCTTCCACGGCAGTGGAATTAGCACGAGGATGTTTCAGGGAGACAGAGTTGTCCTGCACCCAGATTGTGGTGGTGACACACAACTCTAAGTATTTGTCGACTCATTAAACTGTACAAAGTGAATTTTACTGTATGTAAATTAAAAGCAAATTTAAAAAATCTAAACCAATTATGTCAGTGATCGCTACATTCATTTGTTGCCTTGTTCTCCCATCCCTGGCTGTCTGAAGGAAATTATCCTCTTTTGTAGCTTAAGTACTTCGCATAACACGGAAATGCAAAATATAACTTGACAAGCATAAACAAAGAATGGAATTAGTATTAGGAGAAACTGAAAAACTTGAAAATGTAAGCCTATTATTTATTTATGTCCATTCAAGGAGACTCCATTAATGCAAGTCATTCTCAGAACTGGTTTCTCAGGACGGCGGTGGAAGCTGCAGAATAATTGCCTCTCAGATGAAGCACAAGCCAGCTGAGGGCTCACTCAGCCTGTCCTCTCAGGGACCAGGAGGCTGGAGAAGCACTCTCTGAGAGACTTTGGAAGTGAAAATGTAATTCAAGCCATTCTCATTCGATGAATTAGAGTAATGAAAATTATTTCAACTCTGCTGTAAATCCTACAGTTAATTTCAAGGTAACCTAAAGGTTACAGATAGCACTAAGTAGCCAAAGTGCAAGGAGACGCTGCCTCAATTGTCACAGTGTCTGAAAACGAGAAGAGGAAGACAATACATGACAGTGGCTGTGAAACAGGCGTCCCTAAGACCATGTTCTAAATCCCAGAGGTGCAAGGAACCTTGAGTACGTGTAACTTAGTTTCTCTAAACAGAAGTTTCTCATCTGGAAAATGGGAATAACAGTATCTCCTCCATAGGACTGCTGTGAAAACTGCATCTATAGCTCAGGGCACCAGGCTCCGGTGGGTGTGTCAGCACCACCCACAGTGGGAGGTCTCTGTTTCTACAGCAAATGAACGGACACCAATACCCACAGACCTTGAGGGAGGGCTTATTGTGTAACAAGAAAACACCCCACATTTTACTGGCACCAATTACAAAGGATGTCTTATAGCTCCCCAGTTCTCAAACAGTCAGTGCCTCAGAAGCCCCATCAGAGCTCACCCGAAAGATGGTGGGGCCCATATCCTGACAACACTCCTGCAATTCATGGACTTAAAGCTTCTGTCAGGGCCGAGGAATCACGTGGGTCTCTTAACACACATAATACGCGCAAAGTGCTTACAACTCAGGTGCAAAACTACCATCTCTTAATGTTTTACAAAGTCCTAAATGAATAAACACAGGATAAAACTCAGAAAATTTGTCTTTTTGGGAACTTATCTGACTTAGATGTTTAAAAATGTAAGTGAAACTTCTGTACCTTAGTCAAATAATATAAAGGAAAGATAACCCTTTTCTTAAAAAAGAGGGGAAGGGGGAATTAAATATCTTCTATCTTTAGGAACTTGAGGAGACAGATTACACTGATAAGTTTTTCTCTCCTTGAACGTGACAGAATTAAGTTATTTCATGCTCTACCAGCATTTCCCAAAAGCTTTAAAAAAGTCTTTATCCAAAATACAAAGTTGTAAAAATAATATATATAGTATCTGATATGTAATTCTAGTAATATATTAGGTAATTTTTAAAAAGCAGATATATATCAAATAGGTGCAAACATGACTTTTTAGGTCTAAAAAACTTGTATTATTTTTAAGCTTACTATTAGAGGATAGTCAAAACAAAAAGCTGAGAAATAGATATTTTTATAATGTGGAAAGGACCTTATAAGAAACTCAAACTTTAAATACTTTAATGCTTGTCTCAAAAATACCCACACTGGCTAATGAATAAGATTTTTATCCTGTTCGTTTCTTCACTTTAGGGCGTGAACATTACTGGATGTGAAATAAATGTTTGTTGAATAAGGGAATCTTCACATAGCATATTTTCATTGAAATTAGTAGGCAAATGTAGTAATTTACCAGTTATATTTACATACACTAAAAGCCTTTCTAAAAGACTTTTTACATCTAAATTTCCATATATAATTAAAATTATGATCAATAGATGTATCTGTTGCTAACGTCCATGTAATGTCTTTAATTAAAGTCTTTCATTCCTTTGGACTCCTGTACATTTTCAATTATACTTTTTCTCTCAACCGTGGTTTAGAAAGTGGAAAACAATTCAGATTTTAATTCAATTCTGATTCGATCCAAAATAGATTTGAAAAAGAATTATTAATGAACAAGAAGAAACGTCTGGGAACCAGAGACACAGCTCTAGATACTGGGATAGGGCCTAACGTATTTCACCACTTCACAGGAAGGCACTCTGTCCCTGTTTTTTATTTCTAATTTGCTCAAAATCACTTGCAGGCAAACGGTGACTCTGCAGTCAGAGGGCGTCAGGGCTTCCCAGCCACCTGCCTGGACGGGTCAGCTCGCCTGGAATGACCAGTGATTCCAGCAGCCTATTTCTGTATCCTGGGCCAGTGAACGCTCGGTTGCCGAGTGGCTCTCGGGTCATCTGCGTGCAGGTGACCAAAGGACACAAGACACACAGGACGCTGCAGCCTGAGGTCCCTGCTGGCCTCTGATTCTGAGGCCCTCCAAGTCCTGACTACTCTGCAAAACAACGACCTTCCCTGCACATGATTCCTTGGAACCATTTCCATGCAAACTACTTCTCAGACCACAGATGTGTTCTAAACACGGAATTAGATTTCACAGACATCTGTGAGTGTGTATATTCTCTGTAACACTTTTACTTCCCCAGTGCTTATGTGAGTTACACACATACACATGAGCCACATGGATGAGAAACTATTTTCTGCCCAGGATCTGCTTCCTCTTACACTGCAAATAGCAACAATTTCACTGTCACTTTTAGATGCACACATATCGCAGAAGGGTTAATGACACCTGCCACCAGTCTTCCGAGCAAAAGCAGCTCCCACTGCAATTAAAACTGCACTGCCCTAAAAGTGGTCCCACCTTCTGTAAGGATGTAAAACCCTAACAATGTCTTCGGGACACATGGCCCCATTAAAAAGAAAGTACATGTCAATTTTCAGTCATTGCATAAAATATGCTTGTCCCTGAAAAAGGTTGTCCCCAAAATAACCCCATGTATACATGCCCAAATTCAGCTGTGGCAAAGACCTTGCTTTCCACCGCCATGTGTGCATGAATTAATTCTGAGCTTCTGGAGTTCCTGCAAATGCCCACACCGCCCTAGGGAAAGACCCTTCTGCAGGCACAGGGTCCCATCACCAGCTGGGCCCACTTCTAACAGGAACCCAGCCCTCTGGTGCAGGGGCCTCTTGCAGTCCGAGCACCCCACCTCGCACGCGTACCCACCTGAACAGGGCAAGCGGCACTTGGGGAGAGCCTGCGCGCCAGTGGGGTGGTTCCCGACAATGGCAGCCAGAGAAAAACCAAAGCTCGGCTAGATACCAAACCACAGACCACCAGATGGGGCACTCCCTTGTTTAAATATCACCCTACAAACAGAAACAGGGCTTCTTCAAACAGCCGAGGAAATGTGCGCCCCTCTGCAGTGTCGGGGACCCTGTCCCGGCAGGCATGGGTGCAGGGGCACATGCTTTCGGGGGGCTGCGAGGCCTGGGCGTGGCTGTGTGAAAGTTGAGCTCGTGTTAACCTCTGGGCAGGTCCCTGTGGGTGGGAAGGGAACCTTCCAGCAGCCCCTGCCCAGTCCCTGGAGGATCTGGGTCTGGGGTGCATTTCCCCAGGGCACCCCGGGCTCCCGGGAGCAGCACAGCTCCAGTGGTCATGTGACAGATGGGGTGCGCCGCGTGTGCAAGACCGTGTGCAAGTGTGTGTAAGCGTGTGTCGCCGCCGTGTATGGGCAATGCATAAGCGTGTGTCCGTGAGTGTACGAGCGTGTGTGCGTGTGAGCGCACGAGTGTCAGCGTGTACGAGGTGAACGAGACTCAGAAGCGGTGCCCAGAGACCCCGGCCAGGGTCCGTGTCCTCCGCGCTCCTCCCGGGCGAGGTCACAGGCCCGCAGTGCGCACCCACCTGACGCATCCGCGGCGGGCTCGGCGTGGTGGGGACCGCGCCTCCCGAGGCCGGGCTGGGGGGCGACGCCATCGTCCCGGCTCCCGGCGCTCCTCCTCCCGCGCCGCAGGACAGAACGCCGGGTGCAGCTGCGGGGGTCTGACTAGAGACGCCCTGCGCGCCCACAGCCTCCCTCCGGCCGGAGGCTCCGCCGGTGCCTGGGCACCGCGGGTCTGACGCTCTAGCGGCGCGGGGACCGAGGCTGCTCCCGCTGCTGCACCGCTGGGGACGCCGAGGACGCCGAGCGAACCGACCGCTCCAAACACGCGCCCGCGCGCCGCGCTGCCGGGTGGGGGGGCCGCGGGGCAGGCTCTGCGCGCGCCCCGCACCCAAGACGCCGGAGCCGGGCGTGGCGCCCCGCGCTGCGCTCCACACTCGCTGGGTCCACTCTCACTCCGACCGCACTCCCACCGCACACACACTCCCGTCCACTCACTCCGTCCGCACTCACTCCGTCCACACTCACTGTTGCGCACACACACTCCCATCCACACTCACTCCGTCCGCACTCACTCCATCCGCACTCCCACTGCACACACTCCTGTCCACTCACTCCACCTGCCTCCCAGTCTGCCTGGATGTCTAGCAGTTTTAGGTTCACCGCCAACAATCCAGAAGCCCTTTGCACCTTCCCACCGAAAGCTCTGACAAAGCTTTGCCGTCTTCCAGACTCAGGACAGACAACAGCTCAGTGCAGTCTCCATCTTTGCCTGTTCTCATCACTGACACTTGCTCTACCAGCAAATCCTGCTGTCCTGTCTTCACACAGAATCCCACCATTGCTTGACTCCCAGGGCTGCCCCTCTAGGCCAAGTCGTGTCTCCCGGCCTGAAAGCAGGTCTCACAGCCTGCCTGGTGGGCCTGCAACAGACTGGCCAGCACTCAAAGCCCGGGAGCTCCAGTGGCACGCAGAGTGAGCAGAGGCCTGTAGATAGATGTAAGTGAAGTCTGAGTGGCAACCTCCATTCCTGCCCACCTCCGCCTGACCTTGCTCCCAGCCTGACCACCTGGCCTGTTTCTGCTTCCTGAGCATTCCAGGGCTCCTGCCAGGTCCTGAGCACCTGGGCCACCACCCCCCCCATGGCCACATGTACCCCTCCCTGAGGGCGTCTGTGCCAGTACCACCTGTCAGTAAGCCTCCCTGAGTACCAGATGTGATGGGTGAACCGTGTCCCCCAAAATCCATGTTCAGTCCTCACCCCGCAATAGTGCAGCAAGTGACCTTATTTGGAAATAAATGTAACTAGCTAGGAGAAGGTCACATGGGAGCAGGTGGCCCCCAATCCACTGACTGTTCTTGTAAGAGGGGAGTCTGGACACAGACACAGATGGTGAGAAGGCCATGTGGACATGAAGGCAGGGAGCAAGATGATGCATCTACAAGCCAAGGATGCCAGTGACTGCCAGCGACAGTGGAAGGAAAGGGCCTGGGCCAGGTGGCCCTCACGGCACAGCAGGACGCAGCCCTGCTACACTGACCTCGGACTTGGAGCCTCTGGAACTGGGAGAGGGACGAGTTCCACTGTTTCAGTCGCCCAGGTTGATCCACACAGGTGTGGCACCTGGTGACAACACCCACAGAAAACAAATACATCCTATAAAATAGGCACACTCCCTCCTCCCTCCCCCTCTTCCCCTGCAGTTTCTCCCTCCTGTACACTCACCACTGTCTGACAGCTTATAGATTTGCCTGTGGGTTTACTGACGTTCACCTATCACTGCAAGGGAGGTTCCGTGCAGACAGGAAGCTGATTTGTTCACTGTTTTAAACACCTACAACCTCAAGCAGCCTGAACGGCGCCTAACACACTGACATTTAATAATATTTATTGACTGACCAAGGTTATTTAGAAGACTGAAGAGACATGACCTGAACTGTTGCTCAGCCTTCAAGCCCAAACCCTTATACTGTAACTCACTCAAGTTTCTCAAATGTGTGCACAATAATTATACCCATGTGAAATGTGAACAGCGCTTTATGAATCTGCATCACCAAAACCTGGTTTGTTCCTTTGCAGGCACACCGTCAAGGCATCCAGTGTGACAGTGAGTGTGTGTGTGCGTGCGTGTGTGTGCGCGTGCGTGAGCGCGTGTGTGTGCACGTGTGTGTGTTTAAGGAGCTCACAGTGGCCCATGCGGGGATCGAACCGGCAACCTTGGTGCTATCAGCACCACACTCTAACCAACTGAGCTAACCAGCTGTATAGAGCATATAAAATGTATTATATATGATAGATGGAGGTTTGCAAAACAAGTTTACTTTTTGTGTAGAGGAAGATGGCAGCACATATGTGAGACTGATAAGAGTAAAGTGAAAGTAAACATGTTTATGTTTATGGGAAACAGCATAACAAAATTGAGTGATAAACACGTTCACCTAACAGGTAAACAAATCCTGGCAAACCACTTCTGGTTGTCACCTAAGAAGTAAACAAGTCCAAGGAAAAGAGCACAAAAGCAGACCTCCAGAGCAATGCTGTGAGTGGTCCGAGTGGGCGCTCGGCTAACACCCTCCACGAGGCTCTGAGCGAGACACTCCGGAACAATCCTCCGGGATGTCCGTCTGGGCGCTACGACAGTCCTTTGCGAGGTGCAAGCCGCGATACTCGGGGACTCTCCCAAGTTCTTCCTTGTAAGACCAGCTGGCCTCAGTCCCGTCGTGGGCCCAGTCACCTCTCCCGGACCAGGGACCTTCTCCATGTCGACTGACTCTGGGACTTGGTTATTAAATTCTATTCTACTCTGTATAACCTTCTGTGCTGACCAGAGCACTGGCCTCTGGAGGGACATTGGTTCCCAAATAAAGCTGTGTTACTCTATCTGAACATGTGTGACGGGACTTTGTTCCCCATTTGTGTCACGAGTACCACGCAGGGACATAGGGCCCTGCCAAGGGGTTAACGTCCCCTTGGCTTTCAGGAAGAGACTGAAATGTGGCAACTGCCTTTACAGGCGCTCACGACACCAGCCGCCCCCAACATGACAGTTTTCAGGGTGGCAGTGAGCCTGCTGAGGAGGGTGGTGATGGCAGTCAGTGGCTACCTTGAGACCTAGTTAACGTTTCTATGGTTTAGCAGCCGAACCTGGGAAATGGAAACAATAATACTTACTGTACACGGTCTGTGACTATTAAGTGAGCTCAGGTACACAAGCATTGCAAAGCCTGAATACTGTCCTTATTCCTGTTTGTCTGTGTCCTGACACAAAAACAGGATGCTGAAGATAGAGGTGGTTAAGAGAGAAACCCTGCATTTCAGAGTGCCCGCGGCAATCTCGGGAGGCCGCTAAGTGACAGTGATACTGCTCACTGCTCTGTCTCTATATGGACACCGCACACAGAAACCCAAACCACAGTCCTCACCTCTAGTGACTGAGCCCTTAATTCAAATTAACAAAAAGTGAACATTTCAAAAAATAACATTCAGGTTTTAAACACACAGGTAAATAGCAGGTAGCGAAACAGGTGGGTACTGAGACTGATGGGTATGGACAGACAGATATGTAATGTAACCCTGTGAGTACAAAAATATCCCGTTTTTACTTTCATAGATCCTGGTGTCACTTGTCACTGTCCCCACGACAGCTGCAGTGGCTCGTGTTCAGGCCTGACTCAGTGCCTAGAACGGGACGTGTTCAGAACACAATCCACCCTTTTCCTTATCCCTGTCCGTGCCACCTATCTATCCACACACAGACGCAAAGCCTGCCCCATCCTCTTCATTCCCAGTCTGAATGAGTCACTCGGACACTCATGTCATTCTAGACCTTTCCACGTCTCACACACTGATGTCTCGGCAAGCCCTGTGAAGCTGACAGGGCCATGTCCTGTTCCCTCCTCCGGCTTTGCTGCTTCCAGGGGCTCCCAGGACAGCTCCATAGCTCCTGGGTGGCTCTTCTGTCCTGCAGCCAGCCAGCTGCATAATTCAGCCAGAGCATCTTCTGCTGGCCCGGTGGCTCAGGTGGTTGGAGCTCTGTGCTCCTAACTCCGAAGGCTGCCGGTTCGATTCCCACATGGGCCAGTGGGCTCTCAACCACAAGGTTGCCGGTTTGACTCCTTGACTCCTCGTCCCGCAAGGGATAGTGGGCTCCGCCCCCTGCAACTAAGAATGAACACGGCACCTTGAGCTGAGCTGCTGCTGAGCTCCCGGATGGCTCAGTTGGTTGGAGAGCGTCCTCTCAACCACAAGGTTGCCAGTTCGATTCCCCAACTCCCGGAAGGGATGGTGGGCTGCGTCCCCTGCAACTAACAATGGCAACTGGACCTGGAGCTGAGCTGCGCCCTCCACAACTACGATTGAAAGGTCAACTTGACTTCCAGGAAAAAATCCTGGAAGTACACATTGCTCCCCAGTGAAGTCCTGTTCCCCTTCCCCAATAAAAATATTTAAAAAGAAACAAACAAAAAACAACCTCCTTTCAATGGCCCAGGGGTCATTCCAGTGTCCTCAGGATACAATACACATCCACTTGCTTTGGAGTGAAAGTCCTTCTGGATATTAATATACTTTTTGTGTAGAGGAAGATTTCCTGCGAGTCATGGCTATAAAAGAATAAAAAGGAAAAGACAGGGAGGTTTTCCTACATAAAATTATGACACTTCTGTATATCAAAACTCAGTGTTATAACACAGGAATGTGTAATATGTGTACATATATTTGTGTGTATGAAGAGAAACTATTAAAAGCTAAATGACCCAAAGAGAAAGTACTGACACAACTCTTAGGGACAGAGGGAGTTAACACCTTTAATATACAGACAAGACAAGCACCTTAGGAAAAGGGAGGACAGATTTCAGGAAAACTCACAAATAACAGTGATTTCCAGTGAGCAGATAAAAAGAAAATGTTCAGCCTTATTGGAAATGAAAGAAATGCAAATTCAAATGACAAAATACTATTTCACTTACAAACTGGCAGAGAGGAGATTTTAAGAAACACAAAGCCTCCCAGAGCTTCAGGAAGGTGCCTGGGCATCAATGATAGAGATGCAAATTGATACAAAGTGTCTGAAGGGTGTTTTCTCACCTGGACAACAAAGCCTGGAAAATGTGCATCATTTTTCACTTTGAATATAATCCCAAACGTGAGCTAAGACCTTTCACTGCAGCACTTTGTATAACGGCAGAAACATAAACAAATAAACAATCTGGAAATCACCTGTGTCCTAAAGAGGGGACCCCACACAAGATGGGCTTCCCCACTGGCGAGTCATGGAATGCTTCTCACCCACTCAGACAGCACTTGAGCCAACACGTCAGCAGTTTTCAAAATAAAGTTAGCAGCTAGCGGTGTTTCTGTCCCCTAGAGCCCTTCCCAATATCTTCCACACCTGGCCTCACAGGGCTGCTTCCGTGGGCCCAGGACGCCCTCTGCCTCTTTTTGTCCCCCAGCTCCCCAGGGCACCTTGCGGGGCCCAGACCAAGGGGAAGCCTCCCGACTCCCTCAGACACACGAGGGTGTTGTTCTTGGCGCCCCCAAAGCATAGTCCTCTGAGCTCTGTGTTGTGTCCACCTACACACTGTCCCCCCAGCCAGGCTCTGAGCTTTCAGGAGGTGACACGGGGTCACCTTTTGAGTTCCCAGTGCCTAGCTTTGTTCTGCACACAATAACTGCTGCTTGTGAGGGAAAGAAAGGCAGCTGGAAACACTGAACCACGGTCTCTCATACACTAGCTGACAGCACCTAGGTTCCACAGGCTGTGTGTGCAGTGCGTCTGTGCAACTGGGAGAGACACTGTATCAATTATGACACAAAGAAACACAACCACACAATTCTGACCTTACAATTCTCAGGAAACAGTCAACACTTCTCAGAGGTGTGTGCTTTGTTTCCTCTGAGATTATAACTTCTTATAACAGAAATTTGCACATAAATTTGTATGAGCTTCCATTTTCTTAGACACACAAAACCCCCCAGTAGTGTTCTACACACTGCACTGCATATGCTAATAACTATATTTACAGTACACATTAATTAGCATTTCAGCCAAGCGACAAACACACAGGGCCCCAGCCTGTCCAGTGCAGCTCCCCTCCCCCCAACCCCGGTCTCCACAACAGGGCCTGGTTACCATCAATCCCAGACACGCAGATGTTTATGCGGGTGCAAACACTGCAGTCTGTGCTTTGATGTGAGGAAACTGGCTTCCAGTCTGGACCATCCCTGGTAGTCTGACCCAAGTTATTCTCTAAACCTCACAGGGTGCTGTGGGGGGGTGGGGAGCTGAGGAGGGGCTATATAGCACGTAACTAAATCACTTCCTGTGGCGGGGGTGGGCAGCTCCGTGATTTTCCGCCCCTCATCTGAAGCTCCCACGCATACAATTGTTTTCATTTGCAGGCGTTCATACCTGTCACACGCGTGACCTTCAGTGGAGTGCCCGGACAGGGTTATGCTGATATTTTAGATAAAGGAGACCCAGACCGTTTCGATGTGAGCCAGGTCACATGCGAGTGGCCCTCGGTGGCACTGTCTCCTGAGCCCCGGGGACGCCTTCTGCAGACTGCCATGACATTGCGTCGTCACTAAAATTCACAGGTGTTTTCTGATTCTCACTAAACAAACTTTTTTCCCCCTTCCTCTCCTCCCCCTCCCTTCTCATCTCTTCTCTTTTCTAACTCTGAGGCTTGCTCTCCCTCCACCTGCTTTTCCATTTGCTCAAATGAAGCGAAGCCCACGAAGAACATGAAACGAGGGCTTCGGACTAGATCATGGAAACGCGGAGCCGGCCTCCCGGAAGCTCACCCACTAGCGTGCCCTCACTCGACCCCGCGTGGTGCTTATCAGGGGTGCACTCCGGAGCATCGGATGCGTGTGACAGCACACGGTGCGCGCTCCGGGGCCAGGCCCAGGAAGGGCGAGTCCCTGCGCTCAGCAGCCACCTGCACGCGGCCCGGGACCCGCTGCAGGCACCTCGTCCTGGACGGGAGGCTGACACTCATCTTCTTCACAGAGAAGACAGTGTCCTGCCTGACACTGGTGTCGGGCTGGGACCCGCAGTCTGACGGCCCAGGCCTGCCGCCCACACTCACCGCGGTCACGCGCACTGGGCTGCTCTCCACCTGCCCCGCCAAGGTCCGCGGCCGGCGGCCCGTCACGTGACCCGCGCAGCACCCGCCTTCCTGCTCGCACTCCGCCCCCGGGAGCTGTGGCGCCAACATCGTGACGGCAGGGACACGTCATGCACTTGCTCTGATCCCCGGCGCCCAGCACATGCTCTCGGAGGAGCAGGCACTCAATGAGTGATGCTTGTTCATGATTTGAAGAAATCGCCAGAAATGGGGCAATCACTGGAAATGGGCATATTTTTACATAGGAATTTTAAAAAGAATTAGGTTTTCATTTTCCTGTCATTTTTGGCTTCTTCAAAGTGATGAGGAGACACACTTTGAGCAACGCATTGGTTTTTACTTGACAACTGGGTACCTTCGCACTTGGCATTGTTCCAGATGTGTTTGCCATCTATTTACAAGTATATGTCAGTATTGCATAAAACTTGATTACGTTCTAAGTACTTATTCAGCTGGCACCTGTTGTGTAAAATATTAATTATAAAGGAAAACTACCCAGACTGGACAGCAGCATGGAACACACCCGCGTGCCCCTCGCGCTCCCGCCCGGCCCACAGGGACACCGCAGCCCTCCCAGAGCTCACACACCTGCAGGGACGCAGAGCACGTGCCCCTTGACAGGGCGCTCTGAGCGCAGGCAACGCGGCATTCTTCTGTGCGGGGCAGACAAGTGGACTTTAAACAACCCATGCAGCAAACACACAATCATCAGAGTATGATACACACAATGAAACTGTGGGTTCTTGGCATCGCTTTTTACTAAACTGCAGTTTTCACTGAGAAAACTGTAGGCTCAGGTGCAGTTGTAGGAAACAGCACAGAGAACTCCTGTTCGCTTGTCCTCTCCCCACGGTACCGCTGACAGCCCGGAAGCTATCACGGCGGGACCTACACTGACACAGCCCCACTCTTACTCAGACCCCGTGTCACCCGCACTCCATGTGTGTGCGGGCGTGCACACGTGTGGAAGTTCCGCACATCCCACCCTGGCAGGATGGCGAGTGGTGTCCACACCACAAGGGTCCTTCACGTCACCATTTCCTACACGTGTCCCCCCCCCCCCAAATCCTCACAGCCACTGATCTATCCGGTGTTTCTAAGATGTTGTCATTTCCAAAACGTTCTACACAGCAATCAGACAGTACATTCTCTGCTCAGAGGCGTTCGTGGAGACTCAGAACTTGTGGCACGCATCAGCGGTCACCCTCTTACTGGAGTGTGAGCTGCAATCTCAGTTCCAGAAACAGCGTGCTGTCATCAGACACCGCAGCACTTGGATGTCAAATACAAGTGACTCCAAATGTCAAGGTTATGGAATTAATGGAGGCCCAGCCTTGCTGTCAGGAGTGTCATGGCGACTTTCTGAATATGGTTCTATTTCCAACAGAAAATGCATCAAGTTAAAAAGGACCACTGTGTTTGTGTGAGTTTTATCGTTTGGTCAACACGATTTACTCTGACCTTGCGGGATAAAAACAGTCATTGTAGGCTGAAGGGACCTCCTCCACTGGGACAATTTCCAGTCCCCCAGGGCAGTGAGCCTGGTGCAGGAAGAGCCAGGGTGACAGGCAGCTGAGCGGATCATGAGGCCACATCCCCTCGTGGACACTCTCCAGGGCCTGATCCAGGCAGGGAGTCTCAGTCCTGAGGACGATCTCGCCCATTCAGAGCCTAGGAAACTGCGAGGTGCAGGAAGACTGAGGAAAACCACAAATTCAGGACACACCTAACGTCACAACTGCTGAAACAGCTGAGGAATGTGTTTCAGAAAATGTAAAATAGTACTCTGTCAAAAGTTTTCTATAAGAGGGCCGGCCCGGTGGCTCAGGCGGTTAGAGTTCTGTGGTCCTAACTCCGAAGGCTGCCGGTTCGATTCCCACATGGGCCAGTGGGCTCTCAACCACAAGGTTGCCAGTTCGATTCCTCGAGTCCCGCAAGGGATGGTGGGCAGCGCCCCCTGCAACTAAGATTGAACACGGCAACGTGAGCTGAGCTGCCGCTGAGCTCCCAGATCTGGGCTCAGTTGGTTGGAGTGCGTCCTCTCATCCACAAGGTTGCCGGTTTGACTCCCGCAAGGGATGATGGGCTGTGCCCCCTGCAACTGGCAACGGCAACTGGACCTGGAGCTGAGCTGCACCCTCCACAACTAAGACTGAAAGGGCAACAACTTGAAGCTGAATGGCACGCTCCACAACTGAGACTGAAAGGACAACAACTTGACTTGGAAAAAAAGGCCTGGAAGTAGACACTGTTCCCCAATAAAGTCCTGTTCCTCTTTCCCAATTAAAAAAAAAAATTAGGTTGTCTTTAAAAAAAAAAAAGTTTTCTAAAAGAAGAAACTGGAATAGAAAACAACTGTATAAACCTATTCTTTCATATGGTAGTTTCCTTCCTTAGACCTATGATTCCCAGTGACGAGTCAGCAGAGGAAATCACGTTAGGCACAGGTTCGTAGATGGAAAACGTGTGTTTCACCCTTTATGTTTTTACCAATTAAAACCGATCTAAGGTCCCATACGTAGGAGCAGCATCTTCCCGAGAAGCTAGGAAAACAGGAAGAGCAAATTTCATTGCTTTGCCAACAGCACATAAATATGACTCAGGAAAAACAGATCAGAGACAACAGAAGAGAAATGGAGAACGACGCTAGGTCCCCAAACGAAACAAGTATTTCCCATTTCTTCAGTGAGAAGTGCTTCATGCATCGTTAGCTTTTAGGGTCGTATGCAGATTCTCTCAACTTGACATCAAGCAAATGTGTGTGTCCTTGAAACGGTGTCTGCACCACCGTGCGTCTGTTTTAGCAGTGCAGATGGGGAGGTAGACAGGGCACCGAAGCCCAGGCCGGGCTCAGGTGGCTGCGGAGAGCTGATACCCAAGGGCACTGCAGGGCCGCGCGGCACCCCCACTGGGGATCGGACTCCCAGTCTCTCCAGGTCCAGACCAGACGTGCTCACCTTTGGCTTCGGTCTGGTCAGCCACAGGCATGAGAACAAGGCAGGCTTTCGACATGCACGGCACGAACCTCACCAACTTCACAGCAGCAGCCAAAACACAAAGCTTGCAGAAATGTTTAGCAGGCCCTCACTTAGGAGTTCACGGACCTTCCCCTTCGTGCTCCGCCCTGGGCCTGCCGCCCTGGGCCTGCCAGGAACAGTTGCAGGAACTGGTCCTCAGCACAAATACTTGTAACTATCAAAAACTAGAAAGCTACATGTCAGCGGCAACGGATCGATGCCTAAGGCATGGCAGGTACAGAACAGCGTACCAGCTATGAAAAGTAATGAGGCCAGTTTTGAGTGCCAGGCAGTTGGTAAATGATTACTATAAGCCAGAATGCGCTAGGTAGATAACAGAACTCTCTTTTTAATTGCAGATTAAAAACCAGACTTGGAGATATTTACTGACAGAAAAATCTTTACAGACTATTCAGTAAACAGGAAGTCATGACGCAGTGTAATAATGTGCAGAATTTTGGTGACGTCCTTTTCTTCTTTGTTCTTTTATGTATTTTTCTAGGTTTTTTCCTCAATGATTTTACGTTATTGATGTAACTGAAATATGATAACAGGGGGAGAGCATTTTTAACTAAAAATTTACTTATTTTTCAGTACTTGAGGTAATTTAAAAATCTCTCTTCATTCCTTTACTCCCTTCCTTACTCTTTATCAAGCTTTTCAGCTTTTATTTTTAATCTAGAGACAGGGCAAAGAAAGTTGGTTTCCTTAGTAATAGTAACTAAAGCTCCCAAACATTCTTTTCTTTTTGTTTTTTCATTACTTTCTTTTATAACTGTTTGGATTTCCTGAGTGATAGATACGCATACTAATTATAGGTCCAATTTTATTCCAGGGGCTTAAAAATGATGGCTGTAAAAACAGCCTCATTCCAAATTTAAACCAACAACTTTAAGTGGGTCACCAGTTCCTCTAAGAATTTGACACTTTTCCACCCTGAGATTCCAGTCCAGAGGCCGATGTCTTACTGCACAGATGCCAACAAGGTTCTCATAGCAAATGCAAACAGTGTATTTGAAGGACTCGACCCTCGACTCGTATTTTTTAGATTAAATGAAGTGATGAATGTTTATGAAAATATGTAAACAGGACAGCAAGACACAAAATAGGTGTCCATCTTGATCTCAGTTCTTCACCAAAGGGATCTGTTACGTGTTTCCTATGTTACTCTAAAATGGTTTTCCTGTATATAATAGCACACGTATGCTTTTTAAAGGGGACATATTCTCTTTAATGTTTACCCAATAGGCTCATACTAGGTTGCTGACTTGTAACATCTCTTCTCTACTTCAATCTGAACTGCTGCCGAGTATTCAATGTGACAAATGTACCATCATGTAAACCCCGGAGTGAGCAAACCAATGACACAAAATAATACCAGCTGTTTGACTGTTTATGTAAAGCCATAACCCGTTAGATGACATGAGCCAACGCTGCTGAATCCTCCCCAGTGAGGGAGGGAGGGGGTGACGGCGGCCTCAGGGACTTAACACTACATGGTTTCTCTCAATTTGGGGGCTGGCTACCTGTGTATCTTCTGTAAAATGTCGTCGATCTTCACGAAAACTGTCCAGTACAGGCTTCAGTGCAGACTTTGCTTCAGTAAGAAGTTGGGAAGGTGGCGGCGTCCCTGTGATTTGTAGGCGGTAAGCACTGGTGCTTCACGCAGCTGCGGGATCGGTGAGGTTACTACCCGTGTTAGCTGTGAGCTTGTGACACGTCAATGGTTACTTCACAGAAGCCAACGCCCCGGGTACTCACAGCCTTACACTCTGCTGCATGCTCCTTTCAAGCACAGCTTCCGGGGTACCCCAAGTCCCTGCTTTTGGCCTCTGGCTGTTACCTGATCACCGTTCCCATGTGACCAACAGTATGTAGAGTGCTTCCACTTGGAACTCCCCCCCAAGTGAACACATACTGAAAAGCTTACCACCACAGCCCCGCCCCAGCAGCTCGTCAGCAACTCCGACTGGGCCCTGCGTCACTTTCAACGGACCCCACTTCTTTCTGACTGAGGTGCTCCAATGCTTTTCTTTTCTTTTTTTTTTTGGGGGGGGGAAGAGGAACAGGACTTTATTGGGGAACAGTGTGCACTTCCAGGCTTTTTTTTTTTTTCCCCAAGTCAGGTTGTTGTCCTTTCAATCTTAGTTGTGGAGGGTGCCGTTCAGCTTCAAGTTGCTATCCTCTCAGTCTTAGTTGTGAAAGGCGCAGCTCAGCTCCAGGTCCAGTTGCCGTTGCTAGTTGCAGGGGGCGCAGCCCACCATCCCTTGCGGGAGTCGAGGAATCGAACTGGCAACCTGTGGTTGAGAGGATGCGCTCCAACCAACTGAGCCATCTGGGAGGCAGCTCAGCTCAAGGTGCTGTGTTCAATCTTAGTTGCAGGGGGCGGAGCCCGCCATCCCTTGCGGGAGTCGAGGAGTCAAGGAGTCAAACCGGCAACCTTGTGGTTGAGAGCCCACTGGCCCATGTGGGAATCGAACCGGCAGCCTTTGGAGTTAGGAGCATGGAGCTCTAACTGCGTGAGCCACCGGGCCGGCCCTCCAATGCTTTTCTAATCTTGTTTCACGTATCTGCTGTTTCTTCCTTCCTCACTTCAAAAAGTTGACATTTTGGCGTTTGTTTCGTTAGACTGGTATTTCACACTCTTTCCTTTGTTTAAAATGTTTGACTGCCTCCAGGGTGAGCCGGACTCTGCCATTTGTACAATTTCTGTACACAGATCCTTAACAACCCGTCCTGTTCTCTATCCTTTCCTCCTTTCTTTTTACCAATCTTCTCCACTGCTGAGACTGTTCCGTGGGTCCCGAACACCAGGGAGTCCCTCCTGCTCCATGTGCGGTTCTGCCCAGTTAGAGGGGTTCACGTTCTGCTAACCTCCTCTGCTAAGAAATTACTCATAGACTGTAGTTGCAACAGCTGCTCTTCCTGCCAGAACGACTTAAGAATCACCCGACACAAGCCTGTCCCCGGACTGGTCTCCTGGACACTGAGAGTTCCGGGAAGGCTGGCCTCTCCAATGCCTCCCCCGCAGAGCTGCCCAGGCCTGCACTTCCTCAGACTCTGTACCCCTCGACTGCTTCCTCAGATTTCATGAGGACTGCCTACCTGGTATTCTCACAATATTTTTTTCCTTTGCTCAATCTCATGGAGCCAGTTGCTATTTCTTGCAACCAAAAGAATCGTAAATAACAGTTTCCTTGTTGTTTGTTCTTGCACACTTATTCTGTGAATGGTGGGTGCTGGGTCCCCAACTGACGTGCCCTTCCTTTGACAGACAGGGAAAAGGCACGTCAGCACCACCAAGCACTGACTTCTCGAGCCTGGCGTCCCCACGGCCCAGCAGCTCTGGGGTTGCCATGCATCCCCACGGGCAGACGCAGTGTGGGAAACTCCTGGGCCAAGTACGCAGGAACAAGGGACCCCTACGGACCTGGAGTGACTTGGGACTAACTGACACAGTGGCCTCCTCAGATACGTGAGTGGAGACAAATGGGTCCCCCCACTTTGGTATTGTATTAGCCCCCAAAATTTTGACTCAACTCTACGACAAATGGAGAGAACCCTAAATTAACTGATTAAACACCTTTTTGGGATGTGGGGCTTGAAATAGAAATTAAGTTGTATTATAGAATAAAGTTATATTTCTTGTACACATTAGTTTGTGGGCTGAGATTTATATTGCAACAGAAATAATGGATTTTGTAATACTTTAGGTGAAGTGCTAGATGTATATTATGCCCATTCGGGTTAAAATTTACTAACTACATAATGAATTCACTAGTTAACCCATAGGATATCAAGATTAATTTTTATATATCCATTCAATTTCTTTACATACCACTTTATATTAAAATAAGGACTAGATAGGGGTGGCTGGTTAGATCAGATGGTTAGAGCGCGGTGCTCTTAACACCAACGTTGCCGGTTCAGTCCTCACATGGGCCACTGTGAGCTGCACCCTCCACAACTAGATTGAAGACAACTGCTTGACTTGGGGCTGATGGGTCCTGGAAAAACACACTTAAATAAAAAGTTAAAGAAAGGACTAGACAGTTATGTATTTGAATGGTTACTCTGTAAATAATTCTATGACATGTTCTTCAAGTATAGGAAAATAAACTCCTTAAATCCTGACAATTTTTGTTTAGTCACACCACTAGAGACTTCTGGAAATACAAATCCAGAAGTATTCCAGTCAACAGGTAACAAAGCAAGCAGTTATGGCACAGACTCGAGGCATCCAACAGCCCTTTCGTTTCCTGATACCAGTTAAGCCTCTGCAGAGACCTGAGCGTCCTGATGTTGCCCGATGATTCTTCACTGAGTCAGATGCTCTATTACTGTGAATGGTTATATGACAGCTTCTCGTGCCAGCACCACCCAAGTGAGCCACACAAAGAATTTTAAATTTCACACAGTCAGTCACACAAGATATTTTAAATTTTCTAGTAGCTGCATCAAACAAGTCAAGAGAAACAGGTGAGGGCTGGCCCGGTGGCTCAGGCGGTTGGAGCTCGATGCTCCTAATTCTGAAGGATCGATTCCTTCGGAGTTAGATTCCCACATGGGCCAGTGAGCTCTCAATTACAAGGTTGCGGGTTTGATTCCTCGAGTCCCACAAGAGATGGTGGGCTCTGCCCCCTGAAACTAGCAACTGGACCTGGAACTGAGCTGCACCCTCCACAACTAAGACTGAAAGGACAACAACTTGACTTAGAAAAAAGTCCTGGAAGTACACACTGTTCCCCAATAAAGTCCTGTTCTCCTTCCCCAGTAAACTCTTTAAAAAAAAAAAAAAAAAAAAAAGAGAGAAACAGGTGAAATTAATTTTAACGATGTATTTTATGTAACCCAGTAAGTAAAAATAGTCATTTCAATATGTATTAGTATGAAAAGGTCAATGACGTCTTGGTGTGTATTCTACACTCACCGGCCACCTTTCACTAATTAACACACACACGTACGGAATGGGCAGTTCCAAGTAATTAGAAATTAATGCCGTTGTTACAGAAATAACTTATATCGTGGGACTTCATCGTTTCAAAGAGGCATTCCTATTTGCTTCCATATCAGCCTCTATAGGTAATTCCAGAATGAAATTCACACAATTGACTGTAACACTGTCGTGTAAATTTGCCTGCAGCTAAGCGCATGCCTTGCTCCTCTGTCTGCTTTCTTCATACACATCCTATCATCTCCCCCAGGAGGACTGTAATTTCTTAATATAAAAGTACGCTGAAATCATACTGTCACAACCTATATATTATTCATCTCGAAATGTATATAATACATTTCGAAGGATTGTATTTGTAATAGGTTTTGTCAAGTAATGAGCATGCGCAGAAGAGCGAACCTACTTCCTCACTTTCAGCAACACTGACTATGTTATGAAGATGATCTCTGCCGATTCAGTGAGAAAGTGTGTTTTGGTGCACTTTGACTTGTTTCTCCTTTTGCGAACGCAGTAAGAATGTTTCATATGTCTGTATACTGTGCTTATGGTATATCTCCTTTTCTTTTGGTTACTTGCCAAATTTTCTTTTGATAAAGTTGTCTCAATCACAAGGCCGTATGTTACCACCCTTTACCCCACCCCTGACCACACTGGATATACCAACCTTTTCAATTTTTGTCAACCTAATAGGCCAAAAGGGGGTGGTGGTGCCCTGTTTTATCCTCATTTGCATTTCCTTCATTATCAGTGAGTTTCTGTGTCTGTCATTATGTTTACTGGCTGTTTGTACTTCCGAGCCTTTGACCATTATCCTGTTATTTAACCTCTCATTGATTCGTAGGATTAAAAACAAAAACAACACTTCTCCTAAGACCAAGTCCTGTTCAGTCAACATACAGCAAATCCTAACCGTCTATGGATACGGAAGACGGTTCTGGTTCTGGCTGTAAGCGCTGCTCCAGTGTGCGTCCCTCATGACCAGCTACCCTGCCCTCTAGGAGCGGCAGAGTCTCCGGGACACAGACCACACTCAGGTCCCTGGAGTCCCCACCGAGCTGAGGATCTGGTCTCTGCAGGAACCATGCCTCAGACCTGGGCCACCTGTGATCACAGCGGGGCACGAGGGCCGGGGCAGTGCCCCCTCCTTCCTAGCTGGACACCTCCCCTTTCCATCCTCATTGCTCTTCTGCATTATAAACTTCCCGAGGTAGTTGCAAAATAAAATGGGATTTGTTTTTTTTAAGAAAGGTATTGCTTTAATTAGGACTGTATTTGGCTACAGAGAACAAACCCACTCATGCTAACCCAAGAAAGATCACTGCTTATACCTCAAACTCTGGACATCAGAGAATAAGGAATGAAGGCCAGACAGACAGGACTCCCTGGTACCCAGACCGGGAAACCATTTTCTTTAAAAGCAGATAAAAACATACAGCTCTGTGAGAAGACCAATGTCTGTTCCATAGTAACTACACTACAAACCAAACTGAAAGGTGAGTGAGTGGGAGGAAACGTGCACAAGGATATGTTAATAAGTATATATGAAGGTCTCCTGCACACCATCACCAAAAACTGCCAATCCCAGGAAAAACGGAGACAGGCCTCACTGAGGACTCACAGACACATAATAAGCGTGTGAAAAGTACTCAATTTCAGGCATAATTAGGGAAACGCACATGAATGTAACCACATGCATCTTCACCCCTTAGAACGTGGAAATGAGAAAGACTGATTGGATATTGTATCAATGAGAGTTCAGTGCAAAAAAAACCCAGAACGCACCTGCACCCATAAGTAGTGCTGCTACAAGTTTGCACAATATTTGTGGACCAGCTCAGTGACGCTGTAATCTTTGCTCCAGCCATTCATGCTCCAAATCTCTGCTGACACACCCACACGGACCAGGGGGAGGCCAGAGTGCCTGCCCAGCAGGGCTCTCAGCAGCAGGGAGCAGGCAGGGCCAAGTGCAGCAGACATAACGCCATCTTGTGAGGGAGGGAGGAGGGAGGGAGGGGGAAGAGGGAGGAAAAAGGGAAGGAGGAAGGATGGAGGAGGGAGAAGGGGAGGGAGGGGGAGGGAGAAGGGAGCAGTCACTCAGAGTGCTGGCTTCCCAGGACAGAGCAGCACCTGTCACCACCTTGGGTGAGGCTTCAGTTTCTCCATTTTACAGTGGTGACAACAAAGGTGCCCACTCCCCTGAGGGGATGCAGCTGGCACAGCACAGCCAGCGGCACAGGCTTGCTTCTGTGAAAGTGGTGCAGGGCTATACTGCAAGGTGCTCACAGTCAGTCTGCAGTTAGGAAGGAGTCCCAGGAGGGGTGGGCAGGCGGAGACAGGAGCCCAGCAGGTGCTGGCTCAGAGGGAGTCAGTGCTGAGATCAGCACAGGGAGAGGAGATGTCCTCAGGAAGCTAAGTCCAGACCTGTGCTTCACGTTCACTGAAGTCCATCACACTAAGAGTTGGGAGCAGCTGCTGAGTGCGCAGCGTTGCAGAGTGCGAGGCTGCACACTGCCCCTCACAGGGCCCTGACCGGACAGGGAAGGAGCAGCACAGCCGCGACTGGCCATCTGCAGGCCTCCCGGGCCCATAAGGAAGCTGCCTCCTCAGCCTCCCCGGGCTGGAACCCCAACAGCGGGGTCCTTACCTTTCCTTTGCACTTCTAACGGCAGTGTCTTATGGCAGCAGCGGCTAAATAATATCCCTTTAATTAGATGAACTAAGGACCCAAAGAAAGAATGCGTGAACAGGTTTCTCCTCCTCCACCTTTTTGTTGGTCCTACGACTTAGGCAACCGACTCATTTTTACCCCTTTTTGCTTATTGTCTCTATCGACCACTGGGACAACAGGGAGCGCGCTGCAAGGGAGAAGGGCCTCTGTCTGGTTGCCTCACCACTGTCTCCCGTGGCACAACTGTGCCCAAACACAGACATGTGTTGGATCAGTGCTTATCTTGTCTTAACAACTGCCAGGGGGAGAATTTCTGGAATTTCACTTGATAACCTCCCCAAAGTCACCTTGAGACAGTCCTCACTGAGGACAGCTGAAATCTGGACAGACACCCACTTCTGATTGTTCTGGGTCAGCTGGAGTGCGTTTCGTCATTATCCTCAGGACAAGGTTTAGCAACTCTCTATAGATCTCTCTTCCTCCAGGACAGCGTGCATGCTAGCTTTCCTTCAGGGAGAGAGAAGAATGAGTGAGCTGCCAGGACACCATGGAGGCAGTGACATTGCTGTCACGCCAACACCAGAGGCCTGTCACCCCTCTCTCTCCATGTGAGCACCTGGGTGCAGGCTTCCACGACACCCAGGAGTACGGCCCAATCACGCCTCATTTCTGGGCAGAACTGATGGAGCCAGGAAGCAAGCCGTGGCCAGCCAGCTCTCTCCTGATGTTTGGACGGGGGTAAGACACCGGACGTCCAGCCCTGGGAAGGCCTAAATGCGCCATTGGTGATGTTCCGGAATAAAATGACAGACCTCGCTTATCACATCGCTGATTCCCAGAGTTTTTTCCTGCGTTCATAGCATTCACTGCCTCTTATTTTGTCTTAACTTCATTTATGGAAAACAAACTCAGTACTTTTAAAACTGAACATTTAATTGGGAACAGTTCATGTGGTCTGTTCGTGGAGGCTCAGACAAGCAGCGCGCAGTCACAATGAAAGAGCACATGTAAGGCTTTGTACAAATCAACATGGTAGTAACACACCCAGGATACCTGGGGCTGTGACATGGGAAAAGCTACAAAACAACAAGCACAGTGACCGTCTACTGCTAACCCTGTTTCCTAAGCCATGTATTTATGTGGTACTGATTATTTTTAGTAATATTAAACAACAAAATTAATGATAATGTTCAAAACATTTATTCACTAAATCACTTTGAGGTTGATTTATATAAGATAATTTCAACAAATAAAATGTTTAATGAAAAATTGTGCTATACAATGTACTCATCTCTAGAAAGAAGTCTTATCCACAAAGAACACAGGTACGTAAGTAAATACAGGTTTTAAAGAACATTCATTAGGCATTTACTATCATAATGAAGATGGATTTCCTAAAAGCAGCTCAAGAATCCAGTGAAATCTCAAGAGGTGAACCAAAAGCTTTTTTCAATCATATTCAGAAAATCTAATATGCTTACTTGCTTGTTGAGTCTTTTCCAGTCTAATCTTTTCAGCTTTGGTGATTAACTATAGAGAAAGAAATCAGAGATTACTGTATTGGATACCCAGAAACAAAGATAATTATGACTAGAGAAACTTGACAACTATGAGTCTGAATGAATTCTTTTAAAACAGGGAGAGGTAGATAAATGAAATAATTAAGTTTGGTCAAATCAATTACAGAAAGAACTGTCTAGATTATGGTTTATCACGTATAATAGATACTAAATTTTTAAATTATTTAAAACCCTCCCAATGTTAGTTCCAGATTACTAAAAATGTTTCAATTAAAAATAGCCACTCCGTGCTGGCAATCTTGTTTACCTTTTAGGAGGGTTCAGTTTCAGGATCCATACCTGTTAGTCGTTTCCTAACCCCTTGCGCTCGAGTATCAACTGCCAAGACACCTCGTTAGGGCTGTGGCTCTCAGAGACTGTACCATGCCTCAGAAGCCATGTTACTTGAACACAACATTCTGGGCCTATTCTGGGCTGAGAGCTACACGAAGGTGTGTTTACAGTTGCTTACCAATTTGAAAATTAAAATACCCCAAATAAAGATCTGTTATTAAGAGTACTTACTGTTTATTACATGCTAACATAAACACTTGAATATGGTTAAAGAAGGCAAGTGAAATTATGTGGCAAGCAGAAGACCATTTAAATGTCTACATATTACAAAAGCTTTCTTGTTGGAAAAATTTTAAATACTGCATTTAGCTTTGGAGGAAAGAAAAAATCTTATTTTCTTAAAAAACAGGTTTTATCGAGCAATTGCTAACATTGCTTCTTTGAAGTGTTTGGTGACATGTGGCCATGGCCATGGGCAGGAAGTGACTTGAGTTTACACTAAAAACCTACTCCTCAGTGAGGTGAGTCAACGGTTAGAAACTCACACCCATGTGTTTGCTCTGCAAATGCCATGGATTCTGCCTTTGCCTGCGGACGACCGTCTGACATATCAGTAATTTGTAGAGAAAAGCTTTAAAATATGCTTTAAGGGGCTTGAAAAGCCAAAGAAAGATGCGCAAAGCCTCACTGCAGCAGCTGGTCCCTGACTCCGTCTGGCAGGAAGATGGGAGACCCATCCCGTGGCAGGTCTTTCCAGCACCTTCCTGACCGTCTGTGAGGTCTTCATTTATGTACCTGTACCTGACTTTTGTATGGAAGAAGACGAATGTAGAAAATGAAATTTCTTTCCCTCTTCCTTTTCTGTCTTTTAATTCTGTATAACGTGACGGGGCTCAGGGAATTGGCCCCAGTACCCTACTCCACAACGTGAAAATCAGGAGCCAGGATTTTTTTATCAGTGCTTTTCCTTCATTCAGTTATGGACCAAAGGCAACCCTGCCGGCTGTCATGTCAGAAAGGCATCTGTCCCACTCAGGGCGGCTCCCTTTTCTCCACACGCCCTGACCACGGCCCTCCCAGTCAAGCTGCCCGCGCGGCCTGCAAAGCTGTCCTCTAAACTCACGTGCCCAACGTCAGCTCTAATGCCACCTCCCAGACAAACTCATCTGATGTGAAGCTGTCGCACAGCACCTCCAATGAGGTCTTTCTGCATAGCATTTGTCATCCCCCGACTATGGTGCTTATCTCTTAGCTTCCTGGAAGGGACTTTGTCACTCAGGGCTGTATCCCCAGCTGTTAAACAGTGGTTAACACCAATGGGCACTCAAAAATAGTAACTAAATTAACCAAAAAGTAGGTAGACAAACTAAAGATGTCTGTCCCTCTCCTCTAAAAACCTCTTTAGAACCTGCTTTGTGTGGCCCTTTCTTCATGTCACGACAGGAGCCAGCTAGCCACCTCCATGACCTCAGCCAGGAGCCTCTCCTTTATGACATTTCTCTTTATCAAACACATGCTAGTGACAGGCCTAATGGTGCAACAAGTAACATGATCAGGAAAAGCACCCTCCAACTCAGTGACAGAGCTACTCACTGTGCTCCAAGCCAACTTACAAAACTCCCTAGTCAGTGTGTATTCCCTGGCCTTAAATTTAATTTATGGAATGGAGTCTTTCTGAAAAACAAAATCACTAATTCCCAGTTTTACAAATATAAAAAATGTAAATAGAATCACACACCAATTAAAGGGTAAGTATCATTTAACAAGTGACTTCATTTCAGTGCTGAGTTCTGGATTAATCATTTTAACATTTAAATACTCTCAAGCAGGCTTTCAAATTAACACCTCATAGGCCTGAAAGGGGAAGGAAGGAGGCCCCCATCTGAGCAAATTGTCTGCATTCAAGGCAGCAGAATTAACAAAGCCCAGTTGGAAACCTCCCCCCAAATCATCTTTAAACCCAGTGAATCTTAGGTGATGCAAGGCTGGTGCAAAACACTTAAAAAGAAAAAAGAATTTTATAAATACGACCCCATATCCACAAACCTAAAATACAGAAAGTATAACTTTCTAAATGCTAACCAGTGATAAAAGGATGCACATCTTTTTAGACTTTTCTTACTTTTATACTATATAAAATACAAAAGTCCTACTCTTATATGACTTTCGTAATTTAAAATTTTTGATATAGCAACACAGTCATTATGTGCCCTACTTTGTTCTAAGCACTTTAAGATGTACTAACCTTTACATGTATCATTATTGTTTCACAAGAATAAACTTGACAGCTCACTAGCAACGATTCAATAAATTAGTGTCATTTAAAATAAAATTACAGAAAGAGAAGCTTGCTTTAAATTATTTAACGTATTTAAGCTTGCTTATATCACTTGTTGACTATTCTAGATAAAAATAAAGCTTATCACTGCCATAGGGACCATTATACATTAAATCTCTCAATCTTATCTCTGGAGGTTCATATCTTCAAAACCCACATTCTAAATACATTGTGCTTTTACCCTTAAGACAATGTTTAAATAATCATTTACCACCCAACCACCACACACAGCAACCAGAAATCAAGACTGCTTTAAGTTACACCACTGGTTTAAAAACAAATGAGAAACAGAAAACTCTAAATTAAAATAACGTACCCTTGTGGGGAAAGCACTTTTAATTTTGTGTACTATAGAGACTTAAGTATTCTTCTCAATTGGAAACACAGTGTCCCCTGTTAATCTGTTATGTACAGCAAAAACAAGTTTCCTTCAGGACTGCACACTCCTTTTAGAAGACAGCCTCTGACAAAACGCTACCCAAAACAAAAAACGAACCACAAAAACCCCAAAGTAAAACAAAGGAAACATTAATTGCTTACCTTCTCCGTGCCTCTCTTCTTCTCCCGAGGCTGATTAAGTTTGGCCTGCCTATCTACCAAAATTTTCTGCCAATACCTCTGTTCATGATCACCTTAGAAACAAACAAAAACACTGATCACTGAGCATAAGGGCAGAGAAGAGACATAGTCAAAGCATTAGTCTCAGTAACAGAACCAGACCAGCTGTCAAATTATACTTAATGCAACTTTGACTGTAAGAGCGTTCTCTCTCTCTCTCTCTCTCTCTCTCTCTCTCTCTCTCTCGTTCCATTAGCCAAACTCAGAAAACACAGTTCCCCACAATAAGAATTGTTAAAAAGAACCTTGTTAAAAAGAAAGGTTCTGTGACGTTTACCAGAAAGGACCTCGAGTTCCCAACAGTGTTTCTTTTTAATGTCCGTTTGTGCCTCCAAGACTGCGCGGGCATCCTCAGCACTTCGGAACCTAACATGGCACTCCGTGTCCCCTTCGAGCAGGTCGACATACACAGCTTCTGACACTGCTGCCAGAGTGTCCTGCATCAGGGGTTAGAGATATGTCAAGTACAGAGAATGTTTCACGATGATTCTAAAACTCTTCCCACAGTTGTGTCAGAACGTGTTCTGTGGGAGCCACATGAAGCTTAAAATGAGAACTGTCCTACCTAAACAGTGCTAAAATGCACACAAATGCTCTTTGAAAATGGACACGGGCAAAGCTGAGAACCAATTTCACAAAAACTCGAATCCTAACTTGCTTTCTCTTATTCTGCCACATCCTCAGAATGTCAAGGGGAAGGGAAATACTGCTTAAGGACAACAGATTTGTAGAGCAGGGTGTACAAATACTCCCCCACCCACAACTCAAGAAAAGATTCCAAGTGTGGATGTAGCTAGAATAAGGAGTCAAATTAAAAACAAAACAAAAACCCACACGGACTGAGGGAGAAGGTGTGTTTCCATTCACCTATACAAAATCACATCCGACTTAAAACATTTATGTAAAAACGGTCAACTTTTTATAACAACTCAAGAAAAATGAAGTTTCATGGAATCTACAAAAATTCTAGGTACCCAGGCGGATTATGGGAATATAGCCCAAAAGCTCTTACTTCCTGATAAAATACCTAAGCAACTTCTTCTAAACAACCCAGCAAGGAAAAGTTTTACTAGAAAGCCTGCTGTGAAGGCAAATTAACAAGATTCCTGCATTCCTAATCAATTTTTTCCCCCACAACAGCTTCTACAGTAAATACGATGCAATTATGCAGGAATGTTACACTAATTCTTAATTCATCACCTTCCATTCACGAAGCTAAAGAAGTAACTGGAAATTCCCAACTGGAAAAAAATCGCTTCACCCTTCTCGTCCTTTAGTTTTGACCCAAAATTTCAAGACCGAATTCATTTAGAGAACTTTTAGATGCTGGATTTTTATAGTCTGAATTATAGGAAGAACTGGGCAACACCTGGAAATAAAATCTATCACAGAGTAAGAGAAGCTGATCAGTTAATAGCAAAGCCTAAGTAGTAAAAACCTGTGAGTCTGCAGAAGCAAGGGATATGTCTCCACTCACCCTAACACTCAGCATGCTACCTAGCACGGAACTGGCACTTAATAAATGTTTGCTAATTCAATAATAACAAAAAGAACTGGAGACAAAATTTGCCACTTCTTCCCATTTCTGTAGTTAATAGTACTAAGAAAAATAACCAGTTTCAAGTTGATAAAATCTGACTCTATTCATGGGTTATCAGCCCGATTAAATTGCTGCAATTAAAAAGATATTTACTAAATATCCATTATAATCTCAAGGTAACCTCTGCATTTAAAATCCTTCTTCGAATGACGAATTAGCCTGGTAATCACACCGGGTAAGACACACACAGAAGTCACCATCTTCATAGCTCACTTTTGTTCCAGTAAATGTAAGGAACTATTAACTTGATTACTAGTCACTTTATGACTTTATGATCATAAATAAAGAATTTGTAATTAACATAATTACCACTTAAAATGTAAAAGCTCTTTAATTAACTGTCAGTCATTCCAAATAACAAACTTTTGAGTAATTTTTCTATTAAATCTTTTGCAGTCTAAGTGACCACAGCCTTATTTACACCCTTAATTTTATTTTTATTAACCCAAATTCTACATTGCTACAGTACTCTGCAAGCTGGCAATATAATTTGGGTCTAACCAAATCCCTCATGAGTATCACAAAAGAATCTAAAACTGACGTGCTAGTGACATAGTGTGTACACACGACCACAGTTGAGCTTCCTCAACGGTTATGATGTCATAGAATGAGCTGCAAAACCAAAACCCACAAGCCAGTGCTGGAGTCCGTGCAGAAATCAGACAGGTTTGCTATACAATAAGAGTATTTTACACAGTTTAGAAAAGGAAGCGTCTCACCTAAATGGACGACAGGGCAAGGGTAAATGAAATATGGCGCTCCCCCACGAGAGTATGCCAATAATAAATAGTGCTGCACAAAAGGCTGTTGGATACAGTATGAACAGCAATTTGTAAATTACGTATGATTTACACACGCATGCAAATTTTTTGTAGTTTTTAAAAATACTTTATACCTTTCTGCAATTGTTTCAAATTTTTAAAATAAACAGCACGGATTGAAAATACCAAAAAATTTTAAACATCAACTTATAAAAGGCTCTTTTCTCCAGAATACCCTGCGTTTCCTTCAGGAAAAAATGTCAATTTCCAAGAGTATTCATTAACAGGCAAAAATAAACTAAATCCATGGTAAGAAAAAAATAACTATATTATCTCTTTAATTCCAAAATAACTTTTAATTTTTTTAGCTCACAAAATCTTTTAGGAATCTATTGAAAGCTAAGAGCACCAACGAAAACAAATTACAAATTATCTAGTTTGCTCCAAAGCCTGACAACAGCAGATGATTACAATTTTAAAATCATTTAGACCAACTCTAATATTGATTAAATCTTTAAAACACTTTTGGCGCTAAGCATTTTTCTAAAATCCATTTTTTTCTAAAAACAGAAAAGAGAGTGACTACTGGGAAAGCATTTCAGTCTCTCTACTCCTGCAGTTAGGACGACAGCAGTAAGGTCCCCTCACTCATTACACAACTAACCAACCATTTAGGGCACTGATACAAGTGGGCACACACTGCAGCGTGCCTACAGAAGGATCAGAACTGGGCTCACAGCACATCTGACCCAGTGAGGAGCTCAGTCTTTCGATTTTGCTTCACATCAAACTTCAGAGTTACTTTGGAAGCAAACCTGACAAGCAGCTCGCCACAGAGGAACAAATTCCAATTTGATTTGCTTCGTTTTCCATATTCAGAACATTTTCACACCGGGGAGCTCTTAAGGGGCAAGAGGGACAGCTCCCTGGGGCGGAAACGCCTTACCCGGATCTGCTTCCTGCCAGGCAGGGGCTCGGTGCTGAGGATCTTCACAATGACGCCACTCACAAACTGGGGTCCAGCGGCGCTGGCCTTCTCTGGGGGACAGCACTTGGCACTGTTTGCTGCTGGTTGAGAAGAAAAAGGCCAGAAATAAATCTCCCGCACTTCAGAAGAACATCATCATATCATTTCTTAGACCGCGTAAAGGGATGAAGTTACTTAACTTCAAATTTAACGGACAATTTAAGTAATTTATAATATTGTAAGTTTTTGGGGCTTGGGACAGGTCTCCAGACATAAGTCATACTGCTTATTACAGATTACCATGAAATAAAATACAAGATCTTTATCAAATGCTAACTGGGACTGTTAGACAAGCACTTGTAAAACCTTAAAAAAAAAAAAAAAAAAAAAAAAAAAAAAAAGCCCCCTTAGCCGGAGCCCAGTAACAAAGGACTCTACGCTTAATGAAGAAATAAACAGGCAGAGAATAATATAGAAGAATATTCTATATAATTCAGATGTGAAAATTGTATTACAGGAATTTAAAATGTATCTTAACATAGAAGATAACACAAAAATTGTTTTGTTTGTGCTTGTGGTTAATATTGCGGAATGAAATGACAATCTTTGTTTCCACAAACTTGCTCAATTCCTAAGTGAGGCACTTCTTACTAAATGTGACTAACAATGAAAACTGCAATGAAAACAAACAGCTATGATTAAAAAAGATACTGTTTAAATCAGCCCTTGAAATATTCTTACATCAAGAATAAATCACATCTGGACAACTTGCCAAATCACCAATTCTCTAATAAATGACCAGTGTAACAGTTCAAGTTTATACTATAACAACCCGGAAATACTATGTTAGTATGTAAATCCAATGTAATGCTTAAAAACTCATATTGATGGTTACTTGTTTCATTTTTCACTCCGGACTTATTCACTCCTTGGTCTGTTTCCATTTCTGACTCTGATTTTAGCTGGGATATTGTTTTTTTTAAAGAAGCCATACTGGCTTTCTGCAGTGCTAGATACTCTTTCTTCAAATCCATCCATTCATTCCTGTAATTAAAAACACATGCATGGGAAAGAGTGGTAACAGATGATTAAATGAAAAGTAAATATCTAAACATATACATCCAGTGACTTGCAAGCACTCCTCCCAACATCTCTTTGCTAAACACACACTCCAATTATTTTCCGAGTTCTAAATGCATCCAGCAAACAAGCAAAGGGGAGTTCCCCTGCCCCTACATTCAGATTAAATGTTTTAAATTTGCAATTCAATTCTTGAGTATACTTCAATTACTTGAATTTTTGAAAATAAAAGATTTGAACTAGTTAATTAACTAGTAAATTTACTACCACAGTCATCTCTGGGGGGGAAATGAGAGATTAAAATTTAAACATTACTATGTAGTTAAGGTGCTTCCAATTTCAGAGATAACATTCCTTAGTATTTACTCGAATCAAAAGGAATGTCTAAGAAGGAAGAACCCGCTGGAAGCAATTTCTCCATTTACATACGTTTAACAAGTAGAAGCTTCTTCAAACAGCCAGAGCCCGGAGCCCAGAAGCACAAAGGCGCTCGGGCTCCAGCCAGGGCTCTTTGTTCCCCCTAATCTAGACCATCAAACAAGTAGATAGGCATTTTTTTTAGAGGAGGATATCTTGTGGTAATGGTTTTAGCTGTTAACATTGACATCTGTATACTTCCCAAAAAAAAAAAAAAAAAAAAAAGCGGAGGGCTGGAAAGGACCCAGACCCACCCAGGATCGTCCCTTCCTTGCGAGCTGACACATTAGAATAACAAAAGGCTCTTACAGATGCTTTGAGATAAAAAGGCAGAGGAATTCAGGAGTTAAGGAGACTATAAATACGAGGCCTGGAGTCCTGCCCTTTAACCTTCCAGAGGGGACGGACTCGTGGCGAGAGTGACCTGGAGGGTCCAGAAGTTTCCTGCCCAAAGGTACGCGTTTTGCTTTCCCCTGTGTTGGCTCTTGCCCTCGTCGGGCCTCCCTCTTACTTTAACATGGAAGCCCTTTCTGAGACTTCTCAAGTAGTAAGTGCTTCCATGTTTTAGTCGAAGTGAGTCCCAAATGCTTCTCCAGATGCAGCATGGCAACCTCGCTAGAGACAATGGGGATCCCCTCTGCTTTAACATGGGGGTACCTGCTGCGTCAACAAAAGTAAGTGCTTCCATGTTTCAGTGGAGGTGTCCCCAAACACACAAATTCTCTAACTTAACAGCCTAAAAATGTTCACGATTCACCCCAAGGTCTTCCTGCACTGGGCTGCCCGTCACTTAAACATGGACGTACTTGCTCTAACACCGGTGAAGTAAGTGCTTCCATGTTTTAGTGCCGGTAAGGCCCTCCTGGCAGCTCCCCGACCTGCCCTGCACCCCGAAACTTAAGCAGCCAGTCCGTTAGGAACCCCCGCCACTTCAACATGGAGGCATTTGCTGGAACCTGACAAGTAAGTGCTTCCATGTTTTAGTGTGGTGGTTCCTCCTCACTACCCAGTCGTGCAGCACTCGCGTGTGCAGACAGGGCTCAGGCCGTTACTGTTGCTAACGTGCAACTCTGTTCGCACCGTGGAATTGCACTTGAGCAATGGTGACGGGCTGCGCTGTGGACGCCGTGGACCTACTTGGACAGCACGCGCAGGGGGATGACCTCCTCCCCCATCCGGTGCCTCTCCTTGTGCTTCTTCTTGTGCTTCCTCTTCGTCTTCAATAGGGACCCATCTTTTACGTCTCCAGCGTCCTTTTCCTCTTCAGTGGAAACTTCTAAGTCTTTCAGAAATAAACACGAGAAAGACTTAGTTTAAGAAATGAGATAACCTATCTACCAAATTCCAACCTCTGCGTCACAAGTACCTTTGTATTCCTTGCACATTTCCGGTGCCTTTTTAAGGTTGTCTTTCTGAGCAGTTTTTTTGACTTTTGACCTGGGGGGGAGGCATTCTGCGTCCTCTGACCTGCTTCTCTTTCTCTTCCCGGCTCTGACTGAAGGTGAACCGCTTACTTCCGCTCTTTCTCGTTTCTTCTTCTTCTTCAAGGGTGGCTTCTGGGGCTCAGCAGCTTCTCCCTCGGAGCCCTCAGATGCAGCCCCGGGCCTCTTCCCTGTGCAGCCGTCGCTCTCCTTGCCCGCGTCCATATTTGACTCTCCCCTCTGGAGACCATCTTCCTTCTTCACTCGCACTTTCTTCTTCTTCTTCCTCTTCTTTTCTTCTGTAACAAGGCTGCCATTAGTTTTTTTTCTCCAACTACATCTAGTGAAAATATACTTTCCCTAAATGTCAACATGAAGTCACTCACCAGCTACTCTAAAGGCAGGAATGGGCTTATTTTTCACCGTTTTAGGAAATACACCTGGTTTTCTTGGTGCTTCTTCAGGTGGGTTATTAAGAAACTGAAATGTAATCAGCAAAAATGTTGCCATTTAGAACACCTGCTAATATCTTTGCTTTTCCTTTTAGGTTCTGAACCTACCTCAATAGCTTTTGCTGCTTGTTCTTTTGTTTCAAATTCCACAAAGGCAAATCCCTTTGGATCTCCAGTAGACTTATAGTGCGGTATGCTTATATAAACGACATTGCCACATTTCCCAAACACTCTTTCAATCCAGCTGTGATTGACATTTTTGGGAAGTAATTCCTAGAATAAATTAGAAACGTACTACACATAAGGATTTTTACTCAAGGTCAATAAATTCTTACTTGAACATTACAGAGTTTCATCTTTTGACTGGGTGCGGTGCTCGGGGCTTTTGTTAGAAAGCTGGCTTACGTACCACGTACACTGTCCGCTCATCCTCATCCTGTGGCCTCTCTCCCAGCGGCTTCCTCCTCCGGATCCTGGTCCCTTCTAAATCCAGCTTTAAAAAGAGGACATACGGTTAACAATCTAATTGAATTGCGTGATTAAAAAAAGTTGTAAGAATTCTTACCTCTACAACAGCTGAACTTTTCAATGCTCTGGCTATTAACTTCCCATCAGTGGTCAATTTTTTCATTTTGTTAAAAGACACGAGGAGTGATATATCAACATCTAATGGAAATGCAAAAGTGAGGAAATAAAAATGCAGTCTCTAGGCAGGTGCGGCCAGAGCTAAGAGTTCGAGTTTTCACAAATGAACACTCATCCCTCCTACTAGAATTAGTATTAGAAGGAGTGAAATGCTCTCTAGATCTTGAACTTCACTCCCCCAGCACAGACCTTCACTGCTTCCCAACTCATCTGACATACACAGGACAAATCAATCAATGCACTGTTAATATAACTACTTTCTAGAATGGTTTTGGAATAACTGCTTTGGTCTGAAGTTGCAGAATCCTACTGAGTCCTTACACTTAGTGATAACGTCATGAGCTGCAATATTTAATCTGAAAATTAAAATATAACGTGCACATGTACATATGTATACAACAAATGTACTACAGTGTATGAAGACATGATACATGTATATTAGATAATATGCAGTGTATACATAATTGACTATAATAATACAGTGCAGATATACAGCTGTAGAACTGGGTGACTTAGTAACTAAGGCAGCACACCTCCACCGGTTCCATCCTGGACTTTTGCAAACTTACATCCATCTCTGGATTTCTCAATCTGCTCACGAAGAAACCTGTCCTTGTGAAGATTTGCGTCTCCAAACCAAAAGTCCACTTGCTTAGCAATATCTGCAAGCACCTGTTTAACTCGAGACCGTTTCTTTTTTTCTACTTCTTTTTTCTTTTCAGTACTTTCCTCTTCCATTGCCTTTTCTTGGTTTCCACTTTCAGTTTCCATTCCTGTGAATTAAAAAAGGTAAATATTTAAGTCTGGTAATAGAGAAAAATATTTCGTCTTCAATTTTCTGAAGGAATGGTGGGACTCAGATTTCACTGCCAGAGGCCAGTCTTTCAGAAGAACACTTCCCAGACGTTTCCAACAATCAGCTTTCATTGGCTTTGCTTCATTTAAAAATGTTTAGCTCGGCCCTGCTCACTTTCCATCGGCCTTGTTTTTACTTGTAGAGGAAGTTCACCTCCCAGGTCATGAATCATATAGGTAGCTTTAGTTTTTTACTTAACGCCCTTTTAAATGGCAGGACCAGCTTATCCTAGTCTATAAAATCTTGTCACCAAATCACACTTATAGTCACTTAAGTGTAAGATTAAGGGTCATTTCCTCTCAACAGACCTCAAAAAGGTTATTTGCATTTCAAAAACTCCAGTGAAAAACGATTCTTCATTTTGGTTTTTTAATGTTAATTTCTGTACTAAGCAGAATTCAGCTGGAATAAGTTGTAGAGCCAGCCTTTTTCAGGTTACTTGCCCAGCCCAGTCTTTATTTCTGGGGCAGAATTCCCACCCCCTCCTTCAACTCACTTAGCTGGCCTGTCTCCCCCTCCCTCAGACTTTGCGTCTTCCCACCAGCCTGCACTAAAGCTGGCCCCTTGAGCTTGCTGCTCTCACACCCCATCTACAGGGCACGCCTCCCTCCCTGATGTGCTCAAGTCTTGTTCAAATGTCACTTCAGGGAGGTCTTCTCCCACAACTATATGTAAAATCACAAATTTCTGGACAAACATCTTTCTCCCCATGGCACACATCATCTCTAACATTAGCACGTAATTTATTGTAGTTGCTTATCCTTCCTAGGATGTAGGGCTGATTAAATCAGTGACTTGTCTTTTATTTACTGATGCATCCATCCCCAGTTCTAGTACACAGCAGTCATTCAGATTATTTGTTGACTATATTGTGTCATCTTAAAGCACTAGAGGTTCGTACAAAAATGACATGAGCAAGGCTTACCATCAGGCCTCGGACAAGCGGGCCTGCCTGAGAATAAGCTCAGTCTCACTTGAGATGAAGGGTTTTTTAAAAAAAGGCAGTGGATTTGGGTTAATTGCTGGATTTCGGAAGTGCTGGGCAGGCCTACAGATGACATGAAGATGCTGTCCCCACACGTTAAAGCTCAGTAAACAGCAGGAAAGCCTTGTGTCTCCTGGGTCTGTCAGGTAGAACCTGGCTGCAGCGCTGACACTGCAGACAGTAACAGAAATCATGTTTCAAAGTGACCCAGGAAGAGGGCACTAAGCCCTCTTCAATCTCCCACCAAACGTGCATTCTCACCAAAGTCAACAAGAGTCTTGGCATTTTAACAGGCTTCAGTTGATCAGCCGTGTATGAATTTGGAAAATATATGCATAATGAAGTATTTAGATGATGTTAGCATAACATAAAATGGAGCTACACCCTGGAAGTTGTCATTAGAAACCCATCTGTGCATATGCACATTGCGTCCCTCCCCCACTGTCCTGTGGGGCGTCCCTTGTCCTTCCACGACTCTGTACCACTGACCTCTCCGCAGCATCTGCTCTTGGTAACCCTGCAGGACTGTCCACCCGGCTTCCAGCAGCGTTCCCTCCATCTCCACCTCCTCTCCTTCCCATGCGCCTAGGCGTGTGTTCCGTCCTGGGCGCCCTTATCCACACTCATCCTTTCTGAGGGTCCCAGCTCTATGCCAATGTTTCCCAGTCTAAATTCTCCAGTCCTGACTTTTCCCATTAGCTCCCCACTCCAATTCAACTGTCTGACACCTCTGCTTGTCTGTCTAAAGTAGATCTTAAGCTTAAAATGGCAAAAACTAAACTCTCAAATTCTAACAAGCCTATTTTTGGCCTAGTTTACCACATCTCACAAAACACCAATTACAAAAGCGCAGAGAGGGCAGAGACATGAATCCTTAATTCTCCCCCCCATTCACTGGCACTCCTGCTAGCTCTACCTTTACCTTCATCGACTATACCCTGAATACAAACACTGCAGTTCTCCCCTCAGACCCCCGTCCAAGCTGTCCCTGCGTCTGCTTCAATCACCACATCCTAACACAGCTGCTTCTCATTTCTTCCATCGTCATCAACTCTCAGTCAGCAACCAGTCATCACTTACAAGCTGAAGCCATGTCATGTTCACCGCTTGCACAAAATCCTCCAAAGGTTTCTTATCACACTCAGAATAAACCCAGTCCTCTCTGTGACCCACCAGGCCCTGCTGTCTGGCGGGCAGGGGGGTGACTTAACTCCAGGCCCTGCTCCATCTGGTCAGGGGTTACCTAACTCCAGCTCCTGAGTTCTTCCCAGCAGACCACCCCAAACACAACACGACACCTTGCTCTTCGTAACATGCCAAGGCCATTCCCATCTCAAGGCCTTTGCTCTTGCTGCTCTTTACCTTCCACCACATCTGTAGGGATTACTTCTTCATTCAGGTCTTGCAAACCAGTGGCTCAATGAGGCTTTCTTTTTGACCCAATCTTAAAAACCACTCCCCCCTTGCTACCTTAACCCTACCCACCCCCTCAGTCACTAAGAGCAGGAGGCACTTTAGCTTGATCACAACTGATGCATTTATTGAATAATTAATGTATTTAAAAGGATCTTATAAGCTGTAAAGTGTTAAGCATTTCAAGTCCTTTTGTAAGGGAGTAGGATCATAAATAAAATACAAGCATGGCTATGATTATCACTATAACAGGATCCATTGCTAACTTTCCCTTTTGAAAAAAAACTACAAATTATAAAGGGTGACTACCAGCTCTCCAATTCCTTTGCTTGTCAAAGCTACCATCTAAGAAAATAGTGGACAGAACTGCATATGCACAGAGTCACAATTCTCCCAGAAACCAGACTTTCCCCATCATTCTCATATCTCAGCCCAGAGACTCTCTCCTCCATTGCTTCTCTGAAGGATTATTTTTGTGGCTTAGAGCATTAAATTCAGAAACTCTTACCTGGAGTGTATAATACATGTTTGCAATTGACATCTTAAAAATAGTATAAATTCTGTAGCTAATCAAACATACCTTCATTTAGAGGAAAGCATGGATTTCACAGAAGATGTAGCACAATTCAGCTTTCCTGCTACACCACGGCTGAGAAGATGAGACAGTTACAATCTCCTTACACTCTTGGTCCTCAGTCTTTCTCCACATGCTGTGGTGACCAGGCTGTGTGTGGTCAGTGCACACACTGCAAATCAAACTCACTACCTGTCTTACCCAGGCCTGTTCTCACCTCCTCTGACTTAAGGATGCCACGTTCCACTGAGCTCATCGAGCTATTTACGAGCTGTATGGATTTTGAGCAATTTACCGCATCTCTCTATGGTCTATAAAATGTGCATAAAAAGTATACCTACATAATAGGGTTTTGAAAGATTAATCAAAGTAATGTAAATAAAGACTTCAAATCGGCACTATACAGCACACTCATTAACACGTAAAAATTACTTATTATTTTATCATTTAACAACCTAGCACTGAGTCCCATCAATTCCGCCTCTGGAACAGCTATCTCCAGTGTTTTCCACAACCAGTGTCACTATAACATGGGAACAGTTTATAGACTGTTCTAGTAGTCACCCATTCTTCACAGAAACCGTGTTAACGTGTCTAAAACACAGAGCCCGTGTGTGGCCAGATCTAATTCTGTGACTCTGATGTTATACAAAATTCTCAACGTTAGAAATTCCTTAGCATCTTGTTGGAACAGGACACACGTTTCAAGAAAATTGTTAAATAACCAGTGACCGCTAACTGGGGTCTAAACAGGGGCTTTAAACAAAGAATAAAAGTTAGTGTAACAATGCAAATTACTTTCCATCCATTGTTTTAATCCTCACATCCCACTGGGGGTTCTCCCAGCTTTTGTGACAGAGGCTCAAAGGTTAAGAGACCTGGTCGAAGCTACGAGCTAAGCAAGCTCAGGCCTGACTGCCACGCTGCCCGTGGTTTAGAACCTCTCGCTACCCATAACCATGCACTCGTTCCACGTTCCGACTCGGGAATTCTCACCCAGCAGTCCATGGGATTTTGGGTGGGTTTCAAATATTCTTGTGAATATCATGAAGTTGTTAAAAGATAAATTTTAACGAAAAGGTAAAACCGAGAATCTTGTACAAACAAAAAATGACTGCATGCCAAAGAGTTAAGATAATCAAGGAACCAGCTAAGTGTTAAGAACCAGTTCAAAGGAAAATTTAAAAAGCAGACACACATACATAAACACTCAGGAACACGGAAATAAATGTTAGTAGATGCAAAACCGGCCAGGGCAGTAACTGAAAGATTAACTAGTTGCAAGACCATTTCCATTGTGGTCTTTTCCTACAACGTGCACAACAGTAAAACAGCTCAATGACGAGGACAGGCAGCGATAGCCTGGAAGAGCGACACCCAGACACGACACCCAGTGTTTTTTTTCTCGCCCATTTCAGAGCCTCGGAACTTTTGCCGACAAGTTACACGGAGATGTTTTGACGTGTCCACGCATTTTGGGAAGCCCGTCCACAGCTATGACGCGCGGGGACTGGTCCGCCACAAGGCCGAGGACGCCGCTGGGGCCGCGGCCGACCACTCACGGGCGCCCCTCCTGCCCCCGCGCCGCTGCTCTGCAGAGTCTTGTCTCACGCGCCCACAAACCTCTCCCCCGTTTCAAGCCCAGGTGAAGCGCCGTCTCCCACCAGCACGTCGCCCCTAACGAAACGCTCATGTCTCCCCTCCTCTTAGTCACGCAGTCAGTACCCGAGTACTCAGCACTCGGTACTTGTTAGCCCTCCCACAACTGGAGTTTCTGCTGTTTGATGACAAGGACTTGCATCCTGAAAAAAAAAAGACTTAATTTTTTTAAAACACAAGTCCTCACTTTCGCTACCCTTTGGCCGCCAAAGCTCAAATGTGTGAAGTAACCATTTCGCGTGTGACGACCGCCCCTGTCAGCAGCAGCCCCACCGCGCCGGCGCCGGCGGGCCCCGAACCTCCGGCCACGGAACACGGCGCGGGGCCCCGCCTCTAACAACCGGAACTCCCGCGCGGCCAGACGACCTGCGCGTGCGCAGAGAAACAGGGCCGCGCGCCGACGGGCTCGAGGGGGGGCGGGGTGGCAGGGACGACAGGTGACGGGACGGATTGGCCGCACCCACCTGAGCGACCCTAGAGTCCACTCGGAACTTACTCTGTTCAATCCGCGAAACACAGGGCCAGAGACTGCGTCCTTGAGCCTTTCGCGTCTTCGGATTCTTACCGTCGTGGTTGTATCCGCGTCATACGACGAGCGACGCGGCTCTGCCGGACGCCTCAGAAAGACGCACCGAGGCGCTGCGCCGCCGCGACGTCCCAGGCAGGGGCGGCTCGGGGGCGGGGCCGCGGGGGCTCGCAGCCAATGAGGAGTTTGATTGGCGGCTTGACGGCGACAGTGCCGGGCTGAGTCTGGCGCGGTCCCGGGTTAGTGACGTCACAGTCTTTCGCGGGAGAATTTGAGAGTGAGTTTTGGTAATGGCTGGGTGAAGTGCGCTAATTCCCGGGTTTCGGGAGGCGGCGTCGCTGATTCCGGGCGGAGGGACGAAGGGATCGGCTCCGCCGGAGCGGACGGTGAGACGCTGTGGGCCCGGGACTGACGGTCACCGTCACGTCGTGCTCCGACTCCCGGCGGCGGTGTGGTCGGGCCGCGTCTTCTCCGCCGTCCCCGGCCCCTGCTTTGCAGTTCCCGCAGGCGTTTGAAGACCAGGGAGGGGTTTGCCGGTTGCTTTCAGGACGGACAGAGGGTCAGGCCTGCTGTCGTTTCTACACAGAACTGTGGTCACGAGAACCTTGGCAAATGACAGGTGGGCCTGTTTTGCTTATTTGGACGGTTTCTTCGCGGCATATTGGGTTTGTGATTCTGAAACGTTTCAACCTGTGAACCTTTTCAGGGATTCGAAAGATCCTGCTCGTTCCAAAACAAAAAGACCAAACACATCTGGTCGTACTTTCCCGGAGCAATGGCTGTATTTTAGTGAGGAGGCCGAATTTCACACATCAGGGTATAAACGGCACAGCAATGTTTGTGTGCTGTGCAGGTAGGCGTGTATGTCTGCACTTCCGTGATGATCGCGGACCGGCTGGGGTCTCCTCACCCCTTTAAAAACGTCTCTGCACGTTTAACTTCCACCCCGTAGAGGTGGGTCAACACGTGAATTGTTTGACAGGTGTGGATGGATGACGACTTTCAGAAAACGGCTTCTCCTTGCACTTCACTTAAATTTATGATGCTGTTGGCCAAATCCATTTGTCCTGTTTAATGAAGTTAGGACTCTTCTCAATATTTTAAAATCCAGTCAGCCATTTTTTTAGGTTTAATCCTTGTAATCTGATTTACCATTTATGAGAGTTTGGACCTTCTCAATTTCTTTTAAGTTGTAAATCTCACAGCTAATTTAGGAAAACAAGGGGGAATTTATCTTGCAATTCCTAAATAGCCTGTAAGCAATCCTGAATTAGCAAATACTGTATTCCTAATCTATAAATTGTGATGAAAATACCTGCTCTTCAGGATTATGAGGCCGACAAATATGATATGTAAAGCGTCTAGTCTAGTTCCCGCCTGGCATCGCAGGTACTATATAACAGTCTTATAATGTAGTATCTATGAGGGTGAGCACCAGCTTTGACTACTTGGCTTTGAATTCTGAATCTGCCATTTATTTACTTTACGATCTTGGCAAATTACTTTCTTGTTCTATAGCTGTTTCCTTTTTGTAAAATGAATGTAAAACCTATGATCTGCACCATGAGGTTCTGAGCATTTAAACACCTTAACAATGTCTGCATGTAATTGCACCGAATAACTGCTAACTGTTGTTAGAGGTCTAATTAACAACTGCCACGTGCCAAGAGCTGTCCACACCATATCATCTCGAGTCCACATACAGATAAAATGGCAAGTATTCGTCTCACTCGCCTAGCCCTCACCCCGTCTTTCCTCTCACTGGCTGCCAGAGCGATCTTGGTAAAATCCCAAGTCATATGATGCCATTTTATCCTGAAAATCCTGCCATGGCTTCCTGTTGTCTCACAGAAAGTCCACACAACTCCGCCCACGCAGGAGGCCCTCAGAATCCTCTTACTGCTCCTTTTCAGTCTGTGCTGGCACTGCCTCACACCTGGCTCCCTGACTGCACTGCTCCGTGTTCCTTGATCCAGCCTTCCTGTGTCTTCCACAGGCCTTGATCCGTATCGATTCCTGTTTGGAAATTCCTTTCCTGGCATCTCTCCTTGGTTAGAGGTTATTTCATCTTAAAGCTTAGCTATTATGTCCTTGGGAAACCTTGTTTGATGCCCTAGGCCGAGTTGGGTGCCCCTCCTGTGCTTATTCCTGTCATATTTGTAATTACTGTTCATCACTTCTCAATACTCCTTGAGACTGGGAATAGTATTTTCTTTTTTGTCTCATATAGTAAGGTCTGGCTTTTTGGTCTGGCACATAGTAAGGACTACATACATATACGTAATTTATAAATAATATGTAGGTGGCCTATTTTATATCTATAAATGAGGAATTGAATCCAGAATTGCAAATTATTGCTCTATTGACCCCCACCCCAAGGTCTTACAGGGTCCATGCTCAAACTCAAGCATGTACCACTATCACCTGCAAGGCTTGTTAAACCACAATGACTGGGTCCCCACCCCAGACTTTCTGATTTAATAGGTCAAGGCTGGAACCCAAGAATTTGATTTCTAACTACTTTCCAACTCATGCTGTCATACCTTTAGAACAGGGGTATCCAAACTGCGGCCCACGGGCCAACCGTGGCCTGCAATCCATTTTTAATTGGCCCGCAGCAAATTCCAAAAATAGATTTAGTTTACTTAAATAAACCAGGTGAGGCAATACGTACTTCACCTCGAGTGAGTGGCCCGGTTGTTTGTGTATTTTACCATATATGGCCCTTGGTGAAAAACATTTGGACACCCCTGCTTTAGAACCACAGCTTTTGAGGGAAAAATTTTTTTTCTTTCACATCTCTATTTACTTCTTCAATTTACCATCAGTGAGTTTAGATTTTCAAATTTGCCCACAATGACAGTGTTATCCAATAGTGTAGAGTACAGTACTCATTGCAACGATGTTGAAAAGACTTTTTTTCCCTTGTAGCGGTATTACAAGGTGTATTGGTACTAGGTACCATGGTATGTTGACTTTAAGATGTAAAAGGAAAAAATTTAAAGGCAAGGGGGCCATCTTGTGGTGACCATATCAATTCTGAAAACTTCACAAATCAAAGCTCTTTCACCTAGAAAAATGTTTGCAGACTAATTATTTATCTATTTTACTTAGTTTTCTCTTTACTGGGGAAATTTGTTTTCCACAATGTGGTGTCACTCTTGTGTCCTCAGTGGCAGATAATTTGATTGCACTGTGTTTCCCTTGGTCGTTACAGTCTTGGAACTCTTAGATTCCACTCTCCTGTCAAGAGTTGTGGGGAAATTTTTATTTAATACTGATTCTTTTCATCAGGGTGGAATATTCTTTGTCACTTTTCATTTTAGGTTACATAAATAGTTGAATAACCGCTAACTATTTTCTGGACTGACTGGTTTATAACTTCTGAAGAAACGATGGAAAGCCAAGAGTTTATCGTAAGTCTTATTTCCTCTTTTCCTCCCTCTTCTTCCACATTTCATAAATGTTGCTAGAGTTGCCAGATTTTGCAATAAATAAAAACCTCCCCCCCCCCCAAAACAAACCCTAAAAGCAGGACACTCAGTTAAATTTGAATTTCAAGTAAAACAGTGAAGAAATTTTTAGTATATGTGTGTGTGTCTCAAATATTGCCCTGTATTTTATCTTGCAACTCTGTCTCTTGTCTACTATCCACATTTGTTATCCAAAGTCCTTTAGAACAAATTCGTGGGTGGCTGGGGACCAGGAAATCATTTCTTTCTCTGGAAGAACTGGCATGTCTCTTCTGTCTAGATCAACGGTTCTTAAATTGCTTGGTCTTAGGACTCTTTTTTACCCTTAAAAATTATTGAGGACCCCAAAGAATTTTTGATTGTGGGGCTTAGATCTATTGATGTGTTTCATAGTAGAAATTGTAACAGAAAAATTTTAAATGCTTATTAATTCATTAAAAAACAACCCGCTACATTTAAAATAAATTACATTTTTAATGTAGATGTATTTTCCAAAACAATAACAACAAAAAAAAACATGTTGAAAAGAGTAGCATTGCTCTACATTTTTTTCAAATCCCTTTAGCATTTGACTTAATTCTCAGATCTGCTTCTGGATTCGGTTTGAAATTGAATCTTGCAATGTTGCCTGTACATAACTCTACCCTAATTGTCCGAAGCAGTGAGAGTGAAAAGGAAGATGACGTCGTGAAAATCGTTTTGACCTCACAGACCCCTGAAAAAGTCCTGGGGACCTCCACAAGTCCCTGGACGCCACTTTGAGAACTGCCCATCACGAGTACTGTGTCACCCCACACATTCCTGCACTGATGACTAAGAAGCTCAGTCATTTTTGTTACTCAGTTAACTTTTCAGTTCTTAGACTTCTCCTTTCTCCCCCACTTGCCTTTTACTACCCACTTTCTTTTTTTAATTGATTTTTTGGTCATTATTATGATAGCTGTGCTTTTATTTTGCCAAAAGATGTCTTAAATATATTTTGTTTGTAGAAGGGTATAAAATATCTAACATTTAAGACGCATAAATGGAAACCATTTTTTTTACTTTGTACTGTTGGAAATTAAGGTGCTATATACTCATCAAAAGATGAAGAAGTCAAAAGTGTGGCAAGATGGAATTCTGAAGATCCCTCACGTAGGAAACAAAGTAAGTGCAAAACACTTGACAGCAGAACCCAAGAGCTAGGTTCTTACCTCTTCATTGGGTGTGAAGAAAACTTTGTCGGTGGTACAATGTTAGGTGTGTTCATAAGCTGACTTGATGTGAAAACAAGTTGCCGAATGATTCCCACATCATAGCGATTAATTTGTGCATTATAAAATTCAGTAAATGTTATTTGTTTTGATTTTGAATTAAATTTTGTTGAAACTTGAGGAATTTGGGCACATTTTTGCTTTAAAGGTAATAAGAGTATAACTCTACAGAGACAACTCCCTGTTGAAATATATTTCTAACACAATCATGCTCATAGTGAAAAGGCACAGAGAGCTGACAGACCATTTTAGAACAGCTGCCAATTTCTCAAATTGTGCATAGAATTCTTCTTTTCTCTCTACAGATTTTCCTTGAATCTGTCATTTTGGTTGTGACATGATCCTGTCAGTCTTGAGAGAAGTATTTAGAGGTGATCTCTCACTGTACTAGACGTGATGGCCCTTCAGGGTTTCCTTTCCCGCCTGTTATCTGTCTGCCAGATCTCGCTGTCCTCTGGTCAGTTCTCGTGATCTTTACACTCTTGCATCCTCCATTCTTCACGTCCCCTCTTCTCCACTTGACTTCTGCAACATCACACGCTCCTGGTGCTGCATTCTGGCCACTTCTCAGAATCTTCTGTGGGCTCACTGTCGTCCCAAATTGTAACGTTTCACAGGACTCAGTCCTGCCTACTCATGTAGAGACGTACAGAGAAACGTAAGATCCGTAAACCCGTCTCTGCCTTTTGGTTCTCTTCGGGCCTTCCACTGGTTGGATGGAGCCCACTCACGTATTGGGAGGGCAGTCTGCTTTGTTTGTTTATGGTTTTTATTGACATATCATGATACTAGTTTTCACATGTACAACATCATGATTTGATATTTGTATACATTGTAAAATGGCCACCACAGTATATCTAGTTAACATCTGTCACCATACATAGTCACAAAACTTTCCTATTTTTTTCTTATGATGAGGACTTTTAAGATTTATTCTCTTAGCAACTTTCAAATATGCCGCACAGTATGATTAATGTCACCATTACTATACATTACACCCTCATGACTTATTTATTTTATAACTAGAAGTTTGTACCTTTTGATCCCCTTTACCCATTCGCCCAGCCCCAACACCCCCTTTTTCTTCTACTTCTTCTTTTTTTTTAAACTTACGAAGTGCTTACTATGTGCCAGGTGTAATCTTTAAATGTGTGCACTTAGCCCACACAACTGTCTGACTTGTTAGGTTCTGTTTTTATCTTTGACATGAGACGGAGGCACCGAGAGGTGCAGTGGCTTGTCCCCAGATCCCACCCCCAAGAGGTGAGTCACGTGAATCTAGGCTTTTGGCTCCAGAACCCGTATCCCAGCCATTCTACCATCTCTCTTAATATTGCTGATTTAAAAGAACACCTTTATTACAGATGAGCTGACACACCAGTGATATTAGAGCCTTCTCAGCGAAGCCCACCATCCGCGGCCTAGCACTTAGGGGTCTCCACATTTTGTCTTTATTCCGCACATCTGTCATTGTGAAGTTAGCACAACAGAGCTTTCAGTGTAGAAAGGCTGCATGTTATTATTATCCTTCAAATTAACATGTAACTTACTAAAACAAAATTAAAAGAAAAACCAGCTTTTCCTGAAGCTTCAAGTTCAACTTAAAAATCCTATTAAATTTATAAACTTAGTTTAGTTTCACTTTCAGTGGAGTTGAACAAGGTAGATACTTTTAATATTATTAAATCAGTTTATTGACAAAATCCTAAATATTTTAAATCAAATTTGTAAATTTAATATATTTTATTTTCTTTCTTTAGCATTACATTGCCCTAACAAACAAAAGCCTCCAGAGGACTTAAATCCTTCTAGTAATTCTAATAAATTGTAAACAAACATAGTTAATCTTAAAGCCTTTTAAGCATTCTAATATGGTTCATAAAGCTAGTAGTAAAATTTACCTACCCCTTCCTTTCAATTAACAAGTCACACTCCAAAATGAATTTCTCAATTATACATTTTAAATTCAAATCATAAAGCTAATCTGTTAGATACATTTAAAATGTAAATTGTCTAAAACATTACAACTACCTCTTAAAACAGAATAGAATTTTTAAAAAACACAAATACTTTAAAACTCATCGATTGTCTGATTATTAAAATTTATTCATGATCCTAATTCAAAAGGACTGATTCTTTAGTTTGAATTAATTCGTTATCATTATTCAGCCTTGAATGTTACTCTCCGAATAAGTTGGACTGTGCAGGGAGCTGAGCTCACTAGTCAGACCTGGGGCTGGATTTGAGGCTGAGGCTGCAGGCAGTCACTCAGCAGTAGTGTCATCATGGCACATCGAGCCTTGTGTCCAGCTGCACGTCCGAGTTCATGGCTATAGAGAGGGTTGGTCTCAGGGTGGATGTCTCTGTGTTCCAGTCATGTCATCATCTTTTTTTTTTTTCCATGTGTGTTTATTTTTTCACTGTTGTTTTGTTGCTGTTATTAATTGAGATCTTCATGAGCTGTTTTATTTATTTATTTTTTTTGTAGGTGTGTTTCTTTTTTTTTTTTTTAATTTATTGGGGTGACAATTGTTAGTAAAATTACATAGATTTCAGGTGTACAATTCTGTATTACATTATCTATAAATCCCATTGTGTATTCACCACCCAGAGTCAGTCATGTCATCATCTTAATTCTTCTGATTCGAATAGATGAATATCAATGCCTGTCCCCATCCTTTTTTTTTTTTTAGTCACTTGTCTTAAACTAAATTCAGTCACTGTTTGATGCAATTCTGTGTAATTTTTTTTTTCATATTCTTCCTATTTGGTTAGGAACACATCTTCAAAGTCTTACAGATTTTGTTTTATATTAAAAAGACATCTGAGGGGTGGCCAGATAGCTCAGTTGGTTAGAGCGTGGTGCTGATAACACTACCACATAGGCCGCTGTGAGCTGCGCCCTCAAAAAAAAAAGGCACCTGATTGGATCCTGCATATCCGTTGTGTCTTCTGGTACAAAATCATAAAAGTCAAACTAATGATATTATCCAGCTTTATCTTCAACTATTGTATTAATATACATTTATTGTGTATCCATTACACACCTCACAATGGTAGGTTATCGGAAAACAAGATAAATTCAAGTTAATCCCAGAGATTTTCCATGATTCGGGAATTAGTAATATCACTGTATCCTAAATAGTGTCCTCTCTCCAAATCCAAGCCACTGCTTACTCAGTTTCTCTTGCTACGTAGTACTGCCTTTTCTCTATCCTAATTCTTACCGTCAAGGTTATTCCTCTTCCATCACCTGAGTGATCGCCCAGCAAACATATTGCTGGTAGGCAGTGGGAACAGTCAGGCCAGGACATGGAGGCTGTGTAAGAGAGCAGCGCGTATCAAATAGACTTCATTTCAGTCCTGGTTCCTCACTGAGTGGATGGGTAATCTGGCAAATTGTTTAGCCTCTCAAAGCCTCTTAGTCCCTTCTTTGTAAGTGGGGAAAACATGCTTCATAAAGTCATCTTGAGTGTTAAAAGAGAAAACAGAAACCTCCGTCTACAGCACCGGGCACACTGTAAGCATGCCTTGAGTGGTGACTGTTGTCTTCAAGGGACTTTTATCTGATTTGTATCTAAGAGCAGAAGGATTATAATATGTCCAGAGATATGCTTAGGATTCTATGAGATTACAAAGGAGGGATATCAAAATGTGACTCTGGCTCCGAAGTCTTTCCAGATGAAGAGTGCTCTTGAGTGTTTGATAGGTTGGAGGGTGGGGAGCTAACATGGTGTCATAGCTCTTACCACTTGGAGGTGGGAGGCAGTGGGGACCTTTTGGGGAACTACAGGCACTAGTGGCTGGAAGGAAGGGCCCTGTGGGAAAGGCAGCTCCTGGGCTCTGGGGCGGCAGGAGCGCCTCCTGGAGGCCCGCAAAGACTTGGAGCAGAAGGCTGACAGCGTCTCGTTTCCATTTTAGAAACTCACTGTGGCAGCGGGGTCTCAGGGAACTTGATCCTGTGGGATGAAAGTCGGTTTGGGTTTAGGAAGCCGGCCGTAGTAAGGAGGCTATAGGAGTAATGTAGGTGAAATGTTGGGGGTCTGACCCCACAGGCGTTCGCAGTGACAACGGAGGGAAGAGAGGGACTGTGAAACTACGGTAGACTGTTCGCGTCTTAGATATGGAAGGTGAGGAGAATCCGAAGTGGGTTTCAGGTTTCTGCGTTATGATCATGGCACCTAGGTAGCGTATCTCAGAAAAGAAACTGAATTTGGAGGGAACCGTGAAGATTCTGAGTTCCGTTTTGAACTTCCTGAACTTCGCTGGACCTCAGGAGAGTTGGCACCTGGCGTGGGCCAGGAGTGCTGGCCTTCGGATGACACGCGAAGCTCCCACACTGGAGCTGTTCATTCAACAAAGATTTTTGAGCGTCTGCTGTGAGTTGTGCACTGTTGTCAGGGACTCAGCAGGGACCGGAACAGATAAATCCCTGAGTTCATGGGCATAAGGTGAGGAGACCAGGCCAGTGAGCTCAGGGAGGTGTGTGTGGTGGGTTAGGCTGCGGCGAGGGAGCGGTGAGGCCCCACTGGGCACCGGGTACTGTTCTTAGGTGGGTGCTTTGGAGGCGGGGCCTGGCCTGATTTGTATGGGGGCTCCTGCGTCATGGTGTAAGGAGCAGAGGAAGAAAGGCGGATCCCTTGGAAACACGGACTTTTATTTTTCTTTCGATCACCATTTATTTGATCCTTTTTACCCTCTTCTACCCCCTCCCCCCACTCTCTGGTAACCACTACTGTATGTGTCTATGAGTTTTTGTTTCTTCATTTGTTTGTCTTGTTCTTTTGTGGAAACACTGATTTTTAACAGCTTTGTTGACATACAATTCACACTTTTCAGTTCACCCATGAAAAGTATATAATTCACTGGGTATTAGCATATTCACAGAGTTTTGCAGCAATCACCAAAATGTGATTTTAGGACACTTTTGTCACCCCAGAAAGAAATCCCACACCCCCTGGAGTCCCTACTCGGTGTGCAACCGCAGCCCTAAGCACCACTAATCCACTTGCTGTCGCAGCAGGTTTGCATGAGTGGGTGCTGCAGCATGTGCACTCTGTGGGTGACTTCTTTCATTCAGTGCGCTTGCCATGTGTGTCCATGTTGAACCATTACCAACACTTTGTTCCCTTAGTTGCTGAATAATATTGTATGGATTTATCTCACTTTATTTATCAATTCATCAATTGATAGACGCTTTAGTTGTTTCCACTTCTTAACTGTATGAATAATGCTGATAGGAACACTTGTGTGCCATGTTGGTCATTTCTCTGTCTGCCTGAAAGTGGAACTGCTGGACCATGTGGTCACTCCACGTTTACTCTTTTAAGGAACTGCCAAACTCCAAAGTCATGGAAACAGCAGCATGTAAGGGGCTAGTGGAGAAGCTGTTGTGAAATGGCTGGAGACACAAGGAGAAAGCCAGAAAATTCTAATCATCCCAGCCTCCTATTTCCCCCGTCTGTCACACACCTCGCAGACAGTCGTCTTGTCCCCAGGCTGATGGTGTGTTCCAAGCACGGGTCGTCACCCTGACCCCTGTGCTCCCTGTTACGTAATCTCCTCACTAGCCTTGTCTCCCGCTGCCATCCCACACTGCAGTTTGCCTGCTTCCCAGCTCCATCCCACAGCTCCCAGGAGGGGCTGAGTTTTTGAGCCGCTGTGAGCATGCGTTTGCTTTCTGCAGGAAGAGGCAGGTGTTAGTGAACATTAAGGGGGATGCACTGCTGACCCCCGTTAATGAGGTGGGTCATGCTTTCCTCACATGCGTTACGGGTAAGGCAGCTTTGATTTGCTGTTCAAGATGTTTAAGAAAAGCAGAATTACATTGTGTCTGTTTTAACATTTATTTTGTTTTAATACAGGCAATTTTATATGATGACAAAGGAGAATGTTTGGAGAGTTTATTTCTCAAATGCCTTAAGGTATTTTAATGTTTTAATGTGTCTACCCTATTTTTAGCTTACTGATAAGAAGTCTCTTTAAATCCTTTTGTGAATGTTAAATAGTATCGTCATGGTACGAATACTAGTAATTACAGCTAGTATTTATTGAGCATTTGTTATTAGCCAGACTCTGTGCTAAACGCTTTTAGACATTGTTTCATTTAATCTTAGCACCCCTGGGAATGTAGATCAAGAGTGCCACACGGATGAGGAGCTTGCGTACGCTCAGCGTGGCAGGTGTGGGCTGGGGCGGAGCACAGGACGTGGCTCTAGTCTAACCCTGTCCCATGCTTGTGACAGGCACAGAACCACAGTGGGAATATTTAGTGAACTCATTCCTAGTTAAAATATTTTCTCATACATTTATTCTGTGTTTTTCCCCAGTGAAGAAAGCAAGGAAGGGGACTAAAGACATATTTCACTGTAAAGGTGAAGAGTAAGGATATTAGAGTTGTTCATTCAGCGTTCATTTCCCACTTCCATGTGCTGCCTGGGCCTGTCTGCTCTACTGTAAGATGCAGACCGCCGACAGACTTTGCTGTTGGTCTGAAGATTAGAAATAGTTTGTAGACTGCAGGGCAGGTTAGTGCAGTGACTCTAGAAGTGTTAAGATGCATGTTCTTAGTCCCATTGTGTTGATTTTGGCCATGGCATTTAATTTTAAATTCTAGATGACATTAATAGTGATTCTAGTATTTTTACTTTTATCAAAAGAGGGTGTAGGAGAAGCACTGTTTTATAAGATGCTTAATTGATGGTAATTACTGTTATTATTTCATTTAAATCATTCCATTAACAAAGATTAAGTACATTATCTGATAATACACAGGTTTTGTGTATTATACCGTAGGTTGATAATTTTATTTTTGTGCTGCAGTCAGAGATGGTGGCAAGTGCTGTATTTTGTTTTGCAAGGTGATTAAAAATGCTTTTTTTGAATATGATTGTGTAAGCAACTAATACTTTATAATAATATTAAGTTTATGGTAATTATGAGTTTGTAATTCTCATTAATTTATGAAGACAATCGATATTTAATAGCTCTAATTTTTAAAAATTACAATTCTTGTGTAGATTCTAAATGAACTTGAGAGGAGGCATATTTTCTTGCTTGTATTGGTGTTGGCAGCATGGAACATGGCGTCATAGAGGTCCCCAGTATGTGCTTTTGAATAAATGGGGAAACTTTTTGTCGTATTATTATCTTTTTTGTGCTTGTTGGTAGTTAACTAGTGCATACTAAATAAACAATTTAGTTATTGATCCATTCATTCAGTAACTTCATCGAATATCCATTGTGTCTTGCTAGTGTTAGAAAGCTTCCTGGAACACATGATCAAATAGTTAGACGTATATGGATTTAACATATATTCTTTAACATTTAGGTGAAACCTGGAGATGGCTTAGAAAGTGATCGATACTTAATCACAGTCGAGGAGGTTCAAGTTGCCGGAAGCACAGCTCTTCCACAGGATGTTGTTAAAGAAGCACCAGACTCAAATTCAAGACGGTGTCTTCCCTCCGGCCGCACCCTTGGATGTCGGCCTGCAGGCTTGAAAAGGAAGTTTGCTGTAAGTGTCTCTATTGAAAATAGTAAGTCAATGTGTATTTATAAAATCAGGTAGTGAATGTTGAAGCTGTTGTGCTCTATCATTCATACGGTACTTCATAGTATATGCTCAGGTGGAAAGAAAGTACTCCCTCATTAGAAAGATGTTAATGACAATGAATTTGCATTTCACTTATTTTTCTTAAATTTTTTTTTTAATTGGGGAATATTGGGGAACAGTGTGTTTTTCCCAGGACCCATCAGCTCCATGTCAAGCCATTGTTTTCAATCTAGTTGTGGAGGGCACAGCTCACTGGCCCCTGTGGGAATCGAACTGGCGACCTGGGTGTTATGAACACTGTGCTCTACCCAGCTGAGCCAACCGGCTGCCTCTGAGCTTGCGTTTTAACCCTGCAAACTTTATATCTTATTATTAGTTTACCTTGCAAAACATACACATTCCTTTTTATTTATTACCTTTTGTATTTTTTTGGTCAGTTCATTTCACATTTTGTTTATAGGCAATAGAACAGCTAATAATTGTTTTATTATTTTTAGGGTGTCCAAGGACCACATCAAGTGCCAAAGAAAGTGGTTATTACGGAGGATGGTGCATCAGCTGCGTCGGCTGAGGCTAAGATGTGCGGCCCTGGTTTTCTTTCTCCATTCTATAGCACCTCTCCTCTGTTTTCTGCTGGCAGCGTGCCGACAGACCCCAAGGACACTGCCACCTGCAGAAGCGGCGCCAGGAGCGGCCGACCTTCCTCCACAGTGGCCTCTGCTCCATCCTGCAGGACGAGCCCAGAAACGCTGTGTGAAGAAAATCACTTTTGCTCTCCTGTCAGTTCTGTAAATAAGCATTCAGATTCTTTACTGACCAATGAGCCCACGGAAAGAGCTAGTTTGGCGTCTCCCTGTTTGGGAGTCTCCCAGAGCACCAGAAGCAAAGCACAGATAGTAGCGCTGCTGAAGGCCACGTCAGCGGGCGAGTCCGAGCAAGTGAAGCCTGAGGTTACAGAGCGTTTCCCTCAGGGACAACCGCTAGGAGGTTTGAAAATCACCACGAAGCCAGAGTGCTTCATCGAGCAGGAAGAGTGTGCGGAGGTGAGAACAGAAAGTTTACACGACCAGCGTCAGTCAGAAAGTACCGTGAAAAGCGGAAGCCAGTGGGCCGTGCGTTCATCCTCGCAGAGCTCACCTGTCCACTCTCCTGCAGGTAGAAATAATCCAGAAAGGAAACCCACGGCTCCGGGAGATAGAATGAATTTACATTTGGAAGACCTTTTGGTACAAAAAGAGATCCAGTTCTTTGAAACATGTGCTGAAAATGCAGAAATGTCTAATGAAGACAAGCTAGTAGATAATAATTACCAATCCTGGGGTCAGAAAGGAACATTAGAAATTACTTCCTTCTGTGAAAGCAACAGCCTACCTGTTGCCCATGGCAATGTAGAAAATGATGGCTCATTATCAGACTCTGACATTCAAGAAGATATTAAAATGCCTGTTAAGCAGAATGACCAGATGTGCGTGGAAGGATCGCTTCTCACTAGAGAAGACGCTCGGGAGGCAGATCTGTGTGGAGCCCCAGGAAAGGGGTATAAACAGGCTGTGTGTGGTCTGGCAGGACCTGAACATCTACAGAGCGTGTCTTTACTACGTGAGCAATCCAGCATGTCTGCTGCCATCACTGACGTGTTTTCTACAAGTAATGCTGCTGGTGGAAGTCTTCCTACTGTTCGTGAACCCGAGAGGCATGTCACACAACCAGTTTTGGAGGTGACTTTTAACCTGAACAATTTTGAAACCAGTGACACTGAGGAGGAGTCACAGGAAAGCAATGAAATTTCCCAGGAGTCAGGGCGTTGGGTACAGGAAACTTTGGGTAATGACTGCAGGCCAGGTGTTCAGAGGAGATGTGAGGACGAGAGCCGTGAAGCCATCGGCAGTGAGCACTGGCCGCACTTAACGTCCGTTGGGGGTAAACCTGCAGAGGCATTTCCTGTTGAAGAGACTCTGCCGGCCCAGTTTTGTGGTCAGACTCGTGTAGGTCTTGACCTAGGAGCCTGGAAATCTGGAAACACTGGAGAAGAACCAGAGGAGGATGGCGGTTCTGACTCAGCTTTAGAGTGGACTGGGGGTCTGTATGATGAAGATGCTAATAAACCTGTCCAAAAAGTCGGAATGAACTATGATTTTGCTTCTCTCCCGAATCAACCTAAAGGTAAAACCTCAAATTTACGTCTTCCTCATTTTTTAAACATGGCCCCTAATCAAAGCCCTGAGAACAGCCGACCTTCAGAGCGGGCCCAGCCTCAGCCCTCTACCATGGGAAGTGACGCAGCTGAAGAGGAGGAGCAGGCTTTCCCGACAGGCCTTGGCAGTAATGACAGGGCCCCTCCATTGAGTGCCACTCACAGTCACTCCGACGCATATGCTGCGGCCCTTGATCACTCAAGCCCCTTAGTTTCCAGCTCTTTGTGCTGCCCTGGGGGAAGAAGGCATCCCATTTTCAGAGACAGACAAGCACGTATTTCTGAATCTGACCACTCTGGACTAGGTACTGCTGGAGAAAGCACACAATGCAGGCCTGCCGCCAGGAATTCTTCAGACCTTCCTGGGTCGGGAAATAACATTGCCCTTTTAAAGTCATTGTCTGAACACAGTACAGCTTTGGAAGGCTTGGAAATACTGAGAAGGAGAAGCACGGCCTCTGGGCAGCTAGGAGCTGTGCAGACACACGAGCCGGAGAGCAGCCCTGGAGGTTAGAGTGGCACGTCTGTTTGGGGTGGTTCTCTGTGTTGCTGACGGGTGAGAGGTGCTTGCTCTGCAGGCTGCATTAACCGCACTGCAATGGGTAGTACCTGTACTTGGTAAAGTCAGCTCTAACAGGAGAGCAGTGGGCGGGGAGTCTCTTTCCTGTCACCGGCCCTCAGCCCGCCCCTCAGAGCCACAGTCTCCGTCCAGAAGTGCCCCTCGCATGTGAGGGCACCTGTAAGCCACGGGTGTGCATGCACGATGCACTCCTGGCACACATTTGTGGACAAGGGCCAGCAGACACTAAAGAAATCATGAGTTCGTGCTGATCATCTCTAATTCCAACTCTGCTGCATTCCACAGTTGTGTTTCTTTGTTCCCACACTGAGAAAGGGCCCTGGGTCCCCAGTCACATCAGTCTGTTCACTTCCTCAGTTCTACCGGACATACCAGATGGTTACACCAATATCTCTGCCAGCAGAAACAGTGGGTAACGTGCACAAATCCTCTGGGGTTTTTTGTTTTGTATTCAGAATACATCCTACTGACAGTATAGAGATGAGTATTACGTTACGTTCAACGTCCTTGGGTTACTTTTTCCCCTTCAAACGATTAAGCCGCCATTTGATGTATCTTGAAGTTCATTGCTTATATTTACTATGAGGGCTTTGGGGGCCATCCTTGTTGATTTATTTTTATTTCTGAGTGGAAAATACTAACCTGGTTCATACGCCAGCCATATAAAAGTGTACACTCGGGTCCCTCCTTCTGCCTTCATCCTGTTCCTGCCTACCTACTGTAGGTAACCACATGGCATGCCTGCTTTTCTTTGGGCAAACACAAACCCCTCCATGTATAAGTTCTTGTTTCCCTTGTTCAACAGGAGACCCCATACTCTGCATTCTTTAGCTCCTTGCTTTTCCCCTTGTAGTGTATTCTGGACATCGCTTCGTATCTTCAGAAGACGCATCCTTATGTTTACAGCGTGTAAGATTCCCGGGTGGATGAGCCAGTGATGCCACCAGCCTGCCACATTTTGCTGTTACAGACGATGTGACTGCAGTAACCTTATTTATCTGTATAAACACCCAGGTGTTTACATAGTGTTGGAGGTGGCTTCCAGGGCACTTTCCTAGCCGTAGGCATGGCTGCTGGGTAAAAGTGTGTCCTCACAGATGCTTCAGAATTCCTTCCGCAGGAACCCATGCCCTCTCACTCCCACTGGGAAGGTGTGAGTGCCTGCTTCTCCATAGCCTTGCCTACAGACTGTGTTGGAGGCTTTGTAATTTTTGCCAACCTAATAGACGAGAAATGACATTCGTGTATTTTAAATTTGTATCTCCATGACTGCAAGTGAAATTGAGCTTCTCTTTATATGTTTAATCATCATTTGTGTGTCTCTTTCATGTATTGTCTGTTCCACCCCTTGTCCAGTTTTTTAATGGTCGTTGGTCTTTTCCTACTCCTTGATTTGTACGAATTCTTTATATAAGAGATTTTCGCCCTTTACCTCTGGTATATGTTGCAAGTATTTTCTTTTAGTATGACATACTGGTCATTTAATTTTGCTTATGGTATGTTGCCAACAGCATTTTCCAAAAGAAAAATAATATAGAAGATAGGAGTAAATACTACATACACATGAATGCAAATGAGCAATGTACTTGATGATACTCAAAGAAAAGGTGAAATTGAATTCTTACGGCCAGCCCGGTGGCTCAGGTGGTTGGAGCGCCATGCTGCTAATGGCGCTTTTGGTTCCCACATGGGCCAGTGAGCTGCGCCCTCTACAGCTAAGATTGTGAATAATGGCTCTCCCTGGAGCTGGGCTGCCATGAGCAGCTGGCTGCCAGCGTGAGTGGCCGGCAGCTGGTGAGAGCTGCCGTGAGCAGCCCACCGGCGACCAACTGCTTCGGGGGGGGGGGGGGGCGGAGCACAAGGCTCATAACACCAGCATGGGCCAGGGATTTGTGTCCCTGTGTCCTACACAACTAGACTGACAAACAACTGCTTGAACCTGAGTGTGTGTGTGTTTGTGGGGGGGGTGGAGGCAGAACAAGGGGGAAAAATTGAACTCATATGACTATCTCAAGGATTCTTGAGGAAAATAGGAATACACTATTGTACCTACTAAAATGTTTCTTTAAGATATAGTTAAATTTGATTGTGATTTTTATAGTTTATTTTCTAAAAAATTAAGGGAAAAACTTGAATAATAAATGTGGGTAGATAAAATTATATAATGTCATATCAGGATATAAATTCCTACAATGAAGATTTAGGAATTATAGAATTCAGTTTTGGGGATCGCTCTTTTTCTCATCAAGTTGGAGAAGAGGGTCCGATTCAACTCTCTCTTGCAGTAGCCGTGTTCCAGGAACCAGTGCCCAGTGCTTTTAGGGGAAACACAGGGTCAGCTTGCTGCAAACCTCTGGGCAGAGCATTTGTATCCCCCAGTCAGTACAAAAGCTTATGTGTTTCCATGTAAAGACATCTTACTTTATATATATATGTATGTGTGTATATATATATTTAAAAAAAAAAATATGTATATATATATTTTTAAAGATTTTAAAGATTTTATTGGGGAAGGAGAACAGGACTTTATTGGGGAACAGTGTGTACTTCCAGGACTTTTTTCCAAGTCAAGTTGTTGTCCTTTCAATCTTAGTTGTGGAGGGTGCCGTTCAGCTTCACGTTGTCCTTTCAGTCTTAGTTGTGGAGGGCGCAGCTCAGCTCCAGGTCCAGTTGCCATTGCTAATTGCAGGGGTCGCAGCCCGCCATCCCTTGCGGAAGTCGAACCGGCAACCTTGTGGTTGACAGAACGCGCTCCAACCAACTGAGCCATCTGGGAGGCAGCTCAGCTCAAGGTGCCATGTTCAATCTTAGTTGCAGGGGGCACAGCCCACCATTCCATGCAGGACTCGAGGAGTTGAACTGGCAACCTTGTGTTTGAGAGCCCACTGGCCCATGTGGGAATTGAACCGGCAGCCTGCGGAGTTAGGAGCACGCAGCTCTAACCACCTGAGCCACCGGGCCCGCCCTTGATTTATATTGTTGATTCATTAACGCTGAACTCGGCCAACAGCTCTGTCTGTGACTCCTCCCTGAATGAAGCTTACCTAATACACGTTTTCTCCACGGGACATCACAGCCACTCACAGTGCTGTGCGTAGAGAACATTTTAAATAGCAAAGCCACCCAGAAACCCCAGAATGTGAAAAATGTGCTAAGTAGACCACAAAAAGGACACGTTATAGTGTCAGAGCTAAGACAAGGCAGAGTTGCCTCGCTCCCTCCAGGGATGAGCCACTGGCGAGTCATTGGTGGCTCCCACGGCCCCCACGGCCCCCACGGCTCCCACGGCCCCCACAGCAGCGTGATCTCAGGACACTGGCTTGGGGTTACACAAAGTTTAGTAGGCAGAATCTGCATAATGAGGATTGACTATTTGTTTTCTGATATAAACATATTTCTTTAAAAAGGATTGAGTTGGTTTTCTGGAGAGTCAGAAAATTGTGTCTATTTATTGGGATGTAACAAATTCACAAAATTTTATACAGAACTTTCTCCAGTGTGTGAAAGTTTTTGTGAGATGATTGAGTTTACCTTAGAAATGTTAGTTTAGGATTCTGTTCTTGAGTGAAGGCAGTAAAGGAAAATCATCAGTTTTCATCCAGTGTCTTCTTAAAACTATTTTTAGAAATAACATTAAGCTCCAAAATCCACTTGTTTTTGGCTCATTTAATGTATTCTCAGTTTTTAACAGGAAAATAATGAAACCAGAAATAAACAAATTTGCTGAAAAGTGAAGTTTATACCAGATACAGCTATGATTTTTTACAGTAATAATTGCTTTAAAGCGATAGTTTTCTTGGTGTCTGTAGAAGAAATTGAGATGATGGAATATGAACTTTTTCTTTTAAGAAAACAATTCTATTCATAAGCAGGTACCAGTAAGTGTTACGGCCTCGGCACCCATCCCTCTCCTGTGACCTTGTCCTGCCCTTGTTCAGTGGATGCTGACTCAGCACCACTGGTGTCCTGGTCGTCAGGCCTCAGCTGAAATGTCACATCCCCTGAGAGTTCTTCCTAACCATCCTGCTAAAATTTCTTCATCCCATCTCCATGGATGTGAAACACTGGTGTCAGTATGAATTTGCCTGGTTTATTTGTGTGCTGTGTCCCACCCTTTCCGAGGGGTCTTGTTTGTCTCTTTCACTGCTTTTCCCCAGGGCCTGGCCCGCTGAGCGTAGAAAGAGATTGAGGTTTCTCTCAACAGTGACCGAGACTTTGCCACATCTTGAAGTTATGCTACTTGTCGCATTCATTTTAGAAATAAGTTCTAAAAAGTTTAAGAGCACTGTTCAGTGTGTTGTGAATAAAATCTTTTTGCTTTGTGCACTGCAGTTGGGAAACCATGGATTTCCGTAATTCCACGAGCTAGACCAAGATCCCCTCGTCTGAACCAGGATTCTCAGCAGGTATGTTGTTTTTTCTATCAGTATAGTCTTTTATTTTGATATAGAATGTTCTGTAATTTTCAGTGAGGCTGTAACAAAACAGAGGGTCCCAAGCTATCTAGGTCTGTGATGTCACCTCCTACTCAGTAATATTTCCATTGCGTCCCTCGGCCAAAAGAAATACCTACCAGTTCCACATACTACGTACTCAGCTGTATTAACTTAAGCATTGTGTCTTCATAACGCACTAGGCATTTTGCTTTTATTTTCCCACTTTTGTTGAGAAATAGTTGACATGACAATGTATGAGTGTAAGCAATACGATATAATTGATACATGTGTGGATATGGTGACATGATCCCCAGGAGCAGTATCTTGTGGAGAAAACACATTACTGGTACGTGTGCCCATGGGCACGCCCAGCTTCTCGAACCTTGGAATAGATTAGATTTCTTGTTCCACATTGATTTTCCCTTGTTCATTGATTTTTATAGCAATTTCTGAAAACCCAGCTTCACAAAGATAGGAGTCGGTGAAGGAAGGGCTGAGAGCTGAGCAGTTTGTCTGGTATCTGACAGATGTCCAGAGACACTCTACTTCACTCACATTTCAAGCACCTTGTGAAGCCCCGTTGTCACTGTGGCACCAAAGTCCCTTGCTGCCTACACACTGGGGACTGTGGCAGGGACTCAGAGTCACAGCACTAATGAGGTGCAGAAATTCTGCAGTAAATCACCCAGGTCCCCACTTCTCAGTTGGGACAGTCCTTTCATTACATGGCCCTGCTCTTTCTAGCAGACCGTCTGCAACAAAGAAATTGAAATGAAACTAGAGGAAGATACAAGCTTACTTACTAGAGTGAGTAAGTAAGTAATTAAGTAAGTAACTTACTCTAGTAAGTTTGTATCTTACTTTAGTTTCAATGTTTCCAGTCTTCTTTTTTCTTTTAAGAATCTTGATTCCTCCCCATCCCTACCCCCACCCCCACCCCTGCATTACCTTTAGATACAGGAAAAGAGTGAAGAAAAAATAAAACTTACCCTACCATTCAGAGATAATCCAGCTTTTTTCTGGCCTATTTTTAAACATATGGTTAGACTGATGTGTATCAATAGTTTTATATCCTTTCCCCTTCATGTCATATTTTATTTTCTCACATTATTTAAAACTTTTTGGGCCGGTCCGGTGGCTCAGGAGGTTAGAGCTCCGTGCTCCTAACTCCGAAGGCTGCCGGTTCGATTCCCACATGGGCCAGTGGGCTCTTAACTGCAAGGTTGCCAGTTCGATTCCTCGAGTCCCGCAAGGGATGGTGGGCAGCGCCCCCTGCAACTAAGATTGAACACGTCACCTTGAACTGAGCTGCTGCTGAGCTCCCGGATGGCTCAGTTGGTTGGAGCACGGGCTCTCAATCACAAGGTTGCCAGTTTCAACTCCCGCAAGGGATGGTGGGCTGCGCCCCCTGCAACTAGCAACGGTAACTGGACCTGGAGCTGAGCTGCGCCCTCCACAACTAAGACTGAAAGGACAACAGCTTGAAGCTGAATGGCACGCTCCACAACTAAGACTGAAAGAACAACAACTTGACTTGGAAAAAAGTCCTGGAAGTACACACTGTTCCCCAATAGGGTCCTGTTCCCCTCTCCCAATAAAATCTAAAAAAAAACAAACAAACAAAAAAAAACTTCTCATAAATACATCTTTTAAAAGTTAACATTTTATCCTATGGATACCTTATGCTCTGGACAAAGAGTTCATGATTTTTGAATATTTAGATTATTTCCAGCATTTTGCTATATAAAAACTTTAGTTTTTACACATAAATCATTGTTTACGTTTTAAGTTCTTTTTTTTTCGATCTGATTCCCAGAAGTGGGACTGATAACTTGAAAGGCTTGCAACAGCTTGCTTAAGGTTCTTGATAAATCTCGTCAAATCTAAAAATCTTACTGTTTCACAGCAGGCACATTTGTGTCACTTCATGTTCACCAGTACTGTTAAGATCTTTTTAAATTCTTGCAAAGTGAACAGAATGTTTAATCAACATTGAGTTTTTATTTCTTTGATTATTGGGTATGGTGTTCTTATATTTATGTCTAATAAAATTTATGTTCATGTTGTAACTTGCTCTTGCCTTTGGTCTGTCTCATTAGTGTTCAAGTTCCATGATGGTCAAAGCAAATGAAATGGAAGCCGGTGAACCACTGCAGTCGTTGCAGGTGAGCTAGTTTCAGAGTGTGGAGGAACCAGGAGTCACAGTTGTGTATCTAGGTATGGCCGATGGTTTTATGTCTGCATTTTTATCTTGTCAGCTCTCAAAATCGTTTGCAACTAGTTACCCCATTATACTTATTTAGATGAACCTGCTGCCTTTTGTATAAATGTCCTGTATGGTTTGTAAGATTTGTTAAATAACGGATCTTTTATAGAAAGCAGATTTTGCAAACCTGCAAGCATCACCTAATCCAAGAATTGTCATTGACAGCTACAGCTGGGCTTAAAGGTCTGTGGCCTAAAATGGAACAGAACAAGACAGACAAAGTCCATGCTACGGGGACTCAATCATTTATCACCTTGACACAGCAAGTTCAAATATAAGGTCATAAGCAGTTGCAACTGCAGAGTGGAGCTGGCAGATGACCGCCTACTTACTGGGTTTGTCCATGTGAACAAATAGGGCTCAAACTTTTTCAAGGACAGTTGTCACAGCATAAACTGCAGATAAACACGATCACTGCATGTTCTTCCAGAATGAGTTGCCATTCGAAATAAATGTCACATATTTTTTAAAAATCTGTTGTACTCTCACAGTAATGAAAAAGGTCTTACAGTCTTGCAAAAATATTTTAATCTTTTTAGCATTGATACAGGAAGACATTTGTGTTTGTAATGGCTTTCTCACAGCCCCTCTAAGACAGACTCATGGTGACTATTAGTGGTAGAAGGAACTTTCAAACAATGTTAGGGTGCACCTCTGAGGGTACCTCACATGCCGCCTTCACCTTATTTCTGTGTGATCAGCTACACATAGCAAAGGAGCCATCAGCAGAGAAGTTACCTTCTAATTAGTTTTTAAAACTCACTGGATTAGGGGATTCTAATTCTAAGATAATCAGTTGAATGTTTTTAAAAACTACTTGGTTGACAGTTGTGTTATTAAAGGAAAGTGACCATTATTTGAAGAAATACACTATGTTACCTCTGCTATTGAGGATTTTTTTTTACCATATTTTTAAACAAAACAATTGTTTCTACAGATGAATTCATTTTCTAAGTCTAACTCATTAAAAATTGTGGTTATTTTCTGTGGTTACTTGAACCGACAATGACTAGTTGCTGTCATCTGGATCTTGCGTTTTATGGTTGCTAGATGATCCATTCTTTAAATAAAGTGTTACACTGTTTACAGTGCTTTCTCCTTGAGTCTCATACTAACTTTTGGATTAAATAATCTGCATTGACATAAGCATTAACTTTGATGGCTGATTTATAATGTACTCAACAATTTTTTCTAGTGTTAAAAGATTCACTTAAAGTTTTAGAATTAAAGTGTCAGATGCCTGGTGTTAACTTGGTGGCACAGTCCCTTCTCGCTGGGACACTCCGTTGCCTGGTGGCTTGTGTGTGTGCTGAGAGAAGCAAGGCGAGATGACAAACAAGCATGTTTACAAAGGGCAAACTGAACCTGAAGTTTTGGGAGTATTTTCCCATCAAACTCATTCACCTCCTACAAAACTGTTGAGCTAACTCACTTTTGATATTTTGTTCTAGTTCTTTTCCTTGGGAAGTGAAGAAGAGACAGCTTTTGCAACTGTTCTCCCTAAACAAACAGAGAGAAAAGCCTGTGACCCTAAGGTAAACGTGGTGAAGAACATTGGTTTTCTAAATGTTTTCCTGCTGTTTTCACACAGCTATCAGTTTTCATCCGTGGGTTAGGGAGCATCGTGAACTGACCTGGTTTTAAGAACAAGAGAAATGAGGACTCCGACCCCCATTTGGTCTTGAGCCCCCTCTGCTTCTGCTCAGCTAACCAGTATGTGTAGGTAGACACCGTGGCCTGGACGTGACGGCCTGTGAAGTGCAGAACAAGCTACAGTCTCTGTAGCCTGTCTCCCCATAGCCACCCACCCTCTGCTTCTGAGTTGAAAGTGGACATAGCCCAGGCCCCAAGCAGTGCTGCCTACTCCACACCAGAAATGACAGACAACAGCGGACAGGTGGCTGGGTTTCCTAACAGTGATTCTAGGGCTAAAACCCAACAGCACGCATGGCAGCCTGAAGAAGGGGCATCTGCCTGCTTCTGGGGAAGCGTACTCCCCATTCAACAAAGCAGGAATAGACAGCCTTCAGTCCTTGAGACTTTTTACATTGAAATGTGTATGTTTTAAAATTCAGAATAATATTTCCAACAAAAGTCCTGTATAGGGAGCATTTTAGAATTTATTTTCCTTTCAAATGTGTGATTTAGAATATTCGTTTTTAAATAAGAGAATATTCAGCTATGCATTATTGTCATTTTATCAGTTAGAAACAAGTTCATCCTTGATGTACATCCCTTTGGCTCTATTAGCAGCTTCAGTTTTGCACGTTCTGGGGAGGCTTGTCACCCGCTGGCGTAACACTCCTAGGACCCTCAAGGGGGCAGCAGAGCAAACCGTTGGAAGCCAGGAAGCCAACGAGTCTGGGATCACACTCAGGCCTTTACTCTCTGGTGTTCTGGGCGGCAGAGGCAGAGCCCGCCAGCCCTCCACACTCCCCCCCCCCCCCCCCCCCCCCCGCCCCAGTGTTTCCAAAACCCTTCAACAAAGGGAGAGGCTTCCTGTGCCCTCCCTGTCTTCCCTTCCCGCCGTGGTTCATTGTGGCCTCCTCTATGCCAGGCTGGTGTGGAATGCACTTCTCAGTGCCCTGATGGAGCTCAAGGAGCTCGCAGCTGGTGTTCAGACAGAAGGGACTTCCTGGTAGCATAATGTGACAGGTCTGTGATGGAGCGGATGACGAGTGTACAGTGAGGCGAAGAGAAGGGGGCAGACATGTCTTCCTGGCTGAATTGGCCCATTGTTACTGCACTTGTCAAGTGCGTAGTAAAAAATTCATGCTGACTAATGTTGAACCTGAACTCTGCACTTTAAGTCAGTTACCCTTAACATGTTGTAGGAGTATTTCAGTACTACGTAATCCCTTAGTAGTTCTTCACATTTAGTAACATGTAGTGTTATTGTCTATGTACACGTATGTTGTGACTACGTGTTGATATCTACTTACGCAGTGCTCATTTTGAGTTATTAACCTATAGCCTGTTGAGTTTCAAGGGCACCGAGTGAAAGGATCAGCGAGCAGCGCCGTGATGATCAGAGGACAGATTCCAGAAAGGGCCGAATGTGACAACTGCACGCCTGACACTTGTTTTTTGGCACCAGAGTGGCCTAGCACTTACATGCAGGCTGACTTCTTGCAGGTAAAAATGTTTTTATAGTTGCATCTTGCCAAATCATGTTCTTATGTCAGTGCTAAATTTTGTAAAATGAGTCTATTTAAATCTTTGTATAGTTGTAAGTTAAAAAGGTGTTTAGTAAATTTTTTTTTTAAACTTTTATTTACTTTAAGTGTGTTTTTCCAGGACCCATCAGCTCCAAGTCAAGTAGTTGTTTCAGTCTAGTTGTGGAGGGTGCAGCTCACAGTGGCCCATGCAGGGATCGAACCAGCGACCCTGTTATGAGCATCGCGCTCTAACCAACTGAGCTAACCGGCTGCCCCAACGTTTAGTAAATTGACAAGAAACATAACTTCTCAAATCAAACTAAATAAGACAAATACATTTTATTGAAAAGATTTGCTTTTTTTAGGGGCATGGTTTTGAAGGGTTACTTTTCACTTCGAGAAGACTAAGATCTATGACAGGAGCTGATAGGCAGATGACATATAGAAACTATGTTTAACAGCTCATAGACTTTCTTCGAATGACACCAGGTACCCTCATTGCTACCTAATCAATGTCATAGAGAGAGAACGATAAGCACATATTTGAACCAGTATCTGTTAAAGAGATTTAAAAATGTTTCCCTTTTTATTAAGCCATAATACACGTACAAAATAAGCACACAGGCCGTAAGCACACAGCTCAGTGACTACCAGAAAGTGAACTCCACTCTTAGAAAACAGAGCGTAACTACCTCCCAGAATTCCCCGCTGCCCCCTCTGGCCCCACCTCTCCCATCCCCCCAAAGATAGCCACTGTCTTGACTTACATACATTAGTTTTGCTTTACATTTTTAGTTAATGGACGAATAAGACACAGTGTGTACTTCATGTCTTCTCTTGTTCATCGTGGCACTTTGGCACTTCACCCCGGTGTGGCCTGTGGGTATCGGTGCTCACTGTCACTGCAGTGTGGTGTCCCCTTGTGTGAGAACACCGTTTATCCGTGCTTCACCGGCTGTTTGCATGAGGCTCTTAAGGATAAGTCTGCTGCGGGCATTTGTGTTAGTCTCGCTGCCTGGCCTTGGGGTTACCTGTCTCTACTTTCAGGAGGTCACAGGTGGGGACCCTTCTGTGTGCTCCTCAGGGAAGTGTCTGTTCAGGTTTCTTCCTCAGTTTCTAATGGATGTGCATATGTATTTTTAATTAATTTTTGGAACTTTTTATATATTTTGGATACATTTCCATTGTCAGTTGTATACTTTGCAAATGTCTTCCTAACTCTGACTTATCTTTAGCTCTTAATAGTGCCTTTTGGTGAATGGAAGTTTATCATTTTTAACATAATATAATTTATCTATTGTTTCCTTTTCGATTAGTGCTTTTTGTCTTGTTTAAGAATTCCTCCTCTCCCCCAAGGTCGTGAAGCTATTCGCTCATGCCATCGTGTAGAAGGTGTCTCGTTTTACCCTTCACATTTGGGTCTACACTTAGTTCACCGGTGCTGGACTTTATGTATTGAGGTACAGACCAAGTTTCATGTTTTTTCCAGGTGGATACCCAGTTGACTTAGCACCACCTATTGAAAAAACTCTCTTTTCTCCCTTCCTTTTTATTGCCCCCTTTGCTATAAATCAGATGTCCATGTATTTTGGGTCTGTTTTTAGCTTCTCTTCTGATTCATTGGTCTGTAGTTTTAGAAGTCGTTACAGCTTAATAAAGTATGTGTTGTCATGCATCTTTCAATCCTCCCACGTTGTTCTTAGCTTTCTGCATTTCCTTGTGCATTTAGCATTAGTGTAACAATTTGCACATGTGAACATGGGGGAGTTTGATTGGAATTTCACCGTGTATATGAATCTGGGGAGAATGAACACTTCTACAGTATCTTATTGATATATTTTCAGTACTGTAACAATGCAGCCCTCTTTCCAGCTTCAGCTCTCGCAGTAACGTTTCACAGGTTTCGTACCGAGATCCTCCAGGTGCTACAGTGGACACTTGGCAGCACAGGAGCTCCCACACCCCACACAGTCGAACATCCACAGAGAACTTCTGACTCCCTCAGTATCCACAGGGCATTGGTTCCAGGGCTCCTGTGGATACCAAAATCTTTACATAGGACAGTCTAGAAAAATGCACAGTCAGCCCTCCACATCTGCAATTCCCAACCATCAGTCGAAAATACTTTCTTTGATCCGCAGTTGGTTGGATAGACGGTTGCTGAACCAGGGATGTGGAGGCCACTATATGCTTATGGGAAACAATTGTGTGTAACGACCCATGCAGCTCAAACATGATGTTCCCGGGTCAACACGTGGACCTGTAGGAGCTCTTTCTACGTTAGAAAAACTAACCTGTCGGCATTTTCCCTCACTGGTCACTATTGTAACTCGGCTTATGATTTTTCCCGGCAATAAATACTGACTATTTATGTAAGCAACTCTTTCAGTGTTTTCTTTTATGATTTCTGGTCCAAAACTCTTAAGTCTTCATTTAGACCTTTTTAAAATAAATCTTGATGCTTTTATTACTTATTATCATGGTTTTTGCACTATCTTTAGCAAGAGCTAGTGATTTCAGTGGCTATGTTAAGTAAAATAAGTTATTTCTGAATGCCCTCTTTATACTCTCCCAGACTCCTGTTATTGCTATCTCACAGTTTTTAGATGAATGCACATTCAGCATTTTCATTATTATAAATGTTTTTATATTTCACTGCTGAGCCAATTGGTAAACTATATTTACATTTTTTTCTTTTATAATTTTTGTTTTTTTCTCCCTTAGTTTATAATTGTCTCATTTTCAAAAATTTGCTCAGTGTTCTCTGAATATTGGGATAAAGATTTTTCACACCTTTTAAAAGCTTTATGAAATACTCTTTAATACAGGAATCCACACAAACTTATCAAATAATCTTCATTTTTTTTCTCGATTGTCTTTCCTAGGTCCTCCATCTCTGCTCCAATCTCCATTCTATACTTGACATCTTGAGAACTTTCTGAGCTTGGGTTCCTATATCTTGAACACCATGTCTTTTCTCCTTGTTTTGCTGGAGCACATCTTGAGTATCTCCTAAGAAAGGGGGGTGTGGGACATAAAATTTGGGGGGACTTGCTTGTTGAAAATGTTTTTATTCTGTTCTCATACTTGATTGGTAGTTTGCATGAGTATAGTTAGGATGTGATCTGCTCTTTTCTTTTAAATTTAAATTTAACAGTGCTTTCTCCTTCTGGAAGTTTTTAGCATCTTTATTCCTGGTTTTCTGAAATTTCACAGTCATGTACCTTCCTTCGTTTGGGTGAATCTTTTCATCCCCCAGGTACAAGTCCACTAGTCCTATAAAAATTTTAATTATTTCTTTGGTTATTTCCTCCTCACCATTTTCTTGGTTTCTAGAACTTCTATCCAATGTTTTCAGCCCTTTGTCCTACTTTGTCAGAAGCCCCTGTGGACTCCGTCCAGTTTCTAAGCCTTTCCATGGTCGTGGGGGTAAATCAGCTTAGTTCTCACTGCGCTGTCCTGTAGCAGGTACTTAGTTTTGACTTTCTCCCATGTTGCCAAATCTATACTTTCCATCCTCTTCATATATATTGCAGTTCATGGTTACCATTGTTCCTTAGTGTCATCAAATATAGAGGATGTTTGTTTCTCATTTCCTGTGTTTTTGGAAAGAAGACTGTATTGCAAAAAGAAACTCAGTCCATTTGTTTTATTTCTGGTTATTTTCCAAACATTGGTATGGTCATGTTCATATCCTGAGTTTATAAAAAATGTTCTAAGGCGAAACGACTGGACCTGCCAACAGAGATGAGTTTCCAGGATCAGTGCTGCAGATTCCTTGCACATCGCAGTGTCTGGACTTTAAAAATATCCCGTATTTCATCAAGTTCTAAGAAGACACTGTCTGATGTAAGCAGCACCACTATATCGCTCTGAGACAGAAGAGCAGTCAGTTAGCATTACATTGTGTTTTATCACTCAGAGGTCTTGTTAAAACTTTTTTATTGGGGTATAAAACACGTACCATAAAATGCATGGTCTTAGCTAGTCTTTTGCGTACAGTCAGTAATGTGAAGTTTACTTACTGTGATGAAACAGGTCTCCAGAACTTTTCCACCTGCACTTAGCTGTTTCATGTTACGTTTATGGACTGAAGTCTTTTAAATTTAGGTGGGTGTACATTCTCCGTGTACATCACACCGCTTTGTTTTCTTGCCTTTCTGTGACAATATACTTTGGTTCAGTGCTAAACCAGTGTCATTTTCTTGAAGACATTTAAGCAGCACACTTACATAGCACGCGTAGCATTACCAATGCACAGCGCATGTTAAGTGACAGCAGCTCAGTGGCCGTGTGGCTGTGCACCCGCAGTGGCAGCGGGGGTGGGGTGGGCGGGGGCTGTCACTCCTGTACTGTTTCTGTCTCAGCTATGACCATGAACTGCAGGTGTGTGTGTACACATAGGAAGCTAAGGACAGATATGGGCACACACACACCTTTTCTTTTTACCACGTAAACAGATAAATGGATCTCTGCTTTCTAGTTCCCAGATGAAGAAAACTTTCCAGAAGGAGGTACGAGTTTTAATATTGAAGACCATTTTCAAGCGATCACTGAGTCTAATAAGGACTCAATTGAAAAGGATTTAAGTAAGTTATAAGTAAAATGGAACATTAAAAGTTACTTGACAATGAACAGATATAGGTAAAGTCCCATGTTTTTTTCCTCCAGCAATTTTAGATTTTCCTCTGAAAGATCCACGACATTCACACCACCATTTGGATTATGATTTCAAGTCGGCAGAGCAGACTTCATGGGAAGCAAATAAGGTATCACGTAAACAAAGTTTTAATAACTGGGAGTAAAAAGTTTGGGTACTCTTAAAAAATGAATCTATTAAAAACTACACAGGTAAACATCTTAAGACTGGTTAATTTTTCTAACATGATTAAGAAAGTTTATCAACAACCAACCAACATTGTTTTAGTGGTGAAACAGGAGTGATTTCTGATAGAATAAGTAACAGAATGGGGATGACAGCTATCTTTGTTATTCTGACATGTTTCCGTTTTTGCAATATGCCCTGAAATGACAGGCTACCTAATTAGAAGGTAAGAGATAGTCACAAGTCCAAGATCAAGGTTCTGGCTGAGTGTATTTTCTGGGGAGGCCTCTTTTGCTGTCTTACAGATGTCTGCCTTCTCACTGTGTCCCCACATGGCCTATCCTGAGGTGTGCACGTGTGTCGGGAGGGGGGTGGGGGCATCGCTTTTTCTAAGGCCACAGATGGTTCCGGGTCAGGGCCCCACTCCCGTGAGCTCATCAGCCATTCTTACCTCGTAAAGGCCCTGTCTCCATACACAGTCACATTGGGGGTGGCGGCATGATTCAGCCCACAGCGGGAGGAGCGTGTGTGGTGAGCATGTAGGGCTAGAGAAGGGATGCCGTGAGACGCCGGATAGAGGTGCTGAGGAGGGAGCAGGGTCCATGGTCTGGCTCGGAGGAGAAGCTTGTGTGCTCTCAGTGCACACAGAGGTGCCGAAAGCACTGAGAGAGGGTGGGTCCCTTTACAGATGAGAGAAGAGACCCTGATGTTCCGTTCTCGAGAGTCAGGAGAGGTGAGGGTTCGTTCTGTCGGTAACTGCGCAGACATCCAGTAAGTGACAGCAGAGGCATGTCTATTCGGCACCTTTTGGGTCGTCATGACCTTGGCGAGAGCAGTCTCTGAAGCAGGGAGGGTGGAGGCCAATTTAAAGTGGGTTGAATGGTGAGTGAGAGGTGAGAGAGTGGGGGTGGTATGTGTGGACACACACATTAGTCAGCCGTCCACGCATCAAATACTCGAGTGGCCGCCGTGTGTCGCCCTGGCCCAGGGGCTGGAGCTCAGCCTGTGAGCGCCGCAGACCAGACCTGCCAGAACCACAGAAGCTGGGTTCTCGTGAAGGGGGCCAGAGGTAAACACGCAGAGGTCCTGCCAAGGGTTTTGGGTGCCAGGGGAACAATAAAGCTGTGTGAGGGGACAGAGGGACAGAGTTCTGTGTTCTGTGGGTAACGGAAGGCCTCTCTCACCAAGTGACAGTGAAGTAGGGATCTGAATGGAGAGCCATGAGGGTGTCTGGAGAGGAGCAGTCCAGGCGCAGGGGTTAGCAAGTGAGTCAGAGAGTGAGCCTCAGAGTGAGTGAGTGGACACTGACGAGATGAGGGTCTGATCTCGCAGGGTGGCTTCAGGGCACAGGCTGCATGGCACAGGCTGCAGGGCACAGGCTGCATGGCACGGCTGCGGGGCACAGTGCAGGGCACAGGCTGCAGGGCACAGGCTGCATGGCACGGCTGTGGGGCACAGGCTGCATCACAGGCTGCGGGGCACAGGCTGTGGGGCACAGGCTGCAGGGCACGGCTGCAGGGCACAGGCTGCAGGGCACAGGCTGCATGGCACGGCTGCGGGGCACAGGCTGCGGGGCACAGGCTGCATGGCACAGCTGCGGGGCACAGGCTGCAGGCCACAGGCTGCAGGGCAAGGCTGCAGGGCACAGGCTGCAGGGCACGGCTGCGGGGCACAGGCTGCGGGGCACAGGCTGCGGGGCACAGGCTGCAGGGCACAGGCTGCGTGGCACGGCTGCGGGGCACAGGCTGCGGGGCACAGGCTGCAGGGCACAGGCTGTGGGGCACAGGCTGCAGGGCACAGGCTGTGGGGCACAGGCTGCAGGGCACAGGCTGTGGCACTGGGGATTGTTGGAGTTTTAGGAGAGGAGTAAGTGAAGTGACTGAACTTGCAGTAACAGGAACTGGCCGGTGTGGGGAGCAGGTCCTGTGGTGACCAGTGGGATGGATGCTCAGTGAGTCTCGCCCTTTGTCGTCGTTTTTGTTGGGGGTGCAGTGAGATCTAGAACGCCTCGGTTTGAACCCCACTCTGCTGCTTATACACTGCATGAACTGAAGCCAGTGTAACTGCTTAGCTGCTGCCGTCCATCCCTCAGCTGTAGCACGAGGAAGTGGGGTGCCCACCTCCCATTGCGGTGAGCACTACATGTAGGGTAACGACAGAAGGGCCTGAGCTGTCCCTGCGCACAGTAGGCCCTCTGTGGCCCCGGCTGCGCTGCAGTGTCCCGCCTGTCTGTCTGTTTCTTTCTGGGCCTGTCCTGAGGTCCCAGCACAGCACCGAGAACCGAGGGGCGGGTCAGAAATGTTGTAAATGTGCATGTAAACTTTTTATCTTTATTGTCATTTACTCAGGAAAAAAATGCACACAAACACATTTTTACAATTTCAAACCACTCAGAAGTGTATAAAGTTACAAGTGAAAGAACACTTTCCTCTATCCCACCCCGTTAGAAACCACTCTGAGCAGTTTGCTGTGTTTTCTTCCAAACTTTTATTCTTTTATGCTATTCTTATACAAATATGGACTTAAATGTGATCATCATAGTAGATTTTTAAGATTAGTTTCTGGAAGCAGGAGCAGATTTCAAGACTCTTCTAAGAAAGCAGTTTAACGTGACGGGCCTGGGCCAGCTGCGAAAGCTGGCTCATTTGGGAGTGATGCTTTGAAGTTTAGATCAGTTGCAGGTGAACTGGACCTGGGGACATAAGGGGACACTGCTCTGTGCTCAGGCCCTCCTATTGCAGACACGCGGCTCCATCCAGCCTGAGCCACTGGTCTTCACACCCCACCATCCAAATAAGCGCACCGGGCTCCATGCTCAGGATCTCAGTATCTTCGTTCTGTCCAATCACTGGGAGAATCGTTGGCTCTGCAGCTCTACATGGCCGGATGGGAGCATTATTTTTACCATGCAGATTTCTAAATTCATTCACACTGTGGGAGGGGGAGGGAAACGCAGTAAGATGATGTTGGTCTATATTTGTTTCTGTCTGGATAGGTGACGTCACCAGAACAAAAGATGTCACTAGTAAGCCCTGTGTCTACTGTTTCTTTGGACTCAAGAGATGAAGACTTGGTGCTAGAACTCTCTGCGGACGCCCTGAAAGCAAGGACCTTGCCAGGTGACCTCTCAGCGGGGGACTGTTCCCACGTCGCTTTTTCTACCTGTCCGTGCAGTGCAGGCTTTCCTGGAAAGATTGTTACTAAAATGCCATGGAGCCAGATTCTGTGCACACAACCCCCTGCAGCTCCCACCCCATCTCACTGGTGGCTTTTCTGTAACAGGTGGCTCTCACTTCCCAGCACAGCACTCCTTCCGGCTCTCGTCCCTCTGTCTCCTCTCAGCTTCACAGACCTCCCAAGTGTCTCTTCCATCGCACTGCTTGTCACGGCTGTAACGCCACAGCCTGGCCCCTCTGGCCCGAGGAGAGTGAGTCATCGGATGTCTGGGCTGCACCACTGGCTGGCCTTAGCCGAAGCACTCAGTTTCCCCTTCTCCACCCCGTCAGGGAGCCCTCTGGCTGGGCCGTGCGCTCAGGCCTCTGTGCTTCCCGCACCGCCGCCCCATCCTGACGTCATGGTGGGTGAGGTTGTAGGGTGACTTGTCCTGGGTGGATGTGATAAAGAACTCTGTCCTTTATGGGCTCAGCGGCCTGCAGAGGAGTGAGTGGTCTGCCCGGTACAGGAAGTGAGTCCGTGGGATGCAGGCTGTGTCAAGTGCCGACTCTCAGTCACTCCGTGGAGCTCCTGCCAGCGGGGTTTTACCTGTCCTGTCAGTGTTGCTTGGTGGACTCACTAGAATCACAACCTGACACTTTATAAAAGGATGTCATTGGCTCACAGCTGCTCTGGCAGCTTCCTTGTGGTCTCGAATTTATTTCCCACAAAGACAATACTGCCAGGGAGGTCCGTTGTTACAAAGCAGGTGAAAACTTCACGCTTGCTCGTTCCCATGCAGCATCAATCATGCACTTTTTCATCAACCAACACTTACTGTTGCTTTTTACATTTTCAGGAATATATCTGTTACTAACCCTCAGCCAAAATTGGCCAAAACATATTGACCAGGATTGAATGCTTATCACACATCAATAGATCAAAATAAGGCTAGAACCTCCTTGACCCTGAAAGTCAACAATATTAATTCACAAGTGTAATAGAAGTGTGACGGAATAGAAGTGTGACAGCCAGGCAAACAGCATGGCCGCAGTCTGGACAAGGGGTGTGAACTTGGAACCAGACTGGGCTGCCAGCCACGGTCCTGTCACCTCCAGGCCTCACCTCTCGCTGCCCAGTGAGGGGCGCCGGGCGGGTGGGCTTCTTGGCTCAAAGTACTCTGAACACCTGAGTGCTGAGTAAACATGGCATAGTAATTGGGGGCAAGTCCTTAGCTAACGGGGACAAGAAAAGGATGGTTTCAAGTTCATTAACCTTAGAAAAGTTTCAGTCTATTAATTAAGCTCTGAAATGTGATTTTCTTTTTTGAGACTAAATCCATTAAATTTTTTTTATTTTAAAAAAAGAAATAAAATGATATGCTTTCTTTTTTTTCTTTTTAAATTTTTATTGGGGAATATTGGGGAACAGTGTGTTTCTCCAGGGCCCCTCAGCTCCAAGTCAAGTCGCCATTTTCAATCTTTAGTTGCAGGGAGCACAGCCCACCATCCCGTGTGGGAACCGAACAGGCAACCTTGTTGAGAGCTCGCGCTCTAACCAACTGAGCCATCCAGCTGCCTCAAAATTATGTGTTTTCTTTTTGTTGTTGTTTTTTCCCAATGCAAATTGGTACTTTTTGCTCTCTTGCATAGATACTCGTTTTCTAGAGCCTGGATAATGACCTTAATATGTTTTTATTTAATTGGCTTTGTTTTTCAGTGATGAAACAATTCAGTTCTGTGGAGACTAAGAACTTCCAGAGGCTTCTATCAGTAAGCAGGACGCGACTCCCGCTTATTACTGGGCCAGCTGACGTGGGTCCTCGTTCACATGCAACCGGCTGTGACAAGTGGGAAGCCTCTGCTGCTCCCACAGTTGTGTATGAAGGTGCAACGATACCTTCCTTCAGCTTTGGGCCTGAGGACCAGAGTGAAACCAGAGAATCCAGGGAGGTGACACCAGCAGACACTTCACTTCTTGATCATGTGTCTTCTCAAAGCAAGTGGCTGAAATATCAGAACTTACCCCAGTGCAACTCGATGGCTCCAAGCAGAGCTGATAGGCAATTCACAGACGGCTTCCTTGCCGAGGCCATTTCTGGGCCATGTTCTGGTGACACGGGTGATCGCCACGGCGATGCTGTGAAGGGAAGCCCGTTAGGTGCCGTGCGTTTGCAGGTGATCAAAAGCGTGCTCCGTCAACAGCAGCCGCATTTTAGCGGCCAGGGTCCACTTTGCAGAAAGCAAGCACTGTCTTTGAATTTAAAGCAGACTTCAAAGATGGAGGAACTTCCCAACCTGTCGGGAGAGCCTGCCCGCTATGAGCACAATGTAACAGGAGGTGCACAGGTGAGGAAACATACCTGTGTCTCTACATTTTTTCCAGTGGTTATTGTCAGAATTTCAGTGAGAGCAATGATTTTACTCTTGAAGCCAATGGCTTCTTTTTTTTTTTTTTAGAATTTCCATGACTCTAGCTAGTCACATCTTTGATTTAAGATCTTTCCTAGTAGTTGTGACCATGAAGTGAAATTTTGTATTTACAAGTGTGTGGTGTGGTATTTGGCCCATAACAGGTCATTCGTTACAGCTCCCCCTGGTCCCACAGCCACTTCATTACTGCTGTCACTGACATTGGTTTTATTTCACACAATCAGTTCAGTTTTGCTGATCAGATCAGTATCAGTAAAGTACATCTTTCTATACGTTGGTTGTGAGCAATTCTTACTATAGTTGTAATCAGAAAGAGCAATACGTAATGATTCATTCACATCAGTTTGAGTTTTTCCTGGCAAAAACTATTTAAACACTTACGAAGGGACAGTTAGTCTTACTTGTTAATAAGTGTCATGCATAGCTATTCTTGCTATAGTGGTTTCTCATCTAAAGTTGAAAAATTATTTTAAAGAATTCTGGAATTTTTTTTAATTGTTTATTTTCTTAAGTATATCTATAGCAAATAATTTACTCACTAGCCAACAGCATTTTTTTGTAGTTATTATAATAACTTGAATTATTCCATTTCAGGAGATAAGTAGCTCTGAGCTGTGCTTCCCAAGTGGGCAGAAGATAAAATCCTCTCACCTCCCACAAAGGCACGTACGCATACCAGCCGATTTTCAGTCTCCTGCTCAGTACAAGCAGGTCTTTGCATCGTGTCTCAGAGGTATGACTGTTACCTTTGCGTTCCATTACGACTGACCGCCACTAAATAAGTGGTAGATACAGCTGTGAAAGAGTGTGATGACTTGTGGATTTCCATACTAAAGTCTCTCCTTGAGATTTGTTATGTTCTGTGTGTTCATTCCAGTTTTTGACAGTAACTTACCTTAATTCAGATCAAGTTGAGTTTCAAAAGTGGGAAATGACAGTATTATCTTTTTCCAGTGATAGTTTTCATTTTCTTTTAAAGTAGAAGTGTCACAAATGGTTCTGTTAAGTAGGAAATACTGAATATGATGCATGATTAGTTTTGACAGTTTGTTCTGTTGTAGAGGGCAAAACTTGCCTTTAAAAAGTGGGTATTAGGTTAACAGAGGGTAAGGGGGAGGGGGATTCTAGAAGAGGGTAAATGGGGTCAAATATATGGTGATGGAAGGAAAACTGATTCTGGGTGGTGAACACACAATGTGATATATAGATGATGTAATACAGAATTATACAACTGAAACCTATGTAACTTTATTAACAATTGTCACTCCAATAAACTTTAGTTTAAAAAAAAGTGGGTATTAGTATGAGATTATAGTTTACTCTGTTAAAAGGCTGTTTTCAAATTTAGCTAACCAATAGCACATGTGCGATCCAAACACGAAATTATTCTGTATTTAATTTTCCTCTGTATCTTTTTTTGTAGAACATCTAAATATATTGCTGTTTGGGCTGGCACAAAGGTTGCACAAAGCTCTTTCGAAAGTTGACATATCATTTTACATGTCGTCAAAAGGAGAGAAACTGAAAAATGTAGAAAGTAGTGTGCCATCCTGCCATCATCATCAGCCTGCCAAGCTTGTCATGGTTCAGAAGGACGGTCCCAACAAGGTGCGGCTCCTTCTCGCCTCCTGTGCCACCGCCGCTTGTCTCGTAAAGGGCTGGGCGCCTGCTGCTTTGTGAGAAGCTCAGAAGAAGAGGTCTCCAGGAGCCTTCAGTAACAAACATGCTCACAGCGCGTTGTTCCTGGAGGGCGACCTGTGCTCAGGGTACAGAAACAGGACTGATGATCAACCTTCAGGTTTCCCAGCACTAACTATGCACCCAGTGGTGCAGAGACCAGCACGGACGGGACCTTGTGTGATCCTCCAGCCGGGGGGCGGAGGGGGTCATGCCCATCGCAGTGCCAGCCCAGCATCAAGGAGCTCTCGGTGGCCCCCAGTGCCAGGGACAGACAGGCGTCCGGACTGCATTGGTGTGCTGAACGCGTGTTATTGTGAAGGAAGTTAGTGTGTGTTGTGTGTTGATTCACGGCGTGTCCTCAGTGGAAGACGGCGCTTCATGCGTCACAACAGCTTCCTCCACTGTTCGCGCATTCTGCCTCGTCCTTAGCTGAGTGTGGAAACCTTAACTGTAATTGTCAGAAGCAAGAGCCCATGAGTCATTAGAACCGTAGGATGAAACGTTAGAGGCACCAAAAGTCTTCCTAAGATTGTTTGACGACAGGGTTGTCATACACGATGTGCTGTTGGGCACAAGGCTGAGGTGACAGGAAATGTGTTGTTGCCTGAGTTTCATTTTGAAACAACTCCACACGTGTGTCCTTCTGTGTGTCGCACATGCACTTACGTGAGAGAAAAGGGAGCACAAAATGCGCTGTTTCCGGGCGGCTTTCAGGTTGGCGGTGGTGACCATTTTAAATCAAAAACAATACATTTTATGTTTCAAATAAGCTTATAGTCTCAGGATAATGTAATTTTTTTGATGATGAGACAACAGATGGAAAACAAGGTGGTTTTAAATTTTAATTTATTATTTAAATTAACAGAGATTAGGTTGTTTAGGGACTAACTTATTGAGGCTACATGATGACGAGCAAACTTTATGAAAGTTTTGACAAACATAACACAGAAACAGTAAAACTTAGATCAATGTTTTTCTCACTAAATTTTAGTATCTTCTTCCCTTCAGGGCCGTCTTTTTTATACCTGTGATGCACCCAAAGCTGACCGATGTAACTTTTTCAAGTGGCTTGAAAAAATGACCCCAGGAAATTTAACGCAGAAAGAATCTCCAGCCAGTATGGTTTTAAGTGACATAAAGAGTATCGGCTTGTACTTAAGAAGTCAAACCATACCCCTCTATGAGGAATGCCAGCTGTTGGTGAGGTTTGTGTTATGATGCTAAATAATGGCCTCTAATTAGGTCAGAAAATAGTAACCTCACAGATTATCATTAGTTTGAAAAGAGACTGTGACAGAAAAAAGATGTAAAAAGTAGAGGACCTCAGTTTTTCTAATTAGAACATGGGAATGATGTTCTGAAGCTATTTTTTGGCCCCTCTAAACATCAAGCAGGTAACTGGCAGGAATGCAGTTTTTCTGACCCTTATTATGTCATTAGTGTCCTACGTCAAACCATATTGAACAAACCACAAGAATATTTTTGATCAGTGCAGGAGAGGAGGGTCATGGTCATTCACATGCCCGGGCTAGAGTTTCCGGGATAACGAAATTCTCCTTTTGGGAACATGTCCCATAGGAACAGGACCACCCCAGAAGCAGACGTCATGAGCATCTGTGTGATAATGTAAGAATAACATGAGCTGGGGGCTTCTAAGCACTTTGCATGTATTATTTCCTTTAATCATCACAGTTACCTATGACATACGGAAATAATGGGGATAATTCCTTGTTCCCATTTGGTAGTTATAGCAGCTGAGGTTTTAGATAGGTTTCCTGTCACAGTCTCTTAAAACATTTAATGATAACTCTGAGGGTTGCTGTTTTCTTCCTTTGACACAGTATGTCTTCATTCTGTATATCTGTATAAAGTGTATAAACACACAGAGACCTTGGTTCTTTGATTTTCCTTAAAGATTTTAAAAAACATTTGTATCTTCAAACTTTTGATTGTGAAATAAATGAGTCCTGGGGATGTAATGTACAGCAGGTGACTGTGTTTCATACTGTATCGTATATTTAAATTTGTTAAAAGAGTAAATCTTAAAAGTTCTCATCACAAGAAAAAATTTATAATTATGTGGTGATGGATGTTACTTGGACTTACCATGGTGACCACTTCACAACAGACTTGCTGAATCACTGTTGTACACCTGAAGCTAATATAATGTTATATATGTCACTTATATCTCAACTAAGAAAAAATGTGTACTGCGGTATTCAAATTCATTTTTGCTTTTTACTTATTTTGCAGGAAAGGATTTGATTTTCAGAGAAAACAGTCTGGCAAATTAAAGAGATTCACGACTGTACATCCTGGATTTTACAGTGAGCCTAACAGCAAACTTTATCTTAAGCTGAGTCGGAAGGAAAGTTCTTCGACTTACAGCAAAGGTGAGCTGGTGGCAGGGGCTGCCCTGTGTCTGTTCTGAATTCTCATGCCGCTCTGAATTCTCTATATTAGAGAGACTTTTTAAAGTACAGTTTAATAGAGTTATATTGTGAGTTGTATAGTACATTGGACCATTTCACAAAGCATGTTATACATTTTTGGTTTTTAAAAATCTATTAAAGACTACGGATAACTGTTTAATTTTGTTTAAAAAGTCACAATGTTATCGGCATCCTATAAATAAGCATATTGATTCAACTGCATTCTGACCTAATGTTAAAACAAACTGAAAATGTAATGAGCTTATCAATACTTCTGTCATTGTCTGCACAATTTAACAACACTGGACCCCAAATTCTGTGGATTTGGAAATAAAATCCAAAACATTTTTTAGTAAAGCCTTTAGATGCACTAAATTGGGTAATCATCATCTTTGGTTTCATGACCTGTTCTTGTCACTGGTTGTCACCTAGCTTTAACCTTTATAGCAACATGCATTTCATACACAGTAACCCCACTACCTGGCTGTTTCCCGACCTAAGGTGACTGTCCCTTAAATCCCTGTGTTTGTCAGCATCTTCCCTTTGTCTGTAGGTTCACATACATGAATTCCTAAAGAACCATTTAAAATGTTGTTTTTTTAACACTATTAAGATGATGCAATTCTGTATGTATCTCCTGGAACTTACCTCTGTCTCTTCACAGCATATTGCTGCAACGTATATAGCTTGTGGGCGTGATCTAAATCTGCATCTAGATGGCGTGTTTGGGCTGCGTGTGTGTGAGTGTGAGTTTGTGACTGCACCACAGCTCATTCTGTCACTCTTCCCTGTGGTCGTTGTTTCCACGCTGTGTGGACAGTGCATGTGAATGCTCTCGTATCTCCTGTGAAGTGTGGGGTCTCTTTGGACATTACACAGGATGGAGACGCCACAGTGCCACACTGATGTCCCACGTGCTTGTACTCCCACTGTCTTGGGTCAGCCACTCGGATGGGCCTAAGGTGATGTCACTGATTTTAGTTTGCATTTTTCTGCCCACCGGTGGTGGTGAGTAGCTCTTCCTTCATATGCGTGTTGGTTATGTGGGTTCTTACCCATTTTACTGTTGTGCTGTTTGTAACTTATTTGTTTATCGTTTTTATTGTACATGTTAATCTTTTGTTCATCATGTATATCATGACTATCTGCTCCCAGTCTGGATCATGTCTTTTCACTTATTGAAGGTATCTTTAGATAAACAAAAATTCTTTTTGAATATAGTCAGATGAATAGTCATTGTCAAAAATGAAATGCTTTTTCTGTCTTGTTTTAAAAATCCCTATGCTCAGGTCTAAAATTATTCACCTGTAATTTTTATTAATTGCTTTAAAGTTTTGTGTTTGATCATTTTTTTCTTTCAAGTTTATTAAGGATTTCTTATTGGCATGGTGCTTGAGAAAATTGTCAGCCCACTTGGAGTTTTGTGTGTGTGCGTGTCTGTGTGCACATGCATGTGTGTGTGCATGTGCATGTGGTTGGGGCTAGTAAATGTTACTGCAGAATTTTCCCTTTGTCAGGGAACATTTCTATTCTTTCCCCCAGTTCTCTGTATAAGTGTAAGAAGGACAGCATGATCATTGGTTGACATATGCATTGTGAATTGTTTTTTTTTTTTTTTTTAAGATTTTTTTTTATTTTTTTTATTGGGGAAAGGGAACAGGACTTTATTGGGGAACAGTGTGTACTTCCAGGACTTTTTTCCAAGTCAAGTTGTTGTCCTTTCAATCTTAGTTGTGGAGGGTGCCGTTCAGCTTCAAGTTGTTGTCCTTTCAGTCTTAGTTGTGGAGGGTGCAGCTCAGCTCCAGGTCCAGTTGCCGTTACTAGTTGCAGGGGACGCAGCCCACCATCCCTTGTGGGAGTCGAACCGGCAACCTTGTGGTTGAGAGGACGCGCTCCAACCAACTGAGCCATCTAGGAGCTTAGCGGCAGCTCAGCTCAAGGTGCCATGTTCAATCTTTAGTTGCAGGGGACTCTGCCCACCATCCCTTGTGGGACTCAAGGAATTGAACTGGCAACCTTGTGGTTGAGAGCCCATTCTCCAACCAACTGAGCCATCCGGGAGGCAGCTCAGCTCAAGGTGCCATGCTCAATCTTAGTTGCAGGGGGCGCTGCCCACCATCCCTTGCGGTACTCAAGGAGTTGAACCGGCAACCTTGAGCTTAAGAGCCCACTGGCCCATGTGGGAATCAAACCGGCAGCCTTCGGGGTTAGGAGCATGGAGCTCTAACCGCCTGAGCCACCGGGCCAGCCCCAGTGAATTTTTTTTTTTTTAATTCGGAAATTGATCTCCATTATTTCTTCAGATAATCTTACCCTTTCTTTTTATTTCTCTCTCTAGGACTTTTATTATTCAGATGTTAACACTTCTGAATGTATTCTCTAAATCCTGACTCCTTTAAATCTCTTCACATTTCCTTTATATTTTCTGGGTTTTTGTCCTTCTTTCGGGGCAATACCCTTCTAAATTGCATATTTTTCAAATGTATCCACTCTGCTCTTTATCCCATCAATTATAACTTTATTTCAAGTATATTTTTGCAAATAATATTTGTTCGTTTCTTTTCATATTTTCTCGCTGTGAGTTTGCATTGCTGCTGTCTTTCCTTACCTCAGTGAATCTCTTTGCCAGGCTGAATTTGCATTCTTTGTCCATCTGTTCTGGTGTTTCCTTTCCTGTAGAAGCACTCTATAATCTAGTACGTTTTTCTTTTGAAGTCTTTGTGCCCCTTAAATGTCTCATTAGTTTGGCCGAGGAGTAATTTTCCCTGGTGGCATCCGCTGTGCTCCCTGGCAGTGCCTCTGGGGAGGGTGGCCCCGGTCTGGGCAGCTGCAGAGAGCTCAGGGGCTTGTATTCAGTGCCAGAGCTGCCGCTTTTCAGCCTTTGCGTGGCTGACTTACCCTAGTTCTCTGGGCCTCCGTCTTCCTTTGCCTATAAAGTGGTGACAGTACCTTGTTTCCCCGAAAATAAGACCTCGCCGAACAATCAGCTCTAATGCATCTTTTTTTTTTTTTTTTTAAAGATTTTATTGGGAAGGGGAACAGGACTTTATTGGGGGACAATGTGTACTTCCAGGACTTTTCTTCCAAGTCAAATTGTTGTCCTTTCAATCTTAGTTGTGGAGGGTGCCGTTCAACTTCAAGTTGTTGTCCTTTCAGTCTTAGTTGTGGAGGGCGCAGCTCAGCTCCAGATCCAATTGCTATTGCTAGTTGCAGGGGGCGCTGCTCACCATCCCTTGTGGGGGCAACCTTGTGGTTGAGAGCCCACTGGCCCATGTGGGAATCGAACTGGCAGCGTTCGGAGTTAGGAGCACGGAGCTCTAACTGCCTGACATCAGGCCCGCCCTCTAATGCGTCTTTTACAGCAAAAATCAATATAAGACCTGCTTTTATTTTACTATAAGACCGGGTATAAAATAATATCATATAACATAGCATAATATAATATAATATAACATTACATAGTATATAATATGATATCAAACATAATATGCCAGGTCATATTAATTTTTGTCCCAAAAGACACATTAGAGCTGATGGCTAGGTCTTATTTTCAGGGAAACACGGTAATAGTACCAGTCTGACTTTCAAAGTATCTGTTGACCCAGAAATGACAGAGGTTATTATGTTTCACCCGTGACCTGATTCCCGTAGATCCGAGACTGCGTGGACTGACCTGTTGCCCTGTCCGTGACTCTGGTTCTGTGGCTGCCTCCCCTTCCTGCCGCTCAGGCCGTGCTGTCTCCCAGGCTCAGCCTCAGCGCAAGACTGGAGTCGGCTGCTCACGAGTGTTGGCTTGTCGCCTCACCGGTCACTGGCCCACCTGTCCCACTCCCACCGTTCTTCCTCCTGTGGTTGGCGAGAGTGGGATTTGCTGGGAGTTCGCTGGGAAAATCCATTCCTTTTTTTTAGCCCCAGAATGCCTTTTGACTGGAGATCCTTTGCACTTTTCTTCTGATAACAATCCCCACACATGCGCTGCCCATATAGATACACTGTTTCAAATTGGTAAACATGGACCAAGAACTTAAAGACACTTGTGAAGCAATCTAAGTGGAGAATGGTTTGAATTTTTTTAAATCTCTTTTCTAGTCTTTTACATTTATCTCATCTGTACTTGAGTCAGAGCAGTTTTTTGTGTTTTGGGCTTTTTTATTTTTTTTTAATTACGTCTTTCTAAATTGTTGTTTTTCTTAAAACAGTTTTTTTCTTCATGCTCATAATGGTTCCAATACCCCGTGATTGAATTATATAATAACAGACAGGGCTGGTGTAAGTACATTTTAGAACCAATACAGTTGACACTTTGTAAGTGTAAACTCAGCTGGGGGTGGACTCGGTGCCCAGGTGCTGTGGGAAGTCGCCTGCTGGCTCCGCGGGCTCAGTGTGCTGTGGAGGTGGGTAGGCGCATTACGCAGAGAAAGCACGCCCGTCTTTAACCCAGAGCATCAGGCCTACTAAGAGAACCTGGGCTGGACCAACGCATTGCTGGCTTTGTCTGAGCGTGGCAACCAAACATGTCCGAGCCCACCTTGGAAAGGCTGGCATAGCTAGAACCCATTTTATAAGAGAAAGATGAGTTACGTGTTGTCTTTGCTTTGTTTACTGTTTTTCATAAATATAAAATAAAAGTAGTCCAATTAAAAACGTGGAAATGCAATGTTTTCTGTCCAGGTCATCTTAGTTTGGATGGAATCTTGCAGATATTTCTCAGCAAACAAAGAGAAATAATGTTTTCAGAAATAATGTAGGACTAAGCACATAAAGAATTCAAAATAGCCTTGGATTGAGCATACACTGAGCCCTTTGCCAAATGTCTGTTTTTTCAGATGACCTTTGGGTGGTCTCTAAAACCCTGGACTTTGAACTGGACACTTTCATCGCTTGCAGTGCCTTCTTTGGACCATCATCTACCAATGAGCTGGAGATACTGCCTCTGCGAGGCTACTGCCCCTCTAACTGGCCCACCAACAGTAAGTGTCACCACGGCCGGGTTCATGTACACTAAAAATGAACGTCAGAGGCCCACGAAGACACCCACCCCTCCTTCCCACATTGTGTACAGTGTGTTCCTGATGGTGCATGTGGAAACTTAATATAGGAATATTTCTGCAGTGCAAGTCCCAGAGGGCTAGCAACAAAATCTTGACCCCTCACTCAAGTATTTTGTTAAAGTTGAATTCTACACGGCATATACCTGATTTTTAAAAATACAAACATTAAACGTGTAAGAACTTTCTCAAATAATGTTTTGTATCAAGTTCTAATTCTCTTAGTTTATTCGATTCTCTTGATTTTTATTTTAATAGGGTGCATTTAGTAATCAAACTGTTTATTTTTACACCAAAAAGGTTTCACAGATTTTACGAGAGATTTTGCGAGCAGCTGAGCAGGAAGGACAGTGTGTTTTTTGTTCCAAGGGTGTTTTATCGTCTGCCTTGGGAAGTTCTCAGGAAGACAGTAGGCTGCGGCTTGTTTTTCTCTCAGTAAAGGAAGCTGAGCCCCATCCACCCTGGGAACGCGTGGGCCTCTCCATGCGTTTCGATGTCGGGAGGAACTTCTGCTCGAATTTGGTCCATAACCACTTACACACAGCATTTAATGACTCATTCAAGTATTATATGTTTTTAATTTGATATTTTTCTGTCAGGTTGTCAGGTTGTTCTGTTAGTCCTAGTCAACCAGCTTGAGTCCAGTAACCCCAGTTAAGGGAGCGTTTGTCACTTTCGATGCGTCTTTTCATGTTAGTTGCACTTGTTTCCTCACCAATATCAGCATTCTAGCTTTCTGCTTTCCATATATTTTCATAAAATTATTGAGGAAGACATGCAAGAAAATGTCCAGAAGCTACATAGGTCCCACTGCAGGCACACATGGTATGCCAACTGTAGGGGAGGATGCCAGCTGCAGGCAGTGTCACCAAGCTTGACTCACAGCCGCTCTTATCCACGAGCTGGTGTGCGGAGTCCAGATTTGACTTGGGCTGCAGAGTCTGGGGGACCCGTCTGTGAAGTGTGATGGAGCAGATGATAGTGTGGTTTACCGAGTGAAAGGACCCCTGCAAGCCCTCAGGGTTCACGTTGCGGGAGTGACTGGCCTGAGTCACGTGGACATTTAATAGAGTTGCTTATGGCCTGTCTTACATGGAATTTCGTTTTCTGCCTCCTCTGCAGCAGTGGTCCACGCCTTGTTGGTCTGTAATGCCAGCACAGAGCTGACCACTTTGAAGAACATTGAGGACCACTTTAATCCAGCCACCCTGCCTCTCACATGGCACCTGCTGACACTGTAAGTCCTGGCTGTTCAGAAGCAGCGATTACCCATGACTGTGAAAGTGCACTAAATGCACATCACGTAAATGTCCTCAACACAGTTTCACTTACCTCTCAGAGACCGTGAGATTATTGTCTGTCGGTCGTTGAAAATCAAAAGCGAAAGGGAACTATGCATCATTTCTCATCAGTCCGTCCATTCACCAATCCATCATTTATTTATTTTTTGTGGTTGGGGCTAGTAAATGTTACTGCAGATTTTTTCCTTTTGTCAGGGAACATTTCTTTTTAATTTTAATTTTATTTATTTGTTTAAAGGAGATATTGTCTACATGCCTCTTTTGTGTTTAGGAAATATGTTTATTTATTTATTATTTTTTTAATTAAAGTTTATTGGGGTAACAATTGTTAGTAAAGTTCCATAGATTTCTAGTGTACAGTTCTGTATTACATCATCTATAAATCACATTATGTGTTCACCACGCAGAGTCAGTTCTCCTTCCATCACCATATATTTGATCCCGGAACATTTCTTAAGGATCTTTTGAGTGTTGACTTTCTTATTCATCTGTATGTTTATGCCACAAATTATTCAACATTTACAAGAATCATTTTACAATATCAAAGTTGTATACCTTAGTGTCATATGTCAAATTTATTCAATTAAAATTTTAAATCATAATTTTACAGCTTGAGTCCAGTACATATATTGATATTAATTTTATTCTTGACATAACCTGCATCTCATTTTTAATTTCTCAAATACCATACCACCTCTTAAAAAATTGGAAGTGGTATTTTACTAAACTCATTAAAATGACAGAAAAGGTCTAGTTTCTAATTTGGAATGTTATGGTCTATCTAGTAGTGTTTCATTTTTCTCAACACAGTGAAGTCCTAGGTGAAAAAAATCCATTATGTTATTTTTCTATTTTGAAATAAATTCAGTCTTTATAGAAATAAAAACAATTTATCAACGTTTTACTTAAAACAGAGGCTATATTAATTATCTAAGCCAGCTTTGTATAATAGAGCATAGGCTTTAAAGTCAGTATACCACTTCTAAGCTGTGTGCTTTTCGGGAAAAATGTTTATATCTTCTGTATCTCTATTTGGGTAAATTACTTCCTAGCGTTGTTGTGAAGATTACGTCAAATAACATGTAAAATGCTTAGTGTTCCCTCGGAGTAGGTATTCATCAAGCGTGGTTCTCTTCTCTCCCACCCTCCCCCAAATTCAGGTACTAGACATTTGTGTCGGCAAAAAAAGGTTCTCTGTGATGCTTATAAAGTGACGGTTAAGTTATGAACAGGTCTACTCACCTGTTTCAAAAGCCCCTCGTTTTCTTCATTTGCTGCCTTTTACTAGGTCTTCGTCAGCTACAGTTAGCAACAAGAGAGTCAGTAAGAGAAAGTTTATCCCACCAGCCTTGTCAACTATCCACACAAACCTGGAAGTACTCAGCCTAGGAGCGACGTTGCAGGTAGCTCGTGAGTTAATTCGGGTACACACGCTAAACCTGGACCAAGCCGCCGCTCTGACCCAGATAGCCCACATGATGGCATCCCACAACAGTGCCGAAGACACGAGCGGGCCACCCACGCGAGTGCCCCCCATCACGGTCATCCAGGGTGAGAAGCGGGGAGGCGGCTTCGTGGGCGCCTGTGACTCTCTAACTTCCCACTTGGGTAACAGCGCGGAGCGTTCGCATTGGGTAGGGACAGTGCGCACCGTTGTCCACCACCGGCACCTGCTTGGATGAGCGACCTGCTGTGAAACCCTTAGTCAGCTTGTCTTCCATCCTCCACAGCGCCCTCCCCGCTTTCCTTCTCCTAGCCCCGCCCCTGTGCCTGCGCTCCACAACTTCTGGCCCCTCCCCACACCTTACTTCTAGCCCAGCCCCCTCCACACCTTACTTCTAGCCCCTCCCACACCTTCTAGCTCCTCCCCACACCTTACTTCTAGCCCAGCCCCCTCCACACCCTCTAACCCCTCCCACACCTTCTAGCCCATCCCCCTCCACACTTTCTAGCCCCGCCCCACACCTTCTAGCCCCACCCACTCAACACCTTACTTCTAGCCTGGCCCCCTCCACACCTTCTAGCCCCTCCCATACCTTCTAGCCCATCCCCCTCCACACTTTCTAGCCCCTCCCCACACCTTCTAGCTCCTCCCCACACCTTCTAGCCCCTCCCCACACCTTCTAGCCCATCCCCACACCTTCTAGCCCCTCCCATACCTTCTAGCCCCTCCCCACACCTTCTAGCCCCTCCCCACACCTTCTAGCTCCTCCCCACACCGTCTAGCCCCGCCCACTCAACACCTTCTAGCCCAGCCCCCTCCACACCTAGCCCTGCCCCTTCACACCTACCTCCAAGCCCCCTCCCGTTCTGGGTGAATGTGGGCCTCAGAGCTGGAATTAAGGATTTGTGTCCTGTCTATTATTTACCAACTCGGCAATCTTGGGCAGCCACGCATCTGCTTTAATTTCCTGCTCTGTAAGGTGGGCTTCATAGCGGCTCCTGTTGCCTGGGGGTGCCGGTTTACCTGGGCTCACACAGGTGAAGCCTTGGGCCGGTCCCAGCACCTGTGAAGCACTCCATAGGCTGGCATGTGGGTGATGTGATTGTCCCAGTGCTTGTAATGGCGTCCCCTTTACTTTTACCTTTCTTTAGATTTTCACTGAAGGAGTTTTTCTAAAATAATCTGACCAAGTCAGTTCCACTGCTTAAACCTTCAGTGACCTTCCCGGGCCTTTAGGGCCGAAATCAGTCTTTTAGGCCCAGCGGGAGGACTCTTGTGAGGCACCCCTTGCTTGTTTTGTCACAGGCTGCGTAGAAACACTCAGCAGCTCCGTGCCTCACTGCCGCTGCCTAGAAGGACCCCTCTGAGCAGCCTGGGCGTTTTATTCGGAGACAGCTCTGCTACTGGTGATTTTTAGGAAGCATCCCGTCTCCACCAGGGCGGAGAGCTGTGTTCGCTCTCTGAAGAGCTTACCATGTTATCATTACTTCTTATTAATTTACTCGGGTGACAGTGTGTAATTTCTAGGTGCACAAGATTATAGTTTCATACCTGTGTGCTCGCCGCTGGAAGGCGCTTCTTCCGTCATGTGCTTCACGGCGTTACCCACTCCACCTTCCCCCACCACGCTATTATATTACTGTTCCTTTACTGGTCTGTCTTCCTGAGTACACGCTGGTCTCATTAAGTGTGGAGGCCTTTGGTTATTTACCTATTTATCCTGGTGCTTAGCACGTTGTGGACACCCAGTTACTGTTTTTAAATAGATTAGTTAAATGAAGGAGAGGCACAGAGATGGGAAAATGTTTCTTGCTCTTTCAGAAATTTATGATACTGCCTTTATTTTTTTTCCCCTTCAAAATAATTAGGTGTTTTTGGAGCAGGAAAGAGTTATTTGTTGGCGGTGGTGATTTTGTTTTTTGTGCAGCTGTTTGAAAAGAGTGAAGCTCCTACAGTTGGAAATTCAAGACCTTGGAAGGTTCTGCTCTCTTCTTCCACTAACGTAGCCGTTGACAGAGTCCTTCTCGGGTAGGAGTGACAAGCGTTTCAGTAGCTTGTGGGTTAGGTTTATTGCAGTGGCTGATGCTTCAGAGGACCACGTACTTCACATTGAGCGGCCTGCACTGTCCCGAGTCCTGGGGCCGTGTGCCTGTGATCACAGATGGCGTGGGGTCAGCCAGACTCGCCAGGCCTCAGGAATGGCTGACTCCCGCCTGCCTCTCGGTGTCCTCATCTCTAAGATGATGTGTCTCGCAGAGCTGTAATTACTATTAGATAAAGAGCCACACTCTTTCTAATACGCATAAATTTCTGTGCTAAATATATGGTAGCTATTGCTTTCCGTATTATTGTGTCTCGAGGGGCAATTTTATTTGTGATAAATACTAACATCGATATTTTAGTAACATGTAACGGGCCCTCAACAGAAGACAATCTGTGTTTTACAGTTCTCTATAGAATAAGTACATTACACCCTCAGCTGCACTGTATTTACTTTAAGTTTATGCACTTCACATTCAATTTTATAACTGTAAAATACACTGTTACACAAAATTAATTTTGATGACAAATAGTATATGAAACTTTGTTTTATGTTCTCCTTTCTAAATAATCAGAATCCGTTTACCTTGTTTTCTTTACAGGCTTCTCAGTCTTGGATTTGAAAAATTTGTCAGAGTTGGGAGTGTCAGGAAGATTGCCAAGCCAGTTTTACCTTACAGGTAAGAATGCTAAATTCCAAAAGTCACAGAATGTTCACAGAAGTATAATAATTTTATTATATGTCTTACCTTAAATTAGGTTTTTTGTTCGTTTTTAATTTTTATTGGGGAATATTGGAGAACAGTGTGTTTCTCCAGGGCCCGTCAGCTCCAAGTCATTGTCCTTCAATCTAGTTGTAGGGGGCACAGCTCTGCTCCAAGTCCAGTCGCTGTTTTTCAATCTTTAGTTGTATGGGGTGCAGCCCACCATCTCATGCGGGAATTGAACCAGCAACCTTGTTGTTGAGAGCTGGCGCTCTAACCAACTGAGCCATCCCGCCGTCCTTAAATTAGGTTTTTGAAGAAGAGTGGAGAAAGCCTTATCTTGGTTAACTTAGAAAATCTGTACTTAACTTTTCTGTGATGTTATGAAAATGGAATAAAGAGGGGCATTCTTTTATGTATTTCCTTTTTTTAAGTGTATTTTTCCAGGACCCATCAGCTCCAAGTCATGTAGTTGTTTCAACTAGTTGTGGAGGGCGCAGCTCACACTGGCCCATGCTGGGATCCAATCGACAACCTTGTTAAGAGCACTGCGCTCTAACCAACTGAGCTAACTGGCTGCCCCTTTTGTGTATTTCTTTTTCTTAGTCTGCATGCTGGCTCAGAAAATGCAAGTGAACAATTAAAAGAACTACATGCACTAATGAAAGAAGACCTGACTCCTGTGGAAAGAGTCTACGTGAGAAAAAGTATCGAGCAGCATAAACTGGGGACCAATAGGACCCTGCTGAAGCAGGTGAGGGGGTCCAACTTCCGTGCCGCCAACGGCACGTCCAGTTAGAAAACTCATCGATTTTCCCCTTGTTTATAGTAAGTACCAGAGAAGAACATTAGCTTTTATCAGGCTTTTTGCGGTAGATCAGTGGTCTTCTGGTATGATACACAATTCTTGTAAGACTCAGGGAAACCTACAGGCTGCAGGTGCGTGCGCTGTGATGCGGCTGTGCGAGTTAGCAGCCACCTTCCCTGGCGTCGGAGTGCGCATCCGCTGGAAGGCCATGCCAAGTACTTTGGTAGCACGTTCAGCGCGCTTTGCGAGAGCTTTGGCCTGCGTTGTTTTTATCCAGCGCCATTTATAAGGAAAAAGTATGTACATTACCCCTGGTAGTTTTAAAATCTGGATATTATCATTCCTTCCTTCTGAATGTCAAATGTGCCTTTTCTCCATATTAATGGGCTGTGGCGTAAATAGCCGTATTCTGTGATTTCCATTTCTTACGTGGGAATAAGGAAAACATGGCAATAAGGTGACCTACGATTTCGGATTGCCAGGAATTAAGACTAGCTCGTTTCTGATTTTAGCCTGCAAGGCCTTTGGTATATGTGTCCTCTTGTTGTTTTAAATAGCAGGTAACTACTAACGGTCTTCTTGTAACAGGTTCGCGTCGTTGGAGTCACCTGTGCAGCCTGCCCGTTCCCGTGCATGAACGACCTTAAGTTTCCTATAGTTGTGCTGGACGAATGCAGCCAGATGACGGAACCCACCGCCCTCCTCCCCATCGCAAGGTAAAGCCCCTGCACAGGGCACGCAGCTGCCACGGCCACTCCCATCACTAACTCAATTCCAACTCGTACGGAATTTAGCAAGTCAAGTGTTAAGCGGATTTTTTAAAAGAACCCAGAGGGAAATTTTGTTAGATCGCAGTTGAGATGCCTGGGTCACATGATCCTCAAAGCCTTGACAGCTGTCATGCTAGGATTCTTCTAGAACCTTGCAGGTTTCTAACTGGACGAAAGGTTCCTCTCTAGCCGTAGTTTGAGAACCCAACTCTACTGAAGAATGTTCTTCAGTTGCCTTACCTTCATGTGTTTAGTTTCTGAAAATAAGTTTTAGATTATGAAAGGATATAAAGTATATAAAGAAAAGTAAGTTGAAAATGAAAATCTGTGTTAAAATGTAGAAGACCGTGCAGTCTAATTGGAGAATGCTGAGGTGGGGGGAAGAGTGCTAGACTTGGACTCACTGGGCCTGTCGCCAGGTGACAAGGAGCAGGGTCCATGTCATGGCTGAGCCTGGGCTTGGTGGGTCCCTGCGTGGTGGGACTCTCAGTGTTTACATGGGACAGCTGGTGAGCCTGGTCAGGGGCCGGGTTGGAGGACCTTGATGGCCCTGCACGGAGGGCCAAGGGTTTCACTCTTACACTGGACACGTGACAGACAGATGCAGCCGTGCGAGGTGCTGTCACAGCCAAGTCACTGATACAGATGCTGAAGCTTGGAAAGATTCAGCAGCTGGCTGTGTCCACACAATATAGTAGAGCTGCAGTTTGCATGAGGTTTTTCAAATAGGGATTCCTGGACCCAATTCCAATGTGGGGTGGGGGAGTACACTCATAAGCAGTTCTCAGAACACCAGCTAGGTGGCCAAGAAGTCAACTCACTTCTGACACTACCCACCCACAGACAGCACCAGACCCCACGGGTTAAGGGTCCGGTCTGACCAGACCGCTCCTCACCCCCAAACACACACTTTGGACTCCAGCCACCAGCCCAGGCTCTTACCTGTGCTTCTGACCACCTGGGTACACGTGGGAGGTTCCAACGACCCCTCCCACTCAGATGCCAATCCCAAGTCCAGAGTGTCACCTGCACTCTTGTCCCACTGACTGTCAATCAGGGTCCCCACGTCCCCCTCCTTGGGCTCCCTTCACTTCCTAGAGCAGCTCATGGAACTCAGAGAAAACATCACCTACGGTCACCGGCTTATTGTGAAAGGATGTAACTCAGGACAGCCAGATGGAAGAGACCGGTACATTGGACCAGGTGTGGGAAGGGGCACGTGGCCTCAGTGCCCTCTCCAGACACCACTCTCCCATCTCCACACGGTCACCAACCTGGAACCCCCCGGAACCCGTCCTTTTGGGTTTCTCTGGAGGCTTCATCACACAGGCAGCACCGATGAACTTAGATGGTGACTCATTCAGCCTCCAGCCCCCGCCACCCGCCGGAGCTCAGGGTTGGGAGGGAAAATCCCAACCCTTTAATCACGTGGTGGGTTCCCCTGGCATCCAGCCCCCATCCTTACCTGTGTCCAAAAGTCACCTCATTCACAGGACCAAAGGCAGTTTCATCATTCTCCAAGAGTTTCTAGAGCTATGAGCCAGAAACGGGTTAAAGACCAAATATATGTGACAAATAGATTTTGGTCATCTGAATGACCAAATATGTGTTTCTTATAAATTACAGTATTGCAGTTTTTTTAATAAAACTTGGGTGTTTTCCCACTCTATCCTTCTCCTATTTAGAAAGCTATTTAGCCCCTGAGAGCCTAATTTACTTCATCTCTGAAGCAAGAGTTTAAGCCAAATGACTTCTAAGAAAGCTCCGAAGTGCACATTTATAGATTCCAACAGTCACTGCTTCTGCTAGTGTGTTCTGTGAATGCTAATTCATGCAGAGGCAGGGGACACTTAATAGGCTTTCTGTGGAAACAATAAAGTTATAGAACGGATTCTTTACTGCATGACTTTTCAAAGCCTTGTAATCCATTTGTTGGCACTTGGAAGCCTTGTCACTTATCAGAGCGCTTCATGGTGTGTGACTTCTCTGAAATACATTTTAGAAAATGGTGTAGAGAATGTCAGTGCATGCTTTTCCCACCGCTGAGATTAATTTCTGGAATTCTGTGTTTAGGTTTGAGTGTGAAAAGCTGATTCTTGTTGGAGACCCCAAACAGCTTCCGCCTACTATCCAGGCTTCTGAAGCGGCTCATGAGAATGGACTGGAACAAACGCTGTTCGATCGACTTTGCTTAATGGTACTATCGCTAGGTTCACACCGTTATCATGTATTGATTATAAATTGTAGGTTGATGGAAAATGCAAATGTTTATTATAAAAAATATAAATAAATAAATAACATCAAAACAAACAAAAAAATGCAAATGTTGGAAGACTGGTCCCTGTCTAAAAAACTAAAATGTAATTTTAATTGGAGTTTAGAAAGTACTCATCTCAAATATAAGTAGAACCCTGTCATTGTAGTGCCTCTTTGTAAAATGAATCTTTTCCCTTGCATTTCAGTAGTAGATAGTACGCATACTGCTTTTGCTCTAAAACCAAGAAAACCTGTAATGTCTCTATTGTCCATACCCTCCTTTGTCAAGCTCTGCTTCACTTTGAATTTTTTAAATTAATCATTAACATATTTTTAAATTGAGGCGATATTCACATAACATAAAATTAACCATCTTAACAGGAACAGTTCTGGCAATTAGTACATTCCCAGTGCCTTGCGACCACCACCTCTGTCCTTTTCCAGAACATTCTGTGTGTGGTGTGTGGTAAGGTTCCAGCTTCATTCTTTTCCATGCAGATATCCACTTTCCCGTCGAGTGGTCTTGGCACCTTGTCAAAAGCAATTGACCTGTGGGAGTTTATTTCTGAGCCCTCTCTTCTGTTTCCTGTCTGTATGCCCTCTTTACTCTTCATGGCTGGACAATCTATGTGGACACGCCACATGAGCTTATCTCTTCATCATTACCGTTGTTTTGATGCAATAATTTAAATCATGCCATTTTTATAAACAAGATTAAAGTGTTATAGCCAAAAGAATTTTTAAAAATCTTTTGGCAAAAAAAAAAAAAAAAAATTGTTCATTATTGCTAGCTTAAATTGCATTTAAGCAATTATTTTGCTGTTTAAACTTTCAATAATCTGTTCTTTATTAACAGAGGAAGAAAAACTGAAGTGAAACTAAAGAATTATTAAATCTCAAATAAATAGTTCTTCACCCATAAGAGATATTATTTCCTAAAAGCTCCCTGTCACAAGAGGTTTCAGATGGAATGGATGGAGGGCTCTGCTAACAGGCAGAGATGTTCATGCTCTCGTGCTTCTTCCCCCCTTTCTTGTCACCTCCTATTTTCTTGGTTACATCACTTTTATTTTTATTCTACATTCATAATTTGTACAGTTATTTGGAATCAGTTCTGTATTTCAGAGATTCAGTACTTAGCTTCTTCGTTCATCTGAGTGACTATGATTCATCAAAAATGTGTTTTTTCCAGAATGGCTTGTAGAGGACTACTTTCCTGAGTTCTTTTCATGTCTCAATGTCTTAGCTGCCTTTAAATGGAGATGGCATTCTGGCTTGCTGGAAAGCTGCACAGACTATAGACCAGCCTGCGTATTTTCCCCTTGTAATGATTGATTGTTTTCTCTTTGGATGCAAGAACTCTTTCTATAACCTTCAAGTTTATAAATTGACTATAGACTATCTCAGTTTAAAGCATTCTGTACCTACTCATCCTGTAGTAGAAGTTCTCTCACACTGGAGATTCTGTTCTTTTTGGTTCTGCTTATTGAGTTCTCTGTCAGTGTCTTCGCTCAGGTATTATAACAAAACACCACAGACAAACCAGACAGTTCTGTACCACGGTTCTGGGGCCTGGGAGGCCAAGGCCAAGGCGCCCTGACCGGCCCCCGGTGAGGGCCCTCTTCTCGCTGTGACCTCACCTGGTGGAGACAGCGCTCTGATGTGTGTCTCTCTGACAGGGCACTGATCTATGAGGGCTCCACCCTCATGATGTCATCGAACCCTCGTCACCTTCCAGAGGCCCCACCTCCTAACGCCACCACTTTGGGGCCTGGGGCTTCAGCACATGAATTGTGTGGGGGACACACTGAGTTCATCACAGAGCTGACCCATCTGTTCTTCCTGGGCATCTTGCCTGTCTTCCCTTCCTCACGGAGCGGGACAGCTCTCATACAGCTGCTGCTTTTTGCGAACCTTAGGTCTCTCTCTCCCACCCGAACCATCTCTGCTTTTCTGTCTCCATGCCCTCTCATGCCGTCTTCATGTGACTTACTGAGCCTTCCGCTCCAGAATTTCTGTTGGTCCTCTTTTAGAGTTCCGATCTCTTTGGTGAAGTCCTCTTTCTGTTCGTCAATGTTATCCCTGAGCTCACTGAGCTGCCTTGCGGAGTTTTCTTGTATCTCATCATGACAGTGATTTTGAATTCTCTGTCAGTTAGATGACAGTCTTCCGTGACTTTGAGTTTGGTTTCTGAAGAAGTGTCATTTTCTTCTTGTGATAACCATGTAACCATGATTTTTTGTGCTACTTGATGAGTTGTTCCTCTGCTGGTGCATCAGGTGAAGCTTTATTTACTTTGATTCTAATTGTTGAACAGGTTGGAAATTAGAGGCCTTTCTTTTGTTTGTCAGTAGTTGGCGCTGTAGCCCAGGTGTTTGGTTTCTCTTACCTGAGCTGACTGGCCATAGTTGAGAGCTAGGTAGCATGAGGGGATATTCTTGGGACTCAGATGCACATCCCATCAGCTCAGTGTTTGGTCTTCAGAGCTTTCACGTCCACTAAAAACTGTTCCGTTTACTTTCCCTGTTTCAGGCTTCTTCTCAGGAGCCATTTGTTAAGCGACTTCTGGAGACGTTAGGAATCTCACTGTACTGTATTTCTCACTTCCACCCAGAGTCTTGTCTCTTTGCTGACAAGCACATTTTAACAATTTATGGGATTGGGGTGGCTGTAAACCTTTCTTTGTTGCATCCCTGCTGAATTTTTCTTTGCTGTTGTTCTTAGTGGGATTTTGTTGTTGTTCCTTTAGATGTTAGAGAATAGATTTTGCAAGGCAGTTTTATTCTACCTTCTTAATATCGAAGTTCCTCCTTAACAGTGAGTTTCAAGTTGCAGTGAGTTTTGAGTTGAGTTGCACACAATTTTTTAAAGACCCAAACTCGTTTGTCTTGAATTTTTAATTGTAACTGAATTGAAAAGCAAAACTTTCTACCCCTTCTATGATAAATCAGAGTCCAACCTCTTTTGAATCAGGTCTTTTGAATGGCTTTTTAAAATCTTAATTTAAAAAGTTATTTAAATTATTAAAAAAGATTTGAATAGGTAACGTGGTCACATGATTCCAAATTCAAGAGGAACCAAAAAGTATAGAGACAGTGAAAAGACTTCCCCTCCTGTCCCCCAACTGCTCAGCTCCTGTCCCTGGAAGTGTTTGGCATCTTTCTTGTGTCTTTCTTGTACCCTCCTGATGATAATTTATGCCATGGAAGCAAGTGCATGAACTGTCGTCCATGTTCACGAATGGTGCTGACTATGTGCTGTTACGCCCTTCCTCTTTCACTGTCTGCCGTCCGTCGCTTAAAATGTGACGTAGATTTTTTCCAGGGAATTTTAAAAGGGAAAGTAAAGGCTAAACTAAAAAGGGCTTTAGTGACAGAATGGAATAACAGAAAACAGTTAAGGTGAGTTAACGTATCCCATATCCAGATAGTTCTTAAAACCACATATGTTGAAAGAAGTGAGGCACGAAGGGACACTTACAGTAAAATGCCCTTTATGTGAATTTCAGAAGTACGCAAATAATATATATTATTCATAGGTACTTGCCAGTGTAGTCGGTGTACAAAACTGCATGGGCATGCAGTAGGCGTTGAGGTTCTTTCTGGGGAAGAGGTAGGAGAGAGATGAGGTTGGGCTTAGCTACATACGTCACGTTTTATTTCTTAACAGATGAGAGATCTGAAGATGATGAAATACTGATGTCATTCTGAGTGGTGGGTTAAATAGGTGTCATATTTTCTGGCTTTTCTGTATATTTGAATTGGTTCTGAATTAATTAAAAGAAATAAAAGTAATATCTATTACTCCTTATAGAAAGTGTAGAAACTACAGAAAAGTAAAAAGGTAAAAAATAATACATCTATAATAACCTCACTACCCCCAGGAGAAAACCCTTTGTAATATTTTAGTATTTTTCATTCCAGCTTTCATCCTAGAGGTGTATGCATATGCCAAATACATGCATTTTTATGGCATATATGATGGAATATTCAATCATACAAAAGAAGGTAATTCTGCCATTTGCAACAACACGAATGGACCTTAAGACAGGAAAAGACAAATACTGTGTAACTTCACATATATGTGAAACCTTAAAAAAGCCAAACTCATAGGCACAGAGAGTTAGAGTGGTGGTTGGTTACTGGAGGAGCGGAGATGTTGGTCACAGGGTACAGACTTCCAGTGAGAAGATGAGTAAGTTCCGGGGGTCTCAGGTAGCATGGTGCTGATCGTTAATAATGCTGTAGCGTATACTAGAAAGTTGCTAAGAAACTAGATTTTAAATGTCCTCACCACAGAAAAGAAGGGTAATTATGTAAGGTGATGGGGGTGTCAGCTAAGGCGCTGGTGGTCATCATGTTGCAAATGTATGTCATCTGATCAACACGTTGTACACCTTAGAATTATACAATGTTATATGTCAATTATGTCTCAATAAAACGGGGGGAAAATATATATGTATTTTTACATAGTCAAGACCATCCCATAAATATATAGTTTCTATCCTGTCTTTTTTAAACTTTGCATTATAATAAATCAGTCCTTGTGTTATTATAGCTTTATAATCATCACTGTTGTCATAAATATGTTTAATCACTAAGTATTATATTGTGTGGATATACCATAATTTAGTCATTTCTCTAACATTGAATGTTTAGTTGTTTCTAGTTACAAAGAATGATCCTTTGAGGATTTTTACTTTTTATTTTTTTAATTATTTTTTTTTTAAGGAGGGCGCAGTTCACAGTGGCCCATACAGGGATCCAACCGGAAACCTTGGTGTTATTAGCACCACGCTCTAACCAACTGAGCTAACTGGCCACCCCCACCCCCCTTTGAGCATTTTTATACCTAAAGCTTTCTGTTGGAGGTTTCATGTGCCCCTGACTTTGACTTATCCACAGACTTTGCCCTCAAGGGACTGAGAATTTATTCTTTTCTTAAACGCTTTTCTCCCATAGACGGTACCTTGTCTATGATCATTAATCCTGCATTTTATTATGTATTATTATTAGAGTACCTGATAACTATTCAGAATGTTCAAACAGTGCTACAGAGCACTTTTAAAAGAAAGATCATGCCCCAGAAGAGCCCTAAGGTAGATGGGACTTTATGATGCATGAACAAAACTGGGAACTTCTTTGAAGATTCAGAATGAAAATGGCTTCTACCCAAGGGGGAAAGTTAATAAATGAGTTATCAACAACATTTCATAGTTTTTTTAAAGATTCCTTTCCAGTCGAATGTTAGGCCAACTCCACATAGATTATGAAAGCAGATTGTTAGGTAACAAACTTACTTGATAAGTCTTGTTTTATATTTTATAATTTTGTGGTATAATAGTAGTTTACCATGAAAGGATTTTTAGTAATTTAAATTTTTTTTATTTATAGTCTATTTTGTCATGTTTATAATTCATTTACTAAGAGACAATAAAGCAATACTTCTAAATTTTAAAATATTACCTTTTTTTCTCATTAGGAAAAAAAATGCGGTTTTCTTACTTTTCTGCATGCATTGAAATTCTTTAGGGTCACAAGCCAGTTCTGTTGAGAACTCAGTACCGTTGTCACCCAGCAATCAGCGCTGTCGCTAATGATCTGTTCTACGCCGGAAACCTCAGGAACGGCGTGTCGGAGGCAGAGAGGGGCCCCCTCCTGGCCTGGCTGCCCACGCTGTGCTTCTACCACGTTTCGGGAGCCGAGCAGGTGAGTGACATCACTGCTGGTGCGCGTCAGCACGGCCGAGGTTACTCCTGTTGCTGCGGTTTCCGGGGTCCTTCCGCAGCATTTCTGGGAAATGTGATTAGGATCTGGTTTTTATTCCAGATCGAGAGAGGTAACAGCTTTCATAATGCGGCAGAGGCTGCCTTTACACTCAAGCTGATTCAATCACTGATCGCGAGTGGAGTGGCGGGCTCTGTGATTGGTGTGATAACATTATACAAAGCCCAGATGTACAAGGTTGGTGCTACATAGGTGACTAGGTCATATTAAATATTACGACTTTATACTGCAGTGTTTGATACATGTGCCATAGTTTGGTTTGGTGTTTGAAAAACTTTCCCGACTGTAATTAATATATTAAAAAAGAAACATTCTGACTTTTGTCTGGTCTGGCTTTTCTTCTGTATAATTAAATGTAAACCTAACAAGGTTTAATTGAATTCAGTTTACAGCTGTTGGGGCACAAATGCAAATAAACAAATTACAGGGAAGAACATGTGGTGTATGCTTTGTGTTTGGGGACAGATGGCATGAATCTGTGTTTCCCAAAATGTTCTTTCATTATTATTACATTTTATCAGCAAATCAAAGATAGATACCAGATATTAGTGTACACGTGAGCCAGTTACTTATAACTGGTTTTTATGCTTTTTAAATTTTTTCATATTTTTCATGTTTCATTATTACTTTATTTGTCAATTAAATTAGCATATCCAAAAGAGTGCCCCAGGAATTGATAAATCATCAATTGATTGTGTTTCATGGTTTATATTGTCGTCCTGTTATTTACCTATCATTTGAGAAGCTAACCAAACCTACACACATCATGAGAAAAAATGAAAATCCACTGTTAATGTAGGGTGGCTGCTGTGAGGAAGGTCGGGCTGAGGGTGCTCGTGCCCACTGCGCTGCGTGACCCATCCCTCTTTCCTTCACAGCTCTGTCACTTGCTCAGCGCGGTGGACTTCGACCAGCCTGAAGTGAGAGCTGTACAGGTGTCCACAGTAGATGCTTTTCAAGGGGCGGAAAAGGAGATCATCATTCTGTCCTGTGTGAGGACACGACAAGTAGGGTTCATCGACTCAGAAAAAAGAATGAATGTTGCACTGACCAGAGGAAGGAGGCACTTACTGATCGTGGGCAATTTAGCCTGCCTGAGAAAAAACCGCCTATGGGGGCGTGTGATCCAGCATTGTGAAGGTAAAATAAAAAGGCGTTTCAGTTAAGCATTTTGAATTAAAACTGACTTTTGGGTTACTGCTTGGAGGGGTTCAGGTAGGAACGGCTGAGTTTGCCCCTGAGCTGACCAATGGGGGCATTAGGACATCTAGCTGTCTCATGCTTTGTGTCTTTTTAAGGAAGGGAAGATGGACTGCAGCATGCCAGACAGTGTGAAGCACAGCTGGACCACCTCCTTCGGGATTATTTTGAAAAACAAGCAGAAGAAAAACAGAAGAAAAAGAGTGAAAAAGACAAATGTAAAGATAAAACTCATTTACAAAAAGGCATGGTATAGATCTTTTGTATTTATAGAAATTCAGATTCATTTTCCATGATGTATTTTTTATATTTTTATTACCCCAAAACACTTGTTATTGAAAAACATGCTTTATGATACTTAAATAATATTAAATACATATTAAAAATTTGCTCTTCACTAAAGGGTACATTACTTAAGATAGGCAGATGTTGAAGGTACTATAAAATCTTACTAATGAAAATACTTCTTTTTCTCTAAAATTCATGGCTTGTGTTTGCTAAGAAAATGAATTTCACAAGGGGCAGGGGGAAAGCCTTCATGCTTTTTCAGTGTTACCTCAAAAATCCGTGGATCTCAAAGCTCATCTGCCAGAATGTGGTACACTGATACACCAACACACTCCTTCTGAGCTGCAGCTCCATCAGAACCTTCTAAAAATAAATATAATGCCTGATCATTTTATAACTAAAAACCTATTCACAATAAAACTTAAGAAGTACAAAAGGGGGGCAGTTGGATGGCTCAGTTGGTTAGAGCACGAGCTCTGAACAACAGGGTTGCCAGTTCGATTCCCACATGGGCCAGTGAGCTGCGCCCTCCACAACTAGATTGAAGACAACAAACTGCCGGTGAGCTTCCAGAGGGGCAGCCGGATGGCTCAAATTGAGTGTTTGGGAGTATCCCATTCAATCAACAAATCTCATGATTTTACACTCAAAAGTACGAAGCCAGTTTTACAACTAGACCCTTCGCATTCTGTAGATGGCAACAGTATTAAAACTGGTCTTCCATTCAGTGTTCAGGAAGTGATAGAATTATATAACAGTGTAATATCATTTCTCTAGATTTTTATTTACGGAAAAGGTCTCTGCATCACATTGCAATAGAATGAAATTTCTAGGCTTTAGTCTGTTCATCAGTTGCCTTTGCTTTACAGGGTAAGCGTGTTGGGTTTTTTCCAGGATTCACAAGCATGACATTAATCCCCAGTGATGGGGACAGGTGCTTTCCCCATTTTAGAAATGTTGAAGCCAAGGGCCAGGAATGGAAGTGATCCACCAGAACTAGGCCCAGGCAGGGCTGGAACCCAGCCCGCTCCGACTGATGTGCTTCTGCTGTGCTGCATACCCGCACGTAAGTTCCTTTCAATTATGTCACCAACAGGTGACAGATGCCCAAATCCTGCAACCCTGTCTGACCCAACCAACCAGACTCACTTCCCCATAATTTGCCTTGGTTAATTTATTAGTAACAATTTATTAATCATTTATTATTTGAGCAGTCTGTACTTCCCTGGTAAATACATTTTACTAGAGAAATGGGGTTGTTGTCTTTTCTTTGAAGGTCTGTGTTTGCTAGTAGGAGATCCAGTTTGCTACTTGTTGGAAGAAAAACTGATTAACAAAAATGTATTAGTAGCTAAAAATACATGTTTATATTTTAAAATAATGTTTCATGCTCTGCAGCCAACTCTATCCTTGTGAACATACATTTCAATATTTGTGAAAAATCGCAGTTTAAAATCTGAGATTTTGAAGCCCAGCTTGAAACTTCATAATAAAATGTAACTTCTGGTATTGTTCTTTAATAGTGGAACAAAAATGTTCGGTTTGGGGATGCCAAAGCAAACCCCAAATGCTGCTTGTTTTTGGCAGTTTGATTTTAAAGACAGCTGTGAAATAGCTTTGTACTAACTCAATTTCTTTGTATTGAATAAGACTTAAGTGGAAATTGGTGATTTACTTGACAGATACTGGACCCTGAAAATTAAATAATTGTTCTAAAAACATGAGCTCAACGCTGATTTGAAATGCCTGCTTTGTAATTAGTCATGAGTGAAATGTATGTTTAGTTCAAATTGTGCTTTTGGTTTATATTAGCATAAGTTGATTATAAAGTAAAGGAAAAATACAACCCTGTGTGTCTGCCAGTCTCGGAGTTCCTGTTACCCTGAAACACAAGTTAGGTTGATGCTTTCAGCTCTTCTATTAGTCTCTTAATTACTGATTTTCCTTACTGTTGTACTTCCGGGTGAATCTGGTCCTGACAATACAGTAAGTGGAAGGTGTGTGTGTGTGTGTGTGTGTGTGTGTGAAAATCAGAAAATCATTGGGGTTAAAGAACCAGCACAGAAGACTTCCTCAGTGAAGTTTTAGGGCACTGATTGCTCCTTTTAAAACAAACACTTGGGATCCATTTACTCTGTCGGCTGAACCGTGATGGACGTGGTTTCACATCTGTGCTGTGGCTGCCCGTGTTATGTGGTGAGCAGTCTGGTTCAGTCTTCTGGAACACGTGTGTGCAGCGTGTTTCACTTGTCAGCCCAGGCATGGAGTGTAGATGAGCTGCTTACACACCGCCCTCCCCTGTGTGGGACAAGCTCAAGCTCTCCCTGATGAAAAATCTTGGGGGAATTCTTGAGGTGAGAAAAGCGGGCTGCTTTGACCAGTTTTTATTAGGGTGTGTTCTTGTAAATAAACCAAGAACTGACGTGGCCTTGGTGATGTGGGGAGCACAGGGTCACTGCCTCCTGCGTCCTCAGGTTCCTTATCTCTGTGTCAGTGTCAGGCTTGGGGTGTAGGGTACACCCTGGGGACCAGGTGAGGTAGTGAGAAGTAGGACAGAGATGGAGATGCATGGAGGTACATGGAGGGGAAGGCCCATAGTTGACAAATTGTGAGGCATGAAAAGATCTCAGGTCTTTCAGCACAGATGGAGTGTGTGTGTACATGTGTATACATGTGTGCATGTGCACGTGTCTGCATGTGTGTGTGTGTGTGTGTGTGTCCAGATGACATCTCACTGGTCTGTAACTTTTCAGGTGTCATAGGCTCTCCCCAGTGTTTGGAGAAAACGACCTTTCTGACCCACATGGTGACATCACATGAATACAGTTCAGGGCGCCGGCAAAGTGCAGTGAACAGCAGTCCAGGGTAACTGAGTGTCGACCTTGCAATGTGAGGCTTGGTTATGCACCAGGCGTACTGCATAAGGAAGCTGTCACCTACGAGCGCCCTTAGCACATTACTCATAGTTGTTTAAAATTCCTTGTTTGATAATTACAGATCCGCGCCATGTCTGGTTCTGATGCTGCTCTGTCTCTTCAAACTCTGGTTTTTGACTCCAGTGTGGTTTGTCCTCATTTCCTGGTAAGCGGACATGGTGTACGGCCGGGGTCAGAGGCCTTCAGTGATGTGGTGAGATGTGAGGGAAGGCGCGCTCTGTGGCCTGTGATTAGGGCCCTGGGTGGTGAGCTTCACTGTGTTTCCCAGTTTTTCTCCCCCTCAGGTGGGACAGGATGGCTAACGTGGGCTGGGACTGGGGATTCCCTTCCCCAGGTCAGTCAGGCTCCCACAGGTTCTGGTTAGCTAGTTTGCCCTGTGGCAGGCCTTGTTAAAAACAGACTATGCTGACGTATTCAAAAGGTTTCCTTTCCCCTCCCCGTGCCAGTAATCTAGAGAGTTGTGCAAAAGCGTAGACATGGAAACCGATAAGGAATCCAGAAATAAACCCATACAAGTAAGGACAGTTTATTTCTGACAAAGATGCAAAGATAATTCAATGCAGAAAGGAGAATCTTTTCAACAAATGATGCTATAAAAATTAACACCCATATTCAAAGAAATCAAACTTATCCATACCTTGTACCATATGCCCAAATGAGTCATAGACCAAAATGTAAAACTATGGAAGTTCTTGAAGAAATCATAAGTGAAAATCCTTGTGTCCTTGATTTGGTTAAAGACTTTTTTAGATAATATACCAAAAGCACTATCGATAGAAAAAGAAATTGATAAATAAGACTTCATCAAAATTTAAAACTTCTGCTTTCAAAACAAACTAATTGAATAAAAAGACAAGGAATACACAGAAAAAAAAATTTGGAAAAGGTCTTGTTTCCAGGATATATAAAGAAATCTCAGAACTTGGTAATAAGAAAGCAAATAACCCAGTGATTGAAATGGGCACGGGATTCGAAGATGCTTCATGAGAAAAGACAGAAATGGCAAATAGACACATGAAAAAAGTCAATCCCATTAGTCGTGAATGGAATGTAACTTAAAACCACTGTGGTTTTAACACAGACAACTTAAAAAACAAACTGACAATGCCAAGTGCCAACACGGATGCAGAGCATGTGGAACTCAGACTCCGCTAATGGAAATAGAAAGAGTTCAGTAACTTTGGGAAACAGTTTGGAAGTTTCTTATAAATGCACATGTATCCGAATAACGCAGCAATCCCACTCCTGTCCCCAAGTGAATGAAAACTATGTTCATATGAAAACTTTCACATGGTTGCTTTATTCATAGCTGTCCCAAACCGGAACCATCCAAAATGTCCTTCAACTGGTGAATACATAAATGGATACATCCATACAGGGAAATACTCAGCAGTAAAGAAAACTAGTGACACAGCATGTGAAATCTCAAATGCATTGTACTAAACGGAGGATGCCAGACTCAAAGGGCTGCGTTCTGTATGACCCCATTCACACGGCGCTTTGGAAAAGGGAAATACACAGGTATGGAGAACAGGTCAGTGTTTGCCAGGGACCATGGGGGGTGGGGGGACTGGCTCTAAAGCAGCATGGGGGGGTTGGGAGGGATTGGAGTGATGAACTGTTCTATATTTTGATTGTGGTGGTGGTTACAGGTCTGGACATTTGTCAAAACTCATAGAAATACATGAAAATGGGGTGATCTATTTCACGTAACGTATCTCATCTAAAAAAACCCCAAGCAAATGACCAATGCACCCTTTTTCTTCTAAGACTCGGCTGTACTCATTTCTAAGCTTGTGCTTGTAATTTCCGACTCCCCCAAAGGAGTCTACCTTTGCCTCTTCACCGTTCTGCTTCTGTTCAGCTACTAAGTGCCATCTAACCTTTCTCAGGTCATCTCAAATTCTTAAAACTTACAAAGGTTTTCATTAGCGATTCTCCCATGCCAGTTGAGGCATTCTTCCGTCTGCTCATTTAGTTCATCTCCAGTTTTATAGCCTGCTAGGTATTTTTGGATGCCCTGCTTAAAACTGTGAGGGCCACCTAAGATGTTCACTAGTTTACCTTCTTCCAATACCAAGATTACCTCCTTTAACTGTCCAGCAATCAAGGTAAGGTTGAGAGAGAGGCAAAAAATCTCCTTTGTTGCTTTCCATGGATTTGGGAGTTTGGAGCTGCTGCTAGATTCAGTTCTGAGTAACAGAAAACCCCAAAACCACAGTGGCTTGACTAAGGAAAAGTATTTCCTCTCAGGCATACAAGTTTGGAAGTAAGGGATGGAGAGCTGGCTTGGCATCCGTGTCCCACCATCTCCAGGTGTGCTCTTCCTCTTGACTCAAGACAGACATCCAGATGTCACATCCATCTTCCAAGGAGCAGGTGGGAGAAAAGGAGAGAGAAGGATGTGAAGTTGTACCTGTACCATTTCTTGTTACATCTCATTGGCTAGAATTGGGTTGTGCTGACTACTTCTAGCTACGAGGGAAATGAGAAATGTAGTCTTTACTGTAGGCAGCTATGTGTCCAGCTAAAAGTTGGGGATCCTATCACTAGAGAAGAAGGACAAGACGACTAGTGGAGGCCCATTGGAAGTCTCTTCCCCAAGTGTCATGTTAGAGACATTCCCATTCATCTTATTGACATGGATCTATTTCCTTGTAAGTCCAGACAGACTCAGGTGGTGCTATTCCCACCATCCCATGGGGTGAGTCCCAGCTTTGATGTGGAGCTATGGACCTAAGGGCAGGTGTCTGTGGGGACACGGGTTCTTTGTGGCCACTGGTTACATGAGATATTAGTGCCCTATTTGCATTTATGTTTCTGATCATGTTGGCTTAGAGTAGTGCTTTAAAAGCAATAAGAAAACAAAGGCAACCTAATATGTACATTATTTGTTGAAACTTAATGACAGAGAATGATGCTGTACAAACATTTCTCAAACATCTAGCAGAGAAAAGTGGTGGGTGACAACATACCATATTTGATGTGACACTAAAGGCACCCAAGCTTGAAATTTCACAATAGTAGGTTGTGTAAAATTTGTGTTGTGTCTTAGGTCGTTTAAAAATACGTGTTTGTGTGTAATCTGTCACATCAAGTTAATATTCACTTGGATGGAATTGCCTTTACATTTGTGTTTTACTTGCAAATGCTGCTGTCTTGCATGAGATATGGCCATTAGGAATTTACACCAAGATGCATATGTGCACATCTTTAGGTAGCATCATAATAACGGCCTGTGCACTGAGGGGCCACAGAGAATCTCTGCTTTACCCCGGAAAGGGTGCAGGTTTGGAACCGTCAAGTCTGGGTGCACAGTGTGACAGGGCGAGACAGCGCTCAGGACCCCGACCTGCGTGTGGCCGTGGGCGGTAGTTTGGTCCTCTGTGAAGCCCGCCATGTGCTCCCTGGGATTTGTGTGAAGACGCAGGAAATGACGCGCTCGACGCTCCTGCCTGGTACGGGGCCCGCTCGTTTGGGCCGCTTCCCTCCACAGGACGTAGTTCTGTTTCCTCAGTTTCCCCGGGCACCAGCCACCCACCGGCCTTGAAGGAGGCTCCAGAAGCCCCGACCGCTCACTGCCTCTGAAAGATATGCGGGACTAAGTGGAGGAAAACTGCAAAAGAAGCCATCCTTTTCGAAGCTTTGTCCGGGCACGGGCTGATGCACACGGCCTTGGCACACACGGGTGCTACGCACGCGCTGTCCAATCAGCATTCATTATGGGGACGGGCGGAAGTGACGGGCCTGGCCCTGCGGGCGGAAGTGACGGCCTGGCCCTGCGGGCGGAAGTGACGGCCTGGCCCTGCGGGCGGAAGTGACGGCCTGGCCCTGCGGGCGGAAGTGACGGCCTGGCCCTGCGGGCGGAAGTGACGCATGTGGCGGCCTCGCACTGTGCAGGCCGTGTCCTCCTAAGCCTGGGCTTGGCTCTTCTCGCCACAGTGATTATATTCACTCTGTGCGCTGTAGCTCCAGATTTATTCTTAAATGTTGAGTTAAAATATTGTGGTTTCTCTTCAGATCGTATAACTCGTTCGCCTTTTTAAAATATTGAGTTAAAGAGCATTTCCGGTTGCCAGCAAACGGGTTGAAATCCCTGTCTAGCGTTCTTTGTTGGCCGGTGCGTGGAACCGAGAAACGTATCCCTGCTTTCTCATTAGACTGCACATCTGTGTGTGTATTATTTTAAAATTCTGCGTGGCTTTTTATTTCATCCCTAGTTTATTAAGAAAGAGAAAAACACTTTGAGCTTTTGGGAACCGAGGGAAGGAGAAGGCGATGTTTGAGTTTATTTTGAACAAATGAATTGTTTCCAAGCGTCAGAATGGGGAAAAGTGAGCATTGCTGATGGCAATTCCATGAGCGTGAGGCCGACGGGAGATTCGGAGGAGAAACTGAACGACTGCGTCGCTCTGCGGGAGCCACGTGCTACTAACTTAGGGAGCGACACGCACTTGGCCCCGAGACGGCTTCCTCAGGCCGCCAGTGACTCAGTCTCTGAGGAACAGCGTTGGTCTCAAGTCCGATGTAACGTCATTTGTAGAATCAGATTCATGCAAATAATTAAGTGGCATTTTCTCCACTTTTTGGTGGCACATTTAGATTCTCCCCAGCTGGGAAATTTTCAAAAAGGAGATTGAAAGCTATATTCTATTTAGGATAACAACAGGAGTTCGGGTTTGGGTTAATATTAGCATAGAGCTTTACTTTTTAATTTCCAGGCTATTTTGTTTATTTTTAGAATTTCTTACACACATCTACCATGAAAACATCTCTTGATTTTCCTGCACAATATTGTATTGTGAAATTATTCCTTCTTATCCTTCAAGAGAAAATGAACTCTCAAATCCTCAAACATAAAAACCCTAGAGAAGGAGAATTTGCCGAGGAGAATGCCATTATCCTCCTGCAAATCCTTTCTCTTATTCTCAGTCCTGCTGTCTCATGCTCAATACTAATACAACATAGTCTGTGTTGTGATTGGTGCTACAAAAATGCAGTTAAATAGAAACTCACAGTAGCCTTCTTCAGGAGAAAGATGGCTTCTGCCAACAGAGAAAGCCAAAGCCTAAAAGCACAGGAAAGCAAAACTCAGAATTAAGCATTTTCTGGATCCTGATTATTTTGTAAATAGAAAGTATTAGATGCTGTATTTTGAAGCACAGAATGAAAGGGGAGGAAAGTTTTTAATCACTACTGAGGACAGGTCAAGAGGAAACACATTTAAGAAAGATTAGACACAAAGAATTTCCCACTAGCAAGTGTTATTAAATAAGGGAACATGTTCCTTTGAGACATTGGGGGGAAATCCTTTAGAAATCCGTCAGAACCCTATGATGTGATCTCTCTGGAAAAGTAGATGTGATTAACCAGAACATAAAAATCATAGCACTGGAAGCTTTCCTTTCTCTCCCATCCCAGGAATTGTGATTTAACAAAATCTTAAAATTTAAAATTAGCATTGAATGTTTCTGTCCTATACAACTATGTTTCTATTCCAGTTCAACGACTTTTTTTTTTTTTTTTTTAAGATTTTATTGGGGAAGGGGAACAGGACTTTATTGGGGATCAGTGTGTACTTCCAGGCCTTTTATTTTTTATTTTTTCCCAAAACAAGTTGTTGTCCTTTCAGTCTTAGTTGTGGAAGGCGCAGCTCAGCTCCAGGTCCAGTTGCTGTTTTTCTATTTACAGGGGGCACAGCCCACCATCCCTTGCGGGAGTCTAACCGGCAACCTTGTGATTGAGAGGACGCGCTCCAACCAACTGAGCCATCCAGGAGGCAGCTCAGCTCAAGGTGCCGTGTTCAATCTTAGTTGCAGGGGGCGGAGCCCACCATCCCTTGTGGGACTTGAGTAGTTGAACCAGCAACCTTGTGGTTGAGAGCCCACTGGCCCATGTGGTAATCGAACCAACAGCCTTTGGAGTTAGGAGCGTGGAGCTCTAACTGCCTGAGCCACCAGGCCGGCGCGAAGGACAATTTTTAAATGTTTATTTTTAAGTTACAGTATCCTATGTGGACCCAAAGGTCCAACTCCCAAGCCCTAATTCTAACTGGATGAGTTGTATGATATAACTCCCCCCACTTCAGACACCTGATCTGAAACTTCCAATCTTTGATGAAGACTACAAAAGAGAAGGCCAGTGTTTTTAAAGGAATAGTTTCTGATTATAAATATTCCAAAATTTACTTGGAAAACAAAAAACAAACTTTAAATTACAACTATCCAATGGCAAAAAGATAAGCACTATATTTTTCTTTCCAGAATGTGTGTGTTTACACTTCCCTCCATCACTCAGAAATGCATACTGTCTACAAATTGGGGTCATACTAAGCATCATATGAGTCTTCAAATTAAATATCCATCAAAGATATTTGAAAGTCTGCGTGGCATTTTGTTACTGTGGCGTTCTAACTTATGTACGAGGCGGTCGCGATTGATACATGTGGCAGCTTCGAGATTCCCAGGTAAAGTGTAGGAAGTCTAAGTCCCTAAGTCCCCTTTGACACGTGGGAAAATACAATTTGCCTGAGAAAGTAAAGGACACGTAAATTTTAGCGGGAAAGATGAAAATGGGAGGCGGAAATAGGAGTTGGGGCATCTGGATCCAGGGGTGGGGCCCAAGGCGACCGCACTGTGCGCCTCACCCCCCATCTCACACCTGTGACGTCTTGCTAAAATGGGCGTCAACTGCCACTTAGGAAGATAATAAAGATACCAGGCTGGCGACCACGCAGCCTGAGAACGAGTGTGCAGAGTGGCTGTGGGTGGGTGAGGAGTATGTAGCAATGCACGTTACATAATAGACACAGTCTACACCTAAGTACACAGGGGTCCCTTCGCGCCTGTGGTCGCGTCTTGGCGTCGTTTCCAGCGCTGAACAGCGAAATCCTCAAGCGAAGGTCTAGGGACCCAGGCCCTCTCGCTCTCAAACTGCTGCCACCAGGCTGGGCGGCTGTTCTATTCCTGGGTTGCGGCTCCCGGGCGCAAGCCACTGCCGTTTTGGAGTCGGAAGGGTGCACGCGGCCGGAGGCGGCGCATTTGCTGGGTAGCCCCGCTCAAGGCCCTAGCAGGATCCCGGGAACTGCGAGGTGGTGCTCGCCCAAGTCTGGTCTGTGGCAGTGGCGAGGGGAGCGCCCCGCCTCCTCGATTGGCGGCGCTACCCGAACACTCAGGTGAGACAGGCAGGGATCGTGGCCCGCGATGGGTGAGGCGCGCCAATGGCGCGCGTCCCAGCGGATGAAGCCTGCAGACTCGGGGTCGCCGCCTCAGGTCAGGGGCGTTTCTCCTTCCCTGGTCTCGGGCCCCCTTTGTCCCGAGGAAACCGGCGGACGCCCGGGCCACGTGGCTCAGCCCGCAGTTCTCAGCTCAGCTTCCAAAGGCTTGTGCGCCGCGCGCCGCCCCCAGCCCCGGGCCTGGGGACCCAGACGCCGCGCTGGCGGCCCGGAGCGTGACGTCAGCGGTATCACACACGCGATGTGACGTCAGCTGCTGCGTCATCACAGTGACCGGACCCAAGAGCAGCAGTGGCCCACGCCGCGCCTAGCACACAGGCGGCTCTGGAAAAACGTTTGGGGACGAAAGAACGAAATAAATCAGCGGCAAGCCCCACCCCCACCCCGAATGCTCTGGGTCGGTGAAAGTAACAGGTGGCCTCGCTGGTGCAGACACTCACGCCGCCTGCGTTTTTGTCCACACAGCACCCGCGACCTAGTTTTCCGCTCATTGCGTGTCAGGTCCGCGTGCGGGGCACCCTACTCACCGGGGCCAGTGTGGGTGGGGCGCAGGAGGACTGCGGGGACGTGTCACAGTCACCCAATGTCCTGTCCCCAAAGGCACAGATGACACAACTTTCTCTGCTCGAGTCCAACTAGTTTACCCACCGCGCGCTTTGTATTCGTATCGGCAGCGAAAAACGGTGCGTTTACTTCCGGAAAGAACTCGGTGTTTGGGCTTTTCGGGCGGTCGCGGCGGCGCGGAGGCCCGAGTCCCACAAGAGCCCGGGGCCTCCGCCGAGTCGCTGCTCCCGCGGAGGCCAAGCTCTCACTTTCCAAGAAGCGGAGGAAGAAAAGGGCCTTGAATTAGAAGGTGCCCAAGCCAAGCGCCTGAATGACATCAAAAGGAGGCGTTCCCGTCGCTGATGGAGAGCGGGGCCGCGCCGCACGAAGCGGGACTGCGCTGTGTCCCGGGACAATCGGGTCACTGAAATGGGGACTTAATTACCATCGCAGACTGGGCTGCCCATTCAACACGGGCTGGGTTATTAGACGCCAATAGAAGCGACAAAGCAGCTCTGTGGCCGCGCTGTCCGCACACGCAAAGGAAGGGTTACTCCGGGGATTAGCGTCCCAGCGCCGGCGGGACTTTCTGACTCAGGCGCGGGGCGGCCACCGCGTTTGTGTACGGCTTGCGACCACTGGTCCGTTTTTGCAGGCACGGGGGCGGGCCTCCTCTCCCTGGTGGCCCCCCAGCCCTCATCCCGAGCGGGTCGTCCTCCCGTCACCAGAGGGAACAATCGGAGAGCTAGGGATGGGGGTGACAAAGTCTCCTGCAGCCACTTCTTTCCTGCGTGGGAAAGAATGAGGGCTGGGGAGCGGGTCGCAGAGGGAAGGGGCCTCCTGTTCCTCCCGAGACCGACGCCCTGAGTGTTTCCTGGGGGTAGAAGCGCGCTGTGCGGCCTTGGGGCAGGGTCTCGGGGACGGGGGACTCAGGGACGGGGACACGCGGAAGGGGCGGCGCAGCACCCGGCAGACCCTTTCCCGACAGGACCCGCGGGGGACAGCAGGGCGACACAGCGCAGCCCGCGGGGTCCAGCGCGCAGGCGGGCACGCGCGCGGTCGCGGGTTGGTGCTCGCGCCCGAACTGCGAGTTCACACCGCTCCCGCCGCGCGGGGCCAGCCACCTCCGCTCACCCGCGGGGTCTGCAAAGCCCACGCTGGCGCGTCGTCGGTTCCCGCGGTTTGTGAACTGGGGACAGGCTCGCAGGCAGGCGGACGTCTGTGCTTGTACTGCAAGGAAAGTGCAAGGGGGGGGCGCTCCCCCCACCCCACTCCCCATTCTCCTGAAACAGCCAGAGTCTGGCGCAGGGACCATTGTCCTCTTTGGCCACTTGTGAGGTCGAAGTGTGGATGGGATGTAGCGTGTGGCCCCACAACAACACCTACCTTAAACTTTAGGGCTTTGGGGTCGTCTCAAAGTTCAAGCTTCTTAGAAGCGACAAAGGCTTTCTAAAGGTCCCCACCCCTCCCCCTTCTCTGGGGACAGGCACTCGGCCCCCTTTCTTCCTAAGGCTTGGGGATGAGTTTAAATCATTGTCTTCCCATTTCTTGATAACTGCCTGCTTTGAGCTTTTGTTCTCTTAAAGTAGGATTGCACAGTGAAAGGGGCTGAAGATGAACAGCTTGACCCTTTGGGACAGTTCACGCCGTGGACAGCAGCGCCCTCATCACCACCCTCGCTGAGGCTATTCACGTGCCCCTCCCCCTTCGCATAACATTTCAGCCTCGTTTCATCTGGACAATCTTTTAGACCACACAAATGCCTCTTGAATTTAAGTTAAGAGTGCCAGAAGCGTCCAGCTAAGGATACTGGGGTTGGGCACGTCGTCGCAAAGCTGAGAACAAACCCAAACTGCTTTCTTTCAGCAAAACCGAGCAAAATGCTGAACAAATAGAATTCTGACTGAGTGAATGGTTGGCTTCTGGGTTGCACTAGCGTTGTTTCTTTTCTTTCAAAAAATAATACTCTTCATGGTAGGAACTATTTCCAGAAGTGTTCTGTCAGCAAGAACGATGCTTCTCTTGAAAGCTACAATACACACAACCCAAACTCTTAGAATCAAATTCATGATATAGAGGGTGATTTTTTGGCACCTGCAGTTTGCACAGTAACCTAACAAACAACACTGCATATATGCGAAGAAGCCCTTATTTTAAAAATAAAATGCTATAAACTCCACGATATCTTCATATTTGCATGGAGATTGGTTCATGCCCGTGTTAGAGGATGTGCACGATCTTAACTTTCTTGGCATACTTTTTCCTTTTGAAGGAACTTTCCAGAGGCGGAAACGTGCAATTTACCCTGATAATATTTTGCCAGTGCTAAATATCTGCACGGCATATTCATTATAAACTTCGTACTCACAGACTGCGTAGAAGGTTGGATTTTAACAAAGGAAAGCGTGTACCTTTCAGTGCATCATAAAATCATAAAATATTGGGAGAACGTAAATACTGGGGGTCAGACGCCCAAATGCTGTTAACAACCAACGACAGAGCTCCACTGCGTGTTTCACCAGCACTGAGCATCGCACCTGGTGTAATGGTGGGTCTGTGGTTATACAAGGCTCGTCAGGTTTTCCTTAGGCCTCCTCCTGGCTGCTTTCCCATTCTGTTCTTCCCGATATATATTCCAACATCAAACCAACCCAGCACTTGCTAGCTACACCAACATTTTAACACAGCCAGTGCAAAGAGGTACAATAAGCCTTCCTTTGTTTTCTATGGGCTTGTCTTTCTTCGCAGGGAACACCTGAGCTGAGATGTAGAGATCCGAAGGGGACACTTCATGCTTCCTGCCATCGTCCCCGTATTTATTTTCGGCAGTCTTTGATCTTTTCCTCAGAATCTAGCTTCTCTTTCACTGTTTCATTCAAATTGACACAAAAGTCCTGCACGCAGGGCCACATGCTCCTTCAATCTTTCCCCAGCTCGCCAACACCTTGCGGGTTTTCTTTGAGGGGGCCTGAAGAGTATTTACTTGTTTGTGTGTGATCAGTGCTCATGGCCTGTAAAATAAAGTGCACGGGGCGGAGCCAGCACTGCTGGCTGTCTCGCTACTGACATGTCTCTTGCTGATCGAAGTCTTCTGTGAAGTTCTGACTCGCAGGCTCACCATACAGACAGACCCAGACGAGTGTGACAGGGGTGCGTGATGGGTCTCGCCTTTCTTTGTAAACTTCTGCACTTCTAACAAATGAAAACAAGCTGTTCTGAAAGGATTCGTAGACAGCTGGAAGAATAATGCTTTTAAAGTTAGGGAATTGGTTTCTAAAGGGGTGGGGGGAGATGCAAAACACAAATGTAGACCAGGAAACTGACAGTCGTGGCACTTTTCAAATAAGGTCACGACAGAAGGAAGTCTGGCGGTTGGAGCGCCGGCTCGGGTGTCTTTCCCGGGATTGTAACCTTCATTTTACTTCGTGCCTTCCATCCTGCTCGTTACCTCCCTGCAGAAAACGTTACACAAATCCAGGGGATGCCAACACACCACAGCCGCTTTCCTCCCGCTTCTCTGCGCTACCGCTTGTTCCCACTTCCTACAGACCAAATGAGACGAGACTGCAGACAATACTCTTTCTCTCCCCACTTTTCAACTCCTAACGTTCCAAGTGCGCCTGGCTTAAACTTAATTTGCAAAATGGATCTCAAGGGACTGCCCTGCGAGCGGCTGGAGCCCGGATGCAGCCTGGCTCGCGAACGTCCCCACCCGGCCCAGCGCCCCAGAGGGTGGGTGTGAGCGCGGGGAGGGCTGGAGAGGGAGGGCCGGCGAGCAACTCAGACAAGCTTCCTCCCCAGTCCAGGGGCTCTTGAGCTCTTTTTTCCTATTGAAAGGCCAGAGAACCGGGAGGACGCGCCCCATGTCCCTACAACGCCCCCAGCGCGGAGCAGGGGTCATGGAAATGTCAGTGCAGCCCCAGAGCTCTAGGGACAGCAAGCCGACGGCGCCTCGGCTGGGCTCGCTGCCACCCTCGCGCAAAGGTGGCTCCCTTGCTGTCCCGCCCTGCCATCGACTGGAGTGAACCCGAGAAAGAAGAGCCGAGTCGGGCCCGGAGCCTCAGTTTGTCACACGTCCTCAGAAAGCCCCTGCACCGCGCCCTGTCCGAGTCCCCTCCGGGAGCCGCCTCCACAAATCCTGTGACGTCCTGTCTTGCACCCAGTGGCGTCGGTCTCGGGAACGAACACGCTTGCTTACCACGTGCCCGCAGCGCGCCACCTGCACCCATTCGTCCCTTGGAAGAATGAATACGTTTCAAACTTTTACTGTACGAGGCAGTTCCCAGGGGGCTGCCCGCGTTCCCGGGGTTCGGACCCCGAGTCCGGAGCTCCGGGCCGGGAGCGCGGGTCGGTGCCCGGGTCTCCCTCCCCCCCTGGCGTCCCGGCCCCTGCCGAGCCGCTGAAAGGGAGCGGGCTCCGGTGCGCGTGGCTCCCGGGCCTCCCGGGGTCCGGGGCGCCGGGATTGGCCAGCTGCGCCTCGCGACCTCCATTCATTAATAAATTAGCGGCACGCTCCAGCCGAGCGCGAGCCACCAATCCGGGCGCGCAGCGGCTCCGGCCGGCCCCGCAATCCGGCTGCAGCTTTAGAGCCTTTTTCTGCTGATTAGATAAAGGGGGCGGGGGGACGACGCGAGGGGAGGAGGGATGGCAGGCGGGATGGGGGGTGGGGAGGATGAGTGATGATAATGCGATGAAAAGGAGACGCGGGAGGCACGGGCGGGGGCGGCGGCCCCGGGGCAGACCGATTGTTTCCCGGGGGGTATATAAGGGGTTTTAAGGAGAGTCGTGTGCCAGACACGCAGCCACTGAACCACAAGCAGCTCCGCTTTAACTGGAGTGCCCGGGGGTCGCGTGCCGGGAGCCGCCGACCGGGGCTGAGTGACAGGCGGACACGCACCACCAGCGCACGCACGGGACCGCGCGGGAGGACAGTGAGCTAAGTGAGTGTCCGCGCGCGGCTCCAGCTCTGGGCCGTTGCCCGCCCTCCTTCCCACCGCGTCCGAACGCCCTTTGTCTCGCAGATCTTTGTCGTGGGAACCTCAGTCCCTTCCAACGCGGACACAGCACCCAGCGGGCTGGCGGCGGGGTCCCCACGAGGAGCGCCCTGGGTTTGGGGAGCGCCGGCGGGGTTTCCTCCCCATCTGGGCTCCTCCTGGGCGCCGTTCCCAGCCAGTCCTCTGGGCGCGCGCAGGAACACGTCCGGGTGACACCGGAACGTCCCCCGCTGCTGCGTTGACCCCTCGCTTGGTCCCCGCCCTCCCTGCTTTCTCCGTAGGATGTTCATCAAATCCGAGGCCCTGGAGGTAAAGGAGGACGGGGAGGTGCTGGTGCTTCTGGGCGCGGCTTCCCCCGGCGCGGCGGCGCTCACCCCGCTGTCGTCCAGCGGCGACGAGGACGAGGAGGAGCGAGCCGCGTCGGGCGGAGCGCGTCGGCCGCGCGGGGCCGGGCCCGGGGCGCGGCTGCCGGGCCTGGGGCCCGAGTGCCGGCGGCGCCCCTCCCGGGCGCGGGCTGTCCCCCGCGGCACCAGGGCCGCCGAGACGGCGCAGCGCCTGCAGAAGAGCCGGCGGCTGAAGGCAAATAACCGCGAGCGCAACCGCATGCACAACCTGAACGCCGCGCTGGACGCGCTGCGCGACGTGCTGCCCACGTTCCCCGAGGACGCCAAGCTCACGAAGATCGAGACCCTCCGCTTCGCGCACAACTACATCTGGGCGCTCACGGAAACCCTGCGCCTGGCCGACCACTGCGCGGGCGCCGGCCTGCCGGGCCCGCTGCGCCCCGAGGCCGCGCTGCTGAGCCCTGCTGGCGCGCTGGGCAGCGTGGCCGACAGCCTGTCGCCCGTGTCCACCTGCAGTTGCACCGGCAGCCCCGCGCCGTCCGCGTCCACGTCGCCCTACAGCTGCGCCTTCTCCCCCGCCAGCCCCGCGGGCTCGGACGGGGACTGCTGGCCGCCGGCGGCCCCAGACCAGCGCCGCTGCGCGCCTCTCCGCCCAGTGCCCAGGGACTGCATGTAGGGCAGCGTCCCCGCCGCGCGCCCCCGGCTCGTCCGCTGGGCTCCCTCTGCGGCCCCCGCTTCCCCACCTGCTCCTCCACCCTCTACCCCCAGGAAACGGCTCGCTTCCCCGACTCCACGGCTGCGTGTGGCGTCCCCTGGCTCAGGGCCTCCTTGTTCAGGCGAGCTCTGAGTTGTGGAAGGTGTGATGGAGCTGACTGTCAAAGCGAATGGTAGAATTTGGGGGGCGCTTCTTAAGGCTACAGAGACGCTGGGAAGACGTGCAGGTGGCGGGTCTAGAGAGCTTGCGTGGTGGTGACGTCCCCCGCCCCGTAAAGCCCCCCCCCCGCCGTAGCACCGAGGACTCTGCAGTTGGAGAGGGTCCCGCGGTCCTCCACCTTTGCTTCTGCATAGACATGTTAACGTCCCGTAGAAAGAAGTGTCTTAGCATCTGAACGACGCGACTGGTAATGACGTTGTCCGCAGATTCGCAGCGGCGGGCATCTGCCTTTTTCCCACTGCCGTCTGCGGGCTGTGGGAATCTCACCCGTCAAACCAAACTTTCCTCTGACGCGCACTTTGTTCTGCCTCCCGGATGCGTCGCAAGGCCTATTGTCCCTCCTCCTCCATTTTGCCATCTGTCTCCTATGATTTATAGGGAAAAAAGTTGTTTTGTTAGAGGCCAGGTTAGAAGTCATTGTATAATTTGTAAGCTTTGTAGTGATTGAATGCAAGCGTGGAAATCGAGGCTGAACTCTCTATCAAAAGGAAAAATGTGGAGGAAAAGGGGAAAATGGGGGGGTGCGTCATGCATTATTTATCTCGACCTTGTAGGGGAGAGGAACTCCCCCATTCTTTCAAGAGACTAAAAATAAATCAACAGCCTGAAAACCTCCGCAGACACCAAGCACCGACCGATCAGCTACACGTGTTCCCTTCTATTTATTATAAAGAAAATTTTCATGGGAAAAGTATGTATTTTTTGTATATTCTACAGAGTTTATTCTAGTACGTATTTACCTCTTGAAACACGAGAAAGTTGTTCTTGTGATTAAACTTTAAATAAAATATCTAATTTTCATAATTTTTGTGTTGCGTTATAACCTTTTCCTTGCTTGTGTGGTTTTTAGAAGAATGAGTTGCGTTTTTCTGAAATTTTCCCTATACCACATTGCGTTTTTCATCAGTGTGTGTGCAGAATTTCACTAATGCATAAGGCCTAAGAAATCACCAAAAGCTAAATTTTTTGAGACACTGACACTGACATGAGTGTAACTCTCGGGACAAACAACACTTGAGCAAACTAGACTCGTTTAAAAAGGGGGGACTTAAATGACAATTAAGTCACGATAGGCTCCTAAGTTCAGAAACACTGACTTTAAAAAATAGTGAAGTTGAAATTTCTTGGTGAAGTGTGTTGAAATTTGGTCCTTACACTTAACTTCTTAGAGTTTCAATCACCATCTGCAAGCTGAAAGGTCTTAACCTTTCAGAGGTCTCTGAGGGTCCGGAGCAGCGCCAACACCTGTGAGGCAGCTCAGCCTTTGTAAATTCATCATTGGAAGCTGATTAAGTATCAGCCATTTTAACAAGCTTGTTGGTTTGAAAAGCAAACTCCCAGAGAAAAGACAATATTCAGAGTGAACTGAAAGAATCGCTGAGCTTTTCAATTTTTGTTAAAATGATTAGTCAAAACCCCTTCAAAGAAAAAGCAAAAATGTTTTCGTAATCTCCAAGATAGTCACTGTAGCTTGCGCCTCAATCTCCCAAGCAGAAATCAATGACCTTTGGCTTTGGGTCAAAGATGACCGAGCGAAGGCTGACCACACTTTAGGTTTAAGCCCCTTGAGGGAGGGTGTCCATGACAACACGAGCTAAAAATAAATCACGTTAGCGCAGAGAAGTCGGTGGTTCCCAGGCTCCCGCCCCCAGCTTTCTATCTGCTTCTGGTTTGGGGTCAGCCCTCGGGGCCTCCGCATAAAGGAAGGTGCTGTTCCCTGAGACGTCTCTGCAGCAACTTTCGGTCCCTGGGAAATGCTGTGTTCAACGTCTTCAGGACTCCGGCTTTATCGAAGGAAGCAGCAGCCCCGGGTGAGGTTTCCACGGCTGGAGTGGGAGAGACCTGCTGGAAACCCCTTCTAGTGGAAAGACTGTAATTCTTAGGCTCTCGATTTTCTGGTGAGCGCAGTGAGACCTCCCTTATGTCACCTTATGTCACTGGCGTTTCAAAAGCCCAGCTAGTGAGCAAAGCAGTTGCAGCAGGAGCGTTTTAAAACAGCAGTTTGAACGTCAAACCACTGTGCTTCGGCTGAGGCCGCTGCTATGACGACGCCGCGAGCGTCTTTCGGAAACGGTCCGCGCACAGGTGTGGCGGCCGCCCCAGGTGCAGTCGCTCCCCCACGCAGAACCACCGGTGGTTCTGACGGCGCAGCCGTGGTCTGCAGAGTGGGGCCGGCGGCCGCCCGGCAGCTTCTCGGGGATGGAGGCCCGTTCGGCGGAGCTGGCAGGTAGGTTCCCCGCTGGTCGCGTGCATGTCCGCCGCGCGTCACACTCGGCGGGGGGTCGCCCCTCGGGGACCTGCCTCGCGTCGCGCGCGTTCCCCCACCCGGGCCGGGCCGTCGTCGCCGCTCCTGTGTCCCAGACCCACGTCGCGCCCACGAGCGGGCTCTTCCTGCCCTGCCACTGCCCTTCCAGAGGTTTCTGACCCAGCGGCGCAGGTGCTTCGCGGTGACAGTCCGGCGTCGGTCATGCTCGGCGGCTGGTCCGGGCGGGGCCAGGGGACGGCTCGTCCCTCCCCCGGGTTCGGAGTAGACCCGCCCGCGGGCCACACGGGGACAGAGGCGGCGGGTGTCACCCCCGGGCGCAGAGTTCGCGAAGGGACGTGTGCAGCTAGGTTCCACCGAGAAACGTGGGGCGTGCGGTGCCATCTAGCGTCCCACCCGGCGGGGTCGCCGTGTGACGGACCGTCGCGGGCTGAGTGCTGTCTCCTGCCGCCTCCTTTTCTTCCAGGATCCACGTTAGTGATTAAACTTAAGCAATGTTCCCCAAAAGGGGAGGGGAGACACGCGGGCGAGGTCGCCGGTCCCCGCAGTTCGTCCCCAAAGCCCCGGGGTCCCCTCGTCCCGCCCTCCTCCGGGTGGCGTTTGTCGCGCGCCAAGCATCCGTGTCACTTGGGCTCCGACGTGAGCTGCGGCCTAGTCCTGGGGTCTGGGCCCCCTGGGAACGGCCTGGGTCGTTTCAGAGGGTCGTCGGGCTTCTTAATCCCCCACAGGTGATTTGAGTCGAGGGACAGACGGGGGCTAGACCCTGACGGCTCTTGGTCCGCCTATGCCGGGGTCGCGGGAGGAGGGAGGGCGCCGGCAGCCCTCGCACCGGTTCTCGAGGCACTGTAGCGCGAGGGGACCAGTCAGCTCGGGTCACTGGGGGTGTCTCGCCTCCGTCCTGCCCTCAATAGCGACGCTCTTTTCGCTCATCTTTCCCTTTCACATCTCAGGGCTGTACCCCTGTAAGCGTTCGGGTTCCTCGCATCACGCTTCTCGAAAAGTCGTATTTCTTAAGCAATAGAACGGCTTGGGATCCATGGTCGCTCCTGACCCAAGCGCCCTCTCGCTTTTCCTTTCCGCTGGAGTTGGGGGCAGCGCGTGACATCGTGGTGCGGGGTGGACACTGCGGGAAGAGGCAGGAAGCGAGCATCCCCACGCCGCCGCTTGCGCTGCAGCTAGCCCCCAAAGGCCCGTGACGAGCGTGTCCCGCGTGTGATCCCGCTGAGTGCAGAGCAGGCCGTGTCCCCGCGCGTTTCCTTCCTTTCTCCTTCCTTTCTAATGATCCCATCGTCGCCTTCTCTTTGTCCCGCTCCTCCCCCTCCCCACCTGGGGCATCAAACCATGGAGCAAAGAACCCAAACCTCTCACCGACTTTATCTGATGAGAAGCAACTAAGCAAAAGTACTGAAGTCCGCGTAAAATGGAAACGGGAACCGTCAAAATAAGCAGAGAACTGGGACTGGTTCCCATGGCAGCGGCTTGCGGTAAAGCCTAATTCCTGTGACAAAGAGGTCATCTTCCTTTCCAGATGTGTTTATGATCGCTTCATGCTTTGTATTCTGGCATAAAGCTTCTCGCCGCTGTCAGGGCTCCAGGGCAGCGCTGCGCTCTCGGGGGGTTTATTGCCTCCTTGGTGTAGGATGAGCTGAGAGGAGACAGACCAGTGCCAGGGGGACAGGAGGCGCCCAGAGCGGCCGGAGCTTTCTTCCTGCGAGACCTAAACTTGCTATGCGTTGAAATAGTTTTAAAATGAGGGCTCATACGATAACTTTAACGTGATTTTGTTTTTTCAACCTTTTCTTTTACTTCTACTGAAACACCACATACAATACACGGGGTTGATTCATTGTGAGGTTATGATTATTTTCTTACCCTAGTTTCCAGGTAATTTTGGAAATCAAATGAGGTCAACCTGAAGCATATCTTTGAAACTATGTGGATGGAAGTCTAACCATAAACTTCAGACAAGTATTGTATTAATGCATTCATACTTCTTTCTTATTGCAGTGTCTAGAATGGTCAAAAATGTTTTTTTTTAATCAAAGCTATCTAAACTAAAATATTTTTCTTAACTCTCAAAACTGCATGGCAGCAGCTAAGAAATAGACGAGGAAGAAAACATGATTCTGCTGGTAGAGCAGTAAAGCAACCGAAGGGTCTTGGGTTTCAAGTCTAGGTTTCTCTTGAATTACAAGGAAATGCGGTGACCACACCTGCAGGACCCTGGGTGTGTGCTCAGGCCAGGCTTCCAGGGGCATGCTTGTCAGCATCAGAAAGAGCCTAGTCAAAGTGACTTTTATTTTTCTGTGAGCAAATAATTTAAAAAGGATTTCAGTTCTACTTGAACAGAACTGCTCTGGAATTTCAGGAGATTCTGCTCTGCTGCACTGGGGAGAGCGTTCTAAACTTCCTAGCGTTTTCCTTCGCAAAATGGTTCTACACTACAGAAGCTGAAGCTGCGCTGATGGGGGAGGGCGCTGAGCACTCCTCGCAGTGGCCTCATGGTTGCTCTCCGACAAGCGAGCCTTCCATACCAGCATGTGTGAGGTGGGAACAGCACAGCACATGCAGCCGCGGGAGCAAATCCCTGTGGCCACACCTGCCCAGGTAGCTGCTACTGCCTATCACGGCCCCCAAAGGAGACCACAGTTGCGCCTTCTTTATACATAGCTCTCTTTTCCTCCCCTGGAAAATAAGTGCTGTTACAAGATCTGAGACGGGGTGTTGGTAAACATCAGGCTTCAGATTCTTGCGTTCATGGCACACTTGAATTTTAGACATTTTGTTGGCATATTCGAGGGGAGTCAGAGTCTCCAACCCACACTGAGCACCCCACACCATCCTCACGTGCCTCCCCAGCCCATGACCTTGGCGGCTGTGGATGGCTGCCCTTGAGCCCTGCATGGCTGTTGGAGGACTGTCTTGTCCTGACACGAGGCAATATTCCTGCATGTTCCAGGGGACACATGTCATTGTCACTCCTCTGCAGCTCATGTCCAAAGCCTGCAATTTCATTCATTCCGACCCAGAGAACCCGCTGCTGTCTGTGGAGGATGGAGCTCGTCTCCATGTCTCCACGTGACGGGCTAGCCCTAATGGGCATGCACAGGCCGCTCCTGCTGGGGCCTCCTGGGGTCTCCGTGTCCTCTTGTCGAGATGGTCCGGCTCTGAGTGACCATCTAAGGAGCAGCAGTCCTTCTGAGTCCCCAAAAATCACAGTGGGTGTTGACTGAGGGAGAAAAACCTTGTGAGTTAAAAGCCAGAAACATTTGGTGATTGTCATGTATTGTAACATCCTACTTGAATTAACACGGATGCAGAATTGTTTGAGGACCATATCACTTATTTGTAGCAGGAAAAAAAGGCTTATAATTGCCCCAAACTTAGTGGTTCACATCTGAAGAATTTGAAGATTCTGTTAAAACAGCTATTTTTATTTTTGGCTATGCAATAAAGCTTTAATGTCTCCAAGTCTATAACTATCCTAAAAGTGATTTTTAAAAAAATCATTGCAGCCATTGTTAGGTAGAGAGTTCAGCCGTGTTAAGTATATTCACACAGCCCTGCATCCCATCTCCAGAACTTTTTCATTCTGCAAAACTGAAACTCTATCCATCAACCAACTCCCCTTCCCCTCCCCAGGCCTTGGAAACCCCTATTCTTCTGTATCTATGAATTTGACTCCCCTACATACCTTATATAATAAAAGGTGTTTTATTTTTAATAGTGCCCCTGTCCCCGTTTCCTTCTATCTCCCTGTAACAAACTTTGATTCCATTTCTCCACACTGCTGACATGGAAGCAAGCACATGTAAATTTCTGTCACACGTCACACAGCCTCGCTGCTGTCCTGTGGAAGTAATGTCAGGTGGCTGCCTGTCCTGTACCATCTCTGATTCGGGGCAGTCAGCAAGACAGCACCCACTCGTGGGCACCTGTCCTTGGGGGAGCCCTGCAGGGAGCTGATTCTCTCCTGAATGGGAGCGAGCTGTTTTAGTCGGTTCTGGAGGCTGGTTTGGAGTCGGTTCCTGGGACAGCATGGACCAAACTCACTGTGATAATTAATGTCAATTGCTCCAGTTGTGCCCAAGCCTACAAGGGGACAGTGTGACTCAAGTACCATTTGCCTGAAGTATGATAAGGACCTGTCCACTCAGGCTAAGTGGTGGCCTTGTCACTTTGGAGAGGCCAGAGCACTGCACTGAGTAAGAGGCTTAGTTTACGGTGAGAGTCCCCTGTTACTGACCGGCTGTGTGACCATGACTCACAGGCCTGACCTAAGACTAGATGTTTCCAAAGTCTCTTTTAGGTCTCATTTTCAATGTTTTTATAAAATATGATAGTTTGCTTTTGGAAACACTTTTGGACAAACCCTAACCATTTTATCTTGATATACGAGGTGTGATGTAACCATACAGTGAATATTTAAATTAAAAAAAATTTTATTACAGTAAAAGACACATTGCCATTAATCCCCCTCAAAATACTCCCCCTCACTTTGAACACAGTTATCCCATCATTCCTGCCACTTTCTGGAAGCAGTTCTGGAAGTCCTCTTTCCTGAGTGTCTTTACTTGTGCTGTCGTGGCTGCCTCCATGTCCTGAATCAATTCAAAATGTTTACCTTTGGGGCCGACCCGGTGGCTCAGGCGGTTCGAGTTCCATGCTCCTAACTCCTAAGGCTCCTGGTTCAATTCCCACATGGGCTCTCAATCACAAGGTTGCCAGTTCAATTCCTCGAGTCTCGCAAGGGATGGTGGGCTCCGCCCCCTGCAACTAAGATTGAACACGGCACCTTGAGCTTATCTGCCGCTGAGCTCCTGGATGGCTCCGGCTCCCAGATGGCTCAGTTAGTTGGAATGTGTCCTCTCAACCACAAGGTTGCTGGTTCGACTCCCGCAAGGGTTGGTGGGCTGTGCCCCTGAAACTAGAAAACGGCAACTGGACCTGGAGCTGAGCTGCACCCTCCACAACTAAGACTGAAAGGACAACAACTTGACTTGGAAAAAAGGCCTGGAAGTACACACTGTTCCCCAATAAAGTCCTGTTCCCCTCCCCCAATAAAATCTTTAAAAAAAAAAGTTTACCTTTCATGGTCATTTTGACTGTGAGGAAGAGACAGAAGTCACACAGTGCCAGATCTCATGAATAAGGTAGATGAGGACACACCGTCATGTTTTTATTTGACAGAAATTGCCATGTACTGGAAGCGATGTGTGACATAAAGCATTGTCACGATGGAGGATGATTTACGGCACACTTTAAAATACACCTTCTCTCAACCATAGCTCACACCTGATTGACTGCACTGAACAAGTAGAAACTTGTCACATACTGTAGTCACACAACAGCCTAGCCAACTGTCCCCCCGTGTCTTTCCTTAAGGAAAGAAGAGTCTGTGAGACTGTGCCTTTCTGGGACTCTGTTCCATCCTTGTGTTTACACCTTGTGCCTCTCTGTCTGGTCCCCAAAAGATGGTTTTCAGCCAAAGACAGGTAAGATATCTCACGGGAGATACAACCTAAGCCAGGCGGAACCGAGTGGGGACCCCCAATGAGCTGCCTTAGAAGAATATGGGAAGGAGCCTTGCCTCCCCTTCCCCCTGCCTGGGAAAAGCTGTTGCCGGCTCTGCCTTTTCCCTCTCACCTAATTGTGAGAGAAGTTACAAAAACAATAAAGATCGGTTCTCTCCACTTAGCTCAACGGAGTTGTTACAATATGAGAGACTTGACCCTGAGATGGTACATACTTTAGGTAAGACATCATGGGACCTTGTCCTTCGGCTGTTGACAGACAAAGGGTGATTAGAATAAACGTTTTTCTATTATGATGTATGAGTCTCACAGACCGTGTAAGAAACAATGTTACTTTCTTGTTTTGTATACCTATCAATAAAAACCTTCAGTCGGCCTTGTTCTGGGCTCCAGTCCTCTGAGACTGAGACCCCTGGCCTTCTGAGAGATTTAACTGCATTAAGTCTCTCTTTCTTTCTTTCTTAAAAACTTAACCCAAACCGCCCCTTCTCACACCCTCAATGCCCGTGTTGCGCTGGACGCGACAACATACTGTTACTAAGGTTTGACCACTGCTTCCCATATTGAAGATCCCCCTGCCTTTCTGTTGGACGGCACTCGGCTGTAGTGTTCACTGTATTTTGTGATCATAATGGAAAGGCTTCATGTCACACATCACTTCTGGTACAGCAACTTCTGTCAAATAAAAACATTAAAGTGTATCCTCATCCACCTTATTCACCGGATCTGGCACCATGTGACTTCTGGTTCTTCCCCAGTCAAAGTGATTCAGGACATGGAGGCAGCCATGACAGCGTAACTAAAGACACTCATGAAAGAGGACTTCCAGAACTGCTTCAGAAAGTAGCAGGAATGATGGGATAAGTGTTCAAAGCAAGGGGGAGTGTTTTGAAGGGGGTTAATGGTAATGTGTCTTTTAAAATTTAAACATTCACTGTATTTATTGATCACACCTTGCATTTTCAGAAAGATTTAAAAGAGCCATATTGATTTTCCAAAAAATAGATGGAAAAACCAAGTGTTAAGTTGCCTTTTACAGCTGTGTCTTTAAAGATGGAAATTGGGCTTGGGGAAGGCAGGGGACCTGTCTGTCACACCAGGCTCAGGCTCAGTAACACCTAGGACTTGCTATGTACCTTGAATCCAGTCTTGGTTTTCATTTGGCACTTGCACTGACTGTTTTAGGTGGGGAAGAAAAGCAAACCTTAAGAAAGATACTAAGAACTTGCAGAAGCCGTGTGAAGCTGCTTTCAGTCATCGGGTGACCGTCCCTCTATTCACACTCAGGCCCCCCTCTTCCTTCATACTACAGTGCCTCTGCTCTGGGCTCCTGACCCTGTGTACACATCAGACCCTGACTGAAAATTGTCCTTCTCGGGGCAGGACAGCCTAAGCCTCAGCTCCCGTGAATGGCTCTGCCCTCGCCTTCTTAATAAAGAAGAGTTGGCCTGGACCACTGCCCATGGCATATTTACCTTCATGAGCTTAAAAAAAAAGAAAAAAGTTAATTACTGCTTGGAGCAAGTTAGTCTGGCCGTCCTGAGCTGTCTTTTATTAGCTGTCCCCTTCATTAATTTCCCTCACTGGATTTGCTGCTAATAGCTGCCTGATCCCAGGCAGCTCAAAGCCGCATCTGTGCCATTGAGCGGAGAGTAGGAGCCTGGCCAAGGGGGCTGGGCTGGCGCGAGGGAGCTGCGATTTACAAATCGAGGCTTATTAACATGACGTCTGGTTGCTGGGGGTGGGGAGCTCAGAGCACACGGAGGCAGCAGTGTTTCACTCCACAGCAAGACCAGAGCCCTCCTGGTACTGTCTCAGAATCATGCCTCAGAATCGTGCCAAAGGCTGGGTGGACTGTCCTGCTCTGTCACTGAGCTCCAGAGCATGTAGAAAGCATTGATCTTCCAGCGAGCATGTGACACACAGACGTTAGGAGAGCCAAGTCAGCAAATGACCTTTTCCTTTATAAGCATATGGCTTACTTTTATGTATTATTTTAGTTAGAGACAGAGTACGGGGTGCACACGATTCCTGTACTCTTGTCCAGTTGTGAGGTACATTGCTTTGCACACGCACGGCCATCCTCACTTTTCCCACACTCACCACCTCCAAGCAGAGCGTCTCATTCGTGTTCACATGATCCCTCCTTAGAAGGGAAGCTCCAGCTTTGTTCCACGCTGCTGTCTCCAACACCCGACATGCCTCCCACACAGTGAGAGCTCAGCAAATACTTGTTGAGTTCATGTTGATGAATGAAGGAATTTTTCATAGACACAGAACAATCAGTTCTCAATTCCTATTTATATGCAGACCCAATTAAGACACATCTCAGTGACCCTTTTTTTCTTTGATAAGAAGAAAGAAGGTTGTTCAAGTGTTGGCCCTTCCCCCAAATTTGTCATAGACGGATCTGCCTAAACAACCATTTCTCTATACAGTACTTCATCTTTTCAAGCTGCACCCAGAAGTTTCCACCGCTGAGAAGAACATACTTTAATAATTCTGTGAGGTACTGGATGAGGTAGGAGTTAGGGGTTCAGAATATATTCTATATAAACACAATTGCTTGAATAGATTAAGAGACAAGAATAATTGCTTTTTACAAGTATTGAAACGGACTTGAGCTTTGGTTTCCATTGCTCTATCACAACAGAAGAGGAAAGTTACACTTGAATACACTGAGGATTACATGCCTGGGCATCCGTCAGTGTGGGTCCTAGTGCCACTTGTGGTGTTTACGTGCTGGGTGAGCTGGAGCACCTCAACTTTGGCCTTAGTTCTGTCTAAACAGAGTTAACTGAGCTAACACAGGTCATGTGCTTGGTGTAGACTAAGTCCCGATAAATGGTTGCTATTTATTAGTTTCTCGAAATAGATGAGTATCTAATGTACATGGTGTGTTTAACTATAAGAATTTTATAGGTTTATATTTTTAGTTATTTCAAAAATAACATGAGTTCTTTGAAGTATCAAAGAAAAATCCAGATCACTAGAAATCAGAATAATCGTAACTACCATTGACTTCAGAGCGGCATTTTTACAGATAAGAACTGTAGCTGATACAATTCAAGCCGTGGCCAGCAGCGGGTCGACCTGACTTCAGACGTGTGGCTCGGGAGGAGGATGAGGCATTTATCCACCTGGTCACTGAAATGTTTCTGATGTCGAGCGTTGCCAGCCAGCCCCTCACTACCCTGCGTGAGAGCTTAGCTGCGGGTGACGCCATGACTTCCTTTCAGGATGCCTGTGGTCCTTGGTAAGGATGGTGGCTGTTGAAGGCTGGGTGGCTGTGGCAATTTCTTAAAATAAGACAACAATGTAGTTTGTCGCATTGACGGACTCTTCCTTTCTCCAAATACTTCTCTGCAGCATGTGATGATGGTTGACAGAATTTTACCCACAGTAGAGCTTCTGTTAAAATTGGAGTCAGTCCTCTCAAACCCTGTCTCTGCTTTATCAACTAAGTTCTCAATCCTTTGTTGTCATTTCAACAGTCTTCACAGCATCTTCACCAGGAGTAGAGTCCATCTCAAAAAATCACTTTGTTTGCTCATCCGTAAGAAGCAACTCTTCATCAGTTAAAGATTTATCACAAGATTGCAGCAGTTCAGTCACATCTTCAGGCTCTAATTCTAGTTTTCTTGCTATTGCCACCACGTCTGCAGTTACTTCCTCCACTGAAGTTGTGATCCCTCAAAGTTATCCATGAGGGTTGGCTGACTTCTAAACTCCTGTAATGTTGATATTGTGATCTCTTCCCATGAATCACACATGTTCTTACTGGCATCTAGAATGATGAGTCCTTTCCCAAAGGCTTTTGATTCACATTGCCCAGATCCATCAGAGGAATCACTGTCCATGGCAGCTGTAGCCTAACGGAATGTATTTCTTAAATAATATGACTTGAAAGTCAAAAGTACTCCTTGGGGGGCCGGCCCGGTGGCTCAGGCAGTTAGAGCTCCCTGCTCCTGACTCCTAAGGCTGCTGGTTCGATTCCCACATGGGCCAGTGGGCTCTCAACCACAAGGTTGCCAGTTCAACTCCTCGACTCATGCAAGGGATGGTGGACAGCGCCCCCTGCAAATAAGGTTGAACACAGCTGAGCTGCCACTGAACTACCAGATGGCTCAGTTGGTTGGAGCGCATCCTCTCAACCACAAGGTTGCCAGTTCGAGTCCCACAAGGGATGGTGGGCTGCACCCCCTGCAACTAGAAACGGGAACTGGACCTGGAGATGAGCTGCGCCCTCCACAACTAAGACTGAAAGGACAACAACTTGAAGCTGAACGGCACCCTCTACAACTAAGATTGAAAGGAGAACAACTTGACTTGGAAAAAAGGCCTGGAAGTGCACACTGTTCCCCAATAATGTCGTGTTCCCCTCCCCCAATAAAATCTTTAAAAAAAAAAAAAAAGTACTCCTTGGTCCTTGGCCTGCAGAATTAGCGGCATGAAAATAACATTAATCTTATTGTCCGTCTCCGTCAGAGATCTTGGGTGATCAGGTGCATTGTCACTGAGCAGTCATATTTTGAAAAGAATCCTTTTTTTCTGAGCAGTAGGTCTCTATATATGTGAGCCAAATTATACAGTGGGCTCAAAATAGTAAGCCATGTTGTAAGCAGACGTGGCTTTTGTTCCATTGACAGAGCACAGACAGAGTAGACTGAGCATAATTCCTAAGGGCCCTGGGATTTTCTCAATGGTAAATGAGCACTGGCTTCAACTTCAAGTCACCAGCTGCATGAGCCCCTCACAGGAGAGTCAACCTGTCCTTTGAAGCTTTGCATTGACTTCTCTCTAAGCTGTGAAAGTCTCAGATGGCATCTTCTTCTAATATGAGGCTGCTTCATCACATTGGAAACCTGTTGTTTAGTGCAGCCACATTTGTGAATTATCTTACTAAACATCTGGAGAACTGGCTGCTTCACTTTGTACTTTTATGTTATGGAGACGACGTCTCTCCTTAAACCTTGTGAACAAACCTCTGCTAGCTTCAAACTTTCTTTCTGCAGCTTCCTCACCAGTCTCTTTCTAAGTCTTTTAGGGCGATCCTGTCAATCTTCTCGTAACCCTGGGGTGGTAGTAATAAAGAATGATCTTGAGATTGAGGGAAGAAATAGTAAATGAGGGCAGAGGTTTGGTTACGGGAAGGTTATGTGCCTGTGTTGCCTTTTGGTGGACGGGCCCTCAGTCTCAGCAATGCTTGTCTGTCTAAAGGAGGAGCCACACTCTTTAATACATGAAACTTGAAAAACACCCTTTTTATTCCACTTAAAAACACCTGGCTTCTGAGCCAAGACCAATAAATTAGGCCTTTTTTATCACTTATGTTTAAAATAGTTCATGCTTTATCTGACGCATAGTAAGTAATAATGTATATGATGTAGGGTAGCAGCGTTTATTGATCATCTTAAGAAAGTTAGATCACTAACACATTTTGGCCACTGAAGTAAGGTACTCCTAGAGATAATTATGCTCATCACTGGAGGCCAAAAACAGATGGTAATCACTTTCTCCAGATTATCTGATTTGCAGATACAAAAAATAATGATAAAAATCAACATTAATACAATACTAAGAACAATTTTTATTTTTTACCTATTTGAACTTGTGTGCCACAAATAGTTTTTCTTTATTAAATAAGCACTAAAATCAAAATCATGGAAAATAAGAGGGGACTGAATCTCCATAAGCAATGAAGCACTCAAGCTTTTTTACTTCTTTCCTCAGACAAAAAAACAAAAACAAATAACAAACAAACAAAAACCCCTGTCCGCCCAGGAGCTAATCCATTTTCCACAGTCATTATCATTCAGATGAGTCTTTTGTAAAACAAAGATGTCGGCATAGCTTTTTTCAGTGTCTGAGAAGGCCTTTCTTATTCGGGTCCTACAAATAAAGAGGACCCTCTCATCTAATTAAGAGATTTTTCACCTGCCATCATTCATCCATTCAGCTCCCAAACCTTTGGAACACGTGCTCTGGCACTGTGTTAAACAGTGTTGCAGCAGGAGTTGTGCCACAGTGGGCCAACCTTGAAACTACACTCTTAATTAATCTTGTGATTTTTAATGATTTAATTCTTTCATTCAGCAGGGCCTTATTACCAGCCAAGTGCCGGGCAGGGCACTGGGGCTGACAAATCCAACTCACAGTCTCTGCTTTCACGTGCCCGTAATCGAATGGGGAGGCAGATACGTAAACAAGTGATTACTGTGCAATTGAGGTTCTTCCACGAAGGTCTGTGATGGCGCAATGACATCTCTGCGTGAGTGCATGAGCGTGCATATGCGTGCGTGTGTGTGTGTGTGTGTGTGTGTGTGTGTGTTACTGCAGGGCAGGAGGAGGAGGTCAGGGGAGGTAACACTGGAGCTGAGTCTCGAAGGACAAGTCAGAGTTTCCCAGGTGAGGCAGGGAGGCTGTGGGACTACCTGATAATGAGAGGACCCTGTTTGAGTGTCATTTAGGTTGTACCCTATGAACTTGCCAGTATTAGGCTATTTTGACTAACAAAACAAAACAAAACAAAAACGCAAACTGATAGGTGGTTGAAATAATATTTCCAGGTGACATGATAATGCTGAATGTAGATCAGTAACGAATGAGCTACGTGAACTGAACCTGTGACTATTGGTGATGGCACTCTGCTTTCCCTCCCCCACCCTAGTCACAAATCACTTCTCCCTGCGACCATGCCTGTCCCCTGTGTCCGGGGAGATTCTGAGCTTACATGCAGATAAGTGGTCTTGGCCACCAAAGCTAGTGACAGTGAGAACGGGAAAATGAATTCCACACGACTGCCTTGGGGGGAGGAGCTTGGGTTACAATGGCTTGAAACCCTATCCTTTACTGAACGCCAGAAGGTGCCGGCCACCATGCCAGGTCCTTCACAGTGTCAGCTCTGATCCTCACAGCTCCACCCAAGGGGTCGTCTTCCACCCACTGATGTGTGGGAACCCCAAGGCTCTGAGGGGCTGGGCGCCACTCTTTCTTAAGCAGAGAGCTAGGGGGGCCCCTGTGGTTGCCCCAGGCCCTTCAAGGACCCAAGGAGAGTGACTGCAGGTAGAACCAGGAGGCCCTGACCCCAAGCTGATGTTTCAAAGCTATTGCCCAGAAGTGGAAAGGCCAGAAAGTGGGTGTAGCCCCATGCGTGACCTCAGTGTCAGAAGTCTGTGCTTTTTCATTTTAATCTTTGTGGGCTTAGGGTGGGGGGAAAGGAGGAAGAAGATAGGATGGGGGGTATAAGAAGCAGTTTGGTGGTGACACGGGAAGACCAGGGAAGGCACACTTTTCTCCCCGATCTCCAGGCAAGCCGCCAGCCAACTTCGTAATTTAACTGTTTCTTCTGCAAGAACAGAGCCCATTCTGCTTAGCAAAGTCCTTTCCGAAACAGCTGCACAGCAGGGAGATCGTGGGGACAGTGTATAATGACAACCTTTTCCTCAGCTTATTCCCCAAAAACGTGTATAGAAAGGAGGATGTAATCAAGAGTCTACGACAGCTGCATTTGAGGCAGGTCACCTTGCCGGGGTTCTTAGCGGGGAAACGCTGAGGTCACTTGGGCGTGTAGTCCAGTTCAGACACTGCAGTTCCCAGCGACCATGGCCCTTGGAGCCACCAGCACAGGGCCGGACATGTGGGAGCAAAGCCTCAGGAGGTCGTGCGGCCACGACACAGCATCTCCTCTGCCATCCAAGTGGCCTATTCAGGGAACCATCTTTCGGGCGTGTCCTTTCATATGTTTCTTCTGTGCCACATGCTGACGGCCATGATAACGGTCATTTCTAGCTAATGTCAGGGACGGTGCATTCAGAGGGACCTTTCCTGCTGAGAAGCAGCCATCCACAGTCTGGATTTTTTTAAAGTTTTCTCAAAAAAACCAAAGGTGGTGGGTGTATCACCTTAAAGGTCCCACTTGTGAATGTACAGTCAGGTGCCTGTGCCTCTGAATCTTTCCTCTTTTCAGAAGAAACATACAATTTTTTTGAGGGTGGAAAGAGAAAATTACCCTAGGGTTCCTTTGCAGGGGCCAAAGGGAAGCCATTTCAACAGAGGGAACGTGAACTTAGACTTCCGAGGGAAGATCCTCCAGTGAGTGCAGGGATGGCTGCGGCCAGTTGCATGTCAGCTGTTCTGAACTGTGAGAGGCTTCCTGAAACGAGATTTTCTTGCTAACTGGACTGACTGTTGACGTGTATAAAACCCTAACTTGCTCAGTCCGCCTCTTGGTGGTTGAGACCCTCTCCGGTGGGCAGATCTCCTCAGCACAGCGTTTGGGCATATTTGCCAGCACCGTTAGGATGTCACACGCTTGGAATGCACTTCATTCATCTTGGTCTGTATTGTAATTGAGTTTTTAAAGTTCTTGGTGAAAAAACAGGCACTGTCCTGACACGGGGCCTTTGGAGCTGTCTGCGTCCTGACCGTCAGCTGCGAGCAGCCCAGCAGGCCTCTTTAGGGCGAGTCATACACAGCAGTCCTCAGCATTGCTCTGGGCATCCCCCTCTGGTCACCAAGGGCTGAATGTCATAAACGCTGACACTTGGCAATGTAATTTGGAGATGTGACATGTGATTTGGCTCAGGATTCCTGAGTCAAGATGCTCAGGAACACGCTTTTTTTGTTGTGTGGGTCCTGGCTCAGCTCAGATAGTGCAGGGAGCACGCAGTGGGGACGAGGGCCACAAGTGGCGGGGGGACAAGCCAGGCCTGTTTGGTGTGGCAGGGTGAGGTCGAGCTGCATTGCGGGGCTCTAATACCCAACCCAGTCTCAGGTTCTTTTCGTTGACGCTTGTCTGAAAGCCCTAGGACTTTGCTGTTTTAAATTGCTTTCGTCAGAACAATTTATGACTTTGCGTCTCCCAGAAGGCAAGCCTCAGAGATCCTGGGCTCATGCTCTTAGCCTCTATCTGCACCCATGGAAGGGTCTTGCCTACCCGTCTGTGGTGAGCAGTGAGGCCGGCCACTCAGATGGGTGCCTGTGCGCTGGCCTGGCTGGGCCTGGCGGCTGGGGAAGGTACAGCTGGCCAGAGGCTCCGGCCCCATCCAGACCCTCTGTGATGCAGCTGGCTCAGAGAGAACCGTCCCGTCCAGCCCAAGGGAACCCCGCACAGGACCAGGTGCCCAGTTCAGACAGAATGCCCCCATTGAAAACATGCTGGGCACGTGGCCTGGAGAGCCCGTCGCCATGGGTCCTGTCATTGGGAAGAGACCATGGCAAATGGGTGACAAACGTATTGAAATAGCCCCTCTCCTTTTCAGTGATTTGTGTAGGAAAAGAAGGTGAAAACTGGTGTCAGGCCTTGGCAGAGAAAACAGGCTCCAGAGCCCTCATCCGTAGTTGCACAGCAGATAGCCAGCTATTGATAAGCAACAACCGAAAATGTACTGCGAAGTAACATTTGTCTTAGACTAGAGTAATGGTCTGTTCTTCTAGAAAGGATTAGGTGTGATGAAGGACGCACACAGTGTACACAGCAGAGGCACTTCCAGTAACGGTGCTGCCAAGAGCTCCTGAGAAGCCGAGAGAATCACAGAATTCTCTTTCTTGCCTGTGTCACTTCCAGTGTAAGGTCTAATCTGCAGAACGCAAAGGAAACTTTACAATTATTGTAAATTTTAAAAATTGTTTTATTAGAAAGATTTTTCTTACATTAATTTTAACGAATGCACTTATTTAATATAAAATCAAACACTATGATACTCATTTTTCTTCTTCCTTTTGAAAATCACTTTCAAAAGCAAATATAGCACAGTCACAGATTCATGTATTCACAAAGGACGAGTTTCTGTCATCTGACGATTTGCCTTGGCTTGGGGCCTCACAGGCCTGCTGTCGTGAGCTCCTTTCTGTACGAGAGACTCGTTTAGGGCTCATAACTGCTGTGCAGGCCTCACAATGGAACAACCGTGCTGGGGCTGCAGGATGCAAGGCCACCGTCCCGTTGCGAGCCCCTGGGGTACGGCTGCCTGGTGACTGTGCCACGTTCAAATCAGTCGCGAAAGTGGTCACAATAGCTGTGTGCCCATCTCTGGTGACAAAATGGCACCTCCAGCGGCAGCGCCTTGTACAGACTTCAGGGTGGCTCTCTGTGCATCCCAGCTCTGAGGCGGCGATGATGGAAAGTAACAGTCTTTTCCGTTTTCTTGTTAAATTCTCTGTTTTACACTGGACAGTTGAGTCCAACTTTTCCGGCTTCTGTAGAGCTCCCACTTTACTGCTTGAGGGGAGTTCTTTTGTCTGGGCCGCAGAACAAGATGACCGAGTTAATCTTCCTCGTGACACGTGAGCTGCCATGTATCATTTTAATCTGCAAAACAGGAGGGCTGAGCAGTGTCACAGCTGATTTCAGTTTTCTATAGAGAGGGACTCCCTGGTTCAATGATGGATGGCTTGTTCTCTTTCAACAATCAAGATGCTGTGTGCCCTGAGGGGACAGACAGAGTGTGCAGTGGGGACCGCAAGTCTGAAGGCCTGGCCAGCGTTCACCTGACAAAGCTGGGGCGTTCGAGAAAGGATTATTCGCACTGGCGTTAGCGCTCCGGAAGCATTTTTCTCGTCGTGCAGCTGCAGAGCTCCCTCACTGGAGGACTGGGCCCCATCACAGAGAGATCTGTTTGTTTCTCCCACTCTCTCTTGCTCCTTGCACTGTACACCTAGTTTGTACGGAGCTGTCCAGGCCGAGGACGTGTGCCTCCAAACTGCGGAAGGCACATTTCGCCTTCACAGCAACAGTGTTGCTGACAGACGGTAACAGAAGCCTGGCATTTCCGATGTCTGAAAGGCCAAGAATTGTCTCTTTAAACTGGACTCGATTCCCAACACTCAGCTTTTTAAATATTGTGATTTTACAACACTACATGCAAAAAATTAAAATTAAGATCAATTACTTAGTTCAATGTATAAAAATGATAATGGAGTTTTACTAAAAATTACTTGAAAATTTCCCAGTATCCATTTTACTGTGAGAAATAAACATTAAAGAATGGGGAGGAAATTAGACAAGTTTAAGATAGCACTTCACTAATTTTATCTAACAGCCAGCTCACACTAAAAATCCCTAATCATCCCCGAATGTGGTTTTGTCACTGGCTCACTAACCCACTCAGGGCTGTTAAGGTACAAGCAGCACCGGCCGACAGGCCCCGTCCGTTCGAAAGGGCCCCACGCACTGCTGTCCTCCCCGCTGAGCAGCTACGGGTGGTCTTTGCCCAGGTCCATTATTTCACTGAAGGGTGCGTGCGATGTGGTGGCTGCTAATTCTGTCATCCCTTCTGTGCTCACAGATGCCTCTACTGCCCTCAGCACAGCTGACACCAGTGGGAAGTCCCACAGCTCACCTCAGGGCTGACCCCTCTCGGTGGGGTCAGCGTCAGAGCCCACAGGCCCACAACACAGCCCCTACGTCCCAGCTTGACACCTGTACTTCTGTCTGAAAGGCCATAAATTGAGGTTCCCATGGCCCCCCTTGGGTTGCTAGTACGTTACATCACAGAGGAGCTGCCCCCAAACCTGCGTGAAGGAGCACACCTTCCCAACATACCTGCAGACAGGGCACGGCCACACAGAGAAACAAGATGGTGACTGTACGTACAGCACGGGGGAAGGGCGAGACCAAAGGGACGCAAAAATGCTTGAAAGATGGTCATCAGTCTCTGCCCTAGACCATCAATGTTAATTATCCTGATTTAGCTCATGACTCAAATAATTTTCTTAGAGCCACCTGAACAGTGGGACACCATGCAGGCCAGCCGACTGAGGGTTGATTTAGTGTCATCTTGACTGGACCACGGGGACCCAGACATTTTGTCAAATATTATTCTGGGTTTTCTCTGAGCACGTCCTTCGGTGCGTTTAACATTTGAATCAGCAGGTGAGTAGAGCAGACGACCGTCCCAGTGTGGTGGGCCTCACCCAATCACTTGAAGGCCTGAATAGAACCAAACGTCTGACCCTCTAGTCCGCCTGTGGGGGAGCTGGGGTGAGGTCTCCTCCTGCCCATGGACTGGGACGAAGCGCTGGGTCTTCCTGGGTCTCCAGCTTGCCGACTGCAGATTTGAGACTCAGCCTCCAAAGATCACACGAGCCAAATCCCGATGATGCGTTTTGGTCTCTGCATGTACATCCTGTTGGTTCTGGAGAACCCTGACTAACACTGACCCAGAACGACCCTGACTATCAAGTGTCGCTAACTGGCAGTTCCGCGGCTTCTTGGGTCAGACGGGAGAGGGCTGGCTTGGCGGCCTAGTGCAGGCAGCGGGGCTAAACCATCTGCAGCCTTCCGTCCTTTCACGGTCACTTCCTCTCTGCAAACACCTGTTGTCCCGCCGCACCTGCTGCGGGCACACTCTGTGCGGGTCCTGGGGTCAGGCAGCGTGAGGCTCACGTGGGCATTGCACGGCTCACGCGTGGCTTCAGGGAGCGCGCAGGGAGGGCGCCGAGGAACAAACGGAACCCTGACCCAGTGTTCTGACCTGGTTCTATTCGTTATAAGCGCGTTGGTGATGGTAATTCACGGGTCCAGAGTGACGTCCAAAGCTCACAGGGACTTGGCAGAGTCACAGACCGCGGCCAGTGTGGGCGCTCTCCAGAAACTTCTGAATCCACTAATGGAACAGGTTGGCGGCCTTCAGGATCCAGCTTGGCCTTCAGGATCCTGAGGGGCAGAAGGGCTCTGAGGGCCGGGCTGCAGCCGGACCAGGACGGGACCGGGGCCTGCGGGCGCCCCTCCCGCGCCGTAGCCACGGAGACGCATCTGGGCGGCAGAGGCCGAGCCGGTTGAGAACGTGCAGCGAGTCCTCCGGTTCCTGGGCGTCCCGGGGCCTGCAGCCGGGGGTCGCGGCACCGGCCTGGGAACGGCCCTTCCTTGGGCCTCTTGTACCGTTGTCCTGGGATCGTGTTTTCGCAGCCAGTTGTCAGTGGTGAGGCCGCTGCTTTTAGGATTGTTGCTTGTCCCTGGCGTTCTGCGGCTTCCTCTGTGCAGGGGCCCTGATTGCCCCCCTCCCTCCCCGGTCTTCCCTCCTCCCTTTTCTATCCCACCGAGTCCCACAGACGCTCCTGGACCTCCGGGGGGCCACGTCCGCAATCAGCCGTCAGGAGCGGAAACGCGCCTAACACCCCCCCCACCCCCCCCACCCCCCGCCATCCGAGCTGGCCCCGCTGCGTCCCGGAATGCCCACCGCTTCCCCACCGTCGGGAGGCGGGAAACGGCGGTCTAATCATCCCGTCAGGAGCCGTCTGTATGTAAAGAGCAATGTATTTTGGCGATTTTGGAAAATTATCGGAAATTATCTATTCCAACAGTAATTCTCTATTTGCTGCTTCTCATCAGATGCATGTTGGGCGCTTGTCGTCTTCTGTGTGTCTTAAGCTCGTTTATTTACCATCTAGATTCTTCTGTGCTGTGTCTTCGTGTCCTAGGGCTGCCATCAGCAAGTGCCACACATTGTCTTAAACACCACAAAGTGACTGTCTCCCAGTTCTGGGGCCTGGAAGTCCAAGGTCCCGGTGTCAGCGGGCCGGCTCCCTCTGAGGCTTGGGGGCAGCCTGGCTTCAGTCTCTGCCTGACCCTCTGCCCAGGCACGTCTGTGTCCAGGCTCCCCTCTTACAAGGACACTGTAGTAGATTGGGGCCACCGGCTCCCGTGTGACCTCGTCCTAACCAGTTACATCTGCAACCGCTCTATTTCCAAATAAGGTCACATCTGAAATCCTGGGGAGTAGGACTCAACATGGGAATTTCAGGGGACACAGTTCACCCCACAACACCTGGCCGCACCACGTAAACATGTGATTAGGGCAAATTTCTTAACGTTTCCCATCCATAAACTCTCTCTACTGTCTGAGGGTCACCCAGTCTCTCTCTTCCTATTTATCTTTTATATGAGTTGGATTTGGGTAAAGACAGGGCTTACTTAAAAGTCTTGACATACAGGTCTTTAAAAATACACAAATGGTGTAAAGTTAGGCTTCAAGCCCAACGAGGACTACCTGTGGTCACTGATTTTTGGGGGCAAATTTTTGCTTAAAGTTGTCATGAAGGGCCAAGAATGTTTTCCAGGCTTTTGCCTCAGTGGGGTGGAATTTGTAAGCCATTCCTGAGTCCTCGTTCATGGGACTGGTCCCTAACTTGTTCACATCCACCAGAACTTGGGTCACCAGCTTCTCCCTCATCCTGCTTTGCCCAGAGCTGCCGTGGAGGCATCTTAGGGGTCACATTCCCGTATCTACCTTGATATGCGTCGTCTCTGGCCTCAGAGGTCTTTCTGCCTTTTCTACAGTCTCATTCACTCACTTCAAAGTGTGGCTTTCATAGTTTAATGTGGTTTCACTGACTTTTTCTAGCATTTTAGTGAGAGTAGAATGTTCTCTGTCCTGCCATGTGGCAGAAAGTCCATTTTTCTGATCTTTCGATTGGGATACTAATGTTTTCCTAATGGGTTTGGGGTTACGCATATATGCCAAACCACTGGCAACGTTGGTCAATATGTGGTAACTGTCACCAATTAAGTAATGATGAGGAGAGAGGAGAAGAAATCCAAACGCATATATTTTGGCCAATTTTTTCAGCCTTTTCAAAACCTTGTAAATAATTACAGTCGTCCCTCTGTAACGGGGGGGGGACACACATGTTCCACGAACCCCAGTGGACGCCTGAAACCAGGGACAGCATCAAACCCTGTGTATACTGTGATTTTTCCTACATGCACACACCTGTGATGAAGTTTAATTTATAAGTTAGGCACAGTAAAGGCTAACAACAATAACTAACAGTAAAATAGAATGATAGCAATACACTGTAATAGAAGGTATGTGAATGTGGCATTACTGAGAAAATACGGGCGACCTGAACACAAACATGACCGTCTATCTGATCACCGAGGCGGCTACAACGTGACCAGCGGGTGGGAGGGGACACGCTGGGCAAAGAGATGAATCACGTCTCGGGGGGACAGAGTGGGGTAGCGTGAGGTTTCATCACGCCGCTCAGAATGGCATGCAATTTAAAACATATGAATTGTTTCTCTCTGGAATTTTCTGACGATGGTTGACCAGGGGCAACTGAAACCGCAGAGAGCAGAACAGTGGATGGGGGTTCAGCTGTGTCAACAGAAAGGAAATCAGCCCGTTTTGCATTAGTGACATCTATGCTTCCAAACAATACCTGCCCAGAGTCTCTTCTTGATGAAGATAATGAACCCAAATCGCATTTCTTTCTCTGCCTTTCTTCTTCACATTCAGGCAGCCCCCCAAATATACAGCAGTTTCCTGGGCTGTCCACAATTCGGATTTCTTAGAATATTTCAACAACAGAGCATCTGGAAGAAAAGATAAAAATGGATTCCATTTTCTAAAGGCTGTCACAATTCATGAATAAAGTTGAAATAACACAGGTCCTAATCCAGTTTATCTGAAACCTTCAAGTTCTTTATGCATTTCTCAAATTTTAGCCCCTTCTATGGCTACTAATGGGAAGTTAGTGAAGTACAATAAGAAAGTAGTTTTACCAATATAATGAAGAATAGCTTTTGATTCACAGAACCTCTCATTTGTGATGGCAAGGGACTAAGATAAGGCCAGGCTTTCTGTCTGAAAGCAGTGGAGCAGAAAACTTTTTAAACAGCAGAGCCCAGAGACCATGTTGTACAGTGGCTACCTGCTTGCATCTTTTTCCAATTCCAATTATCTGGGGCTGCAGGGGACAGAGGCTACACCCACGCCATATCACGCAGACAGAAGCACATCCAATAATTTCACCTCAGAGGTTCCCGGTAAGTCCAGGGCCCAGATTCCACATTTAAAGACACCCTAATTTTGTCTCACTTGTGTAAGTTCAGAAAGTCCAGGAATTACTTGAGAAAACATAGCCACTGTACAAAACTGCAAACTCAGCTGGAAAAGGAAAAGATTATGGGAAAAGTAAGGACAGTCTCCACCTTAAAGAAGGGAGAATAGTGCTGGCGAGAAGGCGTCTCTGAGGAGAAAAACCAATGTGAACCCTGAGGAAGTAATGCAGCATTTTGGGACACAGTTACAATGACGTGACCAGGGCGCTGGGTGAATGAGAGACTGAGAGAGGAAATAATTAAAGTAAGATAAGCCCACAGGTCTGGGGTAGGGCCAGAGGGGACCACCTGGGGGATGCGGTGACCAGGGTTGGGAGGCCCAGTCAGCGAAGTGGGGGGCAGAGGTGCAGTGACAGGTGCTCACACACGGGATGGCACGGATGGAGGAAGAGGCAAGGAGACAATGTAGCTCGTTCAGATTCATCAGCATGAGACTTCCTGTCCCCCTCGGTCGTCCACACATCAGCACTCAGACACAGCAGCAGCCTGAGAAACGTGATTCTCAGGCTGCAGAAGTTTCTCAGGCTGCAGAATCCCTCAGGAAATAGGGAAGCCCTACAGTAAAAATTGTGCTTCTCTGGGTAACAACCTGATCCGTATTTCAGTCTGCGTTCAAGATGGCAGGCAGAACATTAGGATACTTTGAAGCAGCAGTTCTCAACCTCCTACCAAGACTGAATCTCTGGGGTGGGGCATTGGAGGTTTAAAAGAGCCCCCGCCCCCTTCCATCTGGCGCCAAGACTGAGAACTACTACTTTAGTAGCCAGGGCCTAGCAAACCACTGAGTTTCTGCTGAAATGCAGTTTGCAGTAGTGTTTTTCATTCAGACACTTCTTTAGTACCTTGGAGGCCATTAATAAGTGGTCCTCTGGGCTGAGGGGGGGCACCGCCTTTTGTTTTCTTTGCAGCTTCTCCATCATTTCTAAGCTGAATTGGACGCATTGACACTACAGGAAGTGACCTCGGGCCGTCCTTAAGCAAGAAGTAGTTGCTAATTGTGAGGGGAGGGGGCACCTGACCAATCCGTTGGCTGAACCTCTTGGGCGGCAGGTGTAGGGCTGTCAGCTGGTTTCTGGGGAGCCGCCATGTGGGCGTGGCTTCCAGACCCTGACTGATGACCCCCCCTCCCCAGCCCTCTAAGATTTCTGCCTCCCTTACTGCCTTGTGGGTCCTTGCGGCGCGTCGCCAGTACACGCGTGATGGAGGGCGGCACGCATTTCTCTGTGCACCACAAAGCAGAGCAGAGCCTGTGTGTTCCGTGAGCTCTAAGTGGCCTGCGCCTCCCGGGAAGGCCTGTACCCCCCGTAGGCCCTGTGGCGTGGGCTGGACTTAAAAACGCCCATGCTCTCCAGTCTCCGGAGCCGCCAGCGTGGCTCACCCTGCCAGCAGTTTCTCCGGGTCATCAGGCTGCAGGGTGCATGGCTTGAGGCCGTCCTGCCTTGTCGGCCCTGACAGTGCGCCAGAAGAGCTCCCCCTGGGCTCCACACGGGACCGCGGGTCTCCCCCTCAGAGCCGCTGGGAAACGCGGGAGATTTCCAGCAGCGCGCTGAGGATGGGGCAAGCCGGCGTCCCCGCTGCCGCCCCGCGCGTTTCCCGGCCGCTCTCTTCCTCGGCGGTAGTGCGGTCCTCGTCCAGGGCAGGGCAGGGACAGGCACGGCTTCCAGAGCAGCACGGGGTCTCAGCATCCTGGCCACGCCTGTGGGAGCCACGCCTGTGGGAGCCACGCAGCCCGGGGTGCTGAGCAGCCGTGCCCTGGGGCAGCTGGCCGTCCCTGTCTTCCGTGGGGGCGTCGGGCTCAGGGTCCTGCTCCGGGACGGAGCCTCCACTCTGTCCTGGGTCAGGAATTTGAACAGGCCGAGGAGGAGTCAAGGAGCCACACGCCGCCGTCATGGGAGTTTCGCCCAGAGAACCGTCCATGGTCCTGGGAGGGTCCACTGTGTCTCCTTCTGGGTCAACCCAGGAGGCGCTGTCCTCAGATGGGGGGCCGGTGCCCCTTTTCAGCTCTGTTCCTTTCTCCCCGCGCCTATCCTTGGCGTCACAGCTGATTTCCGGAAACTCATCCCTAACCCTAGTGTCTTAAGAGTAATAAGCATTTTCAGTCTTTGTCTGAAAATGTCTATTTTGTCCTCACTTTTGGATGATGATTTTTGCTGGGCATAAAAGTCTAGATTGAAAGCTATTTCCTCTTAAACTTTCTTGCAGATTCCCTTGTTTTCTGGACTCTTATTGTTGATGAGATGTGTTTTTTAAGTCTAAATATAGTCTCTATATAAATAACCTGTCTTCTCTGTTTCCTATAAGATTTTCTCATTGTTTGATTTTTTTTATGGTGTGCCACACTGTGTCTAGGTGATTTTTTAAAGAAAAATTTTGCTCGAGGCTGGATGTGTTCCTTTAGCGAAAAGACACTGTTTTTCTCCAGTTCTGGTCAGTGCTTCTGGAAGTCCCATTATGCTCAGTGCTTTTTTCATTCCATTGTCTGAGTTTTAAAAACTTCCCTTTCATATTTTGGTCCACTTAACTTTCTGTGCTTCATTCTAGTTTTTTCTCTAAATACAATCTCTAGTTCTGTAATTGTTCTTCCTGCTGCAGGAATATATTCAGGCGGTTAGGGGCTTGGGACTCGTGAGAAATGGGCGATGGGACATTTATCTTTACTGTAAGGTCGTTACCAGTCGCCAACCACAGGTGGCAGACAGGCACCTGTTGAGAATCTGTAGATAGTCCCTTGCTGGTAAAGAGGTCCACAGACATGCAGTCTCAGTGTTTTCTGGGAGATGGTTAGAAACACAGAATCTGACCACTCAGTCAGGACCTGCATTTTGGTTAGGTGTCCAGGTGCTTCACTGGCCACTGATGTTTGGCAAGCACTGCTCGGGAACGCTGCCATCTGTGACATTTTTTTACTGGTCTGAGATGAGATAAGTGAAAAATAGAAGAGTGAGGATTTTAGAAACTTATTATCTTTTGCCAAAGTAAGTGTACGACATTTGAATCTAATAATAAATGCTTTGGGCTTGTAGTTTATGTACCTTTTTAATTTCATTTTCTAAACATCTATTTTGTTGCATTCATCCCAATTAAGCAGTTTGTTTGGCAGTTGGGTGCCCTTGTCAGCACTGAAAGGCGAGAGTTTGGCCATCAACTGGCCGCTCTGCCCTCTCCAGCCATCACCATGTAGCCAGTCCTGTCACCGGTGTCTGCAGAAAAGGGACCCGTGTGCTTCGCCTGCTTTGTGGGCGCTACCCCATCAGTTACTACAACTTTCTGACAATACATTGATCTGTACTTTCAATTGCTTTGTTCTTTAATTTCTGAAAGTTGTATTTAGTGCTTTTGAAAATTAGTAAATTCATTTTCTTTCTCCGCTATGCTCTGTGTTGTTAAACATACTATTTTTTTAAACTGTATGAGTCTCTCAGGTTGTTCTATTTTTATATTTGGGGTGTTTTGGGAGTGCCAGTTTCCTTGTTTGTTGTGTATGCTGTTCTCTCATGTTTCGTTTCCTTCTGCTGCTTATGAACGTTCTTCTCCGGCATCCTCTGCAAGGAGTGGCCTGTCGTGGGTCCGAGCCCAGCCACGGGCGTCTCTGCAGCACAGTTGGTGCTGGATCTGCTGGGACCTGGACATTTCAGTCCTGAACGAGGTTTTTTCTTATTCCGTGGGGGGTTTCCGGGGGTAAATTCATGTTCACATACACGTTTGGCACGGACTTAGGTGATTATTCTTTGGGGAGATTTTCTTGGCCTCCACCTGCAGCTTGGGCACACAGCAAGCCCTGGGCCCCTCTCTGGGGGGCTGGGGAGGCTGTCCCATCCCCCTTCAGAGTACGAGCCTCGTGCAAATATCTCACTCCACGTAGGCCCAAGGCTCCGTCTCCTGTCCCTGCACAGGGATTGAATGACTCTGTGCAACGCTTCGGGCACTGATGCATTTAATTGACCACATTCTGCAATGGGAGAAGATTCTGCACTTGCTCACTTGTTGGTGGGACTGGAAGTCTGAGACTTTATCTCTGACCGTGGCTTCCAAGGTCTCGTCTCCTAATTTCAGGTGGCAGAGAGGTGAGCAGGACCAGGATGCCTCTCTTGCCCTGAAACCCCACTGTGTTGAATGTGTGACCTTTGGAATGCATTCTGGGTAGACACCGGGAGGGGCTGGGTCAAAGGGGATGCCAGAATGTGTGCCATCCCCTCATATTGCCTTTATTCCTTTCTTTACCCCTTGTCACACCACACATCCCTGTCACTTCTCTGTGTCAGGGTCCCTAAATGCTGAAGGGTGACAGCTTTTTCCAGGGCATCTCCCCTAAGTCCCTCTGTCCCTGAAACATCTGGTGCAGGTAGAGGCTCAAAAGATGATGGGGGTGGAAGTTTACAAGTAAGCACTTAGATCAAAGGCTGTGTGTCTCCTGTGGCACCTGTGACAGTCTCTAGTAAATGACAACCCCAGATGCTGAGGAATAGCTCTGAGACTTTTATCACAGATGCATGATGTGTGAGCAGAGACAGACACATGATGGTCATGATGCCATCGAACTCAGTGGTTCCCAGGACACCACGTCTCCATGGAGACGAGAGGAGAAACAGACAGACAGAAAAACGGAAACCAGTGTAGCTGTGTCGAGCAGTGCTGTCACACACCTGCTTCCCGCGGCCTCGGCATCCAGGCCACAGCAGCTCCAGGAGTACACTGTCCTCGCCCTTTGGTGTCACCACAGAGCTCTGCTCACTTATCATAGCCACCTGATGCCATCAGGAGGACTACTGGTCTGTAGGGTTCCCTCATACCCCACACATTACACAATGTCCTCAATCAGGGACATCTGAAAGAAGACATGTATCCTAAGTTCAACTCTGTCCCTTAATTACTCTAGAAAAATAAATAATGAGACACGGGCCTGATTTGGGCTCAGCTGTGAGAACTGGCAAGTGAATGAGCCCTGGTGCGTCTGTGTCCCACTGTCTGTCCCTGTGTGTATGCAGCAAGTATCCCATTTAGTGCACTTGGTACCATTCCTTTTCATAGGAAATGAAGTAGAGATATTTTAACCTCTGGAAGACCAGAGTTACCAAAACAATAACAATGGCTGAAACCAGTTTAAAAAGTAGCCAGTCCTGTTTCTGGGAAGGGCAATGTGGCTCCCTTCCACCCTTTATCCTCTCACTTGTGGAAATGAGGGCAGCCGGCCACACATTCCTAAACCCCGTGGTTATCGGTAATTTAAATGATTCGGGAGTTCTGTGGAAGTGGACGTTGCTTTAAGAGGAGCAGGTCCTCTGCCCCCACCCCTCTCCATCACATCCTAAGTCAGAATGTCAGCCTCAGCTTTCATCTCCTTCAAAGTGACAGGAGGAAAGAAAGGGTACCTTGCGGTCTGGTCAGGGGCGGTACGGAAAACCCTCACCTTCCTCCGGTGGGTTCGTCAGCTCTCTTGTCAGCATAGTTAAGTAGCAGAAAGGCGGCAGGATGGCAAAGAGAAAGTGGGAGAATTCTACTGTGCTTTTTAAGGCTCTTAGTCAGAAGTACAGCAATACCCATCGGAAAGTAGCAGGACAGACTCATTAGAAGACAAAGGCTACAGTTAGTGTTCCCGCACCTTTGCAGTTTTTTCTATGGCTCTGGCCAAAGGCCTCTGTGCTGGTGATGGAAGGCAGTGGCCGCCCGGTCAAGGCGCTCGGCGATGCGGGTGGGACAGGAGGGCAGGAGTGTGCCTACCTGAGTTGACTGATACCCGGGCCTGGCGACTTAGCAGCGGTGGGGCCATCGGCGTGGCTGGCCACAGCCTGTGCAGCCCCTTGACGATCTGTAGCAACCGGCCAGACAGGTCGAGCCCGTACAGGAGCCGGTCACTGAGGAGCAGGATGGCAGCTGCGGTGGCACTGTCGCGGGTGAGGATGGAGGCCTTCAGGGACACCTGGGGATATGCAGAGGCACAGTGAGCCCGCAGAAATAGCGCCATCCTCAGAGAGGAAGGCGGTCTTGGGACCAGACGAGTCCTCAGGTGTTTTTATCAAAATGAGCAACAACGGAAGCCAGAGCAGGAGAAGAGGCACTTTCTTAGGAGAAAAGGAAGCCCTGCAGTTCAGCTGTGCGACGGAGCACCATTCCCCTCACTCTGTTTTCCACGTTACGCTTGTAAAGTTATCCAAGTGGTAACACATATTTCCTGTCCTTAAATATGCCAGGTACCCCTTTGCTCCGCACTCCTCCCCCGACTCCTCTCTCTGCTTCTTGACCTCTGTCCCAGGGCAGGTGGGGACTCGTCCAGGTGGCAACTTGGGGCAGAAGAAAGCGGGCACGCAGGGCTCAGCAGCCCTCCCTTCTCTTGGGAACAAGGACTCTGCTGGTCTACGTCCCACGTGTCACCTAGAAAGCCACCCAATTTGAGGCATTCTGCTCAGCCTAGGAATCCCTCTGACTGAATGGGGAAGTCACCATGATTCTGGGATTTGTGTAGCAGGCCTGTGTGCTCTAGTCCAGTCACATCTTCCAACTTAGCCTGTACCAGAATTAAAGAAGCGTTTACTCTCTCGTCTGCCAACGCCTTTGCCTAAATATTGTCTTTTCCCCACAATCCAGGAGGTGTTACTTAGTGGATCCTCGCATAGACCCCCCCACTGCCGTTGCCCCACACACCATAACCCTCACACACCAGCCCTGCCACTGACCCTGCCCTCGAAGCAGCCGTGTATTTTGCCACTTGGCTTTGAGCCCTCCCCACACCCCAGCACCAGCTCAAGGCCAAGCGACGAGTACCCACCTGCTACCTGGCTCCATGACTATCGAGCCTGGCTTGAAAAAAAAAAACTTAGAAAAACAAATACTTTGCCAGTTGTTGCAAGATGGAAAGAAGCAGAAAGTGGAGTGTAACTAAGCCACACACATGGGCAACACCAGACCGACCACCCAAGAACGAGTCCAAATCCCCTGTTCATGAGCGCTGCTGTCAGAGTGCAGGCCTCCTTCCTGTCCCCTATGGTCTTCATAACACGTGTGCCCCATTTTAGGTCTGTGTCAGTGAGCCTCTGTTCCTTCCAACTAAAAAAACTAACTCAAACTGAAAAGCTCAAAATTTCTATCAAGGTATGTCAATAAACCATCCACCTGAAAAGCACACGTTTTAAATGAGAACCGTTCATTCGTTTGACACTCACAAAACGTAAATTCAAAGATGGACAAGAAGAATGCCCATTTTCTGGGTGCCCAGCTCTATGGATACGCCCATCTGTGCCCGCCTGGCACACAGAAACCACCGCCTTTCGCTTTGCGGCCTCGGCTGCTGGCGCTGCCAGGTTCCTGGCTGCACACATGGGGGTGGGGGGTCGGGGGTGGGGTGGGAAGCGAATGGGAGCGGCGGCGCCCAAAACCCGCAGCAGCGTCTCTCTCCTCCAGACTGCGCTTGGGATGAGGCTTGCTGCGCTCTGGTCCTCGGAGGAGCTCGCTTCACTTTCCAGGCCGCGTCTGGCTCACAGGGATGCAGCTTGCACAGGCAGGCTGCTCTCTGGAGGCGGCTCTGCTACCTCTCCTCCCTGATGATGATGCTTTCCATCTTTGTAGCAACATCTAGTTTATGAAAAACGTTCGCACACATTGTCTCCTTTAATTTGATAGTAACTAAAAGAGCTAAGCCAGGTAAGGCAACTGAGGCTGAGAGGTTAAGTGACTTTCCCAAGTTTCAAAGTCAGAAGGTTCAGGAAGGAACTCAAGTCTCTCTTTTTTCTTCTTCTTTTCATTGTGGTCAAAACCACAGAACATGGAATTTACCATCTAACCCGTTTTAAGTGTACAGTTCGGTAGCATGAAGTACATTCACCTAGTTGTGACTCACATCCTGCAAGTACGATACTCTGAACCATTAAACAGCAACTCCTCTTTTCCCCTCCCCCAGGCTCTGGGGGCCACCATTTTACTTTCTGTCTCTATGAATTTGACTATTCAAGGGCCTCGTATATGTGGAATCATACAGTGTTTGTCTTTTTGTGACTGGTTTACTTCACTTTGCATAGTGTCCCCAAGGTCCATCCATGTTGTAGCAGGTGTCAGGATTTCCTTCTTTTTAGGCTGAATAATGCTCCATTGTTGTATGGACCACGTTTTGTTTACCCGTCATCTGTGGATGGACCCTTGGTTGCTTCTACATCTTGGCTCTTGTGAATGATGCTGCTGTGAATACAGGTGTGAAAATCTCTCTTGGAGACTTTGCTTTCGATTCATTTGGATAAACACCCAGCAGTGGGATTGCTGAGTTGTAAAGTAGGTTCTATTTTTAATTTTTTGAGGATGCTCCATACTGTTTTCCATAGAAGTTGCACCATTTTACATCCCCACCATCCATGCACATCGTTGTAGCTTGTCCATGTCCTTAGTCAACACTTGAGGACGTCAAGACTCTTGAGGGTCAGTTTCTTCTGCTTTCTCCCTATGGGCTGATCAAGGAGATTTGGAGCACTGCCTCATCTGGACACAGGAAGCCGGCTCTTTGGAGCTAGGACTGAATGTACCGCTCACTGAGTCCAAACAGTGGCTGTAAGGAACCCATATCCTTTATTGTGATGAGAAAATTCTAAGGGAAAAAAAAAAGAACCAAAAACAAAAAAGCACCACAACAAATCCCAACTAAAAAAGTATTCTTCTTATGTAATTAAAAACAAGAGAAAGTAAAGAAAACTTTTCAGGAGATGGTCTTTAATTTCAGTGTCTTGAAATTCTCTAGTGAGAACTGGTGCCATGAGGGCAAAACATGACTTTGTGATCAGCGGGAGGTTCCTCCACCCGGGCACCCGTCCACAGAGCTACAAGGACACCTGGCAAGTCCACTGGAACCTCTGAGGGGGTCATCCTGAGTGGACGAGGTGGAGCTTCTGGGAATCTGGGGAGCGGCACAAAGTGGCAAGTCCAGAGATCTGCAGAGGGTCCCCTGGAGTCCCCAGACACTTCTCATCAGCTCGTGCAGACAGGACAGCGCCCAAGGCCAGGGAAGGACCACCTGGCAGGAGCAGTGGAGACGTCTCTAGGCCTCGAGCAGCTGTGTCTCCAGCAGCTGGGGCAGGAAGTGTCGTCCCCATGGGGGTGAGGTGCAGTGTTTCCAGGGTGTCCCTCCAGCAGCGACACAGAATTAACCACAGGGCAATGGCTCTGGGCCGACTGCAAACTTGGACAGGACCAAACTATTTCCTAACTTGAGTGGGCCCTAGAACAAAGCTCAAGAACATCTACAGGCACACAAATTACCATCCTGCAAGATGAGATTTACAATGTCTGGCATCTAGTCAAAAATTACCAGGCATGAAAGAAGCCCATATTGCAGAGGAAAAGAAATCAATGGAAACTGACCCCAAACTGTCTTTTTTTTTTTTTTTTTTTTTTTAAGATTTTTTTATTGGGGAACAGTGTGTACTTCCAGGACTTTTTTCCAAGTCAAGTTGTTGTCCTTTCAGTCTTAGTTGTGGAGGGTGCAGCTCAGCTCCAGGTCCAGTTACCGTTGCTAGTTGCAGGGGGCGCAGCCCACCATCCCTTGCGGGAGTCGAGACCGGCAACCTTGTGGTTGAGAGGACGCGCTCCAACCAACTGAGCCATCCAGGAGCTCAGCGGCAGCTCAGCTCAAGGTGTGGTGTTCAATTTTAGTTGCAGGGGCACTGCCCACCACCCCTTGCGGGACTCGAGGAATTGAACTGGCAACCTTGTGGTTGAGAGCCCACTGGTCCATGTGGGAATCAAACCATCAGCCTTCGGAGTTAGGAGCATGGAGCTCTAAACGCCTGAGCCACCGGGCAAGCCCCAAACTGTATTTTATGAGAAGGTAGAGTAAAAATTAGGTGGAAATGGGGACATGGGATATATAAAAAAAATGATCCAAATCAAATTTCTAGAAATAAAATATACCATGTGTAAGCTGAAAACATAGGTGTGTGAGTTTGGGTCCTAGAGCCACCATTTCCTTCAAGGATGAGGTACTTAAGCTGAGTCTCAGTGACCTCAGCCGTGACATATGACCACAACTGTTTGCCAGATGGATAGAGGAAATGCAGATCAAACGCTCATCACAAGGCCTGGTGCATTGTGGGTGCTTCATAAGTGACCGGGAACACCATGGTGAAAAATGGGGAAAAGAGTCAATTCACACATTCTCATGCTCTTGTGCAACAAAATGACAAGCAGAGACAGGCGCCAACATTACTGTAAGTGGAATTCTCAGTAGAGCAGGTAGCAAATAATAGACCGTGCATATAACATCTATAAAGCTCAGCTCAAAAATTGGCAACATCTCCAATTTTTAAAAACAGCTTCCTTCTCCCCACCAACTCTGAGGAGCGATGGTACTGGAAATGAGAAAGGGGAAAGGAAATGCTTAGAGCGGAGGTGAAGCTGTTCCTGAGGGGAGCCCTCCCCCTGCCTGGAGACTGATGCTGCAAACACCCCATTCCACGTCCCGTGAACACACCATCCATGCGAGCAGAGAACGTTGCCTAATCTATTTTTCCCCCTTCCATTCTTAATAGATTGGAGCACAAAAGCCTGAGAGAGGGTGACCTGCCAGACAAAGGCCCTTTGAGTTCCTTGGAAAGTAGGCCTGGAGGACGATGGAAGGGGTCCGAGTGGCCCTATTATTCCCACTTGCACTAATTAGACATTTTTCTGTCAGCTATTGAGCACTGCTGAGAGGCCAAACTCACTGAATTCATGTCTAAAGTGTTTACAGAAGTTTGCATCTGTTTGTGTCTCTTCAGGAGGAAAATAAGCACTTCAATAGCTTTGTGGAGACTCTAAAGGCAGCCCCCGTACTGGGGGACGGTCCCCACAGCTGCATAATGTGAGCCAGCCAGGCCCGCGCCCTGGCATCTCTCTCCAAGCCCAACAGGCGACGTGCAGGGAAGTCAGCTCGGGGCCCTCTCTCCCTTCCCATTGTCTGGGTCCCGTCCTGGGAACCGGCAGCCTGCTGTGCTCCACACGCAGATTTTGTGGCCTCCATTCTCGCAGCCCCTCTCTCTGAGAAATTAATACCCACTTTCATTTGCTGCCAAGTGAAGGGCGAGTAAATTCCTCAGCAGCAAGAATCCGCCACCACCACCACCACCACCACCGCTGCCGCCACCACCAGTGGAGTGTCCCCAAGCGAGGCTGGGGCTGTGACTTCAGGACAGCAAGGAGAGAGGCCAGAGTGCGGCAGGAGGGATGTTAGGAGAGACCCCATGGGGAAAATGTGCCGGTTATGTAGTCAGATTAACACAGAAGGGTCCTCACCCCCCAGGGGACAGAAGAAGGAACCACACAGAACCACCAGCCCCCTCTCTGCACTGCAGTCCTGGGCAGCGGAACTGCGTTCACGGTTCTTTTTGTTTGGGGTACTAGACCGGCGACTGACCTGCCGTTACAGGGGACTCAAAATATTATCTTTATATGTCACAGTAACAGAACAGTTTCGCAGCAACACAGCACAGCTCAGGATAAAAAATGAACAGGAATTTGGTCCCTTTACCTGCCCTCAGCTGACTAAGGCAGAGCTTGTCCAAGTGGCCACCAAGCCATGTTTTACTGTTGAGCAGTCATGTGTAAATAAATATATGGCTGGGTTTCCAGAGCGACAGCTCCCAATGCACACATGCCCACAGCTGGTTTCCACATCTGCTCTCACGGTGGAAGATCTGGGTTCTGACTGACTTTATGGCACAAAGGGGACTTCACGGACCACAAGGGCATGGAGTCAGGTGGTAAGGGACTTCAAGTCCACAGTGAGATTTCAACACACATGGTGGAAAAAGTGCCAAAGAACGTTTTCTAAGGGCGTTGTCTGAGCAGCAGCACAGAAAAGTGTGTGCTGGTATCAGGGTTCCTGGAGTTGGGCCAGCCCCTCCCCACGCCGAGCGTCAAGTCTGGGTCCACTACGAGTTCCAAGCCATGCTGTGTCCACGGCAATGACAGTGGCAGCTGTTCTCCAGGGGGCCGGGCAAGGGGCCTCAGAAAAGGAGCCCCCTGGCATGGCGATGGGCAGGCGCAGTGCGGAGGGAACGACTGCCTAGCAAATCCGGAGATGGAAACGGCAGGGGAGGGGCCAAGTCTCACGTGAGGAATTAGTGTGAGAATAAACAGGAGGATGGGCACTGAGGCCCACGGAGTGATGCACCCACCAAAGAAGCAGCGCAATAGCCAGCTGGTCAACCTGGACGCTGTGGTCAGCGGAAGAGCGCGCGTGCCCCGCGTGGCCCCCCGCTGCTCAGCTGAGGGGGACAAGGGCCCTGAACTCAGCGCCTCTTCTGTCCTTCGTTCGCGTTCCCGACTCAAGCTGCAGACTCAGTACGTCTGGGAAACGGTTACAATCTTTTCTCCACCTGGACACCTGGGAATGATAACACTTTGGGTCATCTGGCCCTGCCTTCCTACCGTCCCTCTCTCAAACCTACTGTAAATGGCACCGGCTGTCCGTCCAAAGAGAAAGGAAGCAGCGTCAGAATAGACAACCACCCTCTGTCCTGGCTCCTGTGGCTGGTCCGCAGACCACTGCTGGTGCCTCCAGCGTCCACGCGCAGCACACTCAGCTCACGGCCTCTGTGGCCTCTTTGTTTCCAGTTACCTCGTCCTACACCCAACCTACCACCCAGCCCCACGCCCAGTCGGACGTTAAAACCTGCCATTTCGCGGCGGCGCAGGCGGAATCTCAGTCCAGGCATTGGCACTGGGCATTGTCTCCTGTTCTTCCAGTCCCCCCAGCCTCCCAGCCCCCAGCACAGGCCCAACATCCCTGCAGCCCTTTGGGCACATCCACACTCTCCACCGGCCCTGCTGCTTTGTGCCACGTGTCAACGTCCCCGGGTCCTCCCCTGCTCCTTACACCATGCTGCATCGCTGGAAGGACTTCCCAGCCATTCTTGACTCTTTCCACTTGCTGTTTCCACCTTTGTCTGGCAATTCCAACCCTGTTTTTGGTTAAGGGAGAATGCTGGCTTCATATTAGAATCACCTAGGGGGCTTTTAAAACTCAAGATGCCCAGACAGCACCCAGACAGCTAAGCCAGAACTTCTGGAAGTGTACCCAGATGTGAGAGCGTGGGTGCCAGCCTGACCTTCACCCTCTCCCCCAGCCCTGCTTCTGCTTCCCCGCTGACGCTGAAGAACTTCTGTGGGGCAGTGACCCCTGGCCCACAGCCCTCCCCTCTCCGCCAGCCCTCCTCTCCCGTCTGCAGTGAGGGCAGGGGCCTGCCAGCAACAAGCTGAGTCTGGAGGTTGTTTCCAGCCCACTGTCCAGATACCTACCCACAGCTCCAACCTCCTGCAAACTTTAGAGGAAGAAAGGGTGCTGTTTGTATCTCTCTTTCAGTTGGTTCTGAACACAGGAGGGGAAAATGAGCGTTATTTATTGGCACTGAAAATTCCCAAATCACATCTAATTATCTGCCTGACATGAGCTTCTACCCAAGCAAGTGAATGTGGCTGGAGAAACACACCACCATGGCACGGGCTTTGTGGCCACAGTGTGAAGCTGGCCATCCTCACAGCCCGACTTTCCAGCTACATGTACGCTGTCTCCTCGAGCTGTCACAGCGGTGACCTCCTCACTCTCGACACACAAGCTTGCTTCTCATTTCACTATGAAAATCAAGTCTGTGACGAGCTCTTCCTTATTCTCTCACCCCAATTTACCCCAATTTATCAGCCTCCTTTCACTGTCACCCGTGTGTCCCACCTACCTTCCCAATGGCCACCCTCATTCACACTCAGTTCTGCCTCTTCATCTTTAGGACATTGTGGGGACAGAGCCAGGAGTACAGTTTCCAGGCTGTCGGCCTCACGTGGAAAGGTGCTGGCTCGGGTAGTAGGTGGCCATCAGCTGTGGCTAGTTGGCCGTCAGCTGTAACCAGTGAGCCATTGGCCACTAATATAACTGCTGTGGCTGCGAAAAATGGGGGGCTAGCAAGAAGATGGTGGCTGAGCTAGCAAGTTGCGGAGTGTGGGTTGCAGACCGTGTGGCTCCTGTTTCCTGTGTCTCCAACCCAGCTGCCAGCAAGAATGTAGTGGTGTGACTCCCCTACCTATGGCTCCGTGGGTGTTCCTTTTTGGCCTCACCATGTCCTGTGTTCTTGTGTGGGGAGCGGGAGCTGAAACCCTGCAGGCCGCCCTGCGTGACAGACATGCAGCCAGCAGGCACCCTTGTTCTCTTCTGTGTCAGTGATTCCTCATCTCTACGGGACCATTCTCATCAGGATACAAGCTTACCGTAACACCTTCCATCCGAAGCAGCACTCCTTTAACCATGCATGTTTCCTTAGTCCTTGCCGGCTGCTGCAACGAATATCGCAGACAGGAGGCTTCCAAACAGCAGGGACTTATTCTCACAGCTCTGGGGGCTGCACGTCCGAGATCAAGGCGCCCATGGATTGGGTGTCTGCTGAGGGCCATGTCATTTCTCTGTGTTTTTCTGGGGCCTGTCTAAGGGCACTAATCCCACTCATGGGGACTCCACCCCCATGGCCCAGTCACCTCCCAAAGCCCCACCTCCCTGCAGCTCCAGTCCCATTTCTGTCCCTTTGCAGTCGTCTCAGCAGTTGTGTAAGTTCCCTGTCCTCAGTGCCTCGTCTCTGGCTCTTGCTGAAATCTGCCGCTCTCGTCCCACGTGCCACTGCACCCTTCTCTCCAACAGCCTCCACACCGCTGACCTGCTATCACGCCTCATCCTAGTCAAGCTCCTAAGAGCATGTGGTGGTGTAAAGCATCCCTCACTCCCTTTTTAGTCCGTGACTTCTGCACTTCATACCCTCTATGTTTTTTTTTCCACTTCACTGCTGCACTTCCTGCCCCCTTCTTTGTGGGAGTGCCCTGCTTTTCCTGCCTCTGAGCATCCAAGGCCTTAGGCTCAGTCCTGAGAAAGCTCCCCTTCTCTGGCTCCGCTCACGTACACTGTCCCATGGCCTCAAACGTCACTTTTGTGATGGATCCCAAATGTAAACACCACCCCAAGTCTCTTTCCTGAATTGCAGCCTGTATGTGAAACTGCCCAGACTACAGCCCGGCCTGGATGTCAGCGTCTCAGACTTTGCATGTTTAGATGGAGTGCTGTATTTTCTCCTCTACACCTGCTTCTCTCAGTGTCCTCCCCTCAGTAATGACAACCCGTCCATTCATCTGCTTAGGACAGCACCAAGACTTCTGCTCTTATACCTGACGTCTGTTCCGCCAGCAGGTCCCGTCGGTTCCGCCCTTAAAGCACAGAAAGTTCTGACACTTTTTGTCTCCTCTCGTCCCAGCCCTTAGTGTAAACTCCTTGGACACAAGCGACAGCTTCCAAGCTGGAACCTCCCTTTGCCTCCCAAGGCCTCTCCCCTTCCGCCTACACTTCTCACTCAGCCATAGGAGTGGGTTTAAAATGTACATAAAGTAATCATGTTGATTCCCTGTTCTCTACGTCAACACGCTTCCCGTCACATCTAAAATGAAATTCACGTGTGTCATCCAGGCCAGCGAGGCCAGGACCCATCTCCTCTCTTCGGGACTTCTCCCTGCTCTCCCCCTCCCTGCTGAACCCACGTCGGGCCTGCGCCTCTGGCCTCTGCTCTGCTCTTCCCCCCGCTATCTGCAGGCGCCCCCATCCACACCTGGGCTGCAGCCCCCCTCAGAGATGCCGTTGCTGACCCTTCCTCTAAAATGACAGTGTCTCCAATCACCCGCTACGCTTGACTCAGCACATCCCACCTTCCACTGCTATGTTATATGTACTTTCATGTTCATCTCATTTCCTGCCTCCCCACCAACACACAAGCTTTGCGTTCCTATCGAATGTCCTCGCCCAGCATTGTGTCCTATTTGCTGCTGTGACCTCAGCACTGTCACAGTGGCCCAGTAAGTTGCTTTGAATAATTGGGTTAGCTCACGGTGCCAGATGGGTTTGTTCTCACAAAGGCACGCACAGCCGCCTTCCTTCTGCCTCCGAGTTTAGACTGCGATTTATTTATTACATAAGGCATAAGTGAAAATATTGATAGACCAATATTTTTTTCAAAGAGTGAAACACCAAGTAATTAAAGAAGGTCAAAGCGGACACTAAGGAAGACAGAAGGTATTTTGTTTAGCTAGCTTGCTCTAGAAATACAGACTTTTATCACTGCATATAAAGTTCATACTTTCACAAAAGTATTTATTAGTGATGGCAATGTCACGATTATTTGCAGTGACACATCTTTTAGAGAAGCGTGAGAAATGAAGATTCTTATTCTATCCTTTGTAACTGTGAAAATGCCTACCAAAACACAGCAAAACTGTGTTTCCCTCGACGGTTTCTCCACTGGAAATAACCATAAAATGAAAAGTGACGGCGGAGTTTGTGTTCGTGGGTGTGACACCTCACTGTGGCCAGAATGAATTGACCTGCAGCCTGTGAGCTCAATCCCAGAAACAAGAGGCTGCATCACGGCCACATACCCCATTAGCAGGAGGAAACTGCCGCTGACGCTTTATGATGTAGCAAACGGCCATATGGTTTAGTGAGAATTCAGTCCTTCAGTCGACCAGATATTTATTTATTTATGTTTAATTGGCTTCAGGTGTACAAAACAACATGATTAGACATTTACGCCTTCACAAAGTGATGACCCCCCCAATCTACTACCCCTCTGACACCGTACACGGCTGTACCAGAACCACTGACTGTACTCCCTATGCCACGCTTTATATTCCATGACTACGTAAGTTTTTAAATGAGAGTTGACATTCAGTATTATTTTCTGTTAGTTTCAGGTGCACAGCGCAGTGGTCAGGCATCTACACAGTCTATGAAGTGACTCCCTGGTAAGTCCAGTGCCCATCTGGCACCCCACATGATCTTTACAACATTATTGATTCTATTCCCCATGACTATAGTGTGTCTACTAATTTGTACTTTCTAATCCCTTCACTTTTTCTCCCAACCCCTAAATCCCCTCCCATCTAGTAACCATCAGTTTTTTCGCGGTATCTCTGAGTCCATTTATATTTTGTTTGCTTGTTTATCTGTTCTTTAGATTCCACATATAAGTGAGATCATATGGTATTTGTCTTTCTCTTATTTCACTTAGCATAACATTCTCTAGGAACATCCAGCTTGTTGCAAATGCTAAGGTTTCATTTTTTTATGGCAGAGTAATACTCCATTGTATAAATATACCACAATTTCTTTATCCAATCATATATCGATGGGCATTTCGGTTGTTTCTATAGCTTGGCTATTGTGAATAGTGCTACAGTAAATATAGGGGTGCATAGATTTTTTTTCAAATTAGTGTTCTGGTTTTCTTTAGATAGATACCCAGGAGTGGACTTGCTGGGTCATAAGGTCGTTGTATTTTTAATTTTCTGAGGACCCTCCCTCCATATTGATTTCCATAGTGCATTCCCACCAACGGTGCACAAGTGTTCCCTTTTCTCCACATCCTCGCCAACACTTGTTGTTTGTTGATTTATTGATGACAGCCATTTTGACTGGAGTGAGGTGGTATCTCATTCTGGTTTTGATTTGCATTTCTCTGATAATTAGTGATGTTGAGCATCTTTTCATGTGTCTATTGTCCATCTATATGTCCTCTTTGGAGAAGTGTCTATTCAGGTCCTCTGCCCATTATTTAATTGGGTTGTTTGTTATATTGGTGTTGAGTTGTATGAGTTTTTAAAATAAATTTTGGATATTAAGCCCTTATCAGATGTATCATTGGCAAATATTTTCTCCCATTCAGCAGGATGTTTTTTGTTGTTGTTTTTTGATGGTTTCCTTTGCTGTGAAAAAAAAATTTTTAGTTTGATGTCCCATTTTTTATTGTTTCTTTTGTTTCCCTTGCCCAAGGGGATATATCAATAAAAGTATTACTAAGGGTAATGTCTGAGAGTTTATTTCCTGTATTTTCTTCTAGGAGGTTTATGGTTTTGGGTCTTACATTTAAGTCTTTAATCCATTTTGCGTTTATTCTTGTATGTGGCATAAGAAGGTGCTCCAGTTTTATTTTCTTTGCATGTATCTGCCCAGTTTTCCCAGCACCATTTATTGAATAAACTGTCTTTATCCCAGTGTAAATTCTTGCTTCCATTGTCATAGATTAAATGACCATATAGGCATGGATTTATTTCTGGGTTCTCTATTCTAGTCCATTGATCTATGCGTCTGTTTTAATGCCAATACCATGCTGTTTTGATGACTATAGCCTTGTAGTGTAACATGATATTAGGTAGTGTGTTCTTCTTTTTCAGGATTGCTGTGGTTATTTGGGGTCTTTTATGGTTTCATGTAAACTTTAGGATTGTTTGTTCTAGTTTTGTGAAAAATGTCATTGTTAATTTGATAGGGATTGTGTTGAATCTATATATTGCCTTATGTAGTATGGACATTTTAACTATATTAATTCTTTCTATCCATGGGTATGATACATGTTTCCATTTATTTGTATCTTCTTTCATTTCTCTCTTCAATGTCTTATAATTTTGAATACAGGTCTTCTACTTCCTTTGTTAAACTTATTCCTAAGTATTTTATTTTTGATGCAATTATAAGTGGGATTGTTTTCTTAATATTTCTTTCTGATAGTTTGTTATTGGTATATAAAATACAACTGATTTGTAAATATTAAGTTTGTATCCTGCCACTTCAATAAATTTATTTAGCAGTTCTAATAATTTTTGATGGAGTCTTTGAGGTTCTCCATGTATAGTATCAGGTCATCTGCAAATAATGACAGTTTTACTTCCTTCTTTCCAATTTGGATGCCTTTTATTTCTTTTTCTTGTCTGATTGCTGTGGCTAGAACTTCCAGCACTATGTTGAATAGAAGTGGAGAAAGTGGGCAACCTTGCCTTGTTCCTGATCTTAAGGGGAATGGTTTTAGTTTTTCCCCATTGAGTATGATGTTAGCTGTGGGTTTGTCATATATGGCCTTTATTATGTTGAGATATGTTCCATCTATTCCCACATTGCTAAGAGTTTTTATCATAAATGGCTTCTGGATTTTGTCAAATGCTTTTTCTCCGTCTATTGATATGACCATACGGTTTTTATTTTTCATTTTGTTAATGTGGTGTATCCCATTAATTGATTTGCGGATATTGATTTGCATACCAGGAATGAATCCCACTTGATCGTGGTGTATGATCTTTTTAATTTATTGCTGAATTCAGTTTGCTAATATTTTTGTTGAGGATTTTTGCATCTATGTTCATTAGGGATATAGGCCTATTGTTTTCTTTTTTATAATGTTTTTGTCTGGTTTCAGGGTAAAGATGGCCTCATAAAATGATCTTGGGAGCCTTCCCTCCTCTTGGAATAGTTTGAGGAGAATAGGTGTTAATTCAACAAAATATTTATTGAGCATTTTCTAGATGCATCTGATAGACCCTGGAGATACAATAATAACAAAGACAGACACAGTGTTATCCTGCTCTGCAAACATTTTGAAGAAGCAAATTCTCACCTAAATAGATTGGGTGGCTCATAGAAAATGTAGAACCAGTGAATGTCAGAGTTGGGAATAAAATTTAATATTTAGACTACAAGTTTAGGATTCTAATCTAAGTCAGTGCATTGACTGCAAGTTCAAAAAGACGGGTCCCCAGAGGAAGAGTTATCTGATAAGAAGAGGACTCATTTTTCTCCCATATCCCAACCACCTGGGCTCCTGGGGAGGTGTCCCTCCTCCCCAAAGAACCCAGGTCAGCTCAAGGACAAAAGTCCTTCTTGTCTAACATGGGGTTGGAAGGCCCTTGTGACTGATGGTGGGGTGTCCCCTTGTTTCCTAGGGGCTAAGTCTGTCCCATGTGATGTCACTCCTCTTAATGAGCAGTGGGTTCCATCAGGAATTGAGGCAGAGACATCTCAGGCTTCACCCCAGAGGCGTCCCAGAGTCCTGGGTCACCACTGCCCGCAGCTTCTAGCTCAGCAGCGGCCAATGGTCGCAGGGGAAGTGGCCACACGAGCCAGAGTCTTGCTGGCCGGTGTCTCCACTACTACATTATTGACTCCTGTTCCCTCCCCATTTTTTAAAATAGTGGCAGGGAACACGTCCGGTGGTGTTGGAGCAGGGACGCTTATGGGGCAGTTCAAACTGCCAGGTTCACTCAGTTGTTTGCATTGTTTGAAACATTGCCCAGATGTGTTCATGGGTAATTCTGAAAATATATCCCAGTCATTTTTTGATGTCCTGATAGCAAAATTCAGATAGAGGCCTGATAACTATTTGATCTTAGTTTCTGTTCGCCTTGCCCCATAACTATAATTATGTTATATTTTATCTATACAACTGTATTGCACCTGGCCCTTAGCCACGTCCTTTTGTCATTTAGCTCATATGATAATGACAGCTACCGTTTATTACATGCCAGGTCCTGTTCTAAGCACCCACTCACTCTATCCTCCAAGTAATCTGTGAAATAGGTGTTGTCCTTATTAGCAGATGAGGCAGGAAAATGGTAAGTTGTCCCAGATGACAGAGCTGATAAGGCACAGCCGTGAGACTCAGACCCTGGCAGGGCAGCTCCCAAGGCAGCTTCCCTAACCTTGGCCTCTGCTGTCTGAGCTTTATCGTGATGGTCTCTGTCACCAAAACCACATGCCAGTTTAGTGGCAGATACATCGTTCTAAGAGAACTGTTTGGACATCATTGTCCCTATGGCTTTTTCACTTATTCTTAAAGTAATTTAATAATCACTGAAAGGAGTAAGAGCTTAATTGTACCTGTGGCCATTTTAATAGCTATGCATACTTAGGGAAACCAATGGAACTGATTTGTCACTTTATAGTTTTCCAATGCACGAGAATCACACTCATAAACACAGCAGAAATAAATGTTTAATCAATAAGGGTTAACCTTGCTTTAATGAAACCTGCTAAAAAAAGTCCCAGACAAATAAACTACGAAGTGCAAACTTAAGAAGTGGTTTTCATGTCACAACAGTCGTCATTCTTCACTGTAATATTCCTAAATAATGAGCGTCCATGTTTCCCACTGGCTGCATTGGGCTCCATGGATCTTGCTCTGTCCACACCCAGCTGAGGGAGTGGCACTACTTGTCCGTGAGGCAGAGGAAAAGTCCCCATGCTGAACAACACAACGACTTGTAACTGCATGGGACTGGCATGTGTCACTTCTAATCAAATTTCATTGCTTAAGCAGGTCACATGACCAAGGCTGGGAGGACTTGGCATACGTCTGGAGCACCTGCCACAAGTTAGGTGGTCGGGAAATGGAGGCGGCCCCACAAGCAGGCCTTCGCAAGTCTGAGCCTTCTGTTCCTTTCGCATTTCTCTCAGAGCTCTGTCCAACGTCCAGCACATGCTAACGCTCAGTGAAGTTTCGCTGAATGAAGGAGTGAATATGCAGTCTACATGCCCTTCTCTTTTAGCCCCCTGATGAAAAACACCTAAGCCTTTAAAACCCCAGAGGACGCAGCTGAAGATGAAAACCTCATTTGAGAAACTCAGTGGCTGAAAGAATTCATAATCCAAATGACACCAACCACCACTTTTGAATTCTCTATTATTAGTATGAAAACTGGAGCCTGGAACACATGGCTTCCTATTCAGTTTTAAGAGCATCTTTTAACCCAGGGCTTATTCATCAAGGGAATTCCATTGTTTCCACTGAGAGCATTTGACCGTTTACCTGGTCGTCACACCATGTATCTTTTTCCAGCTTGACATTTCACTTCCTAATAAATTTGTACTTCAGTTATCTTTTGCTAAAACCACAGTACACATTTTTAAAACATTTTCCTGCAGTCTTGTAATGACCGACTCTTATATTCATTCACTTTTATTTATTTTAATTCTTGGTCCTTATTTTAGGTAGTTCAAATATTTTAAGTGGTTCAAAAATAAAAACATCAACATGTTAAAGGCATCGATATTACCTGAAGAGATATTAGAAAAAAGCTATTCTGGAAACTAAATGTGTCTAACTTTGTTCGTCCACAAAGATTTTTCACCCTTGATAGCTTCAGGAAACAACGAAACAGTTTTCTGTTTTTTTTGTTGTTGTTGTTGTTGTTGTTTTTTTTGTCTGTCTGCCATAAACTGCAAGGCAGTGCAGACATTTCCAGAAACGTGTGTGGTGTAGCGGCTGTCAGATTACCCATGTCCATGGTTGTAAAGTTGAAAAGAAAATGGGAAAATGACCCCCATTTGAGCTTCATCTCCTTGGAATGCACTTCGGCCAACCTGCAAAAGTAGCCCTTTGTGTCCTGGAGGACGAAGCCTCTACAGAGGTGGCCGGGGGCGTCCCAGGTCCCCAGCCCCAGGACCCGGGGCTGCAGGGAGAGCTCACAACAGGGTCCAGCAAACAATTCTTGGCCTCGCAGTTCAGTCTGCTCCCAACTGCCACAGACATGCAAGTCCAAACCTGCCCTTTCTCTCCCTTCTAAAAGCTTCATTTTCATATTTTCTTTGAATTGTGTAGAAATTGTTCTTTCTGGAGAAGTGAAAGTGCCTGAAACAATCGGAGACATGCACGTTGGGCCTGCCGCCTGCAGCCCTGGAGCTGCAGGGTGTCCCCCGTTGGGCCTGCTGCAGGGCGGCCTGAAACCCGGCTGAACAGAAGCTAAATGCCTTCAATACTCAGAAATCCATCAAAGGTTCTGCTGAATGATATTTATAAGAGCCTCACTGTTCTCTTTCAAAACTGAAACGCGCTTCTCCCACACTTGAAAAAAACTGCTCGTGCTTTTCATCTTTCCTTCTCAGAGTGTAAACATTGTTTTGAGTGAAAAGAGCTGAAGGAGAGCTTACTTTCCCTTGAAATTTTATTTTTAAATAAGAGAGGGAGAAAATCCTTGTTCTGACTAATACTAATAATACAGGTCAAAGTGTCAGGCGATATACAATTAAATAGAAAACAAAAAAGGTCCCCCTTTTTCCCACAGCACAATGGCACTGGAGTGTAAATCACCCACAAGATGAAATAACACTTCAAAGCCCATCGGGCATTTCTGTGGCACGATGAGACACTGAGGATGTCGGTGACCCATGGGCTTCGGGGCGTTGCTGAATAGTCTGAAACTAGCATGAGGTGGGATTTTCAGTCCCTACTGCCTGTGACCCCGTGATATGCTTTGTGTCACGAGGGCAGCTGCAGTTATCAACAGATGTTTCGGCAATAAAGAACGGGTACCATCTCGGAAAGGACCCACTTACATGGGGAGAGGGCACGGTACCGAGAGTCTGCCCGCCTATTACGGTCCCATTAATCTCCGATCACCCTGGCTTCTCGGGGCGCGTTCCACAGGTGCTTTCTCTGGGAGAGCGGACAGACTCTCTCAAGTCAGCCAGCTTTGTGTGGCGTGTGAGGGAGTCTGGCCCCGGCCATAAATTTCTGTCTGTGACCACACACCAAAGGCTGAGGCTGGGGGTGGGGGTGGGCCGTGCAGGACAGAGAGCAAAGCCCAAAACATGTACTTTTTCTTGACTGAGTTCCGCCTAAGACAGTAGCATTGTAAGTGAGCCTAGATTTCACCAACTCAGACCTATGGAAAATAGTTTATGACTTGCTTTCTTCTTAAGCATTCTATGCTTAACTTTAGTCTATCGTTTGTGGAATTAACTTAAAGAAACAGTGTTTCCATTCTAAGTGTAATGCTACTTTTAAACATGGAGGGAAAATGTTTTATGGGAAGGATTCATTCTAGGGGAAAAATCGTGGAAAGCTTAGATTTACCAAAAAAACTAAGAAAAGATAACTGGAAAGACAAACTCAGCAGCCTTTCACTATTTTTTTTGTGAGAACAGAATCCCACAAGGAACTGATTATTAAGACTGGCCATCCAGCTTCGGTAAAGTCTGCTATTGAAACCTATGGCTCAGGGAGACACACAGAGCATGGAATGCACTCCAGTTACTGTAACAAGCTGGGGTATCAAAGTAGCTGAGTTCACAGGGTGCTAGAGTTCTCTGTGTTTACAAAACAGAGTTGGCCACTGCGCCTGGGCTCTCACACAGTAGGGGAATGCCCTGAGGGTCTTAGCAGGTGTGGCTGCTTAATTTGCAGCTTGTAGGGTAAGCTGAGGAAGAGAGGCTCCGAGTTCAGGCTGCCCTGTCAGAGAGGAGAGGCTGGAGCAGCCCAGTGGACAGCTTCCTACAGCTGCCGCGGAGGGAGCCTGTGAGCTGGGCACAAGCATCTTAAATTCTGTGTGCCTCGGTCTCCCCAGTTGTGACATCGGTGCGACAAAAGGAAGGGACGCAGGAGGGGTGATGAACGGACTCTTAAAACAGCACATAACTATGCTGAGCAGCGTGTCTTCCTGTTGACAGGAACCCTAAAAGCAGGTGACTTGAAGTTTTTAAAACAGCTTCTCCAGTTTTTTGCTAATTTCACGTCCAGCTTTGAATGCACTGAGGGGTCTGGCAATGGCATGGTGGGGCAGGAGAAAACGCTGGTGCTGCCTCATGCAGCCTGTCAGGTCTCAGTCTGTTAAATTCAGAGGCTCTTCCTGGGCTCCCCCCGTGGAGACTGGCTGCTAGCACTTCCTGGGAAGACTTGAGGTTCCTGTGTGCCGCCACCTGCCAATCACACAGCTTTCCCGCTCTTCCAGAGTGATAGTTCCTAAATTGAGGGGAAAGAGATTTCCCTTCTGACTGGTCTCCTGTCACCTCTACACGAGGCTGCCTTCCCTCTGCCCCTCTCCGCTCACGTCCCTCCCTGTCCAGACATTCACCCCCACCCTTCCCTGTAGGACCCTGGCATCGCAGTCCCTGGGGGGCTCGTCTGAGGCTGACTGGTGGGGCCTTGGATGCACTCAGACTGGGGGGTGGACATGGGGGCCCAGCAGTGAATTCCCACCACATTGCAGGGGGTGCTCGTCGCTGTTGGAAGGCCTCCAGGCTGCACTGTCTAGTGCAATGGTTGCCTTAGGCACATGGGGCTATTTATGTAGGAACTGACAAAAGGTTACATAAAACTAAAAACGTTAGTCCTGCGGCTGTACTCTCCGTGTTTCGAGGGCCTGGCACGCGGGGCGGCAGACATGCAGGCAGGTCCCTCGCTGCAGTGTCAGCCTGCGCTCTTGGGCTCTGCACGGCCCTCTGAGGGACAGCTGCTGGGACGGGGAAGGGCTGTGAGTCACAGCTCCACACTGCTGGCTGCTCCCTGGGCCCCTGCTTCCCAGTTTCCTCATCTGCAAGTAGGAGGAAGATGGTAATAGTCACTGCAGGGTTATGTCGAGAAGCCAGTGGGAAGACGCAGGGCAAGCCCTTTGTAAGCACCACAGTGACACATAAATATCGTCCTTCTCCCATCCCTCTTCTCCACGAACACCAGCCACACTCATTTAAAGCCCCTGGCCCACCACGGCACCTTCCATCTGTCCACTTTCCTTTGCCTGCTTAACCCAGTCTGTGTTTGGTTTTTGGAGGGTGGGAAAGATGGGGGTTTTACTGCTCCTGTTAAATCTCCAAAGATACTGTTCTGTGTACACAGATTGGGGCTCTTTTCTGGACTTTTGCTCTGAGGGCAAAGTCTGCACCTTTAGGTGGAGATGACCCGAAAACACATTCCCAGGTAAACTTATAAAATAACAATTCTAGGATATTGTCATCACTTGTAACTCCTGGTCCAGATGAGCATAATTTTATATGAGAAAAAAATGCATGTACGCTAGTAGGCTATCTTCTCCGGCACGCATCTAAGGGAATGTGAGTGACGGAGGGCTTCCCAGAAGGAATGCTGCCCTCCTGTTGCTCGTCAGACCCTGAGCCAGAAGCTGGCCAAGGCCTGACATTCCAGGGCGCAGGCTCCAGGTGGCTTAACTCCCACAGTGAGTCGGGGAGGAAGTGTGTGGATGTCCTTGACGGGAGGCGGCGGAATGGTCCTGCCCAGCCTGAACCGGGATCCCGGGTCTGGGAGGGGAACTGCCAGCCGTCCATAGCTCAGGTTGCAAGTCACACTGATGCAATAGTGGTGAATTTGTTTTTTGAAGCTACCTAACTTTTAGGAAGTAACATTTCAAAACAGCAGTACTGTGAGGCACGGTGGAATCTTAACGACTGCTTGTGGCCCCCCCGCGACGTGTAACCGTTCCAGGTCATGAGACTCACGCACACCCCCGCTTGGTCTGGCCTTCAGCACAGGTCCCACGGGCAGGCGAGCGCGCACACTTTTCTGAAAGCAACCTCCCCCACATTAGTCAGCCTGGCAGAGGCGACCACAAGGGTGGGGGCTGTCCTGTGCTTCAGAGAAACTCGATCTGAGACCACTCAGAGGCTGAGCGCCTCACTTGGGGTGTCAGGGCACAGGTGGGGTGGCTCTTCCTACCAGTAGCTGCTGCAGAGCGGCACCAATCACGTCCTGCAGGTTGGTTTTGTCCTCGGGGCCTACAGCTTGTTTGTATTGCCACTTCTCAGGCACGAAGGGCCACTTCATTTCCTTTGCCTCCTGGATGAGGGTCCTTAACTCGCTGGGGAGTGGAGCTGAAAAGGTCAGAGTTCAGTTAAGAAAATTGCAGGCAAAGAAAAGGCTGTTGAGTTCCCAGTGTCATGATGAAGCGCCTTGGTGCCCACAAAGCCCCCTCCTGCCTCTTGCTTTCTGGGCTGAGCTGCCGCTGTGGCTCGCAGGACAGCAACCAGGAGCTGTCCGTCAGGGTGGCCGCCCCTGTGCCCTGCAGGTAAGCTGGGGCAGTCGGGCGGTCAGAGGGGTTCCAGCAGGAAGTGAAGTGTTCCTGCGGCACGTCTGTGCGCAGAGCCAGACAAAAACAAGAAGGAAATATTATTTTCCCTGTAAGATGAGAAGGCAACTGACACCTCCGGATGGTGTCTGGGGCTTATGACAGCTGGGGACGGACATGCAGTGTCAGTGTGTGCCCCTGCGTTTCTTCTCCGAGACCTCACCTCACCTCACCCTTTCACTGTGGGCTCATTGGAATATAAAACATGAATATGAAAACCCCAAATGACATTGAAATGTTTCCGTTTACTGTGAAGTGGCCTTGTTTCACAGCACTAGGTATGTTTAGCTTCTTAATGGCACCAAACCTGCTGCACACCAAGCCCAAACCTGACACACCCAAAAGCCTCCGGAAACTGGAAAGCTTTTTCTGAAGTTTGACGCCGGAAATCGACTTGAAATGACTAGAGGTTGTTTGTAGCTGTGTTTATCCTACTTAGTGAGCTTGGTCAGAAGTTTTGCTGCAAAACTTTTGATGTTTGCCTAGAGATGCCGCTCCAGCTGCCACTGGGGTATGAAGGTAACAGATGGTCCATGGACCCTGCCACCTTCCTAACATTTGAAAAGTTCTGAGGCACACCTGACTCCCAGGGCTCTGGTCAAAGGGGAGAGGATGGTGACACACAACTGCCAGCCATACACCTCCAGACTCAGCACATCTCACACTGAGCCCTCACCTTTCTCTAGATCTGTGTTTCCCCCTTTCCTCTTTGTTGTCACGAATGTTCCCAGCAGTCCCTGGGCCACCCTGGCCTGACACCCAGATGCCAGGCTCTCCCTTCCTCTCTGACTCAAACTGTTTATCAGATTCTGTGGATCCCCAGATCCCTCCCATCCTCTTCATGCATGATTCTCGCCTGCATCCCTCCTCCCATCTCGCCCCGTCTTCATATTGTCCATCCTGTTTGTCAGTCCGCAAACAAGGCAGACCAGGCCACTGGCTGCCTTAACTTCTGCTGTCGGGCTTGGACTGCCTCTTCCAACCCCTGTGTGGTCAAGCTCAGGTTCCCTGACCAGCATTGGGCCTGCCAGACCGGCCCAGCGGCCCTGAGATGTCCCCCACCCCCCACTCAGGGCTCCCAAACCCACAGGCACATATCCCCTTCAGTATTCATGTCACTGCTCTGTGCCACAGCTGTCCTCTCACTGGACTGCCAGCTTCCTGAAGGCAGGCGTCACCTCTTGTCACTTTGGTAAATCACACCCTGAGGTTAAAAGAAGGATTAATCTTCTGTCTACAGGAGACATGCTAACTAGGAGAAAGGAGCTATGACAGAGAGAGTGAAAAACAAAAAGGTAGAAGGAAGGGGGCCTAACTTGCCTTGGGCACGGTGCCTTTTGCGTCCTGCACCAAGCAGCATGGAGGAGACATGGCATGGGCCATGCCCATGAGCGCTCTGCATTGATGCCTGACGGTGACTCACACGTGTCATACTGAAGTCCCCCCAGTCAGCGCTGAGAGCAACCAAGCACCTGTGTGTGGTGGCACTCCTTCGCAGAATGGTCGCCGTCTGCTGGGAAGCCTGGCCCTCTCACCACCGCTGACGTGACTTCAGCCTCCGAATATCCCCACTGTGTATGTGGAGCAAGCTTTCTGAGTGATGTGTCTGCACCCTCAGGAATCAGGCGGCCACTCTGCCCTGTTGGCTCAGGGCAGGCCTGTGGCCCGAGTGCCTTCCTGACGCTGCTCCTTGGCACGTTAGCCTGACAAACTGTGCACATCCTGGCCGTGAGCAGAAAGCTCGGGAGCAAGGTGACTAGGCCAATGACACCAGAAATGTGACTTCTGGATTAAAAGAATTTCACCGTACTCTGTACTGGACAGTTCAAATATTTCCAAATTTCCTCATGATAAGGAGAAAATCAATTCTTTACAATTCACTTCTGACTCCTCCACACCACCTTTTCCCTACAAGTCGTGCCGTCCAGACGAGGACAGTCCAGTGGGGCACACTGAAATAAAATACGTTTTTAAATACATCTCTGCATGGGTTCCAGCTCCCTGCCCATCTTGGGGAAGTGGCTGGCATCACCCATGCTGACAAGGACACCTTCTGAGGGAAAGGGTGGGATGGAGAGGAGGAAGGAGAAGTAAGAGCCACAGTGTCGAGTCTACCGGCTCGCCTGTCACCACAAAGCCTCTCCTAATGCCTTGCCCTGGAGCAGCTGCAGGTGACCCTGTGGTGGCAGCATAACCTGCCCCTCAGAGCTGCTCAGAAATGACCTGTCAGGGACGGGCGGTGGGTCCGACTTGAGTACACATCACCATAGAGTTGGTTGGTGCTGAGACTCACCAGCTCAGCACGGTCTCCTCTGCTGTCATACCTGGTCCCCAAGCAGCTGGCTGGCAGGCTGTGGCTCAGTGAGTGACATGCCTCCCCTGGAGCTGACCTGATGCTCCTGTCCTGTGGGACTTGGCAAGAGGAAGAAGAAAGTGCTCCCCCACTAGGGGCTCAGCCCCCAAAAGCTAAAGGTATTTGGGCAGAAGACACAAAGCTGCAGTGCAGGGACTGGACGCCTGCCTGGGGAGCAGAGCGCCCCACCCTGGAGTGCAGTCTGGAGGTGCCGAGGCCTGCCTGCCCTGGCCAGGTGTGCAAATGGCCAGTGAGCCTCAGGCCGGCCAGCACGTGCGGCTAGCCCACAGTCAGCCTGGGCGTGTCTGGCCAGTGCAGAAACGCCTAAGCCTAGGTGTGAAACAACTGGACACACGGTGTTTTATCTGGAAAGGAGCACACACGACAGGTAACGAGATGTCAGACTTCTGCAGGCCCCTAAAAGTGCCCCTGTGAGAACGTGTGTGCCTCCGCAGGGGCACGTGGGGACAACGTGCGCCCACAACTTCTCCTGTTACGTCAGCAGCAGCAGCAAGAGATGGGGAGTGTGCAGTTAGGTGGAGCAGAAACCACTCAAATCACAAAGAAAAACATTCAAAGCACAGAAAGGAACCACTTGTGGAAATGGAGGGGTTATTCCGATAGCTAGAAGAAACTCTGAGGAAGGAAGATCACTTCTGTAAAACTGGCTAAAGAAACGAGCTCTAACTTTCTGGACTTGGCGAGGGAACTTCCCAAACAACGAGGCATCTAAAACCAGGAATGGCACAAACTATGAAATGAGCAAAATGCCGAATTCTTACACCGCAAGAATGATGCAGTAAGTGTGCATGGGTGTGACAGCATTTGTGTTACAAGTGGCATGTGAACACAGCGTGAGAAGTGTGCTGAGGTCTGATGGGGAAAACTGCGATGGCGCTGATGGGGACATATTTATGGAAACCAGAGACATCTATGGAAACTGATGAGGCACAAAAGCCCAGTCTGAAAAAAGTATGTGCCACCATTCAGAAGATGCTTCCATTTTTTAATAATTGAAATTTACGTGCACCAGCCCACTCGGACCCTTTGTTCTTCTTGAACTGAACTGTTTCTTGGAGCCTCATGTTCGCCGAAGCCTAAAATTAGAACTGACAGCAATTCACTGCGACAAAGTGGGTCGTGCCTGCCCGTCCTCCCGCAGCCCCTGTCCCATTCATGCCCCAGAAACCACTCGTCTCTCGGTGGTCATCTGCCAGGAGAAGAAAACAGGGCAGACAGGAGAACGTGTGGTTCAGGCGGGGGACAGGACAGCCCGCGGTTCCCCGGAGTCTCCTCCCGGACCTCACCTGCACCCGGCGGGTCCTGCCTGCGCGCCCGCGGGGCTCCTGCGGCGCGTCCCCCTGGAGCTGGCCCAGCGCTCGCTGGCACTCACGCAGCAGTGCGGCCGCGGCGCCCTGATTAGCCATGACGGGACCCTTCTCCGCGAGCAGCCCCGCGTGTCCGGCTCTCCGGTGATCGATTACCCAGCAGAAGACATCAGTTCTCGATCAAAGAGGCCCCCCAAGGCCAAGGTACCTGGTGAACAAAAGAGGGGGCGGATGATTGACTGAAGCATGATCAATTCTCTGTACGACTCAAGCAGGGAAGGAGAACAGGGCCGTCACTCGACAAGACAGGACGGCCCAGCTCAGCGTTAGGGGCCTGGTCTCCACCAGCAGGCGGCTCCTCGAAGGCTAGGGCAGCACCGGCCGAGAAGCCCCTGGAATCCCAAGGAGCCCGGCGACCTGAGCCACACCATTTGTGTCTTCCGCTACGTGCCATCAGCGCCCCTGGATGCAGGTGGCACCAAACTCTCTACCTGTCTGATCGTCAAACAGCCCTAATAATCAGACACAAGCGCGCAGGGACAAAGGTTAGCAGTCAGGCAACCAAGGCCGATTTCCACGTGCGGTGGTCTTCCCAGCACTTAGCATTATATAATTGGGACCAAGACAGGCGATGACAGATGCCAAATTTAAAACTCTTCATAGCCAGGCACACTGCCAAATGAAGTGGGGGAAATGATATCTCAGAAAACCCAATTTCCTGGCTCTACCATATGGAGGGATGGGTCTGCTTCTACTGCAATTTAACATACAGAATTGAGTGATTTCTTACGTAACTATGACTATAGTGTAATGAGCTATTGCAATCAAGGTAATTTCAAGAACAAAAAACTTACTGACAGTACAATAATGCCTGACAAATAAATACCAAAAAGTTTGATTAATTAATCTTTTTGTCTGTCTTCCCTTTATTAAAGAATGTGCATTATAACCAAAACCAAAGAAGTTATTCCCTTTCTGAGTTTGCCAGGCTAGAGAGTGGAGCTGCTCTCTGCTTGAGACACCTTGCAGGGCACCAGAGTCTTATCAGGAAGCAGGAGCATCTGAAAGGGAAGAGTGAGAGCTGTGTGGATGCTGGGCCTGGTCTCCCAGCTCATCCAGGCAGTGAGGGAACCACTGAAAACGTAAAGCACGAAATTACTGCGTTGGTTTGGGATGAAATGTGCTCTACTAGCCAGTGACCTCACTTTAAAAAGCTGGATTTAAATTTGAAATAGAAAGCAAGCATTTTTCTTTTTTTTCTGTTCTGTGACTTAACAGGAGCAGAAAGTGAAGGATGAACTAAATGCAATCTAAGTTTTGCTTTTTCCATTCTAACCTGGGTGGTGTGCGTCATATGCACCACGCACACACACTTGTTTCATTAAACGAGTCGTGTGTTTCTTGGGGAAGGACACAAGCAGAGACCCTGAATACAATATCCTGACATTTGAAAGAGCATTCCCATCAGCGAGGGCGTGAGGCATTAGGCAATGGAAGCATTTAAGCATGAGTATAAATTGAATCGCTTCTGTTTAGGATGTCTCAGAAAGTGTTCGTGCGTGCATTGGGCTATTGGACTAAATGGTTTTCAGTGGCCCTTTAAGCCCAAGTGTTTATAAGTCAGTGTTTTGTGGTACAAGCTGGCCATTAGCTTGACTTTTGATGAAAAGAACAGAGTGGTTAGGGCTGGTCAGAGAGCTAATTAGTGGACCGGAGTGAGCAAAAGGCCATTAGCCATGACATTCCATCCCCACCAGTCCCTGAAAAAAGGGAAGCCGGTGGCTATAACAGGAGATTAGCATGGAGACCGAGAAATAAAGCAGGAGGTCAAGAAGGTTAAGAACAACCTCCAAGTTTGCTTGGTCTGTGCTATGGGCAAATAGGACACTCACTATTCTCCAAGTCCTAAATCACAGCAAGGAAGGGTCCTAGGAAAGTGGGGTTCTCTTTCTTAGGACTGTTTTTAGGGCTTCATATAGAAAGAGAGGTATAAAAAGGAAATATGAAGAATTCATGCACAAAGAAATAGAACTGTACTATAATATAATTTTAATAGCACATCACCCCATCATCTAAAGTCTTATACTTGTGTTTTATTGGTGCACGGTCATCTGCTTAAGGTAGGAAGTAGTCTTCTATTATATTGGCAAATTCAAATAAATTTTAATTGCTCTGTTTCTGTAAATGTTTTAAGCAGACACAGCATGTAGTAATTAAAAGAGAACCTAGAAATAATAATACAAAACACATAATAGTGCTCCATAGACATTTGTTGACTAATTCCTTCTGTGTCATTAACTATGACACCTCTGAGATTCACTCTTGAGGTTCACTTTTCTAATCTGTATTTTGAGGGTGTTGGTTGGATTAATTGTTAAGATCCTTCCAGATCTTAAATTACATAACCAGTGGCAATTTAGATAAACCAGTTTGTCTATTGGTGAACAATGTCTGATATTTATTTATTGAAGAATTTCTGGCTCTTTTGGTAACCCCTAAGTATAATATTTTTATGTATACTTTTCTCTGTGCTTTAGAAATGTCGGCTTGAGTCTTAGAGGCTGATTACTAGATAAATACATGTTGTTGCTTTTGTTTCCTCACTTGAAACCCCAATTCCTGGTACACAGATCAGAAATCTCCTCCTTTTGTGTAAGTGCTGTACGCGAGAGATAAGATATGTGGTCCTATGAGGGCAAACAACAGGACTGGACCTAATCATTTGGGCAGGTCCAGGGGGGCCTCCCCGAGGGCGTGATGTCTGAATTCAGCTCCAAAAGGAGGCACAATGCTTAATGAAGTTAAAATGGTGGGGAACAGCCCTCGCGTGGAAGGAGACACAGAGGGACTGGAAGAGGCCAGGTTGGCAGAGTAGAGGGACAAGGAGAAGGGTAGTTGGGGCGAGGCCAGAGATGCGAGCAGGGGCCATGCAGGGCCTGGCGTGCGGCTAAGTAGCCTTGTGTCGACCCCAAGACTGAGCGGGAACTACTGGTAGCATTTGGGCCATGACGAAACCTGCATCTGGAGAAGAAGGTCATTCTGTTGTGTGTATTGGGGATGGGGAGGAAGAGGTCAGGTAGGTACTTATTGCAGTAACGTGGGTGAGATCTATCAGGACCGTGGAGCAGGGTGGTGGTGTTGGCGATGGAGACAACTGGAGAGATGTGAGAGGTGCTCAGGAAGCAGCTGGGTGCTGCTGTTGGTGGGTGTGAATGGTCCTAAGGATAAGGCGCAAAGTGCCGCCCATCAGAGCGCAGAACGGAATGGGTGATGTCACCATACTTGAGACGGGGGACACAGAAGAGAGCTTCCAGGAAAAAACATAAGTGCATCTTCTGTTTGGTATTTCTACCCATAAAGATAGTAAGGAAGATAAGTCAGACTGTCCAAACTAAGCGATCAGATTTTAACCAAGAAAGCATTTCTAAGAAAGAAGACATTTCCAACATAATGTTTAGTACTTTTGACTTCCCAAAATGTACCCAATATATTCTTTATACTTTTTGAGTTATAGCACTTCCCTTTCCCTGTAGAAGTCAGGAGAGAAAATAGGAAGGAAATACTGTAACATGAGAAACAGTCCGGAATCCACCCATCTGTGCAGACTTGTTAGACCTGACAGAGGCTGGAACCCAGGACATTTTCCCTTCAGGCAGCAGTCCTGCTGGAAATTTTGGTTAGCTTTATTTATAAAAGAATAATTTTTTATTTCAACATGTATCAGTTTTTGTCCTCCGGAACTGTGGCACTCTGAACTGAATTATTTCGGAATTGAATGATGAAAGTTTCCCAATATTTTTTGTAATCTCTGGATTATTTTTTCTATTTTCATGCCCCCCCATATATTTTTTTCTTAAAAGTCAAATAGAATGAGGCCAGAAAAAACAATCAAACATACAACAGATAACTCTATAATAACACTGATACCCAAGAAAGAATCATTCACGCTAAGGCACAATGTGTACACCCATAGCCAACGGTCACATTTCGTACATTCTGTGTTTGATTTTGACACATGCATGCATTAGTCTTCATTCATGACCTAGAATTAAGCTGAGTGGCCGAGTTATAGGATAATTGACAAATCAGCCATCACTTAAAATTCGCAAATCAGTGGATTTTTCAAAGCTCCATTTCTTTTGGTGTTTGTGTGTGAATCTTTTCTGTTGGACAAATAGTACCAGTATTAGCGGATGAATCAGGGAAAATAAGAGAATTCCAAAGGTATTCCACAGTCTCCTGGCTGCCACCTCTGTAATAATCCACCAGCCAATCGCTCAGAATCCCTAAGCTATCAAGAAGTATAAGAGATGGTCTGTACTGTCCAGAAGTTTACAATATAATTAGGGGAATAAGACATAAATATGTAAAAATGAACTCTATGAGGCTATTACACTCAATTACATTCCGAAAGCTCCATTTAAATTATCTTTGTTGGAATTCAATTAATTCTTGGTTAAATCATATGCAAGTTTGCAGAGCTCATTTAATTCATATGTATTAGGTTGGTGCAAAAGTAATTGCACTTTAAAAGGTTAAAAATAACTGCAGAAACCACAATTACTTTTTCACCATACTAATACATGATAATTATAGTAAAAATACTTTTCATCTACATTCAAAATCATTTACTGTGTTGTTTTTATGAGAAAATGTATTCTGGTCTCCACTGTAGAACATTAAGAATACATTTCTCCAGTCAGTCACAGCCCAGCCTTGGCCACCCCTCCACCCTCCTCTCAGCCACCTCCACACAGACCCTGACTACATTGCCTCTTGTACTGATTGGCGGTGCAGGTGGGGAAACAAAAGGTGAAAGAGAAATCTGACTGGAAAGCATACAACTATGGGGCTGGACAGATAGTTTGGGTCACAGCCATTTGTTAGCATTTAAAAACTGCATAAAAAGGGAGGAGAGGCAGTTTCTAAGTTACAAGAAACCTGAAGAGTGGACTTCTGTTTCCAGCGTATGGAAGACTGTATGTCCTGAACCACACGCCTGTGGAAAACAGCTAATGCTGGAAAAGCATTTTAAAATCTCTAAAGAGTATCAGTGAGATGCCAGGACAGGAAGACAAGACTAACTAAGAGCTGGAGCCCAGGAAGTGAAGCAGCCCAGCAGCTGGTCGTGGCCTTGCGTGGGTTTGCCCAACACTGTGAGCTGAAACCTCGGTTTTCACCATTCTGGAGTGTGGGAAGGTAGGATATAAAACGGAAGGCCTACCCAGGTGGGACGTAGAAGAGGAGACTGCCCCCCAGTGTAAACCGAGGTCCTATACTGTTACACAAGGCTGAGCTAAAAATAACGCCCCTTTTTCTCCCCCAAACTCCAAGGAAAAATGCCTGTGGCAAAACACACTGCTTCATGAGAGTTTGAAACCATCAGATCCACAAAAAACCTCTAGCTGATAATTATTTTAAAATAAGTTATTTAGAAATGATCCTAGGTTGGTAGTTTTTTCAGGCAACTGGTGGAACGAAGCATAGTCTTCTCTAAAGGAATCTGACTTCAATCCAAGCCTCAAATAATTCCCAGCTATAAAATGCCAAAAAATATGAGCTCCTGGTCAACCTCACAAAAAGCATGAGGTAAGAAAAAACAAGGAATGAAAGCAGAAACACCTACTAAAATCAGGCCCATAAATAATTCAGACAATAGAATTACCAGGTATAGACTACAAAATGCACATATTTAAAGAACTGAAAGAGCATGTTGAGTGTATGAATAAAGAGCAAAGAACCAAAAAAGTTATAAGTAGATTGAAAAAGAGTCAAACAAAATTTCTACAAATAAATATAATAATATAATAATTAAATATTGTAAATTCAAAGAATTGGATATATTTGATAAAATACTAGCTCTGGCTAAAGATAGAATTTGTGAATTTTTGAACTGGATGATAAATCAGAACATATCACCTAAAATTAAACAGAAAAAGGATCGAAAATACAAAAAAAAGTTAAACAGGAATGATTGATGAAAAAGGTCGAACATATATCTAATCAGAGTTCTAGATGGGAAGAAGAGAAGGAAGCAGAAGAAATGTTTGGAGAGATAGTGGCTAAAAACCTTTAGAACAAAAGAAAGAAAATAATCAAAATAACATCAAGCAGAGTGAATGAATGAATGAATAAATAAATAAATAAAGTCTATACCTTGAAATATCATAGCAAAAATAGGGAACACCAGAGACATAGAATAAATCTTTAAAATAGCCAGAGAGAAAGGACAGATTACCATCAAAGAAACAACAATGGATTTATAGCTGGCTACTTAAAAACAATGATGGAAACTAGAGAGCAGTGAAAGGATATCTCCAATAAGTTGGGGGACAAACTCTGTAAAATAGAAATACGTATCTGAAAATAAGCATCAACTATTCCTTACAATATAAATCACTAAAGTGTATACTTTATTTTTTGTTTAAGTTGTTGTCCTCTCAGTCTTAGTTATGGAGGGTGCAGCTCAGCTCCGGATCCAGTTGCCGTTGCTAGTTGCCGTTGCTAGTTGCCGTTGCTAGTTGCCGTTGCTAGTTGCAGGAGGCGGTGCCCAAGGGACTCAAGGAGTTTAACTGGCAACCTTGTGGTTGAAAGCCCACTGGCCCATGTGGGAATCGAACCGGCAGCCTTCGGAGTTAGGAGCATGGAGCTCCAACCACCTGAGCCACCAGGCCGGCCCTAAAGTATATACTTTAGATAGAAGGAAAGTGATCATAGAGGAAGGGCCTAATACTCAAGGAGAAATACAAAGCAACAAAAATGATAAGTTATTGGCTAAATATAAACAAACATTGATTATGTAAAGCTATAACAATGTCTTGTGGGATTGAAAAAATAGAAAAAAATACAAAAACACAAACAGCGTATATGTGAAGAAGAAAGTGATTGACATTAAAGGTTGTGAGACTTTAGACTGATATGAAGGAAGGGAAACATTAACTTTAGACTGTGATAAACATATTAAGATAATCCCTAAAAAACTGAAATAAAACATGTAACTTTGAAACTGGTAGAAACTTAAAAAAATTTTTTTAATCCAAAAAAATTAAGAAATACTTTCCAAAATAACTTGCAGATCAAAGAAGTCACTATAGAAGTTCAAAAATATTGTAATGGGATGATAAATGCTACATATCAAAATGTGTGGAATTCAGTCGAAGTGGAATGCAGGTAATTTATAGACTAAATCCTTACAATAGACAAAAAAGAATTATGGAAAATTAATGAGTTAAGCTCTTGTAATCAAAAGTAAATGAATAGAAAAAATTAACTAAAAGGAAGTAGAAGACAGGAAATAAAGATGAGAGCAGAAATTAATGAAATAACAAATAAATATTCAGTAGGAAGATCAACAAGATAAAATTATTTCGAAAGACCAATGAAATTGACAAACTACTGGCAAACTTGATTAAGAAATACAGAAAAATAAAGGAATAAAAACTTGGAAGAGGGCATTACAGATGCTACAGAGATTTTTTTAAAGCTAATAAGATAATATGGAAAACATTTTATACCAATAAATTTGAAAGCTTAGATAAAATTCCTATAAAAATATATTCCTATAAAAATAAAAGTTCTCTAAAAATAAAATTTACATAAAAAAAATAGAAAACCTGTATGGTCCTATAATTTTAAAGAAATTCAATCAGCATTTGAAAAATCTCCCTAAAAATCAGAACATATAGTTTACCAGCAAAATTTTTACCAAATAGTTGATAAGCCAATAAATCCAAACTTATACAAAATAGCCTTTAAATCGGCAAGAAATGGCTAGAAAAAAATAACAAAAATATATAATTTACAATGGCATAAAACACATTATAATAAAAGTATATGTGTACATATATATGTGTCAAGCACCTAAGAATTATTCTGATAATAAATACACAAGACTTTTAGAGAGAAATTATAAAACTTGATTGAAAGATACTAACGAAAATCTAAATACATGAGGAGATTTCCCATGTTAATGGCCTGGAAAAGTCAATATTATTAAGATATCAATTTTCCCCAAATTAATCTCTATCTTTAATGCAATACCAAGCAAAATCTCAACAGCTCTGTGTGTCTGTGTGTGTGTGTGTGTGTGTGTGTGTGTGTGTAACTCACAAAATGATTCAAAATTTTACGTAAATAAACAAAGTTCAAGAATAGTCAACATGATTCAGTTCACCAAAAATAACCGTGAACAATAACAAGGGAGGAGAGAGAGGGGTGTCAAACCACAGTCACTAATTAATATAAGATTATGTTAAACGATACAAAAGTTATTGGCACTAAATTGGCCATCTAAATAAAATAGGAAGTACAGCAAGAGACCCACATACATATGTAAACTTGACTTATTACACAGCTCCGGTATATGGCATTGAGCTAATTGTTTTTTAAAAAATCAATACTAGTTGAAGACTAAAATGTGAAAGACAAAACTATGTAACTTCTACCTTTGTGACCTTTGGTTAGGGAAGAATTTCTTAAACACTTAAGAAAAGCAAATCAGGGGCCAGCCAGGTGGCTCAGGCGGTTAGAGCTCCATGCTCCTAACTCCAAAGGCTGCCGGTTCGATTCCCATATGGGCCAGTGGGCTCTCAACCACAAGGTTGCCAGCTCAACTCCTCGAGTCCCGCAAGGGATGGTGGGCTGGGCCCCCTGCAACTAGAAAATGGCAACTGGACCTGGAGCTGAGCTGCGCCCTCCACAACTAAGACTGAAAGGACAACAACTTGACTTGGAAAAAAGGCCTGGAAGTACACACTGTTCCCTAATAAAGTCCTGTTCCCCTTCCCCAATAAAATCTTTAAAAAAAAAAAAAAAAAGCAAATCATAAAGGAAAAGATTGATATGTTTAATTAATTAGAATGATGAATTTCTGATTATTAAAATGGCACTACAAGGAAAGTGAAAAGACAAGTCACAAACTGGCAGAAAGTGTTTGTGACATATATGTAACTGACAATCCAGAATATATGAAGAATTCCTGTAAATCAATGCGAAGAGGACCAACCACGTGATAGTAAACAAATGAACAAGAGACACTTCCCACAAGGAATCGTGAGGGCAATGAACATGCGAAGTGTCCAACTGCCTAGTGCTCAGGAAGCACAGATTCAAACCACAGATCTTCTTGACTGAAAAAAGCTTTGAGTTGGATAACAGTCACAAGAACAGTCAGTGCTGGGTTACTCCTGCCCACCGCTGTTGGGACCTGCAGTTGGCATCTGCAGCAAAATCACAGCTGCCCTGTGGCCCCAGCTGCACTCTTAGGCATGTACTCTGGTTGGGGGACGTCTCGGACTTGTGTCCAGGGCGCATGGATTAGAATGTTCGCAGTGACACAGTTCGACATAGCAAACAGACCAGAGGAAATGATCCATATGTTCATCAGCAGGAGGATGGATTGGAAAATTGAATAGTGTATATTCATCCACTGGGATAGAATAAGCGACTGAATTACAGTTACATATAACAATAGGGACGAGTCTTAGAAATAAAAAAAGCAAGTCACAAATACATGCATAAAATTTACAAGCATTCATATCAAAAATATATTATTATAGAATGCAAATATATAGGATGCAAAAATATAGGATGTAAAATTACGAAGAAAAGTAAGGGAATGATAAACTGAAAATTCAGAACAGTGGATTTATTGAGCGGGCAGCAAGGAAGGTGGGAGGGGTGTGTGTGTACACTGGAGGCGTCCAAGGAACTGGTCGTTCTTTCACGGAAATTGATCTGTATTCATCGTGTGCCGCGCACATTACACCTACTTATCTTACAATTTTTTGATATCTATTCGACATTTAATGAAACGACTGAAAAGAATAAAATGGAAACCCAAGCCTAGGAGTCTCACGTAGGTTATAAATATCAGGCCCTGCCCTCGCGGCCGCAGTGGGAGGGGTGCTGCACGGGGATTCTGTGGGCATTCCTGGGGGTTTGGAATCACAGGGAGACGAGTGGGGAAGAGAAATGTGGCTGGAGGACACTTGGCAGCAGACCCTCCTGTTTACTGAGCACCGGCTGGCGAGCTAAGTGAGGCCACGGGCAGTTTGAACCATCCGTTTAACAAACACGGGATTGCCAAGAAATTCTATTTATCTTTTCATTGCATTTGCAAAGAAAAGGAAGGCGTGCGCTGTGGTATAAGTTTGTTTTTGAGGATTAGGAAGTGCTGCAGGTGAAAATGAAGTCCTTTCACAGCAAGGTCTGCTGCGTGATGGGAGAGTCGCGGCCAAAGCGTCCCTGTTCCTCCCTGTCCCTCGCCAGTTCCCGAGTGTTTATCGAACTTGGCTGTGCAGAGAGGTGCAGAGGGAGTGTTCCGGGTCACCAGTGGATGACCTGCCGCCTCAGGAAGGAAGAAGAGAAAGAAAAACCCATCACTGAGGGGCTGCTGCTCCCGCGGCTTGGGTTACCCACTCCATCAGCATGGTGACATCTGATGAATTGGGATCCTGGCCCCGTGGCTAGAAGGGCCACATTTCAGGTCAAGGTGAGCCAAGCCTGCCATCTGTTCCTGCCCAAGGCTCCCCAGGAGGGTTTTCTCCGAGTCCCTAGTGCTACCCCGCTGTGTCCCCAAGCACAGGGCCACGACTTCCTGGGAAGCCCCACAGAGCAGGAAACACACTGCACAAACTCTGAATGGCCTTCCGACAGAGAGCATCCTGTGGGAGCAAACTCTATGCCCAGACTGGGAAAGGGATAGGGGACAGGAGACAAGGATGGGAGCGTGAGGCGGCGGCGACAAGGTGGGACAGGCTGCAGGCAGAGACCGAGCTGACAGTGTAGGTCCTTAAAACACGTCTGGCTTCTGCTAGATGGACAGCCGAATTCTGGACGCAAAGAGCCAGGTAGATTGTGTGGTTAGAGACCACGAAGGAGCAGGAAGTGGATGAGGGGGCCCTGAGCTTATAGAGGAAAAGTGACACTGAAACGAAGAGGCAGCGTCACTGTCCCGGATGGCGGAGGCAGTCAGGCTGTGCTCCTTGCTGGCTGAGCCGTGACGAGTCCTGTCCCAGGTTCCCGGCGGTACAGAGGGCTGTTAGTGGGCTGACCTCACCACGTTTTACAAGGATCATTGACCTTTGCAAAACACAAAGGACGCTGACTTTTCTGCAGTAAGTGCTTTGTTGGTAGCAGCTATTGTCATCAAATTTTTTTCAAAACATACATTTTACTTTTTAAAGGGTCACTCAATGTTTTCTTAGTTTTCTTATTTGGGTTTGATTTCCTTGTCGGTCTCATTAGCGTTGGTGGATTTGAGAAAGGAACTTGCCCAGCTATGCAAAGTGTTCAGGTTCTTGATAGTTTTCCCACTGGAAAGCCATGTCACGATGGAATTATCCAGAAATCATTCTTCAGTTAATGAATAGAAATTGTTAGAGAACTGAAATATCATGATCAGTGAGACATTTTCAGGAAGAAAGATGTGAGTTTTTTTTTGCATCGAAGAAACAAAACAAACTTAAATCCTGGCCAACTTGGTTTAATCAGCTGTTTGCCTCCAGCACAGTGTGAGGTGTCAGGAAGGAGAACCCTGAAAGGCCTAGGGAGAAGGGTCCAGGATTACAGCACAGACAGAAGCATCCAGCCCCTCATCATCGTCTCTGCTCCGAGACACATACAAAGCCCTTTATTTACTTTCTGCTTAGTGTCAAAGGCGCCTTGGGTGGCCTCAGAACGGGGATTGGAAGACCACACTCCCAGGCTGACAATACAAGTCACAGTGCGTGGGCGTGTCACGTGTGTTTCCTTGAGTGGCCAGTGACTGTGATGAAGCCCCACTCAGACACCCTCCCACTTAGAGGCGAAACTGCTCCGACATGGTGCCAGCCACGCACAGCCCAGGGCAAGGGGCTGACTTTACTGCTCCCGTGTGGTCTACAGGGGGACAGTGTCTGTAAGAAAGGCTGGCACTTTCATTGCTCGTTGGCACACCTCTTGGCGTGGCTGTCCAGCCGCCCGTGGCCACACAAATGCAGAGTCCTTCCGTGGCTCCTGTGGCCAGGCCTACCACTGCTATCCCAGGACACAGCTCCCCGGCCCTATGGCAGCAGGCTGACATGGACGATGAGTACTTTCAGAATTTTAGGGTTCTGTCCTTTCCGTACGAGTCCTGCTACTGAGTAAAACGCTGTGGAGCACCTGTGTCAGTCACATGATTCGGGGACAACTTGGTCGCTTTTGAGCCACTCTACTCACTTTGTTTTGGTGATTCCTCAATTGGAAGAACTCTCATTTTCTCCTTTTTCTAATAAGGATAGAGATCTGAGACTAGGTATTAATTCCATTGTTTGCTTTTAGCTAATAAAGGAATATTTGCCAGTATAGAACTAACAGTGATACAGAAAAAAGTTTTTTAATGAGTAAATCAAAACAGGCAAGTGAAGCACATTAGCTTTTTTACAAAATCTATTACTGGTAAAAATAATAATAATAATTGTTTTCTACTTTTTGCTTAAGGCTTGGCTTTAGTAAATAACTTAGAGTTTTAAACTATAAAATAATATGTAATGTGTTTGCAAATGCGGGAATGAGTATTCATTACATACTGTACTTCACGTCTTTGAAAGTTACCCAGAAACAGAATGAACGTTTCCAGCCCCCAAAAACAACCTCATTGGGGAAGTAAAACAAAGTCAAAAGTCGAAAAATCCCAGAGCAGCGTGCTCACCCGCAGGAGGAGTTTACTTAAAGTAGCCGAGTTGGGCATTTGTTCTAATCCCCCCACTCATGCAGAAGAAAAGGCACCATAGAGCCTGACAAAAGGAAATGGAGGAATTGGCTTGATTGTCTTACTTTTATTTTATAAGGTCGCAATGAGGAAGGTACTAAGTGATATGGTTCCCATTTGAAGATTAAAAATGAGATAGAAGGTCAGCGACTTGTCCAAGTTCAAATGGCAACTCCCTGGGATTATCTGGGGGAGTCAGACACAAGCTTTTAGACATCCAGTCTGCAGTAGTACCTCGGTTTTTGAACGTCTCCGTTGATGAACATTTCGGTTTACGAATGCTGTAAATTTTATGGATCTATGGTATCATTAGATAGTACAATTCATGCTAAATTTGCAGTTTTAGGGGTTGATTTTAAAGATCTGGAATGGATTAATCCATTTTGCATTACTTTCTATGGGGAAACTGCTTCAGTTTTCGAACGTTTCAGAACTCCACTGGTCTTCTGGAACGGATTGCGCTCGAAAACTGAGGTAACCACTGTACTGTGTTTTTACATGCGACAACTTGTCATCCTGGCAATTTGGGGAAGAAACAAATAGCCACACTGAAAAACAAGATGTTTTAATTTGGTAGGTTGTTGATCTCAGAGAACTGTATATTCTGGTCTGCTTAAAGAAATAGGCTGGAGTGGCCGTTTGGCTCAGTTGGTTAGAGCGCAGGGCTCAGAAGACCCAGGTTGCGATTCCCGCATGGGCTGTTGAGCTGTACTCTCCACAACTAGATTGAGGACAGTGACTTGACTTGGAGCTGATGGGTCCTGGAAAGGCACACTGTTCCCCAATATTCTCCAATAAAAGAAAAAAAGAAAGAAATAGGCTTCATTCTAAAATTTTAAACCACTCAGATAACAACTGTAGTGTTTTTTCTTAGGAAGAAGTATCCTAACTGATCTTATTCAAGCTGTGTAACGCCCCAGGGACCAATGAGGGGAGGAAAGAACTGACAGGTGTAAGAGGTGCTGGTAGATTAGTCCTGACAGGTAGCAAAGGCATCTCCTCCTGGGAGTCCCAGGAGGGCCAGCTGAGAAGTGGGGTGGTTCTTTATGAGCACAGTGGCGATTCCCCTGACAGTGAGCATTTTAATTACTTTAAGTGAAACATTCTTTTTCGTGCAAGTAAACTTAAAAAGTAAGTACTATACTGTCTTTTTTCATATTGGCTATGTATGCAATCCTGTTTTATCCTCTACACTGCTCACACAGCAGTTTGTCCTGCCCTGAAATCAAAACAGGAAAATGGCATACATTTATTAAAAAGCATTCACATAACAAACCTGCAAGACTCCACCTGGGGAAAGCATGGGTCAAGTGAGTGGCTGGGGGCATGGCCTCAGAGCAATTAAATTTCCGCCCAGCTACTAGTGGCCTCCACATGTCATTTCATTTGAAGCCAGGTTAGGAAAACGCTTATCCAAATGACTCAACGAAGGAGTGGAACAATGATGTCACTTTTATTTTTCAATAAGATGACTACTTCTCATTCTAGGGGGATACTACTGTGTTTCCCTAAAAATAAGACCTAGCCCGACAAACATCTCTCATGCGTTTTTTGGAGCAAAAATTAACATAAGACCCGGTCTTATTTTACTATAAGACCGGGTCTTATAATGTAATGTAATATAATATACAATACAATACAATACAATACAATACAATATAATATAATATAATATAATGTAATGTAATATAATACTGGGTCTTATATTAATTTTTGCTCCAAAAGACGGCTTAGAGCTGATGGTCTGGCTAGGTCTTATTTTCAGGGAAATGCGGCATCGCATCTCACAGAACCCACCCACCACATAAATCTACAATGAAAGTCATTACAGAAGAGTATTCATGAAACCTCTTGTGTCACTAAAGCGAAATACCTAGTTTGTAACATGAGAACCAAATATCAACTTCCTCTTTTAAAAAGGGGCCCCATGTTTTCTGACTGATAACACTGTCAGCACAAGTGATATTCAGGAATTCAAGGTGAGAGCATAGTACTGCGGTTACGGTTAAGAGCAGCTCCTGTCTTTTGGGGAAACAGCCAAACACTTCCTTCCAGGCGCAATCGGAGTCTGAGATTGGGGCGCGGAGGGGGAGGGGTGCGGGTGTGAACGAGGCGAGGCAACCCGGCCCGAGACCCCACGGCGGACGGTGCGCCGCGCAGAGGTGCGTGGGGTACTGCACCGTGTCCGCTCCTGCGCACATTCGAAATTGTTCACGGTGAATGTTTCACGATCCTGCCTGAGGACTAAGCAAAACGGGACGGTCTTGAGCTCTGGGAAGCAGCCAGAGGCCTTGTGACGTTCTTTTCCACCCTCCGCGCCCTGGTCTCCGTGCCACCCGCGGGCGTGGGCTCCTTGCGCGATCCCGTGGGGTGACGGCCCCTGCCGCGTACTCGCGGGGAGCCCCGGAGCTGAGCTGACCGCGCTGGGCGGAGCGGGGCGGTCACCCTGCGGCGTCCCCACCACGGCCGCCACCCGCATGCACCTAACCCTCGGGGCCACGCTGCCGCATCTCCTGCTAGGAGCCGCGTGGGAGTCACAACCGTGTTTTAACACTGTCGGAAGCAAAATGGAAACAGAAAGTACGTGTGGCGCAGAAAGAGTCCCACCGGGTTCTCCCGGCCCCCAGCGCGGGCGGCGAGGCCTGTGTGTAGACCTGTCCCACCCCCAGCAATCGCAGGGTTGGCGCCAAGAGGACAGAGCCCGGGCGTGCTTTCCCCCAAGTGTGCAACACGCTCCATTCTGCCGGTTTCTGCAGTGAAAAGGTAGGCGACGTGAAAGGAAAAGTAACTGTGGAAAGAAAATCTGCAACTTCATCTCTCTTTAAAACTTTTGAAATACAAACAGTGGCCCGATGATTCTGGTTCTGACGGCTTCGGAACCAAGTTACCTGATATTTCAACACGCAGTTTACGATGGTGGCTGCCACCAAAGGCAGCTGGACAGGGAGCCTCTGAAACGTTAGGGGCTGCGCGGGGTGGGTCAGACACAAAACTCCATGAGCAGCTGTAAGATTCCCACTGTAGAGAAGAGAAAGTTGAGGGTTATGGAGGTCAAGGGATTTGCCCAAGGTCACATACTTAATGAGAGGCATATTCCCACTTTGCAGAAGATTTTGATCCCAGGGGTGTGTTTAAAAGCATTTGCCTTTGCGCTTACTAACACTGTCCTGAATATTTCAAAATACATCAGTGCACAGGCTGATAGGACTGTGGACATCCTTGTAAGCACTCTTAGACTTCCGTGAAATAATTCTACCAGTGTGAACGTATATGTCACATATGTACTCTTTAACAGGGAATCAACTTTTATCCAGCCTGGTCCAAAGAAACTTAATCAAATTTCTTAGTTTCCTCTAAATGTACTAGAATAAGACAGCTGAAAAGTTGGAGACTGATTCAACCAGTCAGTCCTACTATTTTCACATTGGAAAGACAATTGCTCACAACCAAATTCTCCCTAGGCCTCCACTGGCAATAACTCCGGCCATAACATGCTCCCTTGTCACACTTTTTCTCCAAGTGAGGGGACTTTTGTCTCGTAACAGGTAATTAGCAACACGGCAGTGCCACTGGCTAGGATTCCTCTCTACCTCTTTCACCTCTTCTAAAAGAAGAAACTTTAAAGATTAGATTTTTTCTTTCTTTTTCTAAAGCTGGTACGCCAACTGGCATCGGCTGTATTAGGATCAGGAGAAAGCCCCGTCAAAAGCCCGAGGAAGGGAGACTGGCGTCTTGTTACTATGCACCAACACGCAGGCTTTCCTTTCATCCCAAACAACTACAGTGCGTGTCAACTGCAGGGGGCTCATTGGCGTAAATCTCGGCTGCGACCTCTGAGGTAAACGGGATTTACATTACTTTCTGACAAGAATTAAATGAAGGCCTTGTGGATATATGAACAGCCTTCTCGGCCGCAACAGATGGGCATGAATGTGCTCCCTAGGAAAACTATCAGTGACATCTGTGTCCTCCAAATTCTGGTGGTCTCAGCCAATTAACAGGGGAAGAAAGGGTGGGGGCTGGGAGGCCACCGCAGCCCCGGCCAAAACCCAGGCGAAAGTGTTTGTGTTTGGAGCCCGGATCCGGCTGCATGCAGCCGCCAGGCTGGCACTCTGTTGTTGTCATTCAAATGGAGAGTGTGGCTTACAAGCTACTTGGACTCCAGTGAGGATAATATGATTTTTCTCATTTGACCAGAGGAGCCGGCCATCACTGGCAGCTGATATCAGTTTGCAGTGCACCCTCTCTGAGAGTGGAGTTTATTTTTGTCTCTTTGAGGCGACTGATGGAGCTGCTGCTGTCTGCCAGTTTAGTTGGTGCACTCACGTGTCACAAAGAAGGCAAACACTACAACAAAACAGAGATCTTTCCCCAAAACATTAATGCTCAAAATTCACTTCTTTCCTCCTCCAAAGGGGCCTTTACTGATCTCACAAGGAAGTCAAAATCCAGGCTTCCTGGTTAAAACAGTCAAGCAAATGACATCAGAGATCTTTAATGAAGAGAGAGCACAATGAACCATGAACCTCACTGTCTGAACTTATCCGATCGGCTGTCAGGCCCGTGTTTAACAAGCAGGCAGGAGGAAAACTGGACAAACCCAGGCCAGGACAAGACCCCCAACCCTCATCCACCCTCTCCTCTCCTGCACGCTCTCAGCCAAACATTTTCTTGGATTGTGTGGAGCAAGGGACCAGGACTGATTGGGGAGCCGAGAGGAATAGTCGCTTGTCAGGAGGAAGTAGGAGAGGACCACTTCTATATCCCAGGTCCTGCGTCTTCTGAGCCCTGCTGTTGAGAACAGAGGTTTTGGACCCAAAGGACCCATGTCTCCATTCTGTATGAGCTTTCACGCACTAAATAGGAGACAATGGGCAACTTCCTTAACTTCTGTGTGCCTCAGTTTCCTAACCAGTAAAATAAGGCTAATGGTAATACCTACCTCTTAACAAGGATCAAATAACCCAACACGTGAAAAATGCTTCTGACATTCCTTCAAAGGCTGTTTTTATCCTGACTTAATGGAGAGGGGTATTGAGGGCCCAAGGGCAGAGTCCCAAACCTCTAAACTAGTTTTTCAGAATGAAAAGCATTATGTTCCACTGGTTGTTGGAAATTCAGAAAACTGACTTTTCCAAAGAAACTATTTTTATTGCTTTTAGGAATCTAAGGTCGTGCTTTAAAATAGCATGTTTCCTATGATGTGTGAGATTTTGAAATTAGGAATTGCTATAATGAGCTTGCTAATTATCAGAAGCATCTGGATATCTCTAAATTATAAAATGGTCTGGCAAGAAGGTAATAAAATATTTCTACCAAAAAAAGAATCGAGCCATTTCTAGCCCTTTCCTAGAAATAGGTTCGTCTGTCCTAAATTGAGGTTCTTATACATTGAGGGTATTATTGTTTTAGAAGGCAGTGGTTAATTGTGATAATTTAGATGTAAACTCTTTACCCCTTCGTCCTAGCTGTTTAAACACAACTCCACATCACAGTTGATCAACAGCAGAAGGAGGCCAAGAGGGCAAGTGGATCTCTAAACCGGAGAACCGTGTTTTAAAGTCAGTTTCCACACAGGGTTCTTTTCCTCTTGTTTTCTGCTCTGTGTGACTTTCTAACGATCCAGTTACAGGAACTTCGGCAAGCTGAGCCTCGGCACAATGTACGATTACTTCTAGGGGAAGCCAATTACTGGTCCACAAGCAAGTTGCCCCCTTTTCTCCACAACAAGTCACCCTCTTTCTCACAGTAGTTTTGTAACCATGGTCCCAATGGCAAGGACGGAAACAATTGCAGGCACAATTGTTTTTACAAACTGACGATTTTATCTTTATTAGGCTGCAGTACCATTTATAATTTTGTCTCTCCATGTTGAGTGTCTCCATGTTGAGCGATGAGCAGCAGAGGGGCTTTGTCTGCACGGGGCTTAGAAGAGCGTCGTCCCAAACAAAAGCACCTGTTGTTCCTTCTTGTAATGGCCTTCGGAGTGGCCAGTTGGCCGCATTTTCCCCACACTCCGTAGCTTTTCCCAACACTACCATCTCACACATCATCATTGGACGTAAAAAGAGAATAATTGAGGAGAAGATCAATAAATTTAAAAGCTCTTTAAGGAAAGACATAATGAATTTGGTACAGCACATATTTTTAGATCAAAGATGCCTTTGATGTGACAAACGCCTAACCCATAAACTACTGAGGCACTTCCTTTCTCTCCCAAGCTGCTTATTGTCAAATAAAATGGAAGTTAAGGAAATTATCTTTATCTGAAAATGGCCAAAAGAAGCCATCACCTAATGACAGCCTTGTCACAAGTGACAATTGGGGAAATTGTGGGGAAGGCACGGCCTAACGAGCAGAGAAGTGAGCCCCTGTTTGCAGTAATCTGGCCCTGCAGCCCCCACTCACGGTCCTCCCGGCTGGCTGTGAAACAGCTCCGGCTTTGTCAGTGCTGCAAGGGCTACAGAGATCGCTCGTTCATGCATATGTATTACCTTCCCTTGGTGTCTGTAGAGACAAACCCTTCAGAACAGATACAAGACACACACACCACCGGGCAACAAAAACCAAGAGAAGCGGAGTGTGGTAAAATGCTAGTAACTAATGAAAGATCACGCATTGGAAACCGAGGCACAGGCCGGGTCCGTGCGTTTGCTGGCTCTTTACTTGCTAGCAACTGAAGTGAAATCTTTAGCGGGATTTCAGTGTTTGGGAACCCCAGGTATGGATTCCAAGAGGCAAATCACACACCTTGTAACAAATTCACCTTCCAATGTCAAATATGTTCTGAAATTCTAAATATGGGAAAATAACATTAATATTAACTGAGTCCAGTTTTAAGAAACTGCTCAGATCTCATATTGGCTTCCTATGAGGTATTAAAAACACGATATGGAAAATTATGATGACATATAGTAATTTCCAATATTGAACAGAAGCGCATTGTGCAGCCAAAAAGTAAAAATCGCAAATAAGAGACTGTAAAGTGAAATGGGGGGAAACCCACTCCACATACCCTTGGAAATCCTAAAGTAGTGTTTAAAAAATCCATGTTATATGTAAATCCTTTTCTAGAAAGATTAATTATTTCCCGTCAACCTCTGGGTGTGGATCTAGTAAGATATTTTTGAGTGACTGAACTTTGCTTTTTCTACTAACATAAAATCTAATTTAGTTTGAATATAAATATATGTTACATATATTTAAATTAACTTTTTAGAGAAGCAGATACATAAGGCAGATAAGTAGGAGACTGCATCTTTTCTGCTTTTTCTTCTGATATGCTAAAGTTTGGTTTCCCACTGTGCCAAAGACAAAGCTGAGTTCTGAGGGTTTTCCATATTACGCAATGTTTGCAATAGACATTTACACTTCATTAGCATATTCCACTCGCTCAAAATCCAGCTGAATGCTCTCAGTGAGCTGAGCTAATCCTCTTTAAAGAGCTACAGGCTATATTACATGTGGCCCAGCAGCCCGGCTATCCTGCGTCACTTTGAAGATCGTGAACAGAGTTCTCTTGTGCGTCTGTCTGTTTGCAGCCTCATAAACCGCTGCTGTCTAAGCTCTGAAATCCTTGTTTTCATCAAGGAGAATTACGAGGAGGCCAGAATCCACGTTACCATGTCAAAGCTGGGCTGCACTTGAAGAGGCAATATAATGATGCTGATTTCCCTTATTCCTAAGTGTCTATCCACAGTCTTTTTCAACTAAGATTGAAATGAACTATATCCAAGTATTTCTAGTCCTTTTACTAGGACCAAGTGCTCCCGGCATCTCCGTCTGGGGAATCTAATCCTGGTTAATCAGGGGAAGGAGACTCAGTGATGTCACAGGTCTTTTTTCCTTTACCCGGAGTTTTATAAGATAACGTTAAATATTTAGATACCGAAACTCACTGGTAACCCACTTTTCTACAGATAAAGATGGCTCGGCTGAAAATACCCAGCTAAGCAGCAGATGGAGAGTCCAGTCAGTATTCAATTTTAATAAAATGTAAAAGACAGTAAAAACTATACAACAGTGCACAAAATGAATGTAATTTTTTTGTTGAAAACAAAGGATAGCAAGGGAAGTCTGTCATTCTACTGGTGACATTCTCTCACTAATGCTTAGATTATTTTTTAAAAAGGAAAGTGCTATGTTATAAACAAAACTGATTTTGTTTGTTTTTCTTATTGATAATTTGTAAAAAAATTCTTTATAAATTGTAATTTTGAAATAATTATTTCATAACAATTACTATTGAAGATGTTCATTATACTGCTTACTGTTATTTTACTCGCAGTCCCACATGGTAAATTCTCCAATGATTAGAACAGGAGACACTTTGGTTTTCATGCCAATTGGAATTATTTCTTTTTATTAGAAATAACCATTTTTTCCTTTACTAACGAGCACTTTTGCCTTCATCTAATCATTTTAGTCTTTTTGTCACAGGAAACTCAGAACCAGATTTTGTGATCAGTTCCACGGGCCTGGGTCGCGCAGAGTCTGGTATGAACCTTCTAGCGTAGATCCTGTTGACTTGGTCATCACCTTGGGGTAATGGTTCTACACACATCAGTGTGTCTCCTTAGAGATCATTGCAAACATTGTTGAAGGTGTGTGCATGTTAAAGCACATTTTGCAATCGCATTCCTCATTTAATTTGGCCATTTTTCTCACCAGCACATGCCAGAAAGGCTTTATGGCGCAATGTAAAGAAGTCAAGGTTTGAGTTAAATAGGTTTGAATTTGTTGCACACCTACTATGTGCAGACATTATATGCCTATTCTTCTGAGGTGACCAAGCTGTGAGGCAGGTGACCCAGTATTTCTCTTGCTGGGGGCCAATTTGGCACTTTCAGACACTAAAAGGAAATTTCGCTATGCGTTTTCATGTGGTTCTCCCCTTAATTCTGGCTGCAGCTAAGTGCAGTCATGCAGACATTAGCAGATACCATTCTCGGTGGTTTGTCTCCATTCTGTATGAGTTTCTGATTATCTGTGTACCTTCCTCCCACACATCTAATTTAAACAAGGTAGGGAAAGATGTAGAGAGTGGGATATATTTACAATAGAATATATGATATTTTTACCCAAAAACTGTAGACCTAGGGAACAGTTTTAGGAAACCCTAAAATAATGAAGACTAAAATATGTCTTAAAATGGCTTATTAATTTAAAAATGCAAACCCTTCAACTCTTATCCAGAATAAATTTATTTTACTACTAACATTTATAAAATTTAATAATAAAGACCCAAAAGAAACTTGACACATCCTCCAAAGGAAAAAAAATTATTTGACCACAATGCTTAAAAAAGCTCTAAATCATTAACAAAAAATTAAAATGGGCCCACTTGGAAATTTCAGTAGCACTCACAAGTCATTTTCAACACATTTGTAAACTTAAGGGATGCGAGCAAGCCCACACTCAGAAGAAGAGCCATTCCTTGTTCATCTTTTATAACAAAAACAGAGGAGTGTAAACTGTGCTTTCATCTTAAGAAGTAGAAAGGGAGCAACAAACCAAGTCTTTGAGAAGCAAAAGGAATGAATAAACATAAAATGTGTAAAAATAGTGATTTATAAACTGGTAGATAGATCAAAATGGTAGTTCTTTGAAAAGGCCAATGAATTGGCTTTCAGGAAAAGAAGAGAGGACCCTTTCAGAAAAAACACTGTTAGTGTTAAGATTTTAGGAGTATAAGAGACTGTTATGTACAAATCCACCTAAAAACGTGAACATTTGCATGAAGTGTATATTTTCTAGTACAATTTTGATTTACTATTAAAACTGAAGAAAAATCTAAGATCTCATTAAAACTAAGAACAAGTGAAAAAATTGTCTATTATTTCCAAGTCATTCTCTCCAAAATTGTCTACATCTTCAATAAACAGTAAAAAACACCAACAGGATAAATTTATGGTAAATGTTTAACAACAGTTCTCCAGGAGAAAAAAAAAAGCTCTGGTTTGCCAATTTCTGTGGTATAAATATCCCGACCAGGGCTGATTTCAAGCGATCAGTGTGAGGCTGCTGAACAAGAGTTGGGAAGAGACAGGCAGTAGCCGCCATTACGTCCTGTGCCCAGCATGCAAACACCGTTGGCATACGTAACCTCAAAAGCGTAGATAATAGTAAAATGCCACAAAATAAGTTTTGTTTTTGTCTTCAAGTAATTTACTAAAGTTTATTAAAAAAATTTTTAATGATGGCTGTGTTTAACGAATGGCTCACAACATTCCTGAAAATTTAATAATTGGCTCTCACAAGCCAGTACGAGACAGCCCTAGCATACCACTGAGAGGAATCATGAAAAAATTTTAATAGAAGAGGAACTATTAAAAAAAATAGTGCTTTAAGAAGATTAATATGACAGCGAGTTAGTTTTTGGTTCTTTTCAACTTTTATGAATTCCATTCCAAAAATTTTAAATGATTCCAATCATACTTTAGCCATCACCATTTCGTTAGTGAAAAAGCATAAATAAACACATGATTTTTTCCTTCATAAAATTATATTAACTATAGTCCAAAAGGCAGAAAATAACAAAAGTCGGCAAGGGTATGGAGAAATGGAACTCTGGTCCTCTGTTGGTGGAAATGAAAAATGGTATGATCACTTTGGAAAAACAGTTTGATAGTTTATTAGAAACTTAAACATAACTTGATCAGAAAACCCTGTAATTCCAAGAAAAATTAAAATATATTTCCACCCGAAGACTTGCCCACGAATGTTCATCACAGCATTATTTAAAACAGCCAAAAAGTAGCTTTGGTGCAATTACAGCTGCTTTTTACACTTTAGAGTTGATAGAGAGACATGGTTTCCCTCCGCCAGCCTGTCCCACCCACAGTCCCCCAGCTGCATGTCACTCTCCCCGCTCTGTTGGTAAAGCTACTTCCCACTATGAGGGCTCATTCTTATTTGCTCTACTGTCTGTGGCTGCTCATTCCATTGCTTTTCTGCTGGGGAAGCTGTGTCTAAAAGGACCAGGTAAAAACCTAAACTTGAAACTTGTGATTCATTGTTCACTCATTCAGACATCCAGTGAATATTTATTGAGCACCTACTGTGTGCCACACCTGTTCTAGTCACCAGGGCTGCAGCAGTAAACCAAAGTAGACTTAACAGTTTTGAGAGACAGAGTCAAGTCATCCTGGATTTGTTGTTTGTTTGGTTTGGTTTTTACTTCTTTGTTTTTCCCAAATGCGAAGCCCATGAAAGCCTCATGGCAGGGGACTTACACTGTAAAAATAAACATGCCTTGCCCTTCCAAACTGAATAAACATCCCAAGAGCTCCTGCAGTGACTCAGAGCTGCTGGACTGGACCTCCGAGAAAGCCTTGCACTTGCCCCTCAGGACAAGTCCAAGAAAACCCAGGACTGCTGGAGGAAAGCCTTTGTGACTGGGGTCTGCTGCCATGTGACTAGGAAAAGCATTGCTCACCCAGGGGCAGTGCATGCTGACACAGAGATTGTATTGGCAAGTGGGAGTGGCTATCACAATGTGGGCAGAAAGGAACAGCCTTGTAAGACACCGTGGCTAAGGGTGAGACGCACCGTGTAAGGTCAGAGATCTACAACCCACCGATGTCCCTGGGGGTCTCGAGAGCTGGGTACCTTGAGATGTCACCTCCAAAGTGGCTGCACGCAGTTTGGCCATGAAGAGCGGAGCACACGCATTCGGTGGGCTTTGGGGGTTACAGATGTGAAATAGTGTTACCTGGGTGTTGTTCCTTCCTGCTTACTGAGCAAACATGAGGTTTCTGTATTTAAGGAAGGCCCAAAGGAGCAGAATATTCTCCAGCCAATTCAGTCGACAGAGCAAGCCACTCTTGCCACTTGGACTTGTGCCCCAGAAGTGTGATGTGCAGGCGCCTGGAGCAGCTCAGTGAGCCTGTGGAGCCCCAGTGGGAGCAGCCAATCCAAGAAGATGGGTGACCGGGGTGGAGGTGCTGGGCTCCAGAAATGCACAATTGTGGGGGAGGGGCAGTGTGCAGACAGTAATTACAGCCTGTGGTAAGCGACAGGACAGAGACCCCACACAAGCCTACAGATGTGTCTCCCTTCACCAGGCCCACAAGCTGAGAGACCCTTGGGAACAGTGGCCCTGCTCTGTACCGCGGCAACCTAGTTCCGAAGGGTCATGGGTGTATCTGTTGGGTGGAGTGGCTGTCTCTTTCACAACAGAAAGAACCAACACGCCGGCTCTGCCACTGTGTGAACAGACACTTATTTTCCCTCAAATTTACATATTATGTGTAGTTGTGATCTGGGACAGTAAACTAGCACCCCGAAGTAGAATTTTAGGGAAAAATAACATGTTTTTCAAGTAGGGCGATAAGTAGGTCGCACAAAGCAGACGGTGTTCCCTGAGGACTCCTGGATGCTTGGTGTGGGGCCTGGAAATCTGTCTGCCAGAAACCATGACGATTCGTGCGCAAACCGGTTCCTGAGGAGGTTTTTTTTGGGGGTGGGGGGCCACTTGGCAGCAAGCGAGGGCTCACTGTTGATGAGAGTCCTTCTCATCAGTGTGGAGCGGCTTCAGATAACCAGTGTTAGCTTTGGCTGTTCTGCGGGTGACACGTCTGTCCCCCTTGAGAGACTGACGGGGACCCCTCTCAGCTCCCTGCCAACTCCCTCCTCTGGTTTCCTGACCCGCAGCCCAGGCTCTTTGCCCCGAGCTGACGTCCCCGGTAGCGCAGTGGCTTCCATGGGCCCACGGGCCCTTGGAGGAAGGTCTCCTGTGTCACCAGAGCGTGCGCTGGCTTTGCGTCTATGTAGCGTTGTTCAAGTTCCATCCTAGAGTCCTTAGCAGAGCGCCCGCGTTCTCCTCTGCGCTGTTCTGGCTCAGGCCGCCCCGGCTAAGGGCGCCACCTTCCGGTCACACTGTACAATTGCGTTTGGGGTCCTCAAGACGGCCTGTGACAATGGGGGGAGGGGTCTCGACGGCTAACTACTGATTGATACCGTGTTTCCCCGAAAAGAAGATCTAGCTGGACCATCAGCTCTAATGCGTCTTTTGGAGCAAAAATCAATACAAGACCCAGTCTTATTTTACTATAACATAAGACCGGGGCTAATATAATATAACATAACATAACATAACATAACGTAATATAATGTAATATAATTAATATAATTAATATAATATATAATAATATGAGACCGGGTCTTATATTAATTTTTGCTCCAAAAGATGCATTAGAGCTGATGGTCCGGCTAGGACTTCTGTGGGGACAGAGCCCCAGAAAGCAGTTTCCAGGCTCTCGGCCTCACATAGAAAGGTGCTGGCTCAGGTAGTAAATGGCCATCAACTGTGATTGGATGGCCATCAGCTGTGGCTAGTTGGCCGTCAGCTGTAACCAGTGATCCATTGGCCACTAATATAACTGCTGGGGCTGCGCTAGCAGAAAATGGGGGCTAGCAAGAAGATGGTGGCTGAGCGAGCAGGAGTGGATTGCAGAGAGGCGGATGCCACCAGAGAGAATATAGTGGTATGACTCCCCTACTTATGGCTCCGTGGGTGTTCCTTTTTGGCCTCACCGTGTCCTGCATTCTTATGTGGGGAGCGGGAGCAGAGACCCCGCAGGCCGCCCCGCACGACAACTTCTTTTCAGCGAAACACAGTACCACAGGGACTGCTACAGACTGTACAACTGCTGCACTGTTACTTATTTTCTGCTCTCTTCTTTCACCTTTCTCCACCCCCCTGGGATTCACATTCGAAGGGTCATGGTGAGGATGAGCTATTAAGTATGTTTCTCAATTTTGACAATATCTTCAGTCTGCCTTCTGGTGAACACAGGAAGAGCACACTCTCCATTAATGCTGTATCACGCAGAGCTGACAGTGCCAACCATCCCTGCGCTCGCTGACCGCTTAGCTTGGTACCACTGGCCTGGGAGCTTCCAGACTCCATCTCTCTTCATACTCACAGCAAACTTGGTATGAACTTGGTCATTCTCATTCTGCGCATGAGAACTCTGAGGCTGTACTGGGTTAGGCAGCATAGCCGAGGACACAGAGCCAGTTAGAAGTGGGACAGCTGGTTAGGGACATCTGTGTCACCTCAGACCCGTGCTCTTGGCAAACCTACCATCCTCTCCCTCTCTCCCTCCCTCCCTCTCTTTTTCTCTTCAGTCTGTTTTATTCATTCCACCAAGGCCTACTAAGTGGCCACTACGCGGCAGACGCCATGCTGGGTGGTGAGAGCACAGAGGTGAGCAGACAGCTAGGTCTGCATCACTCCTCCCTGTAGACTACTGACCATGTTTGGCCCACTGACCATGGCTTTCCAGGCCCTCCTAACTGAAGCTCTCCTCGTCCAAGACAAAGCCTGAGCACAACACATGGCTTGTTAGCTCTGGCATCAGCTGTCCAGCCGGTCCCGTCAGGAATAGCAACAATGACTGCCAGAGGGGCAGTGTGGGGGGGAAAGCTCAGTGAGCAGGGGAAAAGGGAGCAAAGAGTGTGAATTGGGGTGTGGTGAGGAAGATATGACAGGGTGGAGGTCAAAGATAAAAGTGTGGGGATGGTTTCCATGAACCGGGAAAGAAAAGGAAAGCACCTTGGGAAGGGGATCTGACCATGGCCACTGGCAGCTGCAGGACATCCAAGTGCCTGGGGCGCCACTGGAGATGATGGTCAGACCAGTCGTGTCTGAAGCACCCACGGAAACCTGGAGAGATGGCGCTCTCTGCCAGGGGTGGGACATGGGGTAGAATTGGAGATAAACGTGGGAGCCACCCACACAGGGATGACCATTGGCCAGGCCATGAGATTAAAGGAGGTGAAGGTAGGATGTGAAGACGTGGACTGCTGGAGAATGCCTCTACCGAGGTGCCAAAGAGTGGCATAGTGGCCTGTAAAAAAAAAGGCAGCTAAAAACTTGAGAACCAGGAAACTGCGGCCACGAGGAAGCCCCAGGGTCAAGACCAGGAAGAGGCGACTGGATTGGGTGATCTGGTCTTCTTGATCTTGTGAATGGACGTTTCAGAAGATGACAGACCAGAAGAAGTTGATGGATGAGTGTTAAAAAAAAGAAAGGGATGAATATAGACTACTATTTTGAGAATTGCTCCCATTAAGGGAAGGAAAAAGATAAAAAACAGTCTCAGGGGAAATGAATGTTTCATAAGAATCATTAGAGTGGAACGTGTATAGACTAAGAAGATTAGAAGGCGAAAAAAAAAGATGAAAGAGGTGTAATATGAAAAATGAGAAAAGTCACAAAAGAGGTAAGAAGGGGTTGGCTTCAGAAATCAGAAGGAATGGGCCTAGATACTAGGTAGACCATTGTTTCTCTGAGGCAGAAGGAGAGGAGAGTAGAATGGCTAATGATTTAGAAAAAAGCTGAACCAAGTATCCTAAGTCAGATGGATAGAAGTCTGGGAGGGAGGGTGGCAGGAGTGAGTTTGACTCGAAAGGAGGGATTCTGGATTGAAACAGGTGCTCTGGAGAATTGAGAAGGCAAACAATTAAGCAGGAAGTAAAGAATGGATGAATAACGTTTGAAGGACCCCAGCAGAGCCAGTGGGGACTGTCAGCTCTCCCCAGGTCTGGGAAGCACACGCGACGGAGGTCAAAGGCACAAAACCAAAGCCTCACATGCTTGTAAAAACATAGCCAGGGACTAGACTCAGAGGGCCGCTCGAGGGCTAGAAGTGAGCACATCGCCGGGCCCACTGGAAATCCGGAGATGCCAATGAAGTCGAAAGGAAAAGAGGAAGGAGGGGTCGCATTTTCACCAGCGTTTCCAGGTTGGGGATCTGGGGTTCAGAGTGGACCCTCGAGGACACATGTCAGTTGTAGACATGCTCGCCTGAGGCTGACAAGCTGTCGGGTCAAGCTTGGCGGGCACAGAGGCACACGTCATATTCGCAACGTGTTTTGTTGTTGCATAGTAACTATCCAAGTACTCTTTTGCAATGTTATTTTCATAAATCTGTAAATTTTACCTTGTCCATTTTATTTATTGTTCAAGGAAATGAATAAATATAAATGGGTGTTAAGAACTTAAGTTGTTCTTGAGTCCTATTTTCAATTTCACTTAATTGCCAATTTGGGGGTTGAATTCAAACTAATATATTTGGGGCCCCGTGGTAGACTACTTTCCATTTTTTCCCCTATTGTAACTAATGAAGTAATTGTGTGAGTTTTAAAATGTGTCTCTTTCCCACTATAATATAACCTTCTGTAGGGAAGGGAATGTGTCTGTTTGGTTCCATTCTAGAAGCCTGGAATATTCACTACCAGGATAATTCCTAGCACATATGAGGTACTCAAAAAATACTTGCTGTGAAATGTGTACTAAAGGAGATGCTGGCTGAATCTGGGCAACCTCTCCCAGTTGCATAGGAAATGTTTATTCCTATGCATTTCTTACTGTGTATTTGATAAGTCAGAAATATTTCTTTTTATTTCATGAATATCTACTGTTCAAAGAAGATAAGATACCTTTTATTGGCTCTGTAAACTATTCAATTCTATGTCTATGCCCTTGAAGTGGCAAGGACATGCTTTTAATTCATTCTGTAATCTTTCACCTTCAAAATGATGTAAACGTCTCAGAAATCTCCTGGTGTCAATCCGCATCAATCTAAACAGAAATTTCCACAAGTTTATCACTTCATTGCATTTAGTTTTACTTTAGAGAAATGTCATTTACCCTGGAGAAGCAGAAATGGCCTCTCAAGGTCCAAGGGCGTAACTTCACAGAAGCTCTGTGCCTTAATTGGATTTATTTTTAATAATGTTGACATGAAAGCGTTAGTTTGAAATGTTAAGAAGCAGTGAATTCCTTGGTGCATCACTAAAAATTGGCTTTACAAATTGTTTTGCGGTACCTTCTTTCTTGCCTGAGGGTCACTTGGTACCGAGCTCAGGCTGTTGGGTACAAAACAATGAGAAGAAATAACATGACACAAAAAAGAACAAAATTGCACTTTCAAATAGCTGTTATAACAAACTTTTTTCATGACCTCTGTTTGTACTACATCACCTAAATTTCAGAGTGTTTTCAAGACTGAATGCCCTGAGCTTTAACGATTTAGTTAGTAATCTGATAACAGACACATTAGACTTCACATGCTAAGAGCAGTTTCTACTTGCTTTTATCTTTATAGTGAATTCCTTTTGATTTAGTTTTTGGATTATTCTTAAATGTGGTTTTGAAATGTAGTTTCGGTACATTTACCTGTATGGTTCGGAGCTGATAAAATAAACCGAAAGTTGTGTAGCACTTCTGGTCAGGATGAAATCTGTTGAAGTAGTTGTGCCATCAAAGTCACATAAAGCAACTGCCTTTGATCTTAGACAACTCACCGGTGATCCACCCAGCAATGCGTCATTCGTAGTTAAACAGTGTCAAGGCCGTAACTTCAACATCACTTATTCATTCATTCACCTGTCAAATAGTTATTAAATGGCATTTAGTTCTTTACAAAAGTACACAACCAATTTTAGACTGATTATCAGGATACAACTCTACTAATGGCTAAAGTGCATATTTTTTTTTTTATAGCCTTAAACTTTCTTTTTTTTATTTTTATTTTAATTTTATTAAATTTATTGGGGTGACAATTGTTAGTAAAATTACATAGATTTCAGGTGTACAATTCTGTATTACATCATCTATAAATCCCATTGTGTGTTCATCACCCAGAGTCAGTTCTCCTTCCATCACCATATATTTGATCCCCCTTACCCTCATCTCCCACCCCCCACCCCCGCCTCCCTTACCCTCTGGCAACCACTAAACTATTGTCTGTGTCTATGAGTTTCTGTTTCTCATTTGTTTGTCTTGTTCTTTTGTTGTTTTTGGTTTATATACCACATATCAGTGAAATCACATGGTTCTCTGCTTTCATATTAGCAGCTAGGTCTGTCCTCTAAGGTTGCTGCTCTTTGTATAGCAAGAATTCCGTGCAGAAGGTCTACAGATTTAAGCAAACGTCTTTAACAAAGCCTGTCCCTTCGCAACCATCTCAAAGAGTGAAGCACGTGTGCGGAGCCAGGTACAAAGGCCCTCAGTGCCTGCAGACGCTGCGGGGATGCGCCGAGCTGGAGGCTGGCGGTGCTGCGGTCATCTAACAGGTGTGTGCGCGTGTGCAGACCATTTTACAGCATTCTGCAGGTTGTACAAAGAAGGCACACACCGTCGCAAAAGAGTTTTCAAACGATGGTAAGAGACGTCAAACGAGGCAGAAGTGGGAGCTACATGGCAGGAAATGCTCACCTGTCAGATGGGCGGTGCACGCGGTACATTCCACAGGAGAGCACGGGAAGGGCATTCATTAGACTCTAAAGGCAGGGGACCGTTTGGTAGGACAATGGGGGAGGACCCTGCCTCTGGACAGGAAGGCATCTGAGGGGAGGATTTCTAAAGACACCTCACGTCTAAATTCACGGTAGGAGTGAAGATATGTTTGCAGGACCTCGACCAGCTGGAAAGACAGGACGTGCTTTCTTAGACAACAGTTCATCTGTCCAGAGTTCTGCCTGGCACGCTTTCAGGAAGTGTCACTGCTACTAAGAGAAGGACACACACACACGCACACTCACACACGCATGTCATTCCCTGGGCGGATGTTCAGGGGTGAACGGGCCCCAGCTCAGCACTTGGGTGTGTTGGCTGGTAGCTGCCTCCTCACTGACGTCCGCTCCTTCCCCAGATAAACTGTCATCTCCCACAGTGTTCTCCAGCAGTGGCACAGAGTGTTCTCCAGCGGCAGCGCACAGTGTTCTCCAGCAGCAGCGCACAGTGTTCTCCAGTAATGGTGTACAGTGTTCTCCAGCAGTGGTGTACAGTGTTCTCCAGCTGTGGTGCACAGTGTTCTCCAGCTGTGGTGTACAGTGTTCTCCAGCTGTGGTGCACAGTGTTCTCCAGCGGTGGTGCACAGTGTTCTCCAGTGGTGGTGCACAGTGTTCTCCAGTGGTGGTGCACAGTGTTCTCCAGCAATGGTGTACAGTGTTCTCCAGCAATGGTGTACAGTGTTCTCCAGTAATGGTGCACAGTGTTCTCCAGCAGTGGTGTACAGTGTTCTCCAGCTGTGGTGCACAGTGTTCTCCAGTGGTGGTGCACAGTGTTCTCCAGCAATGGTGTACAGTGTTCTCCAGCAATGGTGTACAGTGTTCTCCAGTAATGGTGCACAGTGTTCTCCAGCAATGGTGTACAGTGTTCTCCAGTAATGGTGTACAGTGTTCTCCAGTAATGGTGCACAGTGTTCTCCAGCAATGGTGCACAGTGTTCTCCAGTAATGGTGCACAGTGTTCTCCAGTGGTGGTGCACAGTGTTCTCCAGTGGTGGTGCACAGTGTTCTCCAGGAATGGTGCACAGTGTTCTCCAGTGGTGGTGCACAGTGTTCTCCAGCAGTGGTGCACAGTGTTCTCCAGCAATGGTGTACAGTGTTCTCCAGTAATGGTGCACAGTGTTCTCCAGCAATGGTGCACAGTGTTCTCCAGTAATGGTGCACAGTGTTCTCCAGTGGTGGTGCACAGTGTTCTCCAGTGGTGGTGCACAGTGTTCTCCAGTGGTGGTGCACAGTGTTCTCCAGGAATGGTGCACAGTGTTCTCCAGTGGTGGTGCACAGTGTTCTCCAGCAGTGGTGCACAGTGTTCTCCAGCAATGGTGTACAGTGTTCTCCAGTAATGGTGCACAGTGTTCTCCAGCAATGGTGCACAGTGTTCTCCAGTAATGGTGCACAGTGTTCTCCAGTGGTGGTGCACAGTGTTCTCCAGTGGTGGTGCACAGTGTTCTCCAGGAATGGTGCACAGTGTTCTCCAGTGGTGGTGCACAGTGTTCTCCAGCAGTGGTGCACAGTGTTCTCCAGCAATGGTGTACAGTGTTCTCCAGTAATGGTGCACAGTGTTCTCCAGCAATGGTGCACAGTGTTCTCCAGTAATGGTGCACAGTGTTCTCCAGTGGTGGTGCACAGTGTTCTCCAGTGGTGGTGCACAGTGTTCTCCAGGAATGGTGCACAGTGTTCTCCAGTGGTGGTGCACAGTGTTCTCCAGCAGTGGTGCACAGTGCTGGGATTGAACTGCCTGGGTTTCACTGCCGCCCCACATCCACACCTACAGCGCTGGAACTTGGGGCCAATCACTTCATCTCTCTGTCCCTAGCTTTTCACTTTGATGCAATGGGATAATAATAGGATCTAATACACGGGGTTGTTGGGAGAATTAGTGAACAGACAGAAAGTGTCCAAAATGGAGCCTGGCACTGAGCATTATATGCCTGTGAACTCCTCCTGTGATTATACACACACACAGAAATATATAAGCATTTACGTATTTAAGTGTATAAAGTGTGTAAGCACATGTATGACAGTTGCTAGCACCTCTACCTCTATATATATTGCAAACTCTTTTGCATCACACACACGCACACACACACGGTGCTAGCAACAGTCGTACCACGGAAACAGCGATGTGTGATAGTACGTTCAGTGATAGCGTGATCACTGGTGAAGACACTGTCGGCATTTCCTGAGTGATGGAGACAAAGCTGGAGACTGGAAGCTTTGAGACAATCGTGAGACAAATGTAGAATTGCGGGTGCTTGGAAACGGCTTCAGTCTTGGCCTTACAGAACACAGCATGGCTCAAGTTTCTTTTCAGAGCCGCCTCGTCTCGTCTCCGTCTCCGAAGGTCACACTGAAGCTGCCAGGCTCCCTCAGTGTGCACGTGGCCGCACAGGGCGGAGTCAGCCAATGGACCTCTGGTTTTGTGCTCTGAGAGGTTTGACAATTTCACTGGTTCGGTGACTTTGCCATCTTTTAGCAACTACTTGTCCCCTGTCACAATTGCCAAGATTAAATGAGGCTGTAGACTTTTAAATGAGGTGCCTTTTTCGTATCTGGTTTGCATTCACTGTGCAAAGTGAAAAAGAATTTAAGCGTGCATTGTTTATGCATTTGGCTACTAATGTGTGAAGCAAAGTTTCGATTCATATTTTATTTATGGTTCGTTGTGATGGAAGGTCTGATTCAAAATACAAATACAGCCACAGAGCTGCTGTTCAAAAATGATGTCTGATTTTTTATGACCTTTTGTTTCTATGAAAGAAGGCTGGTATCATTTCGGAAATGATCTTTTTTATACCACTGAAGCCTAGGGAAAAGCTATTTCGTTTAATGGTCAACATTAGTTTTTCTTTTTTTTTTCAAAGATGAAAAATGACAGTATGTTCTTTTTAAAAAAAAAAAATTTTATTAAATTTATTGAGTTAACATTGGTTAATAAAATTGTATAGGTTTCAAGTATATAATTCTATAACACATCATTTGTATATTGCACTGTGTGCTCACCACCTAGAGTCATGTCTCTTTCCATCACCATATATCTGACCCCCTTTACCCTTTTCTACCTCCCCCACCCCCTTTCCCTCTGGTAACCACTATACTGTTGTCTGTGTCTAGGAGGTCTTTTCCTTTTCTCCTTCCTTCCTTCCTTCCTTCCTTCCTTCCTTCCTTCCTTCCTTCCTTCCTTCCTTCCTTCCTTCCTTCCTTCCACTATTACGTTAGAAAATCCTCCGCTTACCTCCCTTCCTCTCCCAGGCCCCGTGTATCCCACACGATACCATACCTGATGAATTTACAACTCTGCACCCGAGCGAGACATTCTCTCACGTACCCTTCATCGCTCAGTGCTGAATCAGTGTAGAATTTCCTGTCATAATTTTCGAAAGCTAAAGGAATGATAGCGTAATTAACTGTGTGTTAGTGATCCATAATTAAAGGCAACAACAAAAGGGATTTTTATGCTCATGAGACAATTTACAAACCATGGACATGCCAGAATCTTTCTTCACAGATACTTAGGATATTTGTTGTATTTTAAAGAACAAAATAGTACACTTGATGTGATTTCATCATCTCGGTATTTCTGAGTGTCCGCAAGGAGGATGTTGGGCAGCGCCAGCATATACCACGGTGCTGACCAGGAAGGAGGGCCTGGCTTTTCTGTTGAACACTCTTGTGTGTCTTCACTGTCAAAGTGCCTTTACCTCACTCAAAGTAACCAGGAGGCCAAGGCGGTGTATTTGGGGTGACGTACGCTGAACCCCTACGTTTTTTGCAGTGAAGTCTGATGTAAAGTAAAGGTAACATGGTTGCGGATGCTATTATAGTAATTCCCCACCTCCTCGGCACTGCAGGGCTGGGTCACTCCAACCAGGAACCCCAAAACAGAGAAACGTGTGCGGGCAGGTGCTGGAGACAGAGGGGGCTCCACGCTGCACCTTGTGCTGAAAAGGAGCATCTAGAACTTTTGCTGATGGCGCCATGAAAACATGGTCTCCACTATGGAACAAAATCAAGGTTTCATTTTTAACTTTGATTATAAAACAATTCTTTCTCATAGTTGTTTAAATGCAGAACATAGCTGAAAGTATTCCCCAGGCATTTGCCACTCTCAAGGCTCAAGGAACTAATTCTTGAGGTGTTGTTTCTAGAGAGATAATGTAAGTCATACTGAAAATTGGTTTTGGATTTTTTTTCCTGAAAGACAGGTTTTACATTTATTTGATTCATGAGATAAATGCTCCCCACTTGTAATTCTCAGCTAAGGAATTTCTGCAGAGTGAACACATAGAGACATTCTAATGAGCTTGTTATTTTCTTGTTCCCTTTCATTTGTTGGGATTGATTTTATACAAGATTGCGTAAGTCAATGGACAGGATATTATAGGATTGTAGCAGATTTGAGAGGCAGAGACCTGCAGTCATAGCTCTGAAATGGAATAGGGTCAAGCCCACCGAACTCCCAAAGGCACTTTGGTGTTGTATTTACTGGCTTATCTCACCAGTGAGGCAGCGGCTTCCCAGAGCTGCTACATGCATTGAATCGCTTAGGACAAGCATATATTTAAAGAAGTGGAATTCCTGCTCTGGCAAATCAGAGAGCTTTGTAATAAATACCCAAGGATGTGAGGTATAGTCCTTTGGCTTACATAATTCTATGATGACACAGAGGTGTATTTGCTGTTTATGTTCTTTTTCACAGCTTGCTACTGTGTTTTCCTGAAAATAAGATCTAACCGGAAAATAAGCCCTAGCTTGATTTTTCAGAATGACATCCCCTGAACATAAGCCCTAATGCGTCTTTTGGAACAAACCTTAATATAAGACTTAGTCTTATTTTCGAGGAAACATGGTACTGAAAAATTATTCACAATTTAAGCCTTTCTCTGCTTTCTGAAAACACTCATTTAATGTATTCTGTAATATTCAAAGTAGTTTCTTACCCGATTATAGAGATAAAATTTGTTCTCAGTTTTGCATAATTTTTGCTTGGCTTTGCTGTAACACTGTTCCTATAAATATGCATTATTAGAGTTGGTTTTTTATGTGCTAGAAATTTCTGCATTTCACATAATTGCTATTATTTTGAGGAAAGGTATTAAAGATGATTCGTTTCTTTCTTTTTTAAAAAAGATTTTTATTGGGGAAGGAGAACAGGACTTTATTGGGGAGCAGTGTGTACTTCCAGGACTATTTTTTCCCAAGTCAAGTTGTTGTCCTTTCAGTCTTAGTTGTGGAGGGCGCAGCTCAGCTCCAGGTCCAGTTGCCATTGCTAGTTGCAGGGGACACAGCCCACCATCCCTTGCGGGAGTCAAACCGGCAACTTTGTGGTGGAGAGGACGTGCTCCAACCAACTGAGCCATCCAGGAGCTCAGTGGCAGCTCAGCTCAAGGTGCCATGTTCAATCTTAGTTGCAGGGGGCGCAGCCCACCATCCCTTGCGGGAGTCGAGGAGTCAAACCAGCAACCTTGTGGTTGAGAGCTCGTGCTCCAACCAACTGAGCCATCTGGCACTGCCCCATGTGGGAATTGAACCAGCAGACTTTCGCATTAGGAGCATGGAGCTCCAACCGCCTGAGGCACCGGGCCAGTCCCGATTCATTTCATTTTCAACAGTGAAATCACTATACAGGACATGGAAAGTGGAAACTCAAGCAAATGTAGCTGAACATATGTTCATATGTGACATATGTGACTGTGATTATTGTATTTATTCACTCAAAAACTAAATATTGAAAGCTGACTATGAGCAGGCATTGTTTTCTGTACTGTCAATAGAGCAGACATACATCACATTTCTTAAGAGGCTTTATACTTTAGTGGGAGGAGACAGAAAAAAGGAAATATATAAGTAAACACGAAATGTATTACAGGGTAATAGGTACTGTGGAGAAAGACCGAGCAGAGCAGAGGGTGGGGAGGCGAGTGATTGGTACTGTGATTTGTGCTATGTCCCAGGAGAATGCACCCCTGGAGGTGGGGACCCTGTCCCATGCTGCTGTCACCAACCAGTGTGCATCATTACGTGTGGCACATTAAATGTCGAGTGAATGGATGGGTACACTTAGTGTAGAGTGAGTCCTCCCTTTCCAGGAGCTCTTTGCTTATTACTTAATGGCTGTGTAACTCAGCTAGAACGTAACCTGCCCAAGAGTAAGAATTTCCCTCCGTTTTGTTCCCTGATGTATTTCAAGCATCTAGAACACTACCTGATAGATAGGAGGATTTAAGAAATATTTGTTGAATGAATGAGTTTTAATAAGCAGTTCACTAAGGGGGAGTAGTGCAGTCATTAGCTTGTGACGTAAGAGTTTTGTTTGCTGCCTTTGGCAAGCTAGCTTGATCCTGCCAAGCACACGCATTCTAAGTGCTGCCGGCGAACTCACGAGGTGTGTGCCTGAGAATCCTGTGAATAAAGTGCCGAAGGTAGTGATCCCAATGCCAGCGTCATGAGCCCCGGGCAGCAGAGGTGGACGTGTGTCAGCTGTGTGCTCGGTCACTGTTTCTCCTCTAGTCTGGCGATTGTAAAAGGGGCTGGGCCAAGAAAACTGTAGCAGTCACTCAGTTTTGCGAAAGTGAGGAAAGAGTACGTAAGGACAGCTGGAACTGGTCCTGTGCAGGGACCTGGCACACTGAAGGGCACTGAGATTTGTTTGTTGGTTTGGTATTTGGAGAAAATGTTTTCCGTCTTTTCTCATCCAAGGCACAGAACTATGCCCACAGATTGTTTTCTCACAAAGGTGCTGCAACCCTTTTTTTAACTGAGGGGTTGGTTCCCTCTGTTACCACTGGAGGGTCACAGGGTAGGAGAGCGCCCCAGGGAGCTCTGGGCATGCACCCTGGGAACCCCTCAGGAGACTGGTACTGGAGAGTGAATGCCCAGCGTCACATCGTGTACTGATTAGGGCATCAAAGTCAAGGGCACAGCGTGTCCGTCCTGGACATTTCCTGATACCCAGTGACTCTGGCAGCATTTTCGAAATGGTCATAATTCATACATGACGGTTATATTAGAGTTTCGCTTCTTAAGGGCAAGACACAGTCTTAAGTCGCGGGCTGCCCAGCGCCATGAGCAGGTGGCAGGTGCTCTTACAGTCAGTGAACAACACCCATGAAGTCACTTCCAGGTAGGAACTGCAGGCGGCCGTATTCTCATTGAGGACGTTACGGTCATTTACAGGGGACTGGAAATCACACCCTATCATGTAATACCTCCCGGGTTCACATGTTAATGATCATAATCCCAGCTTTCCTCTTTGCTCCTTTTTTGTCTTGCTAGGAACTTCTAGAAAGTTCTATGTTTAGCAACTTTCAAAGTCTGTTCCTTACTTTGCCTAGTCCCATGCAATGTGTTATAGACAGGATTTTATAGTGAAATAAATTAGAAAATATTGTATAAAACCTTCTTTCTGTTTGAGATTTAAAAGGAAAACTAGGATTTTAACACCCTAACAAACTCTGCATTTAAGTCACCCTTTAACTCAGCATTTCCTGAACTTATTTTGCATCAGAACTTTTAATGGGATGATAACTCTATATTTTGAATTATAAAAGACCATCTGTTATAAGTCACATCATTGTTTTATGTGCCACTAAGAAAGGGAAAGAAACCACTGACAATGTACCTTGGGCTTTTATGACCCATTTAAACCTACAGTTGACAAAACACAAACCCAGGAAATAGTGTTTCATCCTCCTTAATGAAATGGAAACACATAGTCAGAAGTAAAATATTTAAAATTTTTAATCATTTTGTCTGGTTTAGTTAATAATTTCAGTAATAGACTGTAGACGCTTTTATTGATTTCCATAGACTGTGAAGGGCAGTCCTTTGAGTTCTGATTGGAAGTATTTAATCGTTGGCTTCCAGACCCCACACTTGCTGTTATCACAGTTGCAGCTTCACGCATCCCAGCCCTGCCCTCTGATCTCCCACAGCTGGAGGCCCAGAGGCCTCTGTGTTAGGAGGGGCCCTGAGGGGAAGCTCCAGGGCCCGCAGGAGCCCCTCAGCCCGCACGGTGTTTGCAGGTGAGTGCCCCACAGCTTGAGTTGGAACCACCCCTCGTGGGACCCATGGCTTCATGTTTGTCTGTCTCCCCACCGTGTCCACTGTGTAACAGCAGGGTCAGCATGAGTGTTATTTATTAACAGAGAACATTTTTCTCCATGTAATAAGCAAATGGAAACATCTCTTGTTTGCAAAATCCGTATTATTTACGACGGTTGTTAGCAAATTATACCTTCAGTTGCCTATTTGTAAAGAATTTTGTTTGTTAAGATGGATAATATATTATCTAGAAGTTAGATCCGAAAAGCCATGCCGAATTTGCTAGTGCCATAAAATAAATCATTTTAATAATTAAGATGCATAAATAAAATGTTTGTGATAGAAACAATAAAGTTGTGTGTCAACTCTGTACAAACATTGACTTTCCAAGTAGCTTTTGTAAGGAGTATATACATCTTACTATGTTCAAAATAATGGTTGAACGTGATGGTTATCATTTTTTCTGCATAATTTTCTTTTCATATTCTGTGTAGTCACACAGTATTATAGTAATTTGTAGTATTACAATGCTTGGTAATCTTGAAGATATGAGATAAGATTCTTCTAATAGTATGTCGAAAATAAAAGTCATTTGCATAATTTTTTATGAAAACAAAATAATTTCTTTCTATAAAAATAAGTTACGTAGTTTATGCTGAAACGTCCTCTATTAAAGTGTTTAGAAAACAGTTACATTTATGTTTTGGCGGTGTGCTCAGACGTTGTCACTTGCCGTCCCCTCACGTGTGGTAAAATGAGGTATGAGCTGCTCGTGTGAGAAAAACAGTTGATTTCCACAGGAAAGGAAATACCATGGGAAGTAGAATCAGTCTAAGATCCAAGCGCCACACGATGGAGACACAGAAACTCCCTAAGCAGATATATTTCTGGAGCCTTGAGGTGCATCGGCTTTGACTCCACTTGTCCCAGGCACTTCCAGTGCTTCTGTGCAGTTAGCGTGGCCACCGAGCACTTGCTACTGTCCCTGCTCAGAATTATAGCGCTAGAAGCACAGCAGCTGAGCTCATTCCGACCACGGCGCCTTTATAAAGGAGAGCAGCAGACGAGTCCACGTCCTCTAAGCGCGGCGCCCATGCCAGCCCCTTTGGCACCGAGCACAAGTGTGCCACTTTGCGGCCAGGTGGCCCGACGTGACAAGTGTGATGCTTGTGCAGTGAGTGCTGGGCCGCCCTTGCTGGTTTGCCTCCAACACTGGGGAGGGACTGAGACGTGACCTACATGCCAGCAGGCGGGAGGCTCAGGCTCAGCCATGACGAGCACCCAAGTGGCACCTGGGGACCGAGCCTGCATCCTGTGGTTTCTTCTTCCTCTTACTTTCCTTCTGCTTCCTCCCAGCCTTGCTTTTGCGTGGCTTCTTTTTCTTGCTGTCCTCTTTATACCAGGGCCCCCAGACTCCACCATTGAGCCGAGGGTTGCTCCTGGGGTCCCTGGGGGGGTACCTGACGGGCACTGCGGTTCTGTTGAACTGTGACAGCCTGCGCAGCAGCTGCCGCACGACACCAGGGTACCTGCCTGAGAGGTCCACCCTCTCGTAGGGGTCAGCGGTGATGTTGAAAAGCCACACGCTCTTGCCAGTGGACAAGCTGACCCGTTCGCTGTGCCACCGGCTCGGGCCCAGGTTGCTGAAGGCCTGAGGCGGGACCCAGTCACTGTAGCCAGGGTTGCCCGTGAGTAGCTTCCAGTGCTGCACCCGGACGGCTGACTGGACGGCCGTGTTCCAGATCCCGTAGCCTGCCGCCCAGGAGCCGTTCCTCGCCCGGGGGTAAATGGGGTCGATGTTGTACAGAATGTCCACTCGTGGTGAGCGCAGGCCTTCGCTGATGGTCTCCCACACGTCGTAGCCGTCCAGCTGGACGTCCTCATCAATCCGCCCTTCCGCCAGGGAGACGAGCGTGGGGTACCAGTCGGTGATGTGCACCAGCTCCCTACACACCGTGCCCCTGTTTTTCAGCAGGGGGCTGTGCACGAAGCCCACGGCCCGGATGCCCCCTTCCCAGTACGTTCCCTTGCTCCCTCTGAGGGGCCAGTTACTCCCGCCTGCGGTGGGCTGGCCCCCGTTATCCGAAGAGTAGATGATGATGCTGTTGTTATAGAAACCGTGCGTCTTCAGAGCCAGGGTCACGTTGCTGACGGCCTCGTCCAGGCAGGAGAGCATGGCTGCGTACCTGCGTCTGTTTATGTTGGTGATGGACCTGTAGTGCTCCAGGTACCTGCCAGGGGCTTGCAGGGGCGAGTGCACGGCTTGGTAGGCGATGTATAAAAACAGCGGCTTCCCGGGGTCATGGGAGGCTAAGATTTTCTGCACTCTCTGCGTGTACATCTGTGTGGAGTACATGCCACTGTCGTGGTCCCAGGCAGCGTGGTCGTTTTCATACAGGTCGTAGCCGCACATGCCGGGACTGTCACACTTGTAGTGCGTGTAGTAGTCACCACTTCCCAGGAGCGACCCGAAAAAGGTGTCAAACCCTCTCCTGGTGGGCATGCACTCTGACCGGTAGAAGCCCAAGTGCCACTTGCCGACCATGTGTGTGGCATAGCCAGCCTCCTTGAGCTTCTGAGGGAGGGTGGCATTGTCCAGAGGGAGGCAATTGGGCTGCGTGGGTCTTATGATGGAGTGTTGGAGTCCGGTGTGTATCTGATACCTTGGCAGAAGAGGAAAGAGTTGGTCAGTGCAGACAAGAGGTGCTCTGCCTACAACAATGGTCCTTAAATTAAACAGTGTTTCTAGGGAGACAAACTACCCCAAATAAAAGAAGACCAATTCTGCCTCTCTGCTGTGGACGCTTGTCTCACCCTAAATAGCTTCCTATTTAACATTTGAAATGTATTTAACTCTGAGTCAGCACCTTTGAAACTGAGATTTCACCTCTCATCTCAAAGTGTTTTCAAACTTCTTGTAACATAATTTATTTGAATAAACTTTAATCTTTTAATTATATGGCAGAAAACTAACATGATAAAGGGAAGGATAAAAATTTCAGAGTATTCTTCTTCTTATTATTCATCTAGGCACCTCATATTAGCTCCCAAATCATTGCCTGAGATAATTTATTTCAGGTTAATTCTGAAGTACTAAAATCACCTGCAAAAATTATATAAAAATCTCTTGTTTGTCAAAAAAATTATAATTTAGTCCCCAACCTGTTAGATCTCTGCAAAGAGAAAGAGGTTTTCGATTCACAGTACATTATTGTTGAAAAACCATTTTATTTTTTTAATTAAAAAATTATTTTTCAATTACAGTTGACATTCACTATTATGTTAGTGTCGGGTGTATAGCACAGTGTTGAAAACCCATTTTAGAGGAAATGATTAGCTAGTGCCAAGGAAGGGTTATATTTTCTAGGAAACGGCAGAAAATGGGTCCCTTCAGGTTCCCCACAATGTCTCCTTTTTAGAAATGACACTCACAAAATCGTCTGAGAAAACACGGGGGGCTCTCTGTCCTCTCAAAGGGAGAGACGTGAGTTTCTTGCGTTGCCCTCGCCCCCAGGTGTTTTGCCGCGGGCTTTCTCCCAAGGACCAGTTGTCATCACATAAGAGCTGGGTTTTCACTCTGGGTGAAGAGGCGCCTATTAGTTCATGACATTAAATGCTATTGATTCTAGTTATTATGTAAGTTTGAAAAGACTTTTTAAGTAGAAAATATAGAAATTCTGAGAAAATGGTGGTTACAGAGAGTGTTAATGTAAATGAGAAAGTACTTTTGGAATCAAATTATACAGAGTAATATTGAGATCAGAAACAAATTTTCTTTTCAAAATTGATTGAATCTGAAAGGCCACCATGTTATGGATGGTTTGGGTAAAGAGTTCGATTTACTGGCAAATGTTCAGATGGTGGCATAATGCAACTGTGAGTTCTTTCCCAGTGTCAGCTGCAGTGGTTCCGATGGGTCCGTGGGGTCTGGGAGACATGTCTGGTCACCGATGCAGAGCAGCTTTCAGGTGGCCTGTGGGCTCTGCCACTCAGTCAGCCGGCAGCGTCCCAGCTACCACAGCTGTGGGCATTTACAGTGTCAGAAACTCCCAAAGAAACCAGCGTTTCGTAGACTTTGCCCCACATTCAGATGGTGTTGTTATAGTTGTTACTGATAATTCCTGATGCAGTTCAGAATCCAAAACATTGCCTTGCAGAACCACTGGTTTTGACATGACAGATGTCAAGTATGTGACAGATGGGCGACACCTGTCAATCAACATGGACATTGGGTGGAAATTGAAGATGGAGAAATCTTTGTGGGTAAGAGTTTGGGGACAGATCCATGGACATAGGTGGTTAGCTAAATAACCGAATGCAGAATATGTATTTGGCCAGTGTCTATTCAATCATTGACTGGCCAACACGTCTTTCTGGTTACACTGGGCAGTTTTCCCCTCGTACTAAAGGAATGGAGCGTTGGTGGAAGTGTGAAATACAGAAAACATTCACACAACAAAGAATAGAAAAGGAGAGGTCTGTTGCTTTCAGAAGATGGTAAAGGGTCAGCCGAGAAACAGAGAGTTCAGAACTATTAATCATGTCTGTTTTTCTGTCTTCTCCAGAAAGTAGGATGGTTTCCATGTCGGAAAGGTTAGCAGCGACCCATAACAGAAGAGAGATTTTTAGGGCAGCCCCTGCTTAAATGAGTTCAAGCCTCTTGAGCCAAATGGGATGGAGTTTGGGGCAGAATTTGGGGCCTGGGTTAAGGGTATAGTTTTGGGGTTGGACAGACGTGGGTTTGAATTTGTTCCAGTGCTTATTAGCTGTGTGATTTTGTGCAGTACTTAACCCCTCTGACCCTCAGTCTCCTCATCTGTAGAGTCAACAATGCATATTGGGTGGCTGTAGCTCTGAACAGATCACAGAGTCTGGTAAGGAGCATACGATCAGTAAATGACAACTTTTACTGTTACTACCCCGGAATTCTGAACCATGTTGCTGATGTATTTGTTTAAAGGGTTTTATTACATGTCTTCTTTCACATGTGTTATTGATCTCATCCTCATAACAACCGTGAGAAGTAGGGTTCCTTGTGTTCGTTTCATAGACAAGAGAACAGAGGTGTAGACGTCCCAAGTCCCCATCTGCCTCACCGGCTGGGAAAATGATTCCTGAACAACAGGCTGAGCCTGACATGTTCTCGTGTCTTTAAGAGTTAAAATCCATTCTTGCTGAGAAATCCAGGAGCAGCGGGAAGACCCCTCAGTCCTGAGAGGGGAGCGATGCCGGCTTTTCTAACCAAAGAGGGAGAATGTGTGAAACCACATGGTGAGGCTTGTGCTCATCCTGGAAAACAACAGTTTTTCTAAGTAGATGATTTGCGGGCATTTCCAAAAACAAATCAGGCTGAAAAGAAAAGTCCTGCCAAGTTAGCTTCATTTAATTTTTTAAAAAGGATTCATAGAAGGCAAATAGCTTAGGAAAATGATGGTCATTTGAAAAATCTGCCCATGATTCTGTTCTTATGGAAAGATGGAAAGTCAGCTGTGTGATAGCACTGTGTATCTGTGACCAGAACAGTGATATTACACTTTACTGCCCGTTAACATACAGGAAGTTTCCATTTACACGATCCCCTCTGGTTCTGAGGGGCAGGCAGCTTCCATTTATTAGTTCTGTGTAACAACAACAACAACAACAACAACAGACGGAAACTCAGAATGACTGTGGTTCCCCAGCGTTACAGCTGTTAAGTCGTGAGGTCTGTGCTGGGGCCCAGATTTGGGGGTTTGCAGACTTTTATGTGCTGCACTGACAGCTCCTTGGACAGCTAGGCCTGTAGAAAGTTCAGGTCAACTTACCTGCGTTCACCTTCAGTGTTGATTCCTTTCTCGATTCATCACTGTTGCTGAGCATATCCCCTGTGCCAGGGACTCAGTTGTGTTGTTTTGTCTCCCCTCCTCCCTCCCTCCCCCCCATCCTTCCCTCCCCCTCCCTCCCTCTCTCCTCCTTCCCTCCCTGACTCCTCCCTCCCTCCCCCCTAAGCAGTGACATCACTATGTGGGCTGCATGTGAAGATCCTCTAGCAAAGGGGTGCCCAGGAGGCCAGCGTTCTCTGATCCATATTGGGTGGGGACAGAGATGTGCCATCGGTCTGGAGACCAGGACTCAGTGCTCCCAGATTGTTTTCTTCCAGGCAGCAGACGGCGAGGATCCGGGACGAGCTCGGTGGGCAGAGTCTTTGGCTGGATAGTGACTGACTTGTCAGCAGCGACGAGCTTGAAGGCCAGTCAGAAGTGTTCCAAACGCTCCCGGAGCAGTGTGTCAGCTGACACTGATGGGCGACTGGGCAGTGTCTGTGGCAGCACCACGGGTCCTGTTTGGGCCTCAGCTCATTGCTTCTTATTATCCATGACTTAAATAAAGACATAGACGAAATGCTTGTTATCTCGGAGGAACAGCTACTATTATAAGCGGCATAGTTCCTTTAGATTCAAAGTAATCTAAATAAAGGTCCTGAAATAAAGGTCCTTTGCTGAAATGAAGACGGTGAAATATAGAAAGTGAAGGAAGGGCTCGAAGATAGAAGGAAGGGAACATGTCAGAAAGATGCATGAGCCCAGACAGAGGGAGACTCACTGGCCACGTGTGGGACAGCGTGAGCATCAGAGTAAACAGTGACAGTAACAGATTACGCGCACGGAGCAAAACAGGAAACCCGCGTCGGTACTAATACAGGTAAGTAAGCAAATAGCAGAAGTTTGACGTGGGAGGGGTGCTGCAGTCTCAGAGTGCCACCCCAAACACTCACTGATTCTGTGGGGACAGAGTACGCAGTGATGCGCCTGGGAGACACCAAGTGACCAGTCAGCTCATCAGTAATGAGGACAGATCGGCGTCATGTGCCACCAGATGCCATAAACACAGTGTTGTTTCTGTGGTTCCACACCCTGAATCGGTTCCCCAGGAGACATCAGGCAAACCCACGTGAGGGACAGTCTACAAAACAATGGCCTGAAATCTTCAAAAGTGGCAAGGTCATGTAAGTCAAAGGGGGAATGGGCGCTCTTCCAGGTTGAAAGGGACCAAAGAGATATGACAAGCACAGACGTGGCTCTGAGCTGTGCCGGCTACAAGGACGGGCACGCGTGGAGAGCTGGCAAAGCCTGCACGGAGTCTGAGGTGCAACAGGAGCAACTGCTCGTTTCCTGGTTCTGGTAGCTGTTCACTGGCTGGTGTAGGCGAATGTGTTTGTAGGAAACACACACTAGAGAATTGAAAATGAGTGGCGTGAGCTTTGCAATGAACTTCCAGTTGGTTCAGGAAAATGTTATTTGCGTTGCACCTGAACTTTTCTTATGGGATTGTTTCAAAATGTTTTAAATGTGTAAGAAAGTCTAATTGGGATAAATGGAAGGCATTACAAGTTAACAATCATTTACATGCTAGTTGTTTAAGTCTGTGAATGAACCTGGGAAGTTGGATATGTCAGACTACGAACTTGAGAAAGAGCCAAAGAGGAAAATGAGACCTTATGTTATACAAAGGCAGCGTGCAAGTTCTGAGATGGAATAACCCTCCTCTGTGCCCATCTGGAATATAGCTTGTGTCTAAGCACATGCCCTCAGGATATGTGCCGTTATTATTAATAAAGTACACACGTGCAGTAAGTACTCTGCTGATTTATGGACCTTGTCACACACACACCGATGTTACAGGGTGAGGTTAATAAGGACAGAACTTGGGTCCTTCTCTGTGTCTGAGGCCTCACCTGCAGCCAGGGACACGCCCTCAGCCTGGAGAGTGCTGGTGCAGAAGGCAGGTCGCAGAGCGGAACCTGCAGCCTGGGTCAGCGTGACAGTGGCCTGGGCTACCACCTCGTGGCCATGGAAATGGAGTTAAGTGGGTAGATCCAATGCGTACTTTGGATTTAGAACTGACAGGACTGAATCAGTGAGGGAAGATACAGGGGGAGGAAAAAGACAACAATCAAGAATTACTTAGACTTGTGGCTTTCGTGACATGGTGAGTGGTGGGAGGACCAGCTGATCTCTGCTTTAGTGCAAAGTACACAATTCGGACTCATGGATGGCATCACAAAGAGGCAGGTTTCAACTCAATGCCCAAACAGAAAATTCTAACAAAGAAAGACAAGCAAACAAACAGTCTGGATGTTCATCTTCCTGGGATCCTGGCAGAGACATACCTGAACTGGAAAAGAACTGGCTGACCTCTGAGCATCCTTCTAAATCCAACGAGCCTTGGGCCCCAGACTACAGCTTCCCGTTTCCACCCTGAGAGCAGCTTTGCAAAACCGGGTCTATAATATTATGTACGGGTATTTGATAAACAAGTTCCCAAATGCATCAATAATATTTAACTTCTTTCTTTGAATAATTTCAAGTTAGCTTGAAACATAGGTTTCTCACCTAATATGTTCTGAATGCTGTAATCACGTTAGCTGAAAAAATAATTGTTAAATTTGGTGGACTTTTTTGGTCACCATCTGGCTACCATGTGAAGAAAACCCCACGTGAGCAATAGTAAGCCGAGAGTTGCCAAATCTGTTAAACTCAATAGCCATCATTCTCACTTTCCTGCCAGCTTAAAAGAAAAACCCTAAGTGGCCCCTTCCGGCTTGGCATTAGAATCTGTGAAGAGTCGTGCGATCTTATTAAAGACTAATTCATGTCACTGGGTGCTGGTAGTAGCAGCAGTTGTTGAATTCCCTTTGTTGCAGACTGTCCAACACAGTTTTATTGTTTGAATCCGATTACATACTTAACGCACCCCTGCAAGTATGCAGTACGTACAGGACAAAACACGAGCCTTTATGGTTCCATGCAGACGTGAAGTCCAAGTGCGTCCACTGCACAGAATCGGACGGACTGCAGTAGGAACAGATGTTTTGAAGAGAAGGAAACAGGTGCAAGATTCTGTCGTTTAAGAGTCACACGTCACCTAGATAGTTGTAAGTCAGAACAATATGACTTAATTTTACCTGTGCTGAAAGGTGTTCCTTTATCACTTCCTTCCAAAGGAATCTTGTCTCAAAGACTAATTCTACTTATAGGCCTTAATTTCACATTTCAGTTAATTCTGGCTTGCGATGGAGCTGGAAGTGGAGGAGGGCTGTGTAACAAGTCTGCGTGATGAGATGAGGAACTAGCATTTAGGCTGTTACTCATTTAACGCGTGTTCAGCTGCCGGGAGCCAGACTCTGCTGGCTTTGGGGCTGCACCATGAGTGAGGTGGTCGCTGCTGTCGGGGAACTCCGCAGCGAGAGACAGACAGTCGCCAGTTATGATGGCAGGAAATGCTGAAGCACAGACCCCCAGGGCTCCCTGAGGGGGGGGACCGGGGGTGGGGGGGTCCAATGCAGCCCTAGGAGTGTGTGGGTGAAGGTGGGAAAGGCAGACACTGACAGCAGCATGCAGTCACGGGAACGTGAACAGGAGGCCACGCTTGAGGGAGGAGGAGCCAGGGGGGGAGGAGCCAGGCGAGGGAGGAGCCAGGCGGGGGAGGGGCCAGGCGGGGGAGGAGCCAGGCGGGGGAGGGGCCAGGCGGGGGAGGAGCCAGGCGGGGAGGAGCCAGGCGGGGGAGGGGCCAGGCGGGGGAGGAGCCAGGCGGGGGAGGGGCCAGGCGGGGGAGGAGCCAGGCGGGGAGGAGCCAGGCGGGGGAGGAGCCAGGCGGGGAGGAGCCAGGCGGGGGAGGAGCCAGGTGGGGGAGGAGCCAGGCGGGGGAGGGGCCAGGCGGGGGAGGAGCCAGGCGGGGGAGGGGCCAGGCGGGGGAGGGGCCAGGCGGGGGAGGAGCCAGGCGAGGGAGGAGCCAGGCGGGGAGGGGCCAGGCGGGGGAGGAGCCAGGCGGGGAGGGGCCAGGCGGGGGAGGAGCCAGGCGGGTGACAGCTGGAGGGAAGGCAGAGTATTACCCTGAGCCGCGCAGGAGGGCCAGTGAGCTGCGGGCTCTGTGGGTCGACAGCTCAGAACGGAAGCAAATGCAGACGCGTCTTCACGGCAGATGAGACCAGGGACAAGTAGGTGACAGATGACCCGGAGGCACTAGGGTCCGGGCTGCAATAGGTTTGTGTTCTTGGTATGAAGCCCATAGGACGCCATGGAAATACTTCTGAAAAGAGGGTAACAGGACGCATTTCGCATTAGAAAAGTAGCTGGTGTAGTGTGAGGTGTGGACTGGGGTGGAATGAGGCACAGGCAGGGGTTTGCCCTCATCCGAGAGGGACGATGAGAGGCAGCCCGAGATGGGCGCCAGTGAGGGTGGGAGGAGACGGAAGGGATTAGAAATAGGGACGGTTGACAGGGGCATGGGCCGTGTGTGTGGGCGTGGGACAGGGGAACGCTGACATGGGTCCAGAGCGTCCGGGCTGGTGGCCCTGTGAGAGGGTTACGGGACCCAGGAAGAAGCGTGCAGCTGGAGGCACCTGTACGAGGCCCGTCTGCAGATGTGCAGGATGAGACGTGACTTGCTAGGTGAAGGTGGCAGGTGAGGTCATGGAGGCACAAGATACCACCTAAGGGCGGGACGACACGGAGGGCAAAGACCGAGCCCAGGAAACACCATCACCGAGAAGGAAAGCGAGGAGCAGCTTGAGCTGAAGCTGCCACTGTGCGGGCGAGAGACGTGGAGGGGTCAGGGAGCTGCTGCGTCACGTCCCACAGAGATCCCGGGCAGGTGGGACTGAGCACGTTGGGACATGGAGGGGTCAGGGAGCTGCTGCGTCACGTCCCACAGAGATCCCGGGCAGGTGGGACTGGGCACGTTGGGACACGGAGGGGTCGGGGAGCCCTGTGTCACGTGCTGCAGAGACATCAGGGAGGTGGGACTGACGTAGCAGTGAGCATGTGGGACCCAATCAAGCGGATTTCAGTGGAGCCGTGGGGAGAAGCCGAGGTTTTAGAGCTGAGACATGAATGGACAGTGGAAACGCAAAGACAGTGAACACAGACTCCTCCCAGATGTGTGAGTGGGCAGGCGCTTACGATGGGTGAGCGGGCGAACACGTGGCCTCCGCAGAGTGCCTATCGTGTGTACATTTTATAATAGAAACCGTGTCCCTGCTGTGTCTGTGTCACCCGGGATGATACCTGGCTCAGAAGAGAACATCCATAAATATTTGCTGAATGAATGAGGGTGTGTATGTTCACAAGAGAAAGAGAAGGAGAGAGGGGAAGGGAAGGTCTCACCAAACTGTAAACTGGGATTATTTCCAGGGAGAGAACAACAACGGGAGAAGAGGAAGCTTTCATTTTCCGTTGTACACATTTACATATAAATAAAATTTAGGAGAGTGAGTCTCAAAAAATTCAGCTTATTCTACTCGGACTAATTCCTAATATGCGACTAATTTTACCAAGTCAACTAATTAACTTAAAATGAAAGCAGAAATCTGAATGGCAAGTGAATGAAAACAGTCCTTCAGCCCCATCAAGGAGCCTCCTTCCTGGTGGCACTTCTGCCCAGGACCCTGCGTCAGGCAAGAGGAAAGGAGGTGCAGTGAGCTGCTACTTCTGTAATTGTCCCCAAGAGCCAGAGAAGATGTCCCTCTCACTAAAAAGGCACAAGGATAGCTTCCCGGGTGCTTAAACTTCCTGCCTCCGACGGTGTTTGCTGCTCATCACCGTCACTCCAGTTCCCTGCGCGTCCAGTGTCTCAGCAGTTCTGACATCACAGCCTCTGCACAGGTCACAGTTTCCTCATCGCTGGGAACGTGGCTGCAAGTCACGTGGTGAGCTGGGTGTCGCGTGTCACAGCCTCCTCCAGGTTTTGGGGACAGTGGTTGGTTTACTCGGAATTTTCTCTCTTCATTGCAACAGATGCTCAAGGAGTTTCTTCAGGTCTGGCTTTATGAACCAAACGCGTGGCTGGCCTCATCTGTGGTACCTTTTTCTGGCTAGAGGGAAAGATGCAGTGACTGCCAGAGACCCTGTCTTTCGCTCATGCTTGGCTTTCATCAAGGGGAAAGGCACCTGAGCGACAGCTGAGGACGCGCCATGTGTGAGGACTTTCAGGGAGCACACGCCCTGCACTGTGACCTGTCCAAGGCCCGGGACTCACGGTGGCCGCTCAGGTTCAAGGTCAGAGCAGACAGGATGGAGGAACAGCCCAGTCTGGGGGTTCGCCGTGCCCCCTGCCCCATGCCGAGCGCTTTACCTCCAGCTCCCTATTTACTCCTCACTGTTACCCCTGGAGGACATGCCAGCCTCAGTAAGAACAGGAAATGGGGCACGAGGGCTGGAACCTGTCCCGCCGTCCTCTGCTCCATGCACAGCCCGCCGCCCTGCAGAGTGGGTCCCTGCGGCTCACAGCCTCTGCACCCCACAGCCAAAGGTCTCTGGAGGAAATAAAGATGCATGGGGTAGTGTTTCCTGGAGGTTTTCCCAAGTTTTTTTTCTGGAAATGGAGTCAGATACTGTCAATGCCGAGACTCGAGGGTCCACAGAAGCACCTCCTATGCAAACACCATGGTTTCTCATGACATGAACAGAAGTTCTAACAAAGTGCGCTGGAAGCTGCTCGCACAGGCCTAGCCCTGCTGGGCTGTGGGAAATGGGGAACCTGCTTCTGAAGGGCAGTGTCTCCATGTCCCTCCCTCTGAAGCGATTTCATCTGCCCAGAGCCTCCCACTACCCTCAGGAAATCCATCACAGAGAAGGAAGGAGGTTGCGGGGCCAGCCACCCTGTTCATGCTCCCCAAATCTGCCCATGGCGGCTTTACTGGCAGCTGGGGGAGGGGAAGCTATTCCCTGCCTGGCAGACGGAGGAAGCACCAGCCAGATGAGCACCGGCCGGCAGTCGGTTAGGTTTGGTCATGAGGAAACAGGCGTGAGACACTGATTCTTTCTGCTGAGTGACATTAGGCAAGGCTGTGACATCAATCCTGACAGATTGGGGGGTGGGGGTGGAAGGGGCATAAATATATTGATTTTGTTTCAAAAGGACTGAAAATTTGGGAGGTAAAAAATTCGATTGGGTTCTGTAATACGAGTATCAGAATACTGTACTTGGGCTTGCAGGCGTGAGATGCATCATGTTTTCCTTCTTTCTGGAGTCACTGTTGCAAAGGCCTGTGCATCAAGAGGCCTCGCCTTTGAGGTGGACGAGTGCTGGGCACAGGAATGGTGGTTTTCTCTGGCGTCTGCTCTGACTGCTTCCAGGCGTAAAGAAATCTGTGGACAGCTGCAGCAGTGTCACGTGGGCCTGGCCAGCCATGAGAGCCTGCGATTCTGCTGTACAACTTGATGCAGCTTTGGGAGGAGTGAAAGAAAATAAGTGAAGGTTTCTATGTTGTAAAAGAGGGAAAAGAACCAGAGTTATACAAGTTGAGGTTGACAGGACGGGCATTAGGCACGCAGCGCAGGGAGCCCCGCTCAGTCCTGCAGCTGCTTTTGGAACGCGTGTGTGGTGGCTGCGTGTCTCACCAGGCAGCACGCTTCATTTCTGAGGAATGTGCTAACTGTAGGTGCATTTTGGCTGACCGGGCTCTGCTTGTCTGAGCTTCATAGGGAGACTGAATCGTGCGTTACAGTTCTTCGATGTGTGAAGAGTGTCGCCGTGTTTCTGAGTCGGCTGAGCTCTTCTGGCTGATGCACAGACTCTGAGGTGGCCGGGCCTCCTCCTTGGCACGCACTCCAGCTGGTCACTGTCCCTCTTGAATCCTGGCCTTGGATGGAACACGACCCGGATGTGGCCTGCACCGCACTCAGTCCCAGGGGCCTGGCCTGGCCGGCCGTCTGCACCAGATCAGGACTCCATCCGGGTATCTGGTGGCCGTCACGCTGTCGCGAGCCTGCAAGCGGCTTTCCCATGTGCTCTCTCTTCAGCAGGTCTCCTGCATCTCATGCAGGAACAGTTTGATTTCTGAGTCTCCCAGGCGACTTTCCATTTCTCAATGTTTTCTCTCTTTCTCCTGCCATTTGGTGCCTGCACGATACTTACTTTCATCATCGAGTATGTTATGACTCCTCCTATTAATGTTGGTAAATGCATGTCTTCACCTGACTCACGTGGTGAGGTTTTGCAGGGACAGCAGGGACTCAGAGCAAAGCCTTGGTGACGTGTCCCTGGAGACCTGCCCTCGGGGGAACTGAGTCATCACTCAGTTCACACTGAGTGGCTCATTCAACTTTTTACTTGCCAATCGGTCTAATTTTTTTATTTCAGACAATTGCCTGTTGTGTAAGCCTTGTTGAAACTGAGATACAGTATGCCCGTAACTTTCCCTGATGTTGACGTGCCCCCCAAAATCAAATGGGTGTTTGGGGCATAAAGCTCAGGGAGGTTATAACGATCACTGATTCCTTCACTAACTCACTCAATAGCAATCGATTGCCTTGCCCAGTAGAATTTTTTATCAGGGCACCGTTATCAATTAACTGGTCTTGCTTCTATAATCCAGACTCTTCTCTCTTTGACGTTGAGAAAATACACGTCTTCAATATTCTGACAGCTTTGCTTTTTGGTCATCTTCAGTGGCTGCCTTTCAGTTTTTCACACACGTGTTCATGTTCCAAATATCACCTGTGGGTTCTCAGTTCCGCTCACTGCCCTGGCCACCTCTGAGCCCAGGTAACCCCGGTGCTTCCCTAGGGTGAGCGGCATGAGGCAGTGCTGACGGCGGCCGCTAGAGGGCAACAGAGGGTTGAGAAATGGGCTGTCAAGCCCGGGAAGTTTGACAGCCGTGGGAAACTGCCTTGGTACCCGACGTGCAGGTGTCATGCTGAGGCCTGCATTCAAAGCTAAGATCCAAATAGCAGCGACTCGGCCATAACAGCTGCAGTTTATCGAGTGGCTACTATGTATCTAGCAGTGAACTAATACTGTCTCTCAGCTTGGATCAACCTCTGCAAAGTAATAGCATCCCTGTTTCATGAAAAGGAAACGGGTGGAAGAGCTGTAAGTGCAGACCTTGGGTGTAGACAGAGAGGTCTCTATGCCGAAAGCCCTGGTGCCCCGATATAGTCACTGGGACGCTGGGAAGAGGGCACTGCTGTGACCCTGGGCTGCAGAGCCCTGCCTGGTCTCCCGGCTCATTAACGGGCTCTGTTTGCCAAGGTATTTCATCAGCCCTTCACAGTTCAGAGTTCATTCTGCTTTTTAGGGAGGATGTAAACAAAATACTTTCTACTAATACTTTCTATTTTTTTAAAAGTCTTGAGGCAAATGCACCGCCTTTTTCTTAGTTCTACGGATTTAATACAAACAGTGCAATGGAAATTCTTAGTAATGATTTGAATTTCAAATACTTGCACTTTTGGGCCCAAATATTTGCTACAGAAACATGGCACCAGATTGACATAGCGAGAACGCATACTAATTAACTAAGGAGGGAAATATTTAAAGGAGTAAAGACATACTGTTAGTTTTAGTATCTGTAAAACCAAAGATATGATCAGCGGTGGCATCAAAAAAGTATTTAAAAAATGCTGAATGTTTATAACTTAGATGGAAATGAAGACAGAGTGTTTTGGAAAAAAGATTCAGAAGGTGGCAGAATGACAAGGTCAGGGATGTCGCTGCCTGACGGACGTTTGAACAAAACTGCTTCAAGAGATGTGAGATTCAAGAGGAGTATTTCTACGTATATCGGAAGCATTCCAGAACAAGCCACGGGACTGGGTCGATGAGTTTGGTCCTTCATAGCCTTGCTGTTCTGGGTTTTGATGGCTCTCTCAGCAGAGCTGTACCTACAGTAACACATCACCACCAAATCCGTTTCAGGCTGTCAGCAGGGACTCGCCTGGTTTCCAAGAGGCCGGCGTCTCATTAGCTGTCCGCCTGTACCCGTCACATACCTAGTCACGCGGGTGCCCTCCTTCCCAGCATATAGAAAATCTTCCTCGCAATGAATACGGACTTTTCCTTGATATTAATATACAATGTTTCCACAGTGGCATTTTCTGATCTTAAAAAATATAATTTGCAAGGAGTATGAAATAGGACAGAATTTGAGGTTTATGGAAACTTCCCCCCGTAGTTCATATTATTTGCTTATGTATGCATCCTTTATGAAGATACAGAATTCAAATACTTGTAAAAGAAAATAATTGAAATGTTTATTTCAAATTCTGCCTCAAGTGAAATACCTAGGAAGCTCTGTTTCAAAAAACCCTAAAATGTCTTCCTTCATTTCATCTGAAGTGAAACATAAACTTTACTTCAGAGGCCTCCATCCGTCTCCTCTAAGGCTCACCACACTCACCGTCCCAAGGACAAAGATTCCTGCTGTTTCACGGGCATCTTTGATGTACAGGCCTTGCCAATCGCTTGGGATTGATGCCAGAGCAGCCAGGCAGATGCAGGCAGCCACCCGCCGTGTACATTTGCCCTGTTTCTGAAATGTCCACGAGGGCCCCACACTGAGACCCCAGGGCCGGATGCTGGGCCTCCGAGATGAGTCCAGCTTGTTCCAGCGCTTCCCTTTGCTCCACTGTGTGCACGGACTGGTCCTGTGACATTCTGGTCCCCTGTGCTCCCCTCCGCACAGGGCCATCTTCTTTTTCATCACCCCTCTCAATTTCTTGAATTTTCTTTAGCATATGTGAGTGTGTGCCAGATGGTTGACATTAATTATTGAAGAAATCTGAGGAAAGGGAGCTCAAGGCACTTCAGCACAGGAGATGTGGGGGCAGAGCAGGGACTGGAAAAGAGCCCCCCAGCAGGAACACACTGGACTTCCCGGACCTGTGCTGGGTCTGTGGCACCACACACATCTAGTCTGAGAAAGTCCCAGGGTAGTTACGGCAGACATAGCACACTTACCTCCCCTCTGCCCAATTCTCACCAAAATCCATGTGTGAGAAAAACGACAGAGCTGTAATTTCATCTGCGAGGCTTAAGTACGTCTTTAAACTACAGATGTCCTGGCAGCCTGAACACGTACAAATGAATAATCGGTGAAGCCCGCAGACCTCCTGTGACACCGTCTCTTAGGACTCAGAGAAGACCTCTGTTCATTGGGAAGGTGCGCCAGGAAAACAGCTTCATAGTGAGACAGGGACAAGTGCAGCGAATCCCTGTGAGTGTGCACGAGGTGGGGGAACCTTTTCTAGAGCAACAGTAGACTAGCACGCACGCAGAAAGTTGTCAGTGCGACCCGTCCGCCTGCAGTCTAACGAGGTGCCGTCCAGCTGTTGCCCATGCTCGGGCCTGCATTTCCTCTGCCTCTCCTTCCAGAATGCACGGAGCCGGGCCTGAGCAGGCAGCCTGCTAAGAGGGACATGGAAAGCAGCCACCTGGTTGAACGTTCCCGTGCACAGAGCACTGCGCTGTGGAATGAGTCCACTTAGGGAGAGAGTCCTCGATGCGAAACTGATGTTGGATGAAACAAGACAAGCACAAGCATAGCATGACCACTGTTACCAGTGTAGGGACTGAAGGCAGCGTGTGCCTGAGGTTTTCCTTTGTGCAGAGAAAGTAAGAAGTGCAGCGATTGTTTTCTGTCTGTATATGTTCCCGAACTGGAGAGCTGCACTTGATGTTAAAGAAGGTCTTCAACCCATTAGCTTTGACACGTATCAGGCCCGGGTGTCACAGACTGGGGACCGTTCTCTGTGGATGTTAATCTGGACATTCTGTCTGTGGTGCTGCGTGCAGACGTCTGTGGCACAGAGGGCTGGCGGAGGACGAGGTGTGGGTCTGCACCTCAGGACGGGTACGGTTCCAGCAGATCGAGCAGAGGGCAGTCGCTGCGAATCTACCTCCCCAGGTTTCCTCATTCACATCCCACTAATTCCCCTGTGTTGTCAGCTCTGCCTTCACCCACAGCTCCAAGCACAGGTCTTTCTATCTTGAAATCACGCTCTATGAAGCTGCTGTTTTTCAAATTACCACAGTCTCTCTCTCTTGCCTTTGCTTTGTTTCAAGGCCAAACCCATCACACAGGCTCTACTCCCTCCATTTCTCCACCACAGGCCCTTTCAGGTACCTTTCCAGAATGAAAGCCCCAGAATGGACGCAAATGATGTTTTCATTCTTAAAACAATACGTAAAAGCAGTATAAAAATTCTAAGCATAGCAAGAACTGTCTGAAAAGAACATTTCTTTTCAGGCAAATATGATGTCATCGGCCTGCGGTAGCTGCAGGTGTGTCTGCATGGCTCACAGAGCGTAACGCTGCTAAGCCGGCAGCACAGTGTGGGGACACTCTGCGCCTCCTCAGTCAGTGTCCTCCAGCTGCAGCGCACGGCCCAGCAGGCTTGCCACTCCCCACCGGGAACCTTCTGCGGGATGTTGCAGGTGCACAGACCATTCTGACCTAGTGAGTCCGTCCCCTGACACTGCACCGTTCTGGCCAAACATGAGTCCAGCAACAGTTCCGTGAGCTGTCTACCTACAGGTCAGGGACCTGTGAGCCTGCGAGCGTCCCCAGTCTCGAGGAGACAGTTGGAGCTCTGACGAGGCCGGGCAGGGGCGGAGCAAAACTTCATTGTTTCCTGGTCCTACCTTTTCTGAATTTCAGCATTTATGAGCAGAACCTCAGTTTGCTGTCATTTGTATTCAGGTAGGTATGATAATCACGTGTAGAATTTGAGTAAAAATGTTATGGACAGTTGCTACGTTTTACTTTGGTTTATTCAGCATGAGTTTAAAAGACCCTCTGACAGGTACTATCAACGTGGGATTCACTGTGTCCTCAGAATGTGTCATATGGTTGCGTATTATCAGCCATGTGATTCTTGATTTCTGAAAACTGGGATGAAACCCATTGAGACCACGTAGTACAGTTCAGAGTCAGGTATCTGCAACCTGTGTTCGGTCAGCGTCCCTGTGACCTAGAAGTGACCCAGACAAACTTTGCTGAACGTCTCCCAGCGTCTCCTCTTTGTTTCAAGCTCCGTCCATTTGGGCATTAAGTCCCCAATGTGCAGCAGTGGCACTGTCATTGTGATGGAGATCAGTTACCTTTGTGATTAATATGACGTGTGTGTGTTGACAGAACTGTTTCTGTGCAGGGATGTTAAATAAATGGTGAGGAAAGACAGGTAAAGACAGTGAAAAGCAGCCATGAGCACCAAACATAGGAGCTGCACTGCAATGTCACTTGTGAGGCTCCCAACTGTAGCCTCCACCGCACCTCAGCCCACCCTGCACCTTCTGGAACAGAAGTTCTGGGGAGGGTTCCAGAGGAACTAATGTTTTAACAAACTCTCCAGGTGAATAATAATTTAAATATTCAACAACTGCAAGGTAAACGATCAACCTCAGCCTTAATTTACATATGAAACAAGCGCAGGACAGGAACGTATGCTCCCCAGCTGTGGGTCAGCCAGTGTGACATGAGTGTCTGGCCTTTGGAATTACTGGTTTTATGCAGCCTGCTGTTGCTTCCCTTTAGCAGATATTCACTTATTTCTACTCTAAGGATAAGCTGAGCAGCTATGCCAAACGCCTCTTGTCAGCCGCTGCGTGATGCAATGGCACAGCCATCGCATCGGCTGGGGAGTCCGCCCTCGTCACCTGCTGTGGGCTCCTGGATGCCACACGTTACTTCTGTGAGTTTATGTCCTCACATGTAAAGTGCGGGCAAGTGTCATCCCGCGTTATGAGGCTTAGAGAACGCATACGTGGAAAGAGGCAGATGTGCTCGTATCCAGAGAGACACACAGGTTGCAGACTGATACTTAGGAAAGTATATCTCTTAAGCTTGTAAAGTGCCAAACAAATGTTCCATCTCTACTCCCAAGAGTTTATCTTCCGCTAAATCCTTTAGCTAGAAAAATGTGTGGCCCAACTACATTTTCCAACATTATGAAAACAGCCAAAGTAGGATCAAAGTAAAACACTGATTTCCTGTATTTGAGCTTATAGTTTCAAGTGTGTTAAAAATGATCTGACCTGAATTAAGCTTTAATTAGATGAGTCCACTCAGGTCACACACATTTGTCACAGCCTCACCTGTGCAGCAGCCTTGCTCTCTGTCTTTTATCTCCTGAGCTTCGATCCCAAAGGTAATATTTAAAGTCTGATAACACAACCTGTAAAGTCTTGAGTTCTTCAGGTTCAAGATTATTGCACAATCTTTTTTATAAATTTCTAATAAATTATAAATTTTAAATTATAGATGATGTATAGCATACATTAATATTGTAGTATATATTATTATGGTGTATATCAATACAATTAATAGTACAGTATAAGATGATACTAATTATAGCATAGATTGATAACTATAGTGTAGCTTAATGTAGCATAAATTAAGAACTGGAATGGAGTTAACAAGTACAGATAACTCCTGTATTTTCACCAGGTAGGAGAGCAGAGAAATTGGGCTGGGTACGTGTTTTGCTTTGGTTTTGTTTGGGTTGAGGTGGAAGGAACGTGCATTCATTTACATACTGCTGGGAATGATTCGTAAAGACAGAAAAGTTCACAATGAAGGGGAGAGGACAGAGTTGCCGGGAGGCCTGGGCACGCGTGCGTCTGGCAGACGCGTGCGCTTCATGTCTCCTGGCCGGCGGGGAGGCCGCAGACGTGGCTGAGGAGCTCTGGGCCTGTGGTAGCGGCCGTTTGAAAGAGCCGACTCTTTGTTCCCGCCCTTTTCTCTCTGGAATCATGCAGTAGGGTCCTGAGCTGGTGAGAGGGCACTGGCGGCCGGGGCAGGTGAGCAGCTCCAAAGTACTGCCCGTTTCTCTGCCCTCCTGCTGCTAGCACCTCCTTGGACACTGCACGTGGCCAAATCATCGGGACCCTGCCTCGGGGCAGTGCCCCGGCCCCTTTGTCACGTAGGCACCCTTATGTTCTGCCACGCCTGAGAACAAGCGAGTGTTGAGAAAAGCACAGCAGTGTGTGTCTTCAGCAGAGGACAGTGACTTACTGGTGACTCTCTGGCTGTCCCCCCAGGTGGTCGGCCGACTGGTGTTGGTGCTATGACTGAGACACGTTACTACTGATTGTGTTTGGTCGGTGGAAAGCAGAGTCCCATTCACTGTTCTACAGTGAGTGCTCTGTTGGCTGTCACAACTCATTAGGCTGAGAAAATGTGTGTGAACCCTGTGTGCACAGTTTCTAAATGGTCTGAGACAGACTGGACTGCAGATGGGGGGTAGAGTACCTGGAAGGACATACAGGCGTTTTCCCAGAGGACCACGAAGAACATTCTAGAACAGAGAATCCTGCTTAGAAGGAAATGGGGATAGGGGCACCACCCTGTGGGAAGGTACGAGGACCCTGGCAGTGACCGTCCAGAGAAGGTGTGAGTGGGAAGCTGGCAGGCTGCTGCAGGACACCCGAGGCCGGCGGTGCAGGCCCCAGGTGGGGTGCTCGGGGATGGGGCTTCGGTCTGCAGGGGACAGGGGCTTCCGAGGGTTTCAGCGGGGACTGTGTGTACAGATTTCACTTGGGCCCTGGTGTGGAGCGTGGCTTACGGTGCTGTGGGCAGTAGAGTCATGTGTGGGTCACGGAGGTGGTGAGTACAGCACATGAAACCTCGGTCCCCACGAAGCCAGGCGCCTTGTCTGAACTCAGGCTGTTTACCGCGTGCCCGCTGAGTGGCAGCCTGGGCGAGCGGGCCTTCCAGGGCGAAGAACATGCCTTCACAGCATTCAGTGAGATGTTGAAAAATGACCGATTAAAGGAATTGGACGGATGTGCTCACTGGCCGTCCGTTACCCTACTTTCAGTTCTTCTCATTTCCTGTTGTCTCCTAATGTCACTGTTTAAATACGCATCTGTTTTCACTTGTCACAGGCTTGGCAGGGTTCTGTCAGAGTCTGCCAAGCACGACAACAGCACAGGATCTCCAAGTGCGGAGACGACAAAATCTACCCCAACTGACCTTCCTGACATCTCACATCTAAAATATCATGAAAAAACTGGGCGGATAAAACACACTAAGATGAAAACATATAGGGTTTAATTTTAACTCTTTGTATTTACTGATTGAAATTGGAAAAAAGATACGACTAATACTCATAGAAAGCTTTTTAAAAGAATAGTTCTTTTAAAGTTTCTATATAATTAACGTATTTCTTTAAAAATACATTATTCTTAAAAAATAATTGTAGAGATGTAGCTCTAAATCTAAAAGAATTTTTACATAAAAACTACATAATGCTTAACAGTTTTCAGACTGTTTTCACGTTACCTCCGTCGATCGCTGGAATATTGAGATGGGTGAGATAAATTGCGTCGTTATTCCTATTCTGCAGGTGAGAACGTGGCGTCTCACCTGTAGAGATTCAGCTGCTTATTCAGAGTCAGTCAGGAGTTGGTCGAGTCGGCGCCGTCACTGATTCCCTCCCCATAAACCCCGTGTGCTGCTTCTCCTCTGTCACACTGCGTGCTACAGGGAAACGACGGAGTTTCTTCGTCCCTTCATCCATTTACTCTCCACACACACTTGTGCCTATTCGTACAGAGCACTGGACTGGGAGAGCCCGAGTCCACTAGGGAGACAACAGGTCAGTCTGGCTGCTCGGAACCAGCACGAGAGGTGAGAGGCTGAGAAACAGCTGTGCACAAGGTGGAACGTCACACCGACTACGACAGTGAAAGGAGGGATTCTGTAAGGTCATCACTGGGCACACATCTCAGGCGAAGAAAGCCTGAAAGAGGGGAGGTGGCATTTCAGCGGAGTCTTAATGAGTGGTTGGCATTTGGGCAGTGAGGCGAGGAGTGAAGCAGCACGTGCCAAGAAGGGAGGCCACGTGTCAGACCATCCCTTCTCTGGCGTGGACTGAAGCATGAGAGGAAGGAAAGGCTAGCTCTTTGACGACTGGACCAGGCTGCTTGCAGTTTCCACAGCGGGCAGAGGGCGGTGAGCGCAGCCGCCCATTGGTCGGAGCCACAGAAGTTCCCATTCAAATACAGGCTGTGACCGACTCATGTGCCTTTCCTGGAGCTCTCGTACACCAGCCATGAAACGAGAACATTTGTTAGATGATTTCATAAATACTTTTCAAAATAATAAACATACTTCACCTTCAGGTGCATGTGAATGTCACATGACAGGATGTTTGAGAAGCAATGAGAACAGTAAAAATCCATTTCTCTCCCCTCTGTGGTCACCAGTGGGGACCGGGGAAGGTGTTTGCTGAGGGCGGTGATGGAATGAGAGTCACGTTTGAGTAAAGCCAGGGTGTTGGGTGATTAGGAGGGAGAGGGACTAAGAGGTTAGAGGCAAAACGTGGGAAATGAAGGTCTCAGTGAGGTGACACTCCTGGGAATATTCAGTGTGTAGAAGGGTGAGAGAATGTGGCAACAAAGTAGAACACAGGAAAAGGCAATACTGAAATCTGGAACGTCGCCGTAGGACAAAGGAGCAGAGCATCAAGCTTTCAGATAAAGCAGCTTTCATCCTGAGCTCCTATGGCAGAGGGCGCTCCAGGCTTGGGTCCCCCATCTTTGATCTCTGGGAGGGACCATCTGGATGAAACCAGATGTTCTCCACTGTCGGCACCTGGTATACCTCCCTTTCAGAGCAGCTATTCAGGGAACTCAACAGAATTACCTGACTAGACAGTCACTTCAAAGAGTGTCCTTTTCAGGAGACTCGTTTGAGATGAGGGACTTTGATCCTGCAGCTTCCTGGTCGTGATTCCACGCGGGCGGCTGGTTGGAGGCAGCTGTTGGCTGCATGGTCTCGTCTGTTGAGCCGGCCTTTTTGAAGGGACACATGAGGTCTTACAGCCATGTCTCCACTTGTTACAGCCATTTGTCTAAAGTCAGTGTGAGGCTTGGAGAAAACCTGCTGTTTCTTCTAAACTTCTAACCATAACATTTACATTTTCCCAAATGTTTATGTATTAACTAAATATTTATGAATGTAATAAGCGAACTCTTAGTAACTGGTGTTTACCGAGCAGGCTGAGGGCGGGGAACACTAACTGCTTAAAACTACACCTTGGATGGAAGAGGAAGCCTGCACGACTTGCCGCTTGTAGCGTGAGCAGAGGGAAAGTGTGCAGTGTGCGCACGTGTGTGGGGGTGTGTGTACACCCACACGCCTAAGGAATGGAACAGTCAGCCCCATTCCCCTGGGCTTCCTGCGAGAGTGGCTGAACAATTCAATTCCTTTCTCAGGGTTTTCAACACCAGGATAATTGTTCACGGACAATTTCATATCTAAAAGCAAAACTTTGTAAATTTTGGGGAGACACATGCATCCGCCTGCATCTGCAGCCCCCGCCTGTCCACAGAGGAGGCCCATGTGGTCCTCCCTTCCTGGCCCAAACCAGGCCCCAGAGCTCCTGACTGTGTGCCTGACCGCACACAGTGTGGCTGCAGATTTGGTGAGGAGTAGTCAGGGGGCCCAGGCCAGTCTCCAGAAAGAGGCTCTAATTATCGTCTCCTAGGAGATTGGCAGGAACAAAGTCTTGCCGTACCCTTCAGCCCTGTCTATCGGAGTCTCCACCATGACTCCTGTGTTCCCAGATCTGCTGTCACTGCGATGCTGATCTCTGTCATTCTCTGTCCCTCTTCCACTCTGATTCATCCTCTCCACCCACCCCAACTCCCTAAGTCTTTCCAAGGAGCCTTCTGCTGTGAAAGTCTGCCACTAGCGAAAGCCCTTCTGAGCCCATGTGTGTCCTGGATGTGTCCTCTGCCCTCATGCTCTAGCTGATTATGGGCCAGCCTGCATCTGTCCACTTGGGGCTGGTCTGCATCCCGTTATCACGGAGCCTGCAGCAGGGATGGGCTTCACTGGCACTTCTAGACAAGGTGGGCTCCTGTCTCCTTTTACCAGCTCAGTGTGTCAGCAGGCTGTCATCTCACTGTCTCTTCTGTGAGAGTCCCTTCCCCACTCAAGGCCCTGCCCCCACCTGGCACCAATGGTCCAGCAGCTGGCTCACCATCCTCACTGCATGGCTACTCTCATTGTCCTATGGTTTCACGTTCCACGGAAGGTCACGTTCCACCCCCAGGACCCTGCCCTCTTCACTCCCAGCGATGGTTTCCTCCCTGTCATCTTAGCAGCCACTCCCCTACCATTTCCCAAAATCGCACTCCTTACAGAATTGTGATCCCAAGCGTGTTCTTCTTCAACTACCACTCCCTACCTTTCCAGCTTCCCAGGTTGCTCACTTCAACCCCATCCACTGAGCCCGGCCGCTTTCCAGAGAACACAGACCCCTCATCCCCCTTTCCTTCCAAGTTTAGAGTCCATGGTCACACTCCCTTCATCTGGCAAAGCCCCAAGAAGTGAAATCCGCTTCGTAACGGTGCTTCTTCCACACATGGGCACTGATTATGGAGCGGGAGAAACAGAGGGTGACTGGTCGCTGTAACGTATGACCACACGCCCCGTGGTTTTGCAGCATTCCCCTTCCCAGCTCACTTCTCGCTGTCCTACAGGCGTGTTTTCTATCTCTGTCTTTTAACCTCTAGACCCTCACTTTCCAGCAGTGATCTCATTTCGCATTTCACTTAGAAAGTAGGATGATTCGGAAGGGAACTCCCTCGTATTCCCCCAAGGCCACGTCCTTAAACCTATGTGCGTCTGTATACCCATCTGTCCCGGTCTTTCATATTACAACGAATAAACTGGTAAAGAACAGTTAAGGCTATTTTGAACAAGAGGAGGTAGGACTTAATTTTCAGATAGCAGCACTTATTGTGACGCTACAGCAATTAAGACACTGCAGTATTTGTACAAGAGTAGACAGACTAATGGGACAGGGTGGAGTCCAGAACTAGACCCAGACGTGTACGTTTTCCTGACACAAGGAGAAGGTGACACGGCAGGGAAGTGGAGAAAGTACGGTCTTTTTAACAAATAGTGCAGGTCAAATGGACATACACACGGAAAAAATAGGCTTGAACTCTTATATCATACTAGGATTTGATTCCAGATGAGGTGTAGCTTTAAATACAAAAATGAAACAATACAACTTTTAGAAAAGGAAGACCATTGTCATGATCTTGATTTAGTCAAAGACTTCTTAAATAGAACGTAAAAAAGAAAAAGTTTATAAATAAGAGTACAATAAAACCAAAACCTTCCATTTATCAGAGAACACTATTAAGAGAGTTAAAAAGCCAGCCACAGAGTGGTTTGCATATGCAATACAAATATCTGACAAAGGAATCGAATATATACATAACCACCAGAAATCAATCACCTAATGGGAAACTAGGCAGAAAACTTGACTAGATCCCTATCAAAGGGGATCTCCATACGTCCGTGAAAACATGAAAAGTCGCCAGGCAAATGCATACCTAAACCATACGGGCCACCAGAATGCTTATCAACCAGAATGACCAAAATGGAAGAGACAGTGGCAGGCGCTGGGAAGATGGGGAGCAAACCGAGCCGTTGGTGCTAAGGGCAGCGTGCACTGGAGGACCCACTCCAGGTGACCACTGGGCAGTGTCTAGGAAAAGTGAGCGTACACACCCCTGGAACCCAGCGACCCCGCTTCCTGACAGATGTTCAAGACAAAGGTGTGCACGTGGTCACCAAAAAGCATGTATGTTCAGGGCAGCTGCTGGGAATGAATGGCAAAACACTGGAAACAACCGGGTGTCTGAGCGGGAGGCTGCATGATACAGTCTAGCGTATCAATGCCAAGGAGCTCTTCAGTAATGAGGAGAAATGAATTGTATCTACAGGGCACGACGTGGAAAACCGGTGAAATAAATTCAAGGTGGAATAAGCTAGGAGAGTGATTACCCTTGGGAGAGGCAGGGTTGTTTAACACGACATGAATTTATCCAGTTATCCTGTCACAGAAACACATTATTTGAGTTTTGCTTTTGTTAAAATGATCATCATGGTATTTCAAGTGGGAAAAAGAACACAGTAGTAAAAACACAAAATCGTTGCCCAAGATATATGAGTAAATTCAGTTCAGATTGCCAGTCTTTCCTACTAGAAAGTCTATGTAAAACGCCTGTCTAAATTTTGCAAAACTTATAATTCTTTTTCGGAAGACTTCACGATTTTTTACAATTTTTCAAATGAAGACTTGGAAAATTCCATGTCTTCATTTGAAAAACTGCAAAAAAAAAGGTGAGAAAATCATTTTGAAATAAACCAAACATCGGCAGCTGCTTTCTCAATCAACTTTACCAGGCCAACTCTGGACACCTACAGTGCTGTTTCTCAAAGTCCAGTGTACAGAACCCTGCATCGTTACCTCTCTGGGAACCTGTTACCATATCCATATGAAATGGGGGTGTCAATAGTAACACCTCATGGAGTCATTGTAAAGATGAAATGAGATAAAAATGCATCATCCGGAGACATAGTAACAGCTCATGGACGCTGGTATCTAACACCAACACTCTTAATTTACATGAGTGGTATTATCAGAGCAACCTGACATTACTGTTGCTTTCTGAGCGCAGCGCCAGAGCAGGAAGCGGAATCGCAGGCTGGGCCTGGAACATGCATTCTAACCAGTGTTTCGGTGCTTCTTTCGGCACGCTCAGGTTGGAGAACCGCTGTGCAGAGCCTAGGGCCCCCGTGTTTGTTCCTCACAGTTCCTGTCCGGGAACCGCACACAACAAATGCTCTGGGCTGGCTGCTGTCAGCACTGCCAGACGAGTGCGATGTCATCTCTTACAGGACCTGGAACTTCTGCTGGGTCTGTGCACTACATGGCAGAGACTCGTACAGCTCGACTCCAGCAACACGTGCGGGGAGGGCACACTCAGTAGTATCAGAAGTTGCCTCATCACCGAGCATTGAAGCGCCTTCCTTATAAATGTGACGATGTGTGAATCCTCACATAGTTCATATAACCTAGTTTTTCCTTTAAACTAATTCAGTCCATTTAGGTTTTTACTGCTTATTTATTTATTGTTTGTACTTGAGAGGATCCAGGAAACACAGACGTGTGCGCATAGAGCAGACAAGCGACTGTTCTCAGCCCCGAAGTGGGCTTCAGGGACCACCAGGCTCCCAGACACTTGTCTAGAAGGAGAACTGCGAGCGCAAAAGTCTTTAACTGCCTAATTCAACTAGAAATTTAAATCAAGTCACGGTAGCCATTTGAACTTTTTGTCTATAGAGCAGTTGCATAACTTCTTGCACTGATGCATCATTTTAATAGAATAAATCTTATGAGATGCTTGACTGCATTGAAAGAACCGGAGAGTCAACCTCTGACAGCAGAGAAAATTAGGAATTATTTCCAGCTTCCTTTCTGTTTCATGTCATTAAGTAAACAAAGATTAAAAGGAAAACCTAGATCTTTTGTCAGCACAGACAGTGGGTAGGAACTCAGGGTTGTTTGGTGAAGAGCCTTAAACATACGCTTTACTGTGAAAGATAAGTCCATATAATTCAGTTACATAGTTGTCAACTACTGCGGGCTCTCTGAGTAAACGTACATCCTGTAATTAGTTGAAGAGGTTCAGTGAGCCTTTATGACACATTTCTTTCCTAAGCCAGACAGCAGAGAGCTTGGGATTAGACTTGAGACCTGACCTCCAGGCCCGAAGATGGACTTGCGGTTTTCTAGCCAACAATCTCTGCCCCCTTTACAAATATCAAACGCCCTCAGCTTTCTACCCCAATTAACCTTTAAAATGACTCCGTGTACAGTGAGACTTCTTTCTCTCAAGAGAGGAAAGTATGGGATCTTTTCTTTTTTTTCTTTTCTGGCAGTAATGCTAAATTCTGACAGTTTGCTAAGCAGTGGAGATCACGCTGTAGGCACAAGTGTCTGCAAGACAGAGATTCCTACCAAATAGTCTTTAATTTTCCAGTGGATACTGGCTACCCTTCCAGGATCCAAGTCCAAGAACAACTGCACTGAAGCAAGGGCTCCCTGACCCAGAAATCACAAGACGCACGCTGGCTGACGCGGCTGAAGCTTCTCATGCCTGTGTCCGCTGGTAGCTCAACCTGGCTGTCCTGGTTTATTTCTGTTCCACACACTGGATTGGGACGTCCAAATCACTTATGATAATAGTTAAAACTTAAGTGTCCAAATAATCTGACTTTCCTTGGAGCTAGTCAGAAAATTCCCAGGCACTTGAGTCGTCATTGAAAACTTCAGATGGAATTTGACTCCTGCTGAGCACTTACCATAATTTCCTGATGTTTTGAGAACTGCCTTGATAATTACAAATGGCCTTTGTTAGTGACCCTGGAAGAGAGATTTCCTAGGACAGACCCTACGGACTGCTGCGCAGGCCTGACACTGCCTGTCATCCATTGGCCCTTCTTCCTGTGGCTTTGACTATTTAATTCCACATTAAGAACAACCAAGAGATGCAGAAGCATTTTCTTCTGTCTGTCTTATCTGTGCGGACTGCATTCTAGGGCGACACCCGAAACAACATCTGGTCATGCCCTAAAGCCAAACTCGATTTGGGAAAGGAGGCCACTTCTTGGGCTGCCTGGTGGGTGGGTGAGGGTTTACAGGTCCTGACAGCAGGCTGCCCTGAGACCAGACAAGAGCAGGCTAGTGGGGCATTCCGATGTCAATACCATAACTCAGTACCATTATGTCATTCATTCATTCATTCCCCACATTTTCTGTTCCTCCTGGATTTTTATTAAACGTTAAGGTTTCCCCAAGGAATAAACACATGAAACAGTAACACTTACTTTCCGGTAATAAACTGACTCCTGGACGGTGTGCAAATAGGCTGGACGTAGTAGTTCTCCAGTTTCACCCCTTCAGCAGCGAGCCTGTCCAGAGTGGGTGTCCGTATCTCCGACCCGTGGTAGCCCACGTCCCGAAATCCCTGATCATCAGCGAGGATGAAGATGAGATGCGGCTGGGAGGTGGCGGTGGTGCCAGGCTGCGGTGTGTCCCCCGTTTGCGCTCGCTGGGCCCCTTCCTGCTCGTCCTCCCAGCCGTGGCCCCAGGACAGATAGCAGCAGGTGAGGAGGCCGAGGACCCACAGGCCCGCCAGCGCGCGCATGGCCGGCGCCCTTCCCAGTCGGACCCTGGCCGGCGGAGGCCCCACGCAGTCCCCGGGGGCCATGCGCTCGGGTCCCCGCGCCCCGCGCCCCGCGCCGCCGGGCGCTCATGCACGCGGGAGGCAGGGAGGAAGGCCCGCCCCGCCGTGTCGGCGTCCAGCGGCCTTAATCTCCTAGCAGTGCTGGCTGAGCGGCCCGGGAGGCGGGGAAGCCGCCTGGTCCGTGAGGTCTCCCCCTCTGTCCTTCGCCAGCAGCGCCCAGCATTGCCCCCGGCGGGCTCTTCGTGGCCCGAACGCCCTGGACGTTGGGACGAGGCTCTCGGGGCGCGGACATGCGGGGTGACGGTCCCCCACCTGGACAGCACGGCGCCTCGCTCTCCCCGGGCAGGTGAGGCCCTGGCGGCTGGGGCGGCCCGGCCCGTCACTCCTTGGGTGTCCGGGCTCCTTCTCCAGGGGAATTCCTTCGTAGGCGCTGGCCTGTGTCGGGCTTCGCCCCGCGTTGCAGTGAGAAGAAGCCGTTTCCGGACGTCCTGCCCCAGCCCCTGTGCCCTGGTCCGCTCCGAGCCTGTGCGCCTGGCCCTGCGGCTACGCCTGGTCCGCTGGCTCTGCGCTCGCTCTCCCCCCGCCTCCCCTCCCCCGCCAGTGAATCACCGACGGCGCCGCGGCTCCATTCCCGGGGGAGGTGGCCGCCCCTGGCTGCTCCTGCCCCTTCGTCTCCAGGACCAGAGCTCACGGTCCAGGATCCCTGTCCGCGCCCCCCCGCCCCCGTGACTGGATGGCGGGCAAGGCGGGCGCTGCCCCGGGGTCTGTGAACGAAGGGCCCCTGTCGTCTGGACGCGGCGCCCTCGAACCTTCCAGCTCCTGGGTGGACGGAGAGAGAGAGCCTGAGAAAGGAGAACGTTTTTTCTTCCCCTCCGGTTTCCTTCACTACCCGCCTCGCCCCCATTTCTCCTGCACCCCGAGTCCCCGCCCCTTTTTACCAGGCGCGACTCCAGTTTCGGGTTGGATTCCCTTCCGCAGGGCCGCCTCGCAGCCCGATTTCCTGGTTAGCATCTCCCTAGGTGCCTCTCCTCCCCTCCCGCACCCTGACCCATGGGGTCTCCAGCTGACACCGCGGGGACAGGAATCCCAGCCCCACCCCACAACCCTGTTCGCACCACGGAACCGGTGGTGGGAACAGGGCAGACGCTTGTCCTGACTGGGGATCATCCCTTCGCAGTCCCAGAAGATGGCTTTAGCCCTGGTCACCCAGAAGGGGACGTCTGGCCTCTGTGCAGGAGGCGCTCGCTGCCAAGAGCCACCCAGCAGCCTTTTCTCTCCCGTTGGCACTCGGCACTGCCTGAGTGAGCACCTACTATGGGCCTGCAGGTCCAATGCCTGAGCTTAAGGCTTGGCTTCCCTTAGATGGTTGTTCTCAGTTCCTTCCTGTTGCCAATGTTCCCGTTCGTTTCCAGGCGAAACGGTGGTGAAATGGAAAGTTCACACGTCTGATACTTGAGTGTGCCCCGAGCAGCTAACTAACTGCTAGTCCATCCTCCTCCCCAGGCCCCCCTCCCGGGCAGTCTGTGCAGACCTGCTTGGAAATGGGAGTTAACTCACCAACTGTGTCACAAGTGCATGAGCAGCCCCGTGAGGCCTGCTCCTGCCTCGTGGACCTAACAGGGTGCTTGTTTGGAAAAGATGCAAATGGACCTTCACATCCATGCAGCTGCCTTCAGTTGGGGCTGGTCAGTGACATCACATGAAGTGGCCCAAGTGGCCGTTCTCAGTTCCGGTTCCAAGCAAGAGGGGAAAAGATACAATGTTAACATTTACCGGATACTTAGCACGTGCAGCCTGATTCTAGTAACACACACACGCTTCAGGGCGGCTTATAGTGCTTTGCACACGTCCCTCCCTCCTGTTCCACCCCTCACGAGGTATTCTTCCACCCGTGCTGGAGGAGTGGAGGCTGGGAAGGTGGCCGTGGGCTAAGTTCAGCCGCCTCTGCGCTGCTGGGGAAGAAACATACTGATCACGCATCACCCCGGAAGTCCAGTCACCCCCTCTCTGAGCAGCATGCAGACAGCATTCTGAAGAGAAGGAAGAAAATTCAAAGACGTTTTAAATCGAAGAAACGGTGTGGTTAGTGTGTGAGGTGTTATAGGGAAGTGACCTTTAAACTGAGGGAGGTGATATTTTGTTATAACTTTTTTGTTTTGATTTTGCAGAAAATTTAGACTTAGAAAAGTGTTTGAGTTCAAAACCCCTTTTTTCTGTTAAAAGATATTTTTTCCCTCGAGTGGGCTTTAAGGTCTCCCTAGAGAACACAGCTGCGGGAGTTAGTGCCCTAACCGCACACAGGCGCATGCGCACGCTCCCCACACGCGTGAGCCAAGGGACAGCGCTGGCCGACAAAGCCATTTCTGGAGTAAATAGGACCAACCCGAGGGAGACTAAGAACTGCTTACAACTAGTAGTAAGAGCCAAGAAATGAGTGCTTGCGCACGCAGAGCGAGTCAGCGGGGTGCCCGCCCACGCAGGGAGGTGGGTAAGGGCCATTCCCCGGTCCTGAGAGTGAAGGGACCGGCGGTGACTGTCCCCGCCTTACTGCACCTGTACCGACATAAACACATGAGGCTGGTGTTTCTCCTCGTGGGACTGGGTGTCACGCGTGTTGAGAAGATTAGCTCCCCCGTGAAACTCCGGGTTAGAGACCCTCTAATGCGAGAGGTGCATTCCTGGCTGTAGAGCAGCATTCGGTGTGCAGACCTCAGTTTCCCTTAAAGAATCACTTCTTTGTTGTGGCTTTGATGTGGTCACATTACAAACACACTCTACTGATGGCGCGATTGTATAAATATTCAATGCGTTACTTGGTTCAGTTAAAAATGAGCCAGTAGATTTGCTTAGAGGTGAAATGAGTGTGGACTGATGACTCGGGAGGCGTGGCCAGGGGTGGGCGGAGCTAAGCCTCAAAGGTGGTCGGAATTGGGGAAGGAGAAGCGGTGGTTCAGGGACCGACATCTCACCGAAGAGGAAGAGGAGAGCCGCTGGCTGAGGTGTGTGTGGGACGTCATGTTGGGAAGGTGACCCCAGACACAGGGGCTTTGGCACACAGGGCCGGCACTGATTTGGGGGCGTCCCTTTGAGCAGGACACACGTGATAAAATACTTAGTATTAGGTTGGTGCAAAAGTCCTTGCGGCCTTTGCAGTCATTTTTAACCTTTTAAACCGCAATGACTTTTGCACCAACATAATCGTAGTAAGGCCACTTCTAGGGTGTATTTATAGAGACAGAGGCTACAAATCACTTGCTTCAGTCCATCAAAGTTGGAAGAGTTGTAATTTTACCGAGAATACTGAGTCTATTGAAGGTTTTTGGTGAGAGCAAGACATGATGAAAAATACAGGAAAAGACATCCCTGGTCATTTTCAGGGAGAGATTCGAGGGAGTAAAGACTACGTAGACAACACAACTGTCCCAATGTGTAAGATTTTTACAGCAATATACTCCTCAGGTTAAAGAACGAGGCTGTGGCTATGTCATCTGATGGGAGAGAGACATTTCTTGAAAGTTTGGAGAGAAGCAATCAACTAAGAGGAAAATAAGGGACAAGATAGGACCTTCTTTGATTTTATAATGGAAAAAGAAACGAAAGGGTGTAGTGAATTGGCAGGACGGAGGCACCACAGCGTGGCCTGGGGCTCCTTGGGGGACAGACCAGGGGTGTGAACGGCCAGGGGTGGAGGCTGCAATGAAGGGTGGGCTTGGGGGGGCTGTCAGTAACTGGAGAAGCTGAGAACACCACAGATGCAGGAAAACGGGTAGTTGCTCAATATTCCTTTGAAATATCCGTGTTAATCGTTGTCCTGAGGGTGACACTCCCTGCAGCCCCCCAGGAGGCCTGGACAGAATCCTGCTGCCTTACAGGGTTCACTCACCTACACTGGTCTGTTGCTGTAAGACAGCGTGCCTGCCACACTGCTCCCCTGTAAAAAATGTGGAAATGGTCATTCCAGGGATTTATAGACTGGTAAGAAGATTTAAAACCCAATTTCTGCTTGTGTCTGAAAACAGCCGTTTGTGCCAATGTAGTCACCTTCCCGTGGCTCCCATAACACACTCCTTATTAATCATTACTAACCCTTTATCAGAGCAGGGGACTAGGGCTACTGGGAGCCATCAAACTGTCCCAAGTGCTCTTTGAACAGACCAGGTAGGATGACTGACTCACTGATTTCGTAATGAGTTGTTAAGTAAAGATCACTGCCTTTCTTGGGATGTTGCTGTTGAAACAAGCTGTAATAATTTATAATGAAAAGGTGACTAATGTGAGAGACACTCAAGTATCAAGTGTGTATAAATGTCGCTGTCCAAATACTTTGTGACGAGGTTGTGGACGCTGGAAACTCAGAAGACATAAGCTGTCACAGAGGAGATCTTTCTCCAACTCAACAAATACCTTTATGTGAAAGAAGGCTTTTAAACAACATTTTCTTAATGGGAAACCTTAGCAGTTCCTACAATTTAAAAATCTGTCCTTATTGCTTATACTATAGATAAAGTTCTGTATTATTTACATAGAAGTGTGCTGCTTAGAATATCCATTCCTAAACCTGCTTGCCAATTAGAACCCCTTAGGGATTTTTTTAAAGGACATTTCCAGCTCCACCCAAGACCTAAATCAACATATCCAAAGTCTGGGAATAGGTATTTTAGAAAAAGCACCCCAGGTGATTTTGGTGTGTATTGAGTTTTGAAAACCACTGATTTAGAACCTAAAGCATCAAAAAGTTTTAATGGGATTGCTTAATGGATGGGCGTGCCATCTACCACACACAATTTGGAAACACAGCTGAGAAAAGGTGGCTAGGTCTAGAGTCAGAACACCTGAGGGCAGTAAGTGGCAGAATGAGGTAGGCGGGGAGGGGCAGGCTTTCAGCCTCAGAGTGCGTGCTGGGGCAGCAGCCCACAGGCCCTGCTGGCTCAGACACTGAGGAGGGGTGGGAGGGAATCTTCTCCTCCTCCCGTTGTTGGGCCACCTCCTGGTCTTCTCCCTGGGGCACGGGCTGAAGACGCCTGCAGCTGACCTGACACTGAAGTGTGGAGTGTGGTCCCAGCTCGGCTGGACAGGTGTGAAACCCAGGGCCAAGGCCTGTCAGTAAGAGCAGGTGCCTCATCTGGCCTCTGGGAAGTAACACGCCCCAGTCATGGGCTGTCTGCGTTTATCATAAGGATAAAAATGGTGACCATGTATAAGAGGTTCAGTGGTGAAATCAGTTGAAGCTGGTGACTGGAGAGTAGGAATAAGGAGAAATTATACCCAGTTCTGGTGTGGGGAAACTGCCTGAATGGTGGTGGCATTGACAATGGCATGAGTCACGGAAGCCCCGCAGGTTTGGGGAGTTGATAGGAAATGCGGCCCAGGTGGCACTGAACTGCAGGTCCGTGAGGCACCCTGGTGTAGGCGTGCAGTGGGTGCTGGACGAACGTTCTGGACCTCAGGGAACCGGCAGGACAGATAACTTCACCCACCTCTAGATGGTGAGTGGGTAGGAGTTGCCAGGGAAAGGTGGGTACGAGGAGTGAGAACGGGGTCTAGGCCAGAAGGATTTCAGGGGAGGGAGGGTGACACGGGGCCACGGGGTAGAAGTAGCAAGAGAGCTGGACCTGGAAAGATGGTGCCACCAGTAGGCATGGTGGCAGCTCTGTGCCCTGCGGCTTCTCATGTGCTGCTGTTAGCATTTCACATGGGAGGGAAAGCAGGTTGAGTCAGGCCGGTGGTTGTACAAAAGGGGGGTGGGGAAGCCAGAGAAGGACGTCGTAAGAGAACACAAATGGCCACGGCTGGAGAGCAGCACACCAGGAGGTGGGTGAGGTCTTGGTCAGAGGGAGACGACAGGGAGTCAGGATGCAGGAGATGTTAGGTCATCGCAACAGGTCCCTGCAAACGGTATGGAAGCTGTCTTACCTGCGCTGACCCACTGACAGAGCCCCACGCTGAGACGTGGATGAACACAGCTGCTTTGGAAGGAAAAGGTTTTTACCCGAAATCTATTTAAAAATCTGACAATCATCAACTAATGTAAATGTTAGACTAAATTAGGCGAGATGCATAGAGTCGTTATAAGAAAAAAATACATGTATTGGGGCATGAGAATATTTGAATAAATGGTTTAGAAAAAACTTTTTCAAAGCAAGGACTAGGCATTGTAAAGATGGCGGAAAGCATGCATTCTGCATCGTTCCACCCACTCGCTAGCCAATGGGTCACTTACCCTCTCTGTGACTCTCATCTGTGAAACAGGGATGAAACAGCACACAGTTTGCGTTGGGCGTATTAATTAGCACGTTCTACGTCTCTCATGGCTGAAGCCCGGGAGAGCCGGCCCATCCAAACAAGCCTGTTCTCAACACTCAGCTCATCCGCCTGCATCCCACTGGCCAGTGCAAATCTCATGACCGACACAGAGTCCTGGGGCTGGGAGCGGGGTAAGGTGGGGGCACGCGATTTCCAGGATGAGGCCATAACAAGCTACTGATGCAGGAAGCGGGGAAGAAATGGGGGAAGAATTAAATCAACCACTGTCTATAATAAAAGTCATGGAAGTAGCCTGAATATTAAATAAGATGGGTTAAATAAACGGTGGGCCATCAACGTGATGCAATGCTGCGGCCATTACAAGTGATAACCATGACTGTTACAAAAAACAGAATATGCTGGGAATGTAGTGCATAGTGAAATAAGTGTGGAGCACTTTGTCCACCAGAAGTGCCCTGTATGTAGACTATATGTTACCTGCGGTAGACGCATGGATGTGTGCCTCACGTATAGTTGGGCGCAGACTGTCATGAAGAGTAGAGGCTGATGAGAAATTTAAAGAGAAAATAAAATGTGCTGGAGGAGTGAAAACCATTGACCTGGCGTGGAGGGGGTGCAGCTCAGAGTTCTGCATCAGAGGTGGGCTCACGGCCGAGCTCTGTGACGTGGGGGCTCGCGGCCGAGCTCTGATGTGGGGGCTCGCGGCCGAGCTCTGATGTGGGGGCTCGCGGCCGAGCTCTGATGTGGGGGCTCACGGCCGAGCTCTGTGACATGGGGGCTCGCAGCCGAGCTCTGTGACGTGGGGGCTCGCGGCCGAGCTCTGTGACGTGGGGGCTCGCGGCCGAGCTCTGTGACATGGGGGCTCGCGGCCGAGCTCTGATGTGGGGGCTCGCGGCCGAGCTCTGTGACGTGGGGGCTCACGGCCGAGCTCTGTGACGTGGGGGCTCACGGCCGAGCTCTGTGACGTGGGGGCTCGCGGCCGAGCTCTGTGACGTGGGGGCTCGCGGCCGAGCTCTGATGTGGGGGCTCGCGGCCGAGCTCTGATGTGGGGGCTCGCGGCCGAGCTCTGATGTGGGGGCTCACGGCCGAGCTCTGTGACATGGGGGCTCGCAGCCGAGCTCTGTGACGTGGGGGCTCGCGGCCGAGCTCTGTGACGTGGGGGCTCGCGGCCGAGCTCTGTGACATGGGGGCTCGCGGCCGAGCTCTGATGTGGGGGCTCGCGGCCGAGCTCTGTGACGTGGGGGCTCACGGCCGAGCTCTGTGACGTGGGGGCTCACGGCCGAGCTCTGTGACGTGGGGGCTCGCGGCCGAGCTCTGATGTGGGGGCTCACGGCCGAGCTCTGTGACATGGGGGCTCGCGGCCGAGCTCTGATGTGGGGGCTCGCGGCCGAGCTCTGTGACGTGGGGGCTCGCGGCCGAGCTCTGTGACGTGGGGGCTCGCGGCCGAGCTCTGTGACGTGGGGGCTCGCGGCCGAGCTCTGATGTGGGGGCTCGCGGCCGAGCTCTGTGACGTGGGGGCTCACGGCCGAGCTCTGTGACGTGGGGGCTCGCGGCCGAGCTCTGTGACGTGGGGGCTCACGGCCGAGCTCTGTGACGTGGGGACTCGCGGCCGAGCTCTGTGACGTGGGGGCTCATGGCCGAGCTCTGATGTGGGGGCTCGCGGCCGAGCTCTGTGACGTGGGGGCTCGCGGCCGAGCTCTGTGACGTGGGGGCTCGCGGCCGAGCTCTGTGACGTGGGGGCTCGCGGCCGAGCTCTGTGACGTGGGGGCTCGCGGCCGAGCTCTGTGACGTGGGGGCTCGCGGCCGAGCTCTGTGACGTGGGGGCTCGCGGCCGAGCTCTGTGACGTGGGGGCTCGCGGCCGAGCTCTGTGACGTGGGGGCTCGCGGCCGAGCTCTGTGACGTGGGGGCTCGCGGCCGAGCTCTGTGACGTGGGGGCTCGCGGCCGAGCTCTGATGTGGGGGCTCACGGCCGAGCTCTGTGACGTGGGGGCTCGCGGCCGAGCTCTGATGTGGGGGCTCGCGGCCGAGCTCTGTGACGTGGGGGCTCACGGCCGAGCTCTGTGACATGGGGGCTCACGGCCGAGCTCTGTGACGTGGGGGCTCGCGGCCGAGCTCTGATGTGGGGGCTCACGGCCGAGCTCTGTGACGTGGGGGCTCGCGGCCGAGCTCTGTGATTTGGGGGCAGCTCACTTCACTTTTCTGAGCGTCAGTGACCCCACGTAAAGACAAAGAGATGAATTCCAACCCCCAAATCCCGTGTCTCATTTCCTTCTCGTGTCCTTTCTCTGACACTGATGGCGGCTCTCGGGGTCAGTCAGGCCCCTTTCCGTGCTGTGCGCATGTGAACACGTGATCCTGGCCCCAGCCGGGCAGTGGGTAGTGTCTTCATCTCTGTTTGATAATTAAGGGAACGGAGGGGGAACTACGTGCTTAGCTACACCGCTGATGGATTGGAGCGCCCACGTAGTCTCACTCCCAAGCCACGTCTCTAACACCAGGAATTTTTAGCCCTTTCTTATTTTAGGAATTTTAAGAAGGTCATTCCAAAAAAACTCAAGTCCTTTAATTCTCATAATTTCTCCCTGAAGCTATGATACCCTTGCTGTCTGCATTTGACATCAGGTGCTAAATCTGTGTCCTGTCTTCTCTCTGTTTGTCCCCACCTCATTCCTGCCCTGGCTGCTGCTGGTCTCACACCTTCCCAGAGGGAGCGCCTGGTGCTGTCCTGTGTGGTGCCGTGACACAGCCTGTTCCTTTGGCAGCAGACAGGCCTGGCAGGAGTGTACTCATGTCACGCGGGATGGTGGCTCCCAGACTCAGCTGCCCTGGAAGTGGCTGGTGACCGTCCCTGTTTCTGCTTCACAGATACAGGAAGGGAGGCTGTGAGCTGTCACCTGACTTCCAAGGTCACATAACAACTCAGTGACTGAAGTGGCTTCTTGCCTCCGCTGTCATGCTTTCTTTTTTCATTGCATCATGCCTTTTTAAATTATTTTTAAAAGTATGTGTCTCTTCTTATTTATAAATTCAATGCCAGTAGATTTTAATTTAGAAAAAAATTTAAGAGCATAGCTCTCTATAAGTGTGTCATTAACGAGGTCAGTTCTTATACTCAGTTACTCAGAAGGAATTTGGTTTTCGGAAAACAAGTCCAATTGTCAGGGAGCACATGCTCACATCATGATGTAAGGTTTGGGGCACCCCTGCTTCTCTTCCCGCTCAGCCCAAAACCTCTTTAGGGAGCGTTTGATTTTTTTTTTCTGTTTAGTTTGCTCACTTATTGTTCTTTAGATTCCACATAAAAGTGAGATCATATGGTATTTGTCTTTCTCTGTCTGACTTATTTCACTTAACGTAATGTTCTCTAGGTCCATCCATGTTGCAAATGGTAAGATTTCTTTCTTCTTTATGGCTGCATAATACTCCATTGTATAAATGTACCACAGTTTCTTAATACAGTCGACTACTGATGGGCATTTCGGTTGTTTCCATGTCTTGGCTATTGTGTATAGTGCTGCAATAAACACAGGGGTGCATATGTTTTTTCAGATTAGCGTTTTAGATTTCTCTGGAGGAAGTGTTTGATTTTAAGCCGCTGAAGCAAAACCGGCTTTTGTCAACTAAAACAAAAGCGGAGGTCCTGCAGTAAATCTTGTGGGAAACAGGGAGACTAATGTTGCTGATGAGACTTTTAAAACAGCATTTCATATTAAACAATGTTGTTTGTCAGGTTTTCATGTTAACCCACAAGAAAGGCATTCATTGATTCAAACATGACTGCAGTCAGTATGACTGCCTTTTCATAGCAAAGATCTGGATCCTAAAAAGATTTTGTGGGACATTTCCCCTCATGGTTCTTTCGTGTTTACTGGCCGTGAAAAAAAAAGACAACAGAGTTTCTGCAGGTGTTTCTATTAGCATATTGAGAATGCTGAGTCATAAAGTCTGACTCTAGTTTGTAAAAATTATCCACCTCAGAAACCTGTGGAAATAAACTGGTGTATGTATTTTCTTTCTTTCCGCTTAATGCTACCTGGTATGTAGTTTTACGACATTCATAAATTTCTTTTGGTTTGAATTAACTTAAAGAAACTAATTCCTTTACAATGGTATGTTAATAGTTTTAGCAAAAAATTTACATGTAAATATACATCTAATCGTATAGGAACTATCTAATTAATTTCCATGTATTTCAATTCAACATGAAATAACCAGTAATAATAATATGTCTACAGCTAGTGTGATGGTAGCTTTTCAAATTCATAAATTCATAGGTGGAAAGTAATTCTGATTTTGCTTAAGCTCTCTTCCCCACCCTGCTGTAAACTTGATAATGTTTGTCAGGAGAGAATTTCTAGTTTATACCTGTGAAGTAGAAATGGTCAAAATGCAAGGCAAGGCAGTACGTTCTTTATAATGTCAGAAACCTTCTGGATTTTAAACTGACTGGGGAGTGGTCAGCAAATAATGGTGTTTTGAATAATTTGAGGTTAGATAGGAAAAGACTGTAGTGGATAATGGAAGAATAATGGAAGTTTTAGCGCAATATACATACAAATATATGTTATATAAAGATGGAAAGGCAAAAATGGGAGCGTTGGCTCATACATTTTGAAATAAGTGATTATTTAAATCACTTTCAATAAAAAGGCATCACTTCCCTTATGCTATTCTAATTTTAGCATTTCTATTTTATGTCTATTAGCTGAGTTGCTTGAGTCAGTGTTATTTTCTGGAAACAACTGGAGGACTCTATTATGAGAAGGTGTATTTTTTGTTGTGATTTCTTTTAAGGATCCATGTTGTTGACCTAATGCTTTGGTTCAGAGTCACAGTTGAGTCTAGTCCCGTGGTTATCATATCTGAACCTTTACAGAGCAAATGATTAGAGCAAGTTTTAACGGGGACACGTGCCTGCCACCCACTCAGACCCTGCTCCAGTTAAAACATGCATGGAAAGGGTCCATAATAAAACATCGAAAACACATGAAAATGGACTGACTTTGCCTGTGTCCCACACAGAATATAAAGTTTATTTTTCAGCATTGCAGACAGGTGCACATAAAATGAAGTTTCTTCTATGAACAGTTTTATTAACCTAATAGAAAAAGAAACATCAGAACATTTCAGTGGCTTCTTTTTAAGCTCTAAAATGTAATTCACAGACTTGTCACTTTTCTCTAGTTAGCCCTTAAAAACGATTGAAGAACTGATCCTGTTGATAGCTGGTTATAGCATGTCCCCCCCACCCTGAAAAAGATTAGCTTAAAATAAGGGAAAAGTATTTCCATGACCTGCTGACCTAGTGAGATTAGTAGAGTCAGCCTTTGGCCACAAAATGATTCCCTGTGAATCTCCCGGGGCTTTGAGTAAATATTCTCAAACTTTGGCAGTAGCTTTTAAAATCACAGTATTTTTGCAAACAATGAGAAGACCTACTTTGGACGTTACAAGTGAGTTGCTTGGAATTCTGCTGTTTCCTGTGGAGAAGCAAATAGAACAGACTGCCAAAAAACAGAACAAAACCTTACTGAAGCACCTGGAAAGAATGGGCTTTAAGCCCACTCAGGAAATGAGCACACTGCACATCTCACAGCTGGAGGGAGGTGTGTGTTCTTACTCACAGCTGGAGTAGGACTGTGTCATTTTAAAACTGACAAATGAAAGCCTTGCCTAGGCCAGTCTTTCTGATTGTGTAAGAGAGATTAAGGGCAATCACGTAAATATTAGTGTAAAGATGGCGGTTACACAAGTATTCACAGGCACCAATTCAATACTTTTGGATTCTATACAGAAGTAAATTCAATAAATATAATTAGAAAAATACTTGTATTTGGAAAATAGAAAAATCAATGTCTGGAGAGAAAAGAGGACAGAAAAAGAAATATGTCCATACCTTTTTCATGTAATACAAAAACCTTTGCTATTTATATGTGGTAGGTGAAAAATTGTCAAATAATGTCTTATATTTGAATCTGTTGATTTCTAATGAAAATACCATGGTTTCATGTTACACTCATGCACATTGTATCTGATTGTTCGTCTTCACAGAAGTAGAATATATTAAATCAGGAATTATATTTTAACTTAAAAAAACAATAATTGGGGAGAGACTTTCCCCTTGCTATTACTTCATATTACACGAAAACCCTCCCAGAAATAGGTTACTCATGATATTTGAGCAGTTACTATCAGTGACATCATTGAAACATAAGACAGGAATGTTCACGGCAAGTTATTTGCATTTTGGGGCTTTCAGTTTCTTAATCCACAAAATAAGGGGAATACTTCATTATCTCATAGGGTTATTGTGAGGATTTTGTTAAAATTGAGAACAAATGGAGACCAGCCTTGAAAATTCCACGAGCAGACAAAACCAGATTAGTCGTGCACACAGAGCTTAATGTAGCTTATTTTGCAAGATGAACTTGACCTGGATCATATCTTGCTTGTGCCTCTGGAAACGTAGGCAAAACTTGAACTGTTTCCCAAGGTTGATATGAGGGAACCACTGACCAATTCCCTGGCATTTAAGACAATCTGGATATAACTGGTCACTGGGAGTTAAACGTCACGGCTCGCTCACTGTGTGAGCTGCGTGCTGACAACACAGCCGGAGCCCACCCAGGCTTAGGTGTGAGTGCGCGGCTTGCAGACTGCCTGCGTGGCGTGTGCACAATAAGTCCATGCTGACCACCACATCAGTCATTGCTTGTACTTTGGCTAGTTACGGACCTTTGACACTAGAGAGTGTGTGTATATAGGTATATACTCCCATTCCAAGCACTTTCTATAACAGCATTATACTAAGCAGCAAGGGTGGCCAGTTAGCTCAGTTGGTAGGAGTGCGGTGCTAATAGAACAGGTTGCTGGTTCACTCCCCGCATGGGCCATTATGAGCTGCGCCCTCCTTAAAAAACAAACAAACAAAAAACTATAAAGAAAAAACTAAAGAAGTAGGAAATTAAACACACACCCATACACACAGAAATAAACGCAACCCCAGGTCCTCCGACATCTTTGAGAGCACCCGTTGGGCTCTCAGAGGCCCATGTTAGAGCCATCCTTTATCAATGACTGGAGAAAGGAATAGTCATTGATAGTAAACGTAGGAAAACGTATCATTGCCAGGGCTGAGTTTCCCAGGTGCCTCAGTGGAACGTTTCCCCACCTGCAGACCCCCTTGTGTAAGGCTTTAGGAGGCAGAGCTGTGGACAACCTCTGTCCCCACTGCCCCAGCACCGGTTAAAGGGTCAACACCAGTAGCCTGCAGTAGAGAAAACAGCAGATAAATGGTCAGTGCACTTTCTGTAAGTGGGAAATTTTTGTGGTGTAGGAAAATAGTGTTGTTGAAGTGAAGTGAGGATATGATTCTAACTCCTGCCGTGCAGACAGACTGTGAGCAGGTCACTGAACTCTGCTTGTATGATCTCGGAAATACTCGCCAAGAATCCTGAAATACCTCGTCCACATTTCACATGATAAACGCAAGGCTTGTAACACCATCCACCACGTCAGGACGCAAAGTGGGCCGTCTTTGGACAAGGAGAGCAGCCCGTGGAGGTCCTGAAACAAAATGGAATTAGAAACATTCTCCTTTGCCGAGCCCCCCAAGACTAATTACATGAGTCGGGTTTCTTTGCATTCTGAGATTTTTTCTCATGGCTTCTGAGTGCAGAACTGGAGACCTCCTTGGTCCTTGTAGGCTGACCTTGCCGAATCTCCAGGCTCCAGACCCTTTAATAAGACACCCAGAGTTGCTAGCACTTAACACCATCCTGCTTTGTCTGCAGTGAGAATGCTTTAGTTGTGTACGTGAATGAACAATTGTCAGACATTCAACACTAGCTTAAATGCTAGACTCACATCCTTGGAAGAAAATGCCATTTCTGTTAACGTTGTGAGGTCTTACTTTTGCCTGTGTTTTTGGAGTTCACAAAGGTACCACCTCAGACAGCAGGTCAGAATTTGCAAAGCTGGTTTCTCTAGTAAAGGAGCACAGCATAGGGAGAGTAGACGCGTCCTGCTCTCTGGAAACTGCCCTGGCGCCCGGCAGGTTATGCACAGAGAGCGGTGGGCGGCTGAACAGCCCAGTGAGACATACGCTCATTCGGCCTCGGTGGCTTGGAGATGGGCATTTTCCAGAGCGGGGGCATTTTTCTGGTTTCCCGTCTGCCCGGTTCTCCTGGTTAAGTGATGTGTGACTCCCTCCATTCACAACCATTCTGATTCATTTCCTGGCTTTCTACACTCTTTCCTGGAGTAGTGCCTTCTTGGGCTGTCATCTCAGAAGCAGACCTCTCTTCCTTCTTTGGACCTACCCCAAAATCAACTATATTCAACCCAGACCTTTTAGGTGAAGACTTAACCAAGTGGAGCCCAGAGCCGCGTCTTTTTAGCTCTGCCACAGATAAAATAACATACTCCTTTGTGCTTCTTTACTTTGGACTTAAACGTCCATTTTTACATCATTTTATTGACTCGTAAGAGAAATACACATGCTAGTGCCCCCTGTGCGGGTTCTGTAACGGGGAAAGCCCTGTGGCGACCTCAGTGCAAGGTCGTGAGACGCTCAGGTCCAGGGAGCGGTCTTCTGCCCCAGGCCCGGGCTTTCTCCCTGAGACTCCAGCACATCTGGAATGAACGCAGAGGATGACAGGGAGTCTCCTCCCATTGCTCAGCCCTCACTTCCAGCCCTTGTATAAATGTGGGAAACAATGTGGTCACTACCATGTTTGGGAAAATAGCTGTCTACATGTTCTGTGCTTAGTTTTTTAACCCACTAGTGTGAAGATTTACTCACTACGCCTCTAAAACTCCTGGAGTTAACAATACATTTGATGTAGAGGACAAGTGTGAGAAGTAATGGCAACTGTCGTATGTACGTCAATTTGCATTTTTAAAAATGAATGCTTGAAGCTGCAGAGCACCAGAGGGTCTCAGAGGAAAGAATTAATGATTTTTTGTCTCTTGTTTTTAGTTGGAATATAGTGACACAATAAAGTGCATTCTCCAGTTACGGAAAATACCCATGGCTGTTTTCTGGTAGAAAGATCTATTTTAGAATATGTGATTAAACTTTGGTCTGTTTGCATATCCAGTGCAACTGCATATACTTGTTTTGTGCTCATGACTGGACACGAGCACGATGGCAGCTTATTATTATTATTATTTCTTCCCAACACTTAATGGACACGTCCTTCTGATTATGACCTCATGGTCAGGATTTTGTCCCTGTGTAGGTCTTCGAGGGCTGCCGAGAAAAATTCTCATGCCAGGACTACTGGCTACTCCAATTTGAGGCCTGTGTGAAAAGGCAGAGAAGGAGGGAGAATGGGGCTCGCACAGAATCTGGGGTGTGTAACATATTCTGCCCATCGCTGACGTGTACTTAGAACTCCCTTGAGCAAAACTATGCATCACGTATCTGTAAGAACAGTCTTACAGTCAGTTTACACATGAGCCCACTTCCTTCCAAGGATGAGGTGCCCACAGCAGGGGTGGCCGTTGGTCAGCAAGACGATGTGCAGAAGGTGGGCTCCAAACCTGGCTCCTCACTGGGCCCTCGTGGTCTCTGTGCCACAAGAGTCCACAGCTCTAAGCTGTGTCCTGAGAAATCTGTTTTTAAAAGTCTCTCTGCTAGGCAGCCGTCATTGTCATGGCCAGAGAGTTGACTGGAAGTGTCTCTTTGGGGGGCCTCGCGTTTGTCATCATTCCAGAAGGGAACTGAGACCTGCTCTGCAGAGCGCTGTGGTAGGAGGAGAAGCCGTGTGTAACACACCGGCCCCAAGTCGTCCCTGAGCGGACGCCTGCTGTTGTTAGAACCGGTAATACCTGTGGTAACGCAGAGGAAGGCTTTCAACCAGGAGGTTTCTCAAGTAGGACTAGAGAAGAGTCTGACGGCTGAGCGTTAAGAAGCTGAGGGTTAAGCAATAGTGTAACAAAAAGCGGGAATGGTACTTGAGGACGTGGATGAGCGATTCAGAGTGAAGAGGGAGGCCCGAGGCAGGCGGGTGTGAATAGGCCGGTCAGAACCATGGGTGTCAGACAGTGTTGAGGGATCCGACCGGGGAGGAAACCAAGCCAGCCCTCAGGGAGGGGTCCCTGGACCGCAGGTCAAGGTGGGTGCACAGCACCTGGGCAGCCGCTCAGAACCAGGAGGGGCCGCCGCTGGCCAGAGCGTGCATGTCGCCCGGCACCGCTTCTGGTCGGGCCGTGGATCTGGGGACAGGGCTCGGGGGCAAGGTGGGTGCAGGCATGTGGGCCACACAGTCGGGGGCGATGGCACAGGCCCCGTGTCAGCCCCCGTCTGTGGGCGTGAAGATGCTGATCAGAAGGCCAAGGCCGCTGAAATTGTTCTCAGCTTTGAGAAGAACGTGCGTTAGCAGGTGTGCCTTTCGTGACCATAATATGGCACCGCGGTTTTATTAATTAGAGTAGAAGGTTTTCTCTCCGTGCAAGGGGCAGAAAGAATGGGTGTCTTTGCACTGGGGGGAGAAGGGCGAAGACTTTCCCTGGGAGGAAAACCCGAACGGAGACGTGAAGGTAAGAATGAGGGCATCCTATTGAGAGAAAACTGGTCACCCTGTGCAGCCGCGGGCGGCAGGTGGAGGTCGGGCCTGGGACCCGGGCGGTGGGCACATCCCGCGGTGCGGCTGTGGGCTCACCTCGCTGAAATTCTACTACCTCTCCAGTCACAGGGTCAGTACCGGTTTAAAACCAAACCAAACGTATTCCTTCTTATATTTTAGTTTGGTACCGATAGTCTATTCCTTTGACGTGTGTGAAATTATTCATATGGGTTTAATCGTGCTATTTACTTGTGTAAGTACTAGACCGAACTTAGGATTCATTTCTGGTTTGAATGCTGTTTACTCAAAACGTGTAGCAGCGCCATTTGAATACTTAGGCTCGGGCATGGCCATTGAAAAGTCTGCATAGAATCAAGGACGTTTTAGAGGTCTGACTTGCTGTTGCATCAAGTATTTTAAGGTCCATTAAACATTGATTATGCATAATTAACTAAGTTGAGTTCCAATGCAGTTGAATAGTTGATATAATGTACTATTTTGTGTATATTTAGTAATTAGTTAACAGTAATTTCAATATATAATTTTCATCTTTTTGAGTCAGTAATCTTTTTTAGAGTCTTGAAAATCTGGCAAGCCCAGAAGCAGTGCTTTTAAAGATTTATGGAAAAACAATTGGCCTAAGAGTGCGGTTTATTTCCTATATGTAGGATAACCTCTGAGAAAAAAAACACACGTGTCTTCAGACTCATCGTACAAGAGTATGTGAGAATGTGTGTTGGCCCATCAAATGTGCTGCTGCTTCTCATACGAGGATTTAGTGACAAGTTTGGGGGTTGGAACATTTTACACTTTTGTGGCTTCTTTCGTTTAGGATTTTGTAAACTTCTCAAAGGCACAGCCTTCCTTTTTAGGCCTCATTCTAGCCTCAGGATTCAGTCCCGTGACTTCTGCCTAGTGAGACTTTATAGCTTAATTGTTTCCTTAAAGCTAACCACCTTTTTAATTTTTAAAAATAAGTTCACCAAACTTCCGCTTACCATTGACAGTGAAGTTCCTCCACTCATGCCAGCTTGCAGAAATCATGTTATCAATAGATAAACTGTGCAATACTTAAGAATTTACTGCTGACTTCCTAAGTTCTAACCAACAAATTTTTTTTTAAAGGTCAGCATATGGGTTTTTGTATTAAAAATAATCTTCTCAAAGTTTACATCTTTGCATGTATTATTGAGCTCTATGTCAACATTGAACTCAATATATACAGAGGGTGCCAAAAAACGTACACATTTTAAGAAAGGAAAAAAACTATTAAAATTGTAATACTCAATATATACTGATAACAAAAGATGAATACAAGTCATGTGTATGTGTTTTTTTGGCACCCTGGATATATAAGAAGAAAAAGAACACCTGCCATTTCACAGCGTTGCTAATAAAATTCTGTTACAAAGTAATTAGTTCCTTTGTTATTTTCTAGTTTAAAGACAAGGTATCTTATAAACATTGTAAAACCTCATATATATGTTGTTTAAAATGAGTGTTGAAAGGTGTTGTGCCACCTGGAGTGTAGCTAAGCACGCCTCTGGGTAGCTGGGTGGAAGTGTGAAAGTGAACTCAGAGGAAGGAAAGGCCACGGGACCACCCAGGGCGCGTGCAGGGAGGGACCGAGCTCACCTGAGGCGACCGCACCACCCTCTTCTTATACTCCAATAAAAAGTTCAAGGGATGGTGGAAGACTGGAATGGATCAAATGGGCATACACGCCTACATTATTACATGTAGTGGACTAAAATCAGATGTGTTTTTCTGTGATTAATTTTTATTTTATTTTCTTTTACTTTAAAAGGAAATGATATTACCTGCTGAAATATCACCCATTTGGAAAATACAGAACATACGGCACAGATAACATCTATAACTACCAGTAAGAGGGATTGATTCAGAATCTTTTTCTGTTGCAGGGCATTTAGGATCAGAGAACAATAAATCTTTTGGCAGTGTTTGAATTTGTAAAAACTGAAAGTGATAAAAGAAGCAAACATATCTAGCCAGCTTAGGTCATTAGACACTCTTACAATGTGTCCTCGTTTCTAACAGGGAAACACAAACGATAGTTATTGAGGATGAAATATACCGTTTACTCACGCTATCCACAAATTTCCTTAGCAAGCCTGGTTACATCTAAATGCCTCCAGATTGGAACAAAATAACTCATTCGGTTTTGCCTGAGTCTATGCAAGGAAGAACTTTTCATTCTTTAGAGAAAAGAGAAAGGAATGAGAGAGTTCACAGAGCAGCGAGAAAAAGACATCTGCATGGTCTGAGGGAACAGTGTGATGGAAAAGCCTGCAGCGAGACCTCTATGGGCTGGGAAAGTGCTGGAACTCCTGAGAAGAGCTGAGTCTAAGTGCAATAAAGGCATTCCCAATACGGAGGCCACAGGGTAGGGTCCAAAGTATATTTGTGGAGCTTAATCAAACACCTTATGATATACTTGAATATCTGGTTCATGTTAAAAAAAAAAAAAAAAACACAGTTAAAAACTCTGCAGCTGCTGCTCTCCTTCCCCAAGGCTGCTGCCATGGAAACCACAGTCCACTTCTAACCAGTGTGAGTGTTTCAGGCTCATGCCCTTAGTGATACTCTTTTTCCATTTTCAAGATGGCGGCTCTTCTTGCCCAAACGGTACCGGCAAGTGCTGAAGTGAGAAATCCAGGGATGGGGAACAGTGCTCATCAACTACCCAGGGTCAAAGCCCTGAATTCTTCTGAGCAGAGGGGAAAGATCTGGAACGAAGAATGAAAGCGTTCTGCTACACCAACGGTGTGTGTTTGTTTACTCTTGCGTGGGTGCTGTGCTGGCTAAGGGAGCAGCCCACCTTGCTGCCAGCTGGAATGTTCTAGCAGCAGGTCGGGAAGAGTGATGGGCGTGTGAGTCCACACTGGGCTCTTCTTGGTGCTTGCTTCCCAGAAGAAACTTAACTTCAGAGGAGGCATTCTAGTGTCTCCACTTTCTTGTTTAAGAAACCTTAGTCAAGGTCTTAAAACCTTTTGTTACATGGAGATGAAAATACCTACCTCCCAGTACAGCTCGGAAGAGTAAGTCAAGTGTTTTTAAACAGATGAATATGATACTCGTGATACAACAGGGGCAGTAACTGGTACAGGCTGAACTGTGTCCTCCTCAGAATTCCTACTTTGAGTTCCTGCTCTCCAGCTCTGCGAATGTCACTGGATTTGGAGATGGGCCCGGAAAGAGGCGATTAAGTTTAAATGAGGCCAATGGGGCAGACCCTGCTCTATCTGACGGGTGTCCTTGTGAGAAGAGAAGGTTCGGGCACCAAAGCAAGAGGAAGAGGGAGACCATGGGCAGATGTGAGGGAAGGTGGCCTAGCCCGCTGCCAGCCAAGGAGAGTGGCCCCAGAAGAGACCAAACCGCACAGCTGCCTCTGGGCCTTTCCGCTCCCAGGACTGGGAGACGGCATGTGGCTGTTGTTCAAGCCCGTTCCGTGGTGTTCTGTTACCGCCGCCCGAGCAGACTCAGGCAGTGACTCTCAGATTCAGAGCCTGCAGTTTCTATAATTGGTGCCGCTTCATGGTAGAGCTGTGAGCTAACTGAGAGGAGGATGAGGACGCCGAAGGCAGCTCTTCTCCACCGGTGCCTTGATCTGCCTGGCCCTGTGGCCAGCTGGACGGAGGCGCTTGTTTGCCTGTCAGTACTGCAGGGACGGAGCAGAACCATCTTGGACAGTAACTGACAGCGTCCTTCCCAGGTTACCTGTGGTCTGCTGGTCATCCTGACTGGACTGCACTTAATGGGCAAATAACGTCTGCGTGTTTTATTAAAATGATATTCACCATTCTTCCTGTGAAAATTACAATACACAATGGTGGTTCAGATTTTCCCTTTCCTCAGATTTTCTTTCTTTCTCTCAAATTTTGAGTGTGAAGTGAATGCAAATGAGAATCCACTCCAGAGTATTTATTTGTTTGCTGCATTTTTGCAAGACATCCTGTACTGGCCCAACTTGGCAGCTCACCCAGCCCTTACTCTCTCCTTAAGTATAAGAATAGTCAGTTTCACTTCCTCGCATTTTAATGTAAATTTCTCCATTCTGGTGAATATGAATGTGTTTATTTTTTCTCAACAGGGCAGGCAGGAGGAAGTCTGAATGTCTGAATCCCAATTCAAAATGCAAATTTAGTCTAAGTCAAAAATTGGGAGACCACTGAATAAACGAGTAGTAGTAGTATGATCGTCTAAGAATGCCATTGAAATTTCTGTTGGGTAAGATTTCTGTGTGTATGTATTATACATTCACATATGCGTATACTATTGAGTACATGTTAGAGTACATATTGAGTACATTTTAACTTAGGACATAGGTGCAGACTGGGTAATGATTAATCCTTAGAAAATTAATTAAAATGAGAATTCTTGCAATGAGGTCACACCTCTCTGGGTTGTTGGTACCAAGGTACATGTTGCTTTCCGTGTGATCACCGGCTGTGAATTAGATTTAGGCGCTTCCTTGACTAATACCTTGGCTCACTTACCTAAGAGTCCCTGGAACATCTAGAGAACGTGGCTCGGCTGCCATTTAGTCACTTGGCAGAAAACATCTCGCTACTAGTACAGTTTGTTGGTTTAGAAACAGACCCGCCTACAGGTGACGTGTCATTCAGAATGGAGGCTTTTGTAGTTCAGCAATAATTTAAATCAGACCACAGGATTTTAATGAGATTCAGAGTATCTACAGTGAGACCTGAACACTTACCAAAAGAAAGAAATCTGTCTGTTTATCTTTCCAAAGTTGAGCCACTCAGGGACCATGGGCAGCAGTCAGTAACCACCCCTAGGTCCCTGGCATGGTGCTGCTTAGCCCACCTTCACTGGAGAGCAGGGGCCTCAGGGGAGGGCTCGGCGGCATTAGGCACCACTGGACACGGGCAGCAGCGGGTTGGGACGTGGACCACTGGACCGTGGAGCAGCTGGACAGGCCAGGCTGGTGGCATCTGACGGAGAGGCCGCAGGGCACGGTGGCCTGGGGACAGAGGACGTGCACGTGTGGTGCACACGGGGGACAGCACACAGTTCCCAGGCTGTTTGGATGGTCTTGATGGGGTGACAGCCCCAGGGCATCCTCTGTTTCTCCGTCTGCTGTTCCACAGCCTCATAGTCAAGACGCTCCTTCTAGGGCCCCGTCAGCACCTGCTCTTCTGTGAGTTCCCACTTGGCCATCTGTTCCTGCCTCAGGGGAACTGACAAGCTCCTCACTGTCACTTGTTCAGAATGTGGCTTTGTGTTCCTTTGATCGGATTTGCCCACTTTTCTTAACCTCGTACCAAGCTGAATTGAAGTGTAAAAATGACTTCTTTTGGCTCCTGAAGCATTTCCCATCAGCACTGGTGTTGAGGACAGAAGACAGTGACACTGTTTCTGTTTCCTTTACTTCCCTGTTTCCAGTGCAGGACGCGCTTCACCCAGGTGTACTGCACCAACAGGAAGGGCGGGTCCAGCTGTGGGAAACCCATCCTCGGGGTTTTCTTGGACAAGGGACTGAATGAGTGGAGATAAACATAGCTGAGTATTTGCAAAAACTATGTAGTATAGGCTTTGACAGTTTGATTTCACTCTCACTTAACTCTTTTCAGGTGCCCAAGGAACTACGTGATGCACTGTTGCATTAAAAATAAAGGGACTCAAAGTACTACTTAAAAAAAACACATTTTATGCCACTTCCATGTCTCCCCCTACCTTTGTCTTTTTTCTATAGGCCACAAATATTCCTCAGTCATCTACATTCACCAATTTTGTACATGAATTTGATGCCATTCATTGATAGTTGGTACACTGAAACACCATAATATTAGACTACATATCACTTAAAAATACTTGATTGCTTAAAAACTGAGCTCTTCAAATATACAGAACAAAACTCTTGTAATTTTACACAAACACTTTTCTAAATGTGTTATATTCTTGGAGAGCAACTAGTAGACTTGGAAAGTGTATCATTATTATCTGTGTCATCTGTCTAACTTTTTTCTATGCACATTTGTGTAAATGTGCATAAACCAATATGTATGTAATATATGCTAAAATATTGTAAATATTCTAAACACATTGTCTAGAAAATAAGTATGATTTCAAAACAAAACGTATAAACATTTGAAATTCGCTTTAACATATATGGGAATTCAGTGAAATCAGAGGTGAAAAGGGCTTCACAGAGTGGCAGAGTCAGCTCTGGACCTTCTTTGTCTAATAAGTAAAATGTACTGTTTCTATTGAAACTGTATTTGGAGAAAATGATAATTATTACTTTAAGTATTAAAATACCCATAATATTATAAATTCAGTAGAATGATTTACTCTAGTGATATAAACACTTGAAAATTTAAAATATATTGTACATTCTGAGCAGGGCACATATTTTACAGTTTAAAACTAGATTTCCAGGAGTTTCTTCTGTTATTACGTTGGTGCAAAAGTTAATTGCGATTTAAAAGGTTATAAATAATTGCAAAATATTAAAATGAATGGTAAACTCAGAGCCACTACAAACATCTACTATATATTAACTTTAAGAAAAATCTTTGAACAATCATGTCTACTATTTGGTAGTATATTGTTTAAAAAAGTACCTTTGACCAAAATTGGCTAGGTGGTAACATCATAAAAGAAACAAACAACAAAGCTACATGAAGGCCAAAACTAGACACTTTTTTGTTGGAATAATTTGTATGGGTAGTTGTTAGATTCACTAGGACCTGGTTGTTTTCTCGTAATCAGACGGTGTAACTTTTGTCTGTCATGTCACCAGAGCTGGCCGACACCCTGGGGTTGACATGACCCATCGCAGTCACGATGGAGACAGACATACCCGCTCTACTTCATTACCTCCTGATGGCACTTGGGCCGTATCATACCCGCCTTCCTCGGTGTCCTTGCGACCACATCGTGTCGCCCACCAGAGCTCCTTACGGAGCAGGCAGCTCTTCCACCTGCTCCATTATGTCCTCGACTGTCTGATTAGCCCCAGCCCCACCCCACCCTGATGAGAGGGGATCCGAGGGCAGTGGGCAGCGGGCACAGTCTCTTCTGTTGGAGGGCAGTGCTCACTCCTGGACACATGCCCAGATGTCCAGGCATGATGAGGCATTTGTCAGTGGCTAACAAGACAAGGAGGCGTCCTTGGCCAAAAGTTAAAGGGGATTTCCTTCCTTGGGTCTTCTGCCTGCTTGGCGAGTGTAAGAAGACATTTCTATCTTGCCTTGGTCCACAGTCTGGAAGCTACTTTGACAATATAGCAGGCCTTCTTTTCATCTGCCAGGTCCACTTTCTACTTTCTTTATTCCTTCTTCCCTTTACTAATAATGACTGGGGGAGATCAGTGACAAATGTCGTGAAGTGTTGTCCCACTTGGAAGGAAACTGATATCAGCGTGTGAGAGCAGCGCTTTCTTAGTTAAAAGGCTACAAGCAAAACTCTTTATGGAGGCCAAAGACCCTCATGAGTTCTAAGTTATGGAGAGCAACAGTCCTTTCACCTGCAACGTTATCATCCATCTTTGCTGAAGTAATTCTTAATGGACCATGTGAATGAGCCAGGTGTTATACCAAAATAAACTACAAAATGAGAAAAACAAAAAAGTTGATGTTAATCACTTACCTTCAAGAAGCTTACATTGTAAAGTATTTAAGGAAACTCTAAAAGTCTACTGTAGTTCTCAGTTGCAAGTTTTATTTTCTGGGTATGATTATTTAAAGTGGAATAATTAGGTCCTGTCTGCTGCTATTTGTGCTATAACTTTCAAAATAGAATATAATACAAAAAAATTTTATTTATTTAAACATACATTACATAAAAACTAAATCTGTCTTGGAAAATAACTGAAAGTTACAGATGAGGAGCTGCTGTGGAAAGAGTGAACAGGAAGACCAGTATTTACCACTCAGGAGAGAGAGACAGAGCGTGGAACCTTGGACTTGGACATTAATAAAGGAATGTGGGTGGGATTTGCCAGTGGATTAGACGTAGTTTGTGAGAGAAAGAGAGGAGTCAAGAATGACCTTAAGGATTATGGCCTGAGAAACTGGAAAGAGGGAATTTGACTAAGTTGAGAAAAACTTGGGGGATCAGTTTTGAATGGGAAGATCGAGGGTCCGACTTGGGAGATGTTAAGTTTCAGAAGCTTATCTGATGTTCAGAAGGTGATAGATAACGAATAGAAGGGCCAAGGAGGCAGTTTCCTGTAAACTGGTGGCACTGAGGGAATAAACCTAGACTTGGGATGCCAATGTGGAGGCTGTCGGTGTGTACGAGGCGTGATCACAAAATACAGTGAATGCTGCTGCCATCCAACAGAAAGGCAGGGACCTTCGATATGGGAAGGAGCACGTGGAACCTTAATAACAGTGTGTGACAAGTTTCAACTTGTTCGGTGCAGTCAGTCAGGTATGAACGATGGTTGAGAGAAGGTGTGTTTTAAAGTGTGTCATAAATCATCATCAAGACAACGCTCTGTGTCACACATCGCTTCTGGTATGGTAATTTCTGTCAAATAAAAACATTACGATGTGTCCTCATCCACCTTATTCACCGGATCTGGCACCCTGAGAGTTCTGGCTCTTCCCCAAAGTCAAAATGATTCAGGACATGGAGGCAGCCATGACAGCACAACTAAAGACACTCACGAAAGAGGACTTCCAGAACTGCTTCAGAAAGTGGCAGGAACAATGGGATGAGTGTGTTGGAAGCAAGGGGGAGTATTTGAGAGGGATTAATGGCAATGTATCTTTTACTGTAACATATTTGTTTTTATTTAAATATTCACCGTGCTTTTCGATCACACCTTGTATGTGGTTATAAAGCTATGAGGCTGGGTGAGGTCACCAAGGGTGAGGACAGCCCTGGGATGCTCCCACTCTTAGAGGCTGGGGAGACCGGGAGATGGGGAGAGTGGGAGACTGGGGTGAACAGGAGACTGGGAGAAAGCAGTCAGTGATGGGAAGCGAGCAGGAGAGCCGGCTCGCTCAGAAGACAAGAGAAGGTGTTCAGGAGCAAGGAGAGATCAATGGGTTAGAGTTTCTGATGAGTCCCTAAGGTCAGGAGTGAGAGGCGACTCCTGGAATCTGAAACACACAGGCCATTTCCAACCATTAAAAGAGCAGTTTTGAGGGAGGTGATACAAACTTGGGTTTGAAGGGGAAGGTGATGGGATGTATTACAAGAGAAGAAAACAGCATGTGCAGGTTTAGGAGAAAATTGTTTCTGTTCTCATTGAAAATCAGTGGTGCTTCCTGGACACCAAAGGCTCATTACCTGACTTAGGTGGCTGGGTGTGGTTGTATGTGTGCGTGTGTGTGAGTGTGCGTGTGTGCGCGCACGTGTGTGTGCATGTGCGTGTATGTGTGTGTGTGTGCACACATGTGTGTGTGCGCAGATGAATGTGAACCATCCAGAGTTTAAGAGCAGAGTAGTAACCAGTCCAGAAGTATTAAATAAATGAAGGTGGCATCAGTCTCACTAATGAATTTAGCAGACATATGATCTCTCTAAAGTAATGGGGTGCTGAATTTTAAAAATCAAGGTCAATTCAGGTTGACATTTGTAATTATTTCTTTAGATTTTTACCCACAAAGCAGAGTTGACAAAAAACAGACTTGTGAAACATGGGTAGTGAAATAACAATTGAGTATGGCGATCATTTCAGTGTACACAGTGCCAATTCATTACATTGTATGTCTGACGCTAATATAATATGCCAATTACACCTCAAGTTAAAAAAGAAGCAAATATTTTGAGCATGGAATTAAAAAAATGAGATCATAGGCTTAGATTTAATGTTTGTGTGTTTTATAAAATCTTAAAAATATATAGAAAATATTCATTTAAAAATTCTTGAGAAAATGCTACTTCATAATTTATGGCAAAGATGTTTACTAGTTCATGTAATACAGAAGTAAACATTTAACTACCCAAAAGAAAAAGGTTTCATATGTGGGCTGGTGAAATTGCTATGAGGTATTCATCCCTGAAAACATATTTGTGTTTGTATTTTCATGGCCCATAAAGCACTAATATAGAACAGATTTTCAACAGTTCTTGTACATTTGGCACAGCTGTCATGAGGCTAATGCGATGGTCATATGTCCATATAAGGTGATTTGATGTAGACATTACTGTTTGGTGACTGACACTTAGGAACTTATAAACTGTTGTTCTAGGCTCTTAATACACTGGTTAAAACATTGAATTAACTGTTGGGGAAATTGGACCTGGGTGGCAGGTCTGTTTCATCATCTCAGAAAAATAGTATTTACTCTGCTTTATAAGGTGGAAGGAAGAGTCAAAGGCAAAAAGAGAGGTAGAACTTTCCAATGTGTCATTAATATTCATTTATATTTCATTAGTGTTTCACATTAGTGAAATACAAATTAACTTGAATTCATATTCTTCCTCAGTATTGTAAATTATATTTAAGGATGTGTATATTAGAGTGTGTGTGTTTAAAAAAGAAACTTCAGTGGAACAAGAAAGGATATTTGGTATCTCATTTTTTATTTATTGTTTCAGCAGCTGTATTCAATTTGATGAAACTCAAGCCAGGATTGAGCTGAAGTATCTAATAAACTGTCTTATTATAGCCAAATTCAGAGGTCAAGTGTCATTTAGCTATAGAAAACAAGCTTCATTTTAAAAAAGAGAAACAGTTGATCTCTTTCAAATGACTAATATTAAATGCATGCTATTTTTCCTCATGTATTTGCTAGAGTTCTTTGCCCACCCTACGTGTCATAACTTAAATTCTATAATTTCTGCCACACTTGGGTCCAGATCTTTCCTCCCTCATGAATTTATAATATCTGTCATTTGCTTGCTAATCTGTCTCATGCATCCTTTTCCTCTGATGTGCTTGAGATTCACTCACTGTTCTTGATTCATAGCATCCAATAAAAACAAATCAATTTCCAAGTTGGCCCACTATACTGTGAACACACCTTAACATATGTAGGCACAGTGGAAGAACATCTGTCATTTTGCCCATGACAGGTGCTCTTTCCCAGGAAGAGTTATGAAGGCATTTAGCACAGGTAGAACAGTCCACCTGTGGGAAGAAGTAAAGTGCAGGTGTGTTGTTGGGTTTGGAAGACAGCTCTCCATGGGCCTCCTGTGTGTTTTGCATCTTGAGAGTCTTGGAAAAGAGAGATACTGTCTCCCTCTTGAGTGAAAGGCAGGTGTGTTTACAGTGGTTCCTCAGTTTTCGAACGTAATCCGTTCCGGAAGACAATTCGAGGTCTGAAACATTCGAAAACAGCCGACAGCTAGGCCTCAGGCTCTTGCATTCAGTGGAAGCCGCGTGGCGTGTTCAACTTCTGAGGCGTGTTCGAACACCGAAGCATTTACTTCTGGGTTTACTGTGTTTGTAAACTGAAATATTCGTCAACAGAGACGTTCGAAAACCAAGGTATTACTGTACTTGTACAAGATTCACGTTCCCTGAGCTAAAGGTTTCGCTCCTATAATGCAAGCCACTGCATATGCAGGTGTCACTTGGTCCTACTCTCACCATCCTGGGGGAATTGGGGCGCAAGGAAGCTGCCCAAACATGCCGATATGCTGCCTACTTGTGTGCTATGGTCTGAATGTGTGTGTCCCTCCAAAGTTCACATGTGGAAGCCTAATCCCAGTGTCAGGGTAGTAGAAGGGGGGTTTGGGGGGCCAGTTGGGTCATGAGGGTGGGGCCCTGATGGTGGAATGAGTGCTCTTAGCAGAAAGACCCCCGGAGCTCTCTCATTCCTTCCACCATGTGAGGACACGGAGAAGAGGCCACCTGTGTAACAGGAAGCAAGTCCTCGCTAGACACTGAATCTGCCTTGATCTTGAACTTCCCAACTCCCAGAACTGCACGAAGTAAATTTCTGTTGTGTATAAGCCTCCCAGTCCATGGTATTTTTGTTATGTTGCCTGAGTGGACTCAGTAAGACATGAGTAACAGAGCCCCTTGTTTCTCAAACTGTGGCACCTAACTTGTTGGCTTGCAAGTTGGATAAAATCTCAAGTAGGATAAAAACGGACTTTTTGACGGTTTGGTGATGAAGGTTGGATACTGATAGAAATATGGTGTTCTGGAAGAATGGTGAGGGTCATGTGGTCTGATTGAGGAGATTTGAGAGAAATCTATAGGCATCAATAGCAGATGTCTTGGTCAAGTTGTATGGTCAACTGGGCAATAGGCGACCTTCTACTTTATTGGCTGTTAGTAAGGAGACATTGGGGCAGCTGACTGCAGACCAAATGGTATCTTGGTGGTTGTTCATTGTTCTGGTGGGAAGACTTCTGCATCAACCTGGTGGACAGTCTCAGTTCTGCCCTACTGTAACTAGTTCAGAGATTCTTCATGGGTAGACAGAAGGCTCTGCCCCTGTGATGGGTAATTAATTATGTGTCAACTTAGCTAGGCCCTGGTACCCACTTTTTGTCAACAACCAGTTCAGATGTTGCTGTAAGGTATTTTTAAAGATGTGGTTAACATTTAAATCAGTTGATTTCAAATAAAGCAGATCCCCCTCTGTCATGTGGGTGGGACTCATTCAGTCAGTTGAAGACTTTGAGAGGAAAGAAGGTCCCCCAGGGAAGAAGGAATTCTGCCTACAGATGCCTTTGGATTCCAGACTGCAATCTAATCTCTTCCCTAGGTCTCTATCTAGCCTGCCGATCTGGCCTGCAGACCACACTTGCCACCCCCACAATCGTGTGAGCCAATTCCTTAAGATAAATCTCTCCATATATATACACCATGGGTGCCAAAAAACTGTATACACATTTTAAGAGATGTTATCTCAAAATGTGTATACATTTTGGGGCATTGTTTTGGCACCCTCTGTATATATGGGGGGGGAGGCAGCATTAATATATGTATGTACTTATGGATTCTATTTCTCTGGAGAAATCTGACAAATACAGTCCCTTTGAGACAAGTTAGCAGATATATACTTACACTGAATCCAAGATGAGGGAAATTTGTGACGTCTATTAACAGAAGCCTGGCAAATCATCATAACTGGGTGATTTACCTGGGAGACAAGGGCAGCCAAGGGAGAAGCAAAGGCTGGGCTGTGTTAAGACACAGTGTATCATGCCAAATTTAGGTCCATTCAGAGACTAGTAGAAGTTGTCAGAATTTTTTGGCAGTAGATTGTGGCTGTTATAAGGGAACATTAGTGTTCTCAGTAAGGTTTCTTTGAGGTAGGTGTGAACTGTCATGGGAAATCATAAAGGAGGCGCTGAGTAGTATTTGCGCTCCTACTGCCTTGAATTGGGCTTAGAAAGCTGATGAAAGTGAGCCACTGACAAATGAGTACCTGGTCCAAAAGAATCTAGATCAATTCTGTGGCCAGACCTGCTGCCCTGATGACTTCCCTGTTGCCTTATGTTCAACCAGTTGAGAACTGGAGAGATGTTAGCATGACAAAATGGCCCCCAAAGTCCTGCTTTAAGGTGGGCTCCCTGACATGTGTTGCTGTTGGTTGAGTCAAGCCCAGGTCAGCCAAAGGCACCAGCCAGCCTTGCCAGCCAGAAGGCAAAGTCAGGGGGCCCCCCACCTGAAATAGTTGGTGTCAGTAATGATGACCTGGTGCCTGACACATGGTTTGGGGTGGAATGGACACACTGGAAGTTTGATGGATCTGTGAGCCACCGCAGCTGGAAACTGAATACAAATACACCTTACTTACCTGTGCGAAGACACCTGAGTCTTCATCCCTATCCCTGACCTCAGCTACTTAAGGACAAAGGTGATCGGAGGGCCATCTGACCACGAGGGGTTTCAGAGGCAACATGCACCTGGTCCAGCAGCTGAGGAGCTTCAGAAACGGGGGACTCCAGCGTGTATAGACTTGTTGGGGACAATCAAGTGTCCACCCTCTCCTGTGTCATGTTGGGAGGGGTATCCGAGTTCCCAGGGTCTCGGCAAGTTGCACAGCAATGACGGAGGGTAATGTGACCTCGTGGGAGTTGTCCCATTGGTCAAGTCAGTGTTCTGTTGCAGCAGTGTGTACTCCGTGGCTGCTGAGTCTTGCCAGGTGTGGGGCAGTGGCTGCAGTAAAGGGGTGGGGCTGGAGGCAGCAGGTTCAAAGCTTCAGTGCTGGGTCAGACTGCAGGCCGTGGGGTCAGCAGGGTCTGGACTGGCATCTGCACCTGTGCAGTGCAGAGGCTGGGGGTTCCTGGCCCCCTGGAGAGGCTCCGGTGGCCTGTTCGTGATCTGGGCAAAGGCTGGTGGAACCTGCAGGGCTCCGTGGCGCTGTGAGCCGTGGTCCCCTCAGTGGGGACACCTGCCGCTCTGTGTAGCAGGTGACCCTGAACCTGCATCCCAGCAGAGGCTGCTGCAGGTAGTCCCGCTCCCCCTCGTTCCTAGCACCTGTGTCACAGCGTGGCTGGTCCGGGTGGGGGACATCCTGCGAACCTTTGTGTTCAGGGGTGCTCAGAGGCCCTCCTTTCTGGGAGCAGCCTCTGCCCAGGGCGCTCCCCCTACTGCCAGGGGCATGCTGCTTGGGGACAGGCGATGAGGCCACGAGGACTCCTAGGTTCCTGTTCCGCCGCGGACCGAGGTCTCGCAGGTTTGTGTTGTTGAGGGAAGCCCTTCATGGTTGCTCTTCCGGTGCGGACGGATGCGCCTCCCGCCGCCATCTTGTGTGCGGCCGCGAATGCCACATGGAAACCACGTTCTTTTACACCACATTCGAACTATAGGGCTTACGGAGGTTTTCCATTTTTGATACTCGCTAATTTAGAAGCTCTCACATAGCCTCCGCGATCTACGCAGAGCGTGTGGGAGGCGTGCGACAGGCGTCCCCCAGGACACACAGGCAAGGGGCGGGGACAACCGTACTGAGCCTTCGTGTGGGCGCTGTCCTCGGGCCCCACCCTCCACTCCGTCCTCATGAAGACAGGTAAGCTGATCACCTGTAGTTTACAAGTAAGAAATTGGGTTGAACAAGTTATCCGGTGTCACAAGACCCGAAAGACAAGCTCTTTTTTTATACTGAATAAGTTTTGCTTTTATTTGGGGGAGGGTATTATGGAATTAAAAAAAAAATTGTTCTCAAAATCCAGTCTTTGCTTATGATGATGTACGTTACTTTTTCAGAAATATTGGCAAAAAGCAAATCTGTCTATAAGAGTTATTTTAAATTAGCTGTGTTTTTTTTCACTAATATGTTATTGCTCAATTCACCCTCTCCCAAATGATAATTTGTCAGGATTTTGTTGTCCCACATACCAAACAGGAGGCATCATCAATGAAATAATAGAAGGGGGCGTTTTTGAATGTAAACTAGCATTTTAGAGTTGCAATCATAAAAAAGCTCAGTAGACCAAATGGAGATTCTGGTAACTTCTTTCTTAAGTGATTTCTTTAAATCTACAATTTTGGAGAAATCTTCTGCAACGTACATACCTCAGAAATCATCTAATTTTTCAGTTCCTGACTTCAGAGAGTTGTAGTTTGGGGCCAGTCTTTTCATGGCTTTCAGGCGTCCTCCTTGCTCTCTTTCTCGCAACCTCTCGTGGCTCTTCCCTCGTGATTCTCTATTATCCCAGAGCCCACAGTGAGCTCACTGGCTCCCAGGTTGTCTTCAGTCATGAAGGAGGGCTTGAGATGGCTTCTTTTTGTCACTTTATAAATAAAGGAACAATGAAAGGATAAGGAAAAAAAATCCTTTCTAGAAAAATACATTTCCATTTTTGCAGTGGTTCAAATTCCATTGAGTATTACTGTTTTGTCATCAACCACTTGTTTGATACTGTTCTATGTACTATTTTATTCTTATAATCCTCCAAAGTGCACTTCATTTCATATTTTCTCTATTCCTTTAGGTGAATCCTCCCAGTTTTTATTTTTCCTTTGTTTCTGGTGCTCTGCATACATTTTCACGTTTCATTAGTTGTTAATTTCAAAATGTAATTAGAAAGAATTCCTGTGAGAAAGCAGGCAATAAGTGGCTTCTTTCTGTTCAGTTCTTATTAAAGAGCACAAGAAAATGCTTTTGAACTCAGAATATTTAGAACAGAAGCCAAAGAGAAAGTCCCTAGGCAAATTATTGGTATTTCACTTTGGTATAGTATATGGATGGGCCATTAAATAAATCGTGCCCTTGCATTTGCTGTTAGGTGGGTTTAGCCATACTAATTAGCCCAGCTGAAAAGCATGCTTTTGATCCCTGGGTTCTTTAAAAGTAAAAACACATTATGTTTCAGGTTCTTTTAGTTAACACGTTGAGTACGGCGGGGTTTAAATCCCTCGTGAAGATTCTCGTGATCTGTACGCAACATGTTAACAAAATACCAGATTAGTTCACTCCGTATTCAAACTTCAGCATTGGTTGTATACATGGAACACGACTATTAAGTCCTGTGTACACCAAAGAATGCGGGAAAGATTTATGGAAATATTCAGGAGGCTTCCTTAAAGTGCTCCACAAACTATGCATCAGAGTCATTTGGCGACTTCACAATGTATCAGGTATGGCAGCTTCTAACTACTGACATGTCAATTTTATTAGGGCAGATTTTCCTGGTGAGAAGTAAAGCAGGAAATGTAAAAGTCACGGAGGTCTTTGTGAGCAGGTAAAGGAGCATGCCAGGGAAGCTGCCGATGGCCTTCCTGTAATCAAAGGGAAACGTAAAACTGCAGGATCCTGACTCCTAGCAGCTGATCAGATGTTATGTCAATATGGTAGATAATCTTTGTCTGCAAAATTTTCTAGTTGACAGTTCTGTTGTGAAAAGTTCTCCATGTGTATGGCCTGAGTTGTGTAAGGAGAAGGGGAGAGTCTGACAGAAGTCCGGGCTGTTCCCAGGTACCAGATAGCATAAGTGCGCTCCAGAGAGGAAGAAGGAGTTGGGGATTATATGACATGGTGGTGCCCAACTCTACCCTCAGTGTGACACACTTTTTCACCACATGGGCCAAGTATTAGAAATTTTCAAGGGTGGTTAAGAGTGTGTATTCTGGTGAAGTCCTGCTTGTGTTCAAACCCTAACTCTGCTCCTTTCTACCTGTGCGACCTTGGATAACTTAATCATGTCATCTTTGGTCCAGTTTTCATATCTGTAAAATGGGGACATTAGACTATCTACTTTACAGTTTGTTGTGAGCAGCAAGGGAATGCATTGATGCAAAACATTTACAGCAGTCTGGTACATAGAAAGCACTGAATAACTTTTAGCTTTGATGATTACATTGAAATGTATAGATCTAAAATATGATTCGTTACTGCAATTTCAATTCATTTCTTCTTGAACAACTTCCAGTGTTGATTTGGAACAATTAGTCAATGTATTTATTGACTTGATGCCTCACACACTTGAACTTCAGCAATGAGGGGTCAGGGTGGAATGTGACATAGACTCATGAAGGGATCTTAACCTCCCCTGGAGACACTAATGGGACCTCTTGTTGGCAGGATGTATGAGTCATGGAGAAGGGCACTGATCAGGAGACAAAGACCTGAGTTCTGTTCTGATTCTGCCAGTGACAATTTGGCTATGGATAAATGATGGGATTTAATTTTACTACATAATCATTATGGGCACGAGAAGCTATATACCCTGTCATTCTAAGACATCTACCCAAACACTTAAAATGCTTTACTTGTAAACTTAAGCCCAGCAGTAACAGTAATAGGCTTTTATAAATATAAATTTCAGAGTTCTTTTAAAAACTTAATCTACAATAATTATGTTTTAAACAGTTGTATTAAAATTAATTTGTGACAGCCCTGCTATTAAATCTTCATCTTTACGATTTCTCCGTCACCATCTAGTTTCAAGCAGAAGTGATAATTTTGCATCAGTTCACTCACCTGACTCTTTAGTTTTATGTGCCCTTCCCCTGCCCTCTCTCACACAAGTTCATTCAACACTGAATATACACTATGAGTCAAGAACGGTGGTGTCACACGTTTTATTAAGTATCTTCATTTCTTCACAACAATTCTTAATCTTCACAAGGGTATAGGAAGTAACAAATCATCAACAGTAACATTAAAACAAAGAAGAAAATACCACGTGCATTTTAGATGATCAAACTTGGATTATGGATATGAAAGGAACTTCGAATTTCTGCAAGGAAGGAAAAAGGCAGTGTTTTCACAGAAAGAGAAGTAGGCACTAAGAATCCCTTGCACTTATAAATTCTAATCACTTTGCGCTCTCTACAAATTTAAAGTTGTAAAGCAAGAGTCCGTTACATGTTACGGACAGGATCTGATTAAGAGGTGACACAGGACATAGGCACTTACCAGCTGCCAACTACACTTCTCTTGATTTCGTTTCTCTGAAGAATCTACGAGAAGAAAGCTTTATTGAATGAAATCTAGGCCAAGCAAACATATGGCAGTGGGATATCTTTTAGATGAAGTAATTTTAAACTGAGATTTCTCAGAGAAGAATTTTTTTTCCCTGCAGACTTTTATAACAGTATCCTTAAAATCTGGTCGTGACAAACTGGAGAAAATGATTCTTTAAAACCTGAGAATATGCTTAATTCCCGTCTCTGAAATCCATTCTGGGAAGTTATCCATATCATTTTGGAATAGCAAACAGATTTGTCTGGTGGCCTTTTGCCAGGAAAGAAGTAATGTGGACATGTTATGCTCTATTGTGGAAACATGAAACGTCCTGCTCTGCTAATGACTCATGGCCGGGAAGATGAGGCGGCCTTGCAACCATCACCTCCCTCTTAAGCTGAAATAGCTTTCTGTTTACATCACTGCACTCACGTCCACACTGGTTCAAATGTGTTGTCATTGTATATTATTAGGCACAATGGTTCGACTCCTATTCAAAATAAACCAAACACAAAGCACCCTTATACCACACAGCACTAAGTATGTTTGTTAACTATTGCTTCAAGCCTGCCAAACTCCTCCGTTAACATTACCTAGGTAATGTTAATAGGTTAAATTCTATTAAACAGGCTTTGCTACAGCTCCTTAATTCTCTATCCATTTCATACGCAGACATTATTATAATAGATAGCATTAACAATAACAATTATCATATAACTGCCCCTTACAAGGAAACAGTCGCCGTGTTTACTTAATATTATTGAATAAGGCACCTCGTTTCCATGACGTCATTTAATCTTTCAGAACAACCCCCAAATGTATATGTTATACCCATTTTGCATATGAGGGAAATGCAGCACAGAGAGGTTCAGCAGGTAGCCAAGTCGCACCCCTAATTAGCAGAGCTGGGATTCAGACTCAGGTCAGCTCGGACACAGGGTAAAGCGACAGGAGAAGGCTTATTGGAGGAAGTGGTTCATAAACTAGCCGTGATTAGATGGGGGAATTCATTCTGGTGTGTGCAGTAACATGGCACCAGAGGGCCACCAGGGCGGAGCTGTGCGGGACACGTGTACAGGCAGCCTGGAGAAACAGCTAGTGCAGAGTGCAGAGAAAATAAATCCCACATCGCTCAGACAATAGAATGATTGCCGACACAAAGAAAAATGAGTTCGTGTCAGGCTTTCGTGAAATTCCTTAGGAGAAAATCTCTCAAGCTTTGAGGGAAAGATACTCTGTGAAGATCAGCTATCATTCACGTGTGGGGGCGACAGGCATTCTCAGGAATGTGTGCAATGACAAAGAGCACCACACCCACAGTCTCCCTGGAGTGAAGGAAAACAGAAGGCAAGCCTTGAAAAATTGTAAAGAACCCAAGATTGGGAAAAGTGCAACATAATAAAAAGAAGTGGACAATGAGACCAGTGAAACTTAAACTTGCTGTATAAAGGTTGTTTTCTTTTTTTAATTTATTTTTTAAATTTATTGGGGTGACAATTGTTAGTAAAATTGCATAGATTTCAGGTGTACAATTCTGTATTACATCATCTATAAATCCCATTGTGTGTTCACCACCCAGAGTCAGTTCTGCTTCCATCACCATATATTTGATCCCCCTTACCCTCATCTCCCACCCCCCACCCCCCAAGCCCCCCTTACCCTCTGGTAACCACTAAACTATTGTCTGTGTCTATGAGTTTCTGTTTCTCATTTGTTTGTCTTGTTCTTTTGTTGTTTTTGGTTTATATACCACATATCAGTGAAATCACATGGTTCTCTGCTTTCTCTGTCTGACTTATTTCGCTTAGCATTACACTCTCAAGATCCATCCATGTTCATGTTTATATAGGAACATCACAAATGTTCCTATATAAAGGTTTTTAATATTACAAAATAATGCAGCTGTCAAATAGTTTATATATGGTCCATAGTGTAATAATACAAATACAAAGGTAAATAGTATAATAATAAAATTTGGAGCTAAGTTCTTGGATTATTCCAACTAAACAACAACAAAAACAAGTATGGAGGAGGCAATGGGGGATGGAATAGATTTTATGTTAAAATAAGGGAGTGGGTAGTTATTGCTTCTTTATTGATAATGTTAGAGAAATACATGTTCATGTTTACAAAGTTATGAAAATAATATTAATAGAGTTAAAAACAAGATGTTTTTAACTGAAGCATCTGAATCATTTGAAAAAAAACTAAGAAACTATATTCAATACACAGATAAAAGCAAAATTAAAGAATTGTAAAAATGACAATGAAAAAGAAAATCACAAATAAGCAAACCTATAAATTTTTACAATAAATATGATTGAGGTCAAAATCTTATTAAAATAAATTATAAAATAATTCAATGATATGCTGTTTATGAGATAGAAAATAAAATATTAAACTAAGAGTTTAAAATAAATATTGTAAACTGTAATGACTCAGTCAGTTAGAACACAAAGAAATCAAGGGCAGCAGTGTTGGAATTAGATGATAGAAGAATTCAGGGCAAAAGCATTAAAAATGTCAAGGAGAATTATATATATTTGAAAATGTCCAATCTATAATTAAAATATAAAGATCACAGACATTCATGTTCCAAATAACACAGTTCTAAAATACATAAAGCAAAAACTATTAAAAGTACAAAAAAAGTAAAATAAGAAGAGAAGTTATAAGAAATAAAGTAGATTTTTAACCTGAGTCTTTTTCAGATCAAGTAGGCAAATAATAATAACAATAACAACAGCAACAGCAGCAGCAATAATAACTATTATTTAAATAATGCCACAAATAAATTCCCTATTCGGTTATTCTCCCCTAAGGTCTTTCTCAGCTAATGGTCACTGACTCTTTTCTATTTTTCAACATGGTCCCCAGACATCCTCTAAAGTTCCTTTTCTGGACCTCTGGACCACTCTAACATTATAATTCAGAGTTTTATCTGTACCTGTCCAAGACTTTTACACCCATCACCTAGAACTATCTTTATGTGAAAGGCCAGTAAACAGAAGCTCTGGTGGTGGTTGTTATGGGCCCTACTCCTGAAGAGTACAGTAGAGACAAATGTAACAAGTGGTCGCATTTTCTAGTTCCAGAGGTGCTTAGCTGTCATTTGTAGTGGGTCCAGAAAGAACGTAAACCGCATGGTGTTGGACATGAAGGAATTGATGTCTGTAAGCTTCGCTGTGCTGTCCCAGATGCCGAGTGAGGACTATGCAGTGCGTACTGTAGCAAAAGAAATACAGTTGTGCTCAGTTTCCATCTACTGTTTCATCTCCTTTTAGCTTCCATGTCTACTGGGCATGGCTTCTCTTGCACAAGAACTATTTTAACACCCATTTCCCAAGACCTTTGGTTTTTGAATGGTGAACGAGTGTAAAATATCAAGCCCAGTCAGACCATGGAAAGAGGACTCAGATTAAACTGTGGGATTAAGGAACCTGGAACAAGAAACATGCTGTCAGTTTCAGCTGACGGGTGGGAGCTGTGGGGACAGAGCCCCAGAAAGTAGTTTACAGGCTCTTGGCCTCACGTGGAAAGGTGCTGGCTCGGGTGGTGGATGGCCGTCGGCTGTGGCTGATTGGCCGTCGGCTGTGGCCGGTTAGCCGATTGCCACTGGTATAACTGCTGCGGCTATGAAGGATTGCCGAGGATTGCCGAGGAGCCGAGCAGAGCTGAAGAGAGCGGAAGAGGAGGGCCGAGGAGAGCGGAAGAGGAGAGCCGAGAGAGAGGAACAGAGTCGAGAGAGTGGAGGAGAGTTGGTCGGTCGGTACGGCAGGTCGCGTGTCCGGTGGGCCCAGCCTCCAGTGAGACCACAGTGGTATGACTCCCCTACCTATGGCTCGTGGGTGTTCCTTTTTGGCCTCACCATGTCCTGTGTTCTTATGTGGGGAGCGGGAGCAGAGACCCCGCAGGCCGCCCCGCCTGAAAAATGGCACAGCGAGCAGGGTCTCCCGCACGACAGGAGCATTGTGAGACAGGCAGAGAAAGAACCAGATTGGTCCAGAAGAGTCAGCGCTTAAAAATGCCCTGGGTCCTAAATGAGGGGAGGCTATGTCCTGAAAGCAGAATTGTATTTTGTGTGTTCTTTCTCGTTCGTTCATACATAACACCAGGTAGTACATTATATATAGAGCAGTACCTCAGTTTTTTAATGTAATCTGTTCTGGAAGACCCTTCGAGTTCTGAAATATTTAAAAACAGCCGACACCTAGGCCTCAGGACATGTTCGACTTCCAAGGTGTGTTCGAAAACTGAAGCATTTACTTCCAGGTTTACAGTGTTCGTAAACCAAAATGTTCGTCAACAGAGACGTTTGAAAACTGAGGTACTACTGTAATTCGTAACATAGAGTGTAGGTCAGCCAGCGTTTAAGCCTTTGCTTTTACCTGGGGAGGAAACTGAGAGGGGCCCCCCCCCACCTCCCACCAGGGCAGCACTTCAGCCAAGAGTGAGGAAAAACTAGGTTAATTGCATGCCTTAAAGAATGGTCTTAATGAGGCTTTTTTCTTAAAGAGGTTTTTATTTTCCACCTCATTTCATCAACAAAGACAATGAAGACGTTTCTGAGACCAGTTATTTCACATTCAAGAGAAACTACCCAAACAGATGTTTGTGAAGGAGCATGAGCTCCCCTTATACGTGGACCTGGCTGCAGGTTGGGTCTGGCTTTAAACTGAACAGTCATTGTCTTCAGGCTTTGAAAGCTCAGTTTGTCCATCCTCCGACTCTAGAGCTGTCACACTGAGAATATTCTAGAAAGATTATTCTCCAAGGTCTTACTGGAAACTCAGAGCAAAAGAAATTGCAACAAAGTTTCAAAGTTCGAGTTTAGTATTTCTTGCCCTGTAGAGAAAGAACTGGTTTTAGAGTAATTTTAGAAAATGGTAAAGAAAATGGTTGGTTTGCCGTGGACTGAGATCGGCAGTGCGCGCTTCTTTATAGCTCGAAGCTCCATTGTACGTCGTCATCCCCGTGGAGAATTTCAAGTTTACAGCACGTAAGGGCTGTCATTTCTTCACTTGTAAAAGGTTGTTAATTATTCCCATGTAAAGAAAAGCATGGCAATTGGAAGAAAAATTGTTTTTCATTCTGGAAAAACCTGAGTTTACTTGATAGACCAGATAAAATCCATATGATACCTTCACAGATACCATATAAATACGGCATATACCTAGACTGTATGATAGTAAAGAAATGACGGCACTAGATAGCAATTGCAGTTTAACTAACTTGAATATTTGGTTTTGTAGAGAAAGTGTGAAATTGAATTTATCAATACAAAGAGCTTTTGTTTTAAAATTGTTAGCTCCAATTTTTCTCCACAAGTACCTTTTTTTTTTTTACTGAGGAAAATATATTAGGTGAATTTGTAATTAAGAATGTGCATACTCAAAGACACTTTATTTTTGAGTATGCATGTTTCATTGCTAATATACAATGAAAAGTAATCGTCCGTATTTGTATTTCTAGTTGTTGTATTGACATTCTTCAATTATTCTTTTCCAATTGCACCATCAAATAAAAGAAAGCTTTGTATATACATTTTTTATTGTGACCCTTTCAAACTTACTAGTTATTTTTTTGTATTAATTCATCTGTTAGATTAAAACCACCTCAAATGTAACCAGCGAAACCATACGTCCCTTACTATTTAGACAGTGGCGTTTACCTGCCACATCTTTCAGTTACCATTTGTTAAGTCTAATGTTGTCCTTAGTAACTGTTCAGTGGTGTAACCATTTTCTAGCACGTACTTTATGGGCATATCATGGCATAAAACTCAGAGGACTGAAAGGAATTTATGGTGAAATAGCATGACATTAACTTGATAAGGCTTTCCATTCATCTTCAATATTTTTTCCCCCCATTTTAAACACTGGTGACTCTGTTTCAACAAGGTGGAATAAGAGAAGTATTTTTTCAATCTTGTTAAATCATGTCCTGATATTGTGGGTTCCTCTGAGCAACTGTACACATCTGTTTAATCAGACTCTGTTTTTAATGCTCTCAGGAAGTTTAGGGAAAATGCTTTCCTTGTATTATTGACTACTGTGTACATAATTCAAGTTGACTATTATGTAGGGCTTTGAATTATTTACTCTCTTTTCCTTTAAAGTAGACTGCTGAGATTAGAGAGAAATATTTAAGAATTTTCTTCATCTGGTTTCAGAAAAAGCTTGAATATTTTAATTCCAATGCTTTTAAAATTCGATCATAAAATAGTAAAGGAATAATTCTATTTTCAAAGTAACTACTTGTATATTTGGGAAACTTAATATATGTAAGTTTATATAAAGAGGAGGAAATCCTTCAAATAATGCACAGTATTTCCTTAATTTTAATCAGAAGAAAGAACTAGAGTTCAGAATGAATCAAGGTTTAATTCAGAGAGAGGAAATGGAAAATTATCAGTGGTGAGGTAATTTGTAGATACTCCCCAAATGCTACGTAATAAAAATGAAACTTACGAATGTATTAATATTAGTTTTGTGAAATATTTTAACTTATAGCCTTCTTTGTTCACGTCTCCTCCCTAACTTTTCAAAAACCTAAAAACCAAATGATTAACAACTATAAAACTACTGTAATCTGAGAAGGAACTGAGATAACTGTGGAACACTAATTTTAGTACATTTGAACAAATTTGGAAAGGCAAAGAGAATGGAAAAAAATCAGCCAAAATCATATTCTTGGAAAAAATAGAAAAGCGCAATTTTCCTAAATCACTTATTTTTCCACCACCCAGAAATAACCATCATCGTTTTGGCGTAGTCATGTGCCACTTAAAGACGGGGACACATTCTGGGAAATGCGTCCTTAGGCAATTCTGTCTTTGTGGGAACATCACAGAGTCAGCTATACACACACTGAGATGTACAAGTACAGCCGACTGTACTCCTCGGCTTGTGTGGGGATAGGCTGTATGCTCCTGGCTACAAGCCTGTACAGCCTGTTACTGTACAAAGCAACACGAGGTTAAATCAGGCACAAGAGAAATGATGCAATCGAGAGACGGTAAACAGGGGATGCGTGAGGCTGCTGCCCGCAAAGCAGGGCGCCCAGCTTTACAGCAGACCTTTATGTTTGTCAGTAAGAGCACACTAACATAATCATAAAAGTGTAGTATAGTAAATACGTCACCAGAAACATTGCGTTTATCGTCATAGTCAAGTATTCTGCGTGTACATAATTGTTGGTGCTGCACTTTTCTGGGATTGGCAGCACAGTAAGTGTCTTTACACCAGCATCACCACAAACACGTAATGCACTGAGCTACGACATAATGACAGCTATGACGTTAGGATATGTGCGACGTTGCTAGGTGATAGAAAATTTCAACTCCATTATAATCTTATGGGGGCACGTTTGTATATGTGGTTAGTTGTTGACCAAAACGTCATGTGGCACATGACTATATTTGTGTAAGGCTGTCTGTGATGTTTGCAGAATGAGGAAATCGCCTAACACTTATTTCTCAGACTGTATCCGTTGCTAAGCGATGCATGGCTATATGCATATTGACAGAGTGCAGACAGTCTAATAATAGCATCATAATGTACATATATTTGTTTTTGAGCAAATAAAATACTTTTTCCAGTGTCATCAAATATAGTTTAATATTCTAATTTTTCGTAATATTATAACAGTATAATTAATCATCTAATGCAGATATTAGAGTTGTTTTGGAATTGTAAACAATGCAGAGATGAATATTTTATAGATTATATAAATTATTGCCCACTTTTCTGATCATTTATGTTGGATTAATTTGTAGGAAATTAATTACTAGGTTAAAAGATATCAATACATTTAAGTAAAAAAAGTGTGTCTTGACAAGCTGTTTGATGACAATGTTTAAATGGTATCCTTTCCCACAACCCACCGTAGTGTGAGGTGCCCATTTCCTTAAACACCTTGTTCGTTTGGTACCTGAAAAATACTATCTCATATAATGCATTGTTACTAGTAGTAGATATTTTTATTGACTAGTTTTTTTTATGAATTACATATTAACAACCATTCCTTTTTTTCTATTAGTGTATTCATCAATTTGTATTGATTTATAACTGCTTATTTATGAAAAATAGTAAGGCTTGTATCATTAATATTTTCGGTTTGTCTTTTTATTTGTTGTCATTTTTGAGGTACTGATGTCTCAAATTTTAATGTTGTTAAATCTATAAAATGCCCCTTTAATGGTCGTTGACCTTATTATTTTGTCTCAAAGGTCACTTTCCATTCTTACTAATATACACGTACATGGTCGCCTACGTTTTCTTTCAGTTCTTTGATTTCTTGATTAAGATTTTTATTCTGCTGGAAATTATAAATGGACCAAAGCATATAACTCTATATCCTTTAGATTCTGAATAAGCCACACCTTTTAATTATATCTCATGATGGCTAATTTGGTAAAGGCTAACTTCCTAGGGTTTATACTCCCAGAATTTCCAGAAATAGTAACATATGAATGGAAAGGCAGTCTTACCCTCCATAAGAAGAATATTAGCTGAGTTATAGAAAGAAACTTAATAAAGGGACATTAGTTTTACTGCGCTCCACTATTCATGCTGAGTGCATCATGGAGTCCCTACATGCATGGTGTTTGCATAGACAGGAGGTGGGCTGCGCTCTGATGCTCTCCAAGTCATCACCACCCTGCAACGTCATGGTCATTTCAGTTCTGTGACTGACCTTCATTGATGTGCTCTGTAATTACAGTGTATTTTTCAGAAAGAATATTGCTCAAGCTTTTTATGGCAACTATTCCCTTCCATGCTTTTGCAGTGCCACCACCCTGAGTCCTTTTCACCTTTCTGTCTCGGTAGGGTGGGTTTTGCAACTGTCTAAAGACAATTCAGAATCTGGTTGTGCCTTTGAGAGCAGTGTCAGCCATCGTCCAGTGGGAAACCAGAAACGACATTACCTGTTTGAAGGGAGAATTTCTTATGGATGATTAATGAGGCATAAGGTTGTTAGCTGAGTCACTGAAAGGGTAAAAAGAGAACTGTAAGGAAGCAGCCACCACCCGTAGGGAAGAGATCCGGTCATTAAAACTTAGAAACCCAGCGGAGGGTCCCAGGGGCTGGGAAGCAGACCTTGGCAGACGGGCCAGCTGCTACTGAGGAGCATTGCATGATGGACTTGGCCCTGCTGGTTTTCAAAGCACGGACGCCCTGATTCAGTATTTTCTATGGGAAGGAACTGCCCATGTTGGGGTGCAGAGGAATTTCTGGGATGATGCAGAAGCCAGAGTAAGCCAGGATGCCGGAAGGAAGCCATCAGGATGGTGCCATCCCTCCTCCTCCCCAGGGACCCAGGTTGCTCTGGTGCCCCTACTGGCACTGCCCACCAGGGGCCCATCCAGCTGGCACAGCAGGAATGTGGCGGCAGCCTCAGGCGCCATGTCAGAGCTCAGAGACGGGAAGGTGGGCTTGGAATGGAAAGGCAACAGTGCAGTCGCTGGCACAGGATCCCGCCACTCATCACCCCTTTGTCATTCACACGGGACTGCTCGCTGCCCCTTTGTCATTCACACGGGACCACCACTCATTACCCCTTTGTCATTCACACAGGACCCCCGCCACTCACTGCCCCTAATTCACTTTTTCCAACTTCTAGAGTCCTAACACTGACTGCTCTCATTTCCATCCATACCCACAGACCACTCCCATCCCCTGCTTTCCTTGTTACTTCTAGTTAGTTCTTCGTGCTTTTTTCTGTTAAAATGTTTCCTAAAGACCTGTTTTACTCTAGTGGAAAGCCAGTCTTAACCCCCAGTGTGGGAGTGAAATAGGGCTGGCTTAGGGTTGACTGCTTTCTGAAGAGTTCGCTGGCTGTCACACAGGTGTGGGCTGAGTAATGCCGCTGTGCAGCGAGCAAACAGTGATGGAGCCCCCCAGGTATTACCTGCACAAAGCTGCGCTTCTGTGAGAGTAACACGGGGGTGGTGCAAGGCGTGCCTGCCATTTGCTCACTGTGCTGGAGTATCCACCTGTGCTGTCCACAGCGAGAAGGACAGCGGGTGCAGAGCACATGGTTTTCCTGGGGGCTGTGGTGTGCAGGAGCAGAAGGCCTGGCCTGGAACGATTTCAAGGCCTGTGCAAAGAAAATAACTACGGCTATTAGCAGCTGAACTCATAAACTGTAATACAATGATAAAACGTAACAAAGCCATAACAAGTTTCATATCAGTTTTCCCCTAAACTTTTCTAATCCTTTTCACATACATCATTCCAGGAAAATACCCAGATGTAGGAATTACAGAAAATTTCCAAGTCTGCTGGTGAAAACTCAGAAGACTTGGCTCCTGGAGAGTCTTCCTGTGTTAGCAGAAGCTGTGTGGATGGGCTGTTCTGTAGCTACAGGCAGGACCGATTGGCTTCGGTGCCGTGTTTAAGTGACTCTGAGGGCAAGTTCTTACCGGGTTTACTGACTATGAACTGCTATCTGTGCTCAGCCAGAGCACATGCTTTGTGTGAAATGCAGCGTTAGGTTTATGGCTGTTACCAGCCGCAACACGGGAGCTGATGGGCTTGCTTAGTGTGGAGGTACCACTGGGCACGTTTTCAATGCAGAATATTTCAATTTTATGGAAAAAATGGAATTTTTGCAGATTACATCATATGAAATTATATTGTCGCTCAGAAAATAAGTAACACTGTACCATTTAATATTTTTAAATTATTTCAAATATTAGAATTCAGCGGTTTATTAATTGGCATATAATTAGCACCTAAGATTCTGTACCTAAATCAGGTCTGCACGCTTAGTTGCTTAGTGTTTTGATACACAGTTAAATGCAAGGAAATAAAAAGAAAGCTGTCCTTTACATGAAAACTCCACAGAGAGCAAAAGTTACAGAAGTATTATTTATTTTAGCCTTGTACTGCTGTTATATAGCTCTTAGAAATTTAAACTCCTATGTAGGTAAAGCTTTTTTTTTTCCCTTGCTTTGAGGAGGAGTCTGAGAAAGGGAGTTAAAATATGCATCTCTTTTCATATTATAATCAGTACCATTAATGGGAGTAAAGGCCCAAGGAAAGCATAGCACAGAAGTGGACCAAGTTACGATGGATGTAAGTTTGGGACCCTGTACACATTAATGTAATTGCTGGGATATCAGTCGGAGTATTGACTGGAAAACACTAAGTATCTGAAAGAGAAGGAATTTAATGTACATAATTGGATACACAGGTGATGAAAGAATTAAGCCATCAGGTTGGTGAGTGTTGTGCGGGAGACCCTGCTCACTGCGCCATTTGTCGTGCAGGGCAGCCTGCGGGGTCTCTGGTCCCGCTCCCCACATAAGAACGCAGGATATGGTGAGGCCAAAAAGGAACACCCACAGAGCCATAGGTAGGGGAGTCATACCACTATAGTCTCACTGGAGGCGGGATCCACACGACCCACAACCTGCCGTCCGCTTCTCTGCCTGCCACCCAACCAACTCACCAACCAGCGCAGTCGCGGCAGTTATATCAGTGGCCAGTTGGCTCACTGGTTACAGCTGATGGCCAACTAGCCACAGCTGATGGCCATCTACTACCCGAGCCAGCACCTTGCCACGTGAGGCCAAGAGCCTGGAAACTGCTCTCTGGGACTCTGTCCCCACAGTGAGGCAAGTTGGAATTTAACAACTGCAGGAAGCCACCGTCCCTGGCTGGAGGGATAAAAAGTAGAGAAAGTTCACCAAAATGTGGAGCATAGGACCACCTGTGATACGATGCAGTCACGATGAAACCATTGGCTGGGGTTGGGAGTTGGACGGAAAGTGAAAATGGGAGTGCCGCCTGGGCCCGTTCCCCACCTTCTAATGGCTCATCAGTATGTCCCTGAGACAGATGGGCCAGAGGCCAAGAGACGTGGGAGCCTGACCGGCAGGGGACAGAACGCGGTCCTCCCACCACAGCAGCCACTCCCCCCAGGGGACAAAGAGCAGTAAGGAAAGCCCCAAGGAAAGGACCTTGGTGCCAACAGATCCAGGAAAGGCCAGGGTGGTAACTTATGTGCCAGAGGCAGATGTTCCATGTGTCCTTCGTATGTCAACTCTTCATTGGGACTTGAACATTCAGAACAGGGTAATAAACTGTCTAGGAACACTAATTGTCCCCTCTAGGTTACTTACAATTTTAAAGGGGGTAAATAATAGATTTTACAAAATATGCAGAGAAAAAATAAATTTCATCTTCTTTAAAATTTTATAACACTATCTAAACTTTTTAATGGCAATGTTATTTGTTTCTCTTGGTGGAAGAGAGACCAATTCCCCTAGAATGGAAGGGCAGGGAAGGTGAAAGGCGGAGGGTGCACAAGTGTTTTGGCCACTGTGGTGAAGTGAGAGGCAGTCTAGGGGCCGCAGCTGCCCTGCTGGGCTGGTCTCACCACCAGAGACAAGGGCAGATGACCAGCCAGTTGGCCTCGCGTTTGACAGGGAAGTGGCTGCAGAGGAGAAATCACGCTGCAGCTTCACCAACAAGAGAAGTGCGCCTGTCGAGAGACCCAGCTGCCCTTCAGATTCCTCCCGAGGCTCCGGGCTCGCGGGATGGGGAGCAGTGCCACCGACAGCCTCCAGCTGCAGCTTCATACCTGAAGAACGGGGTGGTCGGGGAAGGGCGCAGAGCCCCCCGTCCTGTGTGTGGTCAACATCTGGGCCAGATAAACCCCTCTATTCTAGGATGAGTCAACAGGGAAAAGATACCTCAACAAACTGAGGTCTATGGAAACAGTCTTAACATTAAAAGTAATATAGATATGGAAAAAATATACACTTGCAAAGGATTTGCTACAGGGAAATTGAAATACATTTTTAGAACTTTCTGCATTGAGCTAGTAAAGAAATTCAAGGAATCAGACTTTATGAACAGAGCAGGAACTATTCATTTAATATAAAACATGGAAATAAGAAAGGAAGATGGGAAGATAAACATAATGTCATTTTTAGCAGAATAATGTAAACTTTAATAGCAGAGTTGAGATCTGCATAAAACTAAAGAATGGGATAAATAATATAGTGCATACAATTAAATCAATGAGTAGTAAACAAATGTGATAGATCCCCTGGAAGGAAATGGAATATGCCAGAAAGACAATACAGTGAGTTGTCTATGATCAAAGGCCCTGCGGTTCTTGGACTCTGTGCAGAGGCCAGACACACCGCTGTCTGGGGCGGGCTGTGGGACAGCGTGATGGGCTGGCCCAGCTTCAGGCCCCAGGCTGCCTCGATGATTTAGGATGGAATCAATGGCATACAGCAGGCCTTAGATTCGGGACTGGCATTCCTAACTGAAGATTTGCTTCTACGATCTTGGGAATAGTAGAAAGTGTGACTGAAAGTTGAGTTCACAGTTGCAAGTCTAATTTCCCTTAGACTTTTTACAACAGCTACATTTCACTTTATTCTCCATTCATATGCAATATTATGACTGATATAAACCAGCCATACTACTGCATGGATGCTTTTAAAGTGTATTCTACAGGTGTGAGAACCAGGACAGTCTCTCAGGAGACAGAAGAGAAAGTGCCAGAATACTGGCAATGGCACTTACTGGAAATGTCTTCTGTTCCAGAATAGCAGTTGATAATGCTAAGTTATGTCAGCCAGCTGTGTGGTGTTTCTCCTGAATTTTCTTTTTTTTAACTTCTGATTCTGATAAGTATAGTAATTATGTAAATATAGTCTAATTACCCCAACTTTCAGTGTCACACTGTCATCACTGAGCCATGTGTGACAACATTTACAATTTCATTTTTATAGTTATAATAATATAGTTAACATTTATGAACCTACTACCAAACTGGTGATCTACAAGACTGACAGTAACTTACATTTATTGAGGTGTTTCTCCCCTTAAGTAAACTCAAGGTTACTAGAACTTTTGATCATGAATTCCAGCTAAATTTTATCAAATTGCCTGCATCAAATTTCTACTTGTTTTTTCTTTCTATTGAGATAATCAATGATGGCATTTGTATAATAAATGCTCTATGTTATTGCATCTTTTTATTTATATGATAAGTGTCTATTTACTGCATGTTAACCCATCCTAATATTAACCTGTCCTTGCATTCCTGGAGTAAACCCTACCTGGTCATGTGGGATCTGATACATACAGATGACAAAGTCCTGAATCAAATATGTTACCTAAAGCACGTACCTGGCCTTAGGCGAGGCCAGCTGTGGAATCTGCCTTTTATGTAAAGTGCTGTTCAAATATACCTGCATCTGAGAGAGGACCTATAAAGAGGGTGAGCAGGAAATCTCAGGTGGAAATATAGTCCCAGATGTGATATTTTCAAGTGGTGAAAGGCCGAATTATCTAATTATTTCTGTGGTTTGATCATTTTCCAACATAGAGAGGAACTGAGAGTTATTCAGCCGTAAATTAGGTGCTGTTTAGGTAAACTGGGTGGAGAAACACCTCTTTCATTGAGTCTTAACCTCTCGGACTATTTCCACTTGTATCTTCCATCGTACTTATGAAAACAACCTCATTTTTGTCTTTGCCTGTCCCCAGACTTCCTCACCTGGGGGGAAACACTACTGATGAGGATGACATTTTCCGTTTGGAAGACTCTTGCACTGTGCAGCCTCTTTTGCCCAGGTCCCCCTCCCAACTTCTGTTATGGAGAAGGTTCCTCTAGAATATTACAAAATCTGTGCTGCAGAGCACCCGTCCGTACTTACAGTTCTTATGTGTTAACGTATCTGTTACGTATCTCTTGTGTATGCAAAGGGCACACAGAGGCCAGCGGAGCCACACCTGGTCACACCATCTGGCTTAGAAGCAGAGTCGACACCGCTTTTACCCAATGCTGTGCACGTGCGCCTCCCCTGACGTGTCTGTTTGTTGGTGGTGCTGCTGATGCCCGTTCTGTTCCCTCTGCCTTTGTAGCCCACACGGTGGGTGCTGTTTGGGGCCTGATCACCCATGGAAACCGGTCCCCACGGTCTCTCGATGCGTTTTTCTGAAATGCTGTGACTTGTGGCCACGGTGCTGGCCAAGCACGTCTGCCTTCCACAGGCATCACCTTAAGTGGAATCCATGTTTCCTACTGAGTATCTTTTATTTGTGTTTACTTATGTCAGCCAAATCCTGACCTTTTGCACTTGCACTTGAAATGAAGATTTCTTTACCATAAAGTAACCATAATTTATAGGAAATTGGTCAGAAAATGCAAAGAAAAAATTAATTGGAAGACATTTTAATGAATCATTCAATTATTTTTCCTCTTTCAACTTTCCGGTTAAAACACATAATGTTTTTAATCTAAAAGTGTTATGTTATTTCACAGTAATTGGGTCTTCCCAGAGAGTATTTCTTAATTAAGTGCTACATTTAAAAATTATTTTATTAAGAAGTGGCAATAGTAATAGAAGAGCTGAATTTCCATGTCCCCAAAAGCACAATTAAATAGATCCTCAGGTGTGTGTATGTTTATCTCAATCTCATAAACACTATTTAAGAATATTAAGGAAAAATTATATGAACAAGAAAAACATAGCATTGACTGTAAGTTGAGCTTCTAGGTTCTGGAAGGCGCTGTTTGTGCCCATTTTGGAGGATGTATGTTCTGAGTGAAAGCCGGGCATTTTCAGAGGATTTGCTCGGAAACTGACATATGCAAATAAAATATATGTCAAGGTATAGAAAAATTCAACAGCAAGATCAATAAGCTTGATTATATATGTATATGTGCCTTACAAATGTATCTTTATATCCAACAAATACAGAATTCAGGCACACAGAATATTTACAAACACTGCAACATGCTAGCCCCACCTCAAGTGCGCCAGTAATTCTCAAAAGATTAATCATGCAGGCTAGTTCCCTCACCAGGATGCAGTAAGACGAAAAATTAGTAACAAATGGCTACCTATGAAAACATTCTGTGACTAGAAACAGTTTTTAAAAAACAGTGGGTAACTGTCTAATTAAAGACCTCAGTAGGAAAATTCTAAAGTTTTAGGACTGAATTACAAGGAAAACATTGCATGTGAAATGTAGGAAGACAGCTAATTCAGCACTTGGCCAATTATAGGGCTGACACTGAGTACTGGCGTCCGTAACGCAAACCCAGGAAAACCTCACGGCCTCTGCCACAGGGCGCTGGTCCTCTGCACAGTGTTTTGGGTCCTGCTCGTGCTCGGCCAGTCCATAGGCTCAGCGGGCTCGAGCGGCCCTGCTGCAGGGCGGCTTGTCGTCTGGAGACGGCTCAGCGCAGGGCTGGAAATGCCGCTGGCGGGCTGTGCAGGGCGCCCCTTCTCGTGGCGCTGGTGGCAGCCCTGCCCCGCACGTGCCCCGGTGTCGGCGCCCGAGCCCGCGTCAGGCCACACCAGCTCCATCGGGCAGCCAGCCAGGCAGGCAGTTGCCGGGCCACCAGGCCACTGGACGTCTCGGCAGCTGTCCCTGCAGTTCCGCGGGGCGTCACGCTCTGCCAGCTGCTGTCTGAGCGTCTCACGTGCCGCGGGGCGTCAGGCAGCAGGTAAAAGGGGACACGAGGAGGAGCCCCTGCAGACGCAGCTGGAGGACGCGTGTTTGCGAACGAGGAACGCGGGGTGCACACCGCAGACCGCACCTGCCCGCGCCGCTGCGTGTAGCGTGACCCGAGCAGGTCAGCGCGCGGGGGCGGGTAAGGACGGCGCGGCGGCCGCCTTGGTGTTTGTGCCCCGCGTTCACTGCCTCGTAAGCGGGTGGCCTTGGTGGTGTGATACAGGCCTCAACTGCTGCCTGTACTGCTCTGGCCGCTGCGCTGAACAAAGTAGAGGTTTAATGCTCACCCCCCACCGAGGTGAGTAGAGCAATACCATGAAGGTAAACAACAACAACAACAACAAAACTTTCCTTTGCTACACGCCCTTCCAAATATGGGGGACATTTCCTGATATCCGCCTCCTGGTGGTTTTGTAATCAGTATCCTGTCAGGAGAAGGTGTCATCATAAGACACGTGAGTTCTCTTCAGGGATGGAAGGTGTCATTTTGCACGCGAATGAGAAATGCTAACGGGGCAGGGACGCTGGCTGTGTCCGCAGCTTTCTGGACAAGCTAACGGCTCAGAAACACGCGTCCTTGACCCAGTCGGCGGGTGCCAGGCACGGGCCGTGTGGGCAGTCACGGGGTCCAGTGAGCGGGGTGTTGCCAGACCCCTAAACCGGGCACAGCCCAAGGGTAGGACCATGAGGAGCAGGACGGCCTGAGTGTTGCCAGGCTTCTCCTGGAAGGACTGTCCTTGCATCGCACTCAAGAGAGACAGAGCTTAGTGGGGCAGAGCCTGACTGTGGCTGTGAGGTGAGAGCAAGGGACACTGTCCCCATTCCTGGGAGCAGAATCAAGCCCCCGCCCCCGCCCTGGCAGACCCCTGACGGGAGACAGGCTTCAGTGCCTCCCACCCAGCGCTGTGATTACTGGAGGTGGCGCCCTGAGGGCTGAAATCGGAGATGTTTTCATGCCAAATGGAGTAATGGGCCAGTACGGCCACACACTTGTACTTCGTGTTGTTTCAAAAGGAGGTTTTCTGCATGAGCAGCTTCCCGGACATTTGGAAGCATCCTCGCTGCAGCTCCACGTGCTCCTTACTAGTCACTCAGGGCAGCTCGTGTCCAGGCTCTGTCATCCTTACCTTCCGACACTGCGGAAATGAACATGTCTGCGCCCGTCCCAGTGTCCCAGTGTGGTGCAGTCCAGGCTGGGTGGTGGCAGGATGGGGCAGCCAGACACTGGCAGTACAGCGAGCTCTGGGCCACTGGGCAAGGGGCAGTGATGAGCCCCGAGCACCTCGGTCTGACGACAGGTAGAGGAGCCGCGCCACTGGCCGGGCAGGGAGCAGTAGTGTGCAATCCAGGGGGTGTGTTAGTGGCAGCAGAGGGTTGTGACCACAGAGGGGTCCAGCACAGGGAGACTACAGAACGAGGCAGACTGTCTGAAACCCTGAACCCAGGCCAGGCCGTTCTCTAAGGCCAAGCAGGGTTAAGTCCCCAGTGATTTAACAGTGAGAATGCAACCTGAGAGTCACCAGTGTACCTTAGGACTAACCAACCCAACCTTCCAGTTTAGGGTTGGAAGGTACCAAAGCTAGGGGTAGTGGTGCAGGAGTTGCCTCAGCAAAGCGCTGTAGTTGAGAAGCCCTCAACTCCAAGCAGGAGCTGTATGAACACGCATTTCCTTATTGTACTGGGGACAGAGCTGTCTCCAGGTGTCACTTCTTCCCTCCCCTCTCCCTGCTTCCTATCCCCTTCCCTTCCCTTCCCTTCCCTTCCCTTCCCATCTATCTATCTATCTATCTATCTATCTATCTATCTATCTATCTATCTATCATCCATCCATCGTCTCCATCATCTCATCTGTAAAGTATTAACCATGTTTCACTGCTCCTGGAGTTCTGTACATTTTTTTGTTTTTTTGATTTTCAGCCCATTTTCAGTTTCTGAGAATCTTCTCTCTTCTTCTTAGCTTATATCTGAGCAGGTGTGTCTGTTTTGCCCTGTCACCCCTGCTTTCTAATCTGAGTCTCCTAATCTGTCATAGGCGGCGTGCAGACCCCCCAGCTCTGCTGACCTGTCTTCAGGAGACCCCTAGGAGTGGCTTGATGGCTCTTCACACATCCTGACACCTCCTATCTGGAAGGTGTGGCGATGACATTGTTATGCTCACAACTCTGCAGGAAAATTCCCTGAGATGCGAAAAGAAATCGCAGAAGGACTGTGCCCCAAACTTCCTGTGTGTTTACAGGTGAGTGTCTCGTGCTTCTAGTCATGTTTACACTTGACTTTCCAAAGATGTTCCTTTGGTTCAATAACAAATCGATGCCTTGATGTCATTGGAATTGGTGCAGGGGAAAGAGGCAGTTACTCCAACCTGGACATTTTTCCCAGAAATTTTCCTCAATGTGTTTATCATCTAGGCTGATACTGACTTTGTTATGTTGCTTATTTACCTACAGAAGTTTTGCGTGACTGATACTGAGTGTGTGATGCATGTTATTCTGAGGTTTGGGTAGCACAAAGTTCCCCAAAGACATGCTTTATGTTCCAGCCGAAAAGGAACAGACAGAAGAAGCCCAGCACTGGTGATAACAGTAGAAATATTAGCACAGAGTTGTGAGAAGTCAAGTGGTAAGCTGCATCGTGAGCAGCGCTCCATCTTTCCCATCGTTTCACTCGTTTCCTGTTCTTCCCAGCTTTCCCTCCTGTTGTCCATTTTGCTCTCAGTCATTTTCTCCGCTGTTATATTTTCATCTTTTTTATTTCCAATTTTCTCTTCTGTTATTTCTTTCAAATAATGCATTTCCTTTAAATGTACTTTGCCATTATTTATTCTTATCCCATTCTACCTCTTTTATATTATGTTTAGTGGCTTTTTATTATGTCTTTTCAAAAGTTGCATCGAGCATCAAATAAAACAAAACTCGGCAGCCATTCAGAGCTGAGCAGTGTCCTATGACCACTGCAAGCCTCGGGAGCTCTTTTGTGTCAATAGGCCGTGCAGCCTGACCGCCAAGTCAGGTGGGTGGCGTTTTGCTGGCTGAGGGAGGCAGAGGTCTGACAAGGGAGGGTCTGTGGCTTCCTCATCTGCAGGCGAAGCCCAGACGTGCCCGTGGGAGGGAGTGTCAGACCACGGGCAGTGGGCTAGTGAAATGGTTGGAAATTCCAGGAGGTTTTGTGAACACCCGTTTTTATCTGCAGCCAGAAATTGTGTAAGAGACGTGACTTCCTTTAACAAGTAATGTTCAGTTGTAGGTACATTTCAATCCCCAGCATGTTGCTCCCGCTTGTGCTTCCGTAACCTCCCGTGCGCTGCCGGTCAAACCTAAGATTTCTTTGGTGGATCAGAAAAGACCTTCAGTTGAAGGTCATGTTGAAGCCACTGAGTAAATTTGGATTGGAGAAAAGCTGGTGGGAGAGTGTGTCGCGTGACCAATGTGTGGCTCAGACAATGGCCTTCATGTCCTTGATAGAAAGGGGTGGCTCCTCTCTGTCCAAGTGACCATTCAAACAGTGTCAGGTGTGCTGCCTGTATGATGCATGGTCCACAAGCCCTCTCACCCACCTCGCCTCACCCTGGGTGCCACCGGCTTCCTGTCTTCCTGGCGCATGGCACTTTGTGCAAAGAATGCACAGGCTGCAGATGAGAGTGCTGGTTATAAGACTACCCCCCCAGAGTGACACTAAAAATGGGCATCAGGTGGTCCGGGACCCTCACAGGCTGGGGCCCTGAGTGGCAGTGTGACCCCGAGCCAGCTTTCCCTCCACAGGGGAGGGGCTGCCTCATCTTTAAAGTCAGGTCCAGGTGCAACAGGTGGAGTGGCCAAATTAGAGACAGTGGTTGCTACCTCATTTTTTAAATTTCTGAAATCCCTTTTAAAAGTTTATTAGTACAGGGCCACTTCCTGAATGGTGGCATTAGGGAGCCTGTGGATCCATGCCCAGGGGAACAACCATAATTGGTAAAAATTATAAAAAAACGAAATTAAAATCTCTGGAAATTGTCCTAAGCACATACAGCAAATAAACATCTATTTGAAGAAGTGAAAGAAAAGCCTACCAATTCTTGACAAGTAGAGTGTCTGTGACTCCTGAGTCAGGAGACACTCCTTCCTTGCCCACCCCTTCCGAGTGACTGTGGCCGAATGGAGGGGGCTCCAGGTTCCTCAGGGGCAGGGTCTCACCTGGAGGGCAGGCTTCCAGCGTTTCACAGTCCTCCAACTTCAGGGAGAAGAGAAACATTCTGAGGAAAATGTGCCAAGAGCTTGGGGCGCCTTTCCTCGTTCGCTCCCCAGGCACAGAGTGGAGGGTCTGCCCCAGGCATGGCAGGCTGGGGACGCTGAGGCTGTGATGGCCCTCAGCCAGCCTGTCACTAAGGGGCTTCCAGCCTGGAGAAGTGAAGTGTGGGGGACCAGACTCAGAGGACACCATCAAGAAAGGGAGAAGACAGTCACGGAATGGGAGAAAGTACTTGCAGACCACGTTTCTGTTATCAGGAAGATACAAGAATTCTTACAACTCAATCCAATTGAAAAATGGGCAAACAGTTCGAAGAGATGTGCCTTCAAAGAAGAGATACAAATGGCCAATGAGCACATGGAAAGAGTCTCGGAGTCATTAGCCGTTAGAGAAATGCAAATCAAAACCCTGTAACACTTCACACAGATAACAGCAATTGTTTTCAAGGACATGGCGAGATCAGAATGTAAAATGGTGTGGCCACTTTGGAAAACAGGCTGGCAATTCCTCAGATGTTTAAAAATAAAATCACCATATGACCCAGCAATTCCATTGCTAGATAGGTACCCAAGATAAATGAAAACAGACGTCTTTGCAAAAATTCGTACAGAAATGTCCTTAACAGCAGCATGCTTAATCCCAAATGTGGGAATGACGCAAAGGTCCATCACCTGATGGAAGGATTAATTGTGGTGAATGATGTAACGGAACATTGTCATCAAGAAAACAAAATAACGTTTTGGTACACGCGCTGCTACATTACGCATCGTGAAAGAGCGAACATGACACACCATTCTTACGGAATGCTCAGAAGAGGCAAATCTGGAGGGGCAGAGAGGAGTCTGTCTAGGGCCGAGGGAGCTGGGTTATGGATGGGTGAGGGGTCACTGCCAGTGGACACAGGGTTTCTTTTGTGGTGATGAAAATACTCTAAAATGTATTGTGGTGATGGCTGCACAACTTTGTGAATATACCAAAAACCATTGAATTGTGTACTTTCAGAAATGGTCAGTAGTATGGTGTGTGAATTATACCATAATAAAACTTTTATGAAATGTAAATTAATGCATTCACTAATGTGTTATAAGTATATATTTTTGCATTTTGCTTTTGACTGTGCACTTAGTTTACTATATTGTAACCATACAAAACTTTTTTAGTTCAAATTATTGATACTTTTCTTTATGGGTTTGTTTGTTGTGTCTTACTTGAAAAAGGAATTTCTTAAAGTTAGATTGGATTAAAATTTTCCTGTTTTAAAGTACTTGTACAGGTTTTTGTTTGTTTGTTTAAATGTTTGTTCTATCTGGTCTGGAATTATTTCTGAAAACAATCTTTTCTCCCTGACTGGCAATTAAAACCACCTTTATCATGTACTAACTGCTAACACTTATTTGGGACTATTCCTGAAAACTAATCACGAAACTATAGAAGCTTCTAAAAAGTACATATGTAGTTTTCTGGGATCAGTATTCGTAATGTTATCTAATTCTCAAAAGGTTTCATAAAATATTATAAGAATGTTCAACCAGACGGTGAACTCTCCTGTGGTTCTAAAAATATTATGACTCCATCCAGCTCCAGGATGACAGAGAGCAGAAAGGTCAGGACAAGAAAAGATTAGACTCTGTACTTTTTATTTAAACAAGGATATTTGGATAAAAATTTATTTCTAAATCTAGCATTTAAAATACATAAAACCTATGGAGCTTTCTTTCTTTCTTTTTTTTTTTTTTTAGGAAGTTTAAATCTACATCTTTATATATAAATGGGAAAAATAATAAATCTAGCCTGACCAAGATCCAAACAGAGGGGCCTTGATGGGGTTATGAATTATCATCCATTTCAGAAGGAAAAAAATGAACCCTGGAATCATTTTGTGCTTGAATGAACCATTAAGTGTGTTTAGTTTGGAAAAAACAGTGAATGCATGAGCTGAACTTGAGTCTTGTATGCACTTGAGTTAGAGCTCAGATATCCAGTTATTAAAGTCGTTTCTCTTTCAAATAAATAACTGAAGACTCTGAAGCCTCTGATCATGTGCAGCCGTGAAGTTTCAGGGGAAATAAGGAGCTTATCATCTTTCAGTCCCTCATATTTAAAAATAAGGACATCCTGGGGGTAATGACAGGGAACCTGCACCCTGAGCATGTCGGGCAGTGACCACCGAGGGTGAGCAGCGGGAAGATTCTGTTTAATCTCCTCGGTTGCTTTTCAAAGGTACAGAAAGTTCCAGTGAGGGAGCATCTGCTTCTTATTAGGAGTTTTTCTGAGTCAGAATTTCATGAGAGGAGATCTCCGGGGTCGTAGGTAACGCGGCGTTGGTGTCAGGATTGATTAGCTGTGCGTCTGTCCATGAACTACGTACATTTCCTGCCATGAGAGTGGAGTCATGTTCGAGAGCAATGGAGTTTGTCAGAAGGATTATGGTCCGTGGCACAATGGCTATAAAGAAGTAAACCGCGTTTTGAGAAAGTGGTGGGTGTCCCTTTCCGCGTTGTCACCCATTCACCTCCCAGCGTTGGCAGTGGCCTCCCTTTCCCTCTCACGCCAAACCTGGTTCTCCTAACTGGTCTTCAGAGAACCCTGTCATCAGCTTGCATGGTCACTTCTGTGTCTATTTAGAGGACAAGTGATGTCGTCTCCTTTTGTGAGAGTATCTTCAGCTACTTTCCGTGAGGACGTTTCCTCTTCTGGGTCTCCTCCCTCCCAGCCCCGCGCCTCCCGCTGACACAGGTTTTCACTACGGTGGCGCCCTCCGTGCTCCTCTCGTGCTCTCTTGGCTTCCGTCAGGAGAGCTCTCAGTGTTAAGGGTGAATTCCAAGCAGGATACAGTCATGAGCTATCACGAGCACCTGGGAGGCCGTGTTTCTGTCTCTTCCTGAAAGCCAAGGGGACGTTAACCCCTCGGCAGGGCCCTATGTCCCTGCGTGGTACTCGGGACACAAATGGGGAATAAAGTCCCGTCACACAGGTTCAGATAGAGTGAGTAACACAGCTTTATTTGGGAGCCAATGTCCCCCCAGAGGCCAGTGCGCTGGTCAGCACAGAAGGTTGAACAGAGTAGAATAGAATTTAATAACCAAGTCCCAGAGTCAGTCGACGTGGAGAAGGTCCCTGGTCCGGGAGAGGTGACTGGGCCCACGACGGGACTTAGGCCAGCTGGTCTTACAAGGAAGAACTTGGGAGAGTCCCGGAGTATCGCGGCTTGCACCTCGCAGAGGACTGTCGTAGCGCCCAGACCGACATCCCGGAGGATTGTCATGGAGTGTCTCGCTCAGAGCCTCGCGGAGGGTCTTAGCCGAGCACCCACTCGGACCACTCACAGCATTGCTCTGGAGGTCTGCTTTTATCCTCTTTTCCTTGGACTTGTTTACTTCTTAGGTGATAACCAGAAGTGGCTTGCCAGGATTTGTTTACCTGTTAGGTGAACGTGTTTATCACTCAATTTTGTTATGCTGTTTCCCATAAACATAAACATGTTTACTTTCACTTTACTCTAATCAGTCTCACACATGTGCGGCCATAGTCCTGTCCCTACTAGTAAACAACTTATTTTGCAAACCTCAATCCCAAAACAACCTTGTTTATAAACAACTAGTAAACAAGCTTCAGTCCATTAACAACCTTGGTTATAGTATATTTTATATGCTGTATACATTAGCCCCCATCCATTCACTAAAACATTATATTAGGACACAGGATTTTATTGAATAAACAGGACTGAGACGAGGCACCTGGCTGGTGCCCTAGAGAGCTGGGAGCGGGGGTATCACTCGGGTCCAGGCGTCCGATTCGAAATGCAGGCCTGTCCACTACACAGAGCCCGGGAGGGAGGCCGCCTGTCCTGATGGCTGTGGAGAAGGGAGCCGTGAGTGAGGTCGCCCAGGACACTCTTAGGTAGAACAGAGGCTGCTTTGGGTGACAGAGTGTCTAAACAATGACCTGCCTTCAGTGGTGAACAGTCATATCCCTGTTTGGTTGTTCGTTCTGCTTCCCTATGGCATTTGCTGTGGTCCCGTTTCTCGAAATACTCTAGTGGCCTCCCGATACTTTTTCTTTCCCTCCCTCCCTCCCTCCCTCCCTCCCTCCCTCCCTCCCTCCCTCCCTCCCTCCCTCCCTCCCTCCCTCCCTCCCTTCCTTCCTTCCTTCCTTCCTTCCTTCCAAACTTAAGCTTGTTTAAACATTTAAGCTACTTGCAACAAGAAAACTTGCCTAAGTTATCTGTACTTGGAGTTAGCACAACACATGCTTCTGTGTTCTCACTGGTACAATCCATGTCCTTCGGACGGGACTGCTCGTAAATGTAACCTGTCACCCATCTATGAGGCCACGTCACACGTCTCCTTCTGCACCTGCAGTTACGTGACCTAAAGATCCCTTTCCCCAGTACTCCCCTTCCCGCTTTTTTATTAAAATGCCTTTCTCAGTGGAGTCCTCCCTGAACTCCTGTCCTAAAATTTCAGCCTCAACCCTTCGTATCCCTTCCATCTTCCTCTCTGTGGCGCTTTGGCTAACATACAGCATGTTCACTTCTTCATTTTGCGTGTCACCTGTCTCCCTCCGGGACTGTGGGCTCCCGAGGGCAGGGTGGCACTCTTCTGTATCACCAGAGGTCCTGGGTCCTGGCGGGGCTCGGGCGGTGTCACCTGCTCCACACAGGAGCTCAAGTGGAGAAAACGTGCTTCTAGAACAGGATGGAAGAAGCTGAATTCTTCACCAACAGCATAATAAGATGCCAACTTGGGTAGGAAGAGCACGCACTTAACGTGAAGTTAATCAAATCAAAGCCTGCCCTCCGTGGCAGCTGTCACGCGCTTTCCTGAAAGGATGCCCTCCAGTCGTCATTTCCACTCAACACCTGACATGGCGTCTGGTTTTGTGAGGACACAAATGCTTCTGTCACGTTTATTGCTGCCACGGTTCCCAGGCCCTTCCCCTTCCTGTGTCACAAAGCTTCTTGCTGATCAGTATGTTCAGAAGTGCCGTGTGGATGTGAGTTTGGGATAAGAACATGTAAGAGAAAAGAAAATGAGGACCTAAAACTTTAAACGTATGCAGTACCTGTGAATTAAAATGTAGAACAGGAAGAGAGATTTGCATGTCTAAAACAACTTACCAAAGGAAGAGTATGGAAAATGCTTTCTAGACTTTTTAACGTATTCATGGCCCCGAGAAACGATTCACAATGAGAATCCGTACAGCTGTAGAAAACAAGACGACAGCTTTTCCTGTCTACTTGTTCATCATTGCAGTTAGATGTCACGAGACTGGAAATTTGGAGCTCAGTGTAGTAGCAAGATAAAGATGACAAATGCTTTATAAGCCTGTTACATGAATAAATGGTTTTCCCTGCAAGAAATGCCCTAGTGTTCGAAAAGAAAGAGAATGGGAAAGGGAAGGGAGGGGAGGCAGGCGTGGCTTGCTAAAAGCCAGCTTTTGTTTAATTAGCAGTCAGGGTGGACCAACAGGTGTGAGGACCCGAGCGTGTGCAGCTCCATCAGTAAACATCTGAGTGGGGCAGCCTTGACAGGCATGGTGAGAGGCGCTGTCGTTGTACCCAGTGTCCCAGGCATGTGTCAGGATCCAAGCTGAGTCCTGCTGTGGAGAAGCTTATGCAGTAGGTGTCATAGCGCCCCGAATTCACACAAACACTAAGTGATAACTAGCTTGTGAGATGTCACAAAGCAGTGTAGGATTTTACAAAAACAGATGTGTAAGTGCTCTGTGTTCAAAGGACCGCGAAGATTCATGAAAGACAAATGATGGCGCGAGTTGTAGCCCTGGTCCTCTGAGGATGTTTCCGGGCAAACCGTGGGTCCGGGCCCAGCTCTCTCTCCTCCCCGTAAGTCACCTGCTTAGTTTAGGGTCACACCCTCTTACACGCTGCCCCAGGGCCTGCCCAGGGATGCACAGCCCCTTAGGAGCTCCGGCCCCCATTTCTGTTTAAAGTAAGAGGTAGGGAACACCTATTTTTTCGTTTCTGCACCTTCTTTCTTTCATCAGTTCCTCCTGTAATCATCTTTCAGAACTTCCCGGCAAAATATGCTCCTAGGAATGAAGACTTCATGTTCTTAACTGTTCTGGAAGAACTGGCCGGTTATGTAATCTTGTTACAGGAGTTTTGGGAAAGAGAAGGCAGCTTAATCAGCGTCATGTGCTCACGCGTCGTGTTTGACCTCAGCTACATTTTTAGAAAAATAAATATACAATTGCGGCCATGAAATATTTGAGTTAATATTAATGTAATTCAAAATTTCCTACCATTTCTAACATACTTATTGATCATTCGATATACTATAGGTAAAATTTATTAACAATACATTTATTTTTGCATGTTTAGAGTGTTACATATACTTGTATAAAACAATTCATTTCTATTTTTAAAATATATTAAAAAAAGAGTAACACCTAATCACTATTTTTATTGGCTTTGGTTCATACGAAAGCACATTCACTGCAAAAGTCCCGTAACTGCCATCACCTTCTTTTTCGTTCTTTTTTTTCTTCTTTTCACCCTCCTCCACTTCCTCCTTTTTTTTTCCCTTGCTCCTTCACCATCTCATTTTCATAACAGGTGCGATAATATGGGGTCCACTCCCAACAATAAAAAGGGCTTTTGTTTATTGAAAAAAGTCAACTGATTTTTTTTCTAAAGACCAAGTATTCACCCCAACCAGTTTTGGCCTGCTTCCACTAAAGGGGTGACAGAGCCGGGGTCATGGTGATTGTTTCATGATTTATTTTCTCTGTGCTTGTCTGCTGTGTCCGCCTCTGTCAGCACAGAATCGCCGAGTGCGTGGTGTGTCTGCAGGACAGTTTAGTGGGCGTCCATCATCTCAGACAGACAATAAAAAGAGAAAGCAAAACCAGAAAGATCCCTTGTGATGAGAAGGCAGGATTTACTCGCCTAACGTCGGCATGTCATACAGCAGCCTCAGTGTAGTCGGTGTAGTCGTCATGCCGTGCGTCACACCTGTATCTCTATTGACCTCGTAACCGCAACTTTGTACCTCTAACCACAAATCTTTTTTTCTGTGAGTTGGGGTTTTTGTTCTTGTGTGTGTGTGTGTGTGTGTGTGTGTGCTTTAGATTCCACATATAAATGAGATCATATAGTATTGTCTTTGACTTATTTCACTCAGCACAATACCTTCTAGGTCCATCCGTGTTGCCACAAATAGCAGGATTTCCTCATTTTTAATGGCTGAAAAATATTCCCTCGTATGTATGGACCACAACTTCCGTATCCATTCACCCATCCACGGACACCTAGATTGTTTCCACGTCTTGGCTCTTGTGAACAATGCTGCACTCAACATTGGGTGCACGGATCTTTTCAAGTCTGTGTTTTCATTTCCTTTGGATATATTCCCAGAAAGGGACTGCTGGATCATAAGGTGGTTCTATTTTTAATTTTTGAGGAACCTCCATATTGTTTTCCACAGTGGCTGTACTGATTTTCATTCTCATCAGCAGTGCACGAGTTTCCCTTTTCTCCCTATCCATGCCAACATTTGCTGTCTCCTGTCTGTTTGGTGATGACCATTCTAACAGGTGGGAGGTGATACCTCATTGTGGTTTTGATTTCCATTTCCCTGATGGTTAGTGATGTTGAGCATTTTTTCATGTACTTGTACTTTCAGATATCTTATTTGGAAACATGTCTGTTCGGGTCTTTCACCTACTTTTTAATGGGGTTATTTGTTTTTTTGCTATTAAGTTCTGTATGTATTTTGGATATTGACCCCCATCAGAAGATGGTTTGCAAATATTTTTTCCATTTCATAGGTTGTCTTTTCACTTTGTTGATGGTTTCCTTTGCTGAGCAGAAGCTTTTCAGTCTGATGTAGCCCCACTTGTTTATTTTTGATTTTGTTGCTTGTGCTTTAGTTGTCATTTCTAAAAAAATCATTACCAAGACCCACGTGTTTTCTTCTAGGAGTTCCATGGTTTCAGGTCTTATATTTAAGTCTTTAGTCCATTTTGAGCTAGTGTTTGTGCGTGGCATAAGGTAAGCGCCCAGTTTCATTCTTTTACATGTGAATATGCAACTTTTTATGGATACTTTTCATCATGTTCTTTGACAGATTAGCCTCCTTCAAATGACCTCTAATTTTATGGTTCAGTCTCTCCCTTCTGTCTTCAGATCCCATCAAGTCCTATGGTTTTACCCTTTTAAAAAAAATCTAGGGTACACATTTTGTATAAAGTTGCCCGTTTATTAAACCTTAGTCATCACATGGTATTTTACTAAAGATTGAGTGTAAACTTGTCACTTTGGCCAAGACAAAATGGCACCGCGATAATTAATAAACCAGGAACACCACCACCTGGCTATTAATCACAGACTATATACTACTTTCAAGTAGGTCTTTAAAAGATAAAGTTAGAACCTAAAATATTTTCAGAAACATTAAATTTTATGTAGGTATTTCCTGTAAATTATAACTCCATAGCTTTGATTATTTTGGCATTCTTTCTTTAAAATGTATAGAATCATTTCTATTTTAAACTTTTTAATATGATTACTCTGTCTAGATAAATTGTATTAAGTACTATTTTTAGACATTGCCTGAACAGATTTATATTAGGGAGGCATTCTGTCAGGTTTATAATTATTTATTATTATAAATAATTTTATCCACTGCTTGGAAATTGTATGGGTAATCTGCCCCAAGACAGGCAGTCACTTAACAAAATGATGATGTAGTTACTCAAACAAATGACTGTTTGACAGCATAATTCTTTTACGTCAGACAGAAATGTGCCTCATCTTTTTGTGTAAGAGAAGCAATATTTATTTCTAGAAGTGCATTCTAATTGCATTATTTTTTAAAAATTACATAATCACACTTTTCACATTGAATGAAATCTGGTGGCCATCCAGCACCCCCCTGTTGCATACGGCAGGACAGAATGTAATCACCTTAAGAATTCTGTTCTTTTACCAGGTCTGTCTCTTTTTAAGTCAATTATTTATTTCACATCCATCTTTCTTAAAAGACCTTCAGGAGATTTTCATGACTCAATGTTGGTTACCAATAGGCTACTGTCCATGATGTATTTGACTAATTTTATGCAATAAGCAGATTCCTCAAAATCATTTGTAAATTGACTCACTTGAAAAATGTAAGGTGAGGTTTAATATTTATATGATGTCTATTTTTAATTAAATTATTCACAAATTACCTTACTTGAAAGATGATTTTTCACATCTGTATTTCCTGAATTTGGACAGATGTATTATTCTGTACTGTGTGGCTGTCAAGCAAATTTTAACTCTGATTACATTCCTAATTACCCCACTATGAACATTTGGTAGAAGTAAAACCTAAGCTTTTTTTTGAAGCCACTGAGCTTTGGGAAACTGGTAGTTCCCACAGTTGGTTTAGTCTTTCCCAGCCATGTCCATAGGCGTGCTTGGAGGATTCAATCATGGGCCCTTTTGTTCAAGTTTTTAATTTCTCTCAATTAGAAACACTGGGACTTGTTTCTAACCAGAGAATCTGTCAAAGGTGACAGGATGTGTATGGGTATGTTATGTCAGATTGTAATGCACGTCTTGCTAGGAGCCTTCATTCTCTGCTGGCTCTGAGGGAACAGGGTGCCGTGTTTTCAGGTGCCATGTGGCCAGGACCCACAGTGACGAGCTGAGAACAGCTGTAGGCTGACAGCCAGCAAGAAACCGAGGCACTCAGTCTGGTGCCTGTAAGACACTGAAGGCTGCCAGTAGCTTCCTGAGTTTGGCAGCGGACCCTCCCCAGGTGAGCCCTGCCTGACACTTTGCGGTCTTGTAGAGGACCTGGCTGCACCCCACCTGGGTTGGCGGCCCACAGATACTCTGGTAACAGAGCCTGCAGCACCAGCTGCAGAGTCACGGGGACATTGGTACGCAGATGCATATAACCGACACAGTTGGGGGTTTGGTTCTGTGATGTTCTTCTGCTTCAACAAGGACAGATTTCACTGATTTTGCTGCAGCAACTGGAAAGAAAAATATATTTAGTGGGAACGATTCTGAGATAAAATGTGGTGAAGGCTCCATGCAAGTTCAGCAGCTTTGTGAGCCTATGTGTTTACTATCATAGATGATAGAAGGTTGGGCGTTTTGATCTTTTGAATAATTAAGACATACTCATTGAAGAATACTTTGGGCCATTTCGTGATTTCTGTCCAGGTTAATTGTAGGGCTACGAGTACTTTACAAAAATGCTCTTTTCTGTACGTACATATATTATACTTCAATAAAATGTGGAAAAGTATAGCTATATTGGCCTAAAGTTCAATCAAATAAGCTGTATATTTGTTTCTTTTAACTAAGATGTAGAGTGAATATAAAATAAATAGAACCAATAAGGTAATTTTTAACATTACAATTAGTAATTTTCCTCAAAGATTTATAAAGGCTGGCATCTTTGAGAAGCAACATCAGAAAGGAGTAAGTCAGAATTAAAGAGAAAAGATGATAGATGATAGACAGAGAAATTGTGCTAAAGCAGTGTATGTCTTTCCCTCATTTTTTCTCTGACAGTAGAGTTTGGAGTGTTGATTTTACAGGTTTCTAATTAACTGTATGTCCAAGTTCGTACCTTTGTTCAAATCTAGTCTCCTGATTTCTGTGTTGTCGTTTTAATCCAACGAAGGTGACTTAGATGCTCTCATCATTATTCTCTACACACTTGTGCATATGAACAGTCTTCCTGGCGGATTCTATTGTACTTAATTGCCTTCTGTTCACCTTGCTTTCTGCATGAGGATTGTTGCGAGAGAGCCACTTGTTATCACAGAAATTGGACCACGGGTCCACGTTTAGCAAAAGCTTGTTGCTCTGCTCAGTCGGATGCCTGGCCCCGCACATCTTCCCCCAGTTCCAGCGGAAGACTGATGCACAGTGCATCACTGTGGATGCTCGAACAAATGCCCAGGAACCTCCCTCCATAAATCATTGCTCTCATGTCTTCATCTCCAAATATGGGAGGTATGTTATCACTCTCAGCTGAACTGAAGAACAGCCACTGTGTCATCGCTGGGTGACAGTAATTGATGACACTGTTGGCAGGTTTGGGGCAGGTAAAAGGCTATGTAATTTCTAAGCCTGTGACTTCACAGCTTAGGGAACAGGGGAATGGCGCATGTCCACCAGATGGGTGAGCTCTGTATTGGAGCCGGAGAGGGAGCTGGCGGCGGCCCCAGGACGTCATGGAGGGTGTGCTCTGCATACTTCTCCTCCCGCCTTTGTTCACAGAAACGTTCTAACGTTTCTTCCCCCGGCCCCACCTCTCATCCCTGCCATATAAAGAGTGATTAAAAATCACCACTCATCTGTCCTTTAGGACACAATTTACGTTTTTACTTCTTCATACACTTTCTTGGATTTCATTGTCTTTCCTTGATTAATTTTTAAACTATCCATCTCAAACACGAAACTTGGAATTTAATAATTTCTGCTCATATACTCATCTCATCCTTTTCAAGTGGTTTAATCTCAAGATAATTTACATTTTCAAATGGATGAACTTTGTACTGAACCATTTATACTTACTTAAACATTTATAGGGTGCTAAGTGTGCGCCGGGCCAGCCTTCCACACCCTCCCTCCTCCTCCCTCCTCCCTCCCTCTTCCTTCCCTCCCCCCTCACTCCCTCCCTTTTTTCTTTTCTATTCAGATTTACTGAACGTGTACTTAACATGTGAATCACAATGGGTGATATACACAGAAAAATAGATATGTTGGTGTTCCTCTCTAAGGATTCTAGTGTAAGGGACCATATCAGATTCCATCTTCACAAGCAGCCCTAAGACGCCTTGGAAGAAATTGAAGGGAACCATGCAGCTAATATGGGCTTTCAACCCTGTGTCAAAGGTGCTTTGTTTGTGTGTTTTCCAGGCAGAGGTGGAACTCTGAGAACTTAGGGAACTAGTAAATCAGGGAGGACGTCCCAGTGCATAAGCCCAGTGTTGGGGTGGACAGAACAGCGTGAAAATGGTCTACATTTCTTAGTGGGGAAGACTTGAAAGCTGAAAGAGCACACCAGGCTCTGGCATAGGAGGTGTCGCTGTGTCTCTCAGAGCATGCTGGGCCCAGCAGGGAGATCTAAGAACGTTCCAGCGGAAAGCATATTACGTTCCTTCCGAGTGACCTTGGCAATCTGTGTTTCCAGAGAGATGCAACACATAGAAACTTTCCATTTTAAACAAGCCTCATGTAAATGTTTCCAGGCAGCAAAAGAAAGGTGTATATTGATTTCAGGCGGGAAAGTGAGTGAGTCATTCTCCAGCATCACGTAGCTTGAATGTGATGACACAGGCATTACTCACTGTACTGCTTCAGAAGAAGAATTATGCTGCAGAACATAGAAGATGCTGTGTGTTTAGGACATTTCTAGGAGTTTAGTTCTATTTGAATCTATTTTAATGCTGTTCCACCTCAGAACAAAGTACTTACAAGGGATTCTTTACTGCACTGTGGTCATAAGCACATGAAATTTTGCATTAACACAACAGAAGTTAACAGTAGTTGAAGTGTGGATGTGAATATTATGTACTGACTTTAAAGGGAGGGTGGAAATAAGGGCTTATCGAAAAATCATGTTGGCCACCATACTGGAAGCACTGAGAATAAAGACAAGCGAAGAAAAGCAGAGACATGACTTGGACAGAGGAATAGTAAAAGTTTCTGGAATAATGACGGAACACCTGGATCCAGCCATGCCTGAGGCGAGGTCCTCTCTTCCTCTCCTCTTATGTGGGTGAATACTTTCTGCACAAGCTAATTTATGTCAGCTTTGTCATTTGCAGCGAGAGCAGTACTGCCTCATACAGACTCAGCACAAGTGGTCAGTGCACCTCTGCGTAGATCCCAGAGCTGGGTGTTTAGGAAGATGCAGGGTTGTACGTTATCCTCAAGTTCAGGAATGAGAACATGTGTGTGTAACAGGATAGCTCACTTCATGTGTCATGATGCCTTTCCAATGAGTTACATAAACAACATGTGTTGAAGTGATTTCAGAAGAAGAAGCCATGTCTGTAGCTGGAGCTAAGATAAAAGCTGAGCGACCAGCTGAGTGTCCTCTACAACGGTTGGAATAATTCAAATGAATAGAGGAAAACACTTAAAAAGTGCGTGGTTTTGATGGATCTTAACTAGTCACATCTTATATGAAGGTTTGTTTCAAAAATCGTTAGAAAAGGAACAAAACCACCTCTAAGGAAAGTTACTCTTTTTAAAAGATTACTATTTTTTCAAAGTTGGTATAGTATACGAGATGTAATCACAAAATGTGCATATTTAAATTTAAAGAATTTATTACAGTAAAAGACACATTGCCATTAATCCCCCTCAAAATACTCCGCCTCATTTTGAACACACTTATCCCATCATTCTTGCCACTTTCTGAAGCAGTTCTGGAAGTCCTCTTTTGTGAGTGTCTTTAGTTGTGCTGTCGTTACTGTTTTGATGTCCTGAATCGATTCAAAACATTTTCCTTTCATGGTCATTTTGACTTTGGGGAAGAGCCAGAAGTCGCGCGACGTCAGATCCGGTGAAAAAGGTGGATGAGGACACACGGTAATGTTTTGATTTGACAGAAATTTCCATATACCAGAAACAATATGTGATACGGAGCGTTGTCATGATGGAGGATGATGTAAAGACACTCACGAAAGAGGACTTCCAGAGCTGCTTCAGAAAGTGGGAAGAATGAGGGGGTGAGTGTGTTTGAAGTGAGGGGGAGAATTTTGAGGGGGATTAATGGCAATGTGTCTTTGACTGTAATACATTTTTAAAATTGAAACATTTACCATATTCTTTGATCACACGTAGTATGATTCAGAGTTGTTAGTACTGTGTTTCTTTTACTGTAGGTCTTTCATTATGGTCTGAGGTGGGGCTGTGGGTCTGCATTTATCAGGGCTGCCTTTTGGGACACTCCAGCTGGGGACCCATAAATCCAAGGGCGTCTTCTGTAGACTTTGATGTGTGAGGGATCCCAGCGTGACGAGTGTGGAGATAGCGAATATTTGGATAAATTGAGTATATGGTATTATGTGTGCTTGATGGAGATAGCTTCAAGAATCTGTATGGCCTACGATGTAGACACAAATTGCGATTGATGTCACCATGCTTATGTTTAAGTACAAGTATCTTTAGAATGCTTTCACTTATTCATCCTTCAAAAATATTTCCTAAGCAAATGCTGTGTCCCAGGAACTTCATTAACTGGAGAGAGACTGCGGTAGGCAGCAGAGATGCGTTACTCTGTCCACAGACATTAGGTTCCCATGAAGACACGCCAAGCAGACACTGGCGTTGCGATCGGGAAGAATTCAGCTGAGGGGGCTGTCAGTCCAGTGGGAGCTCAGAGAAAGGCCATTTAAATGGAAATCAAATTAATTCATAGGCCAAAGGGTTTTAAATAGCCGATAGGTATCTTGGGTAAAGAGCATTTGGGGCTTACGTTTTTTATACTCTGTGAGTGGGGAAAAGGCAGCAGAAGTCAACCAAAGAACTAAAAGATTGAGGTTCTCAGAAGTCTGGTCCTCGCGACTTCTCACCAGCCACTTACTATGGTGGATGCACTAATTCTGCTAACTTGCTACTGTTCTTACTGTTTCTGCTGTTCTCTGTGGCCTCTGGCCATGACTAGAGGTAATGAACTGTTTTGCTCGTGGCGGACGGCCCTCATTGCTGTCACCTTTGGGACCAATGGCATGAATCCCAAAGATGCGGGTTCACCCAGCCGCCCACGCCTGTTAGTGAGCGACCCTTCTGGGGCGAGTGCGTCAGAACCAGTCTGGGCAGCGTCTGCATTCCATCCAGCTCTCTGCTCGGCTTCCACATCCGCCCACCATGCCATGCGTGGCCCAGCGTCTGCCCCTCCTGTGTCTTCAGCTGGGGGGCTGACCTCAGGTCGGCCCAGGAGTGCTGGTGCTCTGAAGGGGCTGAGCTGAGTATTCAGGGCCTGTGCTCTGTCTTGCCCTGAAGTGTGCAGGCGTGTTCCTTAAGCCTCTGCTACTGCGGTTCCTGGCTCCGTGCCCCCGGGGCCCCTGAGCAGGTCTGTGCAGAAGACGACCAGCAGGCAGTTTGCAAGGAAGAAGAACTCATCGCTGAGGACCACAGCCTGAGATGAGTGGGGACGTGCAGACCAGCCTGACTGAGAAAGCAAAAGGGAGAACTGGGAATGGGAAGCGTACTCAGGGATTTTTAATGGACCCCAAGGGAAACTCCAAGAATAAAAGTCATGCATCCTTGGCTGAGTGTGCTCAGAAAGAAAAAAATATAAGAGAGACTTAAATTGTGCTGAAAACGTGATATTATGCAACCAGGTGCATGAGCTCCCAGATGAAGAATGAACAAAAAAGACAGGAAGTGCTGACTTGTCCTATTTAATCAATTTCAAGTTTCAAATTAATTTGGCCTGAGATTTCTAATCAGAAAATAAAATTATAATTCTTACTATGCTTCAAATAATTGAAAAAATATAGCGATTGATATAATAAATAGAGCCAGCTATATATAAAACCTTTGAATGTAGTACATCTAAATAGAAATACCAGTTTATAACCAAATTCACCATAATAAATTCAATGAGAAAATCATTGGCAAAATTAGGCTATCATCCTGTAACATTACACAGGGCAACCTCAGATTGGATATGCTGAGTCAGTGAAGCTCTGCCAAGGACTCGGGTTCTGGAAGCATCCAGGTTCCCCAGCAGTGGTGAGTCCTGTGCCTTCCTTGCCCATGGTCCAGGAAGCCCACGTGGATTGCCAGAATTGATTGCCATCTGTGGAAAACGAGGACTCACATCTCCTAAGACCCTCCCCACCGCAAACGCTGGTGGACCCCCGTGTAAGCACTTCCATGATGGCCATTCCTGATTAGACTATGACAGTTGGTTGGTCCAATTTTGCACCATTATATAATTTTGGACGAATAAAGACTGAACGTTACCATACACATACATGGCGTCTCCACTGTTGCGTCTTCCTCTATCCCCTCCCACCCCCACTGAGTAATTACCAGAGTTCCGATGTTTGAGTTTATTGCTTTCTGACTATTAACATTGTCTCATCACATGTGTATCCATCTCCTACCAATATATTGTTTAGTTTTATTTGTGTTTTAGCTTCGTAGAAATGGTATCGTACTATGCACTACCTTTTCTGACTTGCATTTTTCTATTCAAAAGTATGTTTCTGAGGTCATCCATTTTATTGCATGGGGCTCTCGTTGATTCTTTCCGTTGCTCTGTGGTACTCAGCTCTGTGAATATCACGACTTATCATCCATTCTCCTATCCTTAGACTCCAGTGCTGCTTTCGGTATTTTTCTGTAACGGGCAGTGACACCACGGCTTCTGTGTCTGTGTTTGTCCTTTGATACACATTGGCCAGACTTTCCTGAGGAGTCGAATGGGTGGGTTACAGGGTATGTGAAACCTATTACAAGATAATGTCCAACTGTTTCCCAGAATGGCTGTGTCATTTTATTCCCCCCACCTCAGGGTTTGGGAGTTCCTGTTCATCTACAAACTCTCCCAGGCACAGGATTCTCAGAGTAATTTTGTTCTGGTCTAGTAACATAAATAATTTTGGTATGAATTTACATTTCCATTTTTACAACTTTGCAGTTGAATATATTTTCATATATTTATTAATCAATCATTTGGGCTTTTTTTTTTTTTTTTTTTCTTTTTTTTTCTGTGAAATGCCCATTCATGTCTTTTACTCATTCTTTTATTCGATATTTTGGTCTTTTTAAGAAACTCATTTGAGCATTTTCTTTATACTGGTTTATGAAACATTAGCCAGTTATATGTATTACAAATACAGTTTGTAGCTTGTAAATTTTTTGAGGGAGAAGAGAAGGATACCTTTTATTAAATAGAAGTTCTTAATTTTGATTTAAGCAAATTTATTAAAAATGTAATAGGTAGCTTTTTTTTGTGTTCTCTTGGAGAAAAATAATCCTTTATGTGGATTTTTTTTCAAAAGGATTTTTAAAAATGTTTCTAAAAAGTTTACAGTTTTGTCTTTTATGTTTTAGGCTTTAATCTATCTTGAATTAATTTTTGTATTTGTTGTAAGGTTGAGGTTTAATTTCTTGTTCCTTCTGGTTAACTGTTCTCGCAGAACAGATTATTGACTATTTCTCCCTTCCCCTGTGGGGTCATTTTTGTCACACATACTCTATCCATATATATGTGTGGACCTTTCCTGGGTGCTCTTGGTCTAGAAGGAGCTGGTCTGCTCCAGGCGGAGTTTCATTCACAGTCTGCATTTGAGCATAGCTATGTCTGTCTTCTGTCCAGGGTTTAACTTGTGGTGTTTTACCTCCATCCGTCTGTCTGTCTATGTCTTTATAGACATAAATCAAATAGAGAAAAAACAAACTCAGCCGCACTGTGTTTCCCCTGCTGTGCTGTTTGCTTCTGTGTCCTTTTGCACACGCCTCCATAAATGGCGAAAGTTTAGGAACTACATTTTCTCCTTATGAAAACGTGCTCCACTGACAGCTACAAAACTGAAGTCTGAATGAAGCTCGCGTGTCTGTCGCGGGGCAGTGCTGTGCAGGCCTCCCGCTCCTGGGGAGGAGGCGTTTAGACCTCGCTTGCAGTGTAGGCCAGGGCAGGTCTTTGTAGTGGGAGGGTCCCCGGCGCCTCAGGAGCTCTTCTTGGTTTGGTAGTTTTTATCTTCTAACATAGATATTTCCTTGGATATGGAGCTGGAATAAAAAGTGGGTTGTGAAGATTTAATTGGTTTTCAAAACATTGCTGTGGCTTAACTATTGACTAACACGGACCTCCCAGCTTAAATATTGAATAACAAGAACCTCTATTCTCTGGCAAAATTTTAAGTTTGTAGTTTTACCAAGGAATGTGGTCTGGCAAAGATTGTTTTATTTAAACAATTGCGTGTTATTTACCTTCTTAACCTCTTGGCGATGTCTCTTTGAAAACCATAGAAGAAAAGCAGTGTAAGTATCTAATGTAAATAAAACATTTATAAGCAAACGTTGGAACTAAATATTTGATTCAGGTGTGAATTGGTAGAAGAATGTATTATGTTTGGCATCCTTTGTTCTCTGAGAGCTCGTAACTTTGAGTGCTAGCTAATATTGCCCTATTTCTAAATAAGGTCAGAAGGGTTTCTTGGACAAACTAAGCATGACTCAAGACGTGAGTCCATAAAGAACATGTGAAACTGAAGGCCCACAAATCAGACTGTGTCCAGACAAGTCCATATACTGAAAGGAGGGTGTCTTCTCAGCCTTTGCATCATTCCTTTCCTTTCAGTGGATTCAAGAGGGATCTCGAGAGCTTTCTGAATAATCCCCTTTCTCCCCAAACTGTCATGTGACATGGTTTACTTAGTCATGCATTTTAACTTACTCTGGAACTGTGTATAATTATAACTTGCACTCAAGTGTCTGATGTCAGCAATGCCTCAACTTAAGCCACATGTGACGCCAAACTGCTCTGTTGTTATCCGTGTGCCTTCCAGTCATTTCATGGTGAATATCATGTTCCATACTCATGACTGATACATCTGGGGGGCTAGATACCCCTAAAGGTCAGAAGGAAATCTAATGAAAACAAAGAATGGGCCTTGAAAAAGATGGGAACTCTGCCAGCCTTTCAGCCTCACTTACTGAGCATCTCTTAATATGAGTTTTTATAAGTATTAAATTATGACATTGCCACTACAACTCATATTTAAGGAAGTCATAAAAATGTGCAAATCATAAAAATGCTATAAGTGAAAAAGCATGATATACAGCTATGTATATGTGTATAGACTGATTTAAATTATGTTGAGAAAAACACCCTTGCGTAGAAAAACAACTCGAAGAAAATAACTAAAAGTTATGAGTGATTCCATGGTTGGTGTATCTATATTTATTATTTTTCATTTCACTTTTATTTTCTAAATTTTCTTTAATATATATGCTACAGATTATATAAAAATATACTGAAATACATAAATATTATAGGATTTATAGTTTATACTGTAGTAAGTGTATCCATATATCTATATTTATATCTTTATATAGTCGGATATAAATATATGTTCAATGTAACAAAGTATTTCTGAAATATCCTGAATTATCTAATATAACTTTTTGTTATTATCATTCATTAAATGTAGATGAAATTATGATTGCACAAGAGTCATTTAGATTACTTAGGGACGCACAAAAGGGATAATTTGATGAGTCTGGTCTGAAGTATAACTTTTATTAATACTTACTAAATACACAATATTAATTTGAATCTTGGTTAAAAAATTGTGAAAATGTTAAAAAATATTCAAAAAAAATGTTTAAATAAGTAAAAATAAAACACAATTTAATGGATTATTGTGACCCATTAAACTGAATAACAGCTAATATAGAATCAAAGCTGAGATTCTTTAGGTAAATTGAGTAAGAAATTTTGAAATATTCAAAAGCATGCAAGATACAAATACATGTGCAAAAATCTCAAGGGGTGAAATTCACCTGTTGCATAGAAAATGTTATCTATTATTTTAAAATGAATTTTTAACTACTTTGTTAGGAGAATTAAACATTTGATGGATTTGTGTTTGATGAAACAGCATAGAGCCCACTTTGAGCAAGACTGTAAAGGACTGACTGGGTTTAGTTGGAGATTAGTGGAGAAAGAATGCAGTACAGAAAGAACATGGCGTGTCAGAGGGGTTGGGGCGGTGCAACAGGCTGGGGTCTCTACTGTGTGTGCAGCAGTGGCTGGGAGGATGGAAGGGGCACTGTCCCACCGTGGCGTCTCACCATGGAGCGTAGTCGCCCTCCACGTATGCCCTGTGGATCTTACAGTCCAGTGGGGACAACACACACTCATTACGGAGCACTCACCAGATATTAGGCATTTTCTATGCTGTGAACAGTGAGCAAACCAGAAGAAGTGCCCGCCTCCTAGCACCTCATGTTCTGTGTTAAAGATAATGTGATTTCAATTGGGATGCAAGTAATGGAGGAAGGGCAGTGAAGAGAGAGAGTAGGATTTAATTTATAAGGCAGACCGGGCAGTGGGGTAAGGCGAAGTCCTTCATTCTTTTGTGATTGACACAGGGACTAAAATCGAGTGAGAGATAAATAGAAAGATAGTTGACCTGATGGGCTTGGTCTTGAATGTCAGTGGTGTCACGAGTGGTTAAATAAGATACCTGGAGAGCATGTATTTCCCCAAATAACATGGACCCAGGGAAAGAATTTGAAAGATAGCAGTAATAAATTGTAGATTCCTGTGGTGGGAAGACAGAACGACATCCAGTGTTGCCTGAATCCCTATCTTTTAGGTTTAGCTGTAAAATGATCATTGGAGGCGATATTTTAGGAGAAAAAACTAGTTGACAGTAGTCATTTCCAGATTAAATTAAGTTCCAACTCATTCAAAAAATTGACATTTCTGCTGTTCCCTCTCCTCCCTGGTGGATGTGACTGTAGCTCCGTGGAGAGGCAGGTGTCCACCTCTCACTGTGGTCACTGCTCTGGCCGCCCCGCCTGAGTGTTTCGTCATTATTATGGTGACATGGATACATTTTGTGGTTTCAGGTGGAAAGAGGATTAAAAAATGGAAACGAAATTCAGTTAGGAAAATAAAACATTATGTTTTTGCATCTATGATTTCCTGGATATAAATTTATACCCACTGTACTAAGCACTGAAATCATTAAGGGAGGGGAAGAGTTTGCTGAAAATCAGCAGATAGCAATAATGATTGGAATCAAATAGTATACTGGATTTCCACGTTCCTCAAAAGAAGTAAGTTTTGGGGAGGTTATGCAGGAAAAATGGGAAGTAAAGGAAAGTTCGGTTGTTTGGAATATTCATTTTGAACTCCTAAGACGTGCAGTCTGACCTCTGTGGTGGAGGAAGCCCAGCTGACATATTCTCCAGTGACACATCAGCCTCGGGACTCAGTATAGTCTGGGTGTGACATCGGACAGTCTCTGACCAAGACACTATCTGTTGGTGACACATGGTTGTCACATGAGAAATTTCTCCTGGGCTGCTGGCGCTCAGAATTCTGGACAGGATATGGGGATTGGGTCCACATTTAGCAGACCATTAAGGTGGTGCTGGGTCAGTCTCAGCCCCCTGCATCCCAGAGATTCCCAAGAGCAGGGCGGGGGGGGGGGAATCAGAGGCACTGCACGATGGTGAGTGTCCTCATGCGTCCCCTCACACAGGACCTGCCTGCTGTGACTCCTGTGAGAGGGAGGACTCGTGCTGTCTCTCGTGATGGTGTCCTCTCTACATCGGATGGTGATGCTTTCCAATTTACATCCACTTGGGGCCGTAGTGACCTCATGTCTTCCACCCCAAATATGAGTTGACAGCATCTTCCCCTGGTGTTCCAGTCAAGTGTCTGCCCATTATTGTTTTCCTTTCAGTGCCAACTGGAAACCCACCGCACCGTGTACTCAGTGCGGTCTCCCCTGCACTGCCCTCTGCGGCAGAGCTGTCGTCCTATGCTGGCTGGGTCAGCTCACGCCTTCGTTCTGCGAGCATCTCAGCTGCTCAGGGCCCACAGAACAGTGCTTAATCTCATTGGTTAGAAACGGAAAATCCTAAATGATCTGACCCAGAATTGCTTTCCCAGATCTGCTTTCCATCACTCTATTTAATTTCTACCCTCTTGGCAAATTTGAATTCCTTAATATTTTTCATATATGTTAATTTTGCACCCATTCCTCCATGCCCTATTAAGTGGCCAGAAATGTATTTCTGTTACCATTTTCACATGTTTGAATTCTAGTGAATTTTCAGGGTTAAATTAAAACTTTTCCCCAAATTGCCAACACACACACACACACACACACACACACACACACACACACACACACACATCGCAGAACATATGACTGAATGATTTGGGCTTAAATAACAAGCTAGTCAACCAGGTTCTAGTCTGGGAAACTTTACTTTAGGGAGTGATGGGAAAAAGAAGGCTGTTTTGTATCTTCAGCTGTTGATTTACTTTGTTTTGGGAGAAAAGAGAAGACTTTCTGGCGTGTGTCCCCATGGCTGCACTCCTTTACTTCTGTCACCTAGCAGGCTGGCAATTTTCAGTCAGTGTGTTGGTGAGAAACACAGAAGCTGAAGCCCCTTTATAAATTTTCTCTTTTAAGGGTTTTACAGATAACATTTTTGTTTTGTTTTGTCACTATTTGCCCCCACAGCACTCTGTCATTTAGATTCAAAACACAGAAACGTTGTTAAACACAATGTTCATGAGGCTTAATAATAATTTGCTTCCTTTATTATTTACCCTTGTGGGACTTGCTGAGTTTTTCTCTTCATGGTTTCTTTCCTGGAGAGAGGGGTGGCTGGAAAGGTCACTGCACCACATGAAACAGATGGGTGAAAACGATCAAGCGGTACTGAATCATTTATTACAGGCGAACTGAGCAAAAGCGAGTTAATATTGCTATAGGGCTGAAGGCGTAGCAGTCATTCTATCACTTTGTTTCTGGAGCTAAAGTTTTCAAATAGTAAAAAGAAGAAGTGAACATAGGCATTGACAAGAAAAGTATCGAAAGAAGCGAAGGCAAGGCCCCTGCTCTCCTGCGAGGCTCTCAGTAAAGCTGGTTTTCACTCCGGGGGTTCTAACGCGCTCGACTTTGTGGTGTCATCAAATCACGTTCCGTGAGCTCAGTATGATTAGGGCACACAAGACTTCGATCTGTAAACTGAAGGAACTAACGAGGCATCATGCCGCTGACAGTGAACTACTGCGAGGAGTTCACGGAACCCCTTCTGGCTTCCAGTTTCCTAGGAGAACTCTTTCTCTTTTAGGCAGGAAAATAAAAAGCACAGGCTGTCTTTTCTTTAGTCAGAAGTCTCTTCTCGAAGTTTGGCTTGCCTTGCAAAGTCATTCCTGGAGCAGACAGACTCGGGGCAGCATGACTTACAGTTACTCTGAATAAATAGTCTGTCCCGGGAGTAACACTGAGCTCATGATTTGTAAGCACTGATGGCTTTCCTGGAGCCCAACGCATCTGACAAAACATATGTTAGGAAAAATTTGAATTAACGTGTTATATTGAAAGGACTTATTAAACATGGTAGGAACTTCTTACATAATTATTAATCTTAATGTGTTTCACACTTTGAATTTTGAAGAAATTTAGAAAATTAAGAAATTTATCTTTTGTTTTCACATGCAAGTGAGATCATATGGTATATGTCTTTCTCTGCCTGACTTATTTCACTGAGCATAATGTTCTCTATCTAGGCCCATCCACATTGTTGCAAATGGTAAGCTTTCCTTCTTTATAGCCGAATCTACTCCATTGTGTAAATGTACCAATAATGAAAAAGAAAGAAAGAAAGGAAGAAGGAAACAAAGAAAGAAATGCCTCAGTGACAGCAGGGATAGTGGTAAAGCTCGGCAGTGTAGCCGAGGGTTCTAGGCTTGTGTGACAATCGCTGCCTCAGGGAGTCAGTTTCCCATGTTGTGACATGAGGCTCTTAAAGTCATCGGTGCATAAGGTCCCTTATAGAACTAAACATATATTCTAGTTATTTTATGCAGAGATTTAAATTTTTTAATAAACGTTTTGGTTTAGAAGAGATTGAGATTTACAGAAAAGTGAAGAGAGTATACACTATTACCCTGTTAGTATCATCTTACGTTTGTATGGTACATTTGTCACAATTAATAACTGATTGATACGTAATTACCTAAAGCCCGTGCTTTGGTTAGATTTCCTTAACTTTAACTGGTGGTATTTTGTATTTTGGATACATCCAGAAAGCCAAATTTTATTTCGTCATCATGTCTCCTTAGGTTCCTCTTGGCTGTGACAGTTGCCCAAACTTTCCTTGGTTATGATGACATTGGCAGCTTTGAGGAGTCCTGGTCGGGTATTTTGTAGAATTTTTCTCTTGAGGTTTGTCTGATGCTCCTCTTGTGATGAGGCTGTGGTTCTAGGTTGGGAAGGAGACGATGGAGGGAAGGGCCATTCTCACCGCGTGATACCACGGGTCCATCCACACCATCAACATGACCTTTCAGTTGTCGTCACCTGGATGACCCCGTGAGGCATTGTTACTAGGTCTCTGTGCTGTGAGCTCGCTGTTTCTGCCTTCCTGTGCTCTGCTCTCCGAAGGTGGACTAGCTCAGCCCTTACTTCCAGTTCTAATGCACGGGAGGCCCGTCTGTTCTCGCTCATTGTTATGTATTCCATCAATTATGTGAATCAGCATGGACTTGGGGATATTTGCTTTATGGTTTAGTTTACAATACACTTTTACTGATTTAGTGCTTAAATTGTTCCAGCTTTGGTCCCTGCGGATTCTTTCAGTTGGCTGCTGTGTCCGTTTGACATCCGCTCATCATTTGGGGATTCTTTTCCTTGGAGTACTCCCTTACTTTCCGGCACGATAAGATGCTCCAAGTTTATCTTATATATTTTCTGGCCCAGCCCTAGAATCGACCACTTCTGCAAGGAGCCCTGGTTCCTTTCATTAGAGAATAGTACCAGGAGCCCACATCTGGGGACTAGGTGTGCCCGTTGCTACGAGGATATCGTTCCTTCTGGGTCCTTCCAGCTGCAAAGAAATCTGTGCATGGATGGTGCCGTGTATGTGCATGTGTGGTGCCGTGTCTGTGCATGTGTGGTGCCGTGCACATACCTGTAAATGTTTATACTGATGTGCCCATCTGCAGCTACATTAAGTTAAAACATGAGTGCCTGCTGGTATCTCCGACTGTCATCCATCACCACTCTGACCATTCAAGCCTTCTCCACTTGCATGTCTGAAACCTCCGATTCCAATAGTGAGAAACCTGGCTCCCACCATCTGCCATCCATTCACAACGTTTCTCAGTTCCAGTGCTCAGGCATGGTGGGGTCAGATTTGCTAACCCGTATCCCTGTAGGAAACAACTTTATCAGCTAGAGGACAGGCTTATGTGCAGCTCCTTGGGCCTTTAGTTAGGCCTACAGATTCCATTCATTTACACGTTACTTAGGTCAACAACTCTCCCCCATTCTCTTCAATGAGGTTGTTTCATCTATTTGTAATACAGTTAGATTTTTATTTTGTCATAACATTGTATTCTGGGGTCCTCTGACCTGTAAATGATTTTTAACATCTGTATACATTAAGGTTTACTCATTCTGCTGTGAAATACTATGAGTTTGGACAAATACAGAGTGTCATGTATTCACCATCCGTGATTTGCCCCTCCTTTACCTATTAATAACAGAGAGGGATGTTGCAGTCTCTACCTGTAATAGTGGCTTTGCTTTTCCTTTAAGTTCATCTGTTTTTATGTCATTTATTTTGATGCTGTTTTGTTAGATGAGTACACGGTTGTGTTGTTAGGTCCTCCCGGAGAATCGGCCCGTTATCGCTGTGTGACACCACTCTTTATACCTGACGGTGTTCCTATTCTGAAGTCTGCTTTGTCGGAGGCTAGTAGAGCTACTTGGGCTTTCTTTCCATTAGTGTTAGTGTGGCACATTGCCCTCGTAGCTTTTATTTTATCCTCTATGAATCTTTTTATTTACTGAGATTCATGTAGACAACACATAGTTGGGTGTGATTTTTTTTAAATTCACTCTGACAGTCTTTTCTAATTATTAGGTATAGAGCATTCACATTTAAAGTGGGTATTGTTATACAATTGAATTACTGTCCACCATGTTTGTAACTGTGTTGTATTTATGGAATGTATTCTTTCCTGTTTCTCCACTTGTTTTCCTGCCTTCTGTAGTTTTAATTGAACATTTTTACATGATTCCACTTGTCTCCCCTCTGAATGTATCAATTATACTTCTTTTTAAAAAAGTGTTAGCAGTCACCTTAGAGTTTAAATTACACATTTTTATGTAATCTAAATCCACTTTTAAATAACATGGTATTACTTCACTTTTACTATATGGGACTTATAATAGAATATTTCCATTTCCTCCCTCTCATCCCTGTGACAATGCTGTCATTGTCACTTACCCATATGCTATAATTACCTAATACATTGCTACTGTTACTGCTGTAGACAGTTACCTTTTAGATCAATTGAGTAAAAAAAATGAATTTATTTTACTTTTATTCCTTCTCTGTTACTCTTTCTTTCTTTAAATGAATTCAAGATTCTGACAGTCTTGTTTTTTTTTTTGCTTGAAACACTTAAAAAAAACACTTTATATTTTAGAGTGGTATTTTTTGCCCATTTTGTAATCAGTTGTCATTTTCTTATTGTTGAATTTTAAGAGTTCTTTGTATATTTAGGATACCTGTCATTTATCAGATATGTCATTTGCAAATATTTTCTCCCAGTTTCTGGCTTGTCTTTTTAATTTGTGAATAAACAGTGTTTCATATAGCAGAAGTTTTTAATTTTCATGAATTTTAAAGAACTTACCAATTCTTTCTTTCACCAATTGTGCTTTAGGTGTCACCTAGATTTTCTCCTATGTTGTCTTGGGAATTTTATAGTTTTGCATTTTATGTGTAGGTCTATGCTCCATTTTGAGTTCATTGTTGTGAAGGGTGTGAGGTCTGACTCTAGATTCATTTTCTGCACGTGGATGCCCAGTTGTTCCAGCAGCATTTATTGAAAAGACTATCTTTGCTCCATTGTGTTGCCTTTGCTCTTTTGTCAAAGATCAGTTCACTCTATTTATGTGGGTCTATTTCTGGGCCGTCTGTCCAATTTCCATGACCTATTTGTGTTTTCTTTTGTCAGCACTACACTGTGTCTTGGTTACTGTAGCTTTATAATAAGTCTTGACGTCAAATAGGGTCAGTCCTCCAACTTTGTTCATCTTTCAATGTCGTGCTGGTTATTCTGGGTCTTTTGCCTTTCCATATCAACTTTAGAATCGGTTTCTTGAATTGTACAAGATAACTTGATGAATTTTTTCGTGGTCTATTCTTCCATTTTCTATGTCTTCCTTTTTTAAAACCACTTTATCGAGGCATGATTAACACAAAAAGCTGTACACATTTAATATGTACAACATGATAAGTTCAGAGATAAGCTCCAGAGAATACCTGTGAAGCTACCATCAGAAGCTATGTCATAAACATATCCATCACCTCCAAAAGTGAACATGTTACCTCGCAAGGTAAATTCTGCATAGGCTTGGGAGACAGAGAGCAAATCATTCTTGGAAAGTGAAGTAGGCCTCTGGCAACCTGTCCACTTTCCATAGAAAATGGCAAGTTTTGGCTACTCCAGCCCATCAGCCATGACTCACAAAGGCATGAACAAAAGCATGGACGAGAGCAGCAGCTGGAGCTGGTGTGGTGTAGTTTCCTGTGCTGAGTGCTTTGTGTGGTCGGGGCTGACATAGAGTCACACCTCTCCCAGCTCCACGGCTGATGGAAATGGTTTCTAAATCTTCTGTTGTGTGGGACATTTCAAACTGTCTGCTTTCTATCCCCCACATGTTGGTGTTGGTCTGGCAACCACAACAAACATGTGTTTGTAAGAAATCCTGGATTCTTTCCACAGATGGTGGTAACAGAAAAGACATTCCATTCTCATTGCTTTCTCCATGGAAAATGCCATGTTTAGAATTTTTTCAAAGTATGCCAAGAAACTGCTCTTTGGCCCAAGAGAGCTCAATGGCCTGCATCTGTTGACTCCTGCCACTGTTATGAGGTCATCACTTAGCATTTATAGATTGCTCATACCAGGCACTTGTCACGCTGGTGATTAATTGGCTTTTCCTGAGAAGTAAATTTAATACAGCTACTTCTCCATTGGATTCCAAAGAAATTACATCTAGAAACATAGATCAGTATAGTCTTTGAACCAAGTGTGTGTGTGTGTGTGTGTGTGTGTGTGTGTGTGTGAGAATATATTTGTTCTAGGTACTGAGTATACATACGATTCAAACAGACTTTGAAAACTCATCTAGTATATCACTCTATTTGCATCGACTATGCAGAATAATATTCCAAATCCCTAACACGCGCTGCGATCACTCCACCACACGTCAGTCCTACAGCTGCTGGATGAGGCACGGGTCAGGGCCCCGGGTAGAAGCCACTGCTGAGGCTTTAGGGAGCCACGTTTTGTTTACCCACATAGCTGATACAGGTCAGTGCTGCTCCGTAGCCTACCCACTGGTACCTACTGGCTGGATATAAGCCCCAGTAATGGCTGAACTCAGCATGGAAAGCTGTCCCCTTTCCTGCGACCCTAGCACACATCTCTGACTAACCGTGGTGCCACTTCCTGCTAAGTCCAAACAAGGTCACGGACTCTACTCCCACCTTCAATCAAAACAAGGTGTCTGTTTTGAGATAAAAATGCTCTTCGTCTGTAACCTGAAAGAATGGCAAAGACATGAGAAACCAGAATTTCCTTTTAGTACCAGCTCTTCATGGTCATGCTATCATGGAAGACTTTGTCACATGCCCCACAGAGCACTCACGTACCTCTGGAGGGGAAGCCTTACCCAGCCCACAGGCTGACCCTGACATTCAAGCACATCGCACTCTGGTCTTACTGTGTTTTCTCTGAACCACACAAGTGAGCACCTAGTTACGTAATAATTTGTACCGTCTTTAATTATTTCGTCCTGGGAAGCCTCAATCCCCTTAGCAAGGTGAGCTACCTACTGTCTCAAGGTCATATTCTGTATTTATTTGGGATCGACCACGGCGTTGTACAAGATACGTAGTCAATATTGTTTCCATTTCTGTTGCTTATATTTATCATGGCTCTGTCTATAGATTATATAATATGTAGCTTATATTTGTATTATTTATGTACCTATCACTACTTTAATGAATTACCACAAACTTAGTGGCTTCATACAACACAAATATATTATTGGCAGTTCTGTAGCTTTGGAGTCCAACATGGGTGTCACTGGGCTAAGGACCAGGTATCCACCCAGGAGCCCCGTTTCCTGGCCTTTTCCAGCTTCTAGAGCCACCTGCGTCTCCTGGCCCCTCCCCACCCTCCAAGTTAGCAGCACAGGGTCCAGCCCTCTGATGTCACACTTCTCTGACCCAGTCCAAAATCATCTCCCCATCGCAGGGTCTTTACCCTTCATCACATCTGTGAAGTCCCTTTTGCCACGTGAGGTGACATATTCACAGGTTTGGGGGGACAGACCATGGACATCTTTTGGGGAGACATTCCACTTACCACAAAGACTAATAAATGCATATATTCAGCCAGGTTCTCTTGTTCTGTTCTGTCCTCAGGCAACGAATAGCTGGCCAGTAAATTAGCTGTAACTGAAAACTATTGAATTCCTTCACACATGGAGGTAAAAGCATCCCTCCTCCTGGCCAGTGAAGCCTTTATTTTCCTCATTGAATCGTGTTCTAGGTTGGTTACAAGTCCGAGTTAATAACCCAGCCGAGTGCTGGGACCCCTGCATGCTGCAAGCTCCCACTCATGCTGCCCCTCGCGTGCCTGCCCCATCAGAACACCTGTACTGGCCTCCGCCTGCCTGGCCGTGCTGGGAAAGTGGCCACGGTTATCTACGCTCTCCCGGTCTGTGCTGTGTGACGGGCTGTCAGAGGGCTCACAGCCCGCGGAGGGGATGTAGAATGTCACCATGGGAAGAGGTCGGGAGAACAGCAGGCTGAGCTTTGTGACATTTATTTTCTGTTCCTTAATCATTCCTTTCATGTAAACATATATCATGATAGAAGGAGCAGCAGAAACGAAAATCTGTACTGTGAATTGCCCTGGTCACTGACCCTCATTTTCATGATCCTGGTTTCTAACTTACTTGATCTTCCTATAAATTATTCTCTTTGAATCACAGCATAAATCTACTTGCTCTTATTAGAATTTAGGCAGCAGATAAATCATGCTGCCATTGTTGTAAAAGATTTCACTTGATTTCATAGGAACTATGATTATGTGGGGACGCTAGTGCTTGCTCTAAACCCATGGCTTTAGCCGATGAACATGCAAAGTAGCAGACGGTTGGAATATATGGACGTGCACCTTAGCATAGGCCTCTGGCCGTCCAGTGCAACTGCTTCTCTTTGAAATGCCCACTTCAGTCAGCTGTGGTTTTATGATTGTGCCCCCTCTCCTTCCCACTGACCCCAAATTATACCCACTTTTGTCTCCGATTGAACTAAAATGCCTGATATTAAGTGCCCTCAGGTCAGAGAGGAGGAGGGTGAGTCGGACTCTGTGATGATAAAATGTTTCCACCTGACTTGGCCCAGAACTCCCCAGTGCCGTGCAACCCCGCTCCGGGTGCCTGCGACTGGAGTCTGTGGGTGGAGTGCCAGTGGCAGGGATTGTGGCAGTGCCAGCGGCAGGGAATCCCCACGCTGCACAGAGGGACGGAGGGCTGGATGTTCCCATCACCCTTTCCTTTGCTTTACCTTATTTTGTTGCAGGAGCTCAGAGGGCACCCACTCGCACCAAAGAATGAAAGCTGAGGCCCAGAGAGAGGAGGGAAAGGGAAAGAAACTTCCCCTTGCTTAAGCTTCCCCTACTCTCCTGTCACTCACAGAGGGAAGCCTTACTCCAGCCAGTACGCAGCCACTTTGTCAGAAAATAACCACGAATCCCTCTCTTGTGCCACAACCTACACCTTTACAGACACAACATGGAAATCGAGATGGCCTGTTGTCCTCTAATACAAGCCAGGAAAATCTGTGCCCGTGAGTAGATCAGTGAGTGATGGTAGCGAAAGCAGCTTTGTATCTGGACGTTTTCATTTTTAACAGCTTCATAGAAATGTAACTGATGCAAAATCAGTCGCAGATATTTACAGTGCACAGTTACTAGGTTTTGATGTGTCTACAACAGGGCTGGGACTGGAGTGAGGCACTCATCACAGACACATTATTGAAGGGGGCACCAAAAAAGCACAATTATCAAGATAAATAACATTTTTATAAAAAAAAAAATGAAATGGACAAGCTATGACCTTATGGGGCACCCACCTCATTTTCAAATAAAGTTTTATTAGAACCAGACCTGGGAGTCGTGAGTTGAGCGAGACAGGGTCCCGTGTGTGCAGAGTCAGACCTTGTATTTATTTCAACTTTTGTTATTTTGTTCATCGTGTTTTTAAAAATAATTTTGAGTTTTAAAAACGTTGCATTAAAATGTTGTTTATCTTGGTTATTGAGTGTGCAGCTTTTCCACATACCACTCCGACATCTAGCCAAGCATTGGGTGTGATCTGGGGGGACGGCATTGTGTAATGGGGGCCCGCCCTGGGAATCGGGTCAGTCAGCTCTGCTCCTGATGGGCCTTCAGGGATGTCGCCGCACAGCTCCAGGCAAGGACGCAGGCAGAAGCCCAGGAGAGAGGCCCCGGGAGAAAGCCACCTGCCGCACCTTGATCTTGGCTTCTAACCTCTGGAACTGTGAGAAGTAACCGACTTCTGTTTAGGCCACCAGGCTGGGTAGTTTGCTACGGCAGCCCCAGCAGACTGACACATGTGTTATACCAGACAAACAGAGCAGGAGCTCTCGTGTCTGTAAAGTACAGAGAGGCTTGTCTCAGGGCCGTTACCAGTTAGGGCGCTGTGGGGCCACGGACAGAGCTGGAAACACATCCTTGGTGGGCCTTTTATACCACGGATGAGATCTGCCATCTCATCACTGTAACTTGGCCAGTAATTTCCAAAGTATGATCCTGAGAACGTTAGTTCTATAGTGTGCTAACAACTTTCTCTGGAAAACAGGAGTAGCTATAGATAACATTATAATGACTATAAAGCAACACTTTGCTTGTTTCAGGGAAAATGTATCTACCAAAACAGTGTAAGGTAATATGCAATAAATTTTCACCAATATATCTAAAAACAATTTAATTCACCTGTTTGGACCTTAGTAAATCTGCGCTGATAACACCTGAAAATGTAGGAAGGAAATACATTTTCCTCCTAAGCATTTTTGGACAGTGCTATTCTAATCAAAAGACGGAATGACCACAAATTAAGTATTTGAAATATTTTTAGTCATTCTAGGTTGTCTGTAAATCTTTGCTTAGTTGTGGCCAGGGGTGTGAGGTGTTGGGCAGACGAGAACGGCACTTCTGCCTTCATTAGCTCCCCAGGTACAATGGAATGGTTTCCGAGCTGCTTGTAGAGCAAGAGAAAAACACCACCAAAAGGCTGCTCCACTCCCTGTGTGGCTTTTTAGGACCTAGTAAGGCTTTGCTCTAGAGCTTTTACTAAACATCTGATGAAAGCCCATCACGACTAAACTCAGTGACGGTGGTTTGATGGTAAACACAGACGTGGAATGCATATGAAAATGTCTGTGACAATGAAACCCAACTGCCTGTTGACAGAATTCCCGTGGCCAGGAGTGAGGACTGGGAGTAGCAATGCGTTTCGGTTTCTTCAGTCATTATTTGTTGAAGCACTTCTAAATATCTGTGGTGACTCTAGGTGCTGTGGATTTTGCTCTTGTGTTTCCCAGTCCTTGTAAGTTTGAAGTGCTCAAGGTCACTGTGGCTTTAATGACTCAGAGTACTTGCAGCTGGCACAGAATGTCACTTGTTTGTTCAAACTGACCGCCAGCTTCTTGGGAAAGAACACTGGAGAGATGACATGTTTTTCTAGGTTTCCACAGCTGCTTAGGAGAGAAATGATGCAGAAAGAAAAAATGCAGACTGGCATATTTACTTTCTAAAGCAGAAAAAATGTAAATACTTTTTATGAGTCTGTGTTTCATAAGGGTTGCACATTCCTCTCAGGTGTTTAAATGTGAATAAAGGAACACTCTTTCACGACTGGTGCAAAGCCAGAGGCTGATGGAATAAACAGGCTGCAAACAGGCGTCTTCCCAGGAAAGTGACCGGGAGTGGCTGTGGGAGCAGCCAGCCCCACGTCATGGGCGGTGAGAGAGTGCAGCGAGCGTCCTGACCAGCTCAGTTTCCCAATAAATAAACTGATAACCAGACTGTTTCTGTGAGTTGCCCAATCATACGGGAAGAAGATTCTGGGATTGTGTTGGAGCCTGAACAATTTGTGTGTCAAAGAAACGCCATGATGACATGTGTTCATTTGAAGTGTGTTTCTACAGCTGGGAGGCCGAGCGGCACACTTGGTCATTACAGTTCCTGTGGCTTGCTCCGCAGCCTGCGTGTGGGAGGTCCCTGACTTCACAGGGTTCACCCTGGCCCCTTGCTCTCTCCTTGCGACCGCTGCCTCCATGGCCTGTTCTGGCCGCTCTGTTTCCCCTTCCTTCTTCACTCTCCTCTGCAGGATGCACATTTATTATCTGGCGCTTCATGTCTGCGAGCCTCAGTTTCCCCATGTGTAGAACGTCAGGTGTGATACCAGAACTCCCCCTGCCCCCTGGGCTGGTAGGAAACGGACTGTCGTCACGTGTGGAAGGCATCGCCTGGCGCTTCAGCTTCTCGACAATGTTTGCTCTTAGCTCTCGGAGTGATTTTACTTAAAAAGCTGGTGGCTTCTGTCAAGGTTTCCTCACATCCTGCCCTCGCGTTAGGGGAATGCGCAGTCGGCCATCGAGTGAGCCACTTGCTTTGTTCCCTCAGCGTGTCCTTGTCGTCACCCATCTGATCGTTTTAAATAACACGAGATGGACGTGACTCCAAAGGCAGAAAAGAGAAAACAGCTGCTGACTATTGTGCGCTTGTTCTGGTGGCGTCGCAGCATGGACAGCGTTAGAAGTCGGCATCTTCAAATCTAAGCGTCCACCTGCTGTTGTTCACACGGAAGCACTGAAATACTTGTTACCATGGTGATGGCTGGGTTCACTCTCCACTGTGACCTCTGTTCTTTATGTTTCCCATAACGTTTTTCTAAATTGCAAGTTCTAGTTACTTGACAAAATATTCCCAATAATGAGGTAAAGTTAGCATAACTCCAGGGTGAAACCCAGCAGAACAGATGCACTTGACGACCCGCTCAGCACGCGACGCTCCTCTTCCCGGTGCCAGGCCTGTTCTGGGATGTGGACCTGGAAGGAGACCTGAGCGGCGGTCCCTTCATGTATCCCAAGCGCAGGGTCCAGTCCGGCCGTGGTTGGATGGGAGCTAAAAGGCCATCGCAGCCCGCCCTTCAGCGATGCTGGAACATGTGCTTACCAGCCACTGTGGGAAGCTGTCCCCTCACTGGGAACTGCCCGCCAGGTGCCAGGGTGCTACCAAGGCTGTCACCTCATGAGCGCCGTGACCAGGAGCAGAAGGACCAGGGGAGCATGGCAGTGGTGACTGACCAGCCAGAACTGGTCCTGCCGCCTTGAAGTCAGGGCCATGTGGCCTTTGCGCAGCTGCAGGCAATTTGTTCAAGTGGCAGGACGGGAGTGATGGGAAAGGACGTGAGTCAGGGTGCCGGCCAGACACTCCCTCAGCCCAGTGGCCTCAGGGCACGACTCGCTTCCACCCGGCCCCTGTGCTTCCCCCGTCTCCCTCCAGGAAAGTCCGGCGCTGCGCTGGTCTGAACGTTGGTCTCCCATATGTGGAATCTGAACCCTGAGCCTTTAGGGGTGCTGAGGCCACGAGGCAGAGCCCTCCTGATGGGGCTAGCACCTCACAGATGGCACGGACAGCCCCTCCTCTTTGCCACGTGGGGGCACAGCCAGGAGTCTGAGACAGAAGAGGCCCTTGCCCACCTTGCTGGTACCGGTTCTCGGCTTCCAGCCTCCAGCACTGAGAAACAAATGTGTTGATTCCCAGCCATCAGGTGGCCTGGGACACTGTTTAATGGGACAGAGTTCCAGTCTTTGCCAGCAAAGGTGCTCGGCTCCTGGCCCGGTGCCGCCCTGTGGGGTCATCTGATGGGCCTGTGGATGTGGGTCGGTTCAGGAGGACCTGGATCTGTTGTTGGCCCAGTGCTTAAGTTGCAGTGCAATTGCTTGAAAATCAGCAAAACTTGGTGACACTTCTTAGCAGTGAACTCCTGGAGTTAAGTCATATTTTTAAGACTTATCTAAAAATATTGCCAGAGGTACAGAAAGGCTTTCATAAGGTCCCAAGGTGGCCCCAATGACAGTAATGTCCCATCTCTAGTTGGCCTGGGTATTAAACACCGAAAGCTGCCTCTGAAAGCAGGCACTTCTATTACTGACACACTCTTTTCAGACTCCATCCACATCTCACACTGGTCACCCTCTGAGTTACACTCACAGAAGCACTTGTCACCTGCACGAAACACTGTGATTGGAACATTCCAGTACCATCGGAATAACGTCTGAGCCAATCCCAGTGCCTACGTTCTCAATGTGAAGCACAAGCAACATGGGGCCCAGCATTTGGGAGTAACGTACGCGTCAGGAGAGCAGAGACTTAGAGACATGTGACAGCGGAGTCTGGTTTGCAGGAAGTGTCGGCGTATGTGCGACCTTGAAGTGAGGCAACATCACAGATTAAGAGATAAATACTTATCTTCTCCATGGGCCTGAGACAGGAGAGAAGGCTCTTGCTAGTGACTGGTGGTTAAACTCACCTCAAAACACTTTTAAAAACGAGCTTTCCTAAGCAGGGTTGTCAGGACAGAGAAATCTCTAACTGAGATTAAGTGTGAAAAGATTTTTGGCATATGGATTGTTAATTCCTGGAATTGGTATGTGGCATGGGATTGGAAGTCTCAGAGTTTATAGCTTTTTCTTTTATTTCAATGTTTATAGCTGGGTTTCTTTTTGTTTTTCTTGTCTTTCCTTCTCCCTCCCATTTCTTGAGGCTAAGAAAACAATTTGACTCTTTGTTGAAAGTCAAGTCTTCCTATAGCCAGAAATAGCAGAGAGCAAGGAATCTGTGGTGCCTCTGGAGGGTGCTCAACGAGAAGAGGAAAGGCCATGCTGGGGGACTAGCTTTGGACAGAAGTCCTTGCTTCAGATTTGGCTTCTCACATTGTGGGAATTTGAGAAACGCTGAGAGCTGAGCAAAGGGCTTTGGCTACCACGAGATCTGGGAGCAGAGCCCAGGGCAGAGGCCATGTTAATTCTTACTGGGCCACCAGGAGCCGAGATGGTGATGTTCCACGGCGAAAGCACAGATTCTACAGGGCAAGGTGGACACACATGGTAGTAAGTTCAATTGTTGAACAGAACTTCGCCCCAGCTGCGTTTGTGTTAGAATTCTGGGCAGCTCGTGTGCACAGCCTGACACCCCCGAGAAGGTGAAAGCAGGACGAGTTTTCTCTTTTCTCTTTTCTCAACCCCCAACCCCCACTTTCTGCTCTGATCTTTGATGACCATGTGACATGCCAGTACAATGAGGCTGAATCGTAAAGGTTTATTTTTCCTTTTTGGAAGAACAGAACTCTTTCTGTTGGAAATGCTCCCTTGAAGGCTGTTGGGAACTTGAGCCCCACCATGTTGGAAGCCTGCCTGTGAGTGAGCCTACATGGAGCCCAGGGGACGGAAGGGGTGAGAGGCTACTTGTCACAGGTTGGGCCCCAGACTCAGAGCATAAGAGGTTGCTCTGCTATTGGGACAATGCATCTTTTGATATAAGCCAGTCAAGTGGAATTTCTGGCTGGTGCCATCATTTTGTTTGAAAGTTTCCCATGAGAACTTGCATTTTTGAGATTTTGGCTGGAGGACTAGTTTTGCAATAGTCTCATGGTTTGTTAACCATTTCCAATATTGTGAAATAGGACAGCACGAGAGCTGAGATTGGGTTAAACCAACCTTGGGTGTTCCAGACGTTGGTGGGTGACTCTAGACGTGGGTGCTGCGAAACAAAGTGCAAACCGAGTGAGTCCCTGGTTGGAATCTCTTTGCTGGGAGTGAGAAAATCAAAGGGAGGACACTTTCATATCTTAGGTTTTATTTCTTTTTATTACAATCTGAAAGAGGATTTAACTTTACATTTCTTTTGCCTGTAAAATCTTAATAAGGAAGAGAGGGCTCTACCTTGTGGCCTTTTCACCTGACTGTGTTGTGTTTGCGCCAAGCCACCTGGTGGCCTGAACTGGAAAACCTCCCCTAGTGAGTGTGGCTGAGTGCTATGACCAGGCTGGTGACAGACCCAGGATAAGCGGAAACTTGGGAGACAACCCAACTCATGTCTGTCCACACACATTTCTGAGGCCAAAATGAACCCGCCCATCTCTTTCCCAAGGAACATCCACAGTGGTTGACTTCAGGGTGTGGAGTTAGGAGAATGAGGACAGGAGAACCTTGACACACTTTGGATGCATCCCAGTGGGATCCTGGGCTGGCTTCTCAACACCTGGTGGGTGAGGAAAGGGGACGTTTTTGACCTTCTCCCACGCCGGGAATGGGAAAATCAGTGGGTGCTGCAGGGTAGGGAAAGAGCTACCATGATTTTTACGTCGCCAACTTTTCAACAGCTCTTTCCTTCAGAACACAGAATTTGTCCAGGTCTGTACACCTACCCTACAATTATCATTTTATGCTCCTTCAACCAGGCAGTGTTCATGAGCAGGAAGACCGACGTCTTAGGAAAGTAATGGCTATAACAGAGGTCTGCAGAATGTAACATGCCGCATCTCATTACTGAACTGTGAGCTCAGCAGTGGGACATACTGACATTCCAACAGCTGAGTAGAGCTTTTTCTTGTAGTTTATTTTCTCAGTCTCTAACTTTTCCATCTCCATATGGAAAATCAGGAGACTTCAGCAGTGGAATCAGCTTCATCTCACACAGTATGATTGCAATACCTTCTGCTCTTCGTGTTAGCTCAAGACAAGCTCATGAATCAAGGGTTTATGGAGCTTAAGGATTGGTTTTTGTTGTTGTCAAAATTCCATTCATCAGACCAATATTTGGAAAGTGTTCTAAATACATTTATTTCAGTTTTTTAAATCATCAGCTAGAAATTCAAGAATACTAAATAAAAATAAAATGGTATTTTCCTGCACTTGGTTGAGCTGAATAATGGGTGTTCTTTGTTACTTAAGACTAAGTTTTAAGATCTCCTCCACCACAATCCCTTTGCTTTAACAGCTTTTAACCAAGGTCACATTCAAGTCACTCAGATCTGTTTAGTACACCAGAATATATTGTTCTTCCACTGAAATTTTTTTTAGACATCCATCAGGTATTTTAGTCCTTCAATCTGAAAAAACAATTCATGTGAATGAAAGATTCTTTGCTATTATTTACAAAAATAATATCAAGGCTTCCAGACAGTTGTCCAGTAATAGGATTTGGAGAAAACTCTGCTTAGTATTATGCAATCATTTCAATATGGTAAAAATTTCCTTCCGACTATAGGTAACCTCTCTACATGAGTAGTAGGTAGAACGGTTATCTGATTTGTGGTGAGCTGCTGGGCTCAGTGTCCAGATTCGGCAGCTACAGACAGATCAATCATTCTTGTTAGAAAAATGAGCCCCTCGCTTCCTAGAAAGTCTGTTCTTTGTCGAAAATAATTTCTTATTTTTATGTTGGGTGTAATCTTTTACTTGATTATATAGTGTTTTTTCCCTGATAGGAGCACTAAATACTCAATAAAACTATTAAGTTTGAAGTTGCTTAAGGGAAGAGATTGCATCTACTACTTGCTTGTTTACTGGAGGTCCAAGAAAGGAACTATTAACTGGAAATCCTTAGAATATATCCCTTGGTTTACATAGAGGCACTCTGGAGTGTTGTTCAAATTCTATTTCTAGTTCTACACTTATAGTACTGAAATATAGATGGCTGTGTGTGAAATTCTGCCTTCCTGAACCTCAGATATTTTCCTGACTTGGGAATAATTTTATCTCCTCATTCTATTCATGAATAATTGAAAAAGTTTAAATTTGGATACTCTCTATTCCTTTCTTAGGACCGTAGTAGAATGCTACATCTCAGTTACTTGCTGCTGCAATTAGAAAGCTAGGCTGAGCTGCCAGAATTGCAGACATACAACTAAGAACAATTTTTTAAGAATTCTAAAATTCATCATGATTTATAGTGAAAACAACAGATCCATGGAGATGTTAAGCCATTTCTATTAGGTTTTAGTGTAGAATGTAGAATGTGATCTAGTTATCCTGGATAAATCATGTTATTTATTGATACAATGCTTTTTATATCTTTAACCCATTCTCCTTAAATACACAAAAAGCATTATCCGTAGAGATTACTTTAAATAATCAAGGTGTTTTCATTGTTATGGAAGATACTGCTGTAACATTACCATTACATTTTTAACAATGAAAAGAATGTATTAAAAGACATGGTTTCTCACAGGTAATATTACTAGAGGCCAAAATGATAGAGGAAACAGTTATACACATGCCATTATATAAGGGACTTAAATATTAAAATATAGACTACCAGTGAAACAGTCGAATGGATCAGAAAATAAGCACGTATGGAACGTGAGAGAGAGAGAGTGTGGCAGCCACCACTGCCAGCACAGACAGGAGGCAGAAGTGGGGGGCGGGTAGGCTGACGGGGGTCACAGGTCGGTTCCTCGCCAGTGCAGACAGGCATGAGAAAGGACGCGATTACTTCTGTTTCTTGTGTTGCCGCAAAATTTGTATTATTGTTCTGTGTGTTTGCATTTGAAGGTATGCACGTGCTGTTGTCTTACACACTTCATTTTGTCTTTTCTCGTCTTTGCTGCTTATTTCCCCCTCAGCACGTATCCTAAAGTGACTCTGTGATGGAATGTCCTCCGGTGCCTCTGCCTCCTGCGTGGGGCCCAGCACGGTAGCATCCCTCCCTCCGGGCTTGCCTTCTCTCCTCGCTATGGAACCGGAGTGCCTCCAGCTCTCCCCCTCCACAAACAGAGCTGCGAAGGGCGTCCCCGATGTGTCACCTGTGGTGCAAGGTGAGAATTTCCTTGGGAAAACAAATACGAGAACATTTATTGTTCTGCTCAAAAAAAAAAGGAAAAATACTGAGATTTTACACTTAAGAACATTAAATATATGAATTAATTTATTGATAGAAATTGATATTTTATAATATTACCTCATCCAAGAACATGAAAGTAAAATTTTCTTCTCCATATTAAAGTTTTTCTCTATACATGTCTTATGTATGTTTGATTTAGATAATGTTTTCCATACTTCTTAGTTTTTCTTACTATTTTATCTTATTTTTACATATAGTATTTTATTTTTATTATGTTTAATGGTTATTGCTGGTGTGCAGAAAAATACTAAGTAACTGATTTATATCAACAAATTTGTTGAACTAGTATGTGTTCAAGTAATCTATTAATTCTATTTTTTTCCTGGTATATAATTACATAATCCGTAAATAAGAAATTATCTCTTCCCTTCTAAAGCTTACACCTCTTTTTTTCTTTCATTATGGCTTAGACCTATAATACCATTATTGTGTCAAATTATATCAGTGATAACAGGCTTCTTCTCTAGCTCCTGAACTCAAAAAAGGAACACACCGTTATTTTGTCTATCATTTCTAACATTATAATCTTTACCAAGTTAAAAATTTCCCTTCTCTTCCTGTGTTGCCAAGAAGTTTCATCATAAATATCAAAACTTTTTTTTCTATATTGACTGAGATGTTCATTAATTGTATTATTTAGACCAAGGATTGGCAACCTCGTTCAGCAAAAGGCCAGAGAGTAAATATTTCAGACTGCAGACCACACAGTCTCTGTCACGTATTCTTTGTTTTGTCTTGTTTGTTTGTTTGTTTACAACCCTTTAAAAACGTAAAAACCATGCTCAGCTCAAGGGCTTGTGAAGAACGTATCAGTGGGTGCTGTTTCTGAGTCCAACCTGGAAGTCTCAGTTACTGTATTTTAATTTTGCTCAATATCAGGCAAATTTCCTGATCACGGCTCACTGTAAACCCCGAGGGAGAAATAAATCACAGCTCTGGGTCCAAAGGGGAGGTGGGGAAGGGGCAGATACCCAGAGAACGTCACAGGGTCCCAGCACCTCCTGGGGCCTTCCTGCCTGCTTCTTACACCATCAGAATCAGCGTCAGCGCTGGGGAAGTTGCTGCCAATTTCCAGTAATAAAGTGCAGGCAGCAGTTAGCCAAAGACAACAGTGGGGGAATCAAAAGCAGATTGTTATAAAGATTTGGCTTAATTTCTTTTCTCATCACCACCTCCAGTGGCGCCTGGGCCAATTTTCAGCCACTCACCATCCGAATATTACATACTAATTTAGGAATTATGCTTTTACTGTTGGAGCTAAAAAAAAAAATAAATGTCTAGTCCAAGGTCACAAATATTTTTTCTGTATTCTTCTAGAAATTGAAAAATAATTTATATTTGGGTCCATGATTCAGCTTAGTGAATATATTATTAAATAGTTACAAGGTATGGGTCAAAGTTTATCCCTTTGCATATGTCTAACCAGTTGTCCAGCACCATTTAGGGAAGGGTTCTTTCCCCACTGAATCATCCTGTCACTTTTGGTCAAGATCAGTTCACACACATACGTCAATTGACCATATATGTGTGGGTCTATTTCCTGACATTTTTTTTCTGTTCCATTGATATACGAGGTCAGTTAAGTTCACAAATTTGTTGCAACAATATTGCTAACCTTTTTTTGATATCAGAGGGATTATTCATTATGAATTTGTACCAACTAGACAGTTTAACCAAGTTTATTATTTGGAAATGCTGAAAAGGCTGCGTGAAAAAGACAACCTGAACTTTTCACCAACAATTCATGGCTCTTGCATCACAACAATGCACCAGCTCACACGGCACTGTCTGTGAGGGAGTTTTTAGCCAGCAAGCAAATAACCGTATTGGAACATCCTCCCTACTCACCTGATCTGGCCCCCAATGATTTCTTTCTTTACCCAAAGATAAAGGAAATATTGGAAGGAAGACATTTTGATGACATTCAGGACATCAAGGGTAGTATGACAGCTCTGATGGCCATTCCAGAAAAAAGAGTTCCAAAATTGCTTTGAAGGGTGGACTAGGTGCTGGCATTGGTGCATAGCTTCCCGTGGGGGGAGTACTTGGGAAGTGACCGTAGTGATATTCAGCCATGAGGTAATTAGCACTTTTTCTAGGGTGAGTTCGCGAACTTAATTGTCAGACCTCCTAGTTCTCTATCTCCGTGCCAATAGCACAGTGTCTCAATTACTGCTGTCTTATAATAAATTTTGAAATTAGGTTTTAAGTCTCCAAATTTGTTCTTTTTCAAAATAATTATGGATTTTAAAGATCAGATTCATTTATATGAATTTTATAATTAGCATGTAAATTTCTACCAAAAGATGTTTAGATTTTTTTTGGGGGGGGGACAGGGAAGGAGGGTGGGTGGAGATTACAGTTATTTTTAGAGCCAATGGAGGAGAATCGATACCTAAATAATACTGAGATTTCCATCCCTGAGCACGGTGGTGCATCTCTCCATTTGTTTTGTGGTTTTCAGATCTTGCATATGTTTTGACAAACTTACCCCCAAGAATTTCATGATTTGATGCTATTTTAAATGGTATTTTAAATTTAAATTTCAGATTGCTTGCTTTTAGTATATAGAAAAACGACTGATTTTTATATATTGGCCTTGTATTATGCAGCCTTCCTAAGCTCACTAGTACATTCATAGATTCCTTACTCTTGGTAGAGAAACAATCAGATTGTCTGTAAATACCGTTTTACTTTTCATTTCCAATCTGGATGCATATATATAGTTTTGTCGCCTTATTGCACTGAATAGAATCTCTAGTACAATGTTGACCAAAAATCATAAGAGTGGACATTTTTGCCTTGTTCCTGATATTTTTGGGGAAAATATTTGGTCTTTGCCTCACTAAGGTCATGGAAGTTCCTTCTGTTTCTTATTTGATGATTTGTGGAATGGGTTTTCTGCATCTAATGAGGTGGTCATATATATTTTACTCTGTGACTATAGTGAAATACAGTGTCTAATTTTTAAAATATTAAACAAGACTTGTATTTCTTTGATAATCCTCCGCTGATTGTCATGTTTTGTTCTTCAGCTAAAGCTTTGGAATAGACTTGCTGAAATGTTAAGAAATTTGTGTCTGTTCTGTGAGGTATGTGGGTGTCCAGTTTCATTTCTTTCATTGTCTTGGATTGCAGAGAAACGCTGAATTTGTGGGATGAGTTCTGAGTAGTCTCTCTTCCTAAGTTTTCTGGAAGAATTTATGTAAAATTGGTATAATTTCTTCTTTAAGTATCTGTTAAAATTCATCAGTGAAACCATTCAGACCCCAAATTTCCTTTTGGGAAAATTTTAACTAGAAATCCAGTATCTTTAGTAAAGATAGGGCCATTCTCTTTAACCATTTCTTCCTGATGAGCTTTGGTTGTTTATGTCAGTGAATTACATCTAGGTCGTTAAGTTTATCGTCATTAAGTTGTTCATAATGTTTTTAATTATCATTTAAATATCTATAAGACCTGTAGTTACACTTCTAACATTCCTGATGTTGGTAATTTGTGTCTTTTTTTCTCCGTTCAGTCTGGCTACACATTTATCAATTTTGTTGATTTTCTTGAAGAATCAGCTTTTTGTTTCATTGATTTTTCTGTACTGTTTTTCTGTGTTCTATTTTATTGATTTTTGTTCTTAACTTTTTATTTACTCTCCTGCTTCCCGTGGATCTAATTTGCTCTTTTTTCCCTCACATTTCAAGATGGAAACTGAAGTCATTTATTTCAAATATTTCTTCTTCCCTAATACTGGCATTTAGTCCTATAAATTTGTCGTTAAACAATGCTTTATCTGTATCTTACAATGTTGTGTTCTTACTTCATTGAGATGAAAACACTTTCTAGTTTCCATTTCAATTTCTTTTACAACCAGTGGGTTATTTAAAAATGTGTTATTTCTTTCAAATGTTTGAAGAGTTCCTATATATCTTTCTTTAAACGATTTCTAGTTGAATTCCATTGTTGTTGCATTAAGCCACTAAGTTTTGGGGTGGTGTGTTATGCAGCAGTTGGGTAACTAATAAAGAACTCTCATAAGTAAGCAAAGAGAGGTATCAGTCAGGGTTTTGTAAATAAAACAGAAACATAGTTAATACAATAAATTATGTGCATACGAAAGCATTAGAATAGCTGGAAAAACAATGATCAGGAAAGCCATCACTGACTTTCAGGAAATGTGGAAGCTGCAGGCAATGGTGAAGGAAATGCTTAGGATTTCAGGGCCCTTCTGCACACCTGGGAGCTGCCTGCAGCGCTGACGTGAGGTTCACAGAACCCCAAAGCCCTGCGAACACATGGTGTCCACGAGCTGGCTGTGGCACCCAGAGCAGACCGGCTCAGATTTCCTCTCCTCCCAGGTACTGTAGTGTCCACAACGGCAGAAGCTAAACTCGTGCTCGCTGGAAGGGCTCCTGGGACAAGTAGGGTCCAGGCTTTCCAGATTCTGGGGAGACAGAAGGCTAAGTTAATTCCACCGTTGGCTAAATCCTGAAGTAAGATAAAGATTCGTTATCTCTTTCTTGTCTCTTTGGAGGGTTTCCTCCTGAATCATCCTGGGTGGCACCTGCCAGGATGACGTACAAACCCCAGTGCGCTTTCTGAGTCCCCATCTGAGCATGTGCCCTGCTGGAGCTCCCTTAGGGCTATGTAGGCAGGTAAACTGCGCATGTGCCTGGACGCAGTGGAACTCATCACCTAGGAAGTACTGGCATCCACACCATCTCATCTGCTTCTGTCGCAAGACTTAAGTGTGACAAGCAAACAGACTCAGGGAGATGGAGTAACACCCTGCAAGTAACGTGACCAGTGATTGTCGGAGGACGGATAGGTTTCAGGTCTGAGGCTAACCCAGTGCTTTCTCATCCCTGCTGACCTGGGTGATTAAATAACAAAAGGGCAACCTCGCCTCTTACATAGTTGCAGGGCTGTGGCACTGAGGAGTCACAGAGACTCTGCTGAACTTGTGGTGACTGCTGGGTAGAGCGGAGCGTGTATTTCACCAGCTCTGCAGTTGGTAATAATTTAGCCCGTGTATTGATTTCATCAAATGTTAATTCCTCATCTTTACAGTAGCAGTCCTAGTGAGTTATATGTCTACAATTGATGAAATGTATGATTTTATTACTTTTTTCCAAGATTTAAAATGTCTGCAGATTGTAGTTTTAATGTGTTTTTCCTCAGAGACGATCAGCATAGCTGATTACCCCTTAAAACTAAAGTGAGTTTAAGTGATATTTTACATCTGATAAAGCAAAAAGAACGATAATCAAGGGAAGCACCTTGAATTTACAAAAGTTTAGAACAGTTCTGGCGTTTGTGGAGCTAAATTCATTTCCGAAGCTATTAGCTTAAAAATGTCTTTAATTATTCCACATTATTTAGAAAAGAATAGCATTATAAGATTAAGAGGCTAAAAATGCCTTGCTAAATGCCGTTTTTTAAAATCAAATACAACATGTTCACTATAATGTAGACAAAAAAGTTTGATTCATGCAACTGGTGTCTGTAAGTGAATTTTGGGCTTAAATAATAAAAGACATAAACAGAATGATATTTTTATGTAAACATACACATTTTGAACCTTTGCTATTGAAAAACTTTCAAAATTTTAAGGCATATGAAAAAGTAGTTTTTTACAAGACAAAACTCTGAGTTTTTTTCAATAGAATTGTTGAAGTCTTTTTATCCTTTTCTGCACTATTTGGTTATTTTATCCTTTTCTGCACTATTTGGTTTGTGGGGCACCTGCTTTTGGCAATGGTTTTGGCCCTAAACCTGTGATCTGTGCCCTCAAATTAGTGAGGACAGATAATGGTCAAATTAGCATGCATAAGTCCAGGTTTCAGAGATAACGCCAAATTCTGTGCTGAGAATTCATTCAGATTCTGGAAGATATTTCTAGTTGCCTTTAGCTTCGAGCTGGGGTGGGGTGACTTCCAGGACCCACACATCCTTTGTACCATAAAGGTCTGCTTTTAATTTGCAACATAAAGAGTTGTTGTCGAGTATTTTTCCAGAGTCCTTATCGCAAAGTAAGTGCTACGCAAACCTACATTAGGGTGAGCAAAGGAGACCCCTGGGGGGCTTCTCGTGGACTCTGCATCCAGCGTGAGGGAACAAGAATTGTTATGGCGTTCTTGCTGGGGTGTTTTGCTCTGTTCCATTTTCTGAGGAAAACCATTTGAACCCCCAAGAATGGTGCACACATGCAAATAGTGTTGCACACAATGTCAGCGACCCGCGACCTTGAACTGTCGTGCAGGGATTCCCGGTCAGGGCTCAGGCCTCCTCCTCCTCGAGGCCCTTTCACAGATGCTGTTAACTTAACGCGTGGAAGCTGCACCTGACACTTGGTCTCCTGGTCATTTCCACCTGCTGTGACGTGCTTGGCCCCTAGGGAGGGTTCTGTCTGTGCTGTAAGGCGGTCTGAGGTCCACGTAGTCCTTTGTCCAGCGTCCCCTTCATATCAGTGCAGGGAAGTGCTTTCTAAAGGGAGAGCAGCCAGTGTCCTGCTCCCTCTGGATAACCAGCATTTACCTTTTGGATTCTGAGGCTGCAGGTGAGTGCAGTTTTCTCTGGGAGTTTTCGCAGCTACCCGTTGTTACCGTGAGCTAGGTCTTCACTTCATAGCATTTATTTTGTGTATTTGCCTCATTGCTAATAGAGGCAAATTAATGTGAAAGGAAAACTCCCTTTCTCATTGATCCCTGTTTTTCCTTTGCTATATTTTTTTTCTGGGCTTCTAATGTGGGTTATAGCACTGTATATTTGAACAATATCCTAAATCCTTCTTAGAAATTAGAAAAAAAATCATTCAAAATTAGAAGTTGCATTTGTGCATTTGAGGAAAATAAGTCATGTGATTAACTTACCAGGTACCAGTGTGGCAGTGGCCTGCGGCCTGCGGCAGTGGGAATGCCTAGTGATCTGGGCATTCGGAGGCAGGCCTGCTGCTTTCAGGAGTCTCGGCAAAGCTTTGTCACCTCGAGCTCCTCATGTCTCTGGAGAAAGCAGCTTTCCTCACTGTCTCCCCTTGGAGAGGCGAAGTTATGTCTGTGGTTGGGCAGCTTATCTGAAGTGTATCGGGTCTAGTAGGAGCAGTGATAATAGCCACGGACTTGTGATGCATGGCTCGTCCCAGATAACAAGGAGCTGAGCTGCCGGATATTGCTGGTTACACGCTTCATTCCTTGTCTGTCTCCAGAGCCCGGGGTTTTTCACCATATCACACAGCGTTTCACAGAAACTGAAGTCCACTTGGTTCACCTTCATTCACTTCATCCTCAGGCCCCTGTAGCCAAGTCTCAGTATCATGGTCACAGCACTTCTAGTAATAATTCCAGTCTCACTCGGTCTCAGAACACCGAATGTTCTAGAACACAGGGTCCTTCGTCTACAGAATGTGTAAAGTGATGGAACGGACCTGTGGGCCAAGGTCCTAACTTAAAAACTTCATCCCAGGCAGCAGGCTGGTGCCAGGCAAACGTCCTGACCCCTGGTACAGCTTCTCCAGTGGCAAAGGCAGGGGCGCTTGCAAAATACTTCTCTCCTGCCTAGACTGATCTCAACGGTCCATTTTTAAAACGTATTGTTGATCCCCTGGTGAGCTGGCACGTAGCTGGACCGGAGGGATGAAAGCTGTTAACACTGACTGATCTGAGGGGAGCATAAACAGCTAGAAAAACGTTTCTAGCCTGAGATATTGGAAAGCACTCTGTCATTTTAAACATGTTCCTATCACTGCTTCAAGCAACTTTAGGCTCTCAAATGCATCAAAAATACATTTGCTTCTAGCTTTGGAACAGATCGTAAATACCAATAAGTGCAAAGCGTGGCATCAAATATTGACAGATGTTGAGAAGTCATTTTGTAGATGGATGGACCAAAATCCATTTATTCATGTGAATGAGTAACTATAGGCCCAATTAGACTGTTCTGGGTAAAAAATAATTGTGCCTAAGGAAGGGTGCCTGTTCCTTACCAGATTCCAATGTTATTTTCAAGTCACACAAGTGACAGGTGTAGTGAATGAAACGAGTTTGGGAATTAATGCTGTGCTGGTATGTTTAGAATCCTTACTCCAAAAAGTGGGCGTTTTGTATTTTATACCCAAGTAAGGAAGTCTTACTCCAGGAAATAGGATATTTTGCTTGTGATGGCATATTCTCTCAGGTACGCTCTTTTTAAGAATGGAATTTTACAGAAACCTAAAGTTTATAGACGCCCAAAATTTGTGTAGTAACATAAGCAGCTCATTCCATCATTGCAGACATTTAACATAATATAGATCGTGTAGAGGACGTTTTGAGGCAAAATACAAAGGACACATCAAATGGGCCTCTTGGTGGCTGTGCTGTAAATCACTCACCGAGCTATTGGCTGACAGATGCTTAGGCTGTCACTTTGCCTGTAGTGTTTTCACGGCGGACCCCTCTTTTAAGCATAGCTGTTTCAGCTCAAGTGGAAACTGGGCACTTGTGGGCAATGTTTACTGCAGGAACCACTTTGCCCTATTTGGACAACCTGGCAACTGGGGAATGAAACAAAAACAAACAAACAAAAACAAAAAAACTTCTTTACTGAGCCTTCCTGTAAATCTCTGAATTTTACATTATTACCGTGAGATGAAATATTTGAGTGGCCAGGAGACCCAGGGATCAGAGGGCAAAGTGTGAGGTGAGTAGGAGCTGGAACATACGCCCGGCAGAAGCCAGGGGAAGATCGCTGTCAGGTGGAGAGCGGAGGGTCTGAAGTGTGCAACCGCTTTCTTACCCACAGCCCTACCACCTGGGAACGGGTCGGAGGCAAAGGAAGTTGTTCAGATGGGGAACCATTAGGCAGAAGGAGTAGCCGCTGGTGGGTGGAATAGCTCCCCGGAAATATTTCAGAGTCTGCTCTGCACCAATCAAATCTCAGTATTTGGTAATAATTTTGATCGTTTCCTATATTTTGGTATGCGTTTTCTTTATCTTTTAATCTTCCAGTTTTCACTTCTTGTCCAGAGAGGAAGTACAGCTACTGGAGCAATGAAGCTGATGAATTAAATTGAAACACAGTAGGTGGGCGGTGTTAGTTGTGATGCTGAGAGGGAACAAAAAGGCGGCTTTTTGCAGAATAATGATGAATACAGGCTTTTGCTGTATAAATTGACATAAGAACTGGGTCATTAAGAATCTGACAGTTCTGCATGTACCAGAGCTTCGTTCAAATACTCTGTGAAAAAGAGGTTATCCTGGGGACACCCTCAGCTGCGGCTGTGCTTGTCACGTGACAGCTGTCACGCCCAGGCGGTGTGCACCTGTGCAGAGTGCTGTGCTGTCTTTTCTCCCAGCCCTTCAGTGAACACCTGTCCAGAGCCGTCCAGCTGCCCGTCACCAGGAGGCAGTGCGATCAGAAGGGGTCCCACGTCATGGACTTTGCAGTGGGGCTGCGAGTGGTGACGGGTTTCTCAGTGGGTTCTGAAGGGTAGCCGATGGGTTAAATGTGGGCAGTGAGACAGAACGTCAAGGATGAGACTGAGATTTTCTGCCCTGAACCTGGAAGAAAGAAGTAGCCAGTCACGAAAATAGAAAAGAAGGGTACGGCTGCAGGGATAGACTTGGGCATCACCGAGTTCAGATTGGAGCTTAACGGGTTTGAGATGCGTATCAGGCATCCAGGAGGAGCTGCTGAGCAGCAGGGAGGGATGGAGCAGGAGTCCTCTGGTCCTAGCCCGGAGGCCATTCTCACACGGGGCCAGAAGACGAAAGAAAAGAAACCTCCAGTATTGCAGTGCAATTAAAATAGGTAATAAAATTAAATATGCAAGTATTCAAATAGTCCCTTAATTCAAGACATCTTCAAAATACTTAAACAAAAATTAACTTTAAAGGTTCTCTATGAAAAGAGCTCCATGACTTGTAAGTGAAACCTGTATCACAAATGTAAAAATTAACCCACCAAAAATTATGGAGGATGAGAATCTCTATTTTAAGAAAATAAAAAATGGAAAATCCTATGCTTCGCCTTGAAATCATCAGCTCACAGGCTTCTCTAACTGCTTATTTAAAAACAGAATCTTACATTAATGAATACAATGCTTTGTAAGTTGATAGTGCATAAGCCAAATTAAATCACCATGTCAGAAATTGCTCCTGGTTTTGGAACATGTACCTGAAATGTTCCAGAAAGTCAGATAGTCAGCTCTACAAAATCCCACTGAGGGCAATTAAAGGAAAATATTTTTCTTTTAAACTTGAAGGAACCTGGTGTCAGAACCACCACGAAAGCCTGTCCAGAGTTCTATTGAGCAATATTTGTAGAAAAGGGATACGAATATTTTCCTTAAAAGAAACATGGTAAAATAATTATGCGAATATATCTGAGATTTCTTTGCTACTGAGAAGGAAGAGAAATTTAAGAAGGAAGCATTGAGTTTCTGGCCTCCTGCCCATAATCCAGCACGTCAAAAAGGGCCAAGAACGTGAAACATGATCTTTTTAAAATGAAGGGTTCTTTTTGGGGATGCGGTAAGAAAAGAACTCTAAATGGATTAAGAATGGAGGTTAAAAAATGCAAACCTTTAACACATAGAATAAATGACTTGAATTGCCTGTTAAAGTTATGAGCAAGTCCTGTTCCTATAGCAACAGCTGAAAGAGAGAGAGAGAGAGAGAGAGAGAGAGAGAGAGAGAGAGAGAGAGAGAGAGAGAGGAGCTATCTCCATTTCCTGATGTATTTTCCTCTGAGTGGTCCAATACAGTTGCCAATACCTGTTTAGCTGCAGACACGGACGAAATTGTCTCTTAGTGTGTCTCATTCATGTCTGCGTAGTTGGGTCATCTGAGAGCTGCCTGTAATTCACCTTCTGAAAAGGACTTAGAAAGGTAAGCACCCACAGGAATGCATCGACACTCAGGGACAGAGTATGTGGCACCCTGCATCGCAGTGTGTTGTACATAATCTCATTTAGGGCTCACTTTCCATCATTTTCACTGCTGCTGCTGGAATGAACGCATGGGTACCTGTGAAGTCAGATGGACACAAACCTAATGTTACTTTGAAAGTCCAGTGAAATGCATCTTAAAGACTGTCAGTGCTGTGTTATTGACCAAGAATAGACATATATTTGTATATCGAGTGGATAAATATATGTCACAAATTCTTTGAGACCTACCAAGAAAATGCTCTTGGAAAAATCCCCAAAAGTTACAGTTCTGAAAGAAATGCTTGTAGTCCAGCCCTCTCTGTGTCATCTGTGTCAGGAGCTCAGCCAGCAGAGCTGCATGCACCCGTTCAGGAGTAGGGACGCTGTGTGGTCTCCTGGAATCACCGCGTGGCTTTGTTTTGCTACTGGAGGCCTGTGTGCAAGCCCGTCACACTCTGTGCCGCTTCCCGACCTTTGCTTTAACTGAGTGCATCACGGCCCATCCAAAGATGGACAATGAGAGGTTTAGTCGTCCCTGACTTTTGCATGCCACCTTGCAATAGTATAAAAACAATGATTTCATGCATATTTTAAATTTTAAACTATTAAGCTATGTATAGATTGTCTAGAGGGCAATGTTCGACTTAATTTGTCATTCCAATTTGTAACTTTCACGTATTTAAAATGTGGTATATGGCAGGCCCGTAACTGTATGACCTATGGTGTATAAGGGCTTTTCCCCAGTATTAGGTCTCTCTTTTTAAGGCCAAGCGATTAACATGGGCAGTGTGGGGCCGCCATTAACGCACGTGGGCAGTGTGGGGCCACGACAGTCTTCCCTGCCGCCCTACCTACGGCAGGGTCTCGGACTTGCTCAATCACAGGTATGAGCCAGAACAACCCTGCAGCACCTCCTAGTACGCCCTTTTCAGCGACCCCCACTTCTGGGTGACAGAAGAAACCAAGTTCTCCTGCTGCCACTTAGTGAACGGGCAGATTTCCGCCCTTCATGTTCAACAACCCCACGGCGGCCACGGTTCTGCCAGGTCTTTGTACAAGTGCAGTGGACTGGAGTCCATTCTCACAGGCTCACTGGGCCGGTCACTTTACCCTCTGAGAAGATGCCTATTAGAGAAAAGGGAAGGTCTCTGCCCGTGAAGTTCTCCTGGGTAACACCTCACGCACTGTCCTGAGGTCACATGCCTGCTAGGCAGCCTGAGAGAGGGACCCTGAGAGGGGGTTTCTGCCACGTTTACTGAGGTTGCTTCATGGAGCCATGCAGTCCCTCATCTGCAGGAGCAGCCATTGTGATTTGTAGGGACGGCTTCCTGTGTGTCCTGACCACATGCATGGAACTCGGGCACAAACCACGTTAGCCACACGTCCCATCTTAATTGCAGGTGGTCCTGTGGTCTTTACCTGAGACATCAAAGTTGTGGTATTTGGACCAAACAGGTATCTGACAACAGTTAAGGGAACATAATCTGAGTAAAGGAGGCACCGATGGAGGCCGAGCACTAGCTCAAGGGCACGTGGTCGCTAGACTGGTCCGTAGCTTGGTCACTGTCCCTGAGGCTGCGGATCTAATGAGTGACTCTCAGATGGCGTTGTTTCCGAATGCTGAGTGCTGGGGCTCAGCGGACCCACAGCTCAGCCTCGGTGCTTCTCTTTCTAGCAGCTTCCAGCATCTCGTAGGCTCGGAGGACTTTGCTGACCCTGGCACGCTGGACGTCGCAACAGCCCTGGGGTGGAGTCGGCTGGGGCTCTAGCCAGAACCCCTGAGGCCACTGTCCCTCCCGGTCATGAGAACGCCTCAGGCCACGTCACAGAGTTCTCATCTTTAGATACAGAACATTTCTTCTCGGTTGTGTGAAGTAATCACGTCTCTGCTGCAGTGAAGGTTGTCCCTGATCCTGAGCATGTTTCCAACAGTTGATGACGTGGGGACAGAAAGGAAGGAATGCAAGCGAGGACCTGTGTTTGTCCTGATGGCCTCACAGTGAGGAGCTGGGAGCCTTGGAGGGTAACCGCCACTGGGAGAGGCCAGAACTCAGGGCAGGGCCGCCAACTCAGAGTTGTCGGTGCTTCCAGAGCAGATGGCCACACGACCCTGCTCCCTGGCGGGGGATGGAATGCACTTTCCATTTTTTTTCCTAAATTGTATATTATCATTCCTCAAGACTCTGTGAATCCAAGAAATAAGGTCCCGGCATATGGGGAGAAGAAGCAGTGAGTGGGTCCTATTCGTAGGGACACGGCCATAGCTAGCGTGAGTTCAGTAGAGGAATTAACTCTAAAGCACTTGAACCTCATTCTACCTTGAGTTCAGAAAAGGGTGGGGAGAGAAGAAGTTGCTCGTTCCACTGAAGGTCCGCCACTCTCCTCGTCAGAATCCTGGAACATGCCATCCTCCAAGGCTGCAGCGGTGGGCCATGTGTTCGTGTGTACCTGGCAACGTGGAAGAAAACGAAAGAAACGAAGTCGGGAAAGCCGTCCTAGACACCAGCTGGTCAGGAGAACTGGCTGGGATGATAAGTGTTCTCTGTCTGCATGTCCAAACTGTCCCGTGTGGTGGCCGGTGGCCAGATGGGGCCGTGGAGCACTTGAAATGTGGTTAGGGTGACTGAGGGACAAAATTTCAATTTCATTGAACTGCAATTTAATTTAAATTTGTATCCAAATGTCCACGTGTAGCTGGCGGCTACCATATTAGACAGCATAGCTGCAGAAACAAACAACACTCCATGTTTCAGTTGGTTCAGAAGGGTATGTACTCAGAGACTCCCCAAGTCGGGGCTGATGAGTTTCCAACTCTGACTGTTTCCTCATTCTCAGTAGAGAGCTGGTCCTTGGGTTGCTGTCTGCATGTGGTCCTCCAGTTTATTCTAGCTGATCAGTAGTGCCCGGGCTCTACTTCAGTGAGATTGGAAAGCTCCCAGAGAGGAACCTTTGGTCTTAAAACATACTTCTAATGTTCTGCAACCCACTTGAGACATTTCAATATTTACTACAGCAATTTGCTTAAGAAGAACATTATGTGTGCCTTTAACAGAAAAAGATAATTTAGACCAGTAAGATACCTAAATGTGCATGTTATAAAAATAGGGAAATGATTGACAGGACAGACTGCATATTCTTCCGAAGTCTCTCTCTCTCTCTCTCTCTCTCTCTCTCTCTCTCTCTCTCTCTCTCTGTCTCTGTCTCTCGCTGGTGTTTACTAACTGTGTGGGTCCCAGGCACAGACCCTTCCTTTCGGAGCACCCAGGCTCTGACAAACTTGTATGACTATATTGGTGCTTAAAGTGACCACACAAAAAATAAGAGCTTTACAGCAACCTCAGACTTCTGAACTGATCTTGAACAAATCAGGAAAACACCATAAACAAAATTAATAAAATAAACAGTCATAAAGTCTGTTCATTATAATTCAGATTGTAACTTGTGACTTTTCCTGTTAAGGGTTACCTTTCTGTGCTATAGTTAGTAGCGAAAAAGGCATACGTTACATGTGACTTCTGACCGGAATCGAATCGTCACTTGTCTGATTGGGCTCAGCCATTTCCAAGTTACCAAAGCGTTGATCTGAGCCTGAGGTGACAGCTTACCCTGAATTCTCACTGCTTCTTCATTAATCAAACAAAAATAATCACACATTAGAATGACTGAGTAAGACCTTTCCATCAGATCTTTAGGCTTCTGGAGTGAAGACATGGCATGTTCTCTTATAAATGACCTTCTAGACTTAACCATTAGTAAATAAGTGGGCTGATCTTGGGACAGAAGTGGGGAGAGATCGATTGATAGCAGCTAGTAAATGTGAAAGGGAAATGGTTCCGAATGGCGTTAGGTACATGCACTCCTGCTACTGTGTTTCCCCGAAAATAAGACCCAGCTGGACCATCAGCTCTAATACGTCTTTTGGAGCAAAAATTAATATAAGACCCGGTCTTACTATAATGTAAGACCGGGTCTATAATATAATATAATATAATATAATATAATATAATATAATATAATATAATATAATATAATATAATATAATACTGGGTCTTATATTAATTTTTGCTCCAAAAGACACATTAGAGATGATGGTCTGGCTAGGTCTAATTTTCGGGGAAACACAGTATGTTCGCCCCAAACACACAACCATCTCCCATTCCCATTTTCTCAAGAAGATCCAAAAGAAGGTCTTTTTTTTTTAAATAGCTGTACCATATTAACGTTTAATTATAGATATAAAATTGTAAAATCAACTTTTGACATGTAATTTATTACTTACAAGATATGCAAAATCATATCTTGTTATATAATTATCTCATTAACATCGCAGTACGCTTCTGCACATTTCTTGGAAGCATTTTATTCCGGTTCTCCTGGTGTGCCTGATGTAGTCCCATCATCCTCAGAGTCGCTGTTGAACCCTCTCACGCCTTTGTCGAGAGAATATCATTTGGTTGGTCTGTGTTTTTTGAGCTAAAACACACTTTGAGTCTGAGACTGGTGTTGTCACTAGGAAGTTTATCCTGAGGGAACATTCATACACTTCTTTTTTGTATGGTCCTGTGTGCACACTTCATGATCTCCCCAACATGGTCACGTCTGCTTTGCTCTTGAAGTAACTTGAGAAAGCTTGTTTACAATCCAACATCTGCAGTTGTGAAGTCACATCCAAGAACGCCACCGAGAAGTCTGCAGTAAAGTTTTGTCTTGCTTTCTCACCAGTTTAGTCAGTCAGTCACTCAATCCTAGGATGACAGGTGCGGTTGCAGACTAGGGGGTCTTCTTCCCCAACACCACTCGATTAGTCGGAATTAAGTAAACGGAGGGAATAATTTTCATGCCGAAGGCCTATTTGGGAGTTTTTCCTCTCTGTATGTTCATGTTAGTGCAGCTTCCAGGTCTGGTTCTCCCCCAGCTCTCCTGGAGACTCTAGGAGATGTTTAGTTTCCGTTCGTACTTCAGCTAAAGTAGCTAGATGAAATTTTTTTATATATAGCCCACAGAATAGGGATGCAGCTTCAAAAACTAGTAAATAGGAAGGCACCGAGCCTATGGTATGCATGTTTAAAAGGTCACATCATTTTCAGCGCTATGATTTCATTTTGACAATGTTGATAAATCTGCTTCTTTTAAAAAATACTTTATTATTTATTTTTTTGGTCATGATGTCCTGAAATTCTTAAGCACTGCTTGATCCCATTTTTCTAATTGTTTCTGAAAGCCTGGGGTGGTAATGAACATGAGAAAAGCATTTGTCTACCACTTTCTGAAGATGTCTCTGAAGTCATATGCCCCAGGTTGTCAGCGGTGACTCCAATTAAAAATGTGCTTATTCCTTGTCCCCAGAAGTATACTTTGGCCTGTGACACCTGTGACACTTGTGCTCCATATGTTGTTCACAAACACGCATTATCCTTGGAGCCTCTGGGTTGGTGGCATACGGCGATTCTGGGAGGGACATGCTAGGAGAGGACATGGCAGGCGGCACGCTGCCCATGCCATGCCTGTGGATGGCTCTGTCTGGCTGTCCCTGAGTCGCATCCTGTGATAATACACTGGAGCCCTGGCCGGGTCCTGCTCCCACGTGCTGTCCCTTCTTACACAGCGTGACACAGGGATTGGAGGAGAATCCCGGAAAGCACAGTTGATGATGATTACGAATTTGTCACCAAGAGACACCCTGAAAATGCAGGCGCACACTTCTCAATGGATCAGCATGTCAGCAGACCTCTGTGCACGGACTTTTCATGGATAAGACTTTCACAAAGTGAGTGATGGCAAAGCATTTGCTTATGAAGCATACAGGAAACATATGATTTGACAAGAGAAGAAATGTGCACAGAGTTCAATTAAATAAATTGCCACGAGTTCAGGAAGGGCTGGGTCCGAAATTAATTGAGGAAGAGGAAGAGCAGCGCAAATCTACAAGGGACGTGGGGATCCCGCCTGACACGACAGTCCCACCAGCGATCCATTTGAAGTTGTTTGCGAACCTGACTTCCTACAAGGTCTGAAGAATTCAGGCTTTTGAATCGCTTGTTTCAAAAACTAGTGAGAAATGGATAGAAACTGACTCTCAGGGGAACAGGATGAAAAAGAAGAGGAGGAAGAACTAGAGGGGAAACCACGCGATGCAGAAAGTCCTGAGAGCTCCGAGGAGGAACGAGACCGGGCGAGGCATGGGGAGCAGCCCACCTCCCCACCTGGGGGACACGGGGCGGCAGGACAGCTCTGGGACCAGCACGCGGTCCTCAAGCCCCCGTGTCATCACATCCAAGCAGGAGCTCTCAGAAGCTGGTGAAGAAAACGCTTGAAGATCCTTTGAACCTTGGAGCAAAAAATGGGACATTGAGTGCATCCGACATCGCGGTTGGCAACAAACAGTGATACTCAGGGTCAAAGGTCTGCAGGACAGGCAGCGACAGGAGGCCGAGGGGCTGCGCCCACAGGAGACGCGAGAGGAGACTCCTTCTGCACTGAGCTGTGTGGGCCGAAGCCCACCCCCACGGGAGGACCACCCACTGCTCCTGGAGACCGCCCACGCGGGACCGCGAAGGAGCCCCCACGTCGGTGCACTTGCGTGATGCGTCCTGCGGGCTGGCCCGTGGGTCCCCCCTCCCGGGGCGCTTGGCCTCAGGGGCCCCCTAAACGCCGCCCTCGCCCCGGTTTTCATCAGGTGAACGCGGGCTGCTCGTTACTACAGGGACACGTGTCCCGCGAGACGAAAGGACGTCCTGTGCTGAGGACGAAGGTGGGCTGTTGCAGGAAGTTTGCCATTTTAAAGTCTGAGAACGTTCGAATTCTCAAGTGTAGTGGCCACAAAGTCACGGGACTGGGGACCCCCGTTTACCAGAGACAACAGCTTGAAATGGAGGCGCGGCCTTGGGCTTGGACTGGGAACCGTGTCCTCCTTCCCGAGCCGCTGCCTGGCGTCCGCGGGGCCTGGTCCCGGGAGCGTCACCTCCTCCTCGCGTCCCCGGTGCCGGGACGAAGAGCCCCTGGGGGGCCTGACGCGCGTCCGTCTTTAGTTTCATCAGGTTAGATTTTACCGAGTGCGACTCTGAGTGTTCCAAGGGGCGTCCTCTTCAAATTCCCCGTTTCACACATAAACCCAGGATTGTGCAGTTTTCTCTGAAACGCTACAGAAATTGCTTGGTGAGGGTGGGGAGTAGTTACTGGAATAAACACCTCTCACTGATCGTCAGGCTTATGCGTCCCGGCTCCATTTCTCAAAAAGGTTACTCCAAGTACCAGTGCAGTTTCTGAAGTGTTGTCTGGTGTTATAGCGCCATCAAGTGGTAAAGGTGACATGAAGCTTCAAGGTTATATTCTCAGTCTCAAAAGCATTCATTTAATTAACACTAGAATTTCTATCAAGGCGGTGTTTATAATTAAATACCTCCTTATTTCAAAGCATAACGAGCCATTTTTAATTTGGAAAGTCTAATTATTTTAATTATGGGCAGAGATGAAGTATTTAGATTTGGGGGTATGGAAACTGGAGAAATCACATTTTTCTATTTACTTTTGATTCTTTAATATCTTTAAATTACCATTTGCTATTGGAAATGGCTGTTGTCAGGCGGCAGACCCGCTCTGGCCTTTGCCCAGACACGCCAGTCGCTTACCCCGTGGGCAGCTCATAACATGGCATCTTGCTTTTCTCAGAGCAACAGATCCAAGAGACAGGAGAGAGAGTGAGGGGGGCAGAGCAAAATGGAGGTCACAGTCTTGGCGACTGAATCTCAGAAGTGCCCTTCTGCCACTGATGTTGTGTTTTCCGCTCATTAGAAATGGGGCAGCTACACGCCAGGCGAGGGTTACCCCACAGCCTGACCAGCAGGAGCCAAGGGCCCGGGGCCACCCGAACGGCACCCACCACGCGTGCCTCCCTGATATGAACGTACAAGTCCCGAAATGTCAGACTATACAACTTGACGTTCTCATTCCCTCCAGAAACTCATGACCTCATTACTGGTAACGGGGTGTGCTGTGCTGCAGGTACTAGTCTGAATGTTCCCCAGTTTGCATTCCCATCGGCAGCATGAAGGGCTAGTCTTGAACTTGTTTCCTTAATATGACGTTACAAATTAAACCGTAACGCCTCGTCGTCTTGCATGCTGTACACCAGTCTGTCTGCGTACAGAGAGGAGAATGCTAGAAAGAGAACCGAGCCGTTATAGCAAAGAATAAATCGATGGTGGTGTTCCACCACTTTCTGCCTTTGATCTCAGCGTTGTCGTTACAAGGCTGTCATGTTGCCCAACTCGGAAGGGTTCTACCCACATCCTGGCCCAGAGACCTTTCCCCGTGTTCTCCGGAGGCCTAGGAAGGGCACGACGGGCAGCGCCATCGTGTGGCTGTGTCTGTAACTTCATGGCTCCTCTACCATAGCTCCTGATCAAAGCAGGTAGCCAGACACAGTTCCTCAAACCAGTTTCAGAGCTTTAAAGTGTATGTGTAATCCAAACTGGCACAGCAGCCAGAAATCATTTCCCAAAATGTGTTTAAAACATCTGTAGCACATGAGGTTAATATGTTGAATCTGGGGTGTGTAGTGTAAGGGGGATTGTTTGGTTAAATAAGTTTGGAACGACATCATTAAATAAATAGTTTTCTCTACTTCTTGTACTATTTACAGACTTGTATTAAAGACAGAACTAGCAGATCATTTTCCAAACTTTATTTGATCATGGGGCCCTTAGGAATTGCGTAGAAAATTTTGAACTTGTAAAGAAATCAGAGAGAACCATTAGATGAAGACACAGCATTTATTCCAGGTTGTCAGTTATGACCTGGCTCAGTCGGGTGGTGGCCGTCTGAGAATGGATTACAAATTGAAGGTGAAATAGGAATAAAGTACACTGCTTAGAACAGTTTCCTGAGAGAAGGCGTTTGTCCACAGCGGCCATGCCCAACAGGTCACAGCCAAGGGTCGGACACAATTCACAGAGCAGTCAGCATCGCAGGCGCTCTGGTTTGAGAATGTATGTCCATTGACATTTCTGCTCTCAGTAAGGTTTCTGCAGGGTGACAGGGCACAGCTTACCCAGAAGGTGGTGATTTCCGCCCCCTGGAGTGTCTGAGGTGTTAAACTCATTTTGTTCAATTCAGGTGGTGGGTTTCTAAGGCAAGGCAGAGTAGCAGTGGGACATCCTGGTCACTCTGAAGATGAGGCAGGGCACCTCCGCTGTGGGGCAGTGACATGAGGGAGGCGCTGAAGACACCTCCAGGGATGGATGACCTAATGCTTAGTGGGCGCTCCCTCTTCCATGCTCTGGGCGTGAAAAATGGGGGAATGTTTTCATAGGGCTTTGTTTGTTTGTTCCAAATAGAGATTTAATAATATTTGTACCTGCAGAAATGTATCACTTTCTGTCATACATTAAACTTAAGGCTGCATGTCACATATAGTTTTAGCATTCCAGAACCCCTGACTAACTCTCTCTCTCTTTCATCTCTAATCTGCCATCATCATCTATCTTCAGTCTTTGTATTTCTTGCCTTTTATTATGAACCACAATTTCTGAAGTTAGAAGAGGCAGAAAAACAGGGCCATGTATTATCACACACTTAACCCATCTCTCTCTCTTTCTCTCTCTCTCTCTCTCTCTCTCTCTCTCTCTCTCTCTCTCACTCACACACACACACACTTTTCATATAAAGAATGCTGTTCTTGGGTAGTCAGATCTGTTTTTCAAGGCTCACAGTATGTGATAAAATCCTCCATTATGAAACTGAACAAAATTGAATTAATTTCTATTACAACTCCATCCACTGAAAAGAAATGATATAACCTGTATTTCAATGGAATCTGGGGTTAAATTCATAATTTCCTTTTTAACGGTTAGGGAACATCCAGACACAGCCCCCTACCAGTTTATATTAGGTTGGTGAAAAACTAATTGCGATTTAGAAGGTTAAAAATAATTGCAAAAACCACAATCACTTTTGCACCAACCTAATAGCTTTACAGGTCAAAACCAGTTGACATAACCCATTTCTCCCTCAGAGTTCCTCCTGTAACGTCAAACCAAAGAGCTTGCTATGATTCTTTCACCTTATTTCTGTGATTATCTAACATTCCAGTTCCTATAAAAATTCATACCGATACTGAGAAGAAGAAAGAGAAAAATAACAAGGAATGGGAGGAGAAACCAAAACAGTTACAGAGTGTTAAAAATTTACGTTTTCATGATAGCTGCTTACTTTTTCCTTTATCTTTATGAATAACATGCATAATACAATATTACTTAATATCCATAATTTAGTTAAAATTTCACAGTTAATATTAACCATTAATATATTGACAATTGCTAACAATATACTCATAATTAAAATTATAATTAATAAATTGAAGCTGGGAAATGGAGGCAGCAAATTAATTTTATTCCCTACTATTTTTCTGGCAACTACTGGCAAAATCATCCAAGGAAGTAATCGTTAATGAATTATTGATTATTTGTGGCCTGCACCCACATATCTTCAGGTATTTAGCCCAGCACTACATTTCCCGCGGGAAGCAGGACCTAACTGCAAAAATGTCCGCAGCTCTGAAAGGACAGGGGCTCAGACTGGCTGTCACGTGAGAGACACTTACGGGCCTGGCCCGACGTTCTGTGGGCTTCTAAGGAAAGCTGTCATTCTAAAAGGCAGCATATTTGTCTTTTAGCTATTGGATGATTTTGAAATTTCTGGACTTTTAAAATGCTCAACTGAACAAAATTATCTCCACATACATATATTTCTTTTTCTGGCCCGGCCAAGGAAGTTAGCCTGTCTGTGACACAGGCCATCATTTCGTATCGCTTCTACCAACTTTGGAAGGTTTATAGCAGTTACAGAAACGTTTAGAAAGGACCACGTTTCCTACTCTTTTATAATCTGTGAAACGTCTGTGATTGCCACCTGAATTCTGACTGTCGAAGGATAGTACTTTTAGGGATCAATTACCGACGTTGCAGCCCTGGGGGCTATGGGACTGGGCTTCCGGGGGCAGGCTCATGTTTATGGCCCATCCCAGCATCTGCAGCAGCCTTGTGTGTGTTGAATTTATCATCTAAACAGGATACCAGTGACACAGGAAAGGCACCGACCAGATTCGGGGCCTGAAGCTTGATACAGGTAGGAGGCCATCTTTAATGAAAAGAATTTAAAGTGGCCAGTATAGCATGAAGGGTGGGGGCTGAGCGTCCCTAAGCGGAGGCGGCAGGAACGTCAGGGGACACCCGCCTCTGATAGAGATTTGGATTTTCCGCATTTAAGGCGACTTATATCTTCCTCTTCTGTTTTGCTTTACTAATGTTTCTCATTTAATTTTCATGCATCATAATTTATTGTAGCTTTTTTTTTCTCCTGACAAAGGAACAAAAACTAAAGGGCTCTTCTCATACTATAAACCACAGAACAGAGAGACAGGTTTGGAAAAAACAGATTGATTACATTTTCAGAGAAGTGGTGTCGCTAACCAAAACACAAAGGTCCTATATGTAAGTTAACATCGTCTTTCAACAGATCCATGGACTTTTCTACACCAGAGGTCTGTATTTAAAATGTCTCCTCTCTGAAAACCACATGATGGCAATGTAATGCCGATGGATTTCTTCTGTCTCTGGGTCCCTGGGCCCCCGTGACTGCTGCTGGGACAGCTGTTGCCATCCTCTCAGATACGAGAGCTGACCTGTCACAGAACTGGCCAGCATGTGCCCAAGGGATTTAATTTCCTTTCACTCTCCTACAGTTTATCTATAACAGATCAGAAGTCTTGAACATTTAATTTTTTTTTTTAATATTGTGTTGTCGTTATGTAACTGGCTCAGGGTGAGCCAGTCTAGAATCAAAGACCTTTCTTAGGATAAAAGGTATTCATTGCAGTATGTGTGTTTGGAAACACATAGATTGCAAGCACCATTCTTACCTGGTCTCCCTGGACTCTTGGGGAATCTTTGAAGTTACCGCCACTAATTACTGTGCATAATGTACAGTCATCCTCTTGCATTTTCTTACACAAATAAAACTCCATTATCAAGAACAAGTCACAAGCTTCATTCCTTTTCCTGTCCTGCTGTCAAGTTCTAAGGTAATGTGGCATTTCGATGCCCCTACCATTAGGAGAAAAAAAGGCTGTAATGACTATATTCATTTCTGAGGTGCTTCACACTTTGGGGATCATGGCATATTTCTTCTTAGTTACTTTCTACTCTCTTAGCTTTATCTCCCTGCCGTATCCCCAACCACACATCACTTCCTTTCGTTTTATTGATTTTTCCTTTTGTTTTCTGTACTTGTGAATAATGCTTATCTATTCCTTACACCCATAAACGAAACTTAAGTGTTAATAGTTGTTCGAAACCAAATGGAGTTCATTTTCTTAAAGTTACACCATAAAGCTGACTCCATGTTTTCTGTTATTTGAAAACAAATCAGCTGGTATCTAAGTGGGCATCTGAAAGTATTTCCAGCAGTTTCCATAGTTACCCTGAGATCTGACCGTGCTGCTTCCTAGCGCCACATTGTTCTCGGGAATGTCTGTGAACACACTGGGCTGTCCCAGTGCTGTGGCCGCGGTCAGGGACCCGCGGGTGGCACCGAGAACACAGGCTGCAGGGCCCAGGGAGGTCTGTGCTCGTCTGTAGACGCCTTTAAAGATAGTTTCAAGCTCATTCCAGAAGGTTGGAAACCTGATCAGCCATGAAAACCTGAGCCAGTTCACAGGGCTCCATTCTGAGGAAGATCAGATTTGAAATATTTCACCGATTTTAACGTAAAAACACTACGCAGAGGCAGTGTTCACGGGAGTGACAGTTGGGTTTCTACTCCTGAACCAATGTGGGTTTGTAAGGTGAGCTGGCTGGGTGGGAACTGTGACTGGTGGACGTCAGGCCTCTTTGCCAGGGCTTTCCTGTCGTGCTGGTCGGCCTAGGTGTGGGTTTGTGTCGTGGGCCAGGCTGCTGGGGCGGTCTCTGCGTTGTGGGTCCCAGCATGCAAATTACCTTTATCACTTTTTTGCATCATCTAGTGATACAAGTGACTTAGTTTTTTAGCTGAGAAAACGGAGGCTGTGAAACAGTCTAATTAGAGAATGGCAGAGCCAGCATTAATCAGTCTCCAGGGAGCTTTATCCCCAATCACCTTTCCACTGCTCCTCAAAAGATGTCTGTAGGGTTCGACCTAAACCACCGGTTTTTATAAATTGAACTGCTAAGAACAAGACCACCCATTTAAAACCATCCTCTTGTAAAATGAATAGCCCCTCCCTAACTCGTAATAGATTTACTGAACATAGAGTATAACACTTTTACCTACTACCGTGATTCCTCGGATGTTTCAACTTGGAAAGTGTGAGCTGCGATGGAAAGTCGACAAGTGGACGTGACTGTGCCGTGTGCTTGAGCTGAGTGCTTTCTTCTCCCAGGGTCCTCCCAGCACCAGCCTTAGGACATAGTCGCCCCTGGAAGCATTGCCTGACCTGTACTCTTTCTGACACGCAGCATGAACTAGCGGTATTTCATAGACTGCCCAGAGCTTTCCATCGGGGTCATCTCATCCTGGGCAGGTCAGGTGGCCAAGCAGACAGGTCAGTCCTTATTGTTACTTACCTAAGGCATTGCTTTAACTCCTAAAAAATGTTCCCTGTTTGTTTTTTTATTTGCCTATTTATCTGGGAAAGAAGCCCTAGACTAATTTTGAGAAGTCTATAAAATGGTGACAAAATATCTAAGAAATACGCAAAATATTTGAATATTTTAAAAAATTGAATTAATCTGTAGAGATTCTTTTCCCCCCTAACATCCAGTAAGCACTCAGGACATGTGTTAGATTGACATGAGTTACGTGAATGAAGTGGAACAATTATGTCTGTAAAGTTAACTTTAGAAGTGAGATGTCTGGGGTAAAGACAGTGTAGGGCCATGGACCGGCCACTCACGTCCCCATGTGGCTCCTGTCAGGGCCTGTGTATCCTGGGAAAGTGGATACTCTCCATTTGCAGTTTCTTTTAAAGAAAAAGGGACACACAAGTGTAATTACCTGACTCGGTTGTACGAAATAAGGAAAGGATATGTAAAATATCTGGAATATAGAAGATTTTTAAAAATTATAGGTACTTCTATTATGTAAACAGTTTCCTTTTGGGTCTCATATGTTCTGTATTTTTTGTAATTTGTAGATTAATACTCCTGTGAATTTAAATCACATAGTAACTATTTTTTATTCTCTCCCATACTGAAAGATGACAAACCAATTTTTAATTAAGAACAATAGCCATCCACTTGCTCAAAATAGCTGGGAGGGTCCATATTTGAACATAGTCTGTAGGAGTACAATCTGTACTCGCCCATTCTCCAGCTCAGATTTTATTACTGCCACCGTCACTCCTATTTTCTATCCTTTCCCATCTCTAAGCAGTATCATGAGTCTAAAGAGTGAAATATTTAAAGAACGAATGTGGGGAGGATGGTGAGGCATGGGGGGGACGGTGAGCGTGGGGTGGGACGGTGAGCGTGGGGTGGGACGGTGAGCGTGGGGGGGTCGGTGAGCGTGGGTGGGGTCGGTGAGCGTGGGTGGGGACGGTGAGCGTGGGGTGGGACGGTGAGCGTGGGGGGGGTCGGTGAGCGTGGGGGGGGACGGTGAGCGTGGGTGGGGACGGTGAGCGTGGGGGGGGACGCTGAGCGTGGGGGGGGACGGTGAGCGTGGGGGGGGACGCTGAGCGTGGGGGGGGACGGTGAGCGTGGGGGGGTACGGTGAGCGTGGGGGGGACGGTGAGCGTGGGGGGGGACGGTGAGCGTGGGGGGGGACGGTGAGCGTGGGGGGGGACGGTGAGCGTGGGGGGGGACGGTGAGCGTGGGGGGGGACGGTGAGCGTGGGGGGGGACGGTGAGCGTGGGGGGGGACGGTGAGCGTGGGGGGGACGGTGAGCGTGGTGGGGATGGTGAGCGTGGGGGGGGGGGGACGCTGAGCGTGGGTGGGGGGACCTGAATGTGGGGAGGACAATCAGAGATATTTGATAAAAATGGAAGGGCCAAAGAATCATTAGCCTTTCCAATTTAGTATGAAATTTGTATTCCACAGAAGGAGAGTTACTTTTCTCAGAGTTTAGGAGAGATACACTAATGCAATTAAACGATTTCTGAGTAATTGTGAAACAATATGTTAAAATCCCCTCACGCATTTCTTAAATCTGCTTGTATGACAAGAAACCCACATGTGAGGAAGACACACTTGAAGGTGGCCTGAGGTCTCCGTCGCAGACAAGCATGCGTGGAGCAGCATTAGTCACTGCAGGGGTGGGGGGTGGGAATACAGAGTAAATCTGGACTCTACATTACAATATGTCATCTAGTTAAATGGGCTGTATAAGAAAAATCTCAGCCATGTGCCGTTTATAGATGAGAACGTCTGTGATGCAGGTGTTTGGAATCCAGGGTCTGGTGACTAAGTGAAGCATCTGAGCGAGCGCGCGTTTCCGTGCAGACCCGGGCGCCTCCTCATGCCGTCGCGGGGGGAGTCAGGGCTCCGCGTGTGCTGGGGCAACGCCAACATTCCATCCACCCGTGACCTGTGTGAGAGCAGGCGCTCTGTCTGTGTGACTTGCCAGGCGCAAGTTCTGTGGGCAGTGTGCCGTTGTCGCAGTTGTACAGGGAAGAGAAGCTTCTAGGACAATTTTGGGGACTGTGAGTGTGGAGACAACAGCGAAGAAAGCCCGAGGTTTCAGCACGGAGCTTGTGTGAGGTTCCCCCAGCAGACAGTGAGCGTCCGTCTGCGAGCTGAGGACACTGGGCACAGGAGGCAGGCGCTTACCTGAGCCTCTGAGCTGGGCCGCGTGAGCCCTGGGCCGCGTGAGCAGGAGCCTCGCCCTGGGCGGCAGGCGGCAGTTCAGCCACCTCGGCTCAGGCAGCCTGAGGAGAGCCTCAGAGGGCCTCCCTGCCCCGTGGCCTCCCTGCCCGGTGGCCTCCCTGCCCCGTGGCCTCCCTGCCCGGTGGCCTCCCTGCCCCGTGGCCTCCCTGCCCCGTGGCCTCCCTGCCCGGTGGCCTCCCTGCCCCGTGGCCTCCCTGCCCCGTGGCCTCCCTGCCCGGTGGCCTCCCTGCCCGGTGGCCTCCCTGCCCCGTGGCCTCCCTGCCCCGTGGCCTCCCTGCCCGGTGGCCTCCCTGCCCCGTGGCCTCCCTGCCCCGTGGCCTCCCTGCCCGGTGGCCTCCCTGCCCGGTGGCCTCCCTGCCCCGTGGCCTCCCTGCCCGGTGGCCTCCCTGCCCGGTGGCCTCCCTGCCCGGTGGCCTCCCTGCCCCGTGGCCTCCCTGCCCGGTGGCCTCCCTGCCCCGTGGCCTCCCTGCCCCGTGGCCTCCCTGCCCGGTGGCCTCCCTGCCCGGTGGCCTCCCTGCCCCGTGGCCTCCCTGCCCGGTGGCCTCCCTGCCCGGTGGCCTCCCTGCCCCGTGGCCTCCCTGCCCGGTGGCCTCCCTGCCCGGTGGCCTCCCTGCCCGGTGGCCTCCCTGCCCCGTGGCCTCCCTGCCCGGTGGCCTCCCTGCCCGGTGGCCTCCCTGCCCCGTGGCCTCCCTGCCCCGTGGCCTCCCTGCCCGGTGGCCTCCCTGCCCGGTGGCCTCCCTGCCCCGTGGCCTCCCTGCCCGGTGGCCTCCCTGCCCCGTGGCCTCCCTGCCCCGTGGCCTCCCTGCCCGGTGGCCTCCCTGCCCGGTGGCCTCCCTGCCCCGTGGCCTCCCTGCCCGGTGGCCTCCCTGCCCGGTGGCCTCCCTGCCCCGTGGCCTCCCTGCCCGGTGGCCTCCCTGCCCCGTGGCCTCCCTGCCCCGTGGCCTCCCTGCCCGGTGGCCTCCCTGCCCCGTGGCCTCCCTGCCCGGTGGCCTCCCTGCCCGGTGGCCTCCCTGCCCGGTGGCCTCCCTGCCCGGGGGTCAGTGTCCTGAGAGCGGCCCAGCTTAGGGATGGAGGGGGCAGGGGACACTGAGACTACACAAAACTTCCAACATACAGACAGCAAATGGGTGAAGCCAGACTTAACTCTGATTTCATTCTTTCCTCTTTGGGGATTAAGGCCATTTTCAATGTAAATAATCCCATTCAAATATTATAATCAGGGCAAGCAGAGCATTAAGAAAACTATACAAATATGAAAAGCCATAGCTTTAAAAATGGCTTCTCTGTTTCTGAACAATTTTGATCGAGAAAGAATTTCTTCTAATGTGACACACAGTTGTTTAAAAATAATGGAATGTCTGTGAAACTACAGATTTTGTTCTTGGCTGGAATCTAGTGTAGGGTGAGTGCCCTTTTCATTTCCACCGAGGAAAATGCATAAAAATGAGTGCTTTTTCCTTTAAACTTTGAGCTTCACAAATGTGTTGGTTTTTGTTTGTTTTAATGAAACCTTCCTAGAGTGTGGTAAAAATCAGTGTGTGCTAGAAAGTAGATTTGGGGAGGTGTACAGTTTATTTCTGATAGATTCACTGTTCAATGACTCTTGGCTGTGCTATGAATGCTATCCCTGTGGGCGTCTGAGGAATGTTCTGTTAGATGCCAGACAATCACATTTTCATTCCATTTAAGTTATTCTTGATATGACCCTAAACTAGCAGGAGAACAGTTCTGTAAAGCTAATCCCAGAAATGTTTCATTACAGTGACTGTGACACATACATATCCTCAGGTATCTGAAGAAACATTCCACTGATTGGACGCGGTGGAATATTCCCCTGGGTAGCCCGCCTGCTCCCACCTCTTTGTTTTCTAGGAGTACTTTTTAGCTTAAGGCCATCTTACACTAAGTGACCTAAATTACATTAGGACTTTGTCCAGTAACGGAGGTATCATTTCTCTTCTCCCACATCTATGTAACTTGGTCATCTCAGCCGTTGTTTGTTTAAATGTGTACTATAAACATGTTTGTACCACACTGAAAACATACAAAAAATAAATTGATTTAAATTAACAAATTTTAACAAACAACAAGCCACTATGAGTGAGAACACAACCATTAAAATATAAGACATGAAAATGAAGCAGCCAGTATCAATTAGAAACTATAGCAATTAAATAGATGAGAATATTCCTTAAAGATTTCAATGATAACAATCCCCCCCAAAATTGAGTGTGGTTTTAAAGAAACTTGTAAAGTGAGGCCCAGGCTCGTGTCCTGGGACAGGAAGCCGTGCACAAAGCAGCTCAGGTGACAGATTCAGAACTGCTGCTGAGACATGGTCTCTGGTGCAGCAGGCACCCGGAGGGGCATCTGCATATGGGGACAAGCTGGAGATCATAGAGTAGCTGGTGGAGAGCCAGCCACAAACCTCTGGCTTCTGTTTGTCCTGGGCGCACTTAACTCACTCCAGACGCCAGTGGAGGCTGCATTTGTTCCTCTGCGTTGCCTGTGCTTTTCAGGACAGTCTGAGAGGTGAGCTCAGTGGATCCACGCATGAAGGGGTTCTGACCCGGTTATTACCTGAGGACTAATGCCACAGCTCACACTGCAGATGTGTGCGATACCATCAACCACGTCTTGCTTTTTCACGCAGTAAAGTCATTTTTGATAGCTGATGGTTTCAAACATAATTTGCAACAATCTTCAAAAGTAAGTTTCACACTCAGTGTCCAGTCTATGAAGTTCTAGCTGTTTACCCATTTCCCAAAACACCCCAAGTGGATGCTTCAGGGGTGAAGCAAAGCTGAAGTCTTCACCCACAGTGCTGGCTTTCTTAGTTTCAAAACCAGTCTCAAAATGACAGCCTTCTCCTAGTTTCTTATTGCGCTGTAACAACTTACCAAAGTCACACTGAAACAACACAGAACGGCTGTCTCAGAGCTCTGCAGGACAGACATCTACACAGTTCACACTGGGGGAAGTGAGGGTGCCGGCTGGGCTGTGGCCCTTCTGCGGGGACAATCTCTGTCCTCGCATTCGGAGCTGCCAGGGTCACCCCGCTCCCTGGCTCATTGACCCCTCCCAACCTCAGAGTCACGCGGTCATTTCCTGCTCACGTCCCGTCATTCTGATCTTGCTTCCATATGTGTCTTTGATGCTTGTCTTCTGCCTCCTGCTTGCACTTAGAGGACCCTGCTGGTTACATGAGGTCTCCCTGGAGACCCCAGAATAATCCCCCCATTTCACAGGTTGCCGATTAGCAGCCCTTTGCTGTCTGCCACGTAACACCACATAGTCACAGGTTCCAGGGTTTAGGACTTTGTCTCTCTGGTGGGTGTCATCCTGCCCACCACAAATATCATCTTACCAAATTCATTTTGAATTAATGGACATTCAAAACACCGGAAACAGAAAGGAAAGTAGCATAAAGCTGTAAGTAGATACCACTATATCTATGCACTTTCCAGGAGAGCCAGTGCAGTCTGCAGAAAGTCCTGTTGTCACCTGCAAGCCATTGAAACCCACTGGGCTCACATCAGCCCCAATCTGCAGCCTACACGCCTTCCATTAATCACACGACATGGTGTAGAATTTTTTGCCTTTGGGGTGTGGCCTGGAGACGTATGAGTCAACTCCTTGGCTTCCTAACACTGTCCTTAGGCATCGTGACTGTTGGTGGCAACAGATGCCGCTCCTCATGGTTAGTCTCCATGAGGTCAGTGGGTTTGTCTAAGAAGCTTTCTGTTGGAAAACGCAGATTCAAGCTTCCAGTGTTTCATCATGGTAGCGTCCACCATTTTCATTCTGTCACAGTGACAATGGGAACGCTGTACGAAAGCATACGAAACAGGCCTGGGCCTTGCGTCCTGCATTGAGCTGAGCGTGCTCTCTTGCTAGGCTGGGGTTTAACTTCAGTGAGCAGTTCAGAGATCTCACTTCCTGATACATAAGAAGCAGGCATAATTGGCGTCATGCCTCCTGCCAAGTTCAAGAGAATACAACAGCATCATAGAACGCAACTTAGTGAAGTAAGAGAATTGAAGAAATCCAAAGGAACGAACCTTGTCAAAAACAAACTTGGTCAGTACTCAAAGGAAACAATATTTCTGTATATAGTTCTCAGAATTGTTTGTGGTGATTTAAAAAATTGTCTATCTATCTATCTATCTATCTATCTATCTATCTATCTATCTATCTATCATCTATCTGCCTCATGGAAGCATTCTGTCATGTGCCTCTGCAGTTTTATAAATAAATGGCATGTCTCATATAGGAACTGAACTTTCTGTATCTGAAGTCAATTTAAACCCAGTGTCCTAGCACGAATCCAGCCCACTGTGTTGGGCATTATAGGCACTCTATAAATATTTGTTGAATGTCTGAAAATTAACACCTGAACTCAGAAAGAGTCTAAGGAAGCAGGCACTGTATTAGTAGGGCTAATATTTACGTAAGAAATTGGAATAACATAAATGATACCATTGATATGCTTTGCGAAGCTAAGTGTATACATGAGTTAGAGCAAAGTGAGGAACGTTTCACAGCCTAGTCGTGGGGGGAGTGTCCAGTAGCTCAGTTTTTCACTATTATTCTGCACACGTGAAACTACCAGCTGCAGAATGCCTCAGGTACGACGGTGTGGTTTGTTAGGGTTGCACAGACAGTGATGGTGACGTGTGGATTGTAAGGCTGTCTCGGGGAGTTTCACAGCACGGTTCTGCTCACCTTCGAATTGTGTCCCCCGTCAGCACCCAGTGGCTATCAGCATAAGAGAAAAATACAGGCATCCACTGTGACACCGCGGGAGTCAGGCACCTACTGAAACAAGGCTTGAAAAAGCAATGACAATTTTCTGACTGGATTTATTGTCACCAAAGTACAAATCCATGAATTACGTCATAATATAAGAAGAAATGGAACGTCCTCGTAAGGTAGGACAATGGCTACCTGTGTCAAGTGGGGAAAAGTGTCTTGCTTCATGGAAATTTGTTTGAAGAGCAGGTCTCCAACCAGTTTTCTGGACACACGAGCTGGGGAAAGAGCCTCACTTTGGATTCCTTTGTTTTGCTCCTAGATGCTTCAGAGGAAACAAACAAGAAGCCACCTTGAACAGGCATTTGCTCGGTCCTGCGCTGTCGGCCGTCCCACAGGCTTGTGTGGGCCCCTGCGGTGCCAGGCGGGCACCGGCATTTATTAACAGCCTGTTGTTTCCTCAGCTGTGTCCGAGCTGCTGAGACACAGCGCACAGGCCCAGCCGCTTCTCCCAAGGGGTCTGGGGAGCACAGATGCCAGCGGGCTCCAGCTGAGAGACATGAGGCAGAGGCGTGCCCACTTCCTGTCCACAGGAGGACACTTGAAAGGGCGCCGGCAGTGTCTGCTGGTTTCCTGCCGGACTCTGAGCACATATGTGAGGCCCAGGCGGAGCACATGGTACGTTCTCTGTCCGTTTCTAGTCCAAGCTGCAGCGGCACCGGGCTGGCTGCCACACGCCTGGCCTCTCCGGGTCTCCGACCCCAGCAGCAGTCTCCCCTTCTCACGTCACAGACCCCGTTCTTCTCTCTTCAGGCAAGAAAACCCCTCCAGCCTCTTGTTTCTGGTGCCCAAAGCCGCCAGCATCAGACGTTTCTGGTGAATCGTCTTCCATATTCACTGAGGGTTTGGCCCACAGCTTACACTCTTCTTCCCCTGTCATTTGCCTCCATTCTTCTGGAAGTCTCTATAGGCAAGTGGAGGGCCTAACCGACCCCTGGTCACATGGATGTGACTGTCACATGCGGTCATTGTCACTGCTGCTGTGGTTCCATGTACTCTCCCAAGGCAGCACGCTGGGTGTGCATGGGACAGTTCCCAGCCCAGGAATTTTGATACCCAGCAACCCCTTCCCTCATCTGCCCCTTCCCTCTGGCTTCCACAGTCTCCTGCTCCCAGGAATCCTCGGTCTTTGACTGTTTTGAGACCTTCGGCCCCGTCTCCCCGTGTACTGGCTTTTTTCTCTATGCTTTGGACATGTGATGCTGTCACTCCCCACACGTCTTCCTCAGCCCTCCCAAGACCTTCACCCCACTGTTTCTTCTCCACACACCTGCTGATGTCCTTCACCCATGAGCCCCACACTGCTGTGGAGCAGGAAGGGCACAGCCCCACGACGGCTGGTACTAAAAGCACGCTCTCGAATCTCAGCTGGTGCTTTGACACAAGTAAAGAGTCAGCATCCTTGCTCAGCTGCTTCTCCCATTTCTTGTCTCCCTCTTCTGACTCCCACAAGTCCCAGTGCAGCCCTCCACCCCCTGCTCTTATCTCTTCCTGGCCCGGCTTCCTGTTTTGCACCTGGGGGTCAGGTGTGTGCTGCTTACCCGCATTACGTTATTGTCTCCTCTACACAAAGAGGAGCCAGTAACCTGGATGGAAGGAACGCGCCCCATCCCCAAAGCACTCCGTGCTGTGCATTCCCTCCTTCTCTGTTGGGCTCTTTCACAGAGCCTGTAAACCCGCATCAGGGGCGGGACTCCCTCCTTGACATGCATCAGCATAGCACAAATTCTTTTTTCTTTTCTCTTGGTTTTGGTTTTGGTTTGCTTAAGCAAATTTCTTGAAAGCATCATTTACATACAGTCGCTTCCGCCCATCACAGATCATTCACTTCTTGTCTCCCAAGAACGGACTGTGTACCCACAGTCCCCGTTTCCTCTGGGGCCTTGGCTGTGTCTGGAAGGCTTCTCGGCACCCTGTCTGTGTGGTCACTCCACCTCAGGGAGCTCTGACGGCCTGGTTTCTGTCTCCTGTTTGTCCACATCCCTTGTCATGCAGGAATCGTGTTTTGTCAAAATTGTGGTTTTCCTGGCGGGCATGGTGGCTACATAATGGCAGGTGCTTGGGTCGCGTTAGCATGAGTGAGTAGACCACCCCAGAAAAGGTGTGTTATTCCTGTGGACTCCTAAAATCTGTCACGGGGAAGGTGTTGTGATCATGTGAGGGGACTTCCCAGCTTTCTAAGATGCCCTAAAATCTCACCTTGCTAATTACTCACCACTCTCTTACAAAGTCATTCCCCGCATTTTCTCATAGGTAAAATCAAAGCTGGAGTAGAGTCTAACCCCACAATTTTGAAACTGACTCGTTCCAGGACAATTTTCAGACATGGGAACTATGTGTGTCCATGAAGGCTGACACCTTTGGCCCAGGCAAGGTCAACGATGGCGGCCACTTCCTCAGATGCTCTCACGCCCACCTTTGGCAGCTGCCCTTGAACGATGGATGACGACTGCACGCTGAATTGGCTGCCAGTTCCGCAGAGTTCTATTTTCCTACCGCATTTCAGGTTGTGAGTTGCAAATGGGGAGATGAGAGCAATTTGCAAATCCTTTGTGATGTTTGAGAGAGAACGAGACTGACAAGAGGAGTCAGATGTCGTGATCAAAATAATATTTTGCAGAATCTCCGGAAAAATGGCGGTGTGAGGTGAGCCTCTGTAAAGCTCCCCTGGAATTTACAAAGAATCGAACAACAAAAACTCCACAAAGGACTCCCTGCACAGCAGACAGGCAAGACGAAGAGGCCCACTACCGACTGAAATCACCTACAGTAAAATAAAATTTAAAAAATAAATAAAAATAATAATAATAATAATAATAATAATGTTGCAATAAAATGATCACATTCCAGCCAAGGTTTAATTTACACAAGTATGCCAAGAAATAAAAGTGAAACAGATACAGAAGTTTTCAAATGTGATGCACTGTTTTAGGTTCAATCCGGGTTTTCCTCTGCAGATTGGCCACTTCTAGTTTCATGGCTTAGAGGCTCACTGTCCTAAAACAGTTGCCTAAGCCCAGGAGGACACAGGTGACCCTGAAGGGCCCGGCGTGCAGGCAGTCAGGCAGCGCTTTGAATTCGCCTCTGTTGGCTCAGTGTCCCCTCACTGAGTGAGAGGCTGTGCCTGTCAGCAGGTTCGCGCCTGCTCACACTCGCCACTGAGGCGGGTCAACAGGACCCCATTTGCAGACGGCACCTCCGACTGGAGGACACCCCCTGGCCTCCTGCAGCACCTCTCGCTTTACGGATTTCTGTCGAAGAGTGTGTGGCAGGCAGCGATGGAAGGAGAGGTAATGGGAGGGAAGCCCCATGAGATGGTCACGCAGCCTCCAACCTCTCCGGGTAGGGAGAACCAAATGCAGGACTCCAAACTAGAATTAAGCAGCCCGACGCACCGCCAGCCCCTGAGGCTGCAGTGACAAGGAAACTCTCTCCAGTGCCATACTCGGTGAGACAAATTCCGCCGGTAGGTTTTAGAAAAAGTGTCAATGATGAAGAGAGCCGCCTCCAGAACGAAGACTCTGCTTTACCCTCAGTTACCCAAACAACTACGGTGACACTGTCTTTTCCTGGCTTTCAGTTATAGAAGGTGTGACTGTCCTTGTCAGGTTCGGTGATGCTGGTCGGAGGCGTGGGAAGGGTCAGTAGAACCCACGAGTTGACATGACTGCACCTGCGAAGTTCACCGTCCGGGGTCCTTCTTCTCCCCTCCCCTCAGGCAGAAATCATCTAAAGGCTTCCGAGAAACAGGGTTCTGTACGTACTACGCGTTTCTGTGTAAGAAGACACCAGGGTTTCCACCACTAACAAATGGTCACCGTGTTTCAAAGCTCCATTCTCAGGGAAATGCTTCATTCCTCTACATTCAGTGGAGACATCGTCATTGGTTGCACAAGACCGCTCACATCTTAGGACAGGAGAGTCCTTTTACGCTCCCTTTGTCCTCAAAGGTTCCAGCTCCCATCATGGGTGTTTGGTTTTAATTGCGATATAGCTGACATGTAACATTACACTTCAGCTGATGACCATAATGGTTTGATATTTACACATATTCAGAAAGGATCACCAGGGTAGTCTAGTTACCATCCACCTCCACACATAGTCACAAATTTCTGTTTTCTTGTGATGAGAGCTTTGAGACCTCCTCTCTCAGTGACTTTGAAGTATACAGTGCAGAACGGTTGACTGCAGCTGCCATGCTTTCATTCTGTCCCCAGGACTAAGGATTTTATAACTGGGACTTTGTACCTTGGGCCACCTTCCCAGAATGGCCATTTCTTAATCGTCTTCTTCGATTATAAGATAAAGTCACAACCAGGCGTGACAGCCTGGCTACTTCCCATCATATTGTCTATCTCATAATTATTACAAGTGAATGATTATAAATGCTTCTTGTTCTTCTTGTTCTAATTGAAGTACCTTGCATTTCACCTGCTGGGTTTCATTTTGAGTTGTTCTTTCGTTTACTCAGGTGACCGTGAGCTCTGGGATGCTGCTTACGTCACAGACAGAATGGGACGTGTGGGAGCAGTGCCAAAAGCATCATTCAGTCAGACAAGGGAGCGTCGTTTCTGTCTGCAGATCAGGGCAGGCCTCCCAGGAGAGGACGGCTGTGGCGGAGGGGCAGGCTTCGTCAGGCACGTGGACATTGGGACAGCACGCAGTGAGGACGCGGCACATACACAAGGTAGAGTGCTGGGTGCTTAGAGGAAGGGGTGCATTGTCCCATTGCTCTTAGATATGAAATGCGCACATCATGGAAAGCACTGGAATGGAAGATGCTTGATGTCTTGTCATCAGACATAAAATAGAATGATGTGTTTTTCCCCGTGCTCATCTATGTAAAGAGAATACATAAAATGCCATCTCTGGCTAATTTCCTGAGACAAAGCCTCAGGAAAATTGTGTTCATTTTGAGATAATAAGTTCTGATTACTTGTCATAGGACACATATTTTGACACTACCTCTTTTAGAGTATGCGGAAAACTGCGGGTTCTCAGGGACACTGAGGAAAGCAGCGGAGTGGTCAGCGGCCCACGTGTGGTTGGGCACCACGGCGCTCATGTAATTTGCATGTCTGCTGATAGTGGTCTATTCAGTTTAGGCATCTGGTTTAAGGATCAGAAGACCATTAACAATTCATAACAAGCTCGAATGGCTTACCCGATGTTGCTTCCATGGGACTCGCTGTCTGTTTCAGCTACTTTGCATCAATGCTGCTAAATCACAACAAAGGCTACTAAACTGGTAGAGAAAAGCACACAGGTGCTTTTAAAAATCTGCAACATTGGGCTTTTTTCTTTGCAATGGAATTCTTTTCGAGGTTACAGAAATGAACAATTTCCTCAAGAAAGATTCCAGTTCAGTAAATGATGTAAATATCTCAAGGATGGAGCATCATTCCTCCCGGAAAAGGGATACTTACCAACACACATTGAAACCAGTTGCAGGTCACCCTTCCAATCGCTGTTTTTCATTTTTTGTGTTTATTGTTTTGCTCATTCTGCGTGATTAGAAACACTCAGACGAGTGACAAAGTGGGTGTCAGTGTGCTTCCTGTATCCCAGAGCTTCCTCACCTGCTTCCCCAAATGATAAATTGTTTGGACTGAAATATTGTATGTTCATTGACGCCTTTTTTCCATTTTCCTATACAAGATTTATTACAAAAGAAAAGAAAAGGCTTGCTTTCACTGGATTTTAAATTCCGAGAAGAAGCAAACCTCAAAATGAGGTGCCATCATGTTGATGTGAGGTGTGGCTTTTCTTTTTCCTGGGTGGGAGGGGCCACAGGGGAGAGAGGAGTGTGGCCTGCTCCTCTCCTGCGTGACCGTGCCTGTCACTGATGTCGGCGTCCTCAGGAAGGGGAACCCTGGCAGAAATGCCCCTCGGCTGCTGTGTCCCAGGCTCCCATCCGACAGATACGGCACTTTGTCCACGTGACCTATGCTGTCAGCGAGTGGGCAGGTCGGGCGCTGAGCCTGGGTCCTGGCAGGGCCGTGGCTGGGGGTCCCAGGGTTCCAGGTGGCGGCACACAGCGTTCTGGCCGGGGTGCTCCTGGACGTGTGTGTCGTGGGGCCACAGGTCTGCACCAACTACAGCCTGGCGCGTCGGCACGGCAGAGGGAATACACTACTTGCCCTGCCTCGGCTTCCTGGGCACGTCTAAAGGTCATCGGGTCGCGGAAGTTCCTGAGCTTCCTTTGGTGGCTGAAGATAAAGTTTAAGGCTATAAGAAGCCCAAAGAGGCTGTTTAGCCTGGAATGACATCTGAAAGGTGTAACCTCTTGGTGGTGAGAGCTGCAAGAACTGCCCTCGTACCCAGCGGGACCTTGCGTCGCCTGTACTGAGGGCACCACATCACCAAAGCTTTGGAAGCAGCCCTGGGGTCACTGCTTTGCATGAGCAAAATGGACCTTTTGGAACTTGCTCCTGGTGGGCACGGGGGCGTTTCTGTATCAGACCCGCAGCACTTTCCGCAAGTTAGGTGATCTGTTTGGACTTGGCATAAAGCTGCCTCCCTCAAGAGTCACCACAACCTTCCGGTCAGAAGATGCCCAGTACAGACCTGAGCAGAATCGTGAAAAGCCCAGAGACCCCAAAAGCTGTCCTGGCACCATGCCCCAGGTTCATCACAGTCCTGAAAAAGAGTCCACTGGGAGACCTGGGAGTCCTGTGGAAGCTACACCCACATGAAATGGCCACGTGCTGAACAGCACTGTCGGCCAGGCCGAGAGCCACCAGCTCCCACTGGCAGGGAAAGTAGCAGCTGCACCAGAAGCCAAAGTAGAGGAGAGGGGTCCAGGCGGGCAGCGTGGGACAGGAAAGAAAGGCAAGAAGCAGGAGAATTGCCAGTTTGGGGGTTTATTTTCTTATTTTTGATCAGGGAATTGCAAAGGAAACTAATGGTTTATTTGCATAACAAGTCATATTATGTGATTATCTCATGTTACCAGATAAGTATCAACCTTGTGTTGCATGTCCTTGATTTTACCAGCCAAACAGCATCATTTATAAATTTTGTTCTGCTTCACGTAACAGAAAAAGTAAAACCCAAACAACCAACCAACAAAATAAAGCAGAGGCTTGAACCAGTGGAAGCTCATTTTCGTCTCCGTGCGGCCAGTCTGGGTCCAGGCAGCAGCAGGATGCCACAGGGTCATCGGGGCCCACGCTTCTCTCTCGTCTCCCGTGCTCAGTGCATGTGTCTTTCCAAGGTCCCTTCATGGTCCACGACATGCCCCAAAGCTCCTGGTGTCACATGTAGGGCAGCCAAAAACTAAGACTGAAAAGAAGAAAAACAAAGTGGGGACTTGCGGGAAATGCTACCCCGCATTTACATTTCACGGAACACGGTTAGTCACCTGGCCGCACACAGCTGCAGGGGCCTCTCATTCCAGGCATCGGGCTTGTCTGGAACCACATACTGGTGTGAGGTTTCAGAACGTGTAGGCCTGCCTCCTAGTGTTTGGCATGATTTCACAGTTTTTGAAGCACTGTAGAAAAATTCAAGAACATCTCTGCTGGATTAGTACAGAAAATGCTCTGCAGAAAAGTTACAGACGATTGCAGATTAAGGCCATTTGGTAGATTTGTTTGGGAGGGAATGAGAAAGTCCCTCTCTGCTGGTTTGCATTTCCTCAGTGCAACATGGCGCCCACGTAGCATGTCCACTTAACGCCTGTGATCCCTGTAAGTCAGGACCACTCAGCACACCTGTGGGATTCTGTCCGGCCACAGTTCTCTGCCTTCACGTTAGAAGGTGAATGTTTCTTAACAGTTTGACTTTGTCAGACAGTCGCCAGAGGGGGGAAGGGAGTGGGGAGAAATGGGGTGTATTTGCAAAGCGGTTTTTGTAATGCGTGACTGTAGTGATGGGCCATCTGATCCAGTCTGGGCCAGGAGGAAAATGAACTTGGGGCACCGCTTTGGTAACCAGTAAACCACCTTGGAGAGCCGCTGGTCCTCAGCAAAGCCGAAGACTTACTGTGATGATTGCACATTTCAAATGAGATGGAAAAGTGAAAGAGGGTCATGGCAAAGGAAATGGTTGCCATGAGATTCTGTAGTTTCTAGAGAAGGAGCATCTGGCGTTTAACAATGGTGCTGATTTGCTAAGATGGAGATGGCGGTCAAGGTCATTTAAAATAGGAGGTCACACAATGCACGACCAGCATGTCGGACATGTGTGTTCCACCTGGATTTTGAACTCAATGAAACCGTGGAGCGGAGTGGAGCTGTAGAAAGCAAGGCTGTTGGCCGGGGAATGAGGTCTGCGGTGAGGGGTTGGGCGGGTGGAACAGTGAGAGGAGTCTGTGCTGGAGGAGGCGGCCAGGGAGGCCGTCCTCGGAAGGAAGGCACAGCTCAATCAGGGCAGAGTTGCTGCAGGCGCTTCGAGGGGAGACCAGCGATGTACGGGCACTGCTGATCACGGAACTGATTCAGAGCGTTTGGACAGGGAGGTGGGAGAAGGGGTGAAATAGGGCTGCAGGCATCAGTCTGCCGTGGCCTTGTCAAGAAACTGCTAACATCTGTAGTTTCTGGAACGGCAGCATCACTCTGGGAGAGAGACACAAACTCACCACACTGTCCCCAGACAGTTATGCTGTCATGGCCAGGGGGTCCACAGCACTCAGGAGAGGGGTGTCAGAGGGAGGGCAGTGCTGACAGACGGGGCCAAGCAGCGGTTGACTGAAAGCAGCATGGGGCGAGCAGGCAGGAAGTGCTGGCCGGTGGCCGTGGCCGTGGCGTGAAGTGCCCGCGGGAGGCGGGTGTCCTGTGTTAGGTCCCAGCTCCTGGTCTCAGGCGGGTCCCTGTACATACGGGCAGGTCCTGGCCTAATCTCTTACGCACATTCTCTTCACCTCTTTTATCACCATGTGACGCTTCACAATACTGCTTACATGTGCCCTTTCTGCTCTCATCTCACCATGGCAGCACTGATACGATTTCAGGGCTTGTGGTGTCAGGAAAGTGTGGGTTTGAACTTTAACTTGTCTGTTGATGGGCAGTGTGACCTGGGCTGGGTCCTCTCGACAGAGAACTCCACAGACCTCATACGTGTGTCCTGAGGACCAAGTGAGAGCATCCATGTAGAGTGGCCAACATAGGTCATGGTGCACAGTAATTGCATGGTTAAGGTGACGCTTTGGGGGCTGTCACCATCCAAGCCGAGGCCCCTCCATGTCGGCTCTCAGCCACCCCTTTACCCTCTGCTTCTGCTCTGTGCCGCTCACATCGCTGCTCCTCAATTTTGCTTTTATTTTCTCATCCTCCAGCTTCAGCTCCTTGAGTAACTTATTGATGCCTCCTGCCTGAAGTCTGGACTCTGTCCTCGGGAGATCCAGCCAGGAAGATCTGGGTTCTGGATGAGGCCAGGCTGGTTGAGCTGCCTCTGGCGTCCCTAACACCTTATCCTTAAAACTGGGGCAGTAATGCAGCTCTTGCAGGCAGTTGTGGTGTTTTCAGAGCGTCGGGTGCCTGCAGGAGCAGGTGGCCACGCCGTAACGGGATGAAGACTCCACATGGGGGGGGGGGCTCTTCCCCCACAGCTGCGTGGGCGTGGCTAGGCCCCCATGTGGGACCAGCTACAGGTCTGTGGTCGGTGTTTCCTTGGCTGAGAGTTACCAGAAAAGTCATTGTATCATTCTCGCCATTTGTTAAAGCTCCTGTGCCTGCCCTAGTGTCTGTCTACTAGGAAATAGGAAATAAGTAAATCTACGAATGAATGAATGAATGAGTGAATGAATGAACAGCTTCTGCTTACTAAAATCACTATGAACTTTTACCTTAACATTCTTGTTCTCACTTTACTGAAATTAAAGTAGTATGTAGTATCCAATCATTAAATTTAACTTAAATATATCTCCTTTCAATAAATTATCAAAGTTAAAGATGATTTTAAGTGACAGGAAAATGTGTTCTCTGAGTGTCTGATGCAGGAGGATAGTTCTGGGGTGTGGAGCCAGATTGCAGGGAAGGGGTTCAGGACAGGCTCCCCAGGCTCCCTTTGCCACGAGGGTTATTTATCGCTGAAGGCAGTGGGGACCCTCAGGCTCACGGGACTCTTACCTCTCCCCTGAGGAATGTACCTTTGCTCGTGGTAAGAGTTGTCACCAGCGCTGTTTGCTGTGTGACCATCCTTGTTTCTGTGCTCATCTCAATGTCATCTCCTGCGAGTGTCCTTGTGACTGACTCGCGTTGGAAATGTAGGCGAGCTCAGGAGAGGCTGCATCTGCGAGCTTTGCAGCTTTGGGGTTAACTGCGTACTTGCCAGGGAGACGGTGGCGGTGGCCTATGACAGAGTGGGAGGGGCCGGTTAGTCAATGAAGGACCACAGGCTACTTCTGCTCACCAATCAGTCCCCGTGACCTTGGGAGGGTTCTTTAGCCTCTGTGAACAACACTTATATCTTTGTAACACTCGGGGGTCTGATTGGCAGGGAACCTTTTCCTGTAAGTGGTCACTAACGTTCCAGGCTTTGAAGACCATCGGGTCCCTGTCACAGCATCTCAACTCTGCTGATGTCTGTCTGACAAACACGTGGGTGGGCCTGCATTTGGGGACATTGAAATTAGAATTTCATATAATTTTCACATGTCATGAACTGTTATTTTTCTGTTATTCTTTCCAGTCATTTAAAAATGTGAATATCTTTTCTGGCTCATGGGCTGTACAAAAGCAGTCTACAGAAGGGACTGGAGACCCGGGCCCTGGTTTAATGACCCTGAACTAGCCCCCCTGGACAAAATTCCTGTGGGCTTTCTTGGGGCTGGGATGCAAAGGGGAAAGGGCAGTCCTGAGGCGCAGAATTAAAGTGACGATGAAAAAGCATCTAGAAAAATTGCAGAAGACAGCGTGATGCAGTGATGTTTTTGGAAGGGTGCTCTGATACTATGATTTGTAATAAGAATATATACTTGGTCTTTGTCCCATTTCTGGCAGTTTCCCCAAAGAGAGAGTGGTAAAACTGCCTTTGGTCCTGTGAATGAGGTGACTTTTGGACACAGGTAAGGATGGGGGCTGGATGCCAGGGGAACCCACCACGTGATTAAAGGGTTGGGACTTTCCCTCCCAACCCTGAGCTCCGGCGGGTGGGGGGGGGGGGCTGGAGGCTGAATGAGTCACCATCTAAGTTCATCAGGGCTGCCTGTGTGATGAAGCCGCCAGAGAAACCCAAAAGGACGGGTTCCGGGGGGTTCCAGGTTGGTGACCGTGTGGAGATGGGAGAGTGGTGTCTGGAGAGGGCACTGAGGCCACGTGCCCCTTCCCACACACCTGGTCCAATGTACCGGTCTCTTCCATCTGGCTGTCCTGAGTTACATCCTTTCACAATAAGCCGGTGACCGTAGGTGATGTTTTCTCTGAGTTCCATGAGCTGCTCTAGGAAGTGAAGGGAGCCCAAGGAGGGGGACGTGGGGACCCTGATTGACAGTCAGTGGGACAAGAGTGCAGGTGACACTCTGGACTTGGGATTAGCATCTGAGTGGGAGGGGTCGTTGGAACCTCCCACGTGTACCCAGGTGGTCAGAAACACAGGTAAGAGCCTGGGCTGGTGGCTGGAGTCCAAAGTGTGTGTTTGGGGGTGAGGAGCGGTCTGGTCAGACCGGACCCTTAACCCGTGGGGTCTGGTGCTGTCTGTGGGTGGGTAGTGTCAGAAGTGAGTTGACTTCTTGGCCACCCAGCTGGTGTTCTGAGAACTGCTTGTTGGAGGGATGAGGACCCCCCAACCCCAAAGAGGTCCAATAAGCATGTAGTCGAGGGGAGGGATGACACAGAGGAAAAGAATAACCCAGAGACTACAGTTGCCTGGCTTTTGACCAGAATATCTAAGTGAAATGTCTGGCTTGAACTGAAACAGGTAAAACTAGAAAAAATGTAGAGATGACAATAGACGGGACTGGTGTTGTGCCTGGTGCACGTGTATTTGCAGGTGTTCACAGTCGTGTAGACATCACGCGTGAGTGCGTGAGTGTGGGAAAGCAGACAGGCCGCTGTGTGCCAGGAAAGGGCAGGGACACGGGCATCGGATGTAAGAGTGAAAACATTGTAAGTGAGCCTGTAAACCAGCAGCTTCATGGTGCTCCATTTGACGTGCTTAACACAGAAGTTATGTGGCAAGAAGCAGAGTGGCAAGAGCCGGCTGGCATATTGGGTGATTTCTGCATGTGGCAACAGTAGGCAGGAAAAATAATATTATTTAAGCGATTAACACTAGAGCAGACATGGCTTCGTCTGCTGGCTGCGAAGGAGCTGGCAGCTGGCATCCCCGTCTGGGCGATATGCTGGGCTGTGTTTTCATAGAGCCTGGAGTTTTAACAGACTTGCTGGAATGGCCGCTCTCTGACCGCCTTTTCACCCTGGCCGGTGACTGTAAGACCCGCTGTCTGGTCGGCACAGAGAGACAGTTATTCCTTTTCCCATCCAGGAGCAACATGCTAAGGACACCCCGCAGAGAGGCCTTGCTCTGGCCACACAGGAGGACAAACTGCGAGGGAGTGAGATAGTTTCTTACGTGTGCAGCTCACCTGCATCCTCTGTGACAGCATGTGGAGGATGAAGAAAGTGGAGACACACTGGAAAGATTTGTACAAACGTCTTCATAAGTAAAAGTAATAGACACCAGGAGGGTGTACCCTGAAAAGAGTTGTTTAATAACTAAGGGATTAAACTAAGCGCTGATTCAAAGAAAAAGAAGTAGCCCTTTCCGTAAGAGGCATACACAATAATTCCATTCCCTCTTTACTCATCAAATGTACTCAGCCGTGTAATAAAAATTAATAAGATATCATTAAGAAAACATCACTGTTTACAGCTGCACAAGGGGAGAATTACTGGCAGTAGGTGTGTCTTCACGGAATTCTGTTCGTGGCTCTTAAAAGCCTTCGTCAAGGAGAGGTCAGCAGGAGACGCTACCGCTCCTGTGCTGAGCGAGTGTAGTTCTTTCCCAGTCACAACCCTGCTGGTGACACCTCGTGGCGCCCCCAGCCTCGCGCCTGCGGCCACACCTGGCTGTGGAGCCTTGCCCAGGCCAGGGGCGCCTGCTCAGGGTTGCCTGCTCAGGGTTGCGACACAGATGGTCCTGGGATCCTATGATTAAGTTAAGTTACAATCTGTATGGAAATCATGGCGTTCCCTGCCTGCGCTCTGCCCCTGCAATTCTTCCTTCTCGGTAACAGCGGTGGGTCAGTGTGGCCGACAGACAAGCTTGCCTTTCTCCTCGGTGTGTCCCCTTCCAGGCACTGCTGAGTCCTGCGATGTGTGGTGGGAGATGCTTCAGATCACAGGGGGGGTCTGTCACGTTCGTCCTCAACATCTGCACATGTCCTCAGGCGGGGCGCTGCTGCCCCGTACTTTACACAGCAGTAAGTTGGTCAGTACTTGGTCCTGTAACAGCTGCTGTGTTTGTATTAGGGTTGTGCCATCTACATAAATCAAGTTGGGCTATGTTATCTTCACGTCTGCTTCCTGAAAAGGGTTGCATCAGACATTATTGCTTAAATGATCCATAGATTTCAGCAATGAAAGCATGTAGGCCAGTGTTCTCTTCCTGGGCAGGTTTTGGTAATGGATTCCATTTTCTTACAAAGGTACAGAGCTATTAAAAGTGTCTGTTTCTTCTTTTGTCAGGTTTTTAAAATTGTGTGCGTCAAGTGACTTCTTTACTCCACAAAATCATTAAATTTATTGGCAAAAAGTTCTTCCTTATGCTCCCGTACATTCCTCCTGTCTGTGGTCTCCGTAATAAGTCCCTCATCCCTGTGTGGGCCGTTTGCTAATGTTTTTATTTCTTTATCAGTCCTCATAGGAGATTGTTGGTGTTATTAATCATTTCAAGAAACTATTTGTGGCTTTAATTTACTCTGCTTATGGTTGGTTTTCTAGTTCTATAACTTTGTTAGATAAAAATGTATTTCATTATTTTTAAACTTTTTTACTGAGGTAAAATGTCGGGACCATAAAATGAGCCATTTTGAAGTGTAGTCAGTGGCATTGAGCACGTTACCCATGTGTGTGAACACATCTATGCAGTTAAAACCGTGTTCTCTCCACTAGGAACTCCTGGCCCTACAGCGCAGTCCCACTCCGTCCCACTCCCCAAGGCCTGGCTACCACCACCCTGCTTTCTGCCTCTAGATGTACGTGTTGTGGGCCTTTCACATGCAGAAAACCTGCGACGTGTGTGTCGTTTTGGTGTCTGGCTTCTTTCAGTCGGCACACTAGTTTGAGTTTCATGCACATCTTAGCACACATTAGTGTTTTGTCCCTTTTAAGGCTGAATAACGCTCCATTGCATGTGTCACCACATTGTACTTATCCATTCACCAGCTAATGGACGTTGGGGTTGTCTCCACCTTCCAACTATTGTGAACAGTGCTGCTCTGGATATTCACGTGCTTGATGTTGTAAGCTCGATGTCCCACAATGCTCTTAGGCTCTGTGCTTTTCTCTATTCTTTTTTTTCTTTCTTTCTATTATTCAAACTGTATAACTTCAGTTGCCTTACCTTCAAGTTCACTGATTCCCCCCCCCCCCCCCCCGCCTATTCAATCTGCTATTAATATAGTGGTAAATTTGTCATTTCAGTTATTGTATTTTTAAGCTCCAGAATTCTGTTTGGTTCATTTTTATCATCTCTATTGATATTTTCTTTTTTGTTGCTTCATTTTTCAGTTTCATTTATCTCTTTGCCACAGTTTCTTTCAGCTGTTTGTGCATATTTACGATAGTTAGTTTAAAGTATTGTCTAGTAATTCTAATTCTGTGCTTCCTCAGTGATAGCTTCTGTGAATTTCTCTTATGGATGGGCTATGGTTCCTCGTTTCTTTGCATGCTTCACAAGTTTTTTGCTGAAAACTAGACATTTGAATATTATAATGTGGTAAATCTGGAATTCATGTTCTTCACCCTTCTCATGGTTTGTTTTCATTGTTTGCTGTGGGTTGTAGTTGTTTGTTTAGTGACTTTTCTAAACTATTTTTGTAAAATAGTTTTTTTTGTAAATTTTTTTTTTGTCACCTGTGGTCTCTGAAGTCTCTACTCCTTAAGCTTGTGGTCAGCTAGTGTCTTGACAGAAATGTCCTTGAATTCCTGGATTTCCACATCCACAGAAAGGAAGGAAAAAAAGAAGGAAGGAAGGAAGGAAGGAAGGAGGGAAGGAGGGAAGGAAAGAAAGAAAGAAGGAAAGAAGGATTAAAATAAAATAAAGAAAAGGAAAGGAATTGCAAGAGCTGTAGTCTCAGCAGGGTGGCTGTACACAGAGGCCACCTGGAGGCCATACCTGGAGGCCGTACCTGGAGGCCACACCTGGAGGCCGTACCTGGAGGCCGTACCTGGAGGCCACACCTGGAGGCCGTACCTGGAGGCCGTACCTGGAGGCCGTACCTGGAGGCCACACCTGGAGGCCGTACCTGGAGGCCGTACCTGGAGGCCGTGCCTGGAGGCCGTACCTGGAGGCCGTACCTGGAGGCCACACCTGGAGGCCGTACCTGGAGGCCGTACCTGGAGGCCACACCTGGAGGCCGTACCTGGAGGCCATACCTGGAGGCCGTACCTGGAGGCCACACCTGGAGGCCGTACCTGGAGGCCGTACCTGGAGGCCGTACCTGGAGGCACTCTCAAGTCCCCCAGCACCCAGCCAGGCCGTTACTGCTCTGCCTTAGCCTTCAGTTCTTGCGTGTGCTGAGGATGACAGTTAGCTAGAGGTCAAATGTGGGTCCTCTTAGGTCTTTTCCTGGGAATCGTACCCTTGTGTGTGGCTGTCTAAGTTCCTCATGTATGCAAGTGCTTTTCAGTGTCCTGGTTTCCCAGAGAAATTCTCTTCCCAGCTTTTCCTCCCACGCATGTCTGCTGTTTGCCTCAAGTGTAAGCTTTTGACCCTGCAGTGGTGGCAGTGAGTGTCCATTTGCCTCAACGTGCATTCCAGGAATGCCTTCTCTGAAGACACTTTTCTGCCTTGAGAATCCTGAGAGCCTCATGTCAGCCCGCAGGTAGCACCAAGGCAGGTAGAAATGAAGACTGTCCTTTGAGAATAAGGTCTGCTCTGATCATGCTGGAGCCAGGGGCAGGGCCCCCAACAGGGAGCATGGGTTATTATCTTCAAGACTGTCACTGAGCTGGGGACGGAATGGGGCAAGGTCACGGGAAACTGCCACAGAGCTTTCCTGTCATTTCATAATTGCCTTTTCTTGATCAGCATTTCCTTTGTTGCTTTAAAACCTTTGTCTGGTTCCCAGTGCTTCCAGTTGATTCTGGCCGTTTCTGTTCACTTTTTCAGTGTGTTCAGTGGAGGGACAGGCACATGGAACCACCTTCTCTGCCATTTTGGCTGATGTCACTGTTTTCACTGGTTGTTAAGAATTTCTCTCTCATTCAGAGCTACACATTTTCCTTGGAGCATATACCTCTTCTTGTTACTGATTTTTCATTTAATTCCTTTGGGAGCTTGGAAACATGCTCTCTAAGGTTTTGATCCTTTGAAATTTAATGCTCAGCCTATTGTGCAGCTTAGTGGACGTTCCATGTAGAAGCCCAAAGCATGTGTGCTCTGCATCTATAGTGTGCGCCTCCATACATGTTAAATCAATCTCATCAACTGCTAATATGGATAATGTCTTCTATACCCTTACTCATGATCTGTCCATTCATTCCATCAGTTGCTGAGAGAAGGATAGTGACATCTCTGCCTAAGTTTATGGGACTGCCTAGCTCTGCCTTTTTTTCTGTCAGTGTTGGTTTCGTGGGTGAGGGGTCTGGTGTGAGGGTTCTGGCGTCTTTCTAAACAACTGGCCTTTCTGTTGTGATGGAATGACCTACTCCCTCTCTGCTGTCACCTGGCCTGCAGCCTGCTTTTCTGATGTTAGTAAGTCCACGCCACCAGGTTCACGAACAGTGTACACACTGTGACATCTTTCCCCAACCTTTTACTTTTAAGGTAAAGTCAGTAGTTAGGAGATTCTGGGCCATGCGTGCTTCTCGTATATTAATGTGCAGACAGCTCCATGAAGTTAGGACGTGAGTTATCCAGTCTGCTGGCAGATATGTCTCCTGTGGACAAAGATGCATCAGCCTGAAACTTTTAAGAATTCATTCTAAGTAACCAGTTTTCCCTGTTGTGATTTTGCTTGCAAAATGCAGAAATTCTGTTTGTGTGTTGCCTTTCCTGGAACTTGTTTACAGGTACATGACTGCAGTGTCTAATTCTCTTAGCATTTATATTTATCATTGTATGTTAATAAAATTGACATTCTCATTTCTCTGTGTTTGTCTCATGAGCCTTATTTGTACTATTCAGCGTATTAAACAAATAATGACTAGGGCTCCCTCAATTTAATTGACTGAGTTATATCCAGTTCTTGTAACATAAAATGTCCTACTCTGGGACACAAACTCCTCCAATAAATTTGTCTCAGGCCTCCGTCTGTGTTAGCTTATGGTGAAGACTGCAGCAAAGAGGCCCAGGAAGGCAATGGCTCAGACAGACAGAGGAGCTCGTTTCTGTGTCGCACACGGAAGTCCAGGGCGGGCGGTTGGACTTGACCCCATGGCATCACCCGAGACCCTGGTGAGTGGGGCTGCCCCACTGTGTCCGGGCGTGTCCTCTGCACACTCACATCCAGGGGGAGGAGCACTCCGGTCATGTGACAAGGCCCAGCGAGGAGCTGGCACAGGTCCCTCCTGGTCGCAGGCCATCAGTGAGGGCCAGGTCACGGTCACGTGCTTGCTTTGGCTGCGGGAGCAGGTGAGGAAGAGTAGCTGTGGCTGGGTAACCAGCTATGATTTTAGTTCTTTGCTCCTGTGGCCGAGGAACAGAACTGGTTCCAGGCCTCTGACACTCCTGCGAACATTGAACATTGACATCGGGCATCATTCTGTCATGTATCTGAATGTGACAAAGCAGACCGATTTGACTTTTATACGTGTCATGCAGGGTGTCATGTGGGGTCTCTGGTCCCGCTCCCCACACAAGAACGCAGGATATGGTGAGGCCAAAAAGGAACACCCACGGACCCATAGGTAGGGGAGTCATAACACTATAGTCTCGCTGGTGGCTGGGTTGGAGACACAGGAAGCAGGAGCCACACGATCCTCAACCTGCTGTCCACTTCTCTGTCAACCAACCTCATGTGTTAACTGCAATCCGCCTCTCTGCAATCCGCAGCCCACAATCTGCCTTGTTAGCTCAGCCATAGCAGTTATATCAGTGGCTAATGGCTAACTGGTAACAGCTGATGGCCAACTAGTCACAGCTGACGGCCATCTACTACCCGAGCCAGCACCTTTCCATGTGAGGCTGAGAGGCTGGAAACTGCTCTCTGGGACTCTGTCCCCACAATACTTTTGAAACAAAAAGTGAATTCAGTACTAGGCTATTGTTAATTTATTGATCTTTTTTTTTTTTTTTTTTTTAGCTGTAATAGTGTCCTTTGGTGAATGTGACTTCTGAGGAAGGGAACTAACAGTATTTGTTGAGAAATAATTCATGTTTTCCTTTAGTGTCAAGATGGCCTCCCAGCTCTGGGCAGAGCCCATGAGTAAGCTGCCCAGCCTCGCCGCCCCCTCACTGCTCCCATCACGAGTATGGGCCCACCCAGGTGTGCTGGTCGCTTCTAGGCAAATACTCTGGGTGCACAGACCATTTCGGGTTTCCTGTTTCTCCCAGCTCACTGCTTTGTGCTTCCCTGTTCCTCAGAGGTAATTTAGTTTAGACATTTAAAATATTACATCTGTGAAAACACCTTTTATTGAATTTGTAATTCAAACGTAAACCACAGAAGATGCTTGTCTTCCATAAAAAGATGCACTAAACAAAGAAGATGAAATAAGGAAAGTATATTGACTGGAAAATTCCATTTGAATTCAAATTTGATTGGAGAAGGGGTAGGTGTGTGAGGGTGTCAGTAGGATCAAGGAGGGGCGCCCCGACCCCCGGCATGAATGAGACTATTTCTTGGGGATTCAGACACCATTCTAGTTAGCTGAACGCTTTTCAACTTGGAACAAAACTGAATTGAGAGGGAAGGGTGGCAGGGACTGTCCTAGCAGAGCTGCCTGAGTCCTGTCGCAACTCAGAGGTTATCCAGGGTGTGTCGGGCCTCTGGCAGCAATTCCCTGCCTGTATGTTTAGCTGGAAGGCGTGCAAAAACCAAACACACACACTGTGTATGTTTTCATGACCCTGTACTCTGCTCATACCACTTCATTGACAAAACAGGTTGTTACCTCATTACAAAATCCTAGGAAACTCTTCTTATCTTTGCAGTTTGGAAGCTCAACGGTGATTAAAAATGGGAGGTGGTGAACGCCCTTTCCAGAGGATGGTTTGCAGTGTCGTCCTTGTGAGTCCTACGCTGTCAGGCGCCAGGAAGGGACCTGCACCTGCCCCTGGCATCTGAGGTGTGGCCCCCATGCAGCCCTGGGCCCGGCCCTGTCTCCTCCTGTTGCGCCTCCAGGGTGGCTGTGCCCAGCTGTGCCGTCCACCTTCCTGGGAGCCGCACGTACCCACTGTGTTCGCAGGCCACCAGGCAGAACCCGCCTTTCCTGCCCGACGTCACAGTCCGCTCCTCTGTCTGCACTGTGGCCATGTTCGTCCGCTGCATAAAGCCCGTGAGGACCCACAGAGTGTCAGCTGGCCTTCAGGGGGCACACAAACATTTGGACTGCTCCCTGGGGAAGGGACCAGAGGGAGGTCATGGTGTGGCCTGGCTTCTGAAGCTCAGGCCCTCCTGCTGAGAGCCGCCATCCAGCTTCCATGGGAAGCAGCTGCTGCTCAGCAGAGCTGCAGGGTGAGAAGCACCTGCGGCCTTTTCCATCCCCACCTGTCTTCATTCCTTCTTCCATCGCATTAACTCCCAGGGTTCTCCCTCAGCTGCCTCATCAAAGGTCACCTGTCAGAGGCAATTTGAGTAGCAAACGAGATGGCTAACGGTAACGGCCGCACCATTTGCTGCTACGCGTTCTAAAGTGGTGGTGAGAACACGGACCTATGGCCAAGCCTGGAATCATGACGCTTAGAAATGGGATTTTAAGCAGAAGGACAAGCAGCTCCTTGGCCCGTAAGCCCAGCCACGTACACAGACTCTGGCTCCATCCAGCCAAGAGTGGGCTCTGCTGCAGAGCTGCCCGACGCCCTGGGATGTGGCGGCACCTCCTGTCACCCCTGTGTCGTCACTGAGGTAGGTAGTGTAAGCTGCAGGGACTTGGGGACTCCACTCATCTCTGAAACCTCTTCCCGAAGCTCTGTGCAGAGGGTCCTGTGGCTGAGAGCTCACCTGGTACGTTTGTGGGGGGTGGTGTCGGGTCATGCCGACACAGGCAGTGGCCGCGGTGGCTTCCTAACAAGGCAGGTGCTGGGTCTCAGATGCATACCCACCATCTGGCACGTGGGGGTGGCGGCGGGTGCCTGCTTGTGGGGGAAATGGGAGGGTTTACACAGAGGAACTCAGAAACAGCTGACTGTACAAAAGAGCTCGGGAAGCCCTGGCTTGGCCGAGAAAATGAGGCTTATCAGGCATTTTGTCAAAGTGGAGAGCAGGTCCCACGGGCTGAGTCCCTGCATGGGGCCTGTGTGTCAGGGGTTTTGGCTCTGGGACTCTGCAATTTTGTGAATATGACATACAGGGATGCACCCCAAAAATGTACCCGCATGAAATCCTAGAATTTTATAAATGAGTACTTTGTTGTGATATGTGAATGAGTAAACTTAAATATGTGTTTTATTTGTGAGTTTTATTCTCAGCCAGTTTCTAGTAATGATTAGGTGTTTCTCCTGATGTTGGAATTTCCTTGCCTTTGACAAAAGGAAACCAAATGTGTTGCCACAAAGCTAAGAAAAGAGGTGAATGGATATTTGAGGCCAGCTGAGTCTTTAGCCATTCGGGGCTGGGTCGCCTGCCGAGGGCCCAGAGCTCGATCTGTGCAGTGTGGCGCTGAGCCAGGAGTTTGGGGAGCGTGGAGACACGTGGACACAGCATCCCATGGGCCGGGCCTGGCTTGCTCTCCTCAGGGCAGGCAGGGAGGGCTTGGAGCTCCAGCAGGTCTGAACAGCGGCCTACAGGATGGGAACGGGATGAGGGGTGGGCTGTCCCAGAGCAAACCCTGCCCCCCCTTGGGCGTGGTGACCAGGGGCCACCATTGGCTGCTGCAGGAAGGAGCTGGCAGGTGCCTCGGCGATGCAATGAGTTTTCACAGGCTTCACATCGTTCTTAGGTCACCACTTTTAAAACCACTGTTGAGTCTTTAAAGAACTTTCTGTATCTGTTTAGGTACTTTAGAGCTGAATGGGTAAAAGTTCAATTTGGACTTGGGGTCAGACGGTCTAGCCTCAGAAGCACTTTACCACTTACTTTCAGCGAATGGTTTCACCTCCCTGTGTGTCAGTTTCCCCCTTGGAAATGCAGGTAAAAGTAACGAGTGAGTCCCTCATAGGATGTGGGGAGGGTTAAAGGAGTTCTCAGCCAGTGCCCCTTCGTAGAATAATATTATATTTTATGTAAAATCGACTGTTTGGCACAGATTTCTGTAACTGCGACCTCGGGGAGCTGGTGGATTTACTTATAAAATCTGAACTCCACGTGCATTCCATGTTTTTCATTTCTGTATTGTCCCAGGTGGGTCAGATGTATGAGCCCAGAAAACTTTCAGGATTCTAGCTGCTGTCAGGGCCATCTGCCTGTACGCCTGGCATTTAATTTCCTTTCTCTCTCGTACCCACTTCGAGCAGAGTTGGGAAATGGGTGACACTGGCAGACCCTAACCCTCACCCTGTGACCTCATATTCCAGGTCCTCTGTTTAGGTGTTGCTCCTGGCCTGTCTCTGTTCTTTACCCAAGTATCCCCCCAAGAACCTTCGAACAGTCTGGTGGCACCTTTCATTTTAGTCTCTCAGTCATTATAAAAATTCAGCTGGTAAGCGTCTCATCGAAACAGAGCTGTAAAGCTCAAGATACCCACCGCTTTATTTTATAGCTGGCCAGTGAAAGCCCCCAAGGGGTTGACACCTTGTCTCCAAGTCCCCACGTATCTTCTAGCCAGTGCTGGTATGAGATACACTCCTGCTTCCGTGGTCTTGCTCATTTTTCTTCCTAAGGCACATCCTGCCCTTCTGCACGGATCCTCGCCAGGAGGTCTCGGAAAGCACTGGCGTTAGAATGGTGGTAGAGAGCTGACCGGCATTAACGAGAGAGAGAAGGGATGACGTCCCCACGCTCTCCTAGCAGACGCAACGTTAGCCTAATCAAATGCGTGATGGGTTCAACGTCATGGTCACAGAGCAAATGGTAGGCGTGGATGCTGGAGCTTCTTAGGACACAGAAATCACTCTGCGGAGCGGCAACTGTGGAAGTGAGGTGAGCAGAGTTGTGGGTCCTCCCTGCTGTCCTGCTGTCCCCTCCTGTCCGAGCCTCACTGTCTTGTCCTCAACGTCTTCACTCACTGAAATGCCACCTCTGGTGAAATGTCTTTCTTTAGCGCTTGCGGGGCACGTTGGAAAAGGGCCATGATCGACTAGGTGACGTAAATCCTCAAGCTTTATCGCGTCTGCCACTCCCCAACTGTGTGCATTCTTCATAAAAGCAGGGTTCTTCCAGCCACGTGGCAAATGTGAGTCCAGGTGACTGAGGTCACATTGAACCCAGACCCAGCGTTTTCCTGGCTCGTCCTAAATACTCAATACTAATGAGAGGAGATGAACTTGTACAGGAACAAGAAAGCAATGAAAACGGGTCCCAGCTCGTTGTAACTGCAGTGCAAACAGGGAAACGTGAACACGTCTTATCAAAACATGAAATGGAAGCATTTCTAGGGAAGTGTGGGCTCTTCAATCCGTCCATAGTTTTGAGCTGAAATCCTTCAAAAACATACACCAAAAGCCGCGTCTATTGCCCTTTGCACTGGTAGTGAGGATGCAAACGAGGCCCCCCAGGCTTGGCCTGCCCTGCGTCCCTCCCTGAGCCCACTGAAAGCCACGCTTCCCGGCCGCTGGTCAGGTGTCGTCAGGCAGGTGGGGAGAGGCACGTGACCCGCGAGCCTTTGCTCTCCGGCCTTTCTGAAGCCCCGCTGTTCGCGTGGGCTGCTCGCGGAGGGGCCGTGCGGCCGCCTCTGCTCTGGTCCACGCCAGACAAAGGCCAACTTCAGGGGGGCCGCTCACAAAGAGGTATTGACGGGCCGGAATCAGTCAGGACAAACGGGCGTTTCAGCCCAACACTGCCTAATTGTGCAGCTTTTCTCATTGCAGAGAATACGAGTGTCCTGAGCCATCACGGCGGCCCCCCCACTCCCCGCGCCCACGCGCGGGAGGCGTGGCGGCCGGAAGCTCGTCACCGGTGCTGGGCCCTTTGCTGCTGCTCTGCTTCGCTCCAAGCGCGCTCGGAGCCGGCTGGGACCAGCTGTGCAGTCGCGTTGGCAGTGATTCTAAGCTCCGTGGTACAGACGGAGCTGTAGACGGAAGTCACAGGCTCACATGCCAGTGAGTTAAGGAGTCTGGGGGGCCTCCCCTTCCTTGCTGAAGTCCCGGTTTTGAGGGACCATTATGGGCTCGTAGGGCCACCCTGAGGCTCGTGTGAGGTAAAGGCAGGCGTGGGAACGCTGTGCACTGGTGACCGTCACCCCACAGCTCCTCATCTTAGCGTCCCTTCAGCTTCGCCAGGAAAGCCAGCGTGGAACAGTAGGTGTGGAAACACAGCGCAGGCCCAGGCGCAGTGATGTCCGCTCCTGGGCATCGACGGGGTCCTGCCCTTGGCTCCACCACAACGTTGCAGCAGTCACGTGGCCCGTGGGAAGGCCGGCGTGTGCGGGAGGCGCAGCCGCGGGGGAGACTCGGTGAGGCCTGCGCAGGCAGGGCGGCGAGGGCCTGCTCACTGCCAGGCTGGGCTACTCGGTCCTGGGGCCTGTCCGGCCAGGACGGGCCCCGAGCACCCATCACAGTTGGCTCTCTGGCTTGGAGCCTCCCCACAGGCTGGGACTAGAGACAGGCTTTTTAGGTTTCTTTCTTCTGGGTGGAAGCAGCAGAGTGGTCGCCTGTCACTGTGCATAAATCGTGTTGCTCCTCTGCCCACAGTCTCCGGTGACCCCCCCTCTGCATCAGAGTGAAGGCGCTGCTGCCCCATCTCACCGTCAGTGCCACTCCCTTGGCTCCCGCCTCCACCAGCTCCAGTCATACTGGTTTCCTGTTTGCTCCTCAAGCAGGCTGGGCGTGCTCCGCACTGGCACTGACTGTTCTTGCTGCCTAGAGTGCTCGGCACCGAAGTAGCTGTGTACTCACTCCTTATCTCATTCAAGTTTGCTAATCACAGCCTTTCAATGGTCTACGTAGGAGCTGGCAAACTACAACCCAAGGGCCGGCGTGTACCAAGCACAAAGCCGCCGTGGTTAGTGGTGGGAAAGCTCCGCTGTGTGCACTTACTGCCGGAAGGGAAGGTGGCGCGCAGGCGGGAGCGCTCCCCTCCCGCTGGGCCGGTCTGAGGCTTCATGGCCCACTTGGCATCTGAGCTGAGGTAGGCAGGTAGGATGTAGACACATAACATACAGTGATGTTAAAGGAGCACAAAAAGGCAATCTAGGAAATAAAGTAGCATGAATGAAAGTGTAGGCATAGTTGTTTAGGTAATAATAGCATGTTGTTAAAATCTCATTAAACACCTTGACGTTTTAAAATTCAGCAGGTCGTTGTCCATCTTAAACTTGGCCTTGTCACATTTCTGTCATATGTATGTCAGTGAGAGCTCTGAACCACTCACGGGTCTTGCTCATGCTCGAACAGTCGGGAGACATGCAATGGGCGGTCACTCGTCCACACCTCACCATCTGGCCGTGCTGGGTCTCCTGCTAAAGCAGCCGAGTGCAGCAGGAAAGGCTGACAGGGTGAGGGCCGTCAGAACAGACTTCGCAAGGCTCAGGAGACTCCCAGGCTGCGGCTCACCAGGCACCCACCAGGCCGAGTAAACCCAGAGTGATTACGAGGAAAGGAAACTCGCCGATTTGGAGGAGTGTGTTTAATTTGTTCTCAATAGGGAGCATGAGTTACGTCAGATGACCTAGTTAGGACACACCTGGATTCAGAAATGAAGTCCTAAGTTATGAACATCATCTATTTTCTTTTCGAAAAATCGGCCTCACCCATCAGTCCGTTTGTGAAGTAACCTTCCCACATCTCACCACCTGTCTCCATGACACCTCCTCATCTGTGCACAAATAATGTTTCAGAGTCACCTCTTCTCTAACGTGTCAAGTTTGCAGGGTTTTAATTGCAACATTTTAGGCTGATTGCTGTGAAAGCAGACAACGAGGACTAAACTGCTGAGCCCGCTTAGGTGGGGAGGGGCTGACGTGCCTGCAGCAGGTAAGAAGCTGGACGCCGAGCAGGGTTGTCTTTATATAGAGTAGCGGGTCCTCGGTCCTGAGCAGTAACTCCCTCACATCTGTCCAGCGACACAGCTGGCAACCTCTCTCCCTCCTGCAGTGGCCAGGCACCTTCAGTGTCCAGTAATTAATATGAATAGCGTCGATGTTTGGGCCGACATCGGCAGGGAAATCTTAAGATTTAATCGTAAAGGGCTGACTTTTCGTGAATATCAGTTCCCTGGAATGTTCTTAGATCCTGTCAGTGGCAGCAAGATTCTTCCATTTACTGATCCAAGTAAAGATTATTGAGACCCACTGTGTAAGAGCCACTGTGCTGGGAGTTAAAAGAGTCCAGCATGACAAAAGAGTTCCAGCGTCACTGAGCTACAGAAAGTAAAGGACATCTGTGACACATGACGGAGCTGTGTGGGACAGCGAGGTATGAAACCCGGGGTTCAGGTCAGGGTTGGCGTCCCAGGCGGAGCTCCATACAGGCCGAGATGCAGGTGAGCAGGTGTCTGTCACCTGGGACAAGAGTCCTGAAGAGGTGAGAACAGCTCTTCTCAGGAAAGCTATGCTGCACTGAGTGGCAGGACTGGGGCCTGGAGAACCAGTGAACGGCATCGATGTCTAACTCCTTCACGGCCCTGAGGTTCCTCACAGGACACATAACACAGGTACTTCTGTGTTTCTATGATGTTGAAAAAGCCTATCCTCCCACTTCTTGGTACACGGTAGACGCTCAGCATCCATTGAGTCAGCAGATGGCTGAGAGGTGAGGGAGGGGACAGCAGAAAAGATGCTGGAGAGGCAGCAGGAGACACATTAAATGGGGCCTCCTTGATCATATGAAGGGGCTCATACCTTCGTGCTGGGTAGGAGGCCACCGACAAAGGAGTTTGCATTCTAGAAAGATTGCTTTGACTGCAACGTGAGTGTGACCTGAGCAAACTAGGATCCTACCCACTGGGGGAGAACTCGAGAGGGCTGGGAAGAGAACCCACAAGATGGGCACTGGCGAGATACGGAGGGAGCGGCGTTACCAGCACGGCCACGTGTCTGCTGAGTGTCTGAAGAAGAGCCGTGTTGGCCTTTGTTCGTGGGGAAGGCTCTGAGCATATTGTCTAAAACGCCCGTGGCATCTCTAAGGGTGTGCAGGAGGACGTCCATCTGTGGGTCTTTGATCTGTGGATGCAAAGGGCCGACTGAGTCCTGTGTGATTGTCGACTGCGTGGGTTGGGCGCCCCTCAGCCCTGTGTTAGTCAGGGGTCAGCTGTGTATCTCAAGCTAACAAGAGAAAGGTTGGTTCGAGACAGATTTGTGAGCCGTCGGAAGATAAAGAGTAATTAAAGCTGCCTTTCGCTGATGCAGCAGGCAGGGCTCTTGCTAAACCGGGTCCCACTGACACGTTCTCGGGGTCTGTCCCCAGGCTGACTCCAGCCTGTCCCCAGACAGAAGTGATCACGCAGGAAGGCTTGTGACTAGGGAAACACAGTTTTTTCATAAAGGCCGATATGATCAGACAGCCACCAAGTGGCAGCGGCTCAGCAGGTTCCTGCAGTCCAGCTCAGTGTCCACTCTCTCCCGTGCTTGTTGAGGAATGACTAGGCAGTGTCGTGGGTCCCTCGGAGCCTGGGTGTTTTGGGGTGTGACACACTGGTAACTGGGATCTGTCCTGGTGCTGTGACCAAATACTAAATTAATCGCGTCACTCTACCCTTGACACACAGTTTCCTCCCGCCTGAAATTCCCACCTCTGTGTGCAGTGGCTGCTTCTCAGCACTGACCTTGCATTTCACTGGGCTGTGACCCCTGGACGTGCTGTGTTTGTTTCCTTAAACCAACAGTGCTCAAAAAGGCAGTTTAACTAATAGGCGGTGTGCTTCCTCACGTCGCACCCCTGGGCTCCCTCTGCCCTTCACCCTCCGACTCACACGTCCGTGTGAGCACACCCTCTCCAGCCATCTGCTCCTGGCTCTCGCCCCCAGTTACACCTCCAACAGCACACAAGGCTTACAGAGGAACAGAGGAGAAAAAGGTGGAGGACAGAGGTCTTATCCAAAGCTTCCTGAAGAGGTTTCAGAGCTAAACATGGGTTTGCTGGTTTTCTCAGGTAGATTAGGGAGAGGGAGGGGGAGGGAACAGGGAAGGGAGGGGAGGGGAGGGGAGGGAAGGCGGCAGAGGTGTGTCAGGGAGTAGGCAGTGTTAGCAATAAGAAAGGGCCCCAGAGGCTGGGGAGGGCTTGGGAATGGCCTCCGAAGTGGGGAGTTTGCAAGTATTTGATTTTGAAAGGACTAGATGGAGGTGAATAGTAAGTTTAAGGCAGGAAAGGCAATTTTAACCCCCCACTCCGGAGTCACCTTTCAGGGAAGCAGTATTTCATCACATCGTCAACTGGCAGTAAATCTTGTTAGGACAACTACCTGTTCTTGGTGCTTGTGGTCATTATTTCACAATATAAGGACAAAGACGCTATGGTGTGTGTGCACATATGTGCACACATAATTTATTTACTGCAGTTGTCTGTCACCACTAAAAGTAGGCCGTTTGAGCTAAAAGTCTGAATGATCAACCCCAAATAAGAGAGACTGACCCAGCTTTTGTTGTGTATATGTTAGTCACATGTGGATGCTTCTTCCTTTTCTACGCTCCAAGAGTCATCTGGATGGAGCCCTTGCCAGACATGCTGGCTCCTGGTCACACCCCTGGCTTCTGGGGTCCATCTCGCAGTCACTCAAACCTTGGTTGACCATTGAAATCACAGGGGAGATTTAAAAATACTCACGCCCGTGAAATAAGTTGGACAGAAGAAAGACAAATACCATATGACGTCACTTTTGTGTGGGATCTACAGAACCAGTGATGAACCTGTACTCAGAGACCCAGAGGACACTGGTGGTTGTGGGCGGGGGGTCAGCCTGCTGAGGGAGAAGTGGCTGACGGGGTCAGATGGTCCAAACTTCCAGCCATAAAATAAACGAGTCCTGGGGGCGAGAGGTACAGCACGCTGATCACAGCTAATCACGCTGTGTGTGTATTTGAAAGCTGCTAACAGAGTAGACCTCAGAAGCTCTCATTCAAGAACTTCTGTGACTATGTGTGGTGACAGATGACAGCTGGACTCCCTGTGCTGATCACTGCACAGTTTATACAGGTTACAAGTTGCATCCCTCTGCTTTGGAGCCCAACCCCACTCCTCCAGTGTCCCAGGTCACGGCCACTCTGGAGCATCGGCCGGTCTTCAAAGCAGTGATTCTGCCTCATTAGAGCGTCCAACCAGTAACTGCTGCTGATAAAAAACCACCAGCACTTGTAGATCTTTGAGCCTCAGCCCCAACCTGCAGTGGGAATTCAGAGGGTGGAGCTGAGAAATTTGCATTTCTAACCAACCTCCTGGGTGACTCCTGGGAACAGCAGAAGTTGGAAACCGCAGCTTGACAACCTGGCAGGCCAGGAGGCAGACAGTGAAGGGTGGGAGCCCGGAGGCAGCTGGCAGCGCCGGCCCCCCTCCCCTCCCAGAGTGGGCCAAGCCCCTGTGTGCTAACACTGAGAAAGCGCTGGACGTCCTGTCCCGTGTGTGGATGTGACACTGACCTTGTCACTGAATCGCTCCTGTTACCCACAACTATGGTGGACTCTGTGTAGACTTAGGAGTTTGGGACATGGCCTAGAACGGGGGGAGGCAGGGCTGTCAACACACCATTGCTCCGCAGCTCCTCAGTCTGTAGCTCACAGACCTGAGGGAGAGAATGCATTCATTCTCTAAAATAACAGAAGATTTGATCACTATCGTCCAGTTGTTTACTAAGAGGTGGTTTCTTATTTTCACAAAGACCCCCGAAACTCAGAAAGCAGTGACCTACAATTAAATGCTCTTTGTGAAATCCCTGTTGGTTGAGCGTCTGGCTGCCCTGTGGACCGGGCCACGCAGGAGCCGTCTGTTCCGTGGTGTTTGTGTGACAGACCGTTGGCCCTGGACCAGCCTGCCAGGAGCGGAGCAGCCCATAGAGAGCACTTGTTGAAATCCTCCCGATGTGAAGCCATGAAAACATTTCCGCCTAGATTTACTGCTCACCGCTGTGGCAACAACGGCAGCAGCAGCAGCGCTTATGGTCCTGCAGACTCAGGTGTCCTTATGGCCCTGAGTCTGCACGGGAAGAAGTACACACTTCCTAATTATGCACTTTCCATGTGAAAAGTGACAATTCTGCACCCTCTCATGCAACCCCTCAAAGCCCAGATTGGAATTAGGAGCTGGACTAGTGGGGTTTTCTATTCATGTTGCCTGTACCTGATTAATTCTAGCGATGATACGTAGCTGTGTGCGTGTCTGTGTCTGTGTCTGTATGTCTAGGATGCGATGGGTGGATGGATGGATGAGAGAGAGAGATAAGATAGACAGATGATAGATGATAGATGATAGATAGATGGACGGATAGATAGGTAGATGATAGATAGATGACAGACAGGTAGACAGATAGATAGATGATACATATAGAGACGTAGCTTTTGCAGCTAAATAATCACCTGTATCTACATAGATGACCGTATATAGCCCTGTGCAAGGTTTCATGGTTATATTAAAAGTGACAAAATTATTTAGAGTTCCATGTGATCACATGCCCAATAGTAGATATAAATTTGACAATTTCTAAGCTTTAAACTTAATTTGCTTTTGTCCATTAATTCCTTGGCTGTTGTTTTATTATGCTTTAGGAAATGTTGACACGTTAATGACAATTCCTGTTGGCTGGCATGGTGAGAAGAGCATTTCCCCACAGACACCAGCAGTGGCCACAGGACTGGGCCACACCGTGTCCTGCCTGCCCCTCAGTGGTTGTTTGTCCGGCCTCGTGTGAGTTGAGGTGCAGTAAGGAGAAGGCGCCCTGGAGGCCCACAACTTACCTCGGTGTGAACAGATTTAGGTAACTGAGGCAGAAGGCTAGATGTCTCCATCCTCTCACACGTGTCCGCTGCTGGGGCGACAGATGGAGTTGTTGACCCTTAGGCCGTGGATATGGGGTCCTGACTCCCAGGAGAGGGTCTCAGTGAAGCTGGGTGTCCCAGTGTCGCCAGGCACATTGGTCTCTCCTGCAGCTCGAGGAGGGACAGGCAGGGCTGATGTCATGGGACGCGCAGGGACCAGAAACCGGGAGCCCCAGGCAGCAGCTGCAAGAGGGCAAGTCTCTCTGCCTCCCACCTCGTGGCCGACGCCAAAATGTAGCTCCGCAGCCTCTGACCACAAAGCACTGGGCAGACAGCGGTTTGGGCAGACAGGCGAGCTAGCGACTGGCACAGAAGCTCCGTGCTGCGGGCTGGTAAGAGGGGGGCTGGTGGGCCTCCCCAGCTTGGTTCCTGCCGTGTCCCTTAGTAGCTGTGTGATCTCAGTGACTGATGCTTGGTGACTGGGTTTGCCCTAGCTTGGGGACATGCTCACGTCTTGAAGGTGTTGTGAGAAGTAAACTGAGTGGTGGGGGGACCGTTTGGCATACAGGCACCGATAGTGTGCCAGATGGCAGCTGTTAGGATTCGCAGCTGCATTCTACTGCAAGCTGGCACCGGGCTTTCTTTATGTAAAAACTTCAGGCTGTGTTGCCGCTTAGTAGTTTTCGACTATGCGTCTCCGTGCCCTAGAGGGGCTTTGGAGTTACAGTAATGAACCTGGAAGTTAATATGCACATTTCAAGCAACAGGACTCTGAAAGCAGAGCTGTTGTCCCTCATTAAGGCATCAGTTTCCCCTTGTGTCCCATGTGCCAGCCACCGTGGAGCCTACAGCTCAGCAGGAGGCAGAGCCCACTGAATAATTACAGTGAAGTCATCAAAAGGCCAGACAGGTGGGGGGGAGGGGAGTTGGCCAACCTGGCGAGGCCTCAGGGGGGTTTTCCCAGGAAGCGAAACTGTAAACCTGAGAAGGTCAGCCAGGCCTGTTTGCAGAGCCCACAGGCACTCCAGGCACCTTACAGAATGCCAAGTAGTTTACATACAGAAGTTTCGGTGACGATGGGAAAGCTAGCATCCAAGGACTGTCCCTATAAAGATCTTCAGGAGTGCACTGAGCATGTGCAGTCCTGCCATCTGAACGGATGAGGAACTGAAGGCAGTGAGGACAGTCAAGTCCAATGCACACTGTGGAAAAGGACGTTTGTAGCTCTACACTGTGATGGCTTTGCCTACGTCTGGGACATGAGCATCTGTCATACGTCCAGGTCTGGGGTGTCAGCTGAACACCCGCCCTGTGGGAGCAGAGACTGCAGAGTGGGAAAGGAAGCAGACTGTGTTATGAATCCACTTCACAGTAGTCCAGCTTGTGTGTGTGTGTGCACACGTGTGTGCATGCATGTGGGTGCGTGTGTGCACCAGTGCGCGTGCGTGTGTGTGAGACGTCTGTGCAGGGTCCTGTGACACGCGTGGACAGCTCTGTGCTCCTACACACAGCCGTTACAGGTCACGGGATGTGCGCCAAGGCGGGAGCCTCGCTTTTTTCCCCCTGGGCCCTTGGGTCTTGACGCACATCTCTGCGCTACAGATCAGGTACCTCGGCAGAGCTGTCGCTTCCGTGTGAAAGGACTGTACACATCCCCAGTGTCCTTTCACAATTGCAGTGACTTAACTGTGAAGGATAAGTGTTTGTACTTGTTCTCACACACGGTGTTATTTATTGTGTAACATCCTTGGCCGGGAAACCTGGATCCCTCAGCTGGACTGCGGATCTGCCTTTCATGAGCTCTTACTCTCTGAGCTAATTGGCCTCGACGATTACTTCCTTATAAAATACATGTGATATTTGTCATCAGGCCACCATATGTCTCTGAATGTGACAACAGCAGGTTGAGTGGAAAATTTGAGTTCTATTATACACACAGGTGGGCGACTCCTTTGAAATAAGCTGAGTTCCCAAATACATGTACCATTTAATAAACATAGCTTACAAGTTATCATTTCCCAGCAAGTGCGCTTCAGTCTGTTGCTGCGATGGACGGAACCACTAGGGCACCCAACGCCACTTATCAGGCGCTCCTCAGGTCCTAAACACTTAGTCTAACTAGCTTTAATAACTGAGCATCTTACTTCAAAGATGTCCTGGAAGTGGCGTTTGGTGACTTCTATTTATCAAATGCCGGAGACTCTGAAATTCCTTCTGTGTTGCCACATGGAATCTTGCAACAACGCCGTCCTGTAGCAGCATGCTGCCATTCTGCACGTTGGGGAACGCGCCTTTGCTGAGCTGAGGTGTATGTCGGTTCTCACACACCTACGAGGCGCGCCCGGGTCAAATCAAGACATAGCAGCCTCCGTGAGGACGGGGACACGACGGAGGCATCTCAGAGGATGAGCAAATAGCGAGTCAGTTCTGACAGCACGACGCTGACAGGGCTGCGTGGGACTGTGACTGCAGGTGACTGTCTTCTGTGAAACTGCCAGAAAGCAGGTGTGAGGAAGGAGAAAACGCTCTCATCCCTAAAGGGGGGGAGAGGGGCAGGAAGCCCTTCCTGTGCTTTCAAGAGTGTTCCCTTCAGCTTTACACGCACGCATGGGGCTGGTGTGCACAAAAGCATGTCAGCAAACTAATGATTTAATGGGAGTGGGGCTGCTTTGCAATCCACCCCATTTCTCAACACGGTTTTAAGGGTTTTCAAAACCAGCGTCTGTTGTAATTACAATCATTATATTGCTGTTGTCCAGATATAGCTACAGAATCCTAATCAGGGTTAATTCTAAAATATTTCAAAGAAACTTGTAATCACAACTTACTGCAATCATAATTTTTAAAAAAAATCTCTATGACATTAGCTTTATTTTTACTGAATTCAGCATTGGGAAACAAAAAGTGTGTTACATCATTATAATCAACTATTACATATAGATGTTTATCCTTGCATTCCTTATATTCATTTTTCGATTTTAAATCTGATAATTCATACAAACATAAAATACATACATGATTTCTTCCTAAAAATGTCTGGTTTATATAACAAAGGGTTTATAACTTCTTAAAAACTTATGTTCCTTTATTATAGAGAATTTATTTTTTATTAAAATTTATTGCAGTGACAATGGTCAACATAACTACATAGGTTTCAAGTGTACGTTTCTGTAATACATCTATACATTGCGTGTAGATGTATTATGTGCTCACCATGTCTTTGAGTTTTTGTTTATTTGCTTTGTCTTGTTCCTTCGTTGTCTTCAGTTTTTCATCCCACATGAGTGAAGTCAAATAGTTCTTGACTTTTTCTGTCTGATTTATTTCACTTAGTATAATGATCTGAAGATCTAAGTCATCAGCAATGGCAGTATTTCAACTTTACTTATGGAAGAGTAATATATATATATATATATATATATATATATATATATATATATATGTCTCACAACTTCTTTATCCAATCATCTATCGAAGGACACTTTGGTTGTTTCCATGTCTTGGACACCATAATGGTTTAAATTGCTAGTTTTTGTTAATGTTTAGAGGATTAAATTTATTTACCAGGAGCAGACAAACAAAACAATGTAAAAATAGTTTTCCAGAAGCTATTTTCATTCCATGGAGAACATATTTCCAGGTAGCCTCTGCAATCATAATTTAATAACTTCTTTTATCACTAAAAATTATTAGAACTAGACAAGTGCTTACAATCAAAGTGCTTCAGTTCTCTCATCTGTAACACGAGGGAGTAAAGTAATTATGAACTCTGGCTGATGATTAAATACGAAATTGGGAGCTTTCATATTTACTAATCTTAAAATGTTGGTATAGTTTTAGACTTACAGAAAACTTGCTAAAATAGTAGAGAGGTCCCATACGTCCAACATCCATTTCCCCTTATCAACATCTCAAATTAGCATGGTACATTTGTGACAATGAAGCAGCACTGACATGTGACTATTAACTAACGTCCTTACCTTATTCACATTGTCTTATTTTTTATCGAACGTCTTCTGTCCAGGACACATTCAGTGTCGGGTTTCCTCAGGCCTCCCTCTGCGGTCATAGTTTTTCTTACACTGTGCTTATTTTTGATGACCTTCACAGTTTTGAGCAACACTGGCCGGGAGTTGTAAAATGTCTCTACGGGAGGTTAGCTGATGCTTTTTCCCCGATTAGACTGGGGTTGTGACTTTTGGGGAGGAAGAGTAGACTTTTCGTGAAATACACATTTCTGCGTCTGTTTCTAATGTGGCGAATCTGGGGTGGGGCCTCAGGATTTAAATTTTTCAAAATCTCCCCAGGGTATGATTGTTGATTACACCATCTCTTCTGTCTGGGAACAACCAGACACGACTAAGGGTTCAGATCAGAGGATCTAAGCTCTGATTCTGGGATGTCCTTAGCTTTTATTTCTTACTTGTTAAGATGTTCCCTCCTTTCTTTACTTCTGAAACTCCAGTTACATGAATCATTGAATTGCTTCTCTCTCTCTCTCTCTTTTTTTCTTTCTCCTCCATCCTGAATTTCTCAGAACAATATTCAGATTTAATAAGTTCTCTTCACAAACATGATGAATTTATTCTATACAATAAATTTTTAAGATTTAGATTTCCTTTTTCATGTTCAAACTTTTCTTGGGATATGTTTTTACTTTACAGATTCAAAGGGAATTTGTTATTCTGACTTCTAATGGATGCTGTTCCTTCGTTAAGGGTGTTTTATAGTCAGGTGGCCCCATGAAATTCGCTTCATGGACAGAGAGCGCTTGCGTGGAACGCTGTGCTTCTGCGGCTCTGCCTTCCTACCGTTGTGTTCCCCATGTGTCTTTGACATCAGTGCACATTTTATTTGGGCTGGGGGAGGATGCTTCTGGTCTCCTCTTTCCTGTCTCATTGTATTTAGGTGCCTGTAGTTGCCTTCCCTGGCACCAATCCAGAACCAAGTTTGATCATGGCATCTTGAGGCTCCAGCTCTGGGCGGTGTGGGCTAGCCAAGGCCCAGCCCCTGGTCAGCCAGCACCTGTTCTGATTCCCAGTGGTAGGTCCTCACATCTCCCTGAAGCCACCGTGTCTCCAACCTTTTCAGACTCCATCCCACGTGTGGGAGTCCTGGCCGGGCCCCTGTGGCAGACAGCGAGCCTGGCCTTTCCTTGTCCTGCGTGCAGGGCTGACTTAGTTATCTGATGCTGTGTGACTCCGTGTCACAAGCTCAGCAGACTGGAATAACCCACATTTACATTCTCACGGTTGGTGAGGCCAGAGTCTGAACCTGGGCTGCCTGCGTCCTGTCACCAGGCTTTTCTCCAGGCTGCCAGCAAGGTGTCGGCCAGGCAGCCTTCTGACTGAGGAAGAGTGTGCTCTGAGCTCATTCAGTTATTGGCAGAACGGTCTTCCTGCAGCTGTGTGACTGAGGACCCCACCTTCCCACGGCTGTGGTGGGGGCCCCCCTCAGGCCCCAGTTCTGAGGGCATACCCGACCTGGTGCGTGTTTCAGCAGGCCTGCACAGACAGCCCTCTTCTCAGGGCTTCCTGCTGAGACCTAGGAGCCAGACCCATCCAGGGTACTGTCCCTGTGATGGACAAGGTCAGCAGACCTAGGGCGCTAACAACATAGGAAACCCCCTTACTGCTGCTGTATTCTAGAGGCTGAAGCAGCCAGTGCCTGCACACAAAGGGCGGGCATCACAGAGCCACAATGCCAGGAGGTGACAGTCATGGGTTACCTAGTGTCTGCTATGAGAGCCGTTTGTCCCAAGACTGCTGTGTCCTGAAGTCACAGCCCTTGGCTCCAGCCTGGCTCCCTGCTCGGCACTTCTGTTCCTTTTCTAGTTCAGGAAGATGCTTGTCTTGTTTCCTGATTCCTTTCCATCTGATTGGTGTGCTTTTCCCCTTTTATATTTTATCATTCATTTTTGTTCAAAACAGAGGTGATATAAAAGGATAGCCTCATGACACCATTTACTCCACCTGTGTTTTTCAAGAATTTCTACTTGATCACGGCTAGCACAGGCTCCTGAATCCCTGGGTGTGTTTAGCTGAGATGGTCTGGCAGAGAGGGTTAGCTTTGGTAAGAAAGGACGGGAATGGTGAGTGTAACTAGGGGCATCTTTTCATTAGCCGTTGTAATTTTAGACACAATTTTAAAAGTAGTCTATCTGCTTTAGGTAAGGGCCTCACCTTCTAATTCTGCCCCAGAAAGACCCACACAATCTTGATGTCACCACATTAAAGAAATATGCTGTTGCTACCTTGCTGTGTTTCTACCTGGTATACCCTTTCCATAGGATTCTTTCAGACAGTTTATATACCATGTTTCCCCGAAAATAAGACCTAGCCAGACCATTAGCTCTCATGTGTCTTTTGGAGCAAAAATTAATATAAGACCCAGTCTTATTTTATTATAGGACCTCATATAATATAATATAATATAATATAATATAATATAATATAATATAATATATAATATAATATAATATAATATAATATAATATAATATAATATAATGTAAGACCGGGTCTTATATTAATTTTTGCTCCAAAGATGCATTAGAGCGGATGGTCCGGCTAGGTCTTATTTTTGGGGAAACATGGTACTGTACCATAGCTCTTTATTAAAAGTACCGGAGGCGATGAATGAAAAACAAGGCGACAGTAGAGACACAACAGGATTGCAGCCACAAGGAAAACACGCACAGGGAACACAATGCTAAGTCTGACAGGGGGTAAAGTCCTTGGTGCTTATTGTGTTTCATTTGCACAGAAATCGACTTTCTTCGCAGACCAGGAAGGGTTGGGCATCAGGCTGACAATTATGAACAAACGTGTGTTTAACAGTTTCATCTGGGAGCCAGAGCCTGACCTGATACAGTGACTACTTAAGGACCAGATTTTAGATGACCGCATGAAATTACGGTCACCAAATACTGCTCATGACAATCTGCCAGGGCATGGTTTGAGTTGGTTGTGTTGAAAGACAGAGGGTATCATCCTAAACAAGAACCGTGGGTCCAGGATCTTCTTTAGCCTTCCTGATAAACACAGGTAAGTTAATGGTTACTTTGAGAAGCACAGAGCCCATGGCACCCGGGATGTAATACACATCAGGAAGTCTGCTATTTTAGAGAATGTGCAGAGGACCCCGAGCTGTTGGAGAAAGGTGAGTAATATAAGGATATGGGTGAAGATGAGTGTCATTAGAAGTATAACATGAACGTGGTGAGAGGGACCTCGTTTTGCTAGCCCATTGCAACTAGGTTGGTCTTGCCTGGAGCTTGCAGTGTATTCAGGTAAGTTACGGAGCCATAATTGTAACACATGATGAAGCTCTGTGTGCTTCCCAGGAGCACAGCAGGCCAGATATAGCTGGGGGACGGGGGGGCTGTGATACATGACACCTGCAAATGGAGGGGAGGAAGCTGCTGCTGGGGACAGACAGGTCCCTTGCTTTGAATTCCCCCTGACTCTCCTTTAACACCTCGGCTGGGCTGGTGTCACTGAGGAGAGTCAACACAGCTATGAGAACCTACTGCAGCAGACTTCATCTGGGAAAGGCCCAAGACCCTGAGTCAGACGGGCTGTGCCCAGGTTTTCTGCACTTACCTCTGAGCAGGTCCATCAGCACGCTTTGGACATTATTTTAAAAGACAACTTATTGGGTACGAGGTTAGGGAGCACAGTTTCATTGATGACGTTTCTAATCCTGAAGGTAAATATGGCTTCACAAGGACACAGAATAAGCTGATGCGGTCTACCGTCATGTAATCAAAGCTGTTAAAAGCGTACGTTACTTTTATTAAGCAAAAGGATGTGACAGTTTAAGATATTTTCGTAAAATAAGAGTTAAGGTTTTGCTTAATTTCTAGAGATTTTTTAAAGAATTTACATACCCATCGTCAAAACAGTAGCTTGAGCAATGGCTTGAAGCCTGAGAACTGGGCAGCAGCTTCTAAAGTGAGTGAGTTCTCATGTAGGACTGTTATTGATATGTGTAATGTTTATGATCTTTAGGGTTTTCTAATGCAATTAAATGAGATAAATATGGGCGACAGTACCCTGCTTAGGTCAGGTACAAAGGCTGGGAATATTCCACTTTTTTTTTTTTAATAACATTTCAAATTCCTAATCTACAGAGGGCACATTCTTATCTAAAGCATCCCCCTTCATGAGCCCTGCACTTAAAATGGCCACATAGTAAAATGAGGACAAAAGGTGTACATTGGCGTTTCCCACTTAGCATCACGTATGAACACGCACAGTAAAACATACTTTCCATTTTCTCATCTAAGGGCACAAAGTCCCACCCTATTCCTGAGCCGGCCGGAGCCGGGCAGCAGGGCGGGCCCGGAGGTGCTGACCGCAGGGTCAGACGCGTGACGTGGGCGCAGTGGGGCCTGTCCGCCGCGGAGCGCGTGCCGCCCGACGCGCTTCTCCGGAGGTGGCGGCGCAGGGGCCAGCGCCGTCCCAGCGCCGGGTGCCGAGGGCCATGCCGGCGGCTCGCAGGGAGGGTCTGCCGCGCGCTCAGGTGAGTCGGGCAGCGCGGGCGCCTCTGCGCGGGCCGCGGGGCTGGGGCCGGACCGCTCCCCAGTTACTTTCCCGGACCCCCACTCGCCTGCCGCCGCCGCCCCCGCACCCCTCCCCCACCGGCCCGAGATCAGCTTTCCCGCGGGGACGGCGGGGACGGGGCGGGGCCACGTGCGCTCCGGGCCGGTGCGTCGTGCCCGCTGATCCCGGCGGCGCGGAGCACAGTCGCTCGGGCTCGCGGGGCGCGCGGCCGGGGCACCGTGGGGCCGCGCCGTCGACCGCGAGCCCGGATTCGTCCGGCGCTGACACGCTGACCGTGCGGCCTCCTCGCCCCGCCCGGCCGCCGGCGGCGACACCTGCTCCGCGGATCGGACCGGACCGCGGGCGAGCGAGGGCCAGGTGAGCCGGCGGGAGGTCTAGCGGGGCAGGGGGGCTGCGGGGCCTGTCCGGGCGGGGCCGTGCACGCACCCAGGCCGTGCCCCTTCCCCGTACCCCGCACGGGCCGCGAGTGTGCGGCGCGGGGAGCGGGACCCCGCCCGCAGCCTGCGGGGACGGCACCGCGGACCCGGCCAGATACCCTGGGCGTGCGGAGACCGTGCGTGTGCGGGCCGGGCACGCGGGTACTGGCGTGAGGGGCGCTGTGAACTTAGTGCGGGGGCCGTGCCGCCGCCGGCCCGCACCTCAGGGCCCCCAGCGATGTGGCGAGGATGGGACCGTGAGGGGACAGCGGCGGAAGACGTTCCCCAGTGGTGAGCGAGCGTCGCCTCCCTCGTGCTCAGTGTAACAGCCTTGCGCGCCAGGGTTCCACCTGCACACGGTGAAAACGCGCCGCCCGCGGTGCCTTCCCCGGTTCTGCCGCCCAGGTGCGCCGCGCCCCGCGTCGCGCGTGCTGCTTTCTGTTTGTCGTGTCGTGTCTGGCAGTCTGCACGAGGGCCCGGCGGCTTCCCTGCCCCTGGAAGGACACCGAGAACGTGCTTCTTCCCCGGTACCTCCGCAGCGTCACACTTTGTCCCGGGGGATTGCAGTTAACTGGCGAGTCAGGCCCCTGACCCCGGCCCAGGACGGTGTTAACCAAGGGAACCGTCCTCAGCCGTTGTCCGCCTGCGGGCACTGCGGGCTCGCTCCCCTCCCGGGAAACCGCCTCGTGCAGGCTGCACTTTGGTTTTCAGGCTGTGTCTCTGTGCAGCAACTGTTCCAGATAATTCCAGGGGGAAGTACTCGAGTATTGTTCGAGTTGCCTGCCACCCAGAAGGGGGTTGACATGCACTGTTGTGTGACTTCATCTTGTAGTGCAACTCGGGTCCCTGACGGTCAGGAAAAGCTGGCTTGTGTGTGAGTAGCTCAGGCGCGCCTGAGTAGAAACCGTACTTCTGACTTTTTCTGGGTTTAAATCTCAAGTTTCCAGAGCTCCATGCTTGTTGTGTTAATGCACATGTCAGAATAAGTAAACTAATGAGAGGAAAGATATTTTATAACAAGCTTTTTTTTGGTAAAAACCTATTGTTTTGTGTTTGACAGTTCACACTGAATTTCAATTACTTACAACATTTCTTGGTACCTTGTCAATAGCCATCAGCTTTATTACCACTTAAACGTTGCTGATAAAGGAAGAAAGAACTGCTCTCAAACCCGAAACTCCTTTTCAAAGTTTTTATGTGCCCATTAATCAAATAATACTGATTTGTCATTGTTTAATTCACATGAGATTTCCAGAGTACACCAGGAGAGTATGGGCTTTTGATTGGTTTTCAATATGCAAAATATCTGTTTTATTTGACACCATCTGGGTTGTCGCTTATTCACATAAGCATGTTTTCCAAGTAGCTGACTCCTCACACCAGTAATTACTGAAACTTAAAACAAATTAGCTGTTAAAACAGATAAGGCGTTTCTAAATCTCACACTCTTACTTGTAACCTGGATAATAAGTGAGTTTTTTGTTGGGTCGTCCTTACGAACATGAATTCATAGATAATTGAATCGTGCTATTCGCTGAGGTGTATAGAGCTGCTTTGTCTGTAGTAAATGGTCCGAGCCCGCTGAGTGAAACACTAGAATGGAGACAGAAGTACTATTCTCCTTTTTATGGTTTTTCTGGGCCCTCTTTCTGTGATCAGCTATCGCTTTCTGCTGCTGTCAGGTTGCGAGCGGCTCTGCTGCTATATTATCTGTTGACTTTTTTCTATGAAATGCTGTGCGCTATTGCCTGCAGAAAGAACTGGGGATTGTGTGAGAGATGCTGCTGTTCTCATGCTTTGTTTCTGGGCTGGATAGTGAGCCGAAGGGCCGAGGTTCCAGAAGAGTGGTCTCTATATAAATGGTTTTAAGCTGGTTTTGTTTGTTTGCTTGTTTTTGTTTTTAATAGAAAACTTTGTGTGAGAGCTCTCTAGAAAGATGTTTTATTTTCAGGCAGTTCAGTCTTCTGGGAAATCTTTGTCCTTCTGAGAAATTGAGGCAACCCTGAGAAGTGTTCCTTTTCCCCTGGCAGGCCGGGACTCTGGGAATGTGTGTACTGTGGTCTTTTACAGCCCTCTCGGCCCCTGGCAGCCATTAGCCGTTTGTAAAGCCGGTGGCGTTTCCCACTCTGCAAGCTAGGACTCAGTGTGATTTGATAGTCCTGCTGACCTTACTGGAGGTGAGGTCACTCCTGTCAGTGCTGCTTTGCATTCTGCCTACGGAGGAGCTGCACAACCACAGCAGTTTGAATAAAGCAGTTTAATTTAGTCTTGGGCACTGGCAGCCTTATCTTCCTAATCTGGAGCATTTGACAAACATTCATTCTTTCCTTCACCGAATACTGATTGAAAGCACACTGTGTGTCGGGTGCTGGGCTGCTGTGCTGTGCTGGGGGTGTGCAGACACAGACCCGGAAGGGCTCTGGGCAGACCAGCTGAGTGCTGACGGAGCTGCGCAGACCCGCAGGCTTCCTGGAGAGGGTGACGCGGAAGACGGTTCTGTACCAGTGCTTTGCCATCCCAGGGCCTGTGCCTCGTCTTCTGTTCAGGTCGTTTTAAGGTGCGATGCAGTGGGCGGACGCCCCTCCCGGCAGCCTAGGTCCAGGCTGGATCTGAGGCGGGTGACACGGGCCCAGCAGTCTGGAAGGCAGGCTGGTCCAGACAGGGTGAGACCCCCCCCCCCCAAGGGTGCTGGCAGGGAGTGGCCACGGGTTTGGTCACAGACTAGGACCAAATGACCATGTGTGGTGGGTGGCACAGGAGCATGGGACAGGGACTACACGATGACACTTCAGTTCTGGACTTGGGAGTATGAAGTGTTACAGTAAGTCATCGGGAGACGAGTGCCCGATGGATCACTGCACAGAGGTTCTGAGCAGAGAGGTCGGGCTAGGCAGGTGGACAGATGGACAGGTGGACAGAAGTTAGCAGTTTTCAGCATATAGGTGGTTGTAAAGGAAGGCAGTCGGTAGGTCTTCCAGGGCAGGCACGAAGGGTGAGAGGGCCAGCGGCCTGGGGACCCCAGACAGTGAGCCTGAGGCCAGGAAAGGAGGAGAAGGGCCCGGCCAAGGGCAGGAGGGGAGTCGGGAGAGCAGCTGTCCAGCCCTTGGAAGGGAGCTTCATAGGGAGTGACAGGTGAGCACGCAGGGGAGCACAGCAGGCTGCCCGGGTTCTGCCGCTGATGAGTCTGTGACCTGGAACTCGGCACTTGGTTCCCTTTCCTCATCTAGGGGCTGCTGGGAGGACCACATACTGTCCGGCTCCGTGCTGGAAGGCCACTAGTCTGTGGCCAGTATGTGCCAGCTGCTTCGTGACAATCGGCGCTTGGACTTGGCATTGGGACATTGGAAGAGAAGATCGCTTTAGCAGGGCTCGATCTCAGGGTCTGGGGACAGTGATTAAAAGATGCATTTAAGGTGAAAAGATGATCTTACCCGTGGCCTCTGGGGAAGAAGCCAGTAGAATAGGGCAGCGGAAGGTTTTGCAGGGGGCACAGGCAGCTTCAGGAACACACTCCTGGAGGAGAGGGTGGGCGGCACCTGGGGGCTCGGGGGAGCTGTCCGTTCCTCAGGACAGGCCGCCTTCCGCCAGCCCCAAGGGCTATTCGCACCTACATCGTTTATTTACAGCATCTGGTAATCAAATCATAGACATTTTCAACATCTTGCTGAAAATATTCTTGGTGTCGTGAGTTCTCCGAGTAGTTTCTCGGATAGTCTAATGAGGACAAAGATTATTCACTTTAAAAGAATCTGAAAAAAGCAAAACAAGACAGATGATATTAAAACTGAACAAAATAGAATTTACCATTTGGTGATTGAGGAGGTACTTCCTTGTCTTATGGGGCCTCAGAAATCAACACCATGGAAAGCAGTTATTATCCTGTAAAAGGGAAGAGTGATTGGTACATTTTTTCTCTCTGCTGAACCTACCATAGTAACATTTAAAAACACTCCTTTCTTCCTTAGGATTTTTTCTATCTGAATGAAGCCGTGCTTTGGGTTAGAGATAAACATCTAAAATTAGCTGTCCATTTTAATATGCATATGATTTTTGTCTCATTAGTGGGCATTTGAGAAAATGTTTACGTATACACAGTTTGGAAGGCAGTCAGCAACTGCACACTGCGTGCTGCTTACTGAGTGGTTGTGAGGAACGTTGGTGACGAATGGGTGATGATAGCAGCTGGGATTCCTTTAGTGCAAATTGGTTTGTCTGTTTCAGTCATACTGACCATTGTTTGCGTAGCATTTAGAGTACTGCATCGTTTTTAGGACACCCAGTAATATTTTCTGAGTAAAATGGGATGAGATGTCCTGTATTTTTAATGTAAACTGAAGACATTATGTATGTAGTTTTCAACCTTCGATGGTGTTCTTCACGGGCAGTTCTGTAACCTGGCTCCTGAAGTCTGGACTTCTCTGGGGGGGAGTTGTCTTGCGCTTTTGCCCCCTGTGCCGACTCCCTCCGGAGGGTGGGCCCTGGCCTTTCCCCCAGAGCTCTGGGCTGTGCGGGACATTTCAGAGTAACTTCCCATGGGCCTGGGCTCTATGTCCACCACCGCAATTTCAGACTGCATGCTGCCCTGCTTGTCACCCCCTACAGAGGTGACAGATGCCAAGCAGACTCTACTAGATGTGAGTGCCTTCCTTAGGTGAATGTTCAGGAATGCAGACCCCAACCCAAACGGGCCCTGGGGGCTTCTGTGCTGAGGGCACCCAGTATGGCTGGGCCAGCGCCTGCCTGTGGCCACAAACGTGTCAGGAGTTCGACATACAGACCAGGCAGAAAGCACGCGTGGGCCGCAGGCTTCAGAGTGTTTCGCCCGTAGCTTTCTGCTGTTTAACTGCATTGCTACCTGAAGTAATCCCTGTGTTGGTTTACTTGGAGGTAAAATCAGCTTTCCTGGCCCTGACTTAGCTACAGCAATGTGCCTGCAGGCATCCTGGTCACTGAATAAAGTTACATTATCACTGATCTGATAAAGTTTTGCTTGATTTGGAAGTATTATACAAAATATGTGTAAAATGAATTATTTTGTACTTTTCAATTTCATTCAGAAGACATTTAATACTTGAAATATTTTAAAGACACCAAGTCCCAATTTTTCAGGTGTTACATTGGCTGTGACTTGCTTTAAGAACCTTGGGGCTGGTCTTCCTCCAGGTTTTAGTTTAAATTTAAAAAGTAAAAAAAAAAGAAACTTGAATTAAGTGTACTATAATATGTTCCTGAAAAATTGTATAAAAATTCAGTTTTTGTAAATCGAATCATGTTTTAGAATCATATTTAAATTTTCAAAAGAGAAAAGGGGCAAAATGTTAACACTTTATAAATATAGATCGTGGTGATACAGATGCCTATTATATTAATATTTATACTTTTGTGTGTATTTGATATATTTTATGGTTAAAAAAGGTGGATAATTATTGTATAGCATATCATATTTTAAATGTACCCACAGAGTTAGCTACTTAAAGCAGTGTCAGAGGAGATCTTGCTGTGAAAAGAATCCTGTTTTGATGAATCTGGTTTGCAAATTCAAATTTTCCTAGTCTGTTTAACAGACACACAGCTCACCACCTCCAGACTTGGGCTCGTTTGGAATGCAGTGGCACCCACCAGAATTTGCCCAACCTCCGCCTTTGCCATGAAGGCTTCCTCTGATGTCTGATGCCATCCCCTCCTCTTGTCCCTTGTTGAGCAGACAAGGCCTGGGCAGGGCGCCACTCCAGTGTGGTGAGCGGCTCTGTGGCTGCGGGCTGCCTACCCTCTAGCCCCAGCCCTTCCTGGGCCCTGCCTGGGGAGCTGGTGCTTTCCATAGGTTTGCATCGTGTCCCTGCTGGGCCCAGCTGTGCACACAGCCAGGAGGCGCATGGCTTGGAGAACTAGTCAGACGGGTTTGCCTGTCCCTTTAAAAGGAACTTGTGGATAAGGTCAAGGGTGGAACTATTTTAGGGAATACTGATGCTAATCATGGACTCTGTTTTTCTCCTGGCACTTGTGAGAATATATGTTAATGGGTTAGAGTGAGAGTGAAGGAAACTGACTGGAGAAGTAAGAAATGGGGATGGGAAAGTGAAGAGAAGGACCGGAAACCACAGTGGGGAGAAAAAACAAGATGAAGGACCGCGTTCCGTTCCGTGGCCCAGTGGGCTTCCCGGGAGCTGGGCGCACTCCAGCAGGAAACCATTGTGTTGGCTGAAAATGCGCTTAATTAAAACACAGACTCCTGTGGACGTCACCCTCCAAACTGCAGGCCACTCTCCAGCAGGGCTGAGCCTCCCTGGGAATGGCGGTGGGAAAATGCGGTGGTTCCTAACTTTAAATACTCAGTTTCCCCAAAAGAACAGGAAGCAGCACACCCAGCTTCAGCAGTTTGCAGGGCTCTTGCTCAGACAGTCTGCCCTTTGGTCCTCGTCCTGCCCTGAGTGTCGTCTGTGTGCTCACGCATCCCCACATGCCTGGGGGTTCAGAGCCCTTCGGTCCCCTCCACAGGTCCCCAGGACAGTCTGGGGGTTCTCCACAGAGCCAGGTTCCCACCGAGCGCTGTGCGGCGACCAGCTGCTGTCCGCCGCTGGAAGCCTGACCGTGGCCGTGTTGACAGTTGCTCTGGCCCCACCACGCTCTCCTTCCGCTGCTGTGGGCCCTGGCGGCAGCTTTCCTGGCGTTCTTGTCCCCAAACCTCTGCTCTCCTGCCTTTGTTCTTAGTCTCCTGACTCATGCTTGTGGGCTAAATTTTATTTATAAACGGATGACTCTGGCCGAGGCCTCAGTGCTGCCTCGAGACCCTCCAGATGGGGTCTGACCCCTCGTTGGCACCCGCCTCCGGACGACTTTGCTGTTGGGAGTCCAGCCTGCCCCTGACCTCTTAGATGGAGTCTGGTCCTGGGCCCATTACGGTCCTCCTGAGCACCGCTCACACGCTGGAACATGCTGTCCTCTCACTGCTGTGTGTGGGCGGCCCTGTCACTTCACAGCCACACCAGTGCCCTTCCTCACACCCCTGTCCTTTGGTCCCTCTGCTGTCCTTCCTGCCCTGCCGGCTGCCTCGCCTCCACCTGGGGAATCCAGGATGCTCAGCCTGCGTTCGGGGCTGCCCGTGTCCCGCTGCCGCCGCAGCTCCGCCCGTCCCTTACAGGGCTGCGAGGACCCCCAGTGCCGCTGGCCTGCTGTCCCTCACGTCCTCGCCCTTCGTGCTTTCGTCACTCCACTCCCACCGCAGACTGCTGCTCCCAGTGCCTCATTTTTCTCTGACTTTCACTTCTGTGCTCATTGCTGAAGCTTTAATGTTTGTTGAACATTAAGGCTGGAGAGAGTGTCAGCTGGGTCTCAGGCTTGTGTCCTCACAGCGCCCAACAGGCATGATGCGCCCAGTCCCCCGAGGCAGCAGGCAGCTAGGCTCCGGAATGTTCTGTATGTGCGTGGTGATTCGGCCCTACGTTTGTTCCAGAACGGATCATTCAAACTGGAAAGGTTTCCTCATTTTGTTTTAAAGGAAACGTCCCTTGTTGGAGCAGGACGTCTAGCAGAGACTGCTGCGTCACTTAGCCACACAGAGAACAAGTTTAATCCGACAAAGGTCATATTGTAAGTGCTCTGAGCTCTTACTACAAAATTACAAAGACTGAGTAAACTTTCTTCTGAACTGTTCCTGGGCTCCTAACGGACAGAGTCCAGGCGATTCTGGGTAAGGCTGACGGAAGGAGATGGTGACAGAACTAAGTGTGTTCAGCCTTTCTTCTGTGTGTGTACTTGACTCTACAGTGCCCACTGCCAGGAGACACTGGTTGGAGAAGAGGGTGTCTGCATGCGTTTGAGGCCCTGGCCTGGGCGTCGCCCAGACCTTCTGCAGGTGCACTGGCAGCCCCAGCCCGCGCGGGGCCCCTTCCCCTCCCGTGGGCGCTGACCACGTGTGGGGCTCACACATCTCCTCTACCTCTCGGCAGTGGGTGTAGGGTTAAACACATTTTAAGAAATCACTTCAGAAACGAAAAGGAAGGAAACAGATTAGGTGAGACTGTTAAGAAGCGACGTCTGACTGTTTTTTGCCAGTTTTAAATAATTCTTGAGGGCACTGAGAGCTAGCTGTGTTATTTTCATTAGCGAGACTGTATCTGAGCCTAAGCTTCAAATGGGCTCTGTGTTTTATACGCACAATACCCAGAAACAAGGTGCTCTGCCCGCCTTGCGTCCCCCTCTGCAGCCTAGCCTGCCTTTCCTGGTCTGCCTTCTGGAGATAAATAGGGAGGGACCTCAGAAGACGCCTCCTGGTGACTCCAAACTGGCCACCGGGAGCGTGGGCTCTGGACGCTGCAGGAACTGCTCTGTCCAGAAGGGTCGCAGGAAGGGACGTTGGGGAGCAGTATGTGGGTGTCCTGGAGGTCTGCACGGCGGCGTCTGCAACGTGTAAGAATCACGCCAGCCAGGCAGTCAGCAAGCAGCCCTGACGTGGTTGGACTCTGCCCGAGAGCCCAGCTCACAGCCTGAAACCTGCACAGAGGTCTGAGAGCGTCACTCAGGCGTTTCTAAGATGGCTGTTGTGGCTCCTGAGTCCTGGGTTCAAAAGCCCATGTGTCCCTTCTGCAGGGACAGCTCTGCGGGGGCGGGGTGGAGGGCTTCTTGTGGTCCCAGCAGGATGTCCTACCAGAGAGGACCCCTGAGTGACTCGGAGTAGCTGTGTGACACCAGGCAGCCGCCCTAGAGACCGGTCCCTTGCTGCAAACCAGCGGGTTTGAGCTCAGTACCTTGAGGTTTTAAGTTGGGGCTCTGATTTATCATCCAAATGGAAATACACATTAACAAAATATATCAGGGATCATTTTGTAACAAGTATATGACCTAGCAATGCTGAAGTACATTTACAATCTTTGCAAGATAAGGAGATGGCAGTGCCACCCGACATTACTCGGGACTTGCCCCACGGTGTGCGAGCCTGGTGCCCGGACGTCGCCACACGGCACTGTGGTGCCTGCCAGCCAGGGAGCTGGGACAGGTGCAGTGTCCCTGAAGGATGGCCTTCCTCTGGGGTAACGTGACCTCCTTCATCCCTGGGTGACCGTGAGACAGCAGCGGGAAGTCCGTTCACTCGGGAGCATTGAATATGGAAGTAGCCACAAGTTTGATTCTGTTTCTTGGTTACATTTGGCTGGACAGTTTTGGTCTGAACACGTGTTGGAGACATCACAGGAAATTTATTTTGTGACTCAATAACATTAATGTAGATGATATTGGAAATTCACTTAAATGGAGAGTAAGGAAAGGATATTACTGGTGACGACGCATCACGGTCCTGGTCCCCTGTGACCTGGCATGGTTCTGAAGCCCCGGGTCCTGCGTCGTGGTGCGTCCCTGAACTCGTCTCGCTGTGGGAGGAGGGAGGACTCAGTCTGCAGTTAGAACCCCAATAACAGAGAGTTAGGAGAAGTCCTAATAAGTCATTTTAAAACATTGGTGAAGCGTTGGTTTTTGTGGTGGTGTTGATTTAAAGAAAGCATACAGCTATCAGAACTTAAAGCCTCATGCAGCCCCAGCTGTGTGATTTATGACACTTCTCATTTGTTTAAGGAGGAGGTTGGAGTCCAAACAAAGAGTTTCCTTCTTGTTTGCTGCGTGCCAGTTGCAGGATGTGGCTGCCTGGACACAAGTGGTACCCAGGTGGCCCGGGGGGGGGGGGGGGCAACAAAGGTGGCTCCACATGCTTCTCATCCATTCTGTCTCCATCGGTCTAATATCTGTCTAGATCTGAAATGCATATATATTCTAAAGCTACGTATGTAGTAAAGGTTGAAAGTGTTTAATGCCAGTTTTCTTTGTCAACAAGGAAAACGGCGAGTCTGAAAACTGCGCGCTCTCATCCCTACCAGTGAGGCTCCGAATGGCCCCCGACCAGCTGCATTGGTGCGACGTGGGATTTGTTAGAAATGCAGATTCGCAGGCCCATCCAGGTCCAGACAGGAGCTCGGTCAGGCCCAACCGTGTGTGCTTTAATTTTAATGAGCTCTGCAGGTGGTTCTGACGCTAGGGTTTGAGAGCCACTGACCTGTCACACTCAATCCAGACAGTTCAGTTCTCCCATGTGATGAACAAGTGTCCCTCGTCTTAGGGACCAAAGAAGACTCAGTTTAGATTTCAAAATGCTTTCCTGGTTAACACTCTCCTGGTTAGTTTTTATAACCTAAACTTACAATAGTGCATTTTATTTGCTAACTGGTTGTTTAGGAGACTTCAGGCATTCTCAGCTTAGTTAAAAACACACACACGCCCAAGGTCCTCAATGTACAGAAACCAAAAACAAAAAGTTGGATTGCTGTGAGTGTGCCATGTTATCGCCACCTGGCGAGAACATGGGCCTCACCTCTGGTCGTCCCAACTTCATGAGTCTCGTCCCGTTGGTGGCAGGTGTTTGGGCCCCTCTGATGGTGACAGGCTCCCGGTGATTGGCATGTGCAGCTGGCACCCAGAGCTGGGGTTGGAGCCTGTGCTGGAGGATGGGTACACCTGCCAGATTTCGGGCCCTACAAATCCTATGTGAAGTCCTATCCTTATTTGAAGCAAATTGTCCTGTGTGTGGTTAAAAACACTTGGTTTTGCGGTCGGTTATGGGTTCTGTTGGCTGGTTGTCAGGTTACAGATCATTTTATGCCTCCCCACCCCACCTCTGGATTTCATGGTTTCCTTCTGAATCCTCCTTACCACACCACATCGCCAGAGGGAATAACTGGGGCCCCACCCCAGGCACACTGAGTCGGAATTTGCATTTCCACAGTGTCCCTATGAATTTTGTCTTCACAGGAAAGAGTCTATAACGTACAGTTTAAAATTGAGGTGAATTTCTTTTTCTTAAGTTTGTTTTTTTTTAGCATCCATATTTTGAGTCTTAACTACCTTGAAGTTACTCTTACACCCAGTTTCAGTGAGTTGTAGAAATGGAAGGGATCTTCAAGACCCCCTAATTTAATGTCCTCCCCTGGCTGGTGAAAGGAGATTAGGTCAGAGGAATTAATTGACGTCGCCCAGATTGGGGAGGCTACTGATTTGGGGACCCACAGGGGCTGCAAGCCACACACATTTTTATTTTTCCTTTCATTACAGGGACTTCATTCTAGGGCCACTTAAGATGGTACTGTTTTCATAATTTAAACAGCTTGAAATGGGAGCTACCTGAACAGTGTCGGGTTACCCAAATATGACACATATCCAAACTCCACAATTTTAAATACATTGACACTTACTTTAATTATCTCTCTAAAGTGATGCTGATCATACATTACAAATACACTCATTTCCAAATTGGTGTATAATTTATGTAATTAAGTTAAGTGACGATGGGAGCGTTGGGTGTGTAACATTAACCTGGACAGAAACGGGAAGATGCTGCCATGTCCTTGCACACCACACGTGTCCCTGAGGCGTGCAGGGTTCTTGTAGCAGGGCCTTCATGCAGCCTTTGGGACTGTTCACTGTGGGTGCCCTGTCCCCGGCGGGCGCAGGTACCCCGCTCCTCTGAGTCCCCAGGACCCCTGAGCTTCAGACCCACACTTGGAAGGGTTCGGTGCAGACCCGGCCCCTCAGCCTGGGTGAAATTGCATCAGAAGTCCAGCTGCTTGACTCTGGAGGCTGCCTGCGTGCAGCACAGGGGTTTCAGGCTCCACCAGCTGTGTTTTATGGTGTTGGCGTTAGTCACTGTCATCGAGCATCACTTGGGCGTGTGTCATGCACATGGTACTGCATGCGGCATCTGCTGGGATCCCCGTACCCCTTTTCCTGTTTCTGTCCCGTCCCCCACCTGATGGCTTCCTGGGCCAGCTCTTGGTGACAAGTGTTGACCTCTCACATGGCCTCATCACCTGCACCTGGACCCCTGCACAGACACCAGTCGTGTGGGGACATGCTGGGTGCCGCTCTCCTGTCCTGGGGGGGGGGGAGGGTCTGTGACCCTGGTGCCGTTAGCGTCCCCGTGCTGAGTGCAGTTTGCAGTGACACTGCTGATGGCTTACTCCTGTCAGGGTACTGTGTAAGCACAGTTCTGTTTGTGCAGAGCTTTTAGAAGCTCCTGTCACCCTGGTGTCCCTGATGGTGGCATGTCACTGTAAGCAGTGTAATACTACTAACATTTTCCATCGGCCCTTTCAAACCATTTTGTTATTCGACAAAAAACCCACAATATTGAAAAAGCAAAAGTGACTGTTAGACGTTTTGAGTAACAGCGGACAGGTGGCTTTGCGTAATTTATTCTGAGATTTGTGCAGTAACTGGCTTCCTTCCTGGTGCCCAGCACATTACAGTTGTTTCTGCAGGGAGCTGGGCACGTGCTCACCAGCCTCTTGCGCTTCTTAACTGATTCGAAACTGTCCGCGTGCTGAGGTGACAGACTTGGAAAACCGGAGTTACTGTCTTTGTTTTCTCACTGCCAGCAGCCCGGGAAGGGTTTTCAGCAGGCCCGTGCCCCTAATTAGTTGAAGGGGCCAGACTACTGCCAGACCCACACTTTTTCCAGGTGGAGGGAGCACTGACTGCTAGGTGGCCTTACTCTCCTAATGTTCTGTCTCCAAGTTGGGGTTCCCAGTTCAGTGTGAAATCAAGGTTCCCCTGGCTTTCAGTACTTGCCTTGCAGATAGACTGGTGATTCGCTGCAGACACGGAGCTGGTGCCTGCACTCGAAACGCGCAGAACCGGGCTGTGCACCGTGTCTAGCAGTCAGGCCGAGCTCCCTCAGTCTGCCCAGGCCGCACGTGTCACCTGGTGCACGCAGCTGGACCGAGGGTGGGCTGAAGCTGCCGTGTCCTCAGCCACCCCCACCCCAGCCCTGTGTCCCTTCCACAGGTGGGAGCAGCTGTCCTTTGTGTGACTCGTGTGCAGGGACGTGTGGCGTGTGCCCGCAGGGGCCAGTGTCAGCACACCGGTCGGAGCCACGGGAGGACCAGCTCACCCGCGGTGCCCAGGCTCCCCCACTTTCCCGCTGACGTCCCCGTCCCGCCGCCCTGAGTTCTGGGCAAGCCCAACGGTGGGCGAGACGCAGACGGCCGCGGGGCCGGGGCGCCTTTCGGGCTCGAGCCACGTCGGGTGACGGCATCACCTGCACGTCCGGGCGCTGCCCCGGGAAGGAGGCTGAGGGGCGGGGCCTCGGCGCAGACGCGCGTGCGCACGCGGCCTCGGCGCCGCCCATCCGGTCCCGTGCGGGGCGCACGTGTGTGGCCGGAGGCTGGGGGACGGAGGCTGGTCGCTTTGGCTGTGAACGAGCTCAGTGACGGTGCCGTCGCCCGGAAGGAGTACATGCCGTGCCCGCGTGTGCCATCCGGCGAGTCCCAGGTCCTGCCGCGTCCCCGTGCAGGTGTGACGCCGACCCACGGCCGGCACCACGGGGCTGACCCCAGCGCAGGCACAGGCGTCACCTGTAAGGGAGAGGACGGGTGGCCTGGTGCAGGGCGCGACCGCTGGTCCGTGACGCTTGGGTTTGTGCAGCTCCCTGGCCGAGGGGTGGCGCCAGGACGCAGGGGCCCTTGGGGGGCATGGAAGGGGGGCGGTGGTCAGCGGTGTCCGCTGTTAGAGGCCCGGTCACACGAGTTCGGGGAAGAGGGCGTGTGCGGGCACTTAGGCCCTGCCGGTGACTGTTGGGGCAGCTGTGGTGGCCTCAGGGACACGCTGCTGTCCCCTGGGGAGTGAGTGAGGCCGGGCAAACAGACAGTCACATTGTGAGGGCTTCAGGGCTGTGGGCCCGGAGTGAGTGATGTCACAGCTTCTGCAAGAAAATGTCGAACATCTGGAAAGCGTACGAAGAAAGGCAAAGAAAACAAATCACTCGCGTTGACGGTGCACAGCTGTACCGCCGACCGTGGCCTGTGTCCCCTGGTCACCGATGCCCGTGCGTTGTGCACACAGTTTGCCTCTTGTTTTCGCAGCTTGTTCTCACGGCGCGGTTTCCGTGGCCCTGCAGCGTCTGTGGGAGACTGTGGGTTCCTCAGCCCGCTGCGGCCGGCTGGTGTTTCCTGCGCCCGCCTTTGTGCGGACCTGTGGGCACTGCCGAGTTACGCTCTCAGAAATTTCCAGAACGCCTGCACCGGTCGACACTTCGCCGCCTGCGAAGCCCGTGCCGCACCTGGGCTTGAGGGTTACCGTGAAGGTGCCCGCCTGCTAGTCCCGTTTGTGCCTTGTTTGTCTCCTTGTTCGACCATTCGCTGTGCCTTGTCAGGCTCTGTCCTGGTGGAGGGACACGCTGGTCCCTCAGGCTCGGTGGTGTGAAGGGGTGGAAATGAATCTGCCCACGTGGCACCTGGGGACACAGAGCCAGTTGTGAACCACAGAGGGAAGCAGAGACCTAAAGCACGTTGCAGGCCACAGAGGAGCTGTGAGCGCCACAGCGTCCTGCCTGGCAGCAGCTGTGTGGGCGCGGGGACAAGGGCACGCGCGGCGGGCAACGGGGAGAGCGCGGGAGCCAGGCCCTGGGCGACACATGGGGAGCGCGCAGGACGCGAGTGCAGTGAGCCCGACGCAGGGAGCCGTGGTGGGGTTTTCAGCGAGGGGACCTCAGCTGTCGACGTTGCCCAAGCCGTCCAGACTCCAGAGCGAGGCCTGTGGTGACGCCCGCGTTCCTGGTGGTGGTTTGCGTGTGAGGCGCAGATCCCGGGGGGAGAGGAGGTGCCGCACCCGCCTGCAAATGTCCCGCGTCCTCTTGCTGTGGTGCAGCCGTGGCTACTGGAAGCCGCCCCTTCCCTCCTCGTTTCAGTGCCCTCCCCACGTCCGGTCCTTCAGACGTGTCTTCGTCAGCCCTGCAAAAACTGACTGGTAGCTGGTTTCTAAAAATAATTTGTTTTCTCCATTTTATTTTCTCTTTTCCTGTGGAACATTGGTGCACTGATCACTCATGTCTGCTAACTTTTCTCTCATATTTTCTTTTTGTAGAGATTTCCTCCCCCCTTTTTTGCAATCATTTAGATTTTTCAATTACTTAGTTTTGCTTTTTCAGAAGAGTTTTTTGTTGACTTTTGTTTTTTTAGTTTCATGGATACAAAATCTTCCCAAGGACACGGATTTGAACTTGCTAAACTCTTCTTACATCCTTCCTTACCTCTTACTTGGGACTGACGGGGAGGTTTGTGGGTGTGGCCTGTGCAACAACCAGATATTCTCCAGCGGCCACTGTGCTGCCCCCATACCCACGTCGGTGGCTCTGCTCCGGTCATCAGCTCTGGTCGCTCCGCAGGCGGGTCATCCCCTCGGGAGAACTGACCTGTGTTGTCACTTCCAGGGTAAACGCAGCCGCCCCACTGGGTAAAGGGGGGATGGCGAGCCCCCAGAGTGCGCTGCTCTGTCCCAGCCCAGTGCCCCGTAACCCCTCGGCTGTGGGCGCCTGTGTCCAGTCCATGACTGCTGCCTTCACGGTCCCCTCAAAAAGCCCTTCTCTGCACTTGTTTTCTAGAAACATCTCAGAAATGCCTTCTGTGGTGACCAGAGCACTGCCCCGCTGCGCTCCTCGTGCCCATCTTCCCGTGTTTCTTCCCTTCTCTGCTCTCGCTGTAACCCTGAAGGAGCGTTGGGAACAAAGGAGGGGGACACTGGTGCTGGGTGGGCCATCCTGCCCAGAACCCACTCCGGACATTGCACTCCCAGTAATATTTCACAATTATTGGTCAAATCTAATAATATTCGTAATAGTGATCTTTGCTTTGTTGAGAGTTCTCTTCCGAGATCATTTAAAGCATGTCACTGTTAATGGCTTTACGTTTTTATAAAATCTGATTTATTTGGGGAAAGTCTGAGGTAAAAAATTTCATGATTTTTGTTTTGTAAATACAGAGCCAGCTTTTAACACCGGAAGAAGCTGTCCCTTCCCCATCCCGTATGCTATCCGTGCTTGTGCGAGGGCTTCCTGCAGGCCACCGAGTCGGATCCGTTCGTTTTAACTAGGATTCTTGGACCAGTTCCTTGGTGTTTTAATTACTTTTAAAATACGTTCTACTATTTCCTTACTGTCCTGAGTCATTACTGCTGCTTTTTCAGAAATATGCTACTTCTTCTTCCTGCATTCGGTCACACGGACATGGGCCACATTCCAAACAAAGCAGAACTAAGCTTCCAGAGCAATCTGAGCGAGCGGGACTGGACTGTCCAGTGTGCCCGTAACTCGGGAAGGATGGCCACTGGGGACACTGGCTCCCATTAGAATGCTGCTGTGTTTCTGTACATTTAGTGCTGTTCACAGGCGTGTGTCGTCAGGGACAGGCTTGCTACACTTAGATTATCAACAAATATACCTCGAGTTCATTTCAGAGGTGTTTTATGTACTTCCCTGTTACTGTGAGTGAGAGCTTTTTCATCACATAGTGTTTCAGAATGGTTTATCATTTTCATTGTGAGAAGAGTAACACGTGTCCACCGTGAAAAGCAGTTAGATGAGCGTCCTGTGACCACACGGCCCAGGAGGAACCACTGCTCTCTTGGGACATGGTAGTTCTGTGTGTGCAGGTGACGCATGCGGGTCAAACAGCCGGCAGCCCCAGGCCAGTTACTCGGAAATACTTACTGTCTTTCCAAGCCACCAGGTCTTCTCTCATGAGATGATTTCAGTGCCTGCGTTACAAGGATGGATGAGTCTGTTTGACAAATGTGGGACCTGACGGAGTCCCAAGTTCTGCAGTTGGGGACAACCAGCTGCTGTCCTAACAGTGACTTCAAGAAACTGCTTGTGGGAGTTAAGTGTCGTTTTGCATGTTGTTTATCCAGGATATCGTTTTTCGTTTCCTTCTGTTTATAGTGCAGTCCATGTATCCACATTCTTCTTTACAGTCTAGTTTATTCCATTCATGCATCTATTTTCAGGTCGCTTACAGTTTTTTTTCTTAAATTAATAAATTTTATTTTTTAGAACAGTTTTAGGGTCACAAAATTGAGAGACAGGTACAGAAATTTCCCATACACCCCTCACCCCCCCACGCACGGCCACCCCCACTGCCAACGTCCCCACAGATGGGACCTTCGTTACAACTGATGAACCTACATGACACGTCGTCATCACCCAGAGTCCACAGTTGACATCAGGCTCCCCCTTGGTGCTGTGCATTCTGTGGGTTTGGACAAATGTCTGATGATGTGTCCACCATCCTGGGGTCACACGGAGTGTTTTCACTGCCCTAGGACCCTCTGTGCTCCCCCGTTCACCCCTCCGTCCCCCTAAACCATGGCACCCATGGACCGTCGCTGTCCCATAGTTTTCCAGAATGGCACACAGTTGGGATCACACACATGCGGCCTTTTCGGATGGGCTCCTTCACTTAGTGACAAGCACGTAAGGCCTCTCCACATCTTTTCATGGCTGGCAGCTCACTCTTTTTAGGACAGGATAATATTCCACCATCTGGATGGACCGCTGTTTTATCCATCACCTCCTGAGGGACATCTTGGGGGCTTTCACGTTTGGCACTTACGAACAAAGCTGCTGCAACGTCCGTGTGCAGGTTTTGTGTGGACATAAGTTCTCCACTCCTTTGGGTGAGTGCCAGGGAGTGTGATCGCTGGGCCATCTGGGGAGAGCATGTCAGTTTTGTAGGAACCGCTGGTGCCTTCCACAGTGGGTGCACCATCTGCGCCCCCCCCCAGCCCCCCAGTGACCGAGGTTCCCGCTGCCCCACGTCCTCCCAGCACGTGGTGTCTTGTGCTCTGGACTTGGGAGGCTCTGACCTCTGACGAGTGTGCGGTGGTGTCTCATGGTTGGTTTAATTTGCGTTTCCCTGGTGACCTGGTGTGGGGTGTTCTTTCACGTGCTTATTTGCCATCTGTGTGTCTTCTTTGGTGAGGTGTCAGGTCAGTTCTTTGGCTCATTTTAAAATCAGGCTGTTTTTTTGTTGTTGAGTTTTAAGAGTTTGTTATACATCATAGAAAATAGGCCTTGATCAGATGTGTCTTTTGTAAATATTTTCTCCCCGTCTGTGGGGTGCTGTCTCATTCTTTTTTTTTTTTTTTTTTTTTTAAAGATTTTATTGGGGAAGGGGAGCAGGGCTTTATTGGGGAACAGTATGTACTTCCAGGACTTTTTTTTTTCCCAAGTCAAGTTGTCCTTTCAGTCTTAGTTGTGGAGGGCGCAGTTCAGCTCCAGGTCCAGTTGCCGTTGCTAGTTGCAGGGGGCGCAGCCCACCATCCCTTGCGGGACTCGAGGAGTTGAACTGGCAACCTTGTGGTTGAGAGCCCACTGGCCCATGTGGGAATCGAACCAGCAACCTTCGGAGTTAGGAGCACGGAGCTCTAACTGCCTGAGTCACCGTGCCGGCCCCCGTCTCATTCTCTTGACCTGAGCTTTCTCAGAGCAGGTTTTAGTTTAGTGAAGTAGTGAAGTGCAGCTATCAGGAGACACACGCGCCCAGGCCTGGACCGGCCGCACCTGGGCATTGGGGTTGTGGGCCGTGTTGCTGCTCTCCGATCTGGCACCGTGACGTCGTCATCTTTCAGGACTGGTTTCCTGTGGGGACCGGATCGTACATGGTGCTTGTGGGTGGTCAGTACTTTTTCCTGAGCACAAATGAAGATCTGGTAGACATTTTTAGAGGAAATTTTGCCACCTGAATATTGGTGTTTGTACATAGTTACTGTCAGAATCTATGCACAGAATCTATGCCCCTCCTTTTGTACCTTATTCTAATACAGTAGCCACCACAGTATGTGGCTGATAAGTAAGATGTCCATGTCACTTCCTCAGTTACATCAGGTGTGTTAGCTGCTCAGGAGCCATACGTAGGGGAGGCTCCCTTGCTGGATACCCAGGGTGCGGCCACTTCGTCGTCACAGAAAGTTCTGTTGGATGGTGCTCTTCCAGAATGGAAGGGGCTTCATTAAAAACAAAACACGAAACATTTTGAGTGATTTCTTTTTATCTTGTAGTAATCAATGAAATACAACATGAAATAAAAAAAGGAACAATAAAATAAGAATCACAGAAAGGATTTGCTTCCCTGCTATTGCTTTCGGTTTTGGTTCTTAGTTGCTTGTGACATAGAGTAACCGTTTAGCTGTAGCTGAATGAACTCAACGCCCCCGTCTGCTCAGCTCCTCGCACACCCAGTGAAGACGGCCACTGACGACCTCGGCGCTTAGCCAGTGTGTCTTCTGGGACATGCAGACAGTGACAGGCAGTGTCGGTCACACAGGGGACAGGACTGCTGGAAGAACTGTTTCTGCACGAACCTCCCTCCTGGAATCCGTACCTGTCTATTTAAAATCCCCAATTTTTCTCCCTTGGCATCGGACAAAGGCGATCTCAGAGCTGTGGGGGCAGCTGTGCCGTGTGGGGTGACAGCCTGTAAAGTCCCCTCTGAGACTGGCCTGCTGCTGCCTGCCCCTGGCCTTGGACTCCAAGCAGAAACTCACTTCATTGCTGTAGGAACAGGGTTTTCTCCAAGTTTAGTTTTTAAAGCCCTCATATTAATTCAAGCGACATTTAACACAAGCTTTTTAAAAATATGTTTATAATGTGCGTTACTTCTGTTTGCTCGTAATGGTACAGTGTCAACTCATCTAGAAATAGTTTGAAAATTTCCTTGGAGTGAGAGAGGGAAGAAGCACCTGGAAATATAATGTGCTTTTTAGTTTCATGTCTCATTTACCTGCTGTTGATTCCTTGTTTTTCTTTTTTCTTTTAGGTTGCTTGCAGTGTTTGAATGTTGAGAAGGTACAGTCATTAAAACTGCATTTTTACACGGTGGGAATTTGTACGAATAGGATGGTGAATGTGGGACAGTGAGTAAAAGCAGCTGTCGACTGGGTGATGTGCTTATACACCTGTTCTGAGTTGCTCCTTGAGGTGAAGGTGTCCAGTCGCAAGGGCAGTTGTTATTTAGGTCTCCTCTCTGTTATGTGAAATTAGCTTACATGATCTTAGGTGGGGGCAGTTTGCGCCTGTGCGGCCCCCACAGGTTGGGGTACATCACCTGTTAACATGGGGGTTTGGAGAGAGTTACCCGTCAGGTGTGCAGCTGTCCCCGGACTTGCCCCCTGCACCTGAGCTGTGGGTAAAACCGGGAGGTGGGTCTGGGACGTACTCATCAGTCGCTTCTTCCACAAGCATTGGCTGAGATCAGTTACCCTTCTGAAGGTGTCAGTTAAAAGTCTCTCTTAGATAATGCCTTGAAATGAGCCAGCAGATTGGTATAAATTACAAGAGGCCACCAGGGGACTTAGTGGCACTTGGATAAAGGGCAAATACACATTAAAGATGGGTTTTCCTGTGGAAAATGTCTCTGCTGTACAAGTCCTACAGCAGGATTATTCTCTAAAACGGTCTTTCTTTGGTCCTAACTGGGAATGCTGCAGCTGAGATAAAAAGATTTAAATGAGAGACACACATGCTGTGTGCCTGGAAACCGAGCAACTCGCTCTGCTTCCTGGGACTAACTTTCAGGTGCAGAGAAAAGATGGGCAGATGAGTCATAGATATCACAGCTGTCCTTCAGAGGGGAGCTGTCCTAGGTCCTTGAGTGCAGTGACACTGCAGGTTAGATGCCGCTGTGCTGCAAAGCTGACACACTGTACATGTGTTCAGCCTGTGCCGGCCCGGCCGCCCCGCCTGAGGCCTTCCGGGGGTGGAGGGGTAGGAGCAGCGTGGGGTGCTGTAAAGGTGTCGTCTGTCGCTGCAGCTATGACTTCCTGCGCGCCGTACCTCGTGCTGCTGTGCAGCGCCCTGGGCGTGGCCAGGGCCGCCCACATCGTCATCGTGCCGCCCATCATGTTTGAGAGCCACATGTACATCTTCCAGACGCTGGCGGCCGCCCTGCACGAGAGGGGCCACCGGCCGGTGCTGCTGCTGTCGGAGGGCCGCGAGCTGGCGCCGTCGCCGCACTACGGGCTGCAGCGCTACCCCGGCGTCTTCAACGGCTCGGCGGCGGACGCCTTCCTGCAGGCCAAGATGCGCAGCATCTTCTCGGGGACGCTGACGGCCATCGAGCTGTTCGACATCCTGGACCACTACGTGCGCAACTGCGACCTGGTGCTGGGCAACCGCGGCCTGGTGCGCGCCCTGCGCAGGCAGCGCTTCGACCTGCTGCTCGTGGACCCCAACGACATGTGCGGCTTCGTGCTGGCGCACCTGCTGCGCGTGCAGTACGCCGTGTTCTCCACCGGCCTGTGGTACCCCGCCGAGGTGGGCGCGCCCGCGCCGCTGGCCTACGTGCCCGAGTTCAACTCGCTGCTCACGGATCGCATGGGGCTGCTGCAGCGCATGAAGAACGCGGGCGTGTACCTGGTGTCGCGGCTGGGCGTCAGCCTGCTCGTGCTGCCCAAGTACGACCGGCTGCTGCGCAAGCACGGCCTGCGGCCCGCCACGTCCATGCACGAGCTGGTGCGCGGCCCCAGCCTCTGGATGCTCTGCACCGACGTGGCGCTGGAGTTCCCGCGGCCCAGCCTGCCCAACGTGGTGTACGTGGGCGGCATCCTGACCAGGCCCGCGCACCCGCTGCCTCCGGTAAGGACCCAGGGGCGGGACCTGTCCGGGTGGGGCCCGCGCCTGCGGTTGGCAGCGGACCTGGCTGGGTTGTTTGATAACTACCAGGAAAGGCCGGCGGTGGGAGCGCAGAGCTGCCACTGTCCCTGTGCTGGTGGGAGGGCCACTCCCAGGACCGGACTCTGAGCATGTCCGTAGTGCCGGGGGCTACTGCGTGGGGTCCGGGGATGGCCGGGAAGTCGGTTTGTGGTCAAGTCGTAGCTGTGGCAGGTGAACAGATGTAGCTCGAGGGTCACCTCGGCGAGTGTGAGGGATGGTGCCTCAGTGAACCCCAGCCCCTCCATCCCACCCGGAAGTGCAGTCACAGGCCTCTGCCCAGCTCTGCTGAGGTGAACTCAGCAGACAGAGCCCACCTGAATGGGTTCCCTTAGCACCGTAACTCTGGAATGTTGATGCCCACCAGTGAAGTGGGGTGGTGACTCCCAAACTAGGGGTCATCTGACTTGAAGTGACGCTTTGGGGATGCCCGCCCCATGGCAGCTTCATTTGTAGGCCCGGGTGAAACTGGTCTCCCCGTTGGGGCACAGCTCATCCTTCCTGCCAGTGGGGCTGCAGGCGAGTCCCCGTTTGTGCTCAGCTGTCCGCCAGCAGGTAGCTCTCTGGGTCTGGGGTTGGCCTCTGACGGCACTCACGGGGGCACAGGCCGGGCCTCTACTGTCCCCTCAGCATGCGGTGTGTCCCTTCACTTGTCGTTTCCGGCTTTCACTGTCTGGTGCCACATTCTCTCCCCTAGGCCTCAGGTCAACACAGGCTCTGGGCAGAGTTTAGTGTGGTTCGCTCGTTGCTCGGACTTTCCTGACACGGCCACGGAACGGGAACGGCATTTCAGAAATGTGCCTGCGTGCGTCTGTGTGGTGCGGACACGTGGGGCCAGCCTCTCCCTGAGATCCAGGCTGCTTCCCCACCACTTTCACCCAGTGGTCCTTTAACGCGCCTTCTGGTGGCTTTCGGAGCCTCGTGGAGGGTAGTGCAGTGTTTCTGTTCCGATGTCCTTTCCGGCTTCACCCCCTCTGTGGGCTTCCCTGCTTTCTTCCCGCTGGGATTTTCATAGCGACTCATTGGAACATGTGCCTTTCATTTGCTGACTGTTGGCCGTGCCAGTTGTCCCCAGGTGGACACAGCAGTGCTCACAGATGTGCCATGTGGACTGGCCAGCCTGCTCGTGTCCCGTGTGTGTGAAGGGCCACTTTCTCCTCCATGTGCCGTTTACATCCTCCAACAGGGGCTGTTCTGAAGAATGCCCATCTCACTCAGTATGTCTCATTCCAGTGAGGTTTGTACGCTTAGGGACACATGCATTCCTGGTGGGGTTTCTCTAGCACATCTGTCCCATGTGAGGGCCCTGGGAGTTTCTCAAACACCTGGGTTGTTTGTGGTCTCGTTGTGACACTGACATCCTAGGGCCTGGCAAGTGGCCGTGGAACTCATGCTTCTCCAAGAGCAGCCCCATGTCAGTTGCCTCGGCACCTTGCAAGGGTGGGTGGGTTTTCCAGGTCTGGTCATGACACTGGATTGGATTTCACATCCTGGGATGAAAGGGTCCGGAAACTTCCTAAAAGACTCGTTTTCAAAACTTTCTACTGTCTGAGCCTGAAGAAACTCTGAAGAATCTCCAGTTCGGCTCTGTTCCTTTTATCTGTTTTTCCCTCAAAATAGACAGAATGGTCCACTTGTCATGTCGGAGGTTCCAGAGTCTGAGCAGGCTCCTCCAGGGCCCACATGTCGTTGGGGCAGAGCCAGGTGGACAGTTTGCCTTTTGGTAGCGTGCACTTCCTCTGATCGTTGCTTGAGGTCTCAGAGATCGTGAGGGCTTAACACGACAGTCACATTCAGCGAGGTGGACCCTTACGTATGCGTTAGAGCTGGGGTCATAGAAATCAGCTTGAACCCCTGCTTTTGGTGACCAAATGTAAGCTGGTGTAGAGTGAGTCGTTTTGTACGCATGTCAGCAGCGTGCCTGCCACAGGGCTGCCTGCCTGGGCGTCCGTGCAGGTGTAGCTAAAGGGCAGACACAGGGCCAGGCCACCTCCATGCAGTGGCTTGTGTCCTGTCAGAGCAGGACAGTTGGGGACATGGAGACACCTTAAAAGCAGGTTCGCTTGGGCCAGGGAGGCGTAAAGGCAGGCCCCTGTTGAACTCGGTCCTTTACTGTGGATGCGGTGATGACATCTAGTAGGACGCGATGGCAGCTTTTCTGAGGGTGAGGACAGTAAGGCCCCCAAGTGTCCCTCATGTGTGCTGGGTACCTGTCAGTTACTAGAATTGACATGTTTCAGTGATGGCTTTTATGTGGTTGCCTGTCAGCTGACGCAGTCTGGCCCTGCCAGGCCATGACCTTGGTCATGTTTGCGCCCTGCAGCCCTGATCTGGGGTGTTTCAGTCTGCACCCCCCCCCCCACCGCCCTGCCCAGCAGAATGTGGGTGGGTGCGTCACCTCACAGCATGGCTGTCATCCACACCCCAAGGCCCTGGGGATGGCAGGTCCTCACCTCAGATATTCAGTATTAAATCAACTGCATCAAACACAAACAGCTGCCCAGAAACAGGTGATTGGGCCAGTATAGCCGTGCTGTTAATATTACAGCCGTACCTGTTTATTCCCGGTTTATGTCGCATTCCATTCCAGCCATTAAGCAACCTGGCATCCAGGCTGTTGTTTCAGTGAACAGAATAGCTACCTAGTGTCGCTGATGTGGAGAAAAGGAGGTGACCGTCCGTTTCCCAGCAGAGGAGCTAACAGGTGCCCCTGTATCCCACGGGTTTGTCTGAGCGGGGACAGAAGCTGCTGCTGTCCTATGAGGTGATAGGTGCCTTGGGAGGTCCAGAGGGTCAGGTGTGTCTTCATGTCACCAGTTGTAGGGACATTTTTTATTCAGGCCACTTTAGTCATGGGGAGAGGCGATACAGGTCACAGAGGAGGCCAGAAACGTGTTGGGCAGGCCTGTCATTCTGTGCATCTCCCGACCTGCCCCACAGAGGCCTTGGGACGCAAGCCACGGAGCAGCAGGTTCACTGACCTGTGCGAGCAGATGAGGTCATGAGGACAAAACCCGGCAGTGCCTATCGGCTTCCCGGCAGGTCTCACTGACCCCCAGACACTGGTCCTCCCAGTCACGCAGAGGGACCGCAGGTCTGGGCTGAGGTCTGGGGGAAATAACACTCACCCAGATGTGGAAAACCAAGGTCGTTTTAATAACACGCTACACAGAAGGCACGTCATCTCAGCAAGTGCAAGGCTAGACGTGGGGCTATAACCCTTGAACCATGTTGATTAAAACACCCGCTTTTAAATGGGTCTCATTTGGTCAAAACATGTACCCCTCCCAGGGCTTCCTTTTTGGGGACCCCATGACTCGCACGTCACGTCTCAGAACTCTTCTCTGTGCCTGCTGCTTCCCGTCTGTGGGCGGCTGTGGGGACCGGGAGACCCTGTGCTGTGGTGTTGGGGGCGACTGAGGGTCGCGTCCACCACACTCACTCATTGTGTCACCAGAAGGGGACATGGCTGTCCCTGCCAGTGGTGCTGGCCTTGAGCCTCAGGCTCTGGGACTCAGCATGGGGGCCCACGTCCCCTCAGAGGGTTGGGCAGGATGCTTGGGGCCAGGCCTTATTCTCATGACTAGTAACGCTTGTCATTGGCGATGAGCTGCATTTGCTGAAGCAGGTCACTGGCTGCTCCCCAGTGAGCAGACAGTTGGAGGCGTAGGCGGGATGCAGAAGTGTGTGTGGCTTTGCCGCCCGCATCTTAGGGACGGGCGCTTGGCGCTCCCACGGCCGCCTCGGGGACGTTTATTTCTCTTTCTCGCAAAGTGGAGGACAGTGATGAGCCCGTGAGCTGTGTGGGCGTTGGGCCGCCTGTGTGTCTCAGGAGCCAAGCAGAAGCTTGAGGGGTTGGCACTGAGGGGGCTTAGCGCCCGGTACCTGGGATGCTCCCCTGCAGCTGGCGACACCCGTGGGTTCTCAGGCCTCCACCCTTGTCCCTTATCGCTCCCTGCTTCCCCTCCCTGAGGGGCCTGTGGGGACACTCCAGGCAAACAAGTGTCGGGCTCGTCCAGCCAGACTCGTCCACACTCAGACCTGCTGCCCTGGATCGTTAGGCTCGGTAACCCGGAGCTCTCAGAGGACGTTAGGCTTTCCTCCTCTTTGGGCTTGGAGGGCAGGTCGGGCGGTCAGCCCCAGTGTTGGCCCTGCCCAAGCCTGCGTCTTTGTCACAGCCCAGTCCTGCCCTTCGCGAATCCTACACCGTCCCGGGAGTCCTTGCCACCAGAGCCCCAGGACGTGCTCCCTGAAGCAGGGACTAGAGGGCAGGTTGTGGTCCTGGGACGGCCACTGGTCTGTGACAAGTTCCCGGGACCAACCTCAGACACTGTGTGATCCGTAATTGCTGATGTCCTGTGATGTGTTTCGGGTGAGACTCATTATCCGCAGTGTACGTTGCACCAGCGTTAGTGTGTGTGGGGATGTGGATTTCTAGAGTGAGAAGAGCTGGGCCCCGCTGCACAGCTGGAGAGCCAGCCCCTGACAGTCCTGCTCTGCATGGAGGCGACACCCTCAGGCCCGGCGCTGAGAGGAGCGTCCACGTGCGGCCTCGCTCGGCAGGCCAGGGCTGTGGGCCAGGACCCTCCATTGCTCTCCCCAGCTCTCCTCCGACTCCACGTTTTTGTTTTTTTTTCCCCCACAACGTTCTAAAAATGTTTTATCTCTGGTTGTTAAACAGCATTGGATCAAAGCAGGCCGTGATTTTAAAGTCTTATTACATCAATGCCTCCTTTCTGAAGTTCTAAGTTACATGGTGAGATTATTTGTTCTCACATACAGTCTGATACCACAATCTAGTCGCAAGTGCAGTGACCTAGACTGCACAGCTGTCTGGAAATGCTCACTGCCTGGCGACATACGATACGTACAAAAGAATGAGAAAGGGTTTATTTTTAGTGTCCCATTCTTGCATTGACTGGCTAACTCAGGAAATCTTTTTGTGCTGTGAGAACCACTGCGTCTTTCTGTGCTGAAGGCATCTCCCTCGTATATTTGCAAACCCTGGACGCACAGGCCTGGTCCCTGGTCTGCCCCATGTCACCTGGGGCAGAGAGCTGCTTTATGACAGGGTTTCTGTGGCGGGAAAACAGAACACACAGCCAGAGAAGCAGACATTGGAGGAAGACATTAATCCAGAATGAGTCCTAATTCCATCTGAAATCAGAGAGACACAGAAAAGTTCCCCCAGGCCCCAGCCCAGAGAGGGGCACGGACCGGGCACCAGAATGACCAGGCAGTGCCGGCCACGGGCCTGCTGCCTGTGCATGGGGGCTGCTCCAGGAGCCCAGAGACCTTTGCAGCGTCAGGACCACCCACGGTGCACCAGCTGGGCCCTGAGGGGACCCACCACCATCGCCTTTGTCGTCTGTCCAGGCACATCCTCGGGAAGTAGCACGTGCTGCTGGGAGAACCTCTTCTGGTAGGAGGTTTGAGAATTCTGATGTATCGCTGTAAACACTGTCGACCATGAACAGAGCATCTGTTCTAGAAAGATCCCAAGGTCCCTCAGGGAGCCCCTCCCCCACCTTCTCCCAGCAGCCACCTCCTTCTGTCCCAGCAGCATGCATCCCACTGTCCTATGCTCTCTTTGCCCCACAAAGCAACCAGAGCGAACCAACCTCCACCCGTCTCTCTCTGTGCCCTCCGCCCTGTCACCCTGTCTCCCTCTGTGTCCCCACCCTGGCATTTCCTTCATGGGAAATACGGAGGGATGACCAGGTGTTGGAGGGCAGATGCATAGTTTGGTTGGGGCCATGTTAGATTTGAGAAACCTGTGGGTTCATGCGTACTGATGTCACGTTGACCTGTGAGTGTGTGAGCGTGGAGTTGACAGGAAAGGGGCCGGGTGTTCAGACGAGGGGTCGGCTGCCCAGGGACTGAGCTAAAGCTGGGAGTAGGGGAGAGCTTGGCTCAGAGCCTACAGCACCCTCTTGCAGGCAGAACGGGGGGCCCAAGAGCTGAGAAGTGAGCACCTAAGAGGAGGGGACAGCTAGGGATGCAGTCCAAGAACGGAGGTGAAGAGGGGACAGTGCAGCTGTCATCGCGGCTGATCTCTGGACTGTTAGCTGGGGACACATACATGGGGCCCTGTGTCACTGGATGATTGTAATTGTTGCAACAAGACAATTCACACTGCCCCTTTGACAGTCTTTCCCATGGGCTGTGTCAGTCACGGGTGCAGCGGATTGGGGCGGGGGGCAAGTCTCGTTTTCCTTGTCCCTAAATTGTGGGTTCAGTGGGTGGGATTGGACTGGTTTTTAAGGTTTCTCCCACTTCAGTGATGGTGTGAACTAGAGCATTCTGAGCGCCACACATACATTAAAATACAGACTCATGTTCTTCTGTGCAAACAGTGATTCTGGTCTGGTTGTGGCCACAGAACCAGCTCAGGCAGGTGTGTCTGTGGGTGCGTTTGCACGATGTTTTCATAAAGCCAGGAGCTTGGGGAGGGCAGGAACGGGTGGGTGTGGGGAAGGATCGATTTACAGTTTATAGATAGGGAGCTCAACTTTCTAGTAAGTCATCAATAATAATTAGAAATACTGTTGAAATAGTGTTTGATTTATAAAAAACATAGTTAAAAATTCAAACCGTCATTTGGTTGTATTTTGCGCAATACAGAAAATGCATCTTTTTTCAGAGAATGTTATTGAATTGCCATTTTATTGAAGGACTTTTTTCCTTGAACTGTAATCTTAAAACAATCTTAAAACACACCAAGCCATATGCAGAATTTGCTTTCTTCTCAATTTAAAAATTGTATCTTTCAGCATTTGGTGGTAGAGAATTTTTGAATAGATTTTGTAAAATGTAATTCTTCCAAAAGGCAAAAATTGAAATTACAGGAAAATGCTTAAAAGCCTTTGCAAATTTGATTTCGTTTAGGTAAAGTTCATGCTTAGTTGAAAACTTTATAGAGTAACGAAAAAGTAGGAAATGTCCCCACGCTGCTGCGAAGCTTAGACTCACGAATGCTTGGCTCAGTTACAGAAAGAAATAAACCCCTAAGAGGGTAGTCAGTCCTCGGGACCCTCTCACTCACCTGTCCTCCACCCACCGTGCCCACCAAACAACATACTTGATTTCCTTTTTATTTCTTTTTTTGCAACTTACAGTTATTTCAGTTAAGTCTTAAGTAACTTGCTTCATAAATAAAACTTTGTATGAGACTCATTTACTGACTTTATGATTTAAAGGGTAGACATTTATTCTGATGGCGGAATGTGGCCACTTTTCTATTGTGAAGCTAGAAAACTCCCATTGACTTCAGCCGTTGGTGTTACCTGTTTGGTGTTACCAGGGAGAAAGTTAGGGAAGGACAGCAGGGGGTGATTGGTGTGCTAGGTTATATGTGCAACCTGGATGCAGAAAAGTTCCATTTTTCAAAAAGTACACAGGCTTCCTGAGTTGTGTCTAATATGGATAGTTTAGTTGACCTCTCTGGACTCAGTAATAAAGTTTTTATAAATTTTGATGATTTGATGGGAATTGTTTGTAAAACGTTGTGTCATGTGAGTTCAGCTAAACTGACCAAGATGGGGCTGCTTTCTCTCCATCCCAGCGGGGACGGATGCACCGTAGCTGCTAGCTGACCTGCGTGGGTACCGTCCTGTGTACATTGCTAGCTTTGCTGCTTTCAGCTGAGCGGGGCCTCAGGAGCTTTCTATGCAGCTTTAGGGCCTTTTGTTTTTCTCTCTAAAGAGCCGGTATCAGGCACTGCCGGCTCCTGCCAGCTGAAGGCTGTCACAGCTGTGCGTCTGCATTTCATCGAGCTGGGAATTGCTAATTAGCAGGTCACACAGCACAAAGCCTGCCCAGTGCAGGGCACACAATGCCATGTTTGTCTGTGGAACATAAATAACTAATCTCTTCACATTAGAGGTTTCGTTAATGAGCATGTGTGCCAGTAGGTGAGGCAGACCATCTCTGACAGAATGCCTGGACCGTTGGGGACCACGTCCCAGCCCTTCCCAGCCCAGCCTCTCACAGGATGCGTGCGCCCTCTGACACCTGGCCGGCTGCAGTCAGGACTGGCCAGTTCGCACGCGACCTTTCCATTCGCCTGCTGTCCTCCCGCCCCGCCCCCTCCCACACCCCAGCTGGACCCACACACACTGCCTTGCTGGACCCCGGGCCTGTGCCCCAGGCTGCACCTGTGCAGAAGCTCCCGGTGCCCTGAACGGGCTGAGCTGCAGACTTGGGAGCCCGTAGGTGCCCACGTGTGGCTGACAGTGTGAGCACGATGGCGTTTCCAGGAGTGGTGACCATTTGACCCTGAAATTGGAGGCCTGGGGCAGCAAGACGCAAGGCCGGGAGTCCATAGTGGCAAGGGCACGGCTCCAGACACACAGGGTCCCATCGCCCTGTCACATTGTCACTCTGAAGGTCCAGGCTGTGTCTGCGTGGTTACACAGCAGCGGACGGCCTCTGAGTGGGACCGTCGTGGTGCTATGGTGCAATCTCCTAAGTCTCAGCCCCTCTGGTCGGAGGGTAAGTAGACTGACAGGTGCCGCGTCCAGAAACGAGGCTGTGCACAGAACGTTTACATCCTGTAAGAGCCGCGCATGCAGTTAGATCACTAAGCATTCAATTGAAGTTTCAATTTCTACCACGCAATCAATCTAAGATGAGCTGTGTTTTAGGACTGCATTTAATGGGATCTGGGTTGTGGTGACATTTGTCCCACTCATTCCAACAACAAACAGCCTTCTCTGGCAGCCGCGCTTGTCTGGAGGACGGCCGAGAGCCGAGAAGCCAGTGGAAGAGGCCTCGGGGAAGCTGGAAGAGGAGACGGAACGTGCCGGCACCGCCAAGGCCACCCCTACAGGTCAGTCCAGTCTGCCTGTGTGTCCCACAGCGCGGGCTGTCGTTGTCAGGCCCGTGGAGCACTGAATCTGCAGATGCGCTTCCCAGGCAGGCATGCTGAACCGGTGCAGAGTGACCGTGCAATGGCCTGACAAGAGGAGACCTTCAGAACAACTCGGCCACCGAGTGCCTCACTGTTGCGCTGACACAAACACACTTAAGTGCCCGTGTAGCTCGTTGTCTGCGTGACCAGGAAGAAGTGCGCAGCCCTCGCCAGCAGCTCCATCCACCGTGGGCCTGGGTGTCGTACAAGGAAGTGCCCAGGGTGACACAGTTTGCTGCCGACTGCAGCAGCCTTTTTTGTGCCCCGTGCGGGCATCAAAGCTTCTCCATCAGACGGGCCAGGCTCCCTCATTCCTTTGCTCATTGGGCAGTGTGGGAGCAGGCCTACTATGTGCCCGGTCCCCGTCGGTGCTGGGGATGCAGTTCCTGAAGCTCTGCAGGACCTCCCTGCAACCTGTAGGTCTCACAGCCCTCGGAGGTCCCAGCCCGCGTGCAGACATCGGACGCTGTCCGTGGCCCCTGCACCCTCTTAGTCAGACTCCACCCACCATCGTCCACCCACCAGTTATGTCAGCAAATGCTGGTTTGGGTCAGGCCTTCTCAGTGCCGTGCCCTCCCCGGAAGGGCCTGTGTCCCAGGCCTGACCCTGGGCCTTTCTGACGGCTGGTGGGGAGGAGAGGGGACCTCCGGCGGGCGCTGAGCCGTGGTGGCCATGACGGTGCTCGGAGCTCGAGCGCTTGCCTGGTGTTCATGTCTCATGGTGACGAGGCCATAGGTCGGCAGTTTACCTGTGAAGAGGTGTAAGAAAGTTCCTCGGGAATTTTCCCAGAAGACAGATACCCCTGCGGGTCCCACTTGTGTAATATTCTTCAGGTGGGATGAGTTTATAGCTGTTGGATCCAGGAAACACAAGCTGCCATCCAAATAAATAGTATTAAATTCAAAAATGTGGATACTGTGCGCTCGGGTCCTACGTGACTGGGTCCTGGATTTTGTTTAACTCAAGGACCCGTCCTAGAAAGTATCACCAGGAGGATGGGATAGTCTCACCCTGAGCGTGACACCCTGACTTTTGTGTCACTTTAATTGTTGTTGTCAATCTTAGAGTCATTTCTGTGGAGAAATTCTGCTAAACTTTTGAATGTCACTGTGTTCATAAACCTGACAGGCAAAATCCAAATTTAATACTTAAAATCAGTAGCTTCTAGAAAGGCTAAGGATGAAGTTCGCGTTAATAATTTGTAATTAATCTTTGCCAACTGCTAGTCAGTTGTTGTAAAGGAGCCACAGGTGCCTCACTGTTGGTGGCACTGCTGCCTTCACAGATAAGTGTCACCTGAAATACAGTATCGTCACTCCTTCCGTGTCAGAGGTGTGACCCTCACCACGCTACCTCACTTCGTATCTGTTTCTATCAACAAAGCAGCACTTGGATCTGATTCTGGTAGGTTTTGCTCCGGTGACTGTCCCAATAGGCCCCGATTCCACACTCACACTTCAAGTCTCCCATGAGTCCTATTCTGACAACAAAAGCTCATGCAAATGGTGAGAAAGTTATGTCATTATCTAAAATATTAGATCCAGAATTTTTTTCATGATGGTAGTTACAAAAGAAAAGAAAAAAAAAAGTTTGGTGTCCATAGTCTTCACTGCATGTTAGGCACAGATGGATTCAAATACATTTCGTGACTAGTTACAATGGCATTAAAACTCTAAGGATACTGAGATATTTCCTGATTCATAAAATGGGAGGTTAACCATAGAAGTAAATTCATAGAAAAATGAGAGTGAAGGGTGGAGAAAAGTATTTTTATTAAATTTTGAAAAACACTTGATTTTTCCAACAAAATTGAGAAGAAAATAGACAGTTTCCATACACTCCTCACTCCCCACACGCACGGCCACCCACTGCCAACGTCCCCACAGATGGGACCTTCGTTACAACTGATGAACCTACATGACACGTCGTCGTCACCCAGAGTCCACAGTTGACATCAGGCTCCCCCTTGGTGCTGTGCATTCTGTGGGTTTGGACAAATGTCTGATGACGTATCCACCATCCTGGGGTCACACGGAGTGTTTTCACTGCCCTAGGACCCTCTGTGCTCCCCCGTTTACCCCTCCGTCCCCCTAAACCGTGGCACCCACGGATCGTTGCTGTCCCATAGTTTTCCAGAACGGCACACAGTTGGGATCACACACATGTGGCCTTTTCGGATGGGCTCCTTCACTTAGTGACAAGCACATAAGGCCTCTCCACGTCTTTTCATGGCTGGCAGCTCACTCTTTTTAGGACAGGATAATATTCCACCATCTGGATGGACCGCTGTTTTATCCATCACCTCCTGAGGGACATCTTGGGGGCTTCCACGTTTGGCACTTACGAACAAAGCGGCTGCCAACGTCCGTGTGCAGGTTTTGTGTGGACATAAGTTCTCCACTCCTTTGGGTGAGTGCCAGGGAGTGTGATCGCTGGGCCATCTGGGGAGAGCATGTCAGTGTTGTAGGAACCGCCGGTGCCTTCCACAGTGGGTGCACCATCTGCGCCCCCCCCCAGCCCCCCAGTGACCGAGGTTCCCGCTGCCCCACGTCCTCCCAGCACGTGGTGTCTCGTGCTCTGGACTTGGGAGGCTCTGACCTCTGACGAGTGTGTGGTGGTGTCTCATGGTTGGTTTAATTTGCGTTTCCCTGGTGACCTGGTGTGGGGTGTTCTTTCACGTGCTTATTTGCCATCTGTGTGTCTTCTTCGGTGAGGTGTCAGGTCTTTGGCCCATTTTAAAATCAGGTTGTTTTCTTATTGAGCTTAAAGAGTTCTTTGTGTATTTAGGATAATAGTCGTTTATCAGACGTGTCTTTGCAAATATTTCTTCCGATTCTGTGTCCTGTCTTCTGATTCTCTTGACATGGCCTTTTGCAGAGCAGAAGTTTTTAATGAAACACAGCTTACAGTTATTTCTTTCATGGACTGTGCCTTTGGTCTTGTACCTAAAAGGTCATTGCCATCCCCAAGGTCATCTAGATGTTCTCCTGTATTATCTTCTAGGAGGTTTATAGTTTTGCATTTCTTGTTTAGGTCTGTGGTCCATTTTGAGTTAATTTCTGTGGAGGGTGTAAGGTCCGTGTCTGGATCATATTTGTTACATGTCGTGTCCCGTTGTCCCAGCGCCATTTGTGGGGAAGACCATCTCTGCTCCGTGTTGGTGCCTTTGCTCCTTTGTCAGAGAACTCCTGTGTGTGAGGGTCTGTGTCTGGGCTCTGGGTTCTGCTCTGTTGGTCTGACTGTTCTTCCATCGATACTGTAGCCTTTTAGTGAGTCTTGGAGGTCGTCAGCCTCAGTCCTCTGACTTCGTTCCCCTTCATTTCTGTGCTGGCTGCTCTGGGCCTTTCCCTCCGTAGGAACTGTAGGGTCAGTTTGTCCATCCACAAAAGGACCCACTGAGATTTGGGTTGAGATTGTGCAGAATCCACAGATCAAGTTGGGAGGAAGTGGCATCTTGACCATGTTGAGTCTTCCTGCTCGTGGGGCATCTCTCCATTTACTTATTTCCTTGAGATGTTTCATCAGGGCTGTGCCGTTTTCCTCATACAGGCCTTAGATGCGTTTTGTTAGGTCTGTACTAAGCCGTTCATTTTCGGAGCTGCTAATGTACATGGTTTGTGTGTGTAATTTCAAACCCCGCCTATTCACTGTGGTGTATACGAAAGTGATTGACTTGTGTGTGTTAACCTTGTATCCTGCAGCCTTGCTATGGTCACTTACGAGTTTCAGGATTGTTTTTGTTGCTTCTTTTGGATTTTCTATGCAGTTGATCACGTCATCTGTGAACAAAGACAGTTTCATTTCCTCCTTCCCAATCTATATATTTTTATCTCCTTTTCTTGACGTATTGCGTCAGCTGGGACTTCCTATGTGGTGTTGGAAAGCAGTGGTGAGAAAGGACACCCTGCCTTGTGCCTGATCCGAGCGGTGACATTTCGAGTCTCTCACCGTTAAGCATGATATTGGCTGAGGGTTTTTGTAGACGTTGTTTATAAAGTTGAGGGAATGCCTCTGTATTCCTAGTTTATGAAGAGTTTGTGTTATGAGTGGGTGTTGGATTTTATCACATGCTTTTTTTGCGCCTCTTGATAACGATTGTGCACCTTTTCTATTTTAGCCTGTTGATGTGATAGACTGCATTAATTTATTTTTTAATGTTGAGCCAGCTCTGCGTGCTTGGGGTTTTATTACGTTTTTAGAACATAAAATGGATGCAATTAAACTTGAAGGAATTATTGGGTCTAAATTTCTCTGTTGCCTGAATTAGTCTCATCTTCGTTTGCAAATTGACAGAAAAACAAAAATTTATGGTCATTATTTTTTCCATCCACCTGGGCACTGAATGCTATTATTACAACATGACTGATCATTTTAAAAGTGAATTTGGAATGTTACAAGGTGCAATTTAATAGTTTTTAAGTGTATGGAAATTCTATGGAAGGGAAAGAAATAAACATCAATAAAAGGAAGAGATGAAGGTGGTGGGTATGGAAATAGTTCTACCTGCTGCTAAGCCATCGTCCCCTGTCGCTAAAATCATCAACATGGCCCTGTGTATTGGATGCACTGTAATGTCAGCGGCACCGTTAGCTGGAAGAAAGACCAGGAGCTTTTCAGCATCATCCATCTCAGTGGAATGTTTTTAGCTGTTTATGTCTTGAGATGTTGGGACTCTGAGCCTCTTGTCATCTGTATAATGGGAAGGTCTTTGCCTGTGGTGGTGCTTTGTAGTGACAGGATTAGTCAGTGCCGTGCCCAGCACAGCCTGGCACGCAGTTACCCGCAGCTGGTAGCTTACCGCAAGGTGGACGCTCTGTTAGGATTCTTCCAGTTAGTGTTTTATGGGTCTGTTCTTTTCAATATGAGATTCTTGACTACGCCTGTTCTTGGTACCCTTGTCAGGCTGTGGCTGTCTTGCTTCCTGAATTCCACGCCTGTGTTTTCTCTGGAATGAGCAGCTATACCATGAATCACCAAAGGGACAGCCAGGTGACCTCACTCTCAGCACTCAGTGAATAAACTGCACTTACTTCACCTTTCTCCCTCCTAGGTGTCTGAGTCTGCAAGCAACAGGGTTTCAGTTTGCTGTTTGACTTCCTGTTGGTATTTACTTCAAAAAAACATGTTTTTTAGAGCCCATGAAAGGATGAGTGATAGAAAAGTAAATAGGGTGGAATTACTCGTTTAAAGACACAATTTTCTTTTTGTGTTTAGAGAAATTTTTTAAATGAAAAAATGGTGTTTTTCTTTTGTGAATTGTTATCTGTGGACCTCTGAGGTAAGATATGATCTCTGGTAAGTGTCGCATTGCAATCAGAAACGCTGCCCACTTAAAGGATTGTTTTTCTCCAAAATGGGACATCATTTTGGGGGACTTTGACAGAAAAATAAACCAAAAAACCCCCACCCTTTTTAATCTTGTTATTTTAATGTTTTAGTTTGTCTAACTTGGTTTTAGGTCCAGGGCAAAGACTGAAAGGGTGCAGCACGTAAGATGCGGTCACGTTCTCTCTGACTTTATTTATCTACGTGAAGTCGTAACAACAGTCTGCGCAGGACCCCAGTGGGTGTCCAGTGCAGCTTCTAGGGGATTCGGCTCGTGTTCAGGATGGAAAGAAACTGTAAATGTGGGTTTCCATTTTCATAGTTACAGTGTTGGTGAGTGAGAGAGCCCCTGGGTCTGCACTGGGACTGCAGTTGGGACAGTGAGATAGGAAAGCCCTTGAAAAATGAAGTAGTGCTGAGCGGTACGCCAGCAGGGGTGTGTTCAGCGGTCCGTGCGTCCGGACGTGAGGTTCCGTCGGGTCTGATAAAAAGGGGCTTTTGTGGGGCGTAGAGAAGCTGTTGGATCACGATTTCCCAAGCAAGGTTAATAGCGCTTGGCCTTTGCTTAGCTTTCTCGTGGCATCATTTTAGAGTGAGGTTGTGCTCCACAAGCAAACAGGTCACCCACACGGGTTTTCCTGTGACGGTGCCGGCTCTGTGGTGGCGTGTACATGGTGGCACTCAGTGACCTCTGACAGCTGCCAGTGCGCCTGTGACCTTTACCTTGGCTCCACATTCGGAAGCTCTGACTTGCAGCACAGGACGTGGCCGAGTGGCAGAAAGGGACTCAGGTGGCTACGTGGGGCATTCCTTTCTATGCTCCAGTGAAAAGCCCGACAGCCACGGTGCATCAGAAGTGAAATACGCGTTTCTAACCCCCTGTGCACCTCTCTGTCTGCTTCCACAAACACAGGGCTTCTTCCCGGGGAATGTCATTTGCCGCTTCCTGCTCTGCCTTTCTGCAGCCCCGTTTCCTGCAAACTGATGAGCTGCAGAGCCACTGACCAGTGTCCCCGGCATCCCCTCCCTCACAGCGCCTCCTCCCCGAGCCCAGTGACCCTGCACAGGCACCAGCTAACCGTCAAGGGCTCAGCACCGTTCCTTCTCTCGTCAGATTCTCTGGGGCTCCCTTACATCACGACCAAGTCAGAACCACAGACTCCAGTCAGGCCTGCCTGCTCACTGGTATTGCCCCCCCCCCCCCCCGTTTTTACTGTCACCTCCTTTGGGAAGCTTCCTGGACCATTTGCATTGCTACTTGAATTCCATAATCTAGCTCATCTCCCTGTGTACTTATTGGTCCCTCACTGGACTGGGAGCCTCTTGATGTAGGTACCTTGTGTCATCATTTTGTGTCCCCAGAGCTGGAATGCTTTGGGCCATAGCCGTGCACTGAGCAGAGGAGGTAATGCAGCTGATGATTTGTGTTCCGTGCATCTTAAATTTCTCCCTGCCTAAGACGTCCCGTCCTTGCTCTGTGCCCATGAAAGTGCTTGTCCCCTCCCCTTGTTCAGGCAAAGCTGACCGAGTGCCAAGCGCCTGCAGGACTCGCCCTGGGTGCCTGGTGTCTGGGGTGGGCAGGCCCCTGCCGCTGTCATCGCATCCCTCGTTACCTCCCGCCCTTTATGTGTCACTGTCCCTAACCTGGCCAGTGAAGTCACGTTCAGTTTCTACTATATTAAATGTTTCTAAGATCCATAGTAGGTACATGGCACAGAGATACAGGCTTCCTGACCACCTTCAAGGGTTGCAAGTAAATGAGGAAACTTGGTGGGAGAAAGGGAGACTGTACTTACCGAGGAGAAAATCTAATGCGCAGATGAATTGACAACTCTGAGAAGTGGTCAGACTTGGGAAAGCCACTGTAGCATTTCTTGCATGGGACTGAGCGCCAAGAACCTCACGGGCTGAGGGCCGTGAAAGCAGTGGCAGTGGTGTGGTTTGGCGCAGCTGCCATGAGACGTGGTGCCGAGCGCCCCAGACACATTTCCTTTTGTCCTCATGCCTCTTGAGTGACGAGTGTGGCAGACACCCGGCGTGTGCAGACGCTCTGTTCTAGATCACGGTGTAGTTTATGGCCCCTAGTGTCGTTTGTTGCCCATTGGGGAGCTTTTCTACCCCAAAGAAACTAAAGGTTAATAAGCTCAGCGGCTTTGACAGCGTCCTTTGCCTGCTCGGTCCCCGGGTGTAGATGGTGGGAGATCCCTTGTTGGACGCGTTGGTCCGTCTGCCTTGTCCGGGATGGAACGTCAGGCAGCATCTGAGCCTGTGTGAGCAGATCACAGGCACGTGCCACAACGTCCGGGAGCCTCACCACCACTCAGCCTTCAGGACATGAAGCCCGTGCTGTTGTCACCGTCACGAACATGTGTGTGCAGTAGTGTCACTTGTACGTGACACACAGAGAAGACTTTTCTCATCCTTTCTACTGTTTTAGTCAGATCGAATCCGGGGTACTGAGTACTGATATTTAGGCTGTCAGTACCAATTTGAGGAAAGGCATTATTGTATTTAATCGTGCCATCATGACCCAAGAATGACATTTGAGGTCTATGCACTGTTACTCCAATTTTGTCACAAGTTGTAATTAAGTAGAATATATTTATGAGGAAGAAGCCATTGGCACATTTTTAAAATGTCACTGGCAGTGGTTCAGGTGGATTAATACTTACGCACTGAAGCAAGAAAACAAAAATAATTTTAAAGGAAAGGAAACAAAAGAAAACAAGGATCAAAATGTTTGCCAGAGATGAAATCGGTTAGGGTTTCCTCCGTCACGTTGTGGTTTTCCTCCACCTCCGTGCGCTGCCGAGGGGAAGGCAGACGGGTGTCTGGAGGACTTAATGCCCCGCAGTGTCTTTCCCGTCAGCAAGAAAAGCAATGCGAGCTGCTCAGATTCCAGCCTTCAGCTTACACGTGTGTCCTGTGCGTTACCCGTACAACCTGTGGCCATGCTTACAACGGAGGGTCCCAGCGCAGAACTGGACTCAGGCCCAGCCCTGCTTCCCGCTGCCTCCTGCCGGTTGGGGTCTCGCTTCAGTCTTGTCGGCTGGAACGTAAACTAGCGGGGCAAGGTGACCTTCAGCTCTTGGAAGTCTGTGATGCTGGGACGAGGGTGGATTTTCAGGGGGCTTGCGATTGGTGATGCAGCACGATGGAGTTTTCTAGCTGCGAAGCAGCCCCAGTGAGCCCGAAATGCGTATTGTGTCAGGCGCTGGAGTGGCAGCCCTGCTCAGACCCACATGCCATGGAGCAAAGAGCCCGCTTGCTGGGCGATACTGGGCAGCTGTGGACCTTTCATCTGACTGCCCTGCTTTGCGTTCTCCTGCATGTGGCATCACTCAGGGTCATGTTTTAATGGGGATAACGGAAAACAAAGACGTAGCTGGACTCAGTGGCAGTCCATCTTTGTGTCACATAAATAGGGTCTAAGGCCGGCGGTCAGGGAGGTGTGGTGACGGAGGCGTGCCCCGCACCCAGCATGCACTCTGCATGGCTCTGGGCCTCATGGTCCAGCTGGGGAGGCCCACGTGTCCTTGTCCAGGGCACAGGCTCGTCACGGGAACCCTTGCTGGGGCCACAACTGGCCCACACAGAACTGGGTGGCTGGCGTTCTCTCCTACGAAGACACACCGTTGCTTGTTTGGTTATAAAGAGGACTCAGGCATCACTTAGGGGCTAAGTGAACATCCGGGTACCATGTTTCCCCATTGCTGGATGGCCTTCCCTGGCACAGCCTGGCTCCCGCTCCCAGAGGCGCAAACTCACAGGCGGGGCCGAGCTCGTTGACCTGTGATTACAGTGGTGGTTGATTACTAAGGAGCGGCCACATTCCGGGCCACTGGGTGTCACCACACTGGATTGGTATGCGACATTTCCCCCACGCTGAGCCCTGGGAGATTCCATTGTGCCCCAGGACCTGACGTGCAGGCCACGGGTCCCCTCTGCTCAGCCGCTGAGGCCCTTGCCATGACCCCAGCTGTGTCCTGTCACTCGTCAAGTTTGTGGGGCTGCATGACTTCAGAATGACTGGCCGCTGGTTGGTCTCAGAGCTTTGTTTGTACCCTTGGTCTGCATGGTCTCCTCCCGGAACATGTGACACCGTTAGGGATTGTTACAAGTGGCTGCACCACCTTCATGCCCTCCCATGTCAGCTGTTCTCTGAGGCTCACACGCTTTGAAGCGTACAGATATATCACAGGTAATTTGTCCATTTTGCTTTAAATGTTCTGTGTGCCTTCTGACATCTGTTCATGAAATCCTCCAATATTGTGACCATTTCCAGTTCCATTAAAATAATTCTGGGTGTTGCTTTTGACTTTTGGTTGTTGGTTTTTAATCTATTTTGAGGCTTATTTGGTTTGTCAGAATCAATTGTCGGGTAGCAGGAATCTGGGACAAACTCATAGTAACTTAAGGTTTTTCCTTTTTCCTTTTTTCACTCTTGAGCTCTGGCGCCTCCTTGTTCCCAGACCATGTTTGTCTCTTCTTGTAGAGAAGCCTTTGCTTCTGAAGACGTGCCAGTTTGCGTTCCGTCTGCAGCGTCTGTCTTGCTGCTTTTTCATGGTGCCGACCGTTGAGCCTGTGTAGACGTGACTTTTTTGGACACAAGAGGCAGGTCCATCGTCGCTGATGCTCAGGAATGGGACTTGTCCCAGAGTTCCCATTAGAACAATGTGAGGTGTCAAAGCCATGCTCTTAAGGCATCTCCAAAACGTCCTTGAAATGGACAGTTGCCTCATGATACACCTGGAGTGCTGGAGCACGGCCTCAGGTGTCCTAAATGAGCACCGTGTGAAAATGCACATAGATTTCAGAAAAAGAAGGTTTACATGTGAGCCTCTGGGATACACCCGTTTGTAAGTGATGGATGTTCACCGGGGTTCAGTTTAGCAAAACGGGGATGCAAACTTACTGCAAGCCCTCAGGTGGGCACGCGCCCCATGAATTCTGGGCAGCACTCTCGTGGGTGGTTGGGGACTCAGGAGCTCAGCTCTCCTGAGGAGATGACATGTGATACAAGTGATTTCATAATGTTCAAATGGGAGCAGCATGAGAAGCACGACCAAAGAAGAGAGATAAAGAATAAATTCTTAAACTTGCCCAGATCAAGCACTGATGTAGATGGTGGTGTTTGATCTGCCCTTGAAGGACCTTGAATCTGGATGCATGGAAGTGCCATGACGCAGGAGTCAGAGCCACCAGGTCACCAGTGTGGGCGGGGCTGGGCTAGGCTAGGGCCACCTGTGGTTCAGGTAGGAAGTGACAAGTTGATGGGCCTGTGTGTCAGTAGGTGGTCGGACCAATGACAATTTTAAGGTTTTTCTCACGGATGAAGTTAAAAAGTTACATTGAGTGGAGAGTACTTGAGTAAGACTTTTTCAATCTGCTGGTTCAGTGAACTGTTAGAGAGGCGCAGGACTTAGGTTAAAAAGAAACTGGTGGGAACGCAAATCGGGGACTTATTATTCAAAGGCATATTTCCACTTAAGACTGCTCTAGGAGCCAGGGGTTGTTTAGGAGGAAGTGACGACATTGGTGACTCAGAAGAGAAGATAAACCCCAACTGTTCTATTCGTATTTTTTTTTTTTTTTACCATATGACCCAGCAATCCCTCTCCTGTGTATCCACCCAAAAATCTGAAAACATTTATCCATAAAGACACGTGTGCTCCAATGCTCATTGCAGCTTTGTTTACGGTGGCCAAGATATGGAAATAACCAAAATGTCCTTTGATAGATGAATGGATAATGAAGTTGTGGTATATATACACAATGGAATACTATTCGGCAGTAAGAAAAGATGATATAGGAACATTTGTGACAACATGGATGGATCTTGAGAGAGTAATGCTAAGCGAAATAAGTCAGACAGAAAAAGCAGAGAACCATGTGATTTCACTGATATGTGGTATATAAACCAAAAGCAACAAAAGAACAAGACAAACAAATGAGAAACAAAAACTCATAGACACAGACAATAGTTTAGTGGTTACCAGAGGGTAAGGGGGGTGGGGGGTGGGAGATGAGGGTAAGGGGGATCGAATATATGGTGATGGAAGGAGAACTGACTCTGGGTGGTGAACACACAACGGGATTTATAGATGATGTAATACAGAATTGTACACCTGAAATCCATGTAATTTTACTAACAATTGTCACCCCAATAAATTTAAAAAATAAATTAAAAAAACAAACAAAAAAACCCCCAACTGTCGCCCCCAGAATTGACTCTAGAGTGACAGTGCTGGTGGCAGGGGCCTGACAGCCCCAAACGCTTCCTGCTGTGTTCTCCTTTTGTGCCACCTTCGCTGGGCGCAGCCGAGGTGTTTTCTCAGTGTGACCTCCGTGTCCCCATTCAGGCAGGTGTGAGCTCTGTCCGTGTGGTATCTTTCTGTGAGAAGTGCGGGAATCCCACAGTCCAGCCAGCTCTGCCGAGACCCTGTGTGTTCCTGCCCCAGGGACCAGTGTTTTCCCAGGTGACTGGCTTGTCACCTGTGCACTTGGTCAACGCACCTGCCTGGCCCCCCGAGTCATTGTGTCCTAGCACAGCACTCATACTTCCTAGATGGTTGCAGAAATCGGTTATCTGAGGGGAGAGAGGGGCCGGTGTAGTCAGCTCCTCTTTTTCTGGGGTCCATGGTCAGTCACCCAAGCAGACCACAGGTGTGAATCACTGTCCTGCTTCGTCCTGGCCATGGACACCATTAAAAGTGAATAAAAAGTAATTTGCATTTAATGTGTTACTCAGATGCTGATATTGAGAGAGGGCAGTTTAAATTTAGAAACAAAAATTAATAGATTATCTAAGATGTTAGATTTGCTTTTCCCAGTGAGGATTGCACAGATTTCATATTCTGGCATGCACACGGCTAGGCTTCATAACACAGTGACTGTCCTCGTCGGGCCGGTACGTGGCCAGCACACGGCTTCTCGGCAACGTCTGCCCGTCCTGCTGTGTGCTACGACTTGCTCTGGCCTTTGGCGTCAGCCAGAGAGTTTCTTCGTCCAGACGCAGAGCAGTGATGTACTTGGCAGTGAACGCCCACTGTCCGTGTCTTCACAGTAGGCTGGCTTGCGTGACAGGACGGTGTTGTGGACGTGTTTCAGGCAGGGGAGGGCTTCTCGGTGGACAGCAGTGAGTTCTGAGAACCAGCAAAGTGGACATGGCTCCCTCGCTCAGCTTGCTTCCTGGCTCCGTGCTGTGTCCTCCTGAGTGGGCACCGTGGGGCTTGTCAGGAAGTGACCGTTGGCTCTGACTGTGCGCTGGTGGGCCCGGTGAGCTCACTGTCCCCTGCTCAGCTGGGAGGTGGCCTGGGGCCCTCAGGGGACCCTCTAGAACTGACACCATTAGACCACGTGGAGCTGGTTCTGAGGCAAGAGTGACGGTCGCTCGGAGACCTCGATGTGGTTTGGGGGCCTTGCTGATGGGGCCGGGCTGAGCATGACCCACAGGCCTTTTGTGGGGCCCCTGGCCTGGCTGCCCTGGGTCCCACTGACTGTCCACCTTCATGATCAGGGCCATGGGACTGAGTGCGGGGAACGGAAGCCCGACTCCCTTCCCGCTGGCCTTACGTGTGGCAGGCCTGTCCTCACCACGTGCTCGGTGGTATGACGCGAGGCCACAGGTTGCCCTGTCTGCAGACCTCGTGTTTCCCCTCCGAGTGCCCGGGACTGCCCGGGGCTGCATCTGTAGCGCATTCTCCCTCCCAAGTTTCGTGTGTCCCACTGCTCTCTAGATGCTTCCACATGGATGTTACAGAGATCTCAGGTCCACTGTGCACAAGTATAATTTCCTCCTCCCCTCAGACCTGCCTCTCTATGTATCCTGCTCTTGGCTAAGGACATGACAGCTCCAAGCCAGACCCGCCCCCCCCACCCCCCCCACGCCCACCCCCCGCCTGCCCGCCCGCAGCTCTGATTGGCAGGCAGGACTCCCTGTCCTGCCCCTCCCGCCAGCACAGCGGATTCAGACCCCGCCTGTCCCCATCTGGGCACACAGGTACCACTCTGCCACTGCCACTGCATCGTCTGCTTCCGGACCCCATGTGGCTTTGTCCTGCCTGTTGTCTCTGGCGTGACTCTGAGATGGTGACAAAGAGCGTTTTGTTTTGTTTTGTTTTTCCTGGAAGGAGGAGGCAGACAGGTGCCCCGGCCAGCGGGCCTGCCTTCATTTTCTCCAGGCAGGTCCCCAAATTTAGTAGCTAAACCTGAAATTTAAAATGCAGCATTTCTTTAAAATGCCCAGCATTCTCTTTGTTAGCGCAGATTCTTGGGGAAAGACAGTCGTGTTTATCTAATTAGCCGAATGAAACAGGGAAGCAGCGTGTGCATTGTTTATCTTCTTAAGGGTGTAGATTGCTATCAGCCTCCTCAACTCATTAAATGAAACAAGGAGCGAGCACCTGCTCTCTCACACACAAGCCAGGAGGACTGAGGGCCTGTGCGTGAACTCACGCCAGATGACGCCGTGCGTGTCCTGCGACAGCGCCCGTCCCACCGAGTCCTGGCTGCGGGTTTGGTGGGAAGGTGATGTGGGAGGAAAGCAGGCAGCACGGGCGGCCACGTTTGGAGGACTAAGGAGTCGGTTGGTGTCAGACCCGACAGGGTCAGGCGGAACGTGAGCGACTTCTGTGCATTTGTTCTTTGATTTGTCCCACGTGCCTGGACCACTGCTGGGTGTGGGACAGATGGCAGGTGCTCTGTGTTCGCTGAGTCAGTGAGTGGACCGTGACACCCACTGACTGCGGGACATGGCGTGGGGAGCTGCCGTTGGCCTTCTCTTCGGCAGCACCCTGGACAGTTAGCCGAGGGCTGAGGGAAGAGCGTCCCAGGACATTCAGATGTGCACAGAAGTGTGTGCTGCGTCTCTCTGCCCCTCGTCCCCCCCTGCGCACCCCACTCAGATCTCGTCCACTCTCCCCGATCCTGGCTCTTACGTTCCTTTTGTAACATCAGAAAGGTTTAGATGTCATTGGGGGGCTGATTTTTTTTCCTGCTGAGATTTTTATCTTTTCTGCCCAGTGGTTACTTTGCATCCTGCTTTCCCCTTGAGTGGTTACACCCTTGGGATGTCCTCACTGTGTGCAGTTTCTTGAAGGTCTTAAGAACCTGGGAAACTCAACGTCTCTTCGAAGGAAGGTTTCAGATGTTGCTTATGTCTTTTAATTGTACCTCTAACAGCCAAAATAAAAAGCCTTATGAGGAAGAAAAAAGATCCTGCAGAATCTCAGTGGAATGAATACACCCTCGTGGGTACTGACTTCATCCTCCCGGAAGTTCGTGTGTTGGCAGGACACCTTCTGAGGTCGTCGAAATAGCCGCCCCCTCACCCTTGGCCGCTGTACTGCTGCAGATCGGCTGTGGCTTTACCTCTTTGGAGAATCTTGGGAGTCACTTGAATGTTCTGAAAAACTGACAGCTGGGTTTGTTTGCTGCCTGTAACCCTGTGTTGTTCTGCTTCTCATTTGTGCATTTGTTCACCAGCCCTGTTCTGCAGGAAGAGTGTGACGCAGGGGAGATCCTGTGGTGCGGAGTTTGCAGAATCGCTGTTTCCCTTGCCACAGTGCGGCTGCATCTCAATGCATAGTCTGTGTGCTGTTATCAGGCGCCCCGTCCAGGGGAAATAACAGGGTGGCTTTTATGTGACGAAGAACTCTGTGCACTTGCCCTCATTTCTTCACAAAGGCCCTCGGAGGTGTTTCGTCACTTCTGGGGAACAGAAAGCTGGGCGTCCGAGGGGACAGGTGACTCGGAGGTCACACAGCAAACGGTGGTGTTGGGGTTTGAGCCAAGGCCTCCGTCAGTCAAACCAGTGAGCACAGGGGCTCCTCCACGTTCATTCTGAGCGGTAGCGTTTGTGTGTTCAGTGCTGTGCTGTCTGTTTTAGTGGGTTGTTGATTCTCCTAGCAGGTGTCCCAGCGCGTTTTCAAAACACTTTGTGTCAAAGTGTCCATTATCTTACCTGCTGATTTTGCAGCTCAGCTGACCAAAGCGGAGCGTCCTTCTCGCTGACCCTTGAATGGGAAAAGAGGCCCGTTGATGTCACTGTTGGGAGCAGAACGAGCCGCATGCCCACCCAGGTCCCCTTCCTGCCTGTGGGGACTCACTCATGGTCCAGACAGCCTGCCTGGGACCAGGCGGGCCACCAAAGGCTGCAGGGTGATTTGTTGGCTCCTGCATGTGGGGCCAGAGAAGAGGAGCTGGGCGTCCCAGGTCACCATTGGAACAGTTGTGCTGCTGGCCTGAGCAGCCGGTGTGTCACCAGGCCACAGAGCAGTGACAGGTCTGCCCAGGGGTCCCTGCAGAGTACGATGTGTTGGAACCAAGCCTGGGCAGGATGGGGGCCGCCCCATCTGACTTCAGTTACCCTTCCCTCGGTCCTGGAGTGGTCACCATTTCAAATCTGCTTGCACATTTCTGGCCTTGGGCTGTGTTTGCATGGCCACGATGTGTAGGACGTTTCTGCTTGTGTTCGGAGGGGGCTGAGCATACAGAATGGAGCCACCCAAGGGTCGTCTGTTCTGAGTTCTCAGTGTCTTGCTTCCATGCCCTTTCAGTCTTGTTCACCAGCCTTTATTTCTCAGTGTCCACGATGCCAGACAGCGCTGAGATGATGGGAGAACGTACACGGTGGGACGGCTGCTCCCAGGGCCAGGCCACTCCTTCTGGATCGTCTTGTCCTGGATGCGTCCCTGGAGGGCGAGGGGGGGCGCTGTGCTTGCTTCTCCTCTCCTCACCCTTCCCGTGACCCGGTCTAGGCATTTGGTGTTTAATTGCTCCAGGAAAAGAAATCCAGTGGTAGGAGAGAACAAGTCATCGTGTACCTAGGTCGTGGTCACATGGGTGAAAAAGCAAATACGCGAACACATAGTGTTGGCTTATGGTAAACATGTTATCTATATCTCCGTTCTCCACCAACGACTTACAACAGCTTACCCGCTTACCCCTAAGGGGCATAAAAAGATTATTTTTATTGTGAGTGTGTCTTTTCCAAAGCTGTCTATAAGAAATAGCTTTATGACAAGGTGTGGGCAAGCGGGTAAAGGATTCATTGTACAGGAACCACAGTGCGTGCGGGAAGCTGTGACTGTTGTGAGAATTTGCTTTTGTTTGCATTTTGAAACCGTGAGTTCTCCCGCTGGACAGTGAGCAGGAAAAGCCCAAGATGGGCTCTGGCTTTGGCCCTGTGACGACGGGTGACACCAGGGACCATGCGGGGACCAGACAGTGTGGAGCAGGATGGTCAGCCGTTTGGTTAAAAAGGAAGGCGGATCCCATGTTCATTCTTTCTTCCCCCTAAAAAGTCTGGATGAAGAATAGTTAAAAGTGAGAGAAATAAAACTAGAATTACTGAAAGGAAGTGTGCGTATTTAAAGCAGGAACAGTTTGCTAAATGAGACAATACATGCAGAGACCATTTAGGAACAGACATTTTATCCTTCTAGCAAAACGAACAGAAAATTATAGAACAACAATTCTAATGGTAAATGACCTTTCTTCAGGTATGTCATAGTTTCTAACTCAATTTGACTTTTCGATCCTCTGTCATTGGTGTTGGGGAGGGTGTGACCTCGTTTCCTGTGTGGTTGGTGGAGGCTCCCTCCCTTCACTGAGCTGCTGGGTCCCCCACCTTCCTGCTGTCTCTTCTTCCAAACCGGAGACTTTCATTGAGACGGTTCCAGATGCTGGAGTACATTGTTATATCTATAAGGGGAAACCCTCTTTCCCTTCCTTTTTCAGAATTTTCTTGGCCTTTTGTGTGTATTTTCTTTTCTAGTGAATTTTAGGCTCAGTTTTCAAGTTTCGTAACCATCCTCTTGGAACGTACGCTGGGCAGTCACTGAACTTGACTTTATGAAAATTAGCATCTTCAGACCCGATACCCCTTCCTGGCACATGTCACACCCTCCATTTCCTCAGCTTTTCTGTTTGTCCTTCAGTAAAGGGTCGAGTTTTCTTCAAGTAGGTCTTGTATATCTTGTCAGGTTTACTCTCCTTAAACGTGGGGGTTTTGTTGATACTGTAAATGAGGTTTTACTTGCAGTTCAGTTTTTTCAGCATTTGGCTTGGGGTGGTGGTGGCACCCAGAGCTTCTTTGTCTTTAGCTTTGTGACATTTCTGGGCCTGGGAGTGTTGTTGTTTTTTTGTTGTTTTTTTTCATTGAACACATTTAGTATGAAAGTTCTTTTTTTTTTAACAGTCTTGCACTTTATAATTGATGGTGTCTTCAGTCCCAGGAAATCCTGCATGTGTGTATACAGGCAAGATGCCCCAGCCCTCCTAGCCCCCTGCAGACCTTCCGCAAAGTCTCAGGTCCAAAGCCTTCACCGAGCTCAGCAAAATCACGGTCTCCTCAGCCCTGGCTCCTGCGTCTGTTCACGCTGCCTGAGTTCTACCCTCGTCAGCCCCCTAACCCAGCCCTCTGTGTCCCCATAAAACACAGTCACCCCAGAATTTTGTGAGTTTTGGCTGAGGACTGGCCATTGTGGGGAGTAGTGGCTGTTACTTGTTGATCTTACAAAATTAACTGGCCTCCTATTTCCATTAGCGTTGTCAGATGAGATGTAAACAAAAGCAGATATTTAAAGGGAAGTGATAGCCTCTTCCCTACTTTCCAATTGCTGAAGAAAACTGCCTGGAGGGCTTTACACCTGGGCTGCTGACGACACTGACATGCACTCTCTTGGTCTTTCCTACCCCTGACTGGCGCCATTTGCGACAGGACCTGCAAAGCTGGGTGAGCAGTGCTGGTGAACGTGGCTTCGTCCTCGTGTCCTTCGGAGCGGGGGTCAAGTACCTGTCAGAGGACATTGCCAGCAAGCTGGCTGGAGCTCTGGCCAGGCTGCCCCAGAAAGTGGTTTGGAGGTAAGCGATGGCTCAGACGGCTTCCTCATGGTGGCCCCAGGGGTCCCTCTTGGCCTGCAGCATGGGGACGCCTCCGAGTCTTCATGCTGTTTCTGAGGACTGGGGTCTGGAGGTGACAGTACAGGACCGAGCCGAACGACCTCAGCCTGCAGCGTAGGAAGGAGACCTGACCGAGGTGCAGTGAGGGGCCCTGTGCCCGTCTCACTTACCTTCACTTACATGGTATCATTTCAACCCTTGTGACTACACGTCCCCACGTGCCTTCAGTCACTGTCAGGATGAGGTGGAGTGTGGGGGAATGAGTAACTAGTCAGACGCTCGGGGGCCTTTTGGGTCCCAGCTGTGTCCTTTATAAATGCTTTCGTCTTCTTTTTTAATCCAAGAAACAGGCCTTTAAAACACAACAGCCTGCCAGTGAGCACTGGTAAAACAGACCAGGGGACCTCAGCTTCCTCTGGGAGGGCTGCCTACGTGCGCCTGCCGCTGGGGCGTCCAGCCCAGTCTGTCACATCACATCAGCCCTGGCCTTGGTGTCGTGTGTGAGGACAGGCCACCAGTGCCGGGCCCCAGGGGCAGAGCCGTGAGCAGCTGTGGCCCACAGTCTGAAGCCCTAAGCAGACTGGGCAGCAGGCTGTCCTCTGGGCACTGTGTAGGTAAGGACAGCTTCTCCTGGCCGGGTTCCACCCCAGCCGCTCAGGACGCCCCCGTCAGACTGCAGTGCAGTTGGATTCCCGTTTCAGGCTCACCCAGAAAGCGCCCTTTGCTTTCCTGGGGATAGTTTGTGTCCCCTAGACCTTCAAGGTCTCTCCTTCACACATCAAGGCAGGACACGGCCTGATCGCGGGCTGCGCCCTGGGAAGTCTGGTCTGGGCCGAGCTGCAGGGGCCTTGCTCACTTGCTGTCCGTGCGCAGCCCTCCTCCCCGTGGCTCCGTCCACCTGCAGCTGCTCACTCCTTTAGAGCTCACCTCCTGGGCCCTGTGGGGATGGCTCTCTAGCACAGGCTGACTCAGTTGCTTCCACAGCTCTGTGCAGGTAAGAAGAGTGAGGGAAACAGGCCTCGTAGCAGCAGAGTCTCTTGTTTGTCCTTCAGTCACGGAGAAGGAAAAAGAAACTCACCACCCCTCGCTTGCCGGGAAAGCATGGTTTCCTTCTTAACACTTTGTAAGCAGGCATTTTCCCGCCAAATCGCGTCGTAACGCGGGGCTTTTTTGACATTTTCTCGCCAAAATTAGACTTTCCGTAAAATATTCATATCTTTCGATCTATTTGATATTTTTCTATGAAACTTTCAGTGTTTTAGTTTAAAAAGAGGTCTCTATTTATTTACTTTGCAAAATTTTTGCCGGTTCCAAATAGAGGCGATATGATGAGTTTACTCGTTTCCCGCAAAATTTTTTTATTAAGAGTGCAGACAAAAGACCGCATGACGTTTATTTTCAGTGTAATAATTTCAGTAACAGTAAAGTGTGTTTTGAGAGACCCATTGTCTGCTGTGCATTTTAGGTTTTCTGGGCCCAAACCGAAGAATCTGGGGAACAACACGAAACTCATGGATTGGCTCCCACAGAATGACCTGCTAGGTGAGTGTGCTCCGCGGGCCAGGGCCTGCGCTGTGAGGTGGCGTGACGTCATGCTCGGGCATGCCGTGTGCATGCCTCAGGCTTCCCGGGCCCTCCAGCCTTAGACGGCATGCCTACGCACCAGCCTTATTTATTGGAAAACACTTGGAGAAGCATGATCCTTTGGGTCCATAAATGCAAAGTTTTAGGCCAGTCACCCATTTTGATTTCCTGGAAATGCCCTTGAGGAACGATGTAAATTAGCAGTGAGTAAACTTAACCCTAGTTAGGCTGATTGGCTGAAAGCAGTCATGGAAACAGCGCAAACGTGGAAGCCTCAGGCTTTCATTACAGGCACACCTGAGGACCCACAAGTGCAAAGGTGCCTGTTTGTTTGAGGTCAAGGAGACGGTGTATTTTAACTTGGTTTGCATCGTCTGCCAAAGTTTCCCCTAAATCACCAGACATTTTTGAAACACTTTATTTCTTTCGATTTATTTATTTATTGGGATTCTGATACACAGCTCAGAATTAAAATAACAATTATATGCATTTCTTTTGAGATATTTAAGTAATTTAATTCTACGTTCAGTAAGCACAGACAGTAAAATTGTAAATTGTTTTATTCATTATATTTCTAGGAAAAAATAATGCCATGTTACCCTTTAAAATATTATTTATTATGGAAATTATAAAAATCTTATTGATTTTGGTAATATTGACCATCATTTGTTCACTAATACTAAAGTCTAACAAATTATGTAAAGTGCCTTTACATTTTAAATTACAACCTTAAAAATGGGCATTTAAAAGATCTTTTTAGAAGCTAAAAAGACTCCTAATAATTAGTACATTCAATTTTGTAACTAAAAAACAGCAAGAAATTTTCTCTCTCTATATAAAATTCCAGATCATTATAGTTCAGTGTATTCTATAAAACATAAAACGGGGCAAACATGGGGACGTTTACCTTCCTTGATGCTGGCAGTCTTTTCTTTTCTTTCATGTGTCTTTACCATTATGACTTAAGGGTTCATAGACGGTAGGCGAGAGCAGGAAACTTACTGGGATTCTGGATGGTCACCAGTGTTCTTGCAGCATCTGGGGACATGTGAAGTTTTATGACAGGTTAGCTTGAAGGCTCCAAGTGGTGCCACTACTCAGAGGTCCACACCCAGGCCCCCAGCAGGCCCGCGTCCTCACAGGTCCACACCCAGGCCCCCAGCAGGCCCGTGTCCTCACAGGTCCACACCCAGGCCCCCAGCAGGCCCGTGTCCTCACAGGTCCACACCCAGGCCCCCAGCAGGCCCGTGTCCTCACAGGTCCACACCCAGGCCCCCAGCAGGCCCGTCTCCTTAGAGTTCCACCCTAAGTCAAGAGCCTCCTGAAACCCCAGTGTGCCCTTGTGGGTCCTTTGTTCCTTTGCCATGTTGTCAGGAGACTCCTCCAGGTTGGGCTTTCGGTGTCTTGACCCCTCTCGCTCCTCCCTACTCTCTTGCCTGGCCTGGCGCTGAGGTCCTGTACAGTGAGGAGGTCAGGGACCCACTGCGAGGGCAGGTCCCAGAGTCGGGCTGAGTGGAGAAGCCACTTGTGGGTGAGAGCAGAATGGTGACCATCTGCTGGATGTTGAGTGGGGGCTGAGCCCATGTCCTACCTGGCACGTGTGTACTCAAAGGACTTGCATTTTGGCTGCAGGTGTCCATCCTGCCGTGCTCCTGTGGGCAGTGCTCCCTCGTCCTGTGTGCCCCGCAGGTCTGTCTGCCCTTTTGGGACATGTGAGCCATTCACGGGGAGATGTCGGTTTGAAATCCCTCTTTCAACCCCAGGTGTCACGTGATGTCCCACGTCCTACCACAGGTCTTGCCAGCATGTCCCCACTGTTTGCGTCCCTCCAGGTTAGGTAGGTGGACCTAACACTGTGAGGCAGGACGCACAAGCAGGCACACTGCTCGTGGACTTCCGGAACCTGCCACGATCACACCGACGGCTTTACACAGTGTGTGTGGCCTCAGCTCAGAGGAGTGCTCCGGCAGCGGGAGTTGGGTCTGAGGCCCTGCGGTGTGGCGGGGCGTTTTGTCATTCCTGCCGTCACTGACTTCCCATCAATTACTGGCCATTTCAATAGATGTGGGCGTCAGTTGGTATTTGTGTTTGAGAGAAAGCTGCAACATTTTTCTTAAAGCTGTAAGTCTTAGCTACTTAAAAGTGGCTTTGGCCTGACGTACAAAGCAGGTAACTCTGTACGTTTATCACAGTGCTGACTGACATTTAAGAGCTTTCTGGAACATAGCTGCCTGGAGTGGCACAGCATTGTCAGCGTTTGCTTTTTGTCCTGTTCTAGGCCATTCACACATTAAAGCTTTCCTCAGCCACGGCGGCCTGAACAGCATCTTTGAAGCCATGTACCACGGCGTGCCTGTGGTGGGCGTCCCGCTGTTTGGGGACCATTACGACACGATGACCCGGGTGCAGGCCAAGGGCATGGGGATCCTGCTGGAGTGGAAGACGGTCACTGAAGGAGAGCTGTACGAAGCCCTGGTGAAGGTCATCAACAACTCCAGGTGAGTGTCCCATCAGGGTGACAGCAGGCAGGACGCACCGGCCTCGGTGTGTCGCCCGTAGCCAGTGGTGCCGGCAGCTGACAGTGGAGCAGCCGTGGAGCCGTCCTCAGAGCCCTGCGGGGCCTGCCCTGGAATTCGGGAAATGGAAGTAGCTGTCTCTGCCCAGCGTGTTTGACCTTGAATCATATTCTGCCTGGATTAGTCAGGCTCTAGTGGGAACAGTTGTGGTCCCTGCGGTGTGTCAGACCTGTGTCCTCCTCTCAGTGTGACACTCGTAATGACCGCATGAGCCATGTAATGACTGCTGAGACCACTATGGATCTCAGAGCGGAAACTGAGCCAGGATTGACTTGAACACTGGAGCCCAGCCCTGGGTGTCATGGAAACCCCACAGTTCACGCAGGTCAATGGCTAGTGAGAATCTTTTAAAAATTTGTGACGTTGTCTGGAGTTGACCCAGTTCCCAGCTGAGTCTCAGAGGGTGGCAAGTGGCCTTAGACAGAGCTGCAGTTTCCCATTTCTGTGTGGCGTTTCAGTGATCCCATGTGTCAGGTGACACCAGTTTGGGAGAGGGGAAGCGTTCCCTGTTCTTACCTGGGGGACATGGCTTAGCCTACATGTGAGAGCCACTGCGATAGTCAGAACGCCGAGGGCAGGGCAGAGTCTTTGGGTTAAAGTGAAAGAAAGGCTGTGTTCCAGGGCTCCGAGGATTGTCACGCTGCCTTTGGGCTCAGGCTGCTTCCACGCGCTGACCACACCAGGAGCCTACATGTTGGCCACGGCTCTGGCGGTTGAAGCTGTCCTTTGATCCGAGCGCCCACGATGGGGTCTCCATGTCCCACGGTGCCCCTTTGTGAGCCCAGTGTTTTACAAATGTCTGTCCTTAAGGAAAATGGTGCATGTCCTGGAGGCGCAAGGAAGATGTGGAAAACGCAGCCCTGAAATAGTGTCTGGGGAGACTCACAGAGCTGCGCATAGCAGTGCTTGTGCAGAGAGGGGCAGAGGCCAGGTCACCAGTCTGCCATGCCCGCTGTGGCAGAGCATGGCCACGTCGGGGACGCGGCCACCCTTAGGTCACTGCTATTCAGCCCAGCAGGGCAGCCTTCAAGGGTGCAGCCCACTTGATTTCAGACTTTCATTTTGTGCGGCAAGTAAATGTATATCTTCCACAAAGTATGAAAGTGAGGTCAATAGTATTTAACAAAAGACACTGTGTACAGCCAGGGTTTGAGGGTCTCTTATTCAGATGATTTGGGTCCATGGTCTTTACTGCCAGTCCCGTATGTGACAGCGTTCCGCAGTTAAAACGCAGTGACACTGTAAAGGCTGACTCGCTTCACTGGTACTGTCTGCTCCAGTTCAAATCACGTAACCAGTATGGCTCAGAAAATACTGTTACTTTTTTACCCAGAATTTGAAGGAAATCCCTCGTTGCACATCTTTTGAATGGTCATTGCACCGTCATTCTCTTCCTGTCTGTAAGCCTGTCCCCAAAGCTCTGACCTAATGGCTCTTCAGTTCTGAGGACCAGGCTGTGTGTGTGTCCTTGTGACACCTATAAGTGACACTTATCTTCCTCCAGTGTCACCTCCACTCAGACAGCCCCATACCTCACGTTTGTCCCCAAGGTGTTTGTCCCAGGCACACTGCTGCTCTCCCGCCCTCCTCACTCAGGTCGCACTCTTCCACGAGTCCTGACTTGTCCCCTGTGAGGCACAGCTCCAGGGCCACATCCTCCGTGGTATCTTTTGTCATCAGGAGGAAGTTATTTTTGATGTCTGAGCAGTGCCAGCTCCTTCCAGGGTCCGTGCTCACGGGGGCAGGGCTGGCCCACAGATGTGCCGCTGCGCGTGTTAGAACGTTCACACAGTATTTTCACTTCCTGCGAGTCAGTGGTTTTTATTAACCGTTTAGGAGGCTGTCGTCTTTACCCGGCCATGATACCCACATGTAGACATTGCATATTACGGAGCACACAGTGCCACGCATGGCTCCAGGGCTGCTCTCAGCTCCTCGTCCTCGGTTAATAAACGGTGTGACCTCGCATCGTCACTTAGGTGATTTTATGTGAGGACACAATTCAATGTTACTGCTACAAACAGGGGTCGGGGCAAGTTCTGCGTTTTCCTCTCATGCCTTCCTCTCTCAGCGTCTGATGAATTCGCCCTGTTCCTGGTTGAGGCTCGGTGATTAGTAAGTGGTGTTTGAAAGCCTGTGGCGGTGTAGACAGCACGGGCTTTGGAGTCAGTCACAGGGCCTCGGCCTCTGGTTTTACGTTCCCCACCTGCGTAAGGTGTGTTTGCTCGTGTCCACACGTGCTGGTGTGTGCAGCGCGTGACGCTGCCGGGCACGCAGCAGGTGCGGGTGCGGGTGGGGGTGGGGGGCGTTGTGGGGGCCCCCCCCGCATGAGGGGTGGCGTGCGCACGCTCGCCACCCGCGCCCTGTCGCCTCCCCGCAGCTACCGCCAGCGGGCCCGGAAGCTGTCGGAGATCCACCGCGACCAGCGCGGGCACCCGGTGCAGCGCGCCGTGTACTGGATCGAGTACGTGCTGCGCCACGGCGGGGCCCCGCACCTGCGCGCGGCCGTGCACCAGCTGTCCCTCTGCCAGTACTTCCTGCTGGACGTGGCCGCCGCGCTGCTGCTCGGGGCCGCCGCGCTGCGCCTGCTGCTGCCCCGCGCGGCCGCGCTGCTCGCCCGGGCGCTCGGCGGCTGCTGGGCCGGGCGGCGGCCCCGCGCGCTGAACGGGCGCTGCGTGAACGGCGTCGTCAACGGCAAGTGCGGGAGGAACGGCCGCGCGGCGCAGGAGAAGAAGGTGAAGTGAGCGGCCCGCCGCGCGTCCCTGCGCCCGCCCCGCTTTCTAACCGCCGCGCGGAGCCGGCGCGGCCCTAACGCGCTCAGCTGACCCACTAACGGAACCGGGGCCGCGGCGCCACCTGCGGAGCCGCGGTGCCACCTGCGGAGCTGCGGTGCCACCTGCGGAGCCGCGGTGCCACCTGCGGAGCTGCGGCGCCGGCGCGCACTGGGCACGAGCGTGTTTCACTCCGACGCTCACGCGGACTCGGCGCCGAACCTGCGAGAAGCCTTAACCGTTAAATCCACCAAGTGACCGTGTCCGGCCTCAGTTTAAGTTTTGACACGTGCATGTCCCACGTGGGGAGGAATGTTTTCTTTCCTCTTGCAAAGATGTGCGTGCGTGTGCATGTGCGTGTGCGCGTGTTTCCTAACGGGGGGATTTTCATCCGCTGCTTGGTACGTTATTGAAGGTACAAGAATGAAAAAGCAAGGGAGTTAGGAGCCAAGTGTCCCTCTTCCAGAATTTCATGCGTGTGAACTCAGGACACTACCACGAAGGAACACATTTCCCTCCAAACAACCAGAGGAACAAAATGAGGAGAATGACACTGGTTTTTGTACTCTTGGGTTTTTTGTTTGTTTCAGTTTTTTGTTTGTTTTTGTTTTCCTTTTCTTATGGACTGTGGACACTTCTGGGGGGGAATTTACAATTAAGTATGTGTATAAATTGGTTGTCACATTTTACTTTGTTTTGCACCAACCAAGAATTTGCGTCTGGAAGAATTTTATAGTTTTTTCTGTTTCATTTTCATGCATAACATTATGTTCAACGTCTAATAGACAAAGCAGCAAAGCTCCAACTTTTGTTAAAGTACCTGAGCAGTTAAAGATTATCGCTTATGAGGTGTCTTCAAACAGGGCCGTTGTTTGAATGTTTGTGTATCTGTTTGACGGTTTTTCTATAATCTCGTTTTTGAGTGTCCAGGTTATATTTCCAAAGCTCTAACTTTAACAAACCGTCCTCTTCATCCCTTTTGTTGTCTGGGCCACACAATCTATGTCACAAAGGTGCCAACGTTCACTTCTTTTCCAGGGAACCTTTGCAGCTCGTCCTGGTACCGAGGGGTTTGAGATCTTATTACTCCACACCTTACACAATATGCAGAACTGATAGAGACATTGTACCCTTTTTGACACTGAGTTTTGAGCATGAGGTCCTATTCCCCCCACAGTCTCCGCCCCCGGCTCAGCAGCTGTTTGCAGCCATCGGGGCCACAGGACACTCACAGTTCTCACTGGAGGACAGATGCACATCAATATTGCAAAGTCAGGACCTCCCAGCAGCACCACCCTCTTGGGCAACTCTGAATTTCTTTCACGTCATTCTGTTTACTTGGCATTTGCACTACACGTGTTGAGCTTTATTTATTCACTGTTTGACATCCCAGGTCTGATAGCTGAGAGTAGGGAAGCACCGCCATTTACGTAACGCTATTCACTAACGTGGGAGAGTGTGACAATTCGGGAAGCTGTCCATCTCGGCGTACACTATGACATCCGACTCCATTGCTCTCCACCAGGAGCCACTGTCCTACACGTAGAATAACGTCACGGGTAGTTTTCTAACGTACACTGCAGACGTGTGCTGCTCTCTGAATACTTGAAGAAATGGTATTTTACATACAAGCCTATGAGTCATGCCTTTTCACAATCGTATCATAACGTTGCCGTTCAAAGGGAGAGACAGGCAGTGAAGGGTGGGGAGGTGACAGGCTTGGAGTGTACGAGTGAGTTGATTTTACTGTTTTCGGAGTTGGATGAAGTTGACAGTAAACACTCACTGGGTGATTAAGCATAAGTTAATCTCCACTGTGATAAAAACGTAAACAATAAACACGATTTAAAAATAAAGGACTGTTGTTGGAATACGATTTTTATTCAGATTTTATTTCACTGTTATATCCATTCTAAACATGTTTCTAAGGCAGACCTTCCAAACTTGTAAGTGTAATGTGTGTGGAAACTGTTACAGGTGAGAATTTTATTATTATTATTTCTAAACAGAAATTTTCCTTACAGTACATTAGCCTGGATCTTAAAATTGTCCCAGAATTAAGAATGTTAAGTGTAGGTATGGGCTGATCATTCTTGTTTTTTCCTAGTAAGCTTTTTGTTAGCCAATTTGGGCAAATAGAGTGATTTTCAATTTTCCATACTTGGGCTAGATTCTCTAATAAAGTTTTCAAGAAGGTTTTTATTCACTCATTTAAAAAAAAAAATTTTTTTAAGAGCCCCTGGAAACGTGTCTGTGGCTGGTCACGGTCAGGTCACCTGCAGATCTGAGTAAAGACGGGGTCTGTTTTTCCTCTGAGCAGGGACCCCTCTGCTGCAGAGCCGGGGCACAGCTGGGTGGCAGGGTTGGAGGGAGCTGGCGTGTGGGCTGGCGTGGTGGCTGAAGGCGGAAGTTGAAAGCAAGAAATTCTGTGTTGAGAATAGAGAAGTGTGTGACAGCCTGGGGCAGTTCTCACCTGCCCAGGAACTGAAGTGATCTTTTTCTGGTAAGGTCTCTGGGGTTTGCCAGCTCAAGCCCGGGCTTTGTTCTTGAGTTAGTTGGCTGTGCACTGCACACTGGTGTTCTCAGCCTGCGCCTGGATCGTGACAAGGGACATCCTGTGCTTCAGGCTGGGACTCACCGCCCTGGGTGCCTGGAGAACTCTGGTTCAAGATTGCAGCATGGACACCTGGCCTGGCCCATCGTGGGAGGACCCCGGGGACCAGGCACGGTGACCTGTTTCTTTCTTCATTTCCTGCTTCCACTGAGACTATAGGGAGATTTGTGCTCAGATCCTGATGGACCTGAGTGATGTGCCTCAGTGCCCGGATGCCAGCGTGCTTGTCATGAGGCCAAACGGACATTGTCACTAGGAATCGTGGGGCATGTCACATGCGCTGAAGTTGACACGTGGGAAGTCCGCTAGCTGTGAGACCGTTGGGGACTGTGGCTGCAGACATCCGGTAAGTGCCTTCTCTGGCGTGAAGAACATGTCCCCAGGATGTGGGCCCGCCGAGCGGTGGCACTCCTATGCAGGGCTGCCTGTCACCTGTCGGACCACATGTGAGATGCCAGGGGCCATGTCCTGGAGGGTGCCTGTGGTCTGGGGGGCACGGCGTGCATGACTGTGCCGTCAGCTACACAGGGGCTACACATGTGCAGGGCCCCCTGGGCGGGGGGGTTCATGGCCCCACGTCATTAACTATTTCATGGGGACTGTCCCATCCTCATGGGCCTGAGGTTTCCTGAGAGTCAGACTGAGCCCACCCCCCGTTGTCTGAATGTCCTGATCTAGAGCCAACGCCAGTATTTAGTCATCGTTACAATTCGGTTCCTTCCTTGTGTGGTGACGATTACCTCCAGCTCACCGTGTGTACACACGCGCACACACACACTGCTGGCCGCGATCCGAAATGGTGGGAACACCGTTTAGGATTCCATACGTGGTGTTAGTCCTGGAAGTACCAAATAGCCAGCCTCTTTTACATTACTGTGCTTTCGGGTTTTTGAAAGTTGTTTCAAAAAGTGTTTCATTCATTCATTCTCCAGTCACATATGGAGTCTTCTGATCACCTGCTGGCATCTGAGGTGCCAGTGGAGCACGAGGACGGCCTCGTGACTTGTCTTCTCTCCTCAAAGCTGCGCTGCTCATGAGATCCCACAACGCTGCTAAAATGGGGTGACTTGACTTTGAAAAGAAAAGGTTTGAAGATGGAGAACCGGAACAAGGTGAGGAAACAATGTCAGGACAGTTCAGTGATCTGTTTTATTACTGACGTATACAAGTAATTCATTCTACTTCAGCTGGTTTGTAAATATAAAATCACAGAGGAATGCTTATTTGTAATCGGTATGCTAGAAAACAGCTGGAACTGAAAACTGTTATGCGACCAAGTTTGAGAATTATATGAACTCGATTAGTGAAAATTCTCCATAATATGCACTAAAGAGCCTCTATCCTTCATGCTTCTGAGACGGTAAGATCTGGAGCCGCCTTTTGTAGACATTGATTTCAGGCAGAAATGCTGGTGAAATTTTTGGCAGACAGTAAACCCATTTCTCCAACAGCTTTAGTTAGAAATGCATAGAATTAAAATATCCATATTGTCATTTTTTTGCCAATGTTACAGATGCCTGAGTGCTCTGGGGTTTGGGTGCTGAGCTGGGCTGGGGGGAGGGGTGACGTAGACGCCCTGGTTTCCACCTGTAGAAACCAAGGCCCTCACTAGTCTTGTAATCCCCACCCTTTACTTGGGGGAAAATAAGACCTGGTTTAAGAAGGAAATCATTCACACAATCCACAAGGCTACCGATTAATGTCTAATTAGCACAATAAATCCAGGGACTTTTCAACAGAGCGACCTATAACCCCAGTTCAGACTGAAAAGTGAGCTACGTATGACATTCCACAGCTGTTCAAATCCAGCGGCCATCACGGTGCCGTCCACGCAGTCTGACACCAACATCGCCTACTCAGCTTTGCAAAGCAGGTGTCCTCACTGACTGTCGTACCCTGACGATGTGTTGTTCCCACGTTCCTGTCTGCAAGAGCTTTAACTTGGGGAGTTTTGTGCAGGAAGTGGCCATTCCTACGAGGACAGCACCACTGGCTTGAATTCAGGATGGTGCCCACACTTCTAAAAGGTGGTTTCCCCTGAGCCCTCGGTCCTTCGTCCAAATCCCAGGGTTAGTTTTCCATTTAGGTCGGAAGTAAGTGTGAGACGACGCACGCAGGCGAGTTACCGAGGTCCGATGACGACAGCGCGGGAGGAGAGATCCGTAGCGCTGCACTGCGGTGACTGCCACCTGACTACTGTGACAGGAGGAAGTTCATGCGTTTATGCTAGTTCTGCTCTAGTCACCCTCACGGGGCTTTGGCTGATGTCCAGGACTGCGCCCTACTTTTAGTGGAAAATGGGGTCTTGGGTATAATCAGGTAAATTGTGTGTCGAGTAAGTTTCAAGTTAATGACACTGTGATAAATTTCTGGGAGATGACTTGGCATTTTCTTCACAAATCAAAGGTCGTGGCAAAAACCAGACATCTAGAAAAGCCCAAGCTGGGACGTGGAAGTGATGTACTCTGCTTCCATCCTGCATCTGCCCTCTGGACACATGGGACGTTTGACTTAGGACTCAGAATGCGAAGGAGCCATAGGCCCTGAGCTCAGGGACAGAAACCATGGGAAACGGTCTCAGTGAGCAGTAGAACCCAGATTCTGATGTCTGTGTAGACAGCGCGTGGGGGAGGAGGGGTTCCAGCTGGGGTTGCTTTAGTTGAATTTTAGGAAAGGGTAGGAGGTCCCCAGGCAGAGGTGATTCTTGGAGGGAATGGTCCTGTGGCCGCAGGCATTGAGTTCACACATCAGGAAACTGTGACCTGCGTCTCTGGTGGGAGCAAGGGGTAGAGAAGGGGACCGCCACGCTGAGGACAGCTCTAACAGCTGCCAGCCCTTCAAGCTTGTCACCACTGTCAGCCAGCTGCATGGTGCTGCTGCTCAGGGCCCCCCGGCACCTGTGCTGTCCCCAGGTGCTCAACTCCGGTCGGGCCTCAGGCACAGTGGTCAGCATGTGGTGTCTAGCTGGTACCCCAGGCCCTTCGATCGAGCAGGATGGTAGGAAAGACCCAGGTGGAATGCTCTGAAGCCTTACCTGTGATGTCACTCATTCGTGGGGCACCCAGGAGCTGGAGCTGACTCAATGGCATGTAACACACGTACCTTAATATGAGTTTCTATTTAAGGAGGTTGGATTGGTGACCTGTAAAGTCCTACCAAAGATGACCCTTGTACCAGAGTCCTAGTCTGTGTGTGGTGGTCACCTCTTTTCCTGCCTTGATTAGGTCACAGATGTTACAGATTTAGGCCTGAGCACACTGGTTTCCCAGGAAATTCACTGGCAAATTAAGTATATTGGGAATTCAATATACTGTGTTCACCATGATTTCGGACACTGTATAACGTGCTATAGTATATGATGTGTGAATTACACCTCCATAAAGAAGTTATGTTTTTAAATCCCCAAATGTAAACACATGCAAAAATGTTATTTTAACCCGGGTGGAAAGCGCAAAATAAAGCAAGGACAACTTTTCGCCGAGTCAAAGGTGAGGAACAGGCGGTCACTGTCCGAGTTCTCTGAAGTCAGCCTCTCCCCATTCCTAAGTCCCGTCATCACTCCAGAGTTAATACTGCCTGTTCCTCGTGAGAATCAGATGATCTGGGAGCCCTCAGAAGTTGGTACAAGTGGACAGGACGCTCCAGCCTCAGTGGCGTAGAATGTGCCTCTCAACCTGCGTACTACTCAGCGAAGGTCGTGCAAGTCGTCTTTTCCTTTTCTAGAATGAAGTGCACAGCGTCGCAACGCAGCGAGGAACGGAGACACGACTTCCAGTCACCCCCACCCCAGAGTTTTTAGAGTTAAATACATAAAAATGGATTGATTGAGTGCTTTGGCCAAAGAAAGAGTATACAGGCATACAATTAAAGTAGACGTTTCCTGTGCACCGAGGGGTATTAGCAAAGTTAAGGCAGATGCACTATGGACACAGGTGACGTACTCGTTGAGTCTTTTCCAGCTGATCGGTGCGACTTCCCTAGAAGGTTCTTTATGAATGAAATGATCGCCTTGGGTTTCTCTTCTGATGTTTCAGAATCTCGACATCTTTAGGATCTTGCGATGCCAATTCTGGAACAGATTTTCAGAGGAGAACAAAACAGCGACCCTGGTGTAAGATGTGAAAACGAACGGTCACATACTCGGTGTCATGTCCATGGGTCTGAATGCTCAGCCAGTAACTCTTCAGCCAGGGACCCTGAGCAGGACACTGAATCCCATGTCCCTTTTAAATGTGAACACAATGAAAGGCCCGCTGTCCTCTCAGGCAGTGTGGCGTTCGTTCCCTGTCTCTCATGACATGGTGACACCCGCATGTCACCCGGACCCTCAGCAGGTGTTTCACTTCTCTGCTCCATCAGAGACACATTTACTGAGCGCCCACTGTGTGCTGGGCCCAGGCTGTGTGTGGACGTCATTGGCACAAAGACTTCACTGTTTGGCAGTAAGTTTGACAGCGGGAGGTGATCAGACTGAAGTTTCTAGTACAACCAATGTTCTCAAGTGTAGCTTCAACCAACTCTAATAAAACAGCCATGGTGACAGTGACAAACATGAAAGGAATGACTCCTAGTAGCTCAAGACATATGCAACAGCTGCCTGTTCGAGAGCTCTGAGACATTGGCCAACGTCAGGCAGCAGGGGGAAGAACAGGGCATCTCGCCTCCATTGCTGGCTTCCTGCTCCACACCCAGACCCCCTTACACAACATGCATCCTGTCGCTCACGCCTGTCCAAACCCTCTGGCCTCCCAGACGCCTCCCTGGGCCGGTCCTGCACGTTGTCACGTGACCTGTGCTTTCCACAAGCTCTGCCACGCTGTTCAGTTTGCTCACTGAGCCCCAGCTGTGCCGTCCCTGCGGGTCTTCCCTCCACCCAGGCAGCCTCCTCGGAGCCTCCACGACCCCTCCACGACCCCAGCAATGCCTGGCATGTGGGACGTCTGAATAGGTGTTGACCAAGTGAAGGTTTAAGGCGCACATTTCCCATCACGCGTGAGAAGCGCCGAGGCCACTCCGTGTGCCTTTGCTGTTGGCTGCATGGGACCTCATAGGTGTAAAGCCCCGGAAGCACAGCACCCCCACCTCCACCTGGGCCAGCGGGCAGGGACATGCTGCCTCCACCTGAGAGATCCGTTAAGCACGTGACTCAATTTGTCAATTAACTCATGTCAGGCTGCTGAGATGGGGTGGACGATGTCCTCATCTTCTCCATTCATGACTGGTGACAGTACTTCTGCCCACTTGCAGGTGTCAATTGTAGAAATAAGCTATTTCCCATGTTAAACTGCGTTTCCAGCGTGTTACGGTCCCTGGCATTACGTGTGGCCCTTGCGGTGGGTGTGCACAAGTCCTGAGTCTCTGCTTATGATTACTGCCATGTATCGTTCATGCATTCAGTCATTCCTTCAACAAATACACACAGGGGACCTGATATGTGCCCGGAAATAGGCAATGAATTAAACGTGTACTAGGCCCACCCCTTTCTAAATTTCATAGGAAAGGACATTATCAGTGTGACCAATGGTCAGTGTGCCTGATAGAAGGTAATTTTGACCAGGCATTACATATGACAGCCCTGTAGTATTGAAATTTATTTTCCTATTCTTGAAAAGATTGATTTGGTGATGTATATGAATTTAAATGCATTATCCTGGTGATATTCAATGCATTCTCCAAAACAGAGGGATTATCTTTAAGTTGGGAAAGCTGCAAAAAAATACTGTCTAGGTCCTACAAAGCAAGTTACAATTAATGTTTAAGGGAAAATTAAAAAAAAGAAAACAATATAGTTTCAAACATATCCCATGATGTCTTGAAAAAAAGAGATGCTACAATAATGAACATCCAGACAAAACATTGTACGCAAAGCGGTTGCTGATAGCACATTATAACAAAAGGCTGTATTGAAGAGAAGTTATTCATTATTTAAGTTATTTTATTATCAGTTTTTCCTTCCTGATCTTAGGTTGAAAAGTCTGTCCATCAAGTGAACCTGGCCACACTCACCCTAAACAGCCAAGAGGTGATTAGACTGGATTTTTCAAACAAAATGACTCACGTGGCATGAAGTTTACTCTTTAAAGGAATTCTAGCATGAACGCTTAAAAGCAAATAACTCCATAATTATTTATTGGGGAAATTAATCCAATGAATGAAAAGTACATACTGTATGAAACTATTTGAGGCCATTAAATTAATTGTGTGAGTCACAGTGTTGGGCTCATATAATGTCCATATGACACAGACACGTGTCATTGCTAGTAGTGTGATTTCCCACAGTTGCCAGGCATCTCACAGGCGACCGAGTTTTCAAATGAAAACTGAAGAGGAATCGTACTCATATGTGTTGGTCACCAATATATTAATATATGTGCGTTCTTTCTGAGCTAACTCCCAAATTGACAACAGCTGTCAAGCTGGGTCTGCGAGGAACTTCAAAATGGTGTGGCTTCTCTGTGGATATGCCCTTTAGTTTCTTTCAGATATTTTAAAGCTGCTGTTGCATGTGGTAACGCATTATTTAAGCATTAATGGATTAGATATTGGGAAGAGCCCTTCACTTAAGGCTAGGCTTCCTGGTTTGTGCTGAGAGTTAGAACAAATCTTTTTTCTGGCCGGAGCCAGAGGGTTCTTGGCTGACTTCTGTGTGGCTGATGTTATGAGCGGGTCTTGGGTGACATCTAGTGGTAGAGTACACATTTATTTATCCAGTCTTTGCAGTGTGAAGATGCCAATATTGCGTATAACCTGGAGAGATGCTGAAATAAATTGGAGATTGGAACAAAATGGAGAAATTTAGTCAACTACTTTCTTCAGAAAAAAACAAAGCAGTGGAGAGCAAAGGGGAAAGCAGAAACGAGACGCACCTTTACTGAAAGGTTTGATGTTTTCTTGTGAGAAAGTTGTGCAGAGAATACAGTGGAGCACAGTTTGTTTGCCAGCCTACAGACACGCGTTTCTGCACTTGTGTTCCGCTGCTGTGGCCGCCGTTCCGAGCGGACGGCCTGCTGCCTGCCCTGCGTGGTGAGTGCCAGTAACGTGGGCGCCGAGGGAGTTTAGGACACAGCCCACAGCGGACTGTGTACCGTTATTCATCATATTTTCTTACCCTTATATTTGGGGGGTGACGGAGAGCAGATGCACTTATAATTAGTGGCAGCAAGTTTTGGTGATCTAGGTTTCCACTGTGTATGCTATTTAAGCACAATCACTTGTCAGACGTGAAGTGTTTTCACCAGGCTGTAAGGGACGACGTGACCTACATTTTAGCAAATGAGCCCCCTTGGAGCTTCAGCCTGTGTGTTTCTGTAGAAGAAACACGTGCTAGAGACACTCAGAGCCTGTATTTGGATGTAAATCTACTAACAGAAATCGGGGTAGATTATTCAATAGCTTTTAGCCTCAGCCTTATTTTTAGAAGAGGACAGTCGGACTAGATAAACTGCAAGACTCCTCTGAACCCCAGTGATAAACTGCAAGACTCCTCTGAACCCCAGTGATAGACTGCAAGACTCCTCTGAACCCCAGTGATAGACTGCAAGACTCCTCTGAACCCCAGTGATAAACTGTAAGGCCCCTCCGAACCTGTCTTGGATTTTTTTAGGGCTATCCATGTGCTTTATTTGATCTTTGGAAGAAGACCCCACCAGAGCGTAGGGAAAAGGTCAGAACCCTACTTCCGGAGGCTGGGTCCACGTATTCCAAGTGGAGTGGGAATTGTGTTAACGTCCAGTTAACACCTGTGGGCGTTTAAATCAGGCCTCAGTATTTGCAGCCTCGCTCCCCGTGTGACGTGCCCACACTGCCTAAGCCAGAAGTGGCATCTGCGCCAGCTTTGCTGCTCCCTCCCTGGGGCTGGTGGGGTCCTGGGCTCATGACCCTGTCAGGCTGTGGTCTCAGGGAAACGTGTGTCCCCTTCACACTTAGCTGCATGGCACCGATCACACTGCAAATGAACAATAAGATACTTGAAATACGTGGAGTCAGAGCCCAGGGGGACAAGAAGATCTTTGAGGATGGACGGAAGGGGACCCCGACGTGTCAGGGGGTCTAGATGCGTATTAAGAGGTGCGTTTTTGCCACTGTTTCTGAGTGCGTCTCACAACGGTTCCCAAGCTCTCAGTTGTCTTCTTGGGGATGAAGAGTGTGTGCTTTGCCGGATCCAGAATGAAGGCCTGGGGCCGTTCGTTCCCTGAGCCTCACGGGACATGGCTTGGATTTCAGAGCAGAGCACACTCAGAGTTGCCGTGTCCATGCCCGTGGGCCTGTGGCTGTGGGTGTGCGGTGTCCACCGCCAGCACCTCAGGTCTGCCGGCTGTGACGGGAGATTGTCAGCGCCGCCTGTCCTGGGTGCTGGGGGACAGAGGCGGCAGCTCCTGCCTGGCTTCCGAGGACCTTCTGTAGTGCTTCATCTTGCTCTGATTTGGTGGCACAGGTGGTCCTTGGCAAGCTTGATGTCTTCTTACCCCAAAACACAGCTTTCAAAGCTGCTGCTGGCATCTTCAGTTATGGGGCTGGGACCCCACAAGTCTAATACCATGCCCCTCGTCACACGGTCCCCACAGCACCGTCGGAAATGGAAAGACATGGACGCTGACGCAGCAGCAGCCCAGCTGAGGACATGAAGACAACAGAAAACAAAGCAGCGCCCACTCCACAGCCACAAGTGCCCGTGTCTCAGAACTGCTGTCCTTGGGAACGTTTGACGCCTCTGTCATCAGTGTGGCCACGCCGTGCGTGTAGGTCACTGTTTGCGCTGCTGTCACTTGGCATGGAAAGGGCACGTTTCCCGTGCTGTCCGGCTTGTTTTCATCAGCTCTGTCTTGTGAAGGAGTCCAGAGTACACGTGTCATAGCTTACATAATCACTGTACGTGTTACATGTACATGTTACCTAAAAACATGCATTTGTTTTCTGTGTATTCCTTTCCCGTTTCTTACTATGATGACAAACGCTTTCAGGAGTATCTTTGTGTTTGCTGTGTCTGCGATATTTACATTATTTTAGTACGACAGAGTCGTGGGACTGAAATCCTACTGATCAATGGGTAGAAATACCTTAGAGTTATCAATAGGCATTTTAAAACTGCTTTCCAAAGGACAACAGCGCTTTACAATATCACTAGTGCCTTTTTTCCTACCATGCGTCATTGTTAGGAATTAAACTTGTTTCTTCTTTTTTTGCTAGTTCGCTAAGTGAAAATTGTGCTTCCATTTCATTTTAATTTTCGCTTCTTCACTGAAAAAGACATTCGTGCGTGTTTTCTTGTCTATCAGTTTTTACATTTTTTCAGGATTTCCATAACTTTCATATTTTTGGCCACTATATCTCCTACTGTATATTTGTCTTTAGTGTGTGAGCGTAACAGTTTCATTTGCTCTGCTCTGTCTTCCCTTTGTGAGCTCTCCTTGTTTTCAGACCTGCAGCCCTCTCTGGGCCTGCAGAGTTCAACTCTAACTTCTAGTTGTGTGCGCTTTCATTTTGGACAGTTTTGTTTTTAATCAGTGTAAGTTCGTCCTAGTGTTTCATGTGAGATGTTCTCCTGATCTCATCTTCTCCCCACCGACAGACAGATTGCAGCATCTCCTGCCTGCTTTTTTCTTTCTCACTGGGTCCTGCCTCCTTTGTCATACGGACGTCTTTATGTGGATCAGGACCCATGTCTGTGTGTGTCTTGTTTAAGGGGCTGCATTGCTTCATGCTCAGGTTTCCTGTTTCATGCTTTGACATCACTGACATTGATGAATATTTGCTGAAGAAATGGCTGTGATTTTTACCATGTTTTGGTCCCCTGGTAAGCTGATTGGCACTGGGGTCTTCTGACATCGAGTCCAAGATCTGTCTGTTATATTTTGTTCCTTTGCTCATTTAACTCAGTTATATTCTAATGTCTCCGACATATGTTTGAGCTCAGACATATCATGCAGGGACTTATGAAAACCTACCTATTTCAACGCAGCCCTTTTCTAAGAAAAGCTACATGGCTGCATCTTTGAGTCACTTCACATTTGATTGATTGGCAAGAAGACACTGACTCAGAAACAAAGAGGTTTTCCTCAAAATGGCACGAATAAAGACAAATCTGGGAAAGAAAGCCTTCTTTTCTCTATTCAGCCCACTGACCTGGTTTTCTAGAATGGAGTAGGAATGACTTCAGAGGTGCCCTAGGCTGGGGCATGGAGCTGTGCTCGGAGCCGAACACAAGCCAGCCGTTCACAAGGTAGCAATGTCGCCGTGTCACACACAGCAGCACAGTGAGACGAGCCTGACCTGACACCCTAGCCTTGCATCTCAAGCATAAATTTGGAATCAGTAGTTCTAGTCTGAAGTGTACATTTGAAAGTAAAGGAGAAAAGACATGGATAAAAATGGACTGTATTACTACGAGCACTCGTATCGTTAAACACTGCCAATTCAGAGCTCTCCCGGAGAGTGGCTTACTGTTGGGGTAGTGGGTTTGGAAGTCTCTCTTCCTCCCTGCTAATCAGTGTCACCAGAGCAGTTCATGCTCAGTTAACTCTGCGCCCTGCAGAGAACATGGCCTCCCTGGACTCGGTGTGTCTGCATTGGCCGTCTGAATACATACGACAGGCTGCGCGCCTCCACGTGCATTTTCAGAAATCGCGGTTAGAGTTTCCTGCAGCCACCTGTGAAACGAGCACGTAGGCCATTGCATTCAAGGTGAGTAACTGTGCACCCTGTAAAATTGCATTATGATCCTTTTCAATAATTAATTATCCTCACTGTGCACCAACCTAGACGGAGTCCTGACCTCCTGTAAGCAATGTGGGAGGTTATTCAGAGGGTGGTGACATTTGCAAGTCGTTTTTCAAATACATTCGGTTTTGAACCAGCAGGAATCGGGAGGTGCCGAGAGAAGCAGCAAGAAAGACCCAAAATGCGCTCGCAGGTTGGACTGCAGGTAAAATTCCTTGGAGCAGTTTGATTTTTCAGTTTCAAGTTCTTTTCCAGCAAGGTAAAGGCGTCAGTGACGTCCTTGTGGCCCAATCCCGACACCCCGTGAAGAGACAAACGTGTTCATGTCCCTTGAAGAGACAGAAAAGAGAGGTTCGTTGGTGTTACTAAGAAATTGTCCACGTTAATGAGTTCATTCGATTTTAACTCACATGAAGTCATACCTCGGCAGCGTGCTTTCAGAGCTGTAGCACAGCAGCATACTTTCCGTGTGTGTCCCAGGCCTGCTGCTGAACTCTGTTGTGATTGATAATTGGAAACACTGCAGACAAGTCCGGGTCTCCTGGTTCAGCAGGCTGGCGTCACCACGTGAGCACATTTGCTTCCACTACATCAGGGAACCTACACGACATGTTCACCCTACAGAGAACCGGTTAGTATGAACTTTCCCCCAGGTTTCGGTAGAGCTGGGCTGAGTTGATGTTGTGTCGTTTTCTCACGTTGCATAAATACATGTGTTTTAACAATTAAAAGCCAGGAAACAGCCATTGACACTGGTGCACTGAGTCGCAGCCCGAGTCAGTGAATGTTTCTAAAACCTGCCAATGCCCGCTGAGGTCGGAGCCTCGGGCCTGCCCTTTCCTGTCGGCAGAAAGCGCTGTGCATGCTGCTCCACAGGACATGGATTCTCTACGAAAGTCAGACATGTTTTATCGTTTGTTCAATAGCCACGGAAGATTTGGAGAGGGAGCCCTGATGGGTGTGTGTGTGTGTATGTGTGTGTGTGTGTATGTGTGTGCGCGAGTGTGTTTCCTAAGCAACATACCTTCTCTTGGTAATGGAACCCCTCTCTTTGGGGGGCTCCATGTATTTTGGTGGGAAGGTCCTCCCCCAGTGACAGGGATGTGTCCGTGCCCCAGGCCTGGGCAGGTGAGTGGCCATCTCTTGCCAGCAGTGACTGGGGTAGGGCCAGCATAGGGCCCAGCAGATGCTCTGCAGACTGCCAGCCTCACTGCCCCTAGGAGACAGAGCTTTAGGCTCAGAGGCTCTGGCTGCTGGATCCAGCTGCACCTGAAGCCATATCGCATTTATTAGTTGCGTGAGATAATCCAGTCACTCATACAACCTAATTAGTTTCATCTAGGCTTGTTCTGTCTTATCCTATTTTTGGTTATGACAGAAAGAAACCTGAATAGGGTGGTGAAACACATTTTGATGACTGGACTCAAGCTTGGAAGGAATCATAATCACTTCCTTGGATTTACGCAGCAGGACATATCCTCATCATTTCCCAGAGTTCCCTTTGAAGATAAAATGACACTTGCTCTCTATTGTCCATGCAGGAAGAAATACCGTATTAATAAAAGGTCAAAAAGCACTAAATTAGCTGTGAGGACATCTGGGTGATATCTGCTAATAATTTTTGTACTGTGCAATCCAGTCACCTTAAACGAATCACTTCTCGTGTTTCTGCTTTGCTTCTGTGTTCACGAAGGAGCTGCCCTCCATAGTGTAAACCTAGCTCATACTGGAGACTTTGCCTGGCTGGCGCAGAGCACATACCCACTGACATCTCAGTCTCCTGCACAAACCCGATCAGAAAAAAACAAAAGCAGAACACACAAAAAACACTAACAAATGCAAAATCTAACACAAAATAGATGTATGAGAGTCTAATACCCTGAGTAATCTTTTTTAAATTTGGGTTTTCTTGTTATATAAACATCTCAACCTAAGAGTTCGTTTTTTTGTTGTTGTTGTTGTTGTTGTTGATTTTGTAATTCAAGCTCCTGCTTTCTTAAAATGTTTTGGGTGTTGTAAAGTTTAGGGATGTGAATTTGTCTCTTTTCCTCCTAATTCTTTTGTGAGAGGTTTAATGAAAAGTAAAAGAGGGGTAAGAGAAGTTTGTTTACACCAGAATGTGTGTAATCAGATGATGAGCATTTTTCATCCATGTATCAATCATTTAATTCAGCACATACTTATTGAATGCCTACTGTGTGCCAGGAAGTTTGCAAGAGTATTTTTCTGTTACTTTGAAAAATACAGGTGCTGATGCTGGGTCGAGACAGGAAAGGATGAAGGGGCTTGGGTGGCCTTACACATAATTTAATTAGCACATTTTGTGCAACATTGGGTCTCTCTGTGGATGAAGTTGAATTGAGCAAGATGTGGGGAGAGCACAGGAATTGCCCAGAGGAACCAGAGGCTTCCGGGCTGTGTCTGGGATTTGCTGCTGCTTGAAGACACAGAGGTCTCTCGCTGTCCAGGAAGGGACATCCCATGTCCCCACCACAGAGCGTCAGTGACTTACACATATTGTGTCTGCTCATTGTCCCAGGAAAATTGAAATTTCTGGTTTCTAGTATGTGCTCTTGACAAAGATTAGGCAGCAGAACAACTTATAACCAGGTGAGTGAGCTAATGAGAAAGATGAAAATTGGGAGGGTCACTCAGAGTCTGGTGACACATAAAAACGCGTATGCCTACGACAGTTACAGATGACTCTGGTGGGAACCCAGCCACTGGGTATCTCCAGGAAGGAGGAAAAACAGATGAGGGGACATGTCGTCCGCAGCTGGACTTGGTGAGCAAGCTGCTGACACAGATGCATGTCACACAGGAGAGACATAGTTTTCTCACCAGAAAGCCCTCCCATGCCAGCCTCTGAGCTGCTCCCATGGGCTGCACAGTAACTGGGCTGAAATAACAAGGGTGAGCCCCATGGTAGTCGGGAGGGGAAGGTGTAGAATGATGTCTTGTAGTTTTGGACTTTTATCACTATTTTCCTTTTCGGTATAACTCTGCACGTCATCCACCATGTTTTAAATGGCAGTTCTGTATTCCACCCACATTATGAATCCACTAAGATTTCAGTCTAAAGCGTGTGCCATTTTCTTGCTTCAGACAAGTAGGAACCTCTCCGGCCAGTATCCTGTAGGCACCGCTATTATGGGACTAACTGCTTACTCTTTGTCCCATTTTGTCACCGAACATCGCCACAGTCACCTGAGACTGGCTTTCACCGATGTTTTCTGTTGTAATTTCTGGACAGATTCCTGAGGAGCACGCGGCCCTGATGAGCATTGGGCAGTGAACAGCAGAAGGATTGAGACGGCGGGGCTGCCGTGGTGGGGCTGCCGCGGTGGGGTTAACGCGGCGGGGTTAACGTGGCGATGCTCGTGGACGCAGGTCGGCGGGCATCCCTTACTGGTGATCACGTGAGGCCTTCAAGAGGGCATTTCCGTCACCATCCCCCATTTTGTAAAACTCACCCTGTAAGGCGATGCATGTGCCCCCGCTACAGACAACTGAAGGAGAAGTGGCCCACCCACCAGGAGCCAACAGCAGTCCTGACGGGAACTTGGTCCGGCTGTGTACGCCTGGCAGAAGGAAGGGCCGTCCCGGAATTCCCAGGGGACGTGCTGTGCTCGGGGGCCTTTCCGGGGCCGAAATCCACCTGCTCTCTTCAAATAGCTTTCCGACGCTTGCCGGGGATGCGGAACTGTTGTCAAGGACTGCGTGACGGCTGTTACCCATCCATTCAGCTACAAGCAGAAGATTTGCATCAAAAGGCATTTCCACGCAGCCCAATAAATAAAATGGTTGAAAGACACATCTGCCCCATGGAGGCTGCTGTGACCAAGATGGGAGCCCTGTGTCTTCCATGGCGCCCTCAGCTCTGCGTGGACAACTCGAGAAGCGTCATTCTCATCTGGGATCATGAGCCCAGATGTCTTTAGAGATAATGGTGAGTGAGTCTGTGCCTGAGACACTTGGCAAGTAGTGAAGGGTGCCTGCAGGAGGCACTAACCTGAGGGGAGTGAATGCCGCTGGGGAGGTGAGTCTGTGCGCGCGTGTTGGAGGGTAACAGGCAAAACTGTAATATTCTCAGCCATTATTTAATCTCTCTGAGCTACTGCTCCCGTTTGTTAAATGGGAACAGTGTTACCTCACAAATAAGTTTGTTGGGTAGTAAAGGATACTGTGTATGAAACGTGACCTGCCCGCCTGGTACATAGTGGGTTCTCAGGGACCGTTGGGTCAGCCTTATTTTATAACTGGGAGACTGTTCGCCAATGTCAGAGCTCATGAAAATCATCAATTATGTATTGGGAATGGATAGCTTTATTTTTTGCTCTATAACACCATTTTTTTAAAATTTATTTTTTAAATTTATTGGGGTGACAATTGTTAGTGAAATTACATAGATTTCAGGTGTACAATTCTGTATTACATCATCTATAAATCCCATTGTGTGTTCACCACCCAGAGTCAGTTCTCCTTCCATCACCACATATTTGATCCCCCTTACCCTCATCTCCCACCCCCCACATAACACCATTTTTTATTTGCTGAGCTATTGTGAAATAATTATATACGTCGTTACATTTCCTCTCTAAGTACTGTCAGTGTGCATCTTTACCAAGAGAAGAACTCACACACACCCTTAAAACGTCACCCCCACATCTGAAAACAGAAATTGCTTAGTGTTATTCAATATTCAGCCCACTGTCACATCTTGCCATTTGTCTCCCAGAGGTGTTTACGGCGTGTTTCTCCAATGGACAATTTTAAATAGGAAAACACTTCCCAGGCAGCTTTCTACATAATGAAGCATCGTGTGGCCATGTCTAACGATTGATTTTATACCCGTGGGCCAGCAGGACAGCCGAGTCAGGCAAAGAGAAGGGTGGGAACTACACAGGCTGGTGCCGTCTGCCCTCTGAGTGGACGGCTGTGTGCAGGCTGCACGTGGCACCTGCTGCTGCTTTGGCAGGTAGACTCCACTGTCACATGATGGGACACGGTTTAGAATTCACTCCAACAGGCAGTACAGCAACGGCCACCAGAACAAACCCGGGAGCTGACAGTGTCACAGAGGAAACTGGCCTGAGAAGTCGTGCATGTAGTAAGCTGCGCAGCAGGGTGACGGCCTCTCATTTCACACAGCGCCGCTGCAGCGGACGTGTCTGGTGTGTCACCACATCCGAGTGGACAGGGCACCTCCTAAGAGAGGAGAGATGGAGGAGTACAGACAGCGAGGAACTTACTTTCTAAAAAGCTGCTTAGTAATATTTTCTGTGGAACCGACTAAATCGCAACCGAACTGGGAGGATTAAGCCTCAGGAAGGGACATTGATGCAAAGGGGTGACGTCTGCAGGAAAGTCAGCACAGTTTGACGTTCCCATCTCCTGTTGGACAGTGTGACAGACGGCAGTGGTTAGTTGTTGCTTTCCGAGCATGTGTGCCAGTTGCTTTGGTTTTTGAGCTGTTGATGTGCATTTCCTCTCATGGTTGTGTACTTGGTGTGAGACTTGCAGCAATCAGAGGAACGATAAACAATGCAGCTGAGCATTTGTTCTAATTTGGTTTCACCTGAGGTTTTCCTGACGCACATGCTAGTCCATCAATCGTAGTGAACTCTCCACACTTTCTGATCTTTGAAGGTCGGGCTAAGTGTGTGAGTCGTGTCTTTCCCTGTCCTACGTCCCCCTCGAGCACACACTCCAGTGCACAGTCCTCCTGTGGTATTTCCCCAGGTCCCCCCTCCCCTGACCTGTCAGTCACTCACCCACCTGGCGATGTGCCCACCCACCGCCCCTCCACAGTAGGTTCAGGTGTCCTTGTGCAAGTGCTGTGCACGGTTGTTCAAATGTGGAGGGTTCAGGCTTCTGCTGCGGCTTCTCACCACTTTCTTTAAGGTCGTCTGACATAACAGAAGGCTTTGCTTCATCAAGCAAAGCGCAAGCATGAGGAAGAATCACTTGGGAGAAATGCAATAGTATTTATTTAACGTCCAGTGGAAACACAAGAAGACAACTCCACACAAAAGCTCAGCTTCCAGGTGATTGGTCCACGGAAGAGTCTTCTCCTTTAATGTGTACCTTACAGCTAATGAGCTCGAGTGCCAGGTGTGTGAGTCGGACGTGCTCGCAGGGACTGGACGCCCACAGCGGTGGCGTCTTACTGTAGCGCAGCGTGAGGTCGGGACGTGGCCTGAGAAGAAACAGCTCACGGCTCTGGGGACAGACTGTCCTCAGGTCAGTTCCGTTTATACATAAACACGTATTTCCGGATAGTGTTGTAAGGCTTGATGACCAGCAGGCAGCCACGTGGGCCCAAGTGCCATGAGCTAAACGTCCCGGCCCTCACGTTACTGTTCGCAGCTCTTTCTATGGACACATCCTTAAAATGTGGACCAACGTGCTTTTAAAATGAGTGATCATGTGTGATACTGATTTGGGCAAATGACGAGGTTTGGCTATAAAAGAATGTTCTAATATTCCAGTGGGGGTGGTTATGCTGAAAACCATTTCAGCAGACGAGTGACGAGGTGTTGGGGCAGCCACAGCATTGCGAAGTAGCTGTGTGGGTTGGAGGGGCACACGCCTACTTATCCAGGCACTTCAGGATGAAGGGACGTCACTATCACTTATGCTGAGACCAGGGACAGCCCCTGGAAGAGCCCGGCCAGTTCAGGGGGGTTTACCCTGAGTGACAGGCCAAGGCTTGTCGTGCAGACAATTAAATGCCATCAAATATATCAGTGTCATATAAACATCAAATAATACATTATTTAACATAAAAATCCACCCCAGTCAGTCACTGTCCTTTGGATAAAGCTAAATTTAACTTTGCTAGGATTTGTGACATATGTGACATATGTAAACAAAAGCCATCAAAATGGTAATTATCAGAGACTGACTCACTGAAAATTTAATATTGATGAGAAGAGTAGTTTGCATAAGTTTCCAGTGTGGTAAGGCCAGAGTCTCTCGTGTGTGACTCACAGTATGCCCAGTGGCCAGTAGTCCGTGTCGGGCTATTGAGACGTGAGAGAAATTTCAGGATTTTCTGGAATATTTGCATGAAGCTGAGAAGACACTTACTAAGTTAGCGGTGTTACCGAGCAATCTTTGAAAGGTGTGAAATGACGGGTGTGAAAATCCTGTGGGCACAGTGTTGAAAAGCTGTCACCACCACCAGGGCAGTTCCGAAAGACAGCCCTCTTTTCTGCTGGATGTCTGGTTCCTTCCGCCTTTCACACCTTTTCCAGGAAAGGTGACGCAAAGACTGTGTCCCCTGTTTGCTCAGCTCGGTCAGTGGTCTGCACTTCAACAGGGAAACAGAGCACAAGGGACGTGACTTATCTGCTAACAGGACCATTTTCACAATTGGACCGGAACTCTGTTGTTATTATTATGGCCGGCCTCCTGCACACGCTGTGGGGACAGCACTTTACAGGTACTGAGATCACACAAGCTGTGAGCAGGGTTTCTGCTGGCCGACACTGGGCGGGGGCCCAGGCGCGATGCGTGACTGTCCAGACACTCGGAACGGCTGTGCAGGACAGGCCGGCTGCACTAGGGCCTGCGCTGCTCTCCTTTTTCCTTTTCTTTTCTGGCTTTTCCAAGTCCCACCCCTTGGCTCCGGTTTCGAGACTGTGCAGGACTCGTAGACCTCTGTCCTCAAGGCTTTAACTAAGCGGCCTCGTGAGTCACGTACCATCTCCAAACCACTGGTTTGGTCTTCACGCGCCCCACATGCCCCCGGAATCCACTTAGACTCTCCTTGAGGGGAGGGGCTGCTATTTCTAGAAATGCGACGTTACTTAGAACCACAGAATATCACAAAAATAATCTTGACAGAAACACTTGCAGATAGACGTGAAATCTGGCTCCGTTTCATGGGAATGACTTTGAAGATGGTACCTCCAGTTCAGATGAAGGCACTAGCAACATTTCATATCTTAAGGCTTCCTGCCTTCTCCTTCTGTAAATAAAATAGGAAAACATTTACAATTTAGATTAATTAGGAAAGAGGACCAGAAAATCCACTTACGATATTTCTTGTACGATTGTCATGGGCACCATGGATGCCAAGCAACATGACAGAACCACGGCTGTCCCAGATCACAGTCTCCGCAAAACAGAGCCGGTGGCAGGCAGCAGATGACGGCGTGTTTGGGGCCCTGTGGTAGGATGGGCTCAGGTGCAGTGCAGAGAGAAGGCGGGGCCGGGGGGCTTCAGAGCCGGGAAGCAGGCGCGCTGATGCTGACACAGGAGGACCGTGTGGCTGACGGTCAGGCGTGCACTCAGCGAAACTCCACGGAGGGCCTCGAGACGTGCGTACAGACCGGAGCCTGCCAACTGTCCACGGGCCAATTCTGGCCCCTAACTGCTGCTGGTGAGTAAAATTTTACTGGAATACGACCACGGATCGGATGTGTGCATTGGCTGCCTTCTGGGTAGAGTGGGGGAGCCCTGGGGCCGTGTGACCGGGGCAGTAGAGAAGATTTGCTGTGTGGCTCTTTAGAGAGATTGTCCCAGTCGTGCTATGGATGACTGAGGGCGCGCACGAAGTTTCTTATCATTTGAGTGAACGTTTTTACATTGTAAAGATTTGTCATTTGAATAATTTAGAATCGTTTTGATTATTTTCTCAAAACTATTGGAAAAAATGGTGAAATGGCCTGGAAATGCTCGCCCAGATTTTGACAAAGCAGTTATTAACTAGTGCTTACTTGCTGTGGCCCCTTCAGACGGGGCACAAGCTCTCCAGGTCGGCTCAGCCCTGTCACCCGTCTGCATTACCTCTCTGCGTTCTCTAGGAACTGGAGTTTTGTCCCTTGCACTGTGAATGTAGGGTGCAGAGTGTCTTTCTAAGGTACACACAATCACTAGAAGTTCAAAGATGAAAATACAGGCTGTTGGCAGAGGTGTTGACACATGTAAAGGAAACTTTTTGTATATTATAGCAGTTAAAATTGGATTGGTCCTTAATTTTATTTTCTGTCTCAGGGAATTACAGAGACCCAGACTGGGTCTGGGCCAAGAACAGGAAACTCACTAGTTTCCCAGGAAGGGAAGAGAGGTGCTTTGTTGAACCCCAATTTCATTTGATGAGGATGGTAGTTCTCACAACCAGTATTGCCTTTGTCACTTTACCGTTGTCTATTCCACGGTCCCCTCTGTAGTTGCTTGTGGCTATTTCAGAGAAAGAAGAAGGGACAAGGGACTAGCTCTCCTTTCTGGAACAGGACTGGAGAGGTATCCGGCGAGGAGAGGAAAGGCGGTGGCCGAATGGGGCTGTCACACGTGAACACAGGTTCTCCTAGCCTCGTGGGAGGTCTGCACAGCACTTACAAAGTCCGCCAGAAGACCCCCTTTTCCTCACCTGGGCCCTGTGTAGTCCCTCCCACGGAGGCAGGGAGGCCCCAGGGTGTGGGCCTCATGCGTCAAGTGACCTCAGCTGCGAGGGTTATTCAGCAACAGGACATGGCACGTGTGTTTTGTGAACCCCAATGTTTGGCATTTCAATCGCGTCGTCTGAGTTCACAGCAAATACTATGGTTCCCTGCAAAGTAATACAAGGAAACAGCGTCCTCTGCTGGCTCTCAAGTGTAGTTTCAAGCAGTGGAGGAAGCCACGGGTTACCAGAATGTGTTCAGTCTGGAAACGAGAATTCATTTCCTTTTAGACATGTACATACCAACTATTTGGGGAGGAAAGGAAAAACACGAGTCAAGCTGTATTTGTTACACACTCAAAACTGGCCCCCGTGTGAGTTTCTCAGAATTGCTCTGATCCTGGGACCTAAGATGTCAGGGCAGGTTTCCTTGCGAGCTTCGCAGGAAGACACACTTGTCTTTGGAGGGTTTTTCAGGTGCTCCAGAGTCCTCCTGATTTCCTGTCTTTTTGTTCCCTTCTCCTTTTCCTCTGTCTTTTCCTCTTTTCCTTTTCTTCTTTTCATCTCTGTGTTTAAGAAAGTTGGGCCAGTAGAGGAACGATCTGGCAAATTAGTCAATAGAGCAGGAGGTTAGTGAAGAAAGACAAGATGGTTTTCCTCAGCGTCTTGTTTATATTGGGTTTAACCTTATGAAAGGGCCACTGCTAAATGCTTCGGACTTACAAAAAAGACGGATTCCTCTGCTCTGAACTGCTCCCAAGACCATCACACCACTGCTCTGCCCAGGACTCCAGTGAGGACAGTGTGACACCTGGGCTCCAGAGCCAGAATGCCCGAGGGGACTCATTCCGCACACAGGGCTTCCTGCCATGAGCTCCGTCTTCAGTCGCAGTGGCACAGCCGAGACCTCACCTCCTCGGAAGGCTCACGCCACGCAGGACGGTCCTTCCTGCACCCTCACCCCTCGCACGAGGATGTGATCTGCGACGTGTGAGCAAATGTGAGCTGCCCTTGGCTCTGCACCTCTGTAAAGGGTGGTGCAGGCCCTGCGTCAGCTGGGAACTGCTGTGAGCAGTGTCTGTGTCCAGCCATCTGTCCTAGACTCTTAGAGCCCGGGAGGTGTTTGGTGACGGTTTTGAACAATTTATAGACTTGGGTGGCGGTTGTTTGTTCAAGACTTTGAGAACTCTGCCCAAACCAACACATGCTATGGATTTGAAAAGTGTGGAAGCTATGAATTCTGATATTTGTCTTGCTAATGTGTGCCTTTTGTATACTTGGAAGAAGGCATTTAAAGTTCCTGTACTTAGTTAGAATCTGGATTCCAAACTTAAAAATCATTCGTTTTTGTTCTGTGATCTTTAAATTCGGGAAATTGTGGTCAAAAGTGTAAGAAGCAAACTCCTGCTTGTGAGAGCACCTCAGCTGGCTTAGCAGCAGCAGAAGCGCTTTGCATAAAGTAGGCAGACTCGAGAAGCCGCGGAAAGCACCTCATGCAGACACTGAGCTCGGGGAGATGCTGGAAAAGTCCGTTTTAGGCAAGCCTGCTGGATGGTTTTCTGCACGTGGCAGCAGGGTGACATGGGGAGCTGGCAGAGGCCCCGGGGTAGCAGGCGGGGCTGTCCTGCACAGCAGGGCACCCAGGAGGCTGGCAGGAAGCTAGCGGTGCAGCTGGAGGAGCTGGGAGGCAGTTCCAGGTGGCAGCCACCCTGCTTGTCTCTGAGAAAGCTCCGCCTGTTACCACCTGGTTGTAAGGACTGGCCACAGCGGACATTTGGTCCTGTTGAATGGCCTTCTGCCCCTGGACAGCATGACTGGCTGTGTGCTCGGTCCTTCATTTTCCCCAATGGAAACGTCAAGCAGGGCGGCACAAGGCCCTTTGCATCAACGTGCACACGCCTCATGAAATGCCATGTGTGCACAGCGGGGAGCAAGCGAAGCATCTGGTGCTTTTACCAAGAAGGTTAAGGACAGCAGTGCTCCCAGCTAGCCTTCATTTGCATAGAAACAGGCTGTGAGGTAGTATGAGGCAGGTCACCTGGGCTGGCGGGTCATGTCGTGCTCTGCAATTGCTTCAACCCCAAGTATGTCCGAATGAAGGGGCATCCGGACACCAACATTAGCAGTGGGCCGCTCCGGGAAGCACACATGCTCACTCTCACTCTCACGCACCCACACACTCTCACACTGCCACACACTCCCCCTACACACTCTCACTGTTGTTATACACACTCACATACCCCCACACACTCTCTTACACCCACACTCACATACAATCTCACACACACGTTCTCAGACACACACTCAGACACGCATTCTCTGACACACACATGTACACACACTTTCATATATACACACTTAGACACATACACTCACACTCACATACCCACACACCCACTCACATGTAATCTCATGCACACACACAATTAGAAACCTTACACAATTAAATAGCTTACTTTTTCAATACTTTTCACGCCACCCAATAATTAACATACCTAGAACCTTTTCAGTGCTTTAAACTTAATTAGCATTTTTATCAGTGTGTCGGCTACAACACTGAATGTGTGAATTTTCTTGTTTTGGTTTCTATATGCAGTGCCTTGTGAGGGTGATAGAAGTTTATCGCAAACAATACGGCAGCTTCCCAGGTACTTATGCCAGAAGCCGTTTTATTTTCTTGTATTTGTCAGGAAGTCCCAAGCTCCTACTGAATGTTACTTTCTAATGTTACCGGGTATTTTCACCTTCCAACCGTAAAGACAGCAAGGACCCCAGCCTCACTACTTTGGAGAAAGAAATTACTCTTTAAAACTGCACTGTAATTATGACCCAGTTCTTCACGGCACCTTTGCAGATGAACCAGCTGGAGAATGTACTCCCGTTGCTTGGATTCGGATAATGTCATGAGTCTACTTTCCATCCTCACAGAGATAAACCAGTTCTAGCTCTGTCAGGATGGGGGTCATGGAGGGCATTCATGAGAGCACGTGGCCACGAAGGGCACCTGGGGTCAGGGAGGCCTGGACTGCCGCCCAGCTGGCCTTCAAGCCAGAGCGTGCCCGTAATAGGGCACCTGGTGCCGTGACAGAGGGAGGGGGCCCTCAAAGGCGGGTTGCAGGTCTGTGTCATGCGTGGAGGGACTTGGCCTGGGACCCCACAGCAGTGGTGGCAGCTCCTGGCCACAACGGCTCCGTTCTTCTTAGTGGCTGTGGGCGGCTTCATGTTCCTGGAAACAATAGTTTTTATGGAGACAGTCCTCTGAAACCTAAGTGAAAGTACAAAAACAACAAAAATCACAGCAGATAAAACACATATATGAACAAAAAAGCTGTTACAGGGGTTCTGCTTTGTTTGCCCCTAAATTTCCTTACGAGGACTTAGGGTATCTCTGCTGAAAAATAGAAACAGGCCTTCCCCGAGGACACTAGAAATGTCTGACTGACTGTGTTACAATTAAGCAGAAGTCTGTCAGTACGTGCTGAGTACCAGGCCTGTGCTGTGTGCTGGCCCATCAGGAGTTAGAGGACTGGCCTTCCTCTCCCGCAGCTCACAGCCAAATGGGTGGCCGTGAGCCTGTGACTGAGTGGCAGTGTGGGGGAGGGGAAGGCCAGGGCCCAGGGAGCAGAGTGAGGGCATGCTCTGTGAGCCTATGGCCAGAACTTCCCAGGAGAGAACACGATTTTGGCCCCAGCACAGAGCCTTCGTGGCAGAGACAAGGAGCTTTCCTTACTAATTAGTATTTCTGCTGGGTCTCGCCCATCAAGAATTGCTTTCTTCAGTTTATCCACTGTGTGGATGGCAAGTCTTGGGCTCCCTTTTCTTTGCTGTACGTGACTTAATGACAGTGATTGATGATTACTTGGTATTACTGTCCAGTACTTTGGTGGGGATTTACTGATTTTAATGCAGTTCTGTGAAGTGTCATTCCCATCTGGTAGACACAGAAACTGAGGCACAGAACTTATGTAACACTGTGACATCACCCGCTCAGGGAGTGATGGCTTGAGCTGTGTGCCCAGTCCCGTATCCCTCACTCTGACAAGCCCTCACTCTGTCCGCACGTCCTTCATTGTACACCGAAGCAAGGTTCAGTGGAGTAGAGATTTTGAGGTGCTTGCTCACTGAAACCAGTGCTTAGTTGGTCACTGAATTAAAGATGAGAATGAGCCTAACAAAACAAATCATTGATTTACTCACTGTTGAGCCCCGTGCGGGAACATTGCCTGGTGCCCGACGTTATTTGTTAAATGAATAAAAGGACAGAAACAAAACAATCACACTCATCGCTGGGAGGAGAAAGGGGCAGTGCTTATGGGGTCGAAGCTGCTAACTTTTCTCCGATTCTCTGGAATCCAGTGAGGTGTATTGTCAGACCATTTTCACTGGTGCAATTGCCAATTTAGAAAGTATTTAAAGCCCTGATGAAGGATTCTGGCTCGCGGGTGTCCTGACGGAGAGTGAGGGGAAGAAGGGAAGTTGCCCGACGCGTGTGGTGGAGAAGGTTTACCTCGTAAGTTAACTCTGAAAATGAAGTGGGAAACCGTGTCTACCTGGATGAAATGACAGTAATTTAGGGATAAAGACATAGTTTTAGGGGAATTAGTACTGAAATAATTATTTTGTAGACCGCTTTCTCTGCATTAAAAAATCGAAGCGCCAGGAGGCTAGAACAGTACATTTAGGTGGAATGTTAATTAGAAATGTAACAATAATCCCACAAAAACAAGTGAGCACCACGTTTTAAAAGAAACGACCTGTTACCTTACAAAGCATGACACCACAGGACAGCTGCTGGCAGTTATTCAGTCACTTCTTCATTCAAGAAATATTTAATAAATAAGTGGGACCTACTGTGTGCCACACACTGATTCAGGCCCCAGAAATAGATCACTAACCAAATAGACAAAGGACCCTGCCCTTATGGAATTCACATTCTAAAGGGGGAGACAATATACAGGAAAATAAATGAGCAAATCACATAGAATTCAAACTGTAAGTGTTGTAGACAAAGAAAAAGGTAGATGAGGGTAAAGGGGATCAAATATGTGGTGATGGAAGGAGAACTGACTCTGGGTGGTGAACACACAATGGGATTTATAGATGATGTAATACAGAATTGTACACCTGAAACCTTTGTAACTTTACTCGCAGTTGTCACCCCAATAAACTTAATTTTAAAAGGGAATAAATAAACAAGGAAAACAAGAAAAAAGACAACAAAGACAAAAGATGGTGGGCCAAGGCATAAAGGGCAAGAGGCGTGGTTACAGTTCACATGGGGATGAGGACCAGCTCACCGAGAAGATGACACTCAAGAAAGAGGAAGGCAGTGAGGGAGTGAGCCCTGCACACATCTGGAAGAACATTCTAGGCAGTGGGGACAGACCAGGCACGGACCATGAGGCTGAGCTTCTTTGGAATGTGTGTGACACGAGGACGCAATGTGTACGGGTGGCTTTGAGAGGGTGGGGTCGCGACCACGAAGCGCCTGTGACACCTCGGTACTTAGGCTCTTAGTGGGAGTAGACGGGACAATTGCAGGCCTTGCACAGATGATGACATGTAAGGGGTCAATCTGTGGGGCAGCCCTCGTGGAAAGGGGACTTCTCCAGATAAGCGGGGTAGGCGACCTGTCCTGGACTTGCTGAGACCTGGCCAGGCTCCTGGCGTATCTGGATTTACTGATAAACTGGTGTGGGAGTTAAAAGAGGTCACTTCTCCAGAATTGATGCTGGCTCGGCCATGTGAGGTCGAGTCTTGGTAAGTCAGCATGACATGTTGAACCAGCGACAGCCTCCCTGGCAAAGGTTTTTATTTAAATGGAAATATTTCACATGACTTAATTCCAGTCATCAATGTTTCCAATGCCCCTTCTTTTCCTGAACATTTCAGCAGTGACACAGGTTAGGCAGAGTAAGCCTACGATTTCAGTCCTGGCTGTACACTAGTTGAATCACCTGGAGAACTTTAAGGAGCAATCAGATGCCTGATGACACCCCAGAACAGTCGGCTGGGACTCTGTGGGTGGAGTCTGGGTGCTAGTATTTTTAGCTGAAATGTTCCCTGGTAATTCTAGCATGCAGCAAGGTTAGAGACCCTGAAACAGCGCCCATCTGTGCTAAGTCAGGGAGAGTTGTGTCCCCCAAAGAGAATAAGTTCATAAATTGACTTTCATATTCTAATAACATGGTTTTATTCTTTATGAATAATTTAAAGGAAAAAAACCCCAAGCACCAAAAGTATTTTCTTGTCCTCTTAGATCTCATGCCAAATATGGAGGCCATGTGTAACAGCTTTTGCACCAGAACTTGTGGAACTTAGCTCTTGACCTCAGAGATCCGTACGGTTTGCTGAGAGCATTATTGCCGCCAAGTAAGCCTGGAGTGGAGAAGGAAGCATGGTAACCACACGGGTCTCAGGTCCATTAGAACACCACAGATGGAGAGAAATTCCTTTTTTGCCAAATGGAAAATGTCAAAAAACCAGCAGGGTGACAAAGGATTGGATTTTCAGGCTCCTAAGAGGAGGAGAAGAGACTCAAAGTAGGAACTGGAACTGTTTCAGCCAGTTTTGCTACCTATGTCAGTTTGGTGTGTGTGCTTTATGAGTTCAAATACATTGCCATGTTCAATTGATCAGGCCTTTAAAATCAAGATGCCTCTCCTGAATCGTGTCTTCTCGTGACCGGCCGCTCCAAAGCCCGGCCCGGCTTTGTGACACGTGAGTCTCCTCACCCGCTGGTTTAAGTCTTCGGGTTCAGATTCCGTCTGTTCTTTTCTCGTTGTTACATCCGTCTGCTCACTGGCAATGTCAGAAGATGCTGTTAGGAGAATAATGTGGACAGAGAAATCATTACTGAAATATTTTTCAGAACACGATGAGTTTTCTTCACTGGAGTATGTGAAATGTATGCTTTAATTAACAGACCCATCACAGAAACAGGTGAAAGCTGTGGTATAAACAGGGTATTCAGAATCAGACTGAGAATTCTGGGTTTACAAGTATGAACGTGAGCATACCCAATCAGATGCAAGCAATGTTTTCTGGCAATGCTGGTTATAAGACAGTTGTAAAAAGAACCATTATTTATTTCTCTCTTTGGGGAAAAAATAAATAGGATGACTTTATCCACATCCATATTGTGAATATACAGTGGCACGCGTGACACACTGACACATCTGAAAACTCTGATCATGGACCGAGGCTGCCTGGCCTTGGTCCCCCACACAGATGGCGTCAGGGGGCAGGGGGCAGGACCCCTGCAACGCGTGCCAAGAGCTCCAGAGGCTGCCGGCCGCCCTGTCACCTTTCTCCTTCCTCCTTTATGTATAAAAGTGTGAAGACAAAATTGCAGCACTTAGCATGACGCCATGGTAGGTAATACTCTCGCTAGCACTGTTTTCCATAAGTAGGAAATTCTCCATACTGTAGGTCTTAAGCTTTATGATGTGTAGATCTGGAGACAGTAAGTGATTTTACTTAAACAAATTGTGGTTTCTGGTTCCAGATGCTGAGTTTGACCTCTGGCCGGGCTGTGTCCTCGATCGTCACCTGTTAGGTTGCGGCCATCATAGGACCTCCTTGTACACTGTTGTGAGAATGGAGTCAAGGTGTGTGAAACAGTCAGAAGAGTAAGGTCTGCGTCGCCACAGGCTGTGTCCGGCGTGTGTGCTATCATCACTGCTATTAGTATGTACCTGTAACGTGATACTGGACGTGTTCTTTCCCATTAACGACAGGAGGAGAAGAGTTCGCTGAATTTCCTGAAGGTTTTGCTGGAGATTTAGAAACAAGTATGAAATATGAAAATTATAAATACTTAAAGAGTTTTAAATTAAAAATAAAAGTTAGAAAGCTGTACGTCAGACTCTGTACTTTGTTTATATCTGATTTCACTTTTAGGTACATTAACTGAAATGTATTATTTTCAAAGCTACAGTCATCGATATTGTTTCATTATTATTTTAAACTACTAAATTTGTTTCCAGTTCTTTCCATCTTTGTGTGATCCAAACTGAAATATACCATAAAGTTTTTAAATGACTATATTAAATGTAGAACAATAGTGCGTCAGTTTTTGTGTCGTAACTATACATTTTGCATTTTTGAGATAGCTTGATATCCTGTGATGATGCTAAACTCAGAAGTTAGAATAATGTTCAAATAGCCCTATAATAAATTCATAAATTACTATTGGACATTTTCCTAATAATGTTTCTCTTACCAATGTTACAAACATGCATATTCTTTGGTGTATCCATCATTATTTGCTATTTAAGCTATAAACTGATAGTTTCTACAGGTCTTCTCTCAAACTTGAATCTGTATAATAAAAATTTAAGAAATCAATACAGAATCAAAAGACAGGGCCAAGTGCTCGCCATGTTGGCTGATTTGGTTGTGAACGTTCTTATTTGCTGAGCCTCATTTGTCGGTAACAGTGACAATTACTGGACTCAGTGAAATAGAATATCGGCATGAAGATTTCTTCCAATTGTAAAGTCTCTATTTTTTTTTCAGCTGGAACTCTCCATACATTTGTTTTTAATCTGTTAATTTATGGACACATTAATTATTTTTATAATTATGATTGTTATTTATTTTCTCAGTTTTATCTTTCATGAGATGATGCATATCAATATTATTTTAGATGAGAATACATACCATGTTTCCCCGAAAATAAGACCGAGTCTTATACTAATTTTTGCTCCAAAAGACGCATTAGTTCTTATGTTCAGGGGATGTCATCCTGAAAAATCATGCTAGGGCTTTTTTTCCGGTGAGGTCTTATTTTCGGGGAAACACGATATTATTCTATACTGTATAAGTTATGTAATTATTTTACTTCTATATAAATTTACCTGTATGAGAAGCTGTATGAGAGAGAGGGAATCTCCAACTAAATTAGACATGTGCTCAAGGAGCTTCCACAGTAGCAAAAATAGATATGGAAACACAGCACACGGAATAAAATATATTTATGTTGAGTATGATGCTGGTCTACAGCATCCACTATAATTGTACTGATAACACAGAAAACTGAGTTCAAATATGACTGAAATCGCTGAAAATATGTTACAGAGGAGAAGATAACTTTTGAGCTGCAACTTGTTGATAAACTTCTAACATGCAGGATTCTTTGGGACAGTATTTTAATGAGAGAAAATGATTATGTTCAACCTTCACTTGGTCTTCCATTGCCAAAAATATTGTGACAAACTTCCTAAGTGCAAAGTCACTAATGACTTTATATATTTTTGATAATGTCAAAACATTGATAAGTGTGAGATTGTTGATTAAGATCTGACAAGCCACACCTAAGTGAACTAAGTTGTCACAATTTTCAATGTAGGCAAATACAATTAATTTACCTGGGAAAGGTAAGCATGGATGGTTAGAATTGTAAGAAACCAGAGAAATCACCAGGTTTAAAATTCTATTCTTTAGTAAGGAAATCTCCACACCCTTGACACTTCCGTCTTGTATCCTTACTCTTCTCACCTTGAATGTTTTTTCCACTAAACGTAATTGTTCGAGGTCACCATGCAGTTTTCTGACAATTTCATGCTGCTTTATGACTCCGTATCTCTAACAAACTAACTCTTTAGGACATAGTAGTAACATGGAGGCAGAGGCTCTCAGGAAAAATCATAAAATTTTACCGGGCACATTTTGAGCCTCATATCCATAAATGTCACCCAATGGACTAAATTTGTCACAGAGAGTGTGATTGTCTTCTCTAACTTCCTCTTAAATACTGTTCTCACCCATCATGGCAAACCTTTATGAAAAGTGGGGGGACATTTCTTTTACTGACCACTATATTAAATAGTAGAGAGCTTTGTTTATTTTATTTATTTATTTTTTTCCAGGAAAGTAATGTCCCCTTCTCCTCCCTAAGGAAGATTTGTTTTCCTTCCAGCATAAATATAAGGCCTCTTTTTCTCATTTGCGGGGAGAACAGATGAGTCACCAGCAGGTCTAGGTAAGACCAGCATTGCCTAATTCCTGAGTTCTTCTGTGATGCACCCCACTTCATGTGCAGGTACCATCAGTCTCTCACCGTGTCTCTGTGCCTCCGGAGAGCCAGGCTTTAAAAAACAATGTCAGCTATTGCTCTGGCTACTGCTTTTATCAGAGTTATAACTGGTCTTTGTCTCTGACACAGGGTTCCCATATTTTGTCAGTACAGTTGACCCTTAAACAACACAGGTTTGAACTGTGCATGTCCACCTATATGCAGATTTTTTTTCAGTAAATATATTGGAAACTTTTTTAGAGATTTCCTTACTACCAATAAGCAATCGCATCAATTACACTAGGCAATCATTAAGCAATCATATTGCTGCTTTTTCGTTATCGGTTCATGAATTGCTATACTTGTAAATAAATATGAATTTCTTTTTCACAATTGTTTTTACTTTTCATGTCTAGTGTTTGTAATAGTTATAACATATATAGTGTTTTGTGTCATATAAGACAATATTGATGTAGGTATTGGCAGACAATTCCTCCTCTAAACAGGTGATATAAACCTGTAGTATCAATAAATATATACTGTACATGAATGTATTTTCTCTTCCTGATGATTTTCTTAACATTTTCTTTTTTGGAGGGGTCATGTTGGGGAACGGGGTGTTTTTCCAGGATGTCAAGTCATTGTTTTGTGTTCTGTTTTGTTTTTCAATCTAGTTGTGGAGGGCACAGCTCACTGGCCCACGTGGGAATCAAACTGGAGAACTTGGTGTTAGGAGCACCGCACTCTAACCACTGAGCGAACCAGCCGCCCAGCATTTTATTTTCTGCAGCTTACTTTATTGTAATACAGTGTATAATACATGTAACAAATAAAATATGTGTTAATTGACTGTTTATGCTATCAGTAAAGCTACTAGTTAACAGGAGGCTATAAGTGGTAAACTTCTAGGGGAGTCAACAGTTATACATGGATTTTTGGCTGCACAGGGGATCGGCACCCCCACTCCCCACATTGGTCGAGAGTCAATTGTATACATATATATCATTCAGACAGGCTCACATGTTAACTTGCAAGTAAGCCAAAATCTCAGACCCTTCAGTTTTTGATTTAATACCTACCTTCAGGATGCTTTCCAGATCCTTCCAGGTGTGATCTTTAAACCCTCTGGGATTTTATCTCTTCATTCTCTAATCTATTTTTGTTGTTGTTAGTATACTCTCACTGAACCTCTTTCCCAATAGTAAGCTGCTGGAAGACAGAATTATATTGATGATGAGAAATACATCCTTTCTCTGTCCTGTACACGTTTTCTGGCCCTTAGGAAACATTCAATAAATGTTGAGTTTTGTTAATATAAATTGAACTTGACTTCAAAGTGTTTTTAGAAGTCTGAAATTTTCTCCTATGTTTTTTCCTTATTTTCACTTTTCTTTGAGTTTTAAGCATTTCAATGTTATATTCAATGTTATGTTTCTTTATATCCAGTACTTTTCCCCCAATACATTAAAAAGTGGAAAAGCAAGGAGTTTTGCATTTAGTAACATTTGTTTCGGAAGATTAATGTCTGGCACATCTGTTCTTGTTTTAAATAAAAGTTAATGGTTTTTCATCCTAATCAATGTTTTCTGATGTAGCTGTAATGTGGACCTGACTTTTTTTTTTAATCATTTTTTAAATTATCGTCATAACATTTGACCAGAACAGTTGGCTTTATGTAAAAGATTACATGATCAAATACATCATTATGCAAAAAGCCTCTGAAAAATAAATGTACTTAAAAGTATTAAAATTCCCTCTCAAGACACTTTTTATTTAAAGGAACTAGGAAATCCAGGTCTGCTGAAGTTATTTTTTTATTTTCACTGCCCAAGGATGTTTAATTTGCTTGAAGGTACTTAAATAACCCTTCACTTAATGGAACAAGTTGCATTTACTTCCCCAAAGTAAGCATATGTCCCTATTTAAACAATGCCATCATGTTCTAATCCACTTTTGTAATTGTTCTCAAAAACAGAAAAATTTCTAAGTCTCATATAAGGTAGTCCCAATTTCGAACTTGCTCCCAAAATGGGAAAGTAATTCCTAGCCAATTCCAAATCTTCTTTCAATTTGTTCTATCCCCTTTTCCTGCCTCCCTCCCGTTCAGGGCCGTTGTTTCAGTCTAGTTGTTGTAGGACAAGCTCCCTGGCCCAATGGGCCCAGTCGGCCATTTGCTCTCACAGAGCTGCCCACGCTGCTGCCGCCCAGTGGCCGCCCAGGGTAGTGCAGCCGCCGCCCAGCACCGCACAAGATGGCTGCCAGGCAGGCTGCCGGCCACTCAGGGCAGCACACGGCAGCCCCGGAAACACACAGTAGCACAATGATGGCTGCGGCCGCACGGGTTGCCGGCCACTCATGGCTGGCGCACGGTAGCGCTCAGCAGCCGCTCAGCTGCATACGCTGCGACACACTGGCTGCTGGGCCACTCGTGGCAGCACACGGTAGCTCACGGCTCCCCGGCAGCTCACGCAGCTCACTGGCCCTGTGGGAATCGAACCGGCGGCCTCGGCATTAGGAGCCGGAGCTCCGACCACTGAGCCACAGGCCCGCCCGGATACTTGGGCCCTTTTTTTTTTAACTTTTATCATGAAAGAACAAGTGGAAAATGAGTACATAGGGCGCATATTTAAATGTGCGACCTCTGTTGTCTTTATATCCTCCACTGTTGTGAATCTAATGATAAAATAGGGTCACTGAGAACTGATTGCGAAAGCATTCTGTAAATGGTAAATTATGGAAATAATGTTTACTGAGAGCAACAATAATGAATTGGTGCAAACTCTCATAGCTTAGTGGCCCCTGTGGGAATCGAACCGGCAACCTCAACATTAGGAACACAAGGCTCCAACCAGCTGAGCCACCGGCCGGCCCGGATAGTTGGGCTCTTTCTTTTTTTACCTTTTATCAGGCAAGAACAAGTAGAAAATGAGTACATAGGGTGCATATTTAAATGTGCGACCTTTGTTGTCTTTATATCCTTTACTGTTATGAATCTAATGATAAAATAGGATCACTGAGAAATGATCACTTGGTACGTTTCCAAGCAAAGAGTCAAGTGATCCATCAAATTAGGGATGGAAGGCAATTCCCCATAGTCCACGGTCATTCGCCAGGGCTGTCCTGGGGGTGAGGAACGACCTTGACCTCACCCCATCTCCCATGGAGGACTCAGCAAGCATTTCCTCCTGGGACAAATCCCGCATCCGGGCTGCCTGAGCAGGAACTTCCCGGCCCACAGGGTCGCAACGACCTTCGCTTTCTCCGGCGTATGCTGATTGGGGAACCGTCCACGTCTTTCCACCCCTCCACGGGGGTCCAGCTCTCCAGCAGCTGCTCCTCCTGGTCTTCCTGAGACTGAGTGTTCATACGCACAAACTGCTCCACTGCCCTTCGGAGAGCTTTGGCCGGCACTATACTCTGCTCACTACACCATGTGTCACGCCGGGGTGTCATGCGGGTTCTCTAGTCCCGCCTCCCGCACAAGAACGCAGGATATGGTGAGGCCAAAAAGGAACACCCACGGAGCCATAGGTAGGGGAGTCACACCACTATATTCTCGTTGGCGGCTGGGTTGGAGGCACAGGACGCAGGAGCCACACTATCCACAACCTGCTGTCCACCTCTCTGTAATCCGCAACCCGCACTCCGCCCTGCTAACTGCAGTTGGCACTTGCCAGCCACCATCTTCTTGCTAGCCCCCATTTTCTGTTAGCATAGGCACACAGCAGTTATATTAGTGGCCAATGGCTCACTCCTTACAGTTAACGATAAACTAGCCACAGCTGATGGCCATCTAATCACAATTGATAGCCATTTACTATCTGAGCCAGCACCTTTCCACGTGAGGCCGAGAGCCTGGAAACTGCACTTCTGGCTCTGTCCCCACAGAGGGTCTCTTTCATTTCTCCAGGTTGGAAGGGATGAAGGGTTACATCTGTGGGAGCTGGTGGTACCTGATTTCCATAGGCCATGAAGGCCTTCATGGCCTTTATTTGGAGGACATATTTAACTTGCTCTAGCTCATGGAGGTTGAGTGGTCCCTGTTCCAGGGTCCAGGAAATTGGCAATCCATACATTAACTTGAATGCACTCAATTTGAACTTTTCTTTTGGAACTAGGCATATACACAGCAAGGCTACTGGAAGGAGCCTTACCCAACACTTTTGTGTTTCCTGGCATTAATTGGATAAAGTTCTCTGAAGGGTCTGATTAGCCCTTTCCACCTTCCCTGATGGTTGAAATCTCCAAGCTGAGTGCAATACCCATTTGACTCTTGAGGCTTTGGTAATAGCTTTTGTAATCTGAGAGAGAAATGCTGGGCTACTGTCACTCTGTAAAGATTTTGGGAGCCCAAACCTAGGAATCATTTCCTTCAATAGGGCCTTTGTCACTTCTATTGGAGTCTCATTCCTGGTGAGGAAGGCTTCTACACAACCAGAGAGGTGTCAACTAGTGCTAGGAGGTATCCGAAGTTACCTGGTGCTCTAGGCATGACAGTGAAGTTCACTTGCCAGTCCTCCCCAGGTTATGTTCCCCTCATTTGATTGTGCCTCATCCCTGAAATTGTGGGGGCCAAGTGTTGGGCTGTTGGCATTACAGATTGGTCAAGCTTTTATAACCTGGTCAATTAGAGCTCATAAACCTGCGATTGCCATGGTGTGCATTAGCCAATTGTATAAAGCTTCCTTCCCCTAATGGGGTCTTGATGGGCCTCCCTGATTGTGTATAGAGCTGTAGTTTTAGCAAAGAAGTATTGCCCACATTGGCTGGTTAGCCACCCACAACTGATAGGGTCCCATTTGAAGCCCCATCTTTCTACCTGATTGAATTCCACCTCTGTATGTATTGGGGAATAATTTGATGGGTTAGGCTTTCCAGCTAAAAGGGGCAATTACTGAATAACTTGGTTTTGAGCAGCTCTTTTGACCGCCTTATTATTTCCTTTTATTACTTTAGCATTTCTCTTTTGGTGTCCCTTGTAGTGGCTAACAATGCCCTGTTGGGGAAGCTGAACAGCTTGTAAGAGTTTGAGTATGATAAGGCCACGTCTAACCTGTCCCCACCCCCTGCAGTTAACATGCCTTTCTCCTTCCAGATGGTCCCATGGGCATGTGGAATGGAGAAAAGCATACCGGGATGTTCAGGGTCTTTCCTTTTCCCAATTCTATGGCCTAGTGAGGGCTATTAACTCAGCCTTTTGAGTGGCGGTCCCAGGGGGCAGGGCCTCTACTTCTATCAACCAACATTTTAGCTACACTTTCACAGAAAATCAGAGGGCAACAACTTTTCAAGAGCTAAGTTGCTCATATAGTATGTAGATTTTTTTCTTCAGCCAGAGTCTTAACATCATCCTACATGAGATGATACACGTGTTGACTCAGCTATATTCCCAGCCTTGTGGTTCCTTGACCTTATCTTCCAGTCTACACATCAGTCCACTCTCTGGACCACAGTCTAGATATTGCCACTACCAGGAACTTGTGTCAATAAAATTCCACTCTCTAATTTCTATCTCCAATGCTTCCACATCTCACACTAGTTATGTCTGTTCTACAGAATTTCCAGTCCCATCATGCCTCCCTACCCTCCCAAACTTCTCATGGCTTTGATTTTCTCATCCAGCTTGGACCCCATAGTTAGTACTTCCAACTATATCCTTGCCAACATCTTTGAGTCCCTCACCTCCATGATCTTTGAGTGTTGGGTCCAATAAGTCTTAATACTCACTTAACCCCATCACACCCATTTTCTCTGTACCTGACCTGCTGAGCTCAGTTGAAGAAAATAAAGTTTTAACAATTAGCCACTGGTGATTTGTCATTTCTACCTTCACTTGGGCCTTCATTACAGCTCATCAATCTTTTTATTCTCCATCTTTCTTACTTTCCATATATCAGTGATATCAGAGTTCTCAAATTTGCTTCTTCATTGGACTTGCATGACTCTCAAAGATGACCGTATCTCCCAGGACACCAAAAAAGGACCCATGACATAAACTCCATCAACTTTCACCTTCCTACACCCTAAATACATCATCATCTACCTTATCTTTTTTAACCTTCTCTCAAAACATATGGAGGTATTTAGATACAAGTGCCTATACTTTCTTCATTCCATCCACATCCTCTTTCCCTACTTATTGCATGGAGACATTACAAATAACTATTTTACTGGGAGAACCTAAGCCTTCCTCTTTCCCTCTTTTTATTTTCTAATTGAATGTCTTGGTCTAGACTTCTCTAAGTTTTAGACACACACTCAAACACAGATACACACATACACATGAATTTAAGACATTTGTGTAAGCCAGTAAAATTACTGTCTTTATTTAGTGATGGATCATCTTTATAGAGCTCAGGGAAAAATAAATGTTGGTGCATGTTAGGTTTGTGCACTGCATTTCCTATACAATCTCCTAGGGGGCAATTCATACAGCTCCACCAGTAATAAAATGCTGATTCTCAGCTGTTAACAGCACATAGTTAACCTACTGACATCATATGAAGTGGGAGTTTTCCAAAATCCCAATCACTTTTATTTCCAAAATTTCTAAATCAACAAGTCAGCTTTGGGATCACATTTTCAGGCATGTCTGATACCTATGAGGTCCAGGTATGTTTCCCAGAACTTATTTTAAGTAAGCAGCAACTGCATGTATGAAATTTCCCTCATGAACACCATTCCCACTGGGAGAAATTACTTAGCCATCTGCACATCAGAAAAATGGACGCTTTGATGGCCCAGGATCCTGGCAGGAAACATACACATATTTCACATAGGAGAGTTGAGAGAAAATACAAAGGTATGGTCTATCTCAGTATTTGTCCCTCCTTATCAAACACACATAAGTGTTCATTTGAGCGCTTCTTGACTATATTTAGGTTGCACCTCTAATGTCATTAAACAATAGACCCATAAAATAGTGGAAGGAGATATTACCTACTTTGGCTAAATCTCAGCATTTTCAGTTAAGATAGTTCCAAACCCCAGGCTGATGGCCATTGCAATATTCTTTCATAAATCTGGAGAAGACGCACACTCAGATTTTCTAACGGAGTGGCGTCATCAAAATGGCAGCGTGAGGTGAGCCTCTGTAAATCTCCCCTGGAATTTACAACAAATTGAACAACTATAACTCCACAAAGGACTCCATGCACAGCAGACAGGCAAGACGAAGAGACCCACTACTGAATTCACCTAAAGGCGGGCAAATCGCGTGAGCGGGGGAGTAGGGAAGGGAGAAGTGCGGAGATAGAGCCCCGCGGGCACAGGATGCAGACCTAGCTCAGTGCTCCGAGCTCGCTGCATCCCGGAACTCCTGCAGCTTCAGGAGAGGGAAGAACTCGGACAGCTACGGCTCCGTTTATGGCCCACAGGGCTGAGGGGGCAGCATATAACATGGCTGAACCCAACACTCATGGCAGAGACCTCAGAGCAAAGACTGAGGGAAGAAGGCTGAAAATGGTGGTTTAAGCCCTCACTGCTGCAGAGAACAGAAGCCTTAGGCACTGAGACTAGGCGCCTCTCCTTACCCTCCCAGAGCTCACCCTGCCCCCACCTGCCCAGTGCTAGAAGCGGAACAGTAGTGGTGTCAGATCAAAAGAACAGATAACTGTGGTCCTCAGACACAGATTCACAACCCAACAGGTTCTGCCAAAGGGGAGGGAGCTGTGGAAGCAGGACCGGCTGTGGTGGTGGGCGCCAACATTGCTCTGGGCCACCTCTCACAACTCACCCCGCCCCTGTCTCCACCTATCTGGGCAGATCCCTGCAGGAGTAAATAGAACTGCTGAAACACGGGCTCTGAATCTGGTGCAGGAAGAGCTTTGGAACTTCAAAAGCTCTCTGCATACCCACACGGATACTGCTCCCTGTGACCAAGGCAAACTGTTAACAGAGGAGAAGCCTGTCTCCCAGGGAATCCCCCCATTGTGTGAGAAGCTGGAATAGTGCAGAGAAAACATAGCACCACCGTGTGAGATAGAAAAAAAAGGCTGCAGTCGGAGGAAAAATAAAACATTCTACCAACAAGTACTGGAAAACAAAAGAAAGACCTCTTCCTATCAACCTGTTGCAGAAGCCACTCCTGTACATGTCTAGGAAGAGAAATAGTAAATCAGTAATTACCATGAATAACCAAGGCAACAAGACAGCTCAGAAAGAAAGTGAAAAGTCTCCAGAAAAGGAACTTAAAGATACGGAAATATGTAAGTTAAATGACAGAGAATTCAAGATCGCAGTTCTGAAAAAACTCAACGAGATGCAAGAAAACACAGATAGGCAGTTAAATGAACTCAGAAACACAATCAAAGAACAGCATGAGCATTTTATGAAAGAGATTGAAATTTTAAAAAAGAACCAAATAGAATTTCTGGAGATTAAGAACTCAATAGAAGAAATTAAGAATGAAATAACCAGTTTAAGTAGTAGAGTTGGCCAGATGGAGGAAAGAATCAGTGACATCGAAGATAGAAACCTGGAAATTACACTGATGGAAGAAGAAAGAGACTTGAGACTTAAAAGAAATGAAAGAACTCTACAAGAACTTTCTGACTCCATCAGAAAGAGCAATATAAGAATAACGGGCATACCAGAAGGAGAAGAAAGAGAGAAGGGAACAGAGAATATATTCAAACAAATCATCAATGAGAACTTCCCAAACTTGTGGACAGAACTGGACCCTCGAATCCAAGAAGCAAATAGAACACCTAATTACCTCAATCCTAACAGGCCTTCTCCAAGGCACATTGTATTGAAGCTGTCTAAAATCAACGACAAAGAAAGAATCCTCAAGGCAGCCAGGGAAAAGAAAATGGTAACTTACAAAGGAAAGCCCATTAGATTATCATCAGATTTTTCAGCAGAAACTCTACAAGCCAGGAGGGAGTGTAACCAAATATTCAAACTATTGAAAGAGAGAAATCATGAGCCAAGAATAATATATCCAGCAAAGATATCCTTTAGATATGAAGGAGGAATAAAGACCTTTCCAGACATAAGGAAGCTGAGGGAATTTTCTAATACACGACCTGCACTACAAGAAATACTAAAGGAGGCTATTCGACCACCATCAACAGGGACAATTTGTGGCAACCAAAACTCAAAAAGGGGGAGAGTAAAGGCCTGAACCGGGATATGGGAATGGAGAAAGTAAGCGTGCTGAAGAAAATGGAATACTCTAAATATCAAACTTTCTTTTACATAAACTTAAGGGTAACCACTCAAAAAAAAACCAAAACAAAATCCAGAACTGAAATATATACTGTAATAAAAGAAGAAACAGAGAGAAACATCATAGAATACCACCACACAGAAACAATAGACAACAACAAAAAGGCAAAGAAACAATGGAGACAGAGCCTTACCAGAAAACTAATGCTAGAATGACAGGAAATCCTCACATATCAATAATCACGCTAAATGAAAACGGACTGAACTCACCAAGAAAAAGGCACAGAGTAGCAGATTGGATCAAAAAACTAAACCCAACCATATGCTGTCTCCAAGAGACACATCTCAGCTACAAGGACAAGCATAGACTCAAAGTGAAAGGGTGGAAATTGACACTCCAAGCAAATGGTACCCAGAGAAAATCAGGTGTAGCCATAATGATATCAGATGAAACAGACTTCAGGGTGAAAAAGATAACAAGAGACAAAGATGGACATTTCATAATGGTGAAGGAGACTATACAACAAGAAGACATAACAGTCATCAATATTTATGTCCCCAATCAGAGAGCACCGAAATATACCAAGCAAGAACTAAAGGGAGAAATTGACCAAAACACAATTATACTAGGGGACTTAAATATATTGTTGACAGCTATGGATAGATCATCCAAACAGAAAATAAATAACAAAATAGCAGCCCTAAATGACACATTAGATGAAATGGACATAATTGACATTTATAGAGCACTTCATCCTAAAACACCAGACTATACATTCTTTTCTAGGGTACATGGAACATTTTCAAGGATAGACCATATATTGGGACATAAAATCAGCCTCAGCAAATTTAAGAAGATTGAAATCATACCAAGCATATTCTCTGATCATAAGGCTTTGAAATTGGATATCAACTGCACAAAGATAGCAGGAAAAAACACAAATACATGGAGACTAAACAACATACTTTTAAAGAACGACCGGGTCAAAGAAGAAATTAGAGATCAAAAGATACGTAGAAACAAATGACAATGAAAATACATCCTACCAAAATTTTGGGGATGCAGCGAAAGCAGTTTTAAGAGGGAAATTTATCTCATTACAGGCCTATATCAAGAAACAAGAAAACTCCCAAATAAATAACCTCATGTTACACCTTAAAGAACTAGAAAAAGAAGAACAAGTAAAACCCAAGGTCAGCAGAAGAAAGGAAATAACAAAAATTAGAGCAAAACTAAATGAAATAGAGAACAAAAAGACAATAGAAAAAATTAATGTGACAAAGAGCTGGTTCTTTGAAAAGATTAACAAAATTGACAAACCCTTGGCTAGACTTACTAAGATAAAAAGAGAGAAGACACTAATTAACAAAATCAGAAACGAAAAAGGGGAAGTTATCACGGACACCACAGAAATACAAAGGATCATCCAAGAATACTGTGAAGGACTATAAGCCATCAAATTCAATAACCTAGAAGAAATGGACAATTTCTTAGAAACATATAGCCTTCCAAGGCTGAACCATGAAGAACTGGAAAATCTAAACAGACCGATCACCAGTAGTGAAACTGAATCAGTCATCCAAAACCTTCCCAAAAGCAAAAGTCCGGGACCAGATGGCTTCACTAGTGAATTCTACCAAACCTTCAAAGAGGACCTAATACCAATCCTGCTCAAACTCTTCCAAAAAATTGAAGAAGAGACAGTACTCCCTAACTCATTTTATGAGGTCAATATCACCCTGATACCAAAACCTGGTAAGGACAGCACAAAAAAAGAAAACTACAGACCAATATCTCTGATGAATACCGATGCAAAAATCCTAAATAAAATTCTAGCAAATCGAATACAACAATGCATTAAAAAGATTATTCATCAAGACCAAGTGGGGTTCATCCCTGGGGCACAAGGATGGTTCAACATCCGCAAATCCATCAATGTGATACATCACATAAACAAAATAAAGGACAAAAATCATATGATTATATCAATTGATGCAGAAAAAGCATTTGACAAGATACAACATCCATTTATGATTAAAACACTTAATAAAATAGGTATAGAAGGAAAATACATTAACCTAATAAAGGCCATATATGACAAGCCCTCTGCTAATCTCATAATTAATGGAGAAAACCTGAAGCCCTTTGCTCTACGTTCAGGAACACGACAGGGCTGTCCCCTATCACCTCTGCTTTTCAACATAGTGTTGGAAGTCCTCGCCAGAGCAATCAGCCAAGAGAAAGAAATAAACGGCATCCAAATTGGGAATGAAGAAGTTAAATTATCACTCTTTGCAGATGACATGATGCTATATATAGAAAACCCTAAAGACTCCACCAAAAAGCTATTAGAAACAATCAACGAATACAGTAAAGTTGCTGGCTACAAAATCAACGCACAAAAGTCCATTGCCTTCCTATATACTAACAATGAAATCTCAGAAAAAGAAATACAAAAAACAATTCCTCTTGCAATTGCAGCAAAAAGAATAAAATACCTAGGAATAAACTTAACCAAGGATGTGAAAGACCTATATGCTGAAAACTATAAGACATTTTTGAAAGAAATTGAAGAAGACACAAAGAAATGGAAAGACATTCCGTGCTCATGGATTGGAAGAATCAACATAGTTAAAATGGCCATATTACCCAAAGCAATATACAGATTCAATGCAATCCCCATCAAAATCCCAATGGCATATTTTAAAGAAATAGAACAAAAAATCATCAGATTTGTTTGGAACCACAAAAGACCCCAAAGAGCCAAAGCAACCTTAAGAAAAAAGAACAATACTGGAGGTATCACACTTCCTGACTTTGGCTTGTACTACAGGGCTACAATAATCAAAACAGCATAGACCAATGGAATAGAATTGAGAACCCAGAAATAAAACCACATAAATATGGACAGATAATTTTTGACAAAGAAGCTAAAAACATTCAATGGAGGAAAGATAGCCTCTTCAATAAATGGTGCTGGGAGAATTGGATAACCACGTGCAAAAGAATGAAACTGGACTGCTATCTGTCACCATGTACCAAAATTAATTCAAAATGGATCAAAGACTTAAGCATAAGACCTGACACAATAAACTGCATAGAAGAAAACATAGGTACTAAACTTATGGACCTTGGGTTCAAAGAGCATTTTATGAATTTGACTCCAAAGGCAATGAAAGTAAAAGCTAAAATAAACGAATGGGACTATATGAAACTTAAAAGCTTCTGCACAGCAAAAGAAACCACCGACAAAATAAAGAGGCCACCAACTGAATGGGAGAAGATTTTTGCAAACAGTGCCTCCGATAAGGGGCTAATATCCAAAATGTACAAGGAACTCATGCAACTCAACAACAAAAAAACAAACAACCCAATTGAAAAATGGGCAGAGGACCTGGAGAGACATTTCTCCAAAGAGGACATGCAAATGGCAAATAGACATATGAAAAAATGCTCAACCTCAATAATCATCAGAGAAATGAAAATCAAAACCACAATGAGATATCACCTCACCCCAGTCAGAATGGCTATCATCAACCAGACAAATAGTAACAAGTGTTGGAGAGGCTGTGGAGAAAAAGGAACCCTCATACACTGTTGGTGGGAATGCAGACTGGTGCAGCTGTTATGGAAGGCAGTGTGGAGGTTCCTCAAAAAATTACGAATAGAATTGCCATATGACCCAGCAATCCCTCTCCTGGGTATCAACCCAAAAAATCTGAAAACATTTATCCATAAAGACACGTGTGCTCCAATGTTCATTGCAGCTTTGTTTACGGTGGCCAAGACATGGAAACAACCAAAATGTCCTTTGATAGATGAATGGATAAAGAAGTTGTGGTATATATACACAAGGAAATACTATTCGGCAGTAAGAAAAGATGATATAGGAACATTTGTGACAACATGGATGGATCTTGAGAGTATAATGCTGAGCGAAATAAGTCAGACAGAAAAAGCAGAGAACCATGTGATTTCACTAATATGTGGTATATAAACCAAAAACAACAAAAGAACAAGACAAACAAATGAGAAACAGAAACTCATAGACACAGACAATAGTTTAGTGGTTACCAGAGGGCACGGGGGGTGGGGGTGAGAGATGAGGGTAAAAGGGGATCAAATATATGGTTATGGAAGGAGAACTGACTCTGGGTGGTGAACACACAATGGGATTTATAGATGATGTAATACAGAATCATACACCTGAAACCTATGTAATTTCACTAATAATTGTAACCCCAATAAATTAAAAAAAAAATCTTTCTTCTGATTGTAACCATGGCGATAAAGATTGTTACACACGTTGGAAATAAGTAAACTCACGAGTCAGATTATCAGCAGGTCAGCAAACCAGTCCATGTCTCTCCTGTGGGGACAATCTACCTCGGAATCTGTTGGTTCTGTTGCTTTTGGGAAGGTGATGACGCATACAGCAGTCTCTACCTTTCCACCTTCATCTCAGGGAAGCCTCGTCCATCCTGAAGGCACATTCCACTCATCTGGGGACTGTTTGAAAAAATGCCAAGCCAGGGCCCCAATCCAGAGAAACTACATCAGAATCTTTAAAGGTAGAGACTACTTGTACTAAAACAACAAAACAAAAACTCTCAAGTAATTAAAAAATCTAGCGTATTGAAAAATACTGCCCTAAAAGTCTGTTTTCAGTTGTTGCTTAGTAGGTAATGTTTTGGTTGTGAGCATCCTAAACCTGCTCTTATCAGCTGAAAAAAAGGATTTGGGGTGTGACAGAAGCCTCGCACCAGGCTTTGTCCCTTTTTGGGAATGTGAGCTGGATATAGTGACTATGAGATTTGTGACTGGTGTCCCTTGAGCCTGGGGTGGGTGTGTGCTCTGTTTCAAGGGGGAGTGAGAGGCTTTGGGGACCAGAGGGCTGACTATGGCAGGCTGACGAGCTGTCACCACACTGTCTGTCTCTCCTGGGCACACTGCTGGGGGACATGCACATAGTGTGGCTACAGGACCACTGAGTCCCAGCCAATGGAAGGTAGAGAAGTGATTGTGACACTCCTAGGTCTGACTCATAAAAGCACTTTCTTTATTCGCTTCCTCAACTCCGAGGACTTAGAGGAGGTCAAGTCACAAGATGGAAGACGCTTCAGTCTGGAAATTATCAAATGTAAGACGCCTCCCAGGAGAGCCATCTTACTAAAACCACCTCCACTGGCTACTGTGTGAGCAGCAGACACATTTTTAGTACAATAAGCCACTGACATTTGGGGGATTCTTATTGACAACAGTTAGCCTGGAGAGGAAAGTTCCGGAAAATGAATTCCATAATCAGGTCTCAGGAAGGTCAGGACCCAGGCCAGGTGTGCATGCCGACAGGCACGCCACTCATCTTATATCTAGAGGTCTGCTACCTGCAATGCGCTCCAATCAGCACCGCCTGCATCTTACCTTATTCTGAGTGTCTATGTACTGCAAATCGTAATTGGAATGTTCTGGAGTTGATCAGCTGCCCAATCCTGACTCTGTCAGTTGGCTGTGGCCAGAGGACAAGCGTCCAGCTGGAGAAGACGAAAGTCTCCTGGGGCACTTCACCCGCCAGCAGCCAGGGCTCTCCCACCCAACCACTGCTTTTTCTTCTCTTATTGTAAAATTATTGCTGTTCTTAGTTCCACCGTGCTTTTGGGAAATCCCCTGCAAGCCGATATGAAATTAGTAGGACAAAAATAAATAAATGTGTAGATAATAAATAGATGAAGGCTCTATTTCTATCCTGTTTTGAAATTAGCAGTGGTATTTATTTCTCCACAGGCTTTGGCATCATTTATATTCTTCAAACTCGTCAAAGGTTCCAACAGTAGTTCACTGATCTCATTTTCACATTTCTCTATATCCTGAGATCTAATTATCCTCCCACCATGAGAATTTAGTTCATTTACAACAGTCTGGGTGTTCTCTTCCATCTCCCTACTCCTATTTGGTTTTATTTCCTTCTTACCGCACTGAAGGCTATTATCCTTGACAAGGAAGTGAGAAACGTGATAATGGGAAACGGCCTCGTGTTGCCCGTCCAGGGCAGCGGACGCTGCCGGAAATGAGCCTTTGTAGTTCACCAGCCTTCTTCATTTGAATTTAACCAAAAGAGTGGACGCTGTTGTTCAGAGCTATTTTTTTTTTGTAATTTCTGAAAACTCAGAACTGATTTTTTAATACATCTTAAAAATGAGATTTGCAACCCAATTACAGATCAGTGTGCACTGGTTACATTGCAACATTTCTTTATTCTATTTCACCTTCCAAAATGCTAAGTGTGAAGAACGTGAACCAGAAATTATGTGTTGCTATTTTTCTATTAGTCTAAGGATTATTAAGAGGTGGCATATGTTGAAAGTTCTTAGCCAAATCTGGATATTGCTAAAAGAAGGAACATTACAAAAATCTGACAAATTATTTTGCAGTTGTAATGGTCCTGTTACTAACTGTATCCAGCAGTATTAGTTGCTGTAATCCCCATCCCCCAAATATATTCTTTTTTTTTTTTTTTTTGGCAGTTCTTTTAGTCTAAATGGAGGTTACCTGCTTTGTGGATTGCTTTCCATTCTGGTTGTGGAAGAATGGGTTTCACTTATGCTATTCCAGAAACTTCCTCATGTTGCCATCATGTCAACTGGTAAGAAAATAAAGGAAACACATGTATTAATTCTGATGTTGTACCTAAATGGCTTTATAAGTGCAGCCCTTTGTGGTGTGGGTTGGTATTGTTCTCCGACGGTGCAAGGCCTCCCCCCACCCGCCCCTCACTCATCGTCCTCCATCAAGTTCATTGTTCAGAGCCATTTTTGAAACCTAGATTCATTAGGGGCTTTGCCTGCAAGGACATTGATCTGACAGGTGTGTCATCTTCTTACTGATCTTTAAGGGCATCTCCCCCACAATTTCTATCTGCATTTTAAAGTGGGAGCTCCTCAGAGCGCACTCCATGTCCATTTTCTGGCCTTCTTTAGGTATCTTCTTCTATTTTTCTCAATGGGGCCATTTACGATTGACGAAACAGAGACTATATTTCTGAGAATCCTAAGCACCGTCTATGACAGAATCTCGTATGGTGAGATCAATACTCTCTGTTTCCTAAATATTTGGCTTTCTGCCTTCAAGGATACATGTCTTCATCTTCTGAGTTATGATAAGCTCTAAAGTGACAGCGTTTCTGTCCTTGTTTCATTTTTGCAATGAGAAGGAGCAGTGCCTGCTGAGGAAGGCTAGACACCTTCAAGAGAAGTGATGGATGATCACATTTTCGGATTTTGCTCTCAAATTGGCTGCCTTGGAAACGTAATTGTTCATGTATGCGGAGTCCCTCACCGAGCTGCAGAAACAGCCCGGAACACAGCAAAGTAAAAGGTAAACCAGGAGGCCACTTACGGATTTACGCTAACACACTTATTTCAGCTGGGACACGGAGGCAGTCACATTAAATGGTGAGCTTATTCTGCCTCTGTCCTCAAATAGACACAACAATTGCAATCTAAAGTCATGAAATCAGATAAATTAAAATGATGTGGATGGTTTTAATCATTAGTGTGGCAGCCTGATGCCATCAGTCTTGGTAAGAGGGGACTTTGTAATAGGACCTGTTTTTCACATAGCTATTCAGGAATTTCTAAAGCTTTCACATGTTTGGGGATTACTGCTATGGTTATATTTTACTTTTATTTTCATATATAGAATTACAAAAAAATGAGTTACAAAAGCCAAACTTAATTTTTTAGGAATTATTTACAGTTGAAAAGAACTTTTCATTCTCAAATAAACGTTCCAAAATAGATCTCATCACACTCCTGGAGGTTTGAAGACACATTTTCAAGGTTCCCAAGTCTCTGCCCTTCTGACCAGCTCTCCCGCCTCCTTTGGGGGGAGAAAGTCTACTGCAGCTGGTGAGGTCCTTGGCCCTGGTAATAGCAGCGACTCCTGGCATTTGGAAGTACGGTGTCTTCCAAATCTAGTCACACACACTACTGTTTCCATGAGCTGTCTTAGTTTACTGAGTCAGGCTATAGTCTTGTCTATAAAGCATCATCTCCTTATTAAGATGAAATCTCTGATCTTTCACTAGCCAGTCAGTCCTGAATCACCTGCAGAGGCTGGTGGGTGTTTAAGTCCCAAGTTTCAGTGACATCTGCTCAGAAAGTGCAGAGTGTGTGGGAACCTGACGTGCCCCTCAGCCCCTGCTCCTCAGGGTGTTTGCCTATTTCTGCTGTAAGCGCCATGTGTTAGTAGTTTCACTCTCCAAAAATAACCTCGTTTTCCTATGCTCAGACTCTCTGTGCTGCCTTCCTCCCTGATCCCTGAAAATTTCACTACAGCACAAACCAATCCCGTTGGCCTGGCGTGGCAGTTTTATTTTCTCCAAGACGAACTTTTCAGCAAGGAAAGAATTTGTGAGACTATGCTTTATTAGCTAAATAAACCCTTAGGATTTCCTGGTATTTAGGAGTTGCCAATGGCTTCTTATCTTTGTGCCAAGAGTGGATCAGATGGTCTAGAATATTCCACAATAGCAGTATCTTCATTTCTCTTGCCGTTTCTCCTCAGCCGTATGCTTACAGGTCAGCTCGCACAGGACCAAAGGATACACGGTTCTCACACAGGCAACTGTCTTCCTGCATGTACCTTCCTGTGTCCAGGCCTCTTTTAGCTGGGGATGCACCTTTATTCCTCAAATCCAGGGTTAGCTCCATCCCACTGAGTGTCTGCAAGTCTCACTAACACTCTCAGTGGACAGTCGCAGCATCAGCTGGTCATTTGACATAAGCTGACCCAGCGGCCTTGTTTTCCCCTCAGCCCTGCTTCCCGCTCTCCACGGTAACTTGATCAAACATGGTCTCCATCCCTCCACACACCAATCTGCCCTCACGTCCCTGGAAATCAGACTCGAGGTGGATCCTGTTAGGTGGGGGGAGGGAGGGGGATTTCCCGGTAGCTGCAGCCGTCTTTGTCCCTCTCCGTTCATGTGTCCCGTGGGCCTGCTCTGACCCATGCGCTGGATGCAGTGTCAGGTCCAAGCCCGGGAAGCGGGAAGGACCTCCTGACTGACCACTGCTCTGGCTCAGGTGGCGCTGGGCTGGGACACTAACACAACCGAGCTCTGAGCAGACACATGGCCAGGACCCTTCTCCTTTGGGGACTGAGGATGAGGGGTCTGTGGAGTGGGTCGGCCCCCGCGCCGTGCTCCTTTCCTCACTTTAACAGTAACCGGTGTGCTGCCTCGTCTTCAGCTCACGCTCTCACACAGACTGTCTCATTAGACTCAGCTATCTGAATCTGAGAAGGAACTCCAGCCCCACAGAAATCTGTCTTCTTGACCAAAAGCTGACCCTTCACCAGTTCCATCATTTTCCTCATTCTGAACTTGTCCTCTTTGGCTCACCACACTTGTCCTTAGGCTGTTCCAGGGCCATTGCCACCATGAGAGTCCAGGGACACCTGAGGTGATGCCTGGTCCCAGCTGCCTTCCCTGGGGCTTCTCACCTCCATGACCATCTGTGATGTGCAGTAGGACAGACTGTCCTCGGCGGACACACCCATCTTGTCACTGCCCTCTGCAGTCCCCAGAGGAGCAGGTCCCTGCCTCAGTGCTCAGGCCACCTCCACAAGCTGGGGACGGCACGACTGGTCCTAACGAGGCTCTTCCCTCATCTACTAAGTGACATGGTGACAGTGACCATAGAGGCGGGTGTGGGATGCTGGGCAGATATGTCCCGAGCCACACTCGTTACTGTAATCCCACATCAATGTATTCTGCTCTTCTTACCTTTGAAACTCTATGCAATTGATTCCACGTTTCTTCACTGCTTCTCCAAATGAGCTCTTTGGGATAAATTTTTCACTGACCTGATGATACAACACACATCTTCCTCCCTTTCTATTTGTGTGTGGTGTTTCCTTTGTCTGGATGGTCACTCTTATATTCACCTGTCAAGATATTAGGTTCAATTCAGTCTTTATTTCTTCCACGGCCTTAGTCATTATGCATCCCTTCCGTCTTTAGACTGTCAGTCAGAGCCTGCTCCCTGTAACCATTAGTGACACTGTTTTGTAGTTTTTATTCTACTTTCATTGCAGCAACTGCAGTGAATGGGGTAGGTCACCAATAATAGCATTTTGTCAGTCTGATCGACTGATATAAGTAGCAAGAATTGCACAATATGGGCAACAGAAACCCATTGTAAAGCAGTTTATTTGCATTGTATTAAAAAAGAAACATTATTACTTTATGGATTTGAAATTCTAGCTGGATAAGCTCAGCAGTCTTTGTACCAGAGAAGCACAAGGGCCTATCTGCCCACATAACAAGTCATGAGAGCTAAGTGTGTGTGTGTCCCTGACAGCGAGTCCATCAGCCTGGACTGACACCCCGGGCAGAGCTGTTATCCATCCTGCTTCTCCCGGCCCCAGGGTTACATGTTTAAATAACAGGATGGTAGGAGTTGGGCTGGCAATTTAAGTCCTGATCTGTAGGCTCTAGAAGACAGTCTCTCCCCTGTCCCTGGAGGAGGGAAGCCCATCGACGTGTCATTTTTCTGCATGTGTAACGATGTCGTTTCTCTGGGTTTCTGTGCAGGAAAGGCTGCAGCCAACACCTGGTGATGAATGCCGCTCTTTGATGCCCACCGACACGCTCTTTCCTGACAGCGAGACCTGTGCGGAGTCACCTTGCTGTGGACTCCACTGCCTCGTCCATTGTGCAGGGAGGTCAGCGAGCTGCGCCCCACATGACGGGTTAAGGACAGAACTCCAAGGTGAAGTGCACACCAGCACCCTGTAGCTGCAGCTTTGTAAATGGGCACTGACAGGAGGCGAGTAACAATTCCCGCTGGGCCAGCAGTCAGCTCCTGTGCCTGACTCATCTGAGCGTTCTTCTGGAATGCCTTCTCAGGCTGGGGCATTCCCGAAGTTTCTCCAAGGGCCGGACTGGGAACCATACTCTAAATGACAGTGCCGGGTCCCACTGCAGGGACGGAGGGCCTGGGCTCTGCCTGGCTCCTCTGGGGCAAAGAGTCTGTCAGGGTCACATGCAGTCCTTTGGGAATGGCAGGAAGGGTGGCCAGATTCAAATGCAGAGGAAAGGCAGAAAGCAGCTGCAAACAGAATCTTCTAACTTCATTGCTACAAGGGGCACGGAAAGCCACCTAATGAGAAAACTGAGGTCAAGTGAGGTGAAGGCACTTAGTCAAGGCCCTAAAACTTGTTTGTCAGAGTTGGGAGACAGAAGTCCTGGCTCTGGCAGTGACTGTCACCGGGGCGACCGCTGAGGGCCTGGACCAGCTTCTGAGGGAGCATGGCTCGACGGGGTAGGCAGACACTCTCGGATGTCACAGCCTGCCTAGCAGTTAAACTGACTATAAATGATAGGCTGCCAGGGAAAGGACATGAACGTGTCCAGGGGAGACAACAGCCAGAAGTCTATCAAGGCTCATAGCAACGAGGGGAACAAAACAGAAGACCTGAGCGTCGCTCCCCAAATCCAGGCAGAAGCATCAACCGCTTTCACTTACTTAAAAGTGAACAAACGCACATAACTTCCGGAAGTGCGTTGCTGTCTGGAAAACCCACATCCTTCTCCTCAGTGCATGCTAATGATCGTGGACGAGGTCAAATCCTCTCTGGGTTACAGACTTTCATGACATGATGACTCTCGCTTTGGGGGCAGCTGTCACAGGTACAGTTGTGGATTTGTTGTCCAGTTTATTTGATTAGTATGGATCTCTGTCAGGAGACTAGGACAGTGGCTGTTTTTACATACTGTTGTGTTATTCTTCCTTAGCGTGTGCCTGCACACAGTAGACACTTAGTTTTAACGAATACGTGAATAAAGAAATGAAACAAAGAATCATCTTAGAGAGAAAGTCACACAGCACGTTGTTTTGGGGGAAGTGCTGGTCAGAATGGTCAGGGCGGAGCCCGGCTCCTTACTCACCAGCGAGTCAGGCGTCCTCACTCGGCTCACTTGATGCTCAGGCTGGGTCAGTGGTTGAATAGATACTTGTTACAATATGATGACTCTTGAAAAGGTGCTCAGTGAAGGGGTCTAGACACAAAGGTTATACATGGAATGATTACTTGTATCTGATACACCTGGAAGAGGCAAATCCATCAAGAGAGAAAGCAGAGGGGCGGTTGCCCAGGGCTGGGGGGAGGGGAAATGAGGACTGAATGTTATTGGACTGCAGTTTATTTCTGGAGTGATGGGAATGTTCTGGAACTGGATAATGGTGATGGTGGCACATATCTGTAAATACAGCAAAGGACACTGAGCTGTGTACTTTTAAAAGGTCGATTTTGTGGACTGATCCCAATAAAGCTTTTATTAAAATATGAGCAGAAAACACCTCAGGTGAAAACAAGAACTCACTCCTGCGTGTGTTACTGATATTACGTTCTGAGATTTGCTGGAACTGACAGACATGGCATGCTTTAAGGTAAGCCCATTTTTATATCCTAGAATTTATACAGAAAAGTCACTGTTAGATTTTTTTCCTCTCAGTGTTTACTCCTGATAGAATGAGGCACTTAGAACAATTACCAGATGGGACTACGAATAACAATCACACAGGATTCTAATGCTTAAACGTTTTTATGAGGAAATATTTCATATCTGAATTCAGAGGAGCACATATGTTACACGCATGTGTTATCAGGTTAAGGACTTGTTATGCCTGGTGTAAGGACTTCTGTCACGAACGGATGTGGGCTTTCATCACGTTCCTCCTGCTTCTACTAATATGATCACATATCTGTTGTTCTTTAATCTGCTAACATGGTGGATTCCATTAACTGATTTTCTAATGGCAACTGTCCTCACATTAAAATGCAAGAGTAACACATAGTGCAAACCTGGTGTATGTGTCTGCCTCCCTCCATCTGCTGAGTGGACTGGGCCACTGGAGACGACCGTCCCGGGAGCCAGCACCCACCAGTCTGGCCCCTGGGGGTGCAACGGGTCTTCTGTCAGAGAAGGTTTGTTCGAGCTGCAGGAACACGAGGCCGTCAGGACTAAGGCCAACTGAGATTCGATTCTTTCTTGGGATTTCGGGGGCCTTCGGAGTAGTGCGAATTCTGGCACCAAACCTGTGTGGACTTGTGGTTAAGCATCAGAAAGGTGAACATCGATATCTCCACATTTCCCTCTCTGGGTAGGTTTGCTCAGGGTCCCTCGCCAAGGGCGTCACCCTGCTTCTTCCTCTGCTTACTTCAAATATTTATATTCTGTGGCTTCTTAACCTCGGCAAAGATTCCAGGACAAAGGCTGACTCCATTACTGGAGTCACAATTAGGCATTATTTTAGAAAAACTCCCTGTACTTCCACGTAAGTCCAGCTGATACGGGAGCGCCCCCTCACTACAGGAGTTGTAAGTCTCCTTTCCCTAGTTTCTCAGCTCCCTATCCCTGGGTTCTAACCACTCTTCTAACAGTTTCTTAGTCCTAAACTAAAGACTGCTCCCAGCCTGAATCACAGACTGTCTCTCATCCCTGCCTAATAACTACTTAAAAACCTGTCAGCTATAACCTTTGTAGCCCACCATTCCCCCAAACCATTCCAGACCTCACTCTTGGATAAACAAACGCCATCCCAGAGACCAAATGGGCTTTAACACGGCTCCAGCCCAGCCCAGCCCATACCGAACCCCTGGGTGAAATCCAGATAATTGGGCTTCAAGTCCTACTCCTGGAACCAGTGCTTTTAATTTATGAACTAACATCTGTCTCTCCTCATCTAGGGGCCGTCAGGATACGACTTATGTCCCAGCAAGGCTTCCAGTGCACCCCGACGAAGGTAAATATAAGACCCCCTTTTCTTTATTTAAGAACAGATAGGGCAAGAGTTTCGTGAATCCCCAGTAAGTAGGGACAGCTCCGCCCCCTTCTCAGCTTGAAGCTGAGACCTCCTGCCCCTCAATGCGGGATCACGTCTCTCAGGAGAAACAAGGCAGACAGTCAGAGACCAGTAATGGGGGCTCTGCATCCCTGCACGGCCAACACAATCTACAGGAGCACCGCCTGGAGACCTCCCCAATTCTTCCCTTATCTGCCCTAATATTAACCGCTGTGAGGACTTAACTGAATTAAACGGGTCCCTCATACCTGCCCAGTAGAAGGCCATCACGACCTCCATCTCACCCCAGCCTCATTAGACCCTGTTTCCCAGAAATGAGACCTAGCTGGACAGTTGGCTCTAATGTGTCTTTTGGAGCAAAAATTAATACAAGACCCGGTATTATATTTTATATATTAAAGACCCAGTATTATATTATACTATATATTATAAATACCAGGTCTTATATATCATATTATATTATATAAGACCTGGTCTTATAGTAAAATAAGACCCAGTTGTATATTAATTTTTGCTCCAAAAGGAGCATTAGAGCTGATTGTCTGGTTAGGTCTTATTTTCGGTGAAACATGGTACCATCATTATAATATCATACATATGCTCAGAAGTTCATTAATATCATTATAACAGACTGAACTCTGGGAAAGGGCATGCGCAGTCTAAGAGGGTGAGGTAATAGCCCTTTATCTATCACAGATGTCATTCAACGGGTCCCACCCCCAGGGGGAACAGCCCATCCCAGAGAAAAATAGTAAAACTGCCAGACCCCCGCCAACAAAGGGCCTGGAGCCGCTTTTCTTGGTGCTCGGCCCGCTCCTGACTATTTGGAGTGTACTATCTCTTCTAATAAACGTTTCACCACTTTACCTCTGTGTCCCGTTTGATTCTTTGCTGGAGACACCAAGAACCAGGACACCGTGTCAAAGTGGCCCATTCTCCAGTGACGCAGTGGCTAAGCGTCTCAGTTCTCCCCGAGGCTGGGGTTCGACCCCCGGTGTGAGAGCCAAGCCCGACTTCTTTCCGAGAAGGCCCCCCCTCCAGTGACAGGGCTATCATGAGAGTGTGTTGTTACATTCGCTCACCTGTGAGCCTGTTCAGATTCCTAACCCCCTTACCTAGATACTCGACGTATGTCTGAGAAACCCATTCACGCTGCCTTGGCACTAACGAACGTTACACCTTTACTGCTGTTGCATTCAGGGAGATGGGAGGTAGAATCTTGGAACAGAGCTGTCGAGACCCATGGTCGCTGAGTCTGTGGCCGTAATAGTACTTGTGTGAGATGTTCTCTAATAGCACAGGGTCCCATGATCAAACAGAGCTGGGGAGTGCTGGGCCCCAGGGTCCCTCTCTGACTGACACTGAAGGTCCTGACAAGTCGTGCCCTCAATAGCACGACTCTATTTCCCTTCACATTTTTCTTAAAGCTCATTAACATCTGAAGAAAATAGTATTCGCTAGAATAAACTGTTTCATGTTACAAGTGAGGAAACAATTTCAGCGAGGCTTCTTGATGATGAGAGTGTTGGCATTAGGAGTACAGATAAGGCCACGCTCTGCGTTCATTTCTCTCGCTCCACATCACACACATATCTCGGGAACAGGGATACAGGTGACATAAATACTCACATATTTGTAATTAGAGGACCCAGTGAATTACAGAATCTGAAAGACTCTCAAAGGGGCTCTGGGATGTCTGAACAGTCACGGGGGAAGGAAGACACGTTAAACTTCAGAATGGCGAGCGGAAAGCTGAGGCATGCACCAGAGGTGGGGGTGCAGGGGCTCAGCTCTCCGCTTGCTAGACGAGCAGGTGACCTGTGACTATTAGTGAGCAGGAGGAGAGGACAGAGGGGCGGCTCCCTTAGGGGGTTCTTCAGTGTGGGATTATGTTCGGAGACATTCAAGTTCCACACAACACAAAACACAAAACTCCCTTCTTCCTTTGAAAACCTCTGCTTATAAGCATTAAGGAACCAATTATGTTAATCCTATGGAGACAGAAAATTTTAAGTAAAAACCTAACGTCTTCCACGGTGTAGGAATCTCTAAAATGTCAGTGTCCCTTGCCTACTTTCCTTTCTTATCTCACCGCTGCACAAAAACACACTTTCTTTACTTCCCGTGTATATCACAGAAATAAAATACTCTCACTTCAAAAGGGATGTGTTATTCACTCCGTTTCTGCGTCTGGGGCTCTGTAAGGATTCTCAGCTGGAGTCCATACCCAGAGCTGCGGTCAGAGGCCAGAGGAGTTGCACCTGGCCCTTCTCAGCCACCTTCCTAAGGGGTCACCCGCGTTGTGGAGGCACCGGCTCCCTCAGGACGAAGCGGCCTTCGGACTCCATGCAAACACGTGGGGAGACTGTAGACACAGATGAGCCTGCCATCCGCCCATTCCTCCGTTCCCCTTAAGCTCCATCTCCCGGTTCTGTGTGGAATGGGGGCGGGCACCCCGGCCAGGACTTGGCCAGCCTCCCCTGGAATCATTTTCTGCCCTAGCCCCACCTCTGTCTGCTCCTCAGCAGGTCCCTGAACGCCCACTGTTTTCTCTGCAACCAGGGGCCCCGGGGCCTGCGCCTGTCCCAGCACCAGTCGGTCCTACATCCCTAGCAGACTTGGCCTCCACCTGCCAAGGGTCCCAGACCCACGTCCTCCCAGATGTCACATGGACCTGACTCGGGAGACGACGATAGTCAGCAACAAACAGCACTTCTGTCCTTTATGAGGTCCCCTCCCCTGTCACATTCCTGTCCCCAGTCTTGCTGTCCTGCATCTGTATCCCCCTCTCTCAGAGTGAGCCACTTACCTATCGCTTTACAGTGACCCACACACCTTTTGGAACGCTTCATTTTACAGTGTGTGGGGACAGAGTCCCAGAGAGCAGTTTCCAGCATCTCGGCCTCACGTGGAGGGGTGCTGGCTTGGGTAGTAGATGGCCGTCCACTGTGGCTGGGTGGCCATCAGCTGTTACCAGTTAGCCATTAGCCACTAATATAACTGCTGTGGCTACGCTGGCAGGTGGGTCGGTTGGAGGAGAAGCAGACGGCAGATTGTAGTTCCTGCTTCCTGTGTCTCCAACCCAGCCTCCAGCAAGAATATAGTGGTATGATTCCCCTATCTATGGCTCCGTGGGTGTTCCTTTTTGGCCTCACCATATCCTGTGTTCTTATGTGGGGAGTGGGAGCAGAGACCCTGCATTGCACAGTGACAAGGGAATTTGTCACCCGCTAATTAGCTCTACTCTCCTCCATCCTCTCACCAGGGGAACCAATGGTTAAAATAATCCATCGGCTAATTTCAGAAAAGTTAGAATGATTCTGGCCAGACCAACACCATGAGGTGGACAGGCTCCAGCAGAACAAACAGGAATGACCCTCATCATTTCAAGTCCTGGCCCCTTTAAATTCCCCATTTTCCCTACAGTTTTCTCTCATTGTTAACTCTTGGAGGGTGAAGATTATCATGCGCGGTCTCAGCTCCCGCTCCCGCTCCCGCATGAGGACGCAGGACACGGTGAGGCCAAAAGGAACAACAGCGGAGCTATGGATGGGGGTTCAGACCACTATAGTCTCGCTGGCGGCTGGATTGTGGACAAAGGGAGCAAACATCTGCCAGTACCCAACAGGGGGTCTTCCTATACTCTAGTCTCGCTGGCAGCCGTAGGATCCACACAATCCGCAATCCGCCGTCCACTTCTCTGCCTGCCTACCTGCCAACCAGCCAGCCAACCAACCAACCAACGCAGTCACAGCAGTTATATCAGTGGCTAACGGCTCACTGGTTACAGCTGATGGCCAACCAGTCACAGCTGATGGCCATCTACTACCCCAGCCAGCACCTTTCCACATGATGCCAAGAGCCTGGAAACTGCTCTCTGGGACTCTGTCCCAGCAAGATACAGAAATATAAACATTAACAACGCACAAGATTTCTCAGAGACAGAATCTACATTCATATTAAAGAAAATAACTATTTCCAGATGGCACCATAATATGTCAAGACTCTTCCCAGCTCACAGAGCATGCAACATTTAAAATAATTATGCAAAGAGTTTCAATTCCCCACTTCTGGTCTATATTCAAACCTGCAGAAAACCATAACCATCAAGATTAAAATGACTATTTGTTATAGTGATTGAGATGTTTTAACAAATAAAATATTACAACCGTATCTGAAGCCCAAGGTAATGAGGCTGTGTGCATATTTCTCATGCTTATGTTTTTGTGTTTATGTTTTACTGCATATGGGGCAATAAAGGTCCCCCTTTACTAATTCTTGCTCAGCCTGAGCCCTGGGGCCACTATTGGGCCTCTCCAGACAGCATCTACCTCTGATTTTTCCAGTTACTCACACGCCTGGGCAGGGAGGTGTGAGTCCCTACAAACCCGACCGTATTCAGACACTTTACCAAACGTTACCAATATTTACATTCCTTGCTTACGTGGGAGAACGAATGCCCAGAGGAGAATACCTCACACTGTGCCAAGGCCCCGTGGTAGCAGACAGCTGGTACCAAAGCCCATCTACCCCGTCCTGAGCTGGGAGGGGGAAGGTTCAGGGCCTCGTCTCCGGGGCGCGTGTGTTTTGTAAGCTATGAAGTAGCATCGACTTTCTAACAGAGAAACAAGGAAGTAATGCCCCTAAGCATTATGGTAAAATGGATCACAGCCACATAACCTGTCATCTGAAAAAGCTGAGCAGCATTGCAATTAACGAGAATAACGTGTCATCTGAAAAAGCTGAGGGCACTGTAATTAACGAGAACCCTGAAGGTCTAACTGGGCTGAGGTGTTTGTGCCTAAACCATTTTTCATGACTCAATGCAAAGCCCTGCAGAAAGAAAAGGAAGATCTACTGGTGTCATTATTGGCACACATACAGAAATCAATCAAGTAATGAATAGTGGGGAGAAGGGTGACTAAGAGAAACAACATCCACGGGGGGCTTGGTTTTTATTGACATGTGCTGCCCTTTCATCTAGGTCACCAATTTCACCCTCACAGAAAGAATCTGTGCGTTGATAGTATTCCCATTTTATGGATGAAAAAGCTGAGGTTCAGAGTATGTGAGCAGTTTTGGCAGGTAGTAAACTATGTGAGTGGGTCACAGATGTCACTGAGACTGACCCTGGGCTACACTTCTTCCCACTAAACTGCAACAGCCATGAGTGAGCGAGGCAGGTTTGAAGGATCAATGTGACCTTGGGTCCCCCAGAAAGGAGACTTTAAGGTGTAATTTGGTGTATGAAACGTTTTCAGTGTCCTCAAGTTCAACACACATGGAAGGGTGAGGATGAGGCAGCTGCGGGCAGACAGAGAAGCTGAGCTGTGAGTCAATCCCATCACCATGTGCGTGGCCCATCCCACAGGGAGTGGTGCAGTGGGAGGACACCCAGTGTCATGCTGGTCGAGCTGATGCGGCCCTGCCTGCATGCTGCCACATCAGTCACTGACTGCGAGTCACGCAAGAAAGGGGTATACCCTGCGGTTCTCTGGAGCTGAGACCGTCCCCCTGAGGGGCTGACAGCTGATGGCACTCAAAGTGGTGGAGGCAGTAAGTCCTCACTGAAGGGCGACCTGGGGGGCTTGTCACAGTGTTCACCTCAAAGCCAAGTGTACGAAGGGTTCCCTAACGAAAGGGTCATTTGTAGATATGGGTAGATTTAGGGGGACTCTGTGACCAATATTCCAATTGAGTGGCCAGCTTACTGATTAGAAGCTGAAATTGCAAAACGGGACACAGCAGGACTAGGACACCAAGAAAAATGACGTCAGTCACAGGCAGGCCTGCAGAGGTGTTTTTCTGAGAGACTAGAAAGGTAGTTCTTCAAGACAAACAATGACAGAGGAGCCAGGCCATAGGACAGGGCCATGGCCGGAGTGTAGATGAAGGGTCCTGGCCATTCATGCGGCTCCTGGGCAAGGAGCAGACATGGAGGTCGGCACTCAGCTGCTATCTCGGTTCTTGAAGGCAAGATTATTTTGAAAAAGGCAAGTACGATACAACTATTATATTTATCAGGCAAAACGCATTCTAGAATGGTGATTTTTTAGAAACTAGGCCTTCCCTGAATTACAAGTTCACAAGACATTTTGCTGGTAACATAAACACGTTTGTTGAATTTTCTCTGTGTTTGTGGCCTGCTGCTGTGTCTGCATTCATTATTTCACGAGTGACGTTGGGTGATTAGATTACTGCGCCTTAACTTGTGCTTCTTCACATTTCTACACGCTTTCATTCTCTCATTTCCCCTGACCTTAGATCCCCTTCGTCCTGCGAGAGGAGAGACAAGAAGAAAGAAGAACAAAGGTTGACATTAATATACAAAGAAAGGGCGCCTGGGCAAAAGTGAGCGACGGTTTGGAGAGAACGCAGAGAAACAGGATTAGGAAAATCATTCTGTCATGTTTCTCACGTGCCTGTGCAAAGCACTCCACCGGGACAGTGGGCACCCAGGGCGTGCCAGGCCAAGCACACGGGAAACCCTCAGTAAGTAGGACGTGGACACCAGTGAAAGGCATGGAACCTGTTTCTGGCATTAAAGAAATGTACTGAATGTGCTCCAGGCAATCACACACGATGTGTGGAATTCGGGGACAGAAATGCCTGTGGTATTTCCACATGACTGGCAAGTTGAGAGATGTACCCCCTGTGGCCATTTCCATGGATGCTGCCTGGGTAACAGCAGGGCCTGCTGTTCAGCGACTATTTCTTGAGGTATCCATCTTGATATGATTAGTGAGGAAATATGTCTGCCCCAATTCCTGTATTCATACCCCACCGTGAACTTATGGGCTGAGACACCATACCTGGAGAGTAAACTAGAGCCAACAACACCCAGGCACTTAGGGGTAGAAACCAGCCGGGAGAAAAAAGCCTCATTGGAAGGCGAACCCTCGTTACTGGGGGCAGAGTTGGGTATTTGAAGTCTCTGCTCAGCCTCGCTGGCGTTCTTTTCCTCCACGGTGACTTGGTAATCTTGCTTTCTCAAAGCTGAAACCACAGACAATGTGCAGAAGGAGAAGATAAGTAAAACGGGATAAATACTGACTCCTGCAGTGAAATAAAGCTGGTCATTGACTTTGGGGTTGGGAGGAAACCGCCATGGAGCTGCTACCTTAGGCTGGCGAGAGAATTCCTTCTGTAATTGATGAAGGGGTGGGGTGGAGGGTCCCCTTGCAAACAGTACAAGGGAAGCATCCCCCAGGGTGGGCCCTCACAGCACAGTGGCCTTGGTTCGGGGCTGCCTGGAATTCAGGCTGAGTGAGTCTGTTCCCTGTCCCCCTAGAAGGCGCGCCTGCAGCTGGCTCTCCGCGGGGGCCCTTCGTGTTCGTGTGGCCGGTGGGCGTCTCGGAAGGAGACCAGACTTTCGCGCTTCCTCAGAGTTGGGAACCTCGTGCTTTTGGCGGGATTGTCATTCCTGCGGAAACAGTGGGGCCTAGGAAGCCAGGAACCTCCCGGACACCCACAGCCCGGCTCAGCCGGGCGCGGCCTTTGCGGGGACCCTCCGTGCTCACGCTGCCCACGGCCCTCGCCTCCTGCTTCTGTTCAGCGAAAAGCAATTGCTGTGTGCCCCACATTCTGCTTTTTTACTTCATTGTCTTAACTGAGCCGAGTTTCCGTCGGTGTAGCGCCGGGATTTCAATCTTGGTTCTGAAACTCAGACCGCGGTGGCCTTGGTGACGAAAACACGCGCGTCTCTGGCCGCGTCTTTCCGCGCTCCCGGGGGCGCAGGAGGGTCGGTGGCCCGCACACGCGTCTGAGCACCTGTCCCGGGATTCACGCGCCCGTGGGTTTTCTCTCCTGGGACCGTGGACTCGTCTTCTGCCCGGTTTCTGATCGCGCAGTCAAGTCAGTGTCCACGGTCCTGGTTCAATTCTGTCGCGAAGTCGTTTGCGCGCTTACCTCTGTCCTCCAGGTGTGACCCGACTGAGGGGTCGGGCCGCTGGTACCGATGGACACACGGCAACGACAGAGGCCCCTGGACTCAGACTCCCGTGGCGAGCGTCCCGCTCTGTCCCGAGCGCTATGTTTACGTGTATCTCTGTTCATGTGTCTCTTTATCTACAGCCATTTCTATCTGTTTATGCACATACGTACTACACAGAACAATTGCCGTCATTTTTCATCAAAGAGGGGGAAGGCTCTGGGGTTCTCAGCTGTGCGGGGAGACCTCCGGGCCCCGTGGGAGGCAGAGGCTGGAAGCAGGACCGGCTCTAACGCGGCCGAGCGCACCGTCCGGGATCACGTGTCGTGTCACAGTCTGTACAATGTTATTACACAGACATCCATCTGCATGAGTGTGCAATGTAGTGAGCAGGGCTGAAGTCCTGTCAGTTTCTTTAAAACAGGAAATTAACGCAACGTCAAATGAGTGTGGTTTCCAACTGCGCAACGCAGGCAATTGCAGAATCACTTTGTTTCCATTCGGTGGCTTTCCGTCACACCCCCGCGGAAGAGGGAGCCTCGTAAAGCAGCGTTGCGTCATTCGCTGTGCTTCTGTCATTCTGCTCACCTTCAGCACTGACGTGAGGGGCTGTTTCACGTCCCTGCTCTAATGTATTCATATGCAGAGACTGAGGATAGTAAGTACTTAAAATAGCAGGCTAATATTTATTACTGTGCACACACACCCCATTAAGTTTGGCTACTGCTCTACTGAGCTACTTCGAATTAAGTATATGAAAATAATACGTGAGGTCTATAAAAAAAAATATATATATATAAAATTTTGGTAATAAGGAAAGAGCTGAAAATTTTAACCTTAAACCCTTGCCAAATATCATATACATTTTCGATATTTACTTAAATCTAGTCTTTTACCACACAAAAGTAAGACTTTTATTCATATTTAGGAAACATTTAAAGGTTCAGTAACATTTTGAATTTTTAAAATGCAAAATCTAGTATTCTAAACCATAGTTTTATTTTTTCATCAAATCAGCTAAATAGAGAACATAGTGCTATCACTAATTTACCCAACGCAGTGTTCAGACTTGGGAATCGAATTCTCAATAAATGTAGCAGTGCCTACCATATACTGACAGTGATTGACACATTTAAAATGATGCAGGCTTTGTTTATGAATACTCTGCAATATGTCAAACTTTTATTGTTTAGCATTTTTCATCTGGAAGCCACAGTTTTAGTCATTTTAGTATAATCCTTTAAAGTGTACACTTGGACCTCAGTAAATATGAGCTGTTTTAATCTCCTCTTTGGAGATGTGCTTCATTCTTTAGATGAACAGAGATGTCTTAAAAATAGAAAGTCACCCCTGAGCATACAGGCATCTGGAAGGCAACTGAGTTCGTCAAAATTGCGGCCGACTCTTACTGTCTAGACTTATTACAAAGTTATCCACCTAAAATGTACTTCCTGTCTGTACTATAGTTTACATTAGTAAGCAAACACTGTGTCTACTTAAGTCTGATTGCTTAAAATATGAAACGGTGGTTTCACAGTCACACACATTTGATAGTTACATAGAAAAAGACTACATAGAATAGCCAATTTCCCACCAAATTGTGCAAAACCAGACTGCATACTGTCACGGCTGTGCCCTGTGAGTTGGCTCATGTATGTTAGACACGAGGGTGGTGACGTGTCTAGGCCAGAATGTCACTGGCCCCAGTCTGTGCAGAAGCTGTAAAGCTCTTAGAAGGTACTGTAATGTTGAAACACGTTTTCTGTATCACTCTAATCTGAAAAAAAAAATTGTTTTTGAACTGACCACCTGCTATACCAGGTTAGAGAAATTTTTGGACCCAAAACGGTGTTGCCAGACCGTGAAATCTCCTGCGTACGTTACGTGTGGGGACAGAATGCTCCAGGCGGAAGCCGACCCGCTGAACTTGTACAATAACTATCCCTGTCGTCACAGTGACTCGCCTCTCGGAGCGTTCTCCACTCCCGCCCTCTCATTCACATGTCCCTGGTCCTCCATCCTCAGTTCACTCACACTCACAGATCAGAATTCTGTTCAGACGCGTCTTCCTGCCAGAGTTGTTCTCAAACCTGCCTGTTTGGGTCCCGTCCCTTCTTAGTTCTCCCGTGGAAACCTGTGTGTCGTTTTCTCAGAGAATCAGCATTCGGTCCTTTGTCGCTTTCCCCGCGTGACTCTGAACAACTTGGAGACAGAAGCTGTATCTTTTTCATTAACACCTAGCAGTCCTGAAATAAACTAAGGGCTCTATAAACCTGTTACACGAATGAACGAAGCTGGGGGATGTGACGTTACAGCGGACGCGTCGATCGGACAGCGCTGAGCCAATTTCAAGCACTTCTCTGTCTTAGACTCTGGGAGGGTCTAATACACAGGAACGGTTGCAACTGATTAAAAAGAGGGGGTAATTTAGAAGATGTGGCATCACGTTACATATTTAAATTGGTGCTCTGGGAACAATCAGATGGCTGTGGGTACTCCTGGGCTTTGGTTGGGAAACATTAAAAAGAATTTCAATTCCTATGATTTTGGCCCAAGTTCAAGAAGTGCTTTGAAAGGAGTTTATAAGTATAGGTTTATCACTTACATTTATTTATTTCTCTGCTTAATCAAGCATAATGATATATTTTCAGAGCAGATGCGGTTAATTTTTTTGTTCATTGTTATATTCTGATGGTATATTATTTTGGTGGCATATTATTTTGATGGTATAATTATGTTATATTCTGATGAATAAACAAGCAATCGATATAAAAATAGATTTACAGAATAAATTATAGGTTGATACGGTGATGGTCATTAAGCAATGAGATAACACTCACCAATAAAGCACCACAGCCACATACATTTTCACTGCCTGTCCTGGTGTTGTTCAAAGCCATGGTCATGAAGTGAGGTGGGCGCGTCACCTCTCTGCCTCAGGTGTAGCGACACTTTCATCTGACACCATTTAAGCTCCTGAATAACCATGTCTCTTCGTTAGAGAAAAACATACTATAGAAAGAAAATTTTAAAATACCACTTGCACGCTCTAACAAATGCACCTCGATCAAGCTTGATTTTAATAATTTAGTTTGGTGATGTGTGCAGACCAGTTCACATCATTCTGTGCCCACTCTCTGCGAGTGGCTCTCTGTCCAGGCTGACGGCCCAGAAGCATTTCTAAATTCTCTTCCTGTCACTGGAAGGTCTGCCTACAATGTTCTGACAACGTTTTCATTCCTGTAGCTAAAGTAAGTGCTTCTTTACAGACGTATAACTTTGGTGTTTGTAGTGAGACGATGTAATTGTCTCCCAGGGCTTTGCAGGTATTGCTGGGATTGCTCTACCTGGTCCCTCCGGGAGCGGCCCTAGACACTCACGCACACCGCAAAGCTTCCAGATGACTCTGTTTTAGTCACACCTACGTTTTGAAGACTCTAGGTTTGTTCCCTAATCACTAAGCCTCGATAAAGGGTCCTGCTTATAACTCAGTGAGACATTTAACAAATCCGAACTACATCACACGGAAAACTGTAAATAACTAAATGAGCCTCCCTTCGGAGGTTCACATTAGACTCAAAGTCTTCCCATGGATATAAAGAAACGAACCCATACAGACCTAAATTACTCACATTGAATATGTTTTATTAATTTAAAAGACTATGTTAAACCTTTTAGAAGTTCTTAATGATACAATAAAATGATATACGGCTCTATACGAGGAAGATATAAAATCATGTTTATATACTTGACAAGATGATATTAAAATTGTGTTGGGGAATAAACAAGCCTGAAGAGACTTAGCACTTTTGCAAATAAAGAATGATTCTAGTAATATAAACTAAAAGCTATAGTGATCAACAAAGTTTGATATTGGCATAGTAATATTTCAACAGAAGTGAACAGACAGCCTTGGTTACATAACCTAATTTCAAAAAAGTGGCACTAGGAACCTGCAGGGGGTACGGAGAGAAGTTTAGATATTGGCATCACCTGACGTGTGGGCACTGTTTTATTGTGGGCCCAGGAGGCATCCCCGTTCCTCCAGCAGAGACACGTGGTGAGAAGCATGTCAGCATCCCATGCCGCCTCTTCCTGAAGCAACGCCATTCTTATCCATAGAGTATAATGCACCCGCAGCAATTTTAATGACAGGAATGGAAATGAAGTTCTTCCATGAAATTGCTATTTGCTGCAATCACATCAGTTGCAGAATAATGGGAATACGCATAAATGTATCCTCAATTAAAAAAGTGTTTCTAGCCACATGTAGACCAGCCAGTAATATTTAACACACGGACAAAACGAAATCTTTTTATTATGTGCTTGGGTGTCATGAACAATAACATTTGGTTACATATTTCAGCTTTGTACATAGTACGAAAAACAATACTTTGCACAACATGACCGATATAACGTGTTAAAGTTTGCCTGTTACTTTCTGTCCCCATATTTCTTGCTCATTTGTGGAGCTCTACAATCATCAATTCAATAAAAAATACTTTGCCAATTAGCAAACTAATTTTACTTTTTTAAAAAAAAGATTTAAGCATATTAAAAAGGAAAACAGTGAATCTTTAGCAACTTTTCATTTGTATTTTCCACTTCTTTCATTTACATTCAAAATCCTTTTAAATTAAATTACCAGTTGCTAAATTATGACTTGCTAAATTATGCATGGGAAGTAAGTATCACCTATCCCAACTGAAATGAATGTCATTTGCTTAATCAGGTAAATGCTATGTTTGAATTTTTTTTTCTATTTTTGTTTTACCAATGACTTCTACAATTTGAGTGACTTTTCCTTCCTTCTCTAGCTCTGACTCGCAGACACATGCATCTGAGGTCGAGCTTTGGGAAAATCAGTGCCCGAGTGTCCGATGGAAGTCAGGGCCACGCTTCCAGCTCTCTCTGATTTCCTCCTGGCAAGATAAACAACAACAACAACAACAACAGCAAGCCCCTTCTAGAATTTAGCACCTGGAGAAGTGAAGTGTCTTCTTTCACCGCCCTCTTTCCTCTTTCACAGCCCTCTGCCTTGGACTCTGAGACGGGCGTCACCCCGACGTCCTGGGTGCTGCACTCCGCAGCCTCCCTGGGGCTCGGACCCTCTGCCCCGGCCTGGCCAGGCTTCCCTGCCCAGGGAGGAGCTCATTACTGTGGCCTGGCCATCATCAGGCTTCCTGAGACCAGTTCCTAAACGCCGTCTTTCCACGCCCCACACAACCATCGTTTTCCAGGGCATTCTTGTTGACGCCGATATGGCGTCTCTGGTTTGGCTTCTCTGTGACTTGGGGGGAATAGATCTGAGCAGTGTCTGCCTTTAAGGAGTGTACAGGAGGCTGGGGAACGAAGCCGTGAGGCCCTCTCCGGCCCGGGGCCAGGTCTGCACTAAGGCCACAGGACCTGCTGCTGTAACTTGGGACTTTGCAATGGACCAATTTACTTGCTTTTCTGGAGGGTCTCATTCATTAGGCCCTGGCTATTAAACTTTTACAGGAGAAGCTGAATCGTAAAGTCAGCCAGAAAGAAAGGACTTGGTAATGAGTGATGTGTTGTAACGTGAAGGATAAAATGCTACAGACAAGATAAAGGTATTTACTCACTGCATTCGGAAGTGACACAGCTTGAAAAAAACACCGGTCGTGCAGACCCAGTGATGGTAAATTTCAGTGTTGTGGACTCAGTGAGGGCTTGGTGCAGTCGCGCGCTCGCTGTGTTGGAGACTGAGCACTGTTTCTGTGTTGTTCTAACGTGCAGGTGTACACACACACGTGCATTCATAAACAGCTGTGCATGTGGTTTCTGTATACATACATACGTACTATGTATAGCATATGTGTGTGTAATACACAGACTAGGAGCACATTTTCCTCTGTCCATGGGTGACAAGTGCTGAAGGACAGTCCAGAAGGGAGAGTGATGGAGATTAATGGGGTGGGGCCTGCTTGGTGCATTCAGGGGCAGGTGAGGGCAGGTGTGCGCTGAGCTGGCTGAGCTGGGGGCGGCAAGCTGGTCAAAGAATGGCTCCAGCTGACCTGGAAGCCGGGACATAGAGGCTCCAATCTGTAAGGAGGAGACACTCTCGGTCCCCTTTGGAAATGACAGTGGGGCTGGAACTAGGGTCCAAGCTTGGATGTGATGGACGTTCCTGGAGTCTGAACACTGGTGAAGGGAAAGCCGACAGGATGTGTTCATAGATAAAGGTCTGTGTGCAGAGAGAATGGGTCCTGCATGACCCTGCTGTCTTCGGGCTGAACAGATGAGCTGACCTTTCTGTAAACGGGTAACTTCCTCTTAGAAAGGAGAAATTGTCCACTTGGCTACACGTTCCTCCCACATCGCTCACCCACGTGTGAGATTCACTTGGGACGCCCTGTGTCCTGGGTGCGATCAGCTGAACACGGAATTGCGCAAAGCAGTGAGCTCTCCCATCCAGGACTGCCGTTCGCTCTTACACGTGGCGTGCTGTTCTCATGAGCACTGAGCAGCTCCGGCGTCTGTGGGCAGAACATCACGGAACCTTCCCGGGTTTGCTTGCTGTCCCTCAAGCCTGGGGAACTGGGAAGGATTTTAAGGAAAAGAACGGCACGGTCCTGTTCAGCTACAGAGACCACCCGTCAGGTGAGGGGTGTGGCACGTGGCTCTGAGGGCAGGGTACTCCGGTTCAGCGGCTGCGACAATCCCACAGGCAGGCGGGGAGGGCTGTGGGTGAGGCCGGGACATGGGTAAGATGCAGCCTCTTGTGCAGCTGTGACATCTTGTGAAATCAGGAGCATCTCCAATGGCCTGGCCTCCAGTTCCCCTCCCACGCGGCTCCTGTGGGAAAAGCCCCCCAGCCAACTGCCGTCCCTGTCACGTGGACAACGGGAAGCCCCTGCTTCTCCCTGAGCAGTGGGTTCCAGTTCCCACAAGCTGGTCACATGTCACATGTTCAGTGGCAGCCAGGGCACCTCCCATCCTGGTGCCGCTTATCACCCCCCCTCCCCCCACCGCTCAGTGCGACCGGGTGGCCTGGCCTGGTAAGCAGGGTCCTCGGCCCCCTGACAAATGAGCTGTGGCTGCTCTCACCTGTCCAGGGCCGGGTGCTGTGTGTCTGGCTGCCCCTCGGCACCTTAGGGCAGGACTCCCTCTGTCCCCACAGGGACAGTCGGGGCAGGTCATAGACAAGCGGACGAGGAGAGCAGAGGCCGAGCTGCTCAAATCACGCTGCGCAGTGAGGGTGACGCAGCCTCGCTCAGAGGGGTCAGCACGAGCAGGAACATGAGGTCCCATTCATGCTTCTGCTGTGACTGCACGTTAACACAGTAGTTTGGATATACTGTATTACGTATAATACTACAATTAATTCTACCTTCTACAGTTTTCGGAAGTGGCTACTAGAAAACGTAAAACCGCATTTGTGACTTACGTTTTCTTTCTATCAAACAACTGTGTTTAGGGAAAGACATTCAGGATAAGACTCAGGGGAACTCAGACAGCGGAAGGGAAAGGTCCCAGCCACTAACAGCTGCTTCTGGCTGGGATAGTTTTTAGAAAGAAAAGGGGCGATGGAAAGTTGAAGAGCTCCGTGTGGGATGTGCTCAGTGCAGGTGTGACGCAGGCGTCAGACGGGGCTGACGGGGGCGCGTGGGAGGTGTGGGGCGCAGCAGCTGGGGGTGGCATTGGCGTCACGGTCCCCACGGCCTAAGCACTGAATACAATTTTTAGAGCTGGAAGGTAGAGCGAGCGGAGGAGAAGGTTGTGACGTATATTACAGCTGGGCAAACAGTTAAGTGAATCGGTATTGCCCAGCACATTTCAGTACATGAGGCACACTTCTACTGAGTACCTACTGTGCGCCAGGTATTACATAAGGCTTTAGAAGTATGGGAAACAGTAAGAATTTCTGAATGGAAATTATTTACATAACAGTGTTATTTCAGGCCTGAAATGCAGTGCATTTGCAATAATAAATGCAAGAGAAATAATGTTTGATATTAATAAAACAGAAAAAAAAATTGAGATATAATAAAATGGTTCATTTGTGGAAAGGAGTTCTTAGTAGAAGCGGATGATGTTAGAGATACAGATGTATAGAATTCAGAGAAATTCTCCCGTAGTTTTTGAGTATCTAGAATCTTTAAGCAGTAATCCGTTATTATGTATTTGCATTCATTACCTGTTCTGGTTTCCCTTCGGTTTGAAGAAGTTGTACCTGTAGGTCTGACAGTCCTGACAGAGTATCAGTGAGGTTGCAAAGGTGGAGAGAGAGAAGGTGCATGGGAGACAGTGTACTGAATAGCCGAGGAGGAAAGGGACCTGGGGAGATGGACGAGTGGACCGAGAGGGACACACCTCGCTCTGAGTGCTGACAGAACAAGGGCAGGGGGCGCACGAAATGGCATTCGGATGGTGGTGAGGAACACAGTTTCCCATCTTGACCAAATCCAATTAACTGTATGTTCAAGATACGTAGGTTTTATTATTAAAGGGAGTAGAGAAACAGTCTTGTTTGAAGGAAGAAGAGGCAGTGGTCTGACTGTCATACACTTGCTGTGACACGCGTGGTCCAGTGTAAGTGCGGCAGGCGTGTGCGAAGTTCTTCACTCTGTTCTCACCGTATGCTTACGAGCAGCCAGGGGGTCCTACTTTGTGGTCTGCACTTACAGCAAGGACACTGGCTCAGCCTGGCCACACCTCTGGGGGAGGCAGAAGAGGGTGAGGTGGGACCCTCGAGGCCCCCCGTGATGTCCTGGGCACACTCGCTATGTGTTTGGGGTGCAGGGAACAAAGACAAAGGGAGGACATAGTTCACGCACCAATTATAGCCTCAGGCTCGGGAGGACAAGCCACATGAGTGCAGCAGCCATGCCAGTAGGAGCGTTTATTCTGAAGACATGAGGACGAGTGACGCTGTGCACGTGCCCCAGCCTCACGCGTGAGCTCGTGAGCCCAGCTCTCTCCTGCTTTGCCCCCCGCTGCCCACACAGAAGATGCTCCTCTGGAATTACACATACTGACTGTACACTCGTGCCTGGGGCTGAGACAAACTGCAACGTGCCGCCCACCTCACTCCTTCCTTTCCGAAACCATCGGCCAGCACCGTTTCTGAGGCTCCTCCACTGAGCAAATGGCCAGCCTGTTATCTAACCACCGACATCGGCCTTGGAGACCATTCCACTACACACTGTGTCATTAAGTAGTCAGCAGTCATGGTGAACAGGTCACTCTATACCCTGGTGAAGTCGTGAGACAGAAGAACGGAAGCAACATGAGGGAGACCTGAGTGGGCTGGCTGAAACTGAGGAAAATCAACTCTTACTGGATGGAGAGCTATTTTTTTTTTAAAGAAAACATACAATGATAGAAGGCATATACGTTTTTTTCACTAGCATCCTTTCTTGTTGCGGATTTCCATCTTTTTGGGCCACTGCTAAATACAAACAAACTCTGGTTTTGAGGAGATTTGTAATATAGCTTTTAGGGACCGATATTTGAAAAGCGTATGTTATATTTTGATGCAGGCTTGTAATCAAATATTCCCCCTGCCTGTATTAATGTGAAGTAACCAATGACTACACTTACTCGTGAGTTAGACAATTGGAACAGAGACGGGAAGGAAAGAGGAGAAGACGGGCTTGCTTAAGGTTTTTGTAAGTTCCTTAAAATTTAAAAAAGTACGTCACTGAAGACCATGAGAGAGAATTTATTTAAAATTTTAAAGAATTACATATATTAAATCTTAAGTCAATCATTCTGAATTAGCCAATGGGTAAAAATTGGGAAAATCAAGATATTCTGAAAACTGAATATTCTCTTGATTTATCATAATTTTCTCATAGCCCAGAGTCCCTCTAAGTAGTTTTACTGCAGGATGAAGATGAATGATATAATTAAATTCATTCTGTTGTCTCCTTTATCAATCTTAGTAAGAAAGATGTACACACTGATTAAAATGAACTGGAGGGAAGAGACTGGTTGAATTTGGGGCAATTTTGGCCTCAGATATTTGTAGGTACGTGAATGATACTATGAACACTAATTAGAAAAAAATGGGAAAGTACAACAAATGAGTTACATTTAAAAAATCTGGTGATGAGTTGGACCATGAGTTATGTGAATATTAATATGAAAAATCTCTCCCCTCTCTTCTATAAATATCTCTGTTATCCCACTTGGGAAAGAAAAGTAATTTCTAGTTCAGGAAGGAGAAAAGTTAGACTATAAACTGGAGAAAATTCGTGTACACAGACATTCAATGTTAGAGCTCTAAATACACAATTATTGTGGTTTTCGTGGGCTTAATGGAATGCTATCACCTAAGTAACAATAAAGTTGAGAATCCGAGTCTCCAGTTAACAAGGAACAAGAAAAGGATGAGTTTGGGAGGTCTGTTAACTCATGGCCAAGATAAATCTTACATTTTCTGAAAAATATCAAGAGCCTCTAGTTGGAAAACAATAGGAAAATGACCAAAACTCTTAATAAGTATAAATCCAAAGGTGAATTCTGAAATAAAATAGGTAGAAATTCTTGATTCTCTTTTAGGTTTGATTTGCTTGCTTAAAACAAGAACAAAAACTAACAAATAAACAAAAATAAAGATCTTTAGTTTCCTGTGAAGACACTGAATTATGCTAAGCACAATTTCTTAAATTATAGGAAAAAGTCACATTATTTAGAGCCTATAGAAGAAGTTCTCTGGAGGGAGGATGGATTGAGAGGTGGTGTTAGCAAACCAGTTAGACTTTCTGTTCTGTTGACATTTTACCTTTATGTACCACTGAGAAGACGCACAGAGCTTTAATACATCTTCACTGACCAAACAGGACAGAAATCCAGCCAGCAGGATAACAGCCTCCAGACTCGGGCAGTAGCTATAACCCTAAGACAGAGAGAGTATCCCTTCTTCTCTAGAAATTGGTATTTGGGTGGCATGGCTGGGAGACAGGCATAGCTTAGAGAATTGGTGAAGTTGAAAGAGGTAAGTGTTGGATTATATATTTTAAGCAGGAATTACAGACATAACCTTGTGCAGTAGCACGTGCACTGGCGCACACAGAAGCCCGCGCTCTGACTGCCACCTGCCACCCAGAAGGCACAGGTCCCTCGTTCCACCTGTAAACATACATTGGTGCTTCCAATCCATAGTTTACCAGTAAAGTTTTTCTCTTCTGTGGACAGTGACAAAATATATCAATACTACATCACTGTCAGGTGAAAATATGTAGATTAATAGAATGACAAGATCTGGATCCATGTAAAGACAGCCTTACACATATGAGCTACGATTACGCAGGGTACACAAAAGTCTCTGGCAAGTTTTGCTGGAACCATAATGCAGAATTCTCTCAGGATGGCACGCCCTGCCAGGTAAAATATCAGTGAATAGGGGACCTTTCAGAGGGTCCCCTCCTACAGAGGAGAACAGACGGAAACATGGGAAGTCACAGCGTTACCTCAGCAAGTCCAGGAGATTCACGAAGAAGAGTAATAGGAAAATGTGGGCATGTAATCAGTACTATCTGCTCAGAACAGGACTGGGATTGCAGAAACTCTTTTCAAAACAAAAGCAAAGGGAAAGTGGAAGCCCTTAATTCGGATGCGGGGTCACTGCCGGTATCTCAGTCCCTGTCTTTCCTCCAGCTCCTGTCACTCGCATACAGTTGGGGTTCCCAGTCACACATTGGGTTTCGGAAACCTTATGGCTCACAGAGGGACTGGGCTGTTCAGATCCCCACCCTGGACACCAGACGATGCCACAGAACCCCACAGTATTTCCCCAAAGCACACACAGGACTGATGCTAGTCATTGCAATGTGTGCATATGTAAGTTTTCCTTTTATGAAGAAGGCAGGAGGAAATTATGTGCAGTCCCATGCTGACAATCCCCCGTGTGTTCGGGATGGACGTGGTGGGTCAGCTTTCCTGCCTGTGGTCAGCAGGAGTGTCGCAGCCCAGCGCTACCTCACTTTCTGCAGCTCGTGCCTCAGCCAGGCCGGCAAGGGCTGCCCCAGCCTGTGCAGCAGCTTGGAGAGCTCCACGTTGTGCTGTCGGTAGTAGGTAGACAGGAAAGCTCGGGCCTGGAAAGCAAAGGCAGAAAGAAGACTGAAATGAGTCAATGGTCCACTCAGCGAGGGTGTGTGAACTATTAGGAGAAATTAAGAAACTTACAATGCAGGTGCCTATGAAATGTGTATTTCTTTATAAGTCTCCTCGAATTTCACTTGTATTTACATTTTGAAAAGATTTGGCAGAAGTGAGGCTTAAAATTAGAGCAGGTCCCGGTACGTCAGACGTGGCTCCCACCCCACTGGGGTCCTTAGTTACTGGGGGAGTGGGAAAGATCATGGAGTGACAAAAAGCCAGCGAGACAGGCCTAGGACTAAAGCGGAATGAGGAAAAGAACCGATGTGCTGCCAAACCTACAGCCTCAGCTAGAAAACACAGACTATCCTTTACATGTGGTCACTTCCTGTAAAATCTGGCCATTGCCTAAGACCTAAGAGTGAACCATAAAAGCTGAAATTCACAATTAAAGAAATAACTTGCAACATGACAACAACATTTTCTATATTTATCAGGACCAAAATAGGTCTGAAAAAAAATCACCAAGAGCTTTCTACTTCAAAAATATTATAAAGTCTTATTATAAAGATTGCTATAACGATCTTTTCTTGAGATTGTTATATTCTAGGAAAGCTGGAGTGACAGGCTCTTCTTATTAGATGAATGATTAAAACAAAGATATATCACCATTTATGTTTTTCTTTTATTTCTAGAAAACCGGACGTTTACAGTTGGCTTTTCCCTCTGGGCATCACTTACTTCATATTACAACCCCACTGCCACAGCTCTGTGCCCTTGATAGGTCAGTGGTGAACATTTTCCCAAGTTCAGGGGGCAGTGGCCCACCGTTGTTTCCACCTGGTCAAAGTTACACCGTCTCTGAAGCCCTTCCCAATATTTTAGCACAAATGGTCTCTTTCTTCCTAAAACTCCTTAGCAACTTTTTGCAGACCGTGGAAATGGACTTCAGGCAACTTCATCTCTCCTTGCACCATCCATCACCAGTTATTTCATTATGTTTCTTTCCTGAAAGCAGTTTGTAAACACTTCAACTTCTTGATAAGACCCTTGTAGAAGTAGTGGGAACATTGCATGGATTTCTTGGCAGATTAAAGTGATTCCTGAAACCCCTTGGAAATCATTGAGCTCAGATTTCTAGTTGAAGGACCTCCCGGTCCTTCTGTTTCCATAGCAACACTCGGGTCACCCCGTCCTCCCTTTGCCCCTCTTGCTTTAGGAGAGGGACACACAGTGGGAGGTTCAGCTGACTGCCAACCGGTCCCCACCCCAGGGCACCCCTCACAGCATCAAGACTCTCCCTGCCTTGTTGTAGTCCCGCTGTTTCATCTTCTTACAGACCAGTGACCATAAGTATTTACCCTCCTGTAGGAAATCTGGGTTCATAATATTTCATCCTGAACCTTCCCTGTGAGACTGTGACTTATGAAGGAAATATATATTTGGTCTTTGTCCCCTTCCTAGCACAGAGCCTGAAACCCTTGGAATTTCCTAAGTGAGAGGGTGACAAACGTGTCTCATGCTATGAGGTGGCTTTTGGAAAGCACCTGAGGAAGAGGGCTGGTTGCTGGAAGGGCCGCCCACGTGGCTGGAAGGTGGGAACTTTCAGTCCCACCCCACAGCCTCTGGGAGAGGAGGGCTGGAGTTTCAATCAATCACCAATGGTCAGTGAATCGACCGAGCCTGTGTGATGAAGCCAACCTAAAACCCAACAGGAAGGCTTGGGAGAACTTCCGGGTTGGGGAACATGTGGAGGTGCTGGGCCAGAGGTGCCCGGAGACGGCCTGGAAGCCCCTCGCCCTTTCTACGTGCCTGTCCCTGTGTGTCTCTCCCATCTGCTGTTCCTGAGTTATATCCTTTTACAATAAACTGGAGATCTAGTAAGTGACGTGGTTGTCTGTGTGCTGCGAGCCACTCTAGCAAGTTAATGGAACCCACGGTGGGGTGGTGGGAAGCTCTGATTTAGAGCCAGTGGGTCAGATGTGCAGGTGACACCCTGGGTTTGTAACTGGCATCTGAAAGGGCGGGGACAGCTGGTGGGGCTGAGCCCGTACCCTGTGGGATCGGATGCCATCTGCAGGTGTGTAGCGTCAGAAGTGAGCTGAACTGCCAGACAGCTAGCTGCTGTCTGAGCGCTGCTTGGTGGCAGGATAAACCTCACATTGTGTGCTGTAAGCTGTGAGCAGAAGGCTTTGCTCCCATTGCTGAGTCAGGACCACATGGTATAGGCCCTGGGTGCGTGTGTTTAGTTAGCATTTTGTTACCGTGTTTCCCCGAAAATAAGACCTAGCCAGACCATCAGCTCTAATGTGTCTTTTGGAGCAAAAATTAATATAAGATCGGGTCTTATTTTACTATACTATAAGACTGGGTCTTATATGATATGATATGATATGATATATGATATGATATGATATGATACCAGGTCTTATACTAATTTTGCTCCAAAAGACGTATTAGAGCTGATTGTCCGGCTAGGTCTTATTTTCGGGGAAACACGATATGATGCTTACATATTGTATCTAAAATTTTTGTTCCGTAAGCATTGTAAGTGCTTCACACATTTGGGCAGGAGTCACTCTCAAGAGAGCATTGACGTTTCTATGGCATCCGAAAGGCAAATGGTTTCTGCAGTATCTACCAATCACCATCAGTCGGTCGGTCTTCTAAACATAAAACTATTGACAGCAGAGGAAGCAGAAGAGGAAGCAAAGTGCTCTCACTGGCTCTGAAACAGGGTTTTCCAAATCAGGCAGTGTTACCTCCGGGCCCATGGGCGGGTATTTCCGGCCTTTGCTTTTCCCAAGGCATTTGGTCTTTCCTCCTTCCAGTAGTTGGCACCAAAAGCCCTTTTGGGGATCAAACCTGCAAATGACAGAACATACAAGTGATTATAAAGAGTAAAATGATTACAAAGTGTATACCAATGTTTAAGTGAGATAGCCTCACCAATGCGTTGAGGAAAATGAACTTGTGTCTGTCCATTGGTTCAGCTTAATTCACTTCTATAGATATTTATCAAATTGACTTGAGAGAGTCTAACTGAGATTAAATAAACTATATGTTATATATTTTTTAATATTTCTACTGTGATAAAAAAAACACATAACATCTTTAGTGCAATCTTATGTTGAAGTTATTAACCTAAGTTCCATATTTTATTTATGCATCCATAAAAGATCAAGGTCCAATCATCAAAACTACAATCCATCTATACAGGACCTTTAGAATATTAACTTACTAATATGATTTCCCTGTCAAAATATATTACTAGATTTCTTTGAAAGCATTCAATGGTATATATTAAAGTGACTGAGTGTAATGTAAATATAATTCTGTGAATATAAACATGAATTAAATTTGGAAAATTCTGTGTTTTTACAGTTCAAAATGTTTATACCTTTGAAGGAGAAAATTGAAAGTGTAAAAATACAAGGCATTCTATGTGTTTTGGACGACATGAGGCACAGGCTGTGCAAAGGCGGGGCTGGCACAGTGGATGCCTCTTCATTGTTTCGTTGAAGGCAGCTGACCCTCGTGGACAATTCAGGTCCCTGTACTCTTAACATTCGAATACCATTTTGCTTCCCAGGCTGCCCAAAGTTACAGAAGAAAGGAGGAGTGGCCTAATTATTTTGTTTATATTCAAGCCTGTGAGCATTTCCATTTTGCGGCAATAAGACAGGAAGAGGAAAGAAGGAGCCAAGCAAGACGGGACATGGTAAATTTATTCTAGGGGGTTTGCTGTTTGCATAAAACAGTGAAACGTTTGCATTTTTGTTATTCAGCAGATGTTTCCAAAGGATGAGGCATAATTGCCTGGGATGTGAAGTTAATTAGTTGCAGGATATTTTGTTGGCTGGTGCCCAGTGCCTCTGCACACGCGTGAGCTGCACACACGGGACGGAACGTCCTTCAGGTCTCTGCCCAGCCTACCATCAGGGACACGCTCCTGCAGCCCAGCTCGGCCTTGTCCACGTCACCAATTAAGATTACACCCCTACTGGGTACATGCACAGCGTGAGCACGGAGTCCTCGCCGACCTGGACTTTCCAATCTGCTCTTTGCCTGTTGTTCCTTCTTCAAGTCTTCATTCAGTCCCCAAGAGGACACTCGGTCTGCTGCGCTAAACGAGGTGTGGAAGCGCCCCGACAGCATTTCCTGCCTCAGCATGAGAACGTTTAACTGCATCAAGGGAACACACAGCTCTAGCAACACAGCCGCTGCTGCTGGGGTGGGGCCCTCAGGCTGGGCTGCCACCACCTCGCGCTCGCCACAGTGGCGGCTGAGGCCCTGCTCACACGCCCTGCGGAAGGAGAACCTCCCAGAAAACTGAAGGTCGTTCTCTGCATCGGTTGTTCTAACCTGACGTCCACGTGATTTGGGCGTCCTGCTTTCCTTTATTGCATTGACCACGCCCCTGAAGTTCCACAAAGGACATTTCTTCTTTCTAAGTGACAGCAGTCCGTGGTTTCATGGCTTCGTATTGGTGGACATGACACTGTGACATTAAGATGCAAAGCCTCCCTCCAACACCTGTGACACAACCTGCAGGACAGCCACTGGCTGCCATGCCACCTCCTCTATGACACCGAGCAGCACGGTAGTGATTCATTTTGTGAAGTGGGAGGCATATTAAAAACCATATATTTTGTACTTGTTTGTAATCTCTTTTTTCAAAGTAGGATTTTACAGGTTTATTGAACCGTAAGCAATATTTGCAGTAAACAGGATGGAACTGTTTCCCTGAATGAATGCCCACCCTCATCTGCAGCATTCCATGGGGCGTGTCCCGCGGGTGTGTCCCGTGGGCGTGTCCCGTGGGCGTGCCCCGTGGGGGCGTGTCTTGTGGGGCGTGTCTTGTGGGGCGTGTCCCGTGGGCGTGTCCCGTGGGCGTGTCCCGTGGGCGTGTCCGGGAGCCCCCTGCCTGTAGCACCAGCGGCCTGCCTGCCGTGCTAACGCCGCCGTGGGCAGCTAACCCTGCATTAGGGCTGCTTCCGGTGCAGGAGGGAGAACCCAGTCGCATTCCTGCTTTCCCTGTTTCTCCAGCCCCCTCTCTAATCGTCTAATTGCCGATGATCATCTGCTGGGAACTGGGAAGTTATACAATCAGGCTTCTTAGACTTTTGTCTGAAACTTAATAGGCTTTATATCAGGCCTCTGGAGGGCGTCGAATACACGCCCTTTTAAAATGTGCTGTGGCTGCTTGGAGGTTTTGTTTTTGCTTGTTATTCGTTTCTTTACCTTTTTTCCACTTTCAATTGCCCAGGCACATGGCTTTGTTTTCCCAAGATGACTGCAGCTCTCACCCCCTCCCACAGCCTCTTCTGCAGGGTGCCCTCACCCTCCCTTCCAGTGGGGGACCCTCCCCTCTTCCCCTTGGGTTTGGGCTGGCTGTAGTGACTTGGCTGTGATCAATGAAATGTGGCTTAAGTGACGCTGTGTCTGGCAAGGCTGGGTCAGAGAAGGGCCTGGCTCTCCTGGCCCAGTGCTCCCGACATGTCACAGAACAGAGCCATCACATGGTGAGAAAGCCTATGGGAAGGTCTCCTCTGGTGAGCTTGGCGCTGAGCCAGATATGTGGGTGAGGCCGTGAAGAGACTCAGGTCCAAGGTGCTGGAGCAGGGAGATGCTGACAACACTCACTCCTCCCAGGGACACAGCGAATCCACATGTGGAATGAGACCCTCTGAACGGGGCCTGAAAGCTGGAGGGACAGAGTCTCCCCTGCACAGGCAAGAAGGGCCGTGCCCAGATGGGAAGGACGGGCAGAGTCATGGTCTTGCCAGGGAGAGCCTGCACCCCACCTGGAGATGTACCATCAGGAGGGACCTCATAGGCAAGGCACCCATCCCGGGGAGTGTGGGGTTCTGCTCCATAGCAGGCACCCCACCCTTAGGTCCTGCACAGGAGACATGAGCCCCAAAACACTGGCTTTGTAAACCTACTAGGATTATGTCCAGGAAAACAACAGCACTGTAGGAACAGAAAACCCACTCCTGAAGGGCTCCTGTGCAGACCCGCAACCTGATACCAGCACAGAACACAGAGGAAGGAGACCCACCTGCAGCCTGGGAGGGTTTGCCGAAGAGGCAGGGCCTGGCTGGGTCCCTCTGTGTGGCCTGAGACACTGGTAGGACCATCACTCCATTTTGCTAATACCTGTCCCCCAATTCTGCTCCCCCTTCCATGGCCCCATGGCCACATGGCACAGCTGGGCTGGGGAGAGCTCTGCCCATCCTCACACCACAGTCATGGCCCAGGCACAGCAGGAGGGGACACGCAGCACGCATAGGGGACAGCCCTGAGTACCTGGCTCTGGATAGGTAGATGGCACTTCTGGGCCACAGGGCATCTCCTACATAATGTCACTCCTTTGAGACTGGGGCAGTTAGCTGAGTTAGCTAATACACAGAAACAAACACATAGAGTTAGGTGAAATGCGGAGAGAACGGAATAGGTTCCAAACAAAAGAATAAGACAAAACCTCAGAAATAGAACTAAATGAAACAGAGATAAGCCGTCTACCTGATAGAGAGTTCAAAGTAATGTCATAAAGCTGTTCGCCGAACAGGGAGAGGAATGGCTGAGCACAATGAGGATTTCAACAGGGAGAAAGGAAACATAACAAAGTATCCATCACAGATTATAACACCACTGAGAAACACACGGGAGGGCTGACCAGCAGCCTGGGCCAAGGAGAACAAATCTATGAGCTGGAAGACAAAGCGACGGGACTCATGAGAGAGCAGCAAAATAAAAAAAAGAATTTTAAAAAGTGAAGATTCCTTAAGAAACCTTTGGGACAACATCAAGTGTAAGGACATTCACGATATATGGGTCGGGTCACAGGACTGTACAGCTTCACTGGTGAATTGAAGCAAACATTCAAAGAAGATTTAATACCTATCGTTCTCAAACTCTTCTAAAAATTAGAAGAGGAAAAACTTCCAAACACATTTTACGAGACCAACATTACCCTGATACCAAAGCCAGACAAGGACTCCACAAAAAAAGAAAATTACAGGCCAATATCCTTGATGAACATAGATGCAAAAACCCTCAACAAACTCAACAATACATTAAAAGGACCATGCACCATGATCAAATGGGATTTATTAAAGGGATGCAAGGATGGTTCAACAAATCCATCCACATGACTCCACCACAAAACTGTTAGAACAAACAAATGGATTCACTAAAGTTGCAGGATACAAAATTAATATTCATAAATCTGATGTTTCTACACACAAATAATGAATTATTGGAAAGAGACTGAGAAAACAACCCCATTTACAATTGCATCAAAAAGAATAAAATACCTAGGGATACGTTTAACCAAGGAAGTAAAAGACCTGTACTTGGAAAGAGAAGGCTGCAGAAGATTCCAGCCCCTTGCTGTCCACGTCATACCCAGACACTGATGTCGTCCCCATTTATAGCCCTGTGCCCTCTCTCAGTCCCCAGCCCACAGAACCCATGAGGCGATGACGAGGCTGTGGTGTACACTGGTAGGTTTGGGGTGGGCTGTCACACAGCAGTGAGTCACTGGGACATTACAGGAGATTATATTTGTTACCTAATTTAATCCATACAGGACCAAGCATGTATATACCCCGTTCCCCTTCTGCCTGAAATACCACTCGCTTTCTTCCCAACCAGACCTTTTCACCTCTGTAAGCTCCACTCCTAGGACACTTTCTGTACAACCTGGGCATGTAAAGAGTTCGCTTAGCAAAACTTCTATGTGACAGAAGCTCACAAAAAGGTAAATATGACACAATAAAATGCCTGTAAGATAATATTCGAAGATGCATTGTCCCTGGTGTTCAGAAGGGAATCGCATACAGCTGGTGAGGAGCTGCTGTGACTGTGTAACCAGCAAAACGACGTATAAACTCACAGCTAGTGTGAATGGTGGTGTACACATGCCGACCAGGGACAGCCTAGGACAGCAAATGATGGGAACAGAAGCAAGCACAAGAATGGACTCACGTGAGCGCTTCGGAGTAATTATAATGAGGTGTCACTCCCAGAAACTTCTGGACTTCGTCCATCACAGTAGCTGGGTCCGATCTCAGTTGCTGTCCATCAATAATTAGCAACTGAAAAGTCAAAGAGTCACTGTGTGAAGAACAAAACTGAGTTAAACAGGCCGCGCTGCCTCCCTCGCCCCGGCATGCTGTGGGCAGCGAGGCCACGTGAGCAGGACGGTCGCGCGGGACCTAGGACACTTTGTAGTGTTTGCTATTCCCAGGTCTCCAAATGAACAATTAAAACTTGCCACCGGCAGGACTTAGGATCCTTATGGAACGTGACTGTATGCCAGAAATAAACATAAAAACTCTCTTGATTTAATAGTGCAGTGGGAACACCATTTCCCATCTGTCGTGTAATCAGGTAATTATCCGACCTATGAAATCCCATGATGTAAGCTTGGAGCTCAGGGCTTAGAAACAGTGGGCGTCTGGATGGAAATGACTCATCCATTCTTACAAACTGTGGCGGAGAGCTCAGGTTCTACTTGGGGCCTGATCTGGAATGAAGACTAAATGACACAGATGCTTTGCTCTAACCCTCATTTCTTGTTCTAGCCCACGTTCTATAGCTGTGACAGCACTTCCCATTTGCACGGTCTAGTGCATGAGCTCCTTGTTTCATTGTGAGACGCCCCATGACACATGCACATCTGCACACATTCTGTAACACCCTGTGGAGCTGGCTGCTCTGCTAGCAGTTACGAGATGTTGCCTATGACTCACGGGTGTGTCCTGTGTGAGGACTCACCACTCTGCGACTGGCTAGTGTGCAAAAGGAGCCCCCGAGGATGTGTCACAGGCTCCTAACCGCACGTTAATACTATTATTGACATTGAAAAGGTAAAGATCCACATTACCGCCTTCGGGACGATGCCCTCTGACTAGTGATCACTGTCTGTGGCAAAGTCAGTTCATACTTTATGTTTGTCAGTGCAACACAATCATGATATAATACACAGAGGCAACAAATGTCAGGACCTTACCTGAGAAGCGGCAAAGTAAGTCAGCCATCTTTCTATGTGGACTGCATACCATCCGGGTACTAGGCACTTCCTCTGCAACGTTTTGAGGTCGGACGGGGCCCAATGTCCAGTTGTAATGACTTCATAGAAATTAAACCTCAGGGCAGCTGGGTCTTCATGGGACCGTTGGTGCTTTAATAAAAGAAGTCAATTATAAAATGAAATTTTTTCTATGCCTGCACAGGTTCATGTGTGTTTCATGTATGTTTCATGTGTGTATAGGTGTGTGTGTGTGTGTGTGTGTGTGTGCGCGCGCGCGCACGCACGTGCCTCCTTTATTTCACAAAAGTAATAAAAATGATTTATTGATTCTAGAATAAAAACTCTGGCGTAAAGTTCATGCACTGAAGCCAGGTCCTGGCCTATCGCTGAGCACAAGCCTTGCACAAGCAGTAGTGTGTACGGACGCTTGCCGTCATCTTCATGTCTCAGCCGTCTGTGTGCAAGACAAGAGGCCGAACACAGGCATTTTCTCATGGGTCTGATCAGAAGGGAAAGGTGTCACAGACCAGGTGGATCACCGTGACAAGGAGAGAGGCACCTGGCAGGAGCAGGCTCACAGGTTACTCAGCTCACGGCTTCTTCACAGCTGTTCCTGTGGCTTCTGACCTTCCTCCAAAAACCCTGTAGGCACCATGGGGACAGAGGGGCACGTGTCTATCCCTGATGCTTCTCAGGTGTCGCACTCATGCTGACACTGCCCATGGCCCTTTGCTTCCACTCTCCTGATTGCCTACACCTGCTAATTCCCAAATACTGCCTCATTGCTACTTTTCAGTACGAGATCCTCTGGGTCCCTCCTGCCACCATTGTTGGTCAAGCACAAGAGCCCAACACAATGAGATATGAATTGAATAATCAGTACAATTTCATAAGCATTCAATAAGTTCCTTACCAGACCAAGGAACTACAGTCGAGTCTGGAGATAAAAAGATGTGACATAATCACGACCTTGAAAGAAAACAACCTTTGCATGTTGTAATAAAGTCATGTGTTTGCTAGAGGTAGATATTACTTGACGTGATAGGGAGACCAGGAGATTAGTTGTGAATAGAAGGCGAAGGGATCTGTGTCAATGGTTGGAGCTTTTGATAAGCAGAAAAAAACTAAACGTGGGAACTAGGAGAATTAGTTCTGTAAAGTAAGTGTGAGTGGAGGTGGGTGAGGTAAGGGAACGGATGAGTCGATTTTACAAGATATCTAAAAGTTTAACATAAAGAAGACACTGCAGGAAAAGGATGGAAGTATGTCAGGACACGATACAATCGTGTAAGAGCAGGCCTTGTATGTGTGTTAGAAATAAAAATCACTAAAGAGTAAAAATGCTTAAGAAGTGGTCAGTGGTGAAAGAGTGAGCAGTGACTTGTAGATTGCTGGGACTAGTGAGCCTGTGAAGTCCTCTCGTGATTTACTGACATTCGTATTTGCATATATGTTACGCTGCGTACATTGAGATTGCACAATACACTTAACATAATGTATAGAAGCTACATAACTTGAACAAAGAAATATTAACATATTGTGTGGACATTAATACAGTAAAGCTACATTTTCTGTGTTAAGCAGCCATAGTCTGGAATTGTACTTAATCGATTCTACACTGATTTATATGAGTTTAGCACAAATTTTACTTTACATTTTTGCAATTATGAAAATTAGCATAAAAATATCACCAGAAGTCAAAAATGGACGTATTTTATGGAAAAAATAGCACGACTGATCCTCTGTGAGGCCTGTCATAAAAACGTGGGGTAGAAATCACAGGGTCAGGTGAGATTTGCAGGCGCTTCTGTATTACACAAGCTGAGGCAGATTTACGGTGTTTACTGAAGAGACAGGACCAGCTAAGTAATCAGCGGCATTATTTTGAAATGTAGGGAGTTTGGACACCTTCCTCTTAGCAATATGACAATAGAAAGTATTATGAAAAAAAATAATTCCTTGGAAATGTGTATGTTTAAGACATTTACTTGAAGAAGTGTGAGTAGGTTCTCTGCTATTTAAATGGTTTAATCTATGTGAAAAAAAAGTCACATAAGTCTCCTCTAAGTGGTAACTGTGGTTTCTGCTAAGAAGATGTACAGCATTTTGCCCAAAGTATTAACATTCAGAATTTTTAATGAAGGCTTAACATTTCAGTGCTTTTGGCACAATTTGTTAAAAAATAAGTTTATCATGCTTTGCAATGTGAATTTTCATCAAACGAATAAAGCACACTTTTGTATGTTAAAGGAGACACTGACTCATGGGTTCTAATAATTTCGGAATCTTACTGCCAATCCCAGTGTGCCACTTAGAGCTCCAACCACTGGCAGTCTCGATTTTCAGGGTCCTACTTTTCTGTCCATCACTGTTTTGCTGGGTAATTTGTGTTTATTGAAGAAATTTTGAAAAGTCAAGAAAAAGGATGAAGAAATAAAATTAAATTCACTATTGTCTTCCTATGCTCTTTAAAAATTCCCCTTTAGTCTTCATTCTTTTGGCATTAATTCTACATGCACTGAGGACACGCTACACCCACGCACCGGTGTCACTGGGATTTCAGTCCATGTACGTCATTGCCACCGTGAGTTCAAAATCACTAATGTCAGCTGGGCCTCAGGGCTGCAGAGGTTTCACTTCTCTGATCAACTTTACCGCACCCCTGCACAGAGATGTCACAGCCCCTTTGCTCCACACAGCTGCCCCCACATTACCCACCTTCTTCTCATCAGGGGAACTCGTTCTCAAGTGCCCAAAGGCAGGAGAGACCATCACAGTCACTTCCATTTCTCTACCGCAGACCTTCACATTTTGCGGCTTTGCCTCTGCTTCACGAACCTGTCTCCAGCTCAGACCTCTCCCCCGAGTGCCAGCTCACGGGTTCCGTTCAGTGTGACAGAGACTCCCAATCGCAGTCACCATCTGGTCACTCTTCAGCCCTTCCCACCCCCACACGCCTATTTCCTTCTTCAGTGACTGTTTTGTCATGTGAATATGGCCAGTAGCCAGTTCTCCCTTGACATTGTTGATAGGTCGTTGGAAATGCAGCGACAGGACCTCTGAGAAACCAGCTTTACCACAGCTGATTGACGGAACTGAGAGTTAGGCTCCCAGGCGTCTCATCCGTGTTACAAAGAGACGACGCCAATCCAGGACGTACTGCACAGGGTCACCACCCGGTTGCCCAGACGGGACATTTGACTCATGTGTGCAGGTCCTGTTGAGTTCAGCTGCTGAGCGTCTCCCCTCAGCATGTATTCACCACTGTGGTCTGTGCCACTTGCACCCACACGGTCACCACATGCTTCCACCAGCATCCCCCCTGCCCCGTACCTGGTACCACGAGTACGCCCTGTCTGAGGGGTCGATGAGGATGGTGATGATCTTGGCTTTGGGGACCAGAGAGGCAGCTCGCTTGGGGGCGTCTTCCGAATGGAAATAATTAGCACTCTTTTCAAACAGAAAGTCACTGGTAACGTTGGATGGTGTTGGGAAAAAGTCCATGTACCTGAAGGCAGAGAAAGATAACTAACCTGAGGTCTGTTTTTTTCCTGCCATACTGTGGACATGTGCCCATTCAAATATTTCCACACTCATTTCTGTCAGTCTGATGACTGGTGCTACAACAGTCGAGACAGTGGCTATCCTCTCTAGGAATGTGAGAACAGCCCGAGCCCTGTGGTTCTAATGATCAATTAGGGCAGGGTAAGGGCGAGTGGAAGCAGGTGGCTGTTAGGGAACAGCGGGGACCTCCTCTAGAGTGGGCTCGAATCCAGAGAAAGTTTGCCCTTGGCAAACAGCAAATGACCCCACATTGCCTGGTAAGTGCTGTACCATAGTAAATCGATGTTTGCACACTTGCAGGCAACATTCTTACATTGAGATTAAAGTGTGAGTCAGAAGAGAAGATCGTGGTGTAGTTCCCTCCTCCGACTGCTCCGCAATTTGTGCTAATGTGCAATGCGGGCACACCAGAGCCCTCTCGAGTCATTAAGGGCTGGTCGCTGCCAGTGGGCACCATGGTGCCTCAGTGGGCTCGCTCCTCTGTGCGGAGATTACGGAATCAATATGTTCAGAGGTTAATCCAGTGCAAGGCTTTAATTATGTGTGCAGCCCTCCTTACAGCCCATCAATTCTCTAACCCTCAAACACACTAGAAATAAAAAACAAGAGTGATTAAGAATGCACAGAAGACACTTAGTCTTGTCTTTGACATTTGTTACCATGTTTCCCGAGTGAGTAGTGGAGTCTCATGTATATTCCCACTTAACACCTTGTGTTCCACTGGAATTCACAGAGAAAATGGTGGCTGTGCTTTTTAGCTCCTTGCCTGTGATTCCAAAATTCATGTAGTCATTTTACGGTGTGCTAGAACAGAGGTCCCAGCAGCGGAGGGGAAGGACGCGTATCCACCACGACTGGAAGGCCAGTAGCTCCTGGCAAGGCCCTGTCCTGCCCTGGTCCCCACGCGTCTGAAAGGGGACAGGTGCCTGCACACCCAGGAACTGGACCTCAGGGCACATTGTTTTACAAAACTGGCACAGAGTCAGAAAGAAGCCCCAGAGGGAAGATCAGCTCCCGAGTCAGGTGTATTCCCTCTTGGTTTTAGGAAAATATTGTGATTTAAAAGTTATTCACAATTCATCTACTGCAAGTAATATTCCTTTTATTCACTTGTGTGATGAGCATTAGTATGGTTTTAGAAATGCTTTGTTACTATTTGCATGACAACTATCAGCTTTCATTACAACACAGCATTTGCCATCTACGTGGATAATGAAGATACATGTCACAAAGGAGAAAAAAAACAGCCTGATTTATTTGTTTCCTCAAGCATCATTGTGAAAACAAATTATGTATTTAGTTAGAAAAATTCTAGGTGCAGTGAAATAATAATATGCTTAAGGAGAATTTTAAATATCCTTATGAATAATTCTGATGAAAACTATTCCATAATCTGCTTTATTCTATCGTATTAATTTACCAGAAAAATGTTATCATTATTGCACTGTCCAAATCAAATTATAGGCAACACTGATTAAACATATCGTCTGTCGTCATAAATTAATTTCTAATTCACTCTGGTAGAATTGAGCATAACAAATTTCTCCTGCAATTCCGCAGGTGCCACGCACACATCTGGAGGCGCCCTGCTCTGATGGGGCCTGTGCTGGGGATGCACGTGACTTTCATTTTCCTACCAGTCAACGCCCTTGTGGTAGTTGTTGCCGTTGAAGAACTGAATTTCCTCGAACGTCCTGGGGCTGGGCAAGTTGCTGATGACGGACGGGTGCATGAGAAGGAACAGATAGAGAGCCGTTGTGCCTGGCACAGAGGAGGCGGCGGGCATCCAAATGGCAGTAAAAGAAGAGACACATATTATTTTAGCAGAATTTTTGCTCAAAAAGTAACATTCAAAAGACCAGTTCTTTCCAGGGTCAGGATGATTTCCTTAAAATCAGTGAGTATATTTCATGTGGCAACAGCCTATGTGTCTCTTTGTTGTCCGTGTTCATGAGTCTATTTACGTCCACACCTGGTGTGACATCGGTACTGGCTGAAGGACAGTGGCCTGATGACAGGCTAGGGCAGAACTTTGGAAATCGGGGTTTGGCCTCCCTCCTGCAGTCAGGTGAGTGCCGGAGCCTCACTACACCTCACTGCACACTACACCTGAGCCCCACTTAACATTACACTCGAATCAATTAAACAAGAGTGAACTATTCGGCGGCTGTCGGCTGCTACTACTCTCTGTTCACCCTTGCAGACTGTTGAGACTTTCTGATGAGGAAACACATTTGCTGAGTGTATGTGGAGACTCAGGTCAAGGAAACGGCGCTTGCAACATGAGGAGACAGGTTCCACGATGAAAGGAGACCAGAGTGCTTTCTGGTACCGAGAAAGTGGTGATTTAGACTTGGGAAGTCAGTGAGGGCTTCCAGGGGGACATGGTTCTAAGGTTGTACCCAAAAGCATCAGTGCTCCCAGAAAGCGTCAAAGAGGAGGGCCGGATTCTGGAAAGAGGGCCACTTGATCATGCTGCCCTGGCAAGGGGGGAGTCCCATCTGACAGCGGAGGCTGAGCAGAGTAGCAGACAGGCCCCCTCTGACAGATGGGAGCCACCGAGAAAGGATCAGGGAGTGACTGTGTCTGCACGGCTCTCACAAAGCACGGCTCTCACAAAGCACAGCCGCCCTCTGGAAAAGTTCATCCCTTTGTACATGTGGGACCAGGAAAGTTTGTTGGGTTGCCGGCCCTATGTGAGCTGGAGATGAGCTACACAGCTGGGCTAGCTGGACAATAGTGAGGGCAGCTGGGGACCTGGGAGTAGAGAGGGTCACAAGAGAACTGCATTTTGTTCGAATACATCTCAGCTGCTGGGCCTTAAGTACTGGGGCATTGCCCGTTTCAGTCCTCCCAGCTCTGCGGCTCACCAAACCTAAGGGCCGATGGAAGGGGCCGCTCGTTGTCTGGCATGGAAGACACTCTAGCAGGTAGGGAATGGTGGCTCCCAGTGAAATGTGAGGGCGCAAATTAATAAACGTCCTAAGGACACTGAATCACGAACCCTAAATGACCTTTAAAAATGAACAAATACAGAATCATGTCGTATAAACTTGATACAAAGAACTGGAGGAGCCAGAACTGGTTAAGAGCTGGGTTAGAGGCCCAGACAACCTGGCGAAGACCCATCTCAGACAAGCCGAAAAATGCAGACATGGAAGTCGCAGGGGTGACAGCAGTTTTGAAGAATGCACCTAATTTGCTCCTGAAAATAGCAGAATGCAAAAAGGCGGCAAGGTGAGAGGAAGAACGAGAATGTTCCAGAGAGATCAGTGAGAGACCAGTAGCAGCTGGAAGAGAACGGAGTCCAGCCCCAGGGTCTTTCTAGGTACTTAATGGAGCTCGTGTGTGTGTGTGTGTGTGTGTGTGTGTGTGTGAGAGAGAGAGAGAGAGAGAGAGAGAGAGAGAGAGAGAGAATTTGGGGACATGAGAGCTGAGGACCCTGGTAGTTTAATATCCCTGAGATGTTGAGAACAGACAGGTCCATGGCAAAGAGAAATGTTTTTGAATTATTTACTTTCATCACCTCACTCTGCAGCCTGTGCTAATGTTTAATCAACGGTGGTCACAGAATTGCACACTGGTCGTCCCTGGGCCACAGAAAGGCAGAACCATACGTCCTAGGCCGGAGAAAGGGGAGGACATTGGCGGCCTCTGACTGTGAGGAGAAACCCTTCAGCCAGGGACACAGGCCGGTGGCGATACACACATGAGCCCTGTGAAGCCGGCCCACTTCCTCCACAGGCAGTGTGATTCTGTCACCGCCTGTTTCTTTCTACCCTGGACAGTCACTGTTACCCAGTATCTGACGCAAGTGCTTCGTGGAGGAGGCGGAAAAGGCATCAGACCTTGGAACGCTCTAAGAGGAACTTTATTTCACTTTACAGGCAATTCCCTTCCTTTAGTTTTAGCAGACTGGGTAAGCCTGTCACATCCTGGGACACTGATCTTGGTAAAGGGGACACATCTCCTGGAAGAGTGAAGGCCCATGACTTACTGTGCTAATGTAACCCTTTTGGAAATCCTTTCCTATCCTGGCAGCACCAACATGTGACCCGGAATTGTAAAGGCGGCCTCGCCGTCCCCAGGACTCCAGCAGCATGCGAGCCCTGAGCCCTGCTCTGCTCCTGCCCCCACGCCCACCCTGCTTTCAGCGGCCAGAGTCCCTGCAGGACAGGGTGACGGGCAGAGAGGGGCGGTCGTGTCGTCCAGCCTCACCTCAGGACGCAGCAGATACAGGGAGGGCCACTATATCTCCTGCTTATCAGAAGGGATCCCAAGGCCACGGTTAAGCTGTTTAAAGACAGCTCTGCGAAGAAGGCCGGTCCTTCCCACTCCCCTGCACCCACCCTCCAGGGGGCTGACAGCCTCTGACAGAGCAGTTCTGCCAGCAGAAGCCACGAGGAGAGCAGAGAAAGACCCCACTGCTATGACTGAGTGGATTTTTAGAAGCCTCACAACCATTTCCACATAAGAAAGCATTTTCATAGCATGTACAATAGCATCATCTAGTTTCTTTATTTTAACTTTGCTTGTCTTGGGAAAGTCACAACACAGCTAAAACCTTTATCATTTCCAAACTGGCAGGTCAAATATTAAAATCTAATGGTAGAAGTTACTGTCTTTAGAAATACAAACAGCACGAGGGAAACTAGATTTATCCTTACTGACCTTAGTTTTCTAGCTGAGCAAAGAGGAAGTGATAACTAGGGACAAACGGTAGGAGATAGGTCTTTCAATTCAATTTTTAACCCAAGTTTACAACGGAGGACTGTTTATTTCTTCAGTTGTCATCCCAGAGATGGCGCTGCTACAGCAGCATCGACAGGGAATTAACGCCCATTTTAAGCAAGAACGGCAAGGCATGAGCCATGAATCTGAGACTCTGCTGCTTTCCCCTCCCCTGCTCCCTGCACTTTCCTGCTGTCATACAGTTTATACTTTGGGGAAGAAGAGATTCCAACAGCCCATGTCTCATAGGCTGGAAATTGTGCCCCAAACCCTTACAGTGACCTGCTTGCTTGTATTACAGGCACTGTCGTGGGGGCCGGGCTTAGGTATCATTACTGTTGCTTCATGTCATGCTTGTCACTCACTGATGAAAATGCTTCTGGTCAAAGAGTGATTTCAAAATACAGCAACTCAGTAGAAACTTTGATTCTTGAGCAAAGTGTATAAAATTGTCACACACTGAGGACAGTACAAGGTATTCTAATGAAAAGTGTCATCTCATTGGTGAAGTACTTTTCTTCTCTTTTACTACCTTCTTACGCACTTGTTCTTGGCACATGACGAAACGCCAGGGGGAAAACATGTGAAGAGTCTCAGGTGTATCAGAAAATAAGTGCAAACCATATTTACACCCAGTAATTATTAAAAAGCACATCATGTTTGAAAGTAGTAATGGCAGTGGCCCTGGGAAAAAGTCACTTCAAGGCTGATATGCAGCGTGAAATAGTTTGAGTCAAGCATTAACCCTTTTTAAAAATAACTGAATTCAGGAGTTAATTAGGCAAACCCATAGAAAGTAGAAATTAAAAATCAGATGCCAGAACCATGACACAAAAACTGAAAGTTGTCAGAAATCTGACGTGTGTCCAACAATTTTAAAACCTATAGTTAAAAGTTCGGTCCTTCTGTCTAATCCACGGGCCACGCGCGTCCCTCTGAGGCTCAGGGCAGAGGCATGACTGACAGGGAGGAAGACATGCAGACACTGCCCTCGCCAGGTGTCCCAGGTCTGACATCCCACCCAGCCAATCCCAGTGCAACGCCACCACGTGGCAACGTGTTTCACGACCAGAAACAAAGTGTTGAAGCAGCAGCGCTGACCGTTCGTACCTGTTTTTTGTGGCCCGATGACAAGGAACTTCGGTAGGTGGTCGCACGTTTTCTCCCTGGACCAGATGTCCTTGTGCCGTTTGTCGTCGCACGGGTTCTGCAGGAGGAAGCACAAGGGGACCCGCTGTGCAGCGATGCGCGCTGCTCAGCAGGCGGCTCCTAAGCAGGGTCACGCCCACGCCGGCCCCGCACCCAGAACGCGGTCACGCCCACGCCGGCCCCGCACCCAGAACGCGGACTCAGACCCCGGCCGGCGGCCTCTCGGACTCGGAGCGGTTTCCTCACACGATGGCACCTGCCCTGCCACCTCTTCCCACGCTCTGGTCGGGTCCAGCGGCCGAGGCCCCGCCCCCTCCCCGCACGTGCTTCCCGTGGGCGGGTCCACCTGAGACTTCACGTGTGTGAGCTCCTGGGAGTCTGCTCTGTCGCCTCTCCTGCTTTTGGTCCCGAGAGGCTGCAAGGCCGTCCTGGAACCCACTCCGGGCTCAGCAGCTGTCCCCTCACACGCTGCGTGGCCGTGCGCTGCTCCTGCCGCCCCGTAAGCTGGCAGCAGGGGGTCCGTGTTGGGAGCCCCTCCCTCCCGCCTGCACTCTTGACCCGTATTTTAAATTGCGTGTGTGTCACTGCTGGACTGCGGTGACGAGGAAATGCCAGACCCAACATATCCATCCATCGGTCCAGCTTTATCCCCGTCTCATCCTTCTCCTGTTCCAGCCCATTCTGTTCCCTATCAGTGACCCACATTTATCATCCAAATCATGACACTTTGGAGAATTAAAAGGGCCCTTAAACAAAAATGATGCAGTTTTTAAAATATCTATTGACTCATTGGTTTTATTGTACTGGTAATGCAAAAAATTATATTCAAAACTCATTTTCACAAATAAAATTATTTAAAGAAAAACTATGTTGGGCATGACAACAATGGCAATTTTTATCCCAATATTTAAGATGATGTAAGATGGCGAATCACTTATGGTTCATAGTTATAGACATTAATCAGATTTTTAGGCTCATCTTTCTCTAATACCAATTCTCCAGAGCTCCTCTGAAGAGTGATTGTTTTCAGTAAGATCTTGCTATGTTTTACTTTTCCATAACATTGCCAGCAATCCTTTTCAGAGTTACTCTGTGGTCAATAAATTGGAAATGTTGACACTTTCAATCAACTCTTCCCTACAGGCCAGCACTTTTTTAACTGGGGAATATTTTGTCTAGTGGGTGGGAGTAACTCACAATAAATCCTGTTGAAGAACATATTTTCAATTCTAATTTTTCCCATACTGAAATGTCTACATATTAGAGACCAAATGCTTTCACACTTACTTTTCAGAGTGTCTTTTTTTTTTTTTTTCATTTTAATTTATTATTATTTTTTAATTAGTTTCAGGTGCACAAGACCAAGCAAAACTTAGACGTTTATCATTTATATCCCTCACACTGTGTGAACCCCCCTCCCCCCATCCACTATCCCTCTGTACGTTCCCCAAATTAATTTTCAAACCCCCATGACCATCTTGTGGTTACCGACTATTTTTTTGACAAATATTTTTCAAGATAAAACTTGTCCAATAAGTTCTGTAATTATAATTATTTTGTCAAATACAGACTCTGCAAAATCATAGACTTCTCAATAGCATTTCATTCTAGTTCAGAATATAACTTTATCTAATTAAAAATAGATCTGTTAAAGAAATGCTTACCACAGTTAAACTTCCAAAGTTCAGTTAAAGAATGCCAAATTATACCCTCTATGTCTTTTGAATTCACATTACTTAATTTGTTTAGTCGCCTCCCTTCTTGTTTTGAAGTTTTGTTTTGTCTTGTTTTGTTTTTAGATGGCAAAAAACACTACAGGAAGAAAATATTACTTAAATATATTTTTTCTTCTATTCTGTTCCATTGATCTATGTGTCTGTTTTTATGCCAACACCATGCTGTTTTGATTACTATAGCCTTGTAGTATAGTTTTTTATCAGGTAGCATAATACCTCCAGCTTTGTTCTTCTTTTTCAGAACTGCTATGACTATTTGGGGTCTTTTAATGGTTCCATATAAATTTTAGGGTTTATTGTTCTGGTTCTGTGAAAAATGCCATTAGTATTTTGACGGGGATTGCATTGACTCTATAGATTGCTTTGGGCAGTACGGACATTTTAACCATAGCAATTCTTCCTATCCACGAGCATGGTATATGTTTCCATGTATTTGCATCTTCTTCAATTTCTTCCTTCAATGTCTTACAATTTTCAAAGTACAGGTCTTTTACCTCCTTGGTTAAATTTATTCCTAAGTATTTTATTTATTGATTTATTTTTGATGCAATTGTAAATGGGATTGTTTTCTTAATTTCTCTTTCTGAAAGTTTGTTATTGGTGTATAAAAATGCAATGCTTTCTGAATATTAATTTTGTATCCTGGTACCTTACTGAATTCATTGATCAGTTCTAATAGTTTTTTGGTGGAATCTTTGGGGTTCTCTATATATAGTATCCTGTCATCTGCAAACAGTGATGTTTTACTCCTTCCTTTCCAATTTGGATGGCTTTATTTTTCTTATCTGACTTTTATTCCAATACTATGTTGAATAAAAGTGGTGCAAGTGGACATCCTTGTCTTGTTCCTGATTTTAAGGAGAATGCTTTTAGCTTTTCCCCGATGAGTATGTTAGCTGTGGGCTTGTCATACATGGCCTTCATTACGTTAAGATACATTCCCTCTATTCTCACATTGCTGAGTGTTTTTATCATAAATGGATGCTGGGTTTTGTCAAATGCTTTTTCTGCATCTATTGATATGATCATTTAATTTTTATCCTTCATTTTGTTTATGTGGTATATCACATCAATTGATTTATAGATATTGAATCAACCTTGCATCCCAGGAATAAATCCTACTTTATTATAATGTATGATCTTTTTAATGTGTTGCTGAATTCAGTTTTTTGTTGTATTTTGTTGAGGATTTTTGCATCTATGTTCATCAGGGACATCAGCCTATATTTTCTTGTTTGGGTAATGTCTTTGTCTGGCTTTGGGATTAGGGCAATGGTGGCCTCATAAAATTACCTTGGGAGCTTTCCCGCGTCTTGAATCTTTTTGGAATAGTTTGAGGAGAATAGGTGTTAATTCTTCTTTGAATGTTTGGTAAAATTCACCTATGAAGCCATCTGGTTCAGGACTTTTGTTTGTTGGGAGTTTTTTGATTGCTGATTTGATTTCATTAGTAGTAATTGGTTAGTTCAGATTTTCTGTTTCTTCTTGAATTAGCCTTGAAAGATTGTAGGCTTCTAGAAATGTATCCATAGAGAGCCCAGAAATAAACCCACTCCTATATGGTCATTTAATCTATGACAAAGGAGATAAAAATATATAATGGGGTAAAAACAGCCTATTCAATAAATGGTGCTGGGAAAACTGGACAGATCCATGTAAAATAAAAAATGAAACTGGACCACCTTCTTACTCCATATACAAGAATAAACTCAAAATGGATTGAAGACTTAAATGTAAGACCTGAAACCATAAAACTCCTAGAAGAAAACATAGGCAGTAAACTCACAGACATTACCCTTAGTAATATTTTTTTCTGGTGCATCTCCTTAGACAAAGGAAATAAGAAAAAATAAACAAATGGGACTACATCAACCTAAAAGTTTTTTGCATAGCAAAGGGAACCATCAACAAAATGAAAATAAATCCTATTGAATGTGAGAAGATATTTGTCAACGATACATCTGATAAGGGGTTAATATCCAAAATTTATAAAGCACTCATACAACTCAATAATCAATCAAAAAATGAGCAAAGGATCTGAACAGTCATTTCTCCAAAGAGGACATACTGATGGCCAATAGACATATGAAACGATGCTTAAAATCACCAATCATCAAGGAAATGTGAATGAAAACCACAATAAAATACCACCTCACACCTGTCAGAATGGCCATCATTAATAACTCAACAAACAACAAATGTTGGCGAGGACGTGGAGAAAAGGGAACCCTCGTGCACTGTTGGTGGGATTGCAACCTGGTGCAGCCACTACGGAAACAGTTTGGAGATTCCTCAAAAAACTAAAAATTGAAGTACCATGTGACCCAACAATTCTACTTCTGGGTATTTGTCTGAAGAAATCCAAAACACTAATTTGAAAAGATATATGCACCCTATGTTCACTGCAGCACTATTCACAATAGCCTAGATATGGAAGCAACCAAAATGCCCATCAATAGATGATTGGATAAAGGATTTGTGGTATATTTATACAATGGAATATTACTCAGCCATAAAATAAGTGAAACCTTACCATTTGTGAAAACATGGATGGACCTAGAGAGTATTATGCTAAGTGAAACAAGTCAGACACAGAGAGACAAATACCATATGAATGGTATTCTCACTTATATACAGAATCTAAAGAACAAAATAAACAACAAAAAACAAAACAGAAATAGACTCATACAGAGAACAAACTGATGGTTGCCAGATGGGAAGGAGTTGTGGGGCTGAGTGAAGGGATTAGAAAGCACAAATTGATAGTTACAAAAGATTCACGGGGATATAGAGTACAATATGGGGAATATAGTCAATAATGTTGTAATAGCTATGTATAGTGCCAGGTGGCTACTAGACTTATCCGGGGGATTACTTCGTAAATTATGTAACAGTCTAATCACTGTGCTGTATACCTGAAACTAATATAAATAATATTGAATGTCAACTGTAATTGAAAAATAAAATTATTTTCCTCAAAATAATATTTTTCTCATAAATAATTCTCAAAACCAATTCTCAGTGTCATAATAGTGTCATCTTCACATTCGAGAGACTGCAACACTGGCCTGCCATATTGGTGACATGAGGCTCCCTAGATCCAGCAGGTAAGAGTGGCGAGCACTCTGGCTGCCTTGACAGACAGGGTGGAGATATACCGGCCAAGTGCCAGGGCCCAGCACCGCGGTGGATTTCCAAGGCCATGTGTGGAGCGCGCTGGCACATCCTCCCTGAAGTACAAGGTGTCTCACTGTACTTGCATTTCCTACTGCTGAAAAAAGCACAGGACTTTCTAGGTCTCTGTGGGTTTTGGAAGCAGAATTTTCTTGTTCTAGGGGATGCTGCTCTGCATCACTGACCAGGTGATGCAGAGAACTGCTAGTTTTGAGTGGAATCCAGACCAAGAAACCGCCCTGCTGGAGGCAAGACTGAAATGCAGACAGCCCTCCCCTGTGGGCCACACATCATGGCAGACCCATGGCACTATGGCCGCTAGCTTCTAAAAGGATGCCTAGCAGGGTTTTGGTTAAACCTCAGGGGAGAATCACATAGGTGTGCCATCTGTAGCAGACTGTTCAACAGGAGCTCCTGGAGCGCTCCTGGGCCCTGGATGAGAAAGTCCATCATGGCCACCTGTATGCTGAGCCCCTGCCACCCTGGGGCCCTGGATGACTATGTGGAACCGAGCTAATGCTCCTGCCATTTGTAAACATTTGTATGAGTGAGAAATACATTTGTATTTTATTTAACCACAATTTTTGGAGTGTCTTCATTCTAACAACATAGCCTGTACTCTAACTCAGTGTGTTTCAAAGCACTTGTCTGGGAGAACATACGGCCCTTGTGTTAGAACATGACGGAGGGCACTGCTTTCTGATATAAGAACAAACGTTTCAGCTGGAGCAACTGGCGTGCCTAGTGCTACAGCTGCTTTACACGTTGGTGCAGGGGCTTGAGCTCCAGTGGAGCAGACACAAGCCTGTTCACAGACCACACTTCAAGGAGCGCTCTGAGTCAAACCAACCCAGTGCTTCACTCACACCATGTTCGTGGCTGTAGACACATTCGTGCCAGGACCTGAATCTTTGACTAGTTTAATTTTCTGGGCAATGTTCTCAGTACTTTTCCAACTCAGTCAAATTTGCCAATTCTTCTACCTGAAGAGAATATCTACCCTTCCCCACTTATTTCAGTTGTCAAGTGTGTGAGCTCAGGAGGGAGACTGCCTGTGTCTTCAGCAATTTTCCTAAATTCTCTGGGCCTCAGTTTCCTTATCCAGAAAATAATGGTTGGTAGTACCTATCTCACAGGGCTATTGAGAGCATTAAATGAGTTAATACATTTAAAATCATTACATTGTGCTCTGTAACAGAGAGTGCTTATTATGTGATCCACGCTACCCATCCCCACACACTGGTTTTTCTTCGTCCAGATCAGTTAGGCCATTGGGGTGACAGAGAAACCTTACTCTTGCTGTGAACATCCATCTGAGAGCAGACGTCCTGGTCAGAACACAAGGGCACCTGAGGTGGCTGCCCCCCCACAGGAGGAATGTTCCATCACAGTCCGATGACTAGACTTCTGGGATATCTGAGTTTCTTGACAGGGAAAGAGCTTGGAGTTTCTTCAGGCAGCCCGAGGTCACAGGCTGTCCTATCAGAGGACCCAGATACCCTTGCACATTGCTGATTCAATTTATTGCCGGATACGCTTGCTGTCTGGCTCCTGCGACTCATCGAACTAATTGATTTAGGACTTGTCATCATTCAGGTCTCAACTCGAATGTCACCCAGTGAGAGGGGCCATCCCTGAGGACCGGGGACACAGCGCTTCCCCCGCCTTGTCTCTCTGTGACAGTTCTCGTCCTATGTCCTTCACTGCATTTCAACACCTGGAATTATTTTATTCAAGTATATGCTTACAGTAACTTTACTATGCATATGAATAGTATAGGATATTGGTAGTAACATTATTTCAGCTGTAAGGTTATGTTCTCTGAGGGGAGACCTCTTTTTGCTATAATGTAACACATAAGAGGTGTTGATAAGTAGGGACTGAATGACTGACAGTGACCTGGGACAGGCACAGGGGACAATTACTAAAAGGCACAGACAGATTTTGAAATATGCTTGAAAACTAAGATAATATGAACTGTGTAGACATTTTACTTCCAAACTCCCACAGCAAATCATTGACCGTCTCCACTGCTGACTTTCATGGAGGCCCCGAAACTCGTTCCTGCTGTTTACTCACACCCTCACTTCAAAACTTAAAATGTATTCAACTGCTTCCTTTGTAACGAACTTTATTCCTCAGTTGTATTTCAGATATTAAGTTGGAGCAAGGCAATGACCTACACGTACTCAGTTTCTCCACATGTATTTGTTCTTTCTCAACAAAGAACCAATCCCAGAGCAGGTGTTCCATTTGTTTGCTCAGATGGTTTCTTCATCTTCACAAAGGCTGATGAGCAGAGTGAGGGTTGGACAGTCTGCTGTGGAAAGTCTGTCGTTTGTGAGGTTGTCTGTTGTGCATGGGCGGCAGGCACTGGCCTCCCCCGGACGGCATGTCTCTGCCGGCCACACCTCTGCATGCAACCCTGGGAAACAAGGCGCCCCAGAGACAGGCGTTTTACAGAAGACCAGCAAAGACCTGGCTTTCACCGTAACACATGGGACACGGATGGACGTGCCCTGTTTTCTTAGGGAAAGACATGAGTCATTCTAGCTGTACTTTCCCACAAAGTTACCCTGACAGGACCGAACCATCAAATAAAATGACCAGGATGCTAAGAAGTGTAATATGGCATTCCTGTGTTACTACTAACAATTCATTCTGCGTTCCCTCAGTTCTCCTGTCCCTGTCATCCACTTGGTGGCACCTTGTAACCCTCAGTCTAGGCAGATTGTCTCTTTGTAACGCATTCCTTCAGTTGTGCTGCTTTTGGGCTGCACAGATGCAGCCCAAAATATTTTGACTTTCCTTCTATTGTCTGAATATTTGACTAACAGCCAATGGAGTTTCTAACTTTATTGATCACGTTCTATATTCTGGGCACTTGCTTGACATAGATTATTTCTAATCCTGAAAGCAGTCTGGCAGCAGATATAATTATCCCTTCTTACAGCCGAGGAAGCGGAGACCAAGGGGTTCTATGTAGGTCTCGCTGAAGGCACACGGCTAGTTAGTTTCAGATCTGGAATCCAAAGCTGAGGTTGTCTCTGCAGGTAAAGTGTGTGTGTGTGTGTGTGTGTGTGTGTGTGTGTGTGTGAGAGAGAGAGAGAGAGAGAGAGAGAGAGAGAGAGAGAGAGAGAGAGAGAGAAAGAGAGAGAGAGAGAGAGAGGATTTCTGGCAATGACTATGAAAGTCCTAGGGGATTCCCAAGAAAAAGGCAGAGCATTTCCTTGTACTTTGCTCCATTGCTATTGTTTTAATTTTAGAAGTCAGAAAATTACAAAGCGATTATGTTCCATTATCTAATCTGATTGTTCCCTACATATCTGAAGCTGCTGTAAACAGTAATTTACTATTTGAAGAATCTGGTACTATAGATATACTGAAACGTTGAAAAAAAAAAAGGAGTTAAAGCTGTTTTCAGAGCTCTGGTTCCAATGCCAGCCTAGTGACAACGCATGGAACTCGGCTTTCACACAGGTAAGAGGATACAGGTGGTTCTGCGCAGGTGGACATTTAAGTAGACAAGCAAGGTGACCAGAAAATTCCCTCAGGCTTGACACCGGACTTAGAAAGCGCAGCGAATTCTGATGGAATCGTGGTCCTTAGAGGGTTCTGAGCACCCTGATCCTCCTAATTAAATAAAAATCTCAAATTCACAATCAAGCTAACAGTATACATTTTTAAATCACACTACTTATCCTGAAGTCCGTGTTTTTATAGAATACACATGTGAAAATAACTTCCTTTCTCATTAGATCCAGTTACTCCAATCTGCCTAGGCTTTTCTCCTAAAAGCTGCTTCTGCGTCGCTTCTGCACCTCTTCCCTGGCAAGGGCCCTGCAGGGCCATCAGTTACAGCCTGATCACCCCCACCCAGATCACGTGCCTGCTCCAGGTAACTAGGACACCACGAGGCCTTAACAGCTTAAACTTTAACAACGCCCAGTGCTCCCGGCAGAAGATGAGTCTGTAATTACAGGTGTTTCTAGACTATTGTTTCTTCCCCACTTGCCCTGCCTGCCTTTTGCTGCCTGGATCGCACTGTTTTAAGGAGAATGTTATGGAAGGTGTTCTTTGCTTTTGTTTTTAAATCTTTCTTCCTCCCTATCTGGCTGTGTCATTTTAAATTTTCTTCTGCTTATTAACTTTTGCCCTGTACATGTGTTTAAACAAAATCCTTTTCCAAGTCTGCATTATGCAGGCTGGCAACATACAATTTTTTGTCTCCCAATGCCATTTAAGCCTAGAACAATCCATGTGCACTGAGGAGGCATTTTAATAGGCTGGGGATGTTCATTCTCAATGCTGGAATCGGCAAATCTTTATGGAGAAACCCTGAGATACAGCATCTATGCAGAGACCCTGCAGCCCTGGCACTGCCCGCCTCCATGGGCACCCTGCTCTCCAGTGAATGCCTTCCGCAGAACTCCAGAGGCACAGGACAGTCTGATTCTTACTCAGACCTGACTACCAAAGTCCTCTGAATAGAAGGCAGCCGGGAAAGAGGGAGACCAGACGTGAGATGAACGGACTCCATAAAAGAGTCCGGAGGCTGAGTTCCCAGGAGCTGAGCAGGGCTGTGAGGACATGACACGGGACGTCACTCATTCATGGGACCGCCAGGAGCTGGAGCTGACTCAATGGCATGTGACACCCTGAATTACAGAGGAGCATGCATGCCCACCTTGTGTGGGAGGGGTCCAGGGTGACAGCTGCAGGAGTGCTGCTCTGAGCACAAAGGATCTCTGATTTACCCTAAACATCTGCACATTCTTTACTGCATACACGCATGTTTGTTTAAATCAGTTGACGCTGTTGGAATTTTCCCATGGAATATTCTCATAGTGACATTGACTCTGCAAGAAGGTGGCAAGTTCACTTTGCAGCTCTGAGTTTCTTCACACAGGTGACCGCACAGGCCCGCATGTAGGACCTAATATACTACTTATGGCTCAATGGACCTTCCCGGGAATCTAGATAGCCAACTCAGTAAAGAAACTGCATGTTAAAAATTCTTACTAACAGGTTGGTCTAATACAGTGTATTAGTCATAGTACGACGTTAAAATCAGACATTCCTGTAGGGCACACAGAAACATTTCAGTTTCTTTTTTGTTATACTTGGATTAGGTGCTCTAAACATATTTATTTTAGGATGCTTTTGGTTCAGAGAGTATGAAAATATTATAACATCAATATTTTATTTTTTACGATCTGCTGGCAGCCTTCCCCTGACTAAGCCTCAGTAAGTTACTTGTGCAGGAATCTGACACTTGACTAGATCGTATTTGCAGTTGACTGACAGACAGGAAAAGGATAATGCAGGACTGCTGTCACGGATTCTGGGTGTCAGGATGTCCCACAGCTCTGCATAATCTGCGCAGTGAGGTGCTTCACTGTAGGTTAAAGAATTGAAAGGAATTGCCTACACATTCAGGAAGCATTGCTGAAAGGTCTAAGTACTGCTCTGAGTTAGGAAGACCAACGTAACCAGGTAATACATAAACTCAGATTGTGATTAGGAAAACACATGGAAACAGTAATGAAGTCCACTCTTCCATCTATAAAGTGACACACAACCTCTCGCTTGGCACTGGGAAGGCTAAAGATGAAAACATGGGAGTAAAGCATGAAATTACGGAGGTCTATTACCCACGCTGCAGGGCGATTACTTACAGGTGAGTTGTCTTCCAACCCAAGTGTCCCATCCACAACCAAGCCCACCACTTTCCTCTGAAGGCCCAGCTTTTCCACAGCCAGGAAGCTTATTCAGGGCTTCCGTCCCTCACAGCTACGTCATTGTCCTCCCTTCATCTTCCCCTGACCTTATGTCTCCTGCAAAAGGCCTCTGGTATCATCTCTACGGGCCGACACATTTTTGTAATGACTTCACTCTCATCTTTAGAGCCTACAGACAGTGGCTCCTGCCGCGTGTCTCATACACGTGGCCTTGGCAGCTTTCGAGCTTTCCCGACTCCATGGGCTGCTCCCTGAGGCTGTGTCTCCTATGTGCTGCTCTACCAGAAGAAACCAGTGTGCCCGTTTATTGTTCTTCATGCACACACACTGCTCTGCTCCTGCCTGCTCACTCACGGTACTCTATTGACGGCAGCTGTGCTCGTTCCAGGTTCCCAACACGAGTGAACCTGCCTGGTGCATCAAGGTTTGGATGAGCTGGTAGGGCAGGCCAAGTGTCAGTGACACCGCATGGTCAGTGCAATCATAATCACAAATAAGGAAGAGTGCAAAAGAGGACACATGTGGAGGCAGGTCTATGATGTCATTTGGGTCACATCGCCAGGTACTGTGATGGTTTGTAAGTTCCAGGGGGGCAAAGCCCATCCTTTTATTATGCAGGGACCTCAAAGGAAGACATCCACACCACACACCATCAGATTCTTCTGAAGGAGCCCAGACATTTCATCCCACAGAGAGTCGGTGATAGAAGCAGGGGTTTCTGCATGTAAAGCATCCACCTTGGTGTGGTCAGGCCCACACTGGAGGAGGAAGAAAACATGGGAGCTTTAGTCCTGACCGTCCCTATGAAGCCAAGGGACTTAGAACAAGACATTTCAGTGCACTAGGTGCCATCGTCCCTTTCTTCTCCAAAGTGAGCAGGTTGGGCTGGAAGGCCCTAACTCCCACTGCTCTTGCAATCTAACGTTTTCTCTTCCGTTAACACACACACAGAAATGTTCACTACAGTGTGCGTCACCAGCCCTGTGATTCGTTTGTGTCACAGATATTCCAATCGCAGCATTTCTGAGTTGGCGCTGGATGATCTCACAGCTAGAATGAACACAGTTGTGAACCCCCGAAGGTCAGCACACTGCCGCCTCCATTCTGACTTCAACCCTGGAAATGGGAGGGACGGCTCAGAGCTGGGCTCTTTGCGCATCCCCCTGGTCGCCCGGCCAGCAGGTGTCCCATCACACCTGGCATGTGTGCTGAGATGGAGACCGGAAGGCCTGGCTGCAGATGGACTGAGCTGCCTGACAGCGTAGAGCTTCCAAGCATCAATCAGTGAATGTGCAGGAATCTGACCTCCCTGCTGCCTCCATGGTGTGGTTTGGTTTCCATAATGAGAATTTAAAAAGAAAAAGAAAACAGAAGCGGAAACTTTATTTTTTCCACCTTCATAGTGATGATTCCACCAAAACAAAAGGGACTTGAATTCACAGGAACCTGTGGATATCATTTCAAGAATCCTGTACACCTGGGGCCACATTGCGGAGGGTATAGTTAGGAATAGCGCTGTGTGTGTCATCAGCACTTGTCCTCCTGTGAAAGAACCAACATCCAGGGAAGGGAGCACACACACTCTATGGGGCACCGGCCAAGCTGTCCCTTGACTGAAACTCATACTGCACTTTTCATTAGGTGACACAGTGATTTCATGTACAGTAGTTGGTGCTAATGAAAATTTACATAGGGAACCAAAGGAAATTAAATAGATGTCAAGATCATCATTTTGCATGTTTTCCTTTTATTTGTGGTAATAAAAAAGTGTGAATTGAAAAGCTGAAGAAAAAGGACACCTGACCTAGTTTTTAAACGTGAACTGCACTAAATAGAAGTCATGCTTCTAAATAAGAAAAGTACCTGGACAGTTAATGCTGAGACCACATGAGGAAGACAGACATACACCGAGGAACCTCTCCTGACTGTAGGGTGATGATGGGGGGTTGTAAAAGATTGGATTAGTGCTGGTTCTGCTTCTACAAGGGGTGATCAAACAGTACGGTGAATGTTTAAGTAAAAAAATTACTATAGTAAAAGACACATTGCCATTAATCCTCCCCAAATACTCCCCCTCACTTTGAACACACTTATCCCATCGTTCCTGCCACTTTCTGAAGCAGTTCTGGACGTCCTCTTTCGTGAGTGTCTTTAGTTGTGCTGTCATGGCTTCCTCGATGTCCTGAATCAATTTGACTTTGGGGAAGAGTCAGGAGTCACACGGCGCCAGATCCAGTGAATAAGGTGGATGAGGACACACTGTAATGTTTTTATTTGACAAAAATTGCCATATACCAGAAGCGATGTGGGACACGGAGCATTGTCATGATGAAGGATGATTTATAGCACACTTTGATACACATCTGCTCTCAGCAGTAGCTCATACCCAACTGATTGCACTGAACAAGTTGAAACTTGTCACATACTGTTGTTACTAAGGTTCAACGTGCCACTTCCTGTATTGAAGATCCCTGCCTTTCCGTTGGATGGCACTTGGCAGCAGCATTCACTGTATTTTCTGATCACAATGAGAAGGCTCCGTGTCTCACATAGCTTATGGCATATGGCAATTTCTGTCAAATAAAAACATTACGGTGTGTCCTCATCCACTTATTCACTGGATCTGGCGCCGTGCGACTTCTGGCTCTTCCCCAAAGTCAAAATGACCATGAAAGGTATACGTTTTGAATTGATTCAGGACATGGAGGCAGCCACGACAGCACAACTAAAGACACTCACGAAAGAGGACTTCCAGAACTGCTTCAGAAAGTGGCAAGAATGATGGGATGAGTGTATTAGAAGTGAGGGGGAGTATTTTGAGGGTGGTTAATGGCAATGTGTCTTTTACTGTAATAATTTATTTTATTTGAATATTCACTGTATTTTCTGATCACACCTGGTATGTTGTTATGAAATTCAATTCATATTGTATAAAGGACACCAGGTAATGCTTACGGCTGTATTTGTCGGCTATTATGACTATCACTATGAAAAGAAGAGAACCACGGGGGAAAGGGATGTGGGAGGTGTTGTGTACTGTACCCAACCATGTGCATCATCTATGATTGACAGAGCGTATTGATTTGCTTCAATAAGCGAGTTGTTGTCAACGTCTCATGTACCTGAGTAATTCCCTCTTGAACTTAACGGCTCTATTCCTTGTTTTCCTTCTTAAATACATTTGAGAATAATGGCACTTTAGTTAATGGGAAATATTTGCCAGTTTATTCTGCAGTTAAAAGAAACCATATGAATGATATAATTCGCATGATAAAATGGGAGTCTTTTAGTAATCATTTTCTCTTGAGAGTTATTTAAATATTCTTATAATAAGCTATTTTTTTTTAAAATATGCAAAGGGAGCCAAAAATGTATACACATTTTAAGAAAGGAAAACTGTATTAAAATTGTAATATTCAATATATACTGATAACAAAAGATAAATACAAGTCACGTTTGACTTCTGCAATGACAAGAGGTGCTCAAAGTGGTTACCATCAGCGTCCAGACACTTTTGATGATGGCAAACTACTGCTTGAGCAACGTTGACCAAAGTGTCCACTTGTATGCATTTTTTTGGCACCCCTGGTATATGAAAATTTCTAAACTTATTTAAATGATAGCAACAATAACAAAAACTTGTGAAATCTGAATTTTTTGATTAATTCTATCATTTATTAAGAAATTCTCAGGAAGTTACCTCTGTGATGGTATTCAAAATTAAAATTGTCAGCATTTGGCAAAAGTTTATCTGTGTCTGTATATGTTTTGATGTCTTTCAAAGTGACATCGGTCCTTAAGAAATAGTTCTATTTTCTGTGTCTAATTTTCATTTATACCCTCAATCAACTAGCACAGTATTTCATATGAACATTTAATCAATATTTAGAATCATCATGCTGACCAAATAATACTGGAGCTGGCATATCTTTGATTATATTCATTCCTTAAAAAATAAACAGTGTAACGGATATTGAAACAATGTCAACAAAAGTTACTTTAAAAAACTCACACAATATTAAGAAATAAAAATTCTTCATTAATTTTTTTTTTTAGGGTAAAGAAAGAGTAGAACTTGGGGCCGGGCCATTCACTCATTTTTTACGTCAGCCATCTGCAACCTTGGCTACTTTTTCTTGTTATTGCACCATGAATCATTGCTATGTCATAAATGAACATGTGAGAGAAAAGAACTGGTTTACTCTCAACGTGACAGGTTTCATAAGTGTGTGAGCACTTCTGGGTAACTGCCCTTTATGGGACCCCATGCTTCCCTTTATGAAAGCCAACTCCTACTTGGGGTGACTACGTCACTGTGACAACTGTGTCTCCATCTGTTTATCTCTCTAATGCACACACCCCACATACAGACGGTCCCACAACATACGGGAGGGAGAATGATCAGAAGACGTAGTGCTGCCCGAGCACAAACAGTGGCGAGCTGCTGAGTAAGTCACAGAACACAGTGGAACTTACTGTAGCATTTTAAAAACACACTTTGGAATATATAACAATGAGCAAGATTGACAAGGAAACCTTCCACTGTATTTCCTTCTTTGTTCCTTCCCTTGAGCACACGCCTCGCCTGACACACTGACACACAGGGACACTCAGTTCCGATAGCACAGGAATTATGGGATGAAGAGAGACGCACAGTCTGGAGGAGAGGCAGAGAGGACGGTGGGGAGTGTGTCACTGTGATTTCTCCTGAGCGCTGAGGCCACTCCTGGCCTACCGCCCAGCAGGGGACTATCAGGCCAGCAGGGAACTCCCTGCAGCCAGCCTACTGACTGCATGGTCAGCGAGATCCAATGCAAAGAACCGGGCAGGGGGTACCGCTGAAAAGAGAGACCACATTTTCCTGCACCAGGGTGGTGTGGCTCCCCTGAGAAGTTGAACTATTTGTGAAAGCAATGTTAACACTGACAATTCTTTCTTGACCAGTAGACCTGATCCTAGTGAAAGATTGGTCAGATTTAAAGGACTGTGAGGACATATGAAAGACAGAATTTGTACGAGCACCTGGTATAAACAGCTCCCCTTCTATTTGCACTGTGTGCTGTGTCCACCCATACATGTCAGGGCCTGCTCACAGCTTCTTGGATCTCAGTGGTTCTCGGTCCTATCTCCCTTGGCATCCAGAGCCTGGCCGTTTTGCTGCCAGCCCTGGTCACACTACTTCCCAGTCAGGATGACCAGCTCTGAGAAGGCACCAACCACGAGACATCCTCACTGCGGTGTCCCAACCTCCTGAACCAACAAGTGAAAGCTCCAAAAAGCAAAGAGAAAATACACTGAATCCATAAAACACACAAGCACATCACTGAAGAGAATAAAACAATTGGATGAGAGACATTTGTGGAAAACGCCAGTTTCCACACCTCCAGCAGGGTTCCTTGCACACATTCGGCACTCATGAACTGTGACTCCCCTCCCTCCCCCCAAGGACAGAAGGTTCAGTGTCACCTGCCAGAGAGGGTCCCTTTGCTCAGGGAACAGCTCGAAGTACTTGTGGGCCAGCTGCACTGGGGGCAGAGTCTGCAGTCGCAAGTTGGTCCAGCTCTGCACGAAGTTGGCCAGGTTCACAAAGGTGTACGAGCCCAGGCGGTCATTCCCGTAGTTGGACAGGTGGGTCATGAAAATGCTGATCTGCAACGTAAATAAAAATGACCATAAGAGGGCATGTGCAAAAGCTCAAAGCAGCAGAGAAGTTCTGGGCGGTCTGTCACCTAACCTCAGCATTTCACGAGAAGTACAATCATCATTAGGTGGTGTTATGGGCTGACTGTGTCCCCTCCTAAATTCCTATTGAAACTGTAGCCCCGATGTGACTGTACTCAGAGATAGGGCCTCCAGGGAGGTCCTTAAATGAGCTCATAAGGGTAGGGCCCTAGCCCCAGAGGTCTGGTACCCTTATAAGAAGGTGAGTGAGCACTCTCTGTCCTTTCCTCCCTCCCTCCCTTTCTGTCTCTCCCTCCCTCCCCCTCCTTCCAACAGCACACAGAGAAGAGGCTAAGTGAGAACACAGCCAGAAGGCAGCTGTCTGCAAGCAGGAAGAGAGGTCTCATCAGAAACTGAATTTCCGGCACCTCAGTTCGTCCTGCAAAACTGTGAGAAAATAAATGTCTGTGGTTTAAGCTCCCATCTGTGCTATCTTGTTATGGCAGCTTATATACACTGATGCAGGTGGAAAACCGTACCTTTGAGTTTTATTTCTACTTCGAAAATCGCTCTTACACTCTTGAAATTAAAATTGAAATTGGGTTTGGCATCCCCTCACTGTTCCTTAAAATTATAGTATTAATTTCCTCATTGTAGAATCAACACCATCAAACCCAATAATCTAATAACTGCCAGGCTACTGAAGAAGCAGAATTAACAGTTCTAAAATTAAACAATTGTTCCAGATATTTTCTGCTATAGAGGTGTTTTATGGAGTGGAATGTTGAAATGGAACCAGGCTCAAGAAAACTTACTTCTTTGTGGTCCAATGAGGAATTTTTACTGCAAGAAGGAAACTGAGTGTTTGCCCTGAAACTGACTGCATTTCGTTAGAAAGTCTTCCGTGAGCATCAATCCTCTTACAACTGGTCTACCTCAATACTAGTCATTCTAATATGGTATTTCTGTATCTTCTTCTTTGTGGATCAGAGACTAGGGAAAAGTGAAGCGTCGACTGACTGCTCTTCAAAGAGCAATGGAGAATGTGAATGTGATACAGATATAATCCAGTACCAACCCATCAGGGAGAGGTGTGGGATTAAGGATACTAAAGACAAGAGAACTGCCGTGATCTGGATAGAAACGGCGGAGGTCACTAACCCAACTCACGAAAGAGAATTCATCATTTTCTCCCATAAACAATGTTTGTACTTGCTCCTCAATCCATAATATGTTTACATACAAGTACTTTAAAAATTCATTTTATTATTTATTACTTAGATCTATACGTATTTCAGAGCAACTAACATGTTATAATTAAGTACTTAACTGACTTCATTAGGAAGGTAAAAGTAATATGATGTTTTAAATAATAATATTAAAGCAAGTATAATGTGACCTTAACCAGAAAAACAATATCCGCAGGTCAGTATGTAGAAGGAAAGTCAAGCACTGCAGGCTAGTTTTCGTCTTTATGCTCAATGACTCTTTTTCAAGGGTTTATGTTCTTGGTGTGCTTATTTGTGCTATTTTGAACACAAAATGGGTTTGCAGTAACCGCTCCAGATGATGCCATGACCACTGGTTAGATGGTCAGCCATGCGCTGAAGGGTACGTGCACAGAACTTGTGTTCCCAAGACGTCGCACGCCATTGGGCAACTGTCCCTGCCCAAAGAGGACACCTTCTGCCTTAAAAAAAAAATAAAAAAAAAATAGAGCGCTAGCTCGTATCAGCATTGGAGACCAGTGCTCTGGCGAGGCCATGAGAGGTGCAAGCTGAAGAGAGCAGCTTCACTGAATGCCTTTTTAATGTGGAAGACACAACTCTTACTCTGTGTCACATGAGATCGCTGAGAAGAATTCTCTGAGGAAAGCCTATTAACATGATTGAGACGTCCTCACCCCGGTTGAAGGTGGGGGAGTGTGGGAGAGCTTGGCCCGTTGTCCTAATATCCCCGGGTTACTTAAAATAACGCCTAAACAGTAGACAGCATTGACAGCTGGGCGTGAATCCACACCCTTCACATGGTGAAATGATGAAACCCTCACAGCAATCTTGACAGGAAGTCACAGTCCGCTTACAGGTGAGGAAACTGAGGCACACTGAGGAGCATGTTCAGGTCCCACATCTAGTCTACGGCAGCAGAACTTAAAACCTGGCCGTTTGGTTCCCTAATCTGACATGTGATACACCTGACACCTTCACCCAAGCAGTTTACAGAGAGTCTGACAGCCATCACTTGTTTTCCTTTCACCTTCTTGAAATTAAAAGACAAAGAATGTCTGTCTCTAGAAGAAAGAGGGAAGTCTATGTATTTTTTCTTTTAAATTAGCATGACAGAGGTAATTTATGGACCCTTAGATGAAAAGTTCTATACAATGAATCAGAGTATTTGAAAAGAATATTACCGATAGACTGCACATTTATCTCTGAAAGCGGCACCACTGCTATCATACGTCCAGGCTATGTGTCCCACTGCGGCACACTCAAAGCTTTTTATTGTGAAGGTCATAAAAGAGGAAGGCTATTTTTTAAAAAACATATTTTTTACACAGCTTGTTTAGATGGAAATTTAAATTAAGTCGCCCAAATGTTAACTGACACAATCAATGTTCTGACTTGAGATTCATGTGCAATCACCGTACAGGCGCAGCGCACCTGTGTCGCTGATTTTCACACTGGCCCATCTCTCTCTCTTTTTCAGATAAGAAGTGTCCTCTTGGAAGGACTTAATTACAGAGTTTCTAGAATATAACATAATAGTTGATGACCAGAATTGCAGTTGTCGCGAGAACTTTATAATTACCACAGAATAACATGCATTTGGTCCCCAAAAGTCTGCATTTATCTCATGTCACTACTGTAATTAAGAAATAAGACAGTAAGTCCTGAGCTTCAGGGAAACTATAGCTTCTTGGGACTGAAATTCTTATGAAAAACCAGCTGCAGGCTAAACGCCTGAAGAAGTAAAATAATGACCTAGAACTCCACCACCCGCCCTCTGGTGTTGTCAGTGTGTGATGGAAATTTAAGGCACCTGCGAGTGTCTAAAATCTGCCAAAATTATAAGGAAAAATACTACTTGGAAAGTACTGTAAAGGTTATTTTTATATCGTGGGCAGATGGGTATCCACCTTTCATGAGGGCATTAACATAACGCTTTTAAAAGACCTTGTGGCTGACTAGGTCTAAGTCACTTATGCAGAGTTTCCTTAGGAGTACAAGCCTGCTTTTCTGTAAGAAGGATAAACTCAATGCAGGGCAAGTGGAAAATCAGCCTCTGGGAGCCAGTGGCATCTAGAGAAGTTGGTGGTTCTAAGCTGAGCGCGTCCCATTCGAAGGTCCCAGGCTAAGAACACAGCCTGCACCCTGGCCGCAGCAGCTGGGTCACGGCTGTCCAGGCAGTGTGTACACATGCTGGTCACAAACACATCAGTGCTGGCACGTGATGAGCGGCATGTTCAGAAGAATTCTGCATGCACAGCCCGACGGTGAGGTCTGGCATGCCGAGAGCACCTACTGTGCAGACCGAGCCCCTTACTTTCAGTATTTCTGGACAAATGGCTTGTTCAAAACAGCAGAACCCATTCAGAGAGTGTCGGGGGAAGAAGCCGCATTAAGAGTGGGTGTGGCCTGGAGCATCACAAGGGAAGTCAGAGGATACGCAGCACGAAATCGTAGCAAATCATTAATTTTTCACGTCACTATTTTTCACATGCTGGGGTATATTTCTCGCATATCCCGCCCCTTTACTTATTTATTTGGACTGTAGTTTCCTAATCTGTGTAGGAATACTCTTGCTCAATGCTCCCAAAGTGCCGTCTAGGAAAGGCAGAATTGTGCACTGTGGATGCAAGTCCCGGACCTTGAGTTCTGGCAGCTCAGAGGCTGGTGACATTCCCACAGCAGAGCTTTTCCTCCCATGTGACAAGACAGGCCAGGTCACCGCGTCCAATGCAGGAGTTTAGGAACAAGACATCAGGTGCTCCTCAGCAGGACAGCCGCTGTGCAGAGGGTCCCCAGGCCTGGGTGCCTGGCCTCTGCCACCAGCTCACCTTTGAGCCTCTGCCTACGTCCCTCCCTCAATATTCAGTGCTCTCAGCTCCGTGTGACCAAACACGAACCACGTCTGAGCTCTGCCTCCTGCCTGCTGCGAAAATACAAAATGAGGATTAAAAGCACACTAGAGTCTCATGATTTGTTAAAACACAAGATATTATTCGGAATGCCAGGTCAAAACGCATGTGCTGAATTTGGACAATCACTACCCACCTGTGGAATAAACCCACTCAACAGAAAAGGGGCTTCACTGTAGCGACGTATGCATCTTGATATTAGGGAAGTAAATCATGATTACTGAACTCTGTGGGTAATCCTTGCATGTGGGTAAAACACCGTCATAGTGACAAACAAGACAGGATGATATAAATGTGAGTGAGTGGCTTACTTGTAAATTATAGTTAATCGTTTTGTAGAGCGTTTTACTTTGCCTCTCTTGTGAAGTTGCTAACATGCAAAATATAGGAGCAAGGAAAAGGGGAAAAATGAAATAAAAACAAAGGCCTCATTTTATCCAGAAAATGAAGCATCGGCCATCCAAATTGCATTAAAACCTTCTCAGACTACCAAGCCAGCACAGTCTCCTTGCATTTCCTACTCGTATGACAAACAGAACGTCACTTAAGCTGTGCGGATGTCGGCATCCATAGCTGGCATCAAACACAGTGCCTTAAACTGGAACTTACCATTACTTCTGGAGCAGAGTTGTACATTTTTACTTAAAGTACACATTAGATTTTGGAAATAGTGCCTTTAGAAATGAAATCTTGAGTAGTCAGACACATGGTTCATAAGGAAAAACACATTATCATAACACTACGAATAGAAATGATTGCTTTGCGGAGTGAGAAGGGATGCACCCACTCTAAGGCATCTGGCCCTGCTGTAACGCAGTACTTTTCAAGATGAGCATTAAATGTTAGTAGTTTCCATTTTTGCCTCTGCGGCCCTGCCAGGGTTCCCCCCTTCAGAATAAGTCCACTGTGCTTAAAATCATGTCCATTAGCTTGTTACATTATTGATTAGCCTTTTAGCTCTTGTCAGATCTGAAGCTAGACAGAACACATGGGGAGGTATTCCCGACGGCCCATCGGATGGGCTTTGGCTGCTACACATGTTTTTTCTATCAAAGGTAATTTTGCATCTTGATCTCATTCTGCATATTCTGAGCATGAGAGCTACTACGAGTCAGACTGCTTAACGCTACAGCTTGAATGCCGGTGCACTTCTGGATTTAAGCACATGCGACGTAAGTGTCGCACAGTGATGAGGGGCACCCAGGGTCACTTGTTCAGTCCTGGGCCTCCAATAACTTGATGCGCGCTTGTATCTGTGCCCTAAGTAAGGGACCAAAGTAAGGGGCATTTGTACAGACCTAACAGAATGGTGCTAGGCTGCCACTCCGTGGAAACAAAACACTATCAGCAGCTCGGAGGTCACTGCCGAGGGATGGCACTGTCTTTTCCAAAAACGTCACAGACTGAATGGTGGTTAATGGTTGATCTCAACACATTAGTTGATGAATAGTAATGTTGATGTATTTATAACTTTGCAACTGGGTTTATGTTCACTCTTGTTGCATAGCTTGATTAGGTCCCAGAAGCCATCCTACTTTGGAGAAAAGGAAATGAGAATCAGGGGGTTCAGTGGTCTTTCTGGGGCTGCACACGGCCTCTTTCATCCCATGTGACCCTCGCTGTGGTGTCATGGCAGACAAGCACCCCACAGGCAGTTATGACGAATTACTGTTCCTAGTCGATGCTTTAACATCCCATACCCTCGGCTACTTATGCAAAACAAAACTTTTCTTGGGTGTGTGAAAAAAACCTGAACCTTTGCTTTTAATTTGGAGCAGAGGTAATGGAGAAAGTACTACTAATCAGACAGTTTAAAAATCAAGAGAGGTAACGAATAAAAGATTACGTTGGGAGTCTTTATTTATTGCACAAGTCAGAAAATACAGAAAGCTGACTCTGGGTTGCTGTTCTAGTTCACATTGGTTCGGTTTGCACACAGTGGGGCAGCACATATAGGCGACTGGAAACTAGAAGACCCAGGACTCAGGGCTGCCTCTGCCTGATGCATCAGTTGACTTGCCTGAGCCTCAGACTTTTCTGCTGTAAATGACAACAGTGACACAGTTACCAGGTCTACTTGACGCTGACCTGAGTTGCAGGAAGACAATACAGTCTATGGAATGTTTATCATCCTAATGCAATTCAGTTAAAGTAACTATAGAATAGTTCACATACCAAATATCATTTTAAATTACTTGATTTATATCTCAGAGATAATCATTCCTTTTTCCAATCAAAAGCAGCATTTCTTTGTTCTGCTGAAGTCAGCGTGCACATACCATGCTTACTATGCTCAATGTGACTGCTAGTTAAGCCAGAAAAAAGCTGGAGATATATACAGAGTAACAGTCACTCATTTTGGTACCTAATACACGAAACTCTGTTGCAGTCTTCATGTTATTTCTTAATAAATGCAAGCTTTATCCACCAGAATCACCCTTGACGGCTGTAGTTAAAAATCAACACAGGAGGAGACTGTTAAATGGAATCTTTTGTTTCATTTCAGAAAGCACCTTGAGTAGATATAAGAAACGTGCGACTCATGGGTGCAGCGTGTAAGCTGTGTCACTTGTGTGGGGGGCCGAAGGGCGCTCCCCGCCCACACACCCCTTCCCTGTCCTCTTCCCCTCAGGCACCCTGCCCCACTCCTAGTCCTGTTTCTGCTCCTTGTTTGCTGACTAGTCCCCACCACCAGGTTAGACATCCTCCTGCTGCTGTATCCTGGGGCTTCCTACGACGCCCGACACATAGTAGGTGTGCACATTTATGAAATACACAGACCAATGCTTAGTAATATCACTCTGCTAGTGGAAAACATGGAGTAGCTTAATTGCTTTCTAATTACTCCCCATTTCTGAAGACGTGCAGGGAAAAACAACACCCTCTTATCCTCAAACCCTGAAAGCAGCTGGCATTTAAAAGGAGAGGACGAATGGCTGAATCACATTTCTCCTGGTGTTTTCCGTTTGCGTGATCAGACTAAAGCCACCAGAAGACTCATTCTGCCGCTGATTATTTATGTGTCCCAGTTTTCCAGCCATAATATTTGGTGAGTGAATTACTAACAAATCCTACTGTTTGGATTCAGGACGGCTGCGTGTAAACACTGCTCTTCCTCAGTGAGCAGGTGGGAGCAGCCGTGATAGCCCCAGTGGTGGGGGCTCCAGCCGCACTTGGGGAGCAGAGCCGCTCGTCCCTGCTGCACACTCACAGAGCCCGGGCATCACAGGCAGCTGGTCTCCCATCCAGACCGTGTTGGACACCTTGTGTTCTGTCTTCTGTTCATCGTCCAGGCAGAACCCAGGTCTGAGACGTCGCAGTGACTGTCTTCTAGAATACTCTGATCTTGAACAAAGATCCTCCATTTTGACACAAAGAGAGACAAACAGCCAGAGCTGCTGCCATCAGAGCCTCTTAGCATCGCTCTTTGCAAGAGATCAAATCTCCTTTCCCACCGTGTTGGCGTTGTCATGGTGCCACATACAAGTCATTGGAGTGAAAATTCATTTTCCCTAAAGATGCTGAGGTCATGTGGGGCTATCGGAAATCCAGGTTACACCACAGTGCGCAGTGGGAATGTGGGCAGGCCGGGCACTGACCCAACCTGTGGAAGTCTTCCTGAAAAAGGGACCTTGGAGCTGAGATCTGCAGGGGAACAGATTGGGGACAGCTCCAGGGAGAGATGGGTGAGTGACATGGGTGAGACCATGTGTGGGACACAGAAGCCCACATGCACGGCAGCTGGTACGAGCAAGACTCCGAGGGACAGAAGAGCCACGTGGCCCCTGCGAGGCTGGGAAAGGCCAGTGCGTCCACATTCTTGAAGGGTTTGGACTTCAATCCTGAGGATGATGGGAAGGACTCTGAATGTCCCCCCAGACAGTTCAGGGCCAGGAGAGTTTCTCAGCCTGTGCTTTCTCCTGAGGGGGCGGGGCCTGTGAGGGATCACCCGGTTCCTGAGCTGCACGGACGCTGCCCAAGGGGTGTCTCTGCCCCACCCAGAGCACTGAGCCCTCAGTGCCTACACTGGGAGGTGAAAGAGGTTGGGACAGAGGCAGATAGGACTCACTAGGGCAGTACAGGGATGTGTATCCAACTACCTGCTTCTCTGACTCCATCAAGGAGCCTGCCCAGGAGTCTCTGGCATGCCTGCCCAGATGCCCAGATGTCCAGATGGACCAGATGCCCAGATGTCCAGATGCCCAGATGCCCAGATGTCCAGATGCCCAGACGTCCAGATGCCCAGATGTCCAGATGTCCAGATGCCCAGACGTCCAGATGCCCAGATGTCCAGACGTCCAGATGCCCAGATGTCCAGATGCCCAGATGTCCAGACGTCCAGATGCCCAGATGTCCAGATGCCCAGATGTCCAGATGGACCAGATGCCCAGATGGCCCACTCCCTGCCCATGTACCATTACAGATCAAAGCCTGAGGTTGCAGATTAAAGAGTGTGGTCCACTCACTACTGTGAGGTCTGGTGGAGAATGTGGATCTGGTAATTCAGCAAACAGCTGCAGTGACACAAAAGGATTGTTCAAATGGAGATTTGGCGTTGCCAGAACACTGACTTTAAAAATGACAAATTGTCTCTGAATGCAAAACTTTTCATATTCATGATGCTTCTGCTCCTGAAACAAAGTAATTGATGTGCCTGGATGTGGCATCTTCTAGATTCCATGTGTTTTTAGTCAGCACATCCGACATAAGAGCTGAATGTTTTTTTAGTCATATTTCTTCAGAGAGCGAGGTCAAAGGGCAGCATGTGAACTGAGCTTTCTCTCCGCTGCATTCCTGTCGCACTTTACACTATTGCTACTGTGTTCTAGTTAACTAACTGCTTCTCCCACCAGACGGCACTCATCGGGACCAGCGACTGCATTTCTTTATGAGACTGCGTAGTTCCCGGCATGAGACAGAGGAGGCACTACAGACTCAGGTGTATGCAGAGGCCAGCAATGACGTTATAATAAAACACAAACAAAACAAGACACATGGTAGAAAGCTCAGACTCAGGTCCAGGACCCCCGGGAGTGGCATTAGTATCTCGGGTGAGCTCACGCCTCCCTCTTCGCTCCAATAACGGCTGTGCTGTTTTTCAGGAGACTTCATATGCATTTTGCTAACACATTTATATTTTTAAAATAGTGGTGAACAATCTATCTCCCAAACACAACATGTCTGTGAGTTAAATAATTCAGGTCACTGGCTAACCGTTTTTCAAACGCTGAGAAAGATCCTTAATAAATATGTAAGTGGTTAAGAACAGGGCATCAAATATATACGTATTATCATAGCCCACTCATGTTGAAGCATGGTTTCAGTAATAATTGTTTTTACTTTAAAATTTACCATTTATCAATTCACATATACTTACATTAATTAAGAAAACTAATAATGATTCTATTGATAATGAGATTAAAGTTGTAAAATTACTTTGAAAAGATAAAATGCAGTACGATTTCTTTTTTTAGCCATACAAATTTATAAATCGAGAGCATAAAGGGATAGATTTCATTGAATAAGGGCTTGTGAATTTGAAAAGTTGCTTTTGGTTTCAGTGAAATACTTTAAGCCCCCACTTATTGACTAAATGGCCTTTCACTTATCTCGTCATGAATTTCTCCATTTCACTAATGGGATCCCCATGTAGAATCCTGGGGGTGTGAAAAATGCATACATGTGACTTGGATTCATCTTTTGTTATTGGTACATATTGAGTATTACAATCTTAACACAGTTTTTTCCTTTCTTAAAATATGTATACATTTTTTTGGCACCGTCTGTATTATTACAATTAAAATAAAATCACTCAGCTTTCGGGGTGGCCGGTTAGCTCAGTTGGTTAGAGTGTGGTGCTAATAACACCAAGGTTACTGGTTTGATCCCCACATGGGCCAGTGAGCTGCACCCTCCTTAAAAGAATAAATAAATAAAATAAAATCACTCAGCTTTCTGAGAAGTCAGCCGCCAGTATTTTTCCTTAAACATACATACTGTAAATTTAGATTGTGACTGTATTTGGAGATAGACCTTTAAAGAGGAGACTATTAATATTTAAAATGGGTCCCTTAGGGTGGGCCCTGAGCCGCGCTCTAAGAGGTGTCATGATGAGAAGAGGAAAGTGACAGCAAGCATGAGGAGCAGAGCAGGGGCCCTGTGGGGACATGGTGAGGAGGTGGCCATCTGCAGCGAGGAGAGAGGCCTAAGGCAGCCAGCCCTGCACACAGGGGGATCTCGGAGGACCCGCCTCCAGCCTGGGGGAAAGACACTCGTTTGATGCCTCCAGACTGTGGAGTTGTCTCTGGGGCGTCTCTGCTGAGCCGTGAGCCTGCCCTTTTGCAGGAGCAGCGGGTTGGGTAGAGGAGCAGTGGGCTGTGGCTCAGGAAAGCTCAGGCCAGAGGGAAGGACCGTGGGCCCACTCTGCGCTGAGACAGGGAGCCACAGGCTGGCACGTGGTGGGATGGGTGGCCCATCATGCTGGGCGCTTGTCTCACTGTCGGAGGTCCTGCAGGAGGGCTGCACATGCAGCTCTAGGCTTCATTCCTGGAACTGAACAGGAACCAGCATCCACCCAGTTCTCCGGTGCGTGGAGACGAGCCCTGGACCCCCGGGAACACCTTCGATGGAGGCGGAGGACACTTGGTGGCAGCTGTCTGCTGTCTCCGTGCAGTCGCCCCCACTGCTGGTGACGCCAGCAGCCAGGGTGACCCTGAGGCGGGACGGGCTGCGGCCACACAGCTGCCTGGCCTGTGAAGCGCTGGACCCTCTTCAGTAGCAGCGTGTCTGCTTGCTGGCCTCACTTGTGACCATGTCGATGTTGGTAGAACTAACCACTTCTGATGAGAAAATGAATTTCGCCTACTCTTACGCACCATCTGCTGCTTCGCTCAGTGATAAAACGAGGACCTGGGATGGAGGGGTACAGAGAACGGAATCTGGCAGCCGGTGACACTGGGTTCCCTCCTTCCTCAGCTCCCAGCCTGCTTGTTGCTGAGTGATGAGCTGAGACTCTGCGTATTTTTACGTGAGTATTGAGGCCTTAGATTCATGAACCCCTTGCAAACAAAGGAACTCACAGGAGGGCTGAGGAAAGCAGAGACAAGAACCAGGTGTGCCCTCCGTAAGTGTGTGGGCTTATCTGTCACAGGCCAGTGCCACTTCCTTTTAGGAGGCACAGAACAGCGAGGGCCCACTGTGAACGACACTTAGAAAGTGTCTGCATGGCCAGAAGACAGCTGGACGTGAACCCAAGTATTCCTACAGGGGTTAAGTTTTGTTCTCAAAGGATCTGAATTCACAGTCAGGCTCCTTAGAGAAGCCGGCTGATTTAAGAGGAAACTCCATGGGTCTAACTAGGGGTCCTCCAGGAAGCAGCGGCAACCTTTTTGTTTGTGTGCTGTAAAAATTAATTCACTTCACAAATTAATGTGACTTTTAACATACAGAAAGAAACTAGACAAATAGAAATCCGCAAATACGGCGACAATTAAATCAAGATTGCTTTACGCATCACGCAGGAGAAGATGGCCAGCTGGGCGAGCTCAGTGGCTGTGAGGTGTCGGGCTGCACGCACCGTGAGCCTGAGAGCTGAGCTTCCCGTTCACCAGGATACGCTGGCATTTGCTGCTGCAGGGCAGATACCCCGTGATGGAAACTTACAAGCATTGCCGGCTGGTCTGCTGTTCGCATGAAAACAAACGGGCATCCACGTGTGGACCTGCTCAGTCATGCTTCTGTGAGATCCATCCATCTAGCTTCGAGTAACGTGGCATTTGAAATCCTCCAAATGCTAGCGAGTGCATCTGCTCACCTTGAGCGCACTCGATTCTTTTATTAAAACAAAGAGCCTGTCTTGCCCCTGCAACTTAGCGTTTCACTTTCTGGGCTCCAGGTGAGCAAGACGCTGCGGCTAGGGACTTCCCATGTGCTGTCACTAGGGAGACTCAGGGTCTTAATCACCATCACAGTGGTCAAAAGGGCGGGACAGCTCCCCCAACCCCCATCTAACTTGCTGCCTGGGTCCCAGGAAGCCGCCTGCTTTTGGGGTGTGCTTATGGGCACCTCTGCCTTCTCCCCTATTGCTGTGGCCAGCACTCATCTCAGGAATAAAGATGCCTTACTATGTGGTGGGAATTCAGGGACAAGTAAACACCTGAGAAGAGGAACCAGTTCAGCTCCAGGCTGCTCCTTCACCGTGGAGCAAGCTTATCAGCATTTATTGGCCCAGTCGCCGGTTCAGAAGACACTTCAGGTTCAGAAACGCCTCGTCACCAGCACTCAGGAGCAGCGCCCATGTTCTAGTGTTTGCTGCTGAGGGCGCTCACCTAACAGCCGGAGAAGCTGAAACTCGGAGTAGCACAGCTGGGCCCAAACGCAGGTTCTGTCATCCCTAACCCAGGCTCTTAGGCAGCATTTTATGGACAATGGCTCACTTATTGGTCAGCCCACACATTTTTCTTACATTGAACACACACTTCCTACTTTAATGCCCTCAGTTTTGTTGGCTTGATCCTGCTTTCCTGAAGGGCTCAGGAGGAGCCCTTAGCTCTGACCTCAAGTGCTACCGTCTGTCACCACTTCCTCTGTGGTGACCTTGAGAGTCTGAGACACTGGCTGGATCTCACCGTCCATCCTGACACTGACTTTTTTCTAATCCTACAGTTTTGATCCTTCGGGATCAGAAATACCAATTTACAGTGGACCTCGGTTTTCGAACGTCTCCATTGATGAACATTTTGACTTATAAATGCCATAAACCCAGAAGTAAATGCTTCGGTTTTCGAACACGACTCAGAAGTCAAACATGTCACATGGCTTCCGCTGAGTGCAAGGTCCTGAGGCCTAGCTGTCGGCTGTTTTTGAACGTTTCAGAACTCATGGATTACATTAGAAAACCGAGGTACCACTGTATTTATATTTCAGCATTGCTTTCCTTTATTTCCTTTCTCTTTCTTTTTTTTAATGTCCTTTCCATTGCCAGGTTGTCATCCACACATCTCTGCTGAGCTGGCAGGTCTTCACACCTACACTGAGGCATACTGGATATTACGTACCTTCTTAAATATCTTCCTTCATGCACATCCATGTTTCAAACAAACGTTCATTGATTTTATATCTCACAAATGCACAGGTGTTTGAGCAAAAGGACAGCTACTCACTCTGCTACCAAATTGAATACTTGAATTTGTAACCTTTCTTTGGAAAATGGGTATTCTCTCAGACTGCCCTCCCCAGACACTGGGGAATTGCTCATTTGAGTACATCTTATACCAAGTGGAAGTTGGTCCCACTCGCTTTAAACTGGTGGTGAGCACAGTATACAAATTACGCGACTGGTTACTGCTCATCAAATACTGAGAAGCTGGGCAAAGAACGAGTAGACGGAGGTGACCTTGAAGCGTCCATTGAGTCCAGTAAAAGGAAGCCATGACCCTGGCGTCTGTGCGGGCCGAGGGCTGTCCCGCAAATGTATTCACATTAGCTAGTAAAGGGTTGCAGTGAGGCCACATGGAGCACAGCACACGCCACTCAGGAGTGAGGCAGCCACACCGATAATCCCCGCCCAGGTTTACAGGGAACTTTAGAAAATCTCCAAGCAAACTTTGGTCATACACGTCTCTCACAACACTGTGTGCCATCTCCAAACAGAACAGACGCACCTCCTGGGAGGTCATCCCGAAGGGAACAAAGCTCCAAACTTGGTGTCACATGCACCTGTGTGTAACTTCTGCTGCACCGTTTCCCAGCTGACACCTGGGGGCGTTCACCCACTCAGCCTCAGTGACTCCACCTGCAAACTGGGGAGAGTGACACCCATGTCACAAGGTTGTGGGGTGAAGGAGGTCTCGGGCTCATGGGGAGGACGGAGACTGAGTTATGGGCTGTCACACGGAGGCACAGAACGGCGGCCGGAGCTAAGAACCCTGGGACCTTTCTCAAGCCATTCCTCAGACACTCCGGTGCTTGGGTCACAAACCTATAGCTGCTCTGTCCACTGATGGTCCTTTCAATCGCTGTGGAGGTGTATACAAACTTGGAATGGTTAGAAACGGGACTTTCTTGTTTCTAACGGTCTCTTCTCGTCTATAGGTATAGATTCCACACTTGTTCCACATTCCAAGACACAGTTTGGGGTAAGACTATTTCCAAGCCTGACACGGTTTACTGAGACAGCTATAGTCAGATGAGCACACAGATAACATGTTGGAATGACGTTAAAGAAGCGACAGCAGGAAGGTGGGGCATTTTGGTGACAGCGCACTGATGAGTGGAGCCTGCACGGGGGCAGGAGTGCCGAGAGCAGGAGCTGGTGGTGGGGATGGTCAGGCCAGCCTGGGACCCCCATCGTCCAGACTCACCAGCACCCGTCTGCACGGAAGCTGTCGGGCTGACACAACACAGAGACTTTCCTCAACAAGAAGAACGGCTGCGGCCCGATCTCAGGCTGAGAAGCAGTGCTGACACAGGTGAGGATTCCTGCAACTTCTTTCCCAGTTTCTCCAAACAAGTGTAACTTGATCCTCTCCTTTCACTGACCTGCCCCCACCCAGGGTCGCTCCTTGCTGTGATGGGGACTCATGGTCGTCTGGGCTTCTCTCCTGTAAACCACCCTCTCCCTCTGCTACGTGAGGACACACTCTTGCACATTTGCTCTCCCTGGTCTCCAGGATGGCTTTCCTACCAGCATCCAGTCCCTTCATCCTGAAGTACCTTCCATTCCTTACGTCCGGGAGCTGCCATGCAAACCTACCACCTCCCCCACACTGAGTTCCTCAAGTTCCTTCATTTTCCGCCAGGCACTGATTCATTAGTTCCTTTATACTTGGCCTTGGTTTTGACCTTTATACCAAAACTCCCTTTTGAAAGTCACTAATAACATGCTCGTTGTACGTCTGGAGGTCCCCGCGCCCCTGGACAGGTCAGCCCGACCCGACCTTGTTCCCTTCCCTTTGACCTTGCTCATCGTCCCCAGTGATGACAAGTCTAGGTCTCACACTATTCTCTCTTCTATTGCGCCTTCTTGCCTTCACTCAAAAAGCCCTGAGTTCAGCCTCCGGTGCGCACTGCAGTGGTCAGGCACATAGGATGTCTAGCTAGTGCATTGTTTTGCACACCTAGCACTAATAAAAACAATAAATAAATAAAAGTTACAGCCTATTTGAAAAAAAAAAAAGTTCCGAGTTCTGCGTATCCCCTTTCTTTGCAAAACCCCTTCCATTATAAAAGGCCTCCTCTGTGATTATTGTCTTAAGTAAGGTCATCGGAAACACCTTCAGGGCTGAAAAGTTTTGTGTCCCATTTCCAATCTGAGACGTAGACCCTGCCACACGAAGGCTTGTAGATCATTCCACACTCTCCTCAACTCGGTTTTCTCTACAAACCAACCCACCCTTTCCACAGGTTTGGGACGCTAACTTCTCTACGGAAAGCTTAAGCCAGCCTGTCCATCCTTCTTCTGCACCGAGGTCACACACCTTTGAAATTCCAAGAGACTTCTTTTGCAGGCCCCTGGGAGGCGCGCTACCCTCAGGGGGGCATGCAGTCTCGTTAGCTGTCCTGCAGGCCCACCTCGGAGATCCCCCAGCCTGCTTGCTCCCACCTCCCTGCCACCTTCCTTCCATCCACTCCCTAATTCCAAGTGTATGAAAGGAACCGCAAAACTGTCATTCTCCAGGGCAACCGAGATCTTGCTTCCTGGCATCTTGTCCATTTGGCTCAAACTCAGATAAACTCATACAAATTCTCCAAAGGTTGGAATAGATAGAAAGGGGCATGCAAGAGAGATAAGAGGGGCCTGAAAAGGGCCTGTAATGCTGAAATCAGGTCTGTATCTCCTCCTTCGTTTCTAAAAGGGTCAAATCTGAGTAATAAATATCCATTAAGAATCCAGAATCTTGTATGTAATCTAATAAAGCAATAAATAAATGTGATTCTGATAAAAAAGAATAATTGAACAACATGGAAACACTTCATCTCCGTAGTAATATCTGAGTAACAGTACATCGGACTATGGAGCCACCAGTTTCCCACTCAAGGGAGACGTTTTCACTGTCATGCATGTCCCATATGTCTCCTCTACTTCTTCTCTCACAGCAAACACGTTAATAATTATCTAAAATATGAAGGAATCTGAAACATTAGGATGATAAGGTGTAGAAACAGAAAGCTTTACAGAATTTTCTTATTTTTTTCACTCTATAACTGCACACGTTATTATTAGTAATGGTGATTGCTCTTACGGTGACTAATCTCATCTAACAAGAAAATTTTACTTTCAATGATACATGTTTACTGTACGTGCGTGATGCCAGATAGCGTAAAGATCATAAAAATATAAAGAAAATAGAAATGCGTATGTATGTAAACATTGACAATATGTATTCAACTGCTTTGTTGTATAGATGCTAGAAATAGATGAATGTTTAAAAAAGGTTTTTAGAATAACAATGTTGATAATTCTGGGATTTGTGACAAAAAGGATGTGTGCCATTTTGGTAATTTATAGTGATTTTTTAAGGAACCAAATATAAAATATGAATAGCAATAATATTAAATATGGACAATTCCAACTAGACTGGTAGGTATTACATTTGATACTCCTTTACAAATTACTATGGGCCACACATGCATTACAGAAATTTTTACATAATCAGACAACTAGGAGACTTTGTCCTGGCCTATCCATATATTATAATTAACAGTTAATTAAAGACTAGAACCGACCTGAACTGGAACATTTTCCCTCCTTGGTAATGAACTGTAGAGTTAAAAATTTCCACATACTCTGAAAGCTACTTCACCTATATCATCACACCAGGCTGAAGACGGAAAACAAATGAACAAACCAACAAAATACACAGGCTGTAATAATTTCTTTGAGATCAGTTTCTTTCTTCACCTGCCCTGCCCAAAATAGAGTTGCGTGGTGGAAATTCTTCCCTTCTTTTTTCCCTCTACAATCCTGCCTGTGGCATACGTGTAGCTGTGACCTAGTCAATATGCCATCCTGTGGGATTCCTGCATCACGCAGGCTGGACCACTTCACTGCTGATGGTGAGAACAAAGCTTGTTAAGTGGGCTACTCATGCTGACCAACATTATACAGCTAGTTTTTACCTTCTGAAAGCCAGTGTGTAGCTCACACAAATGGGATCTCTCTATGATGTGTTAATATGGACTTCTTATCAACTTATCAGCCACTCTCAGAGAAGATTTAATCTGACTTTTTAATCAGAATGTCTGTATAAATGCAGGTAACGGGTTTTATTGGACTTTGCCTTAGATTAAGTATGCTTTGTATAAAAGTTATAAAATACTGCAAAGAACTAGTGAAATTGAGATATAAAAAGATAAGTTATTTGTTTTCATGACTTTCTCTTTGTTTTCCTTTGTCTAGCTGATTTCCTGCAGCTTTTTTTTTTTAAGGTAATTTGTGATTCCAAGTACTTGGAAATGATAATTAACACTCATCCTGGAGTCCTACTATGTGAAACAAACTTGAATTAATTTTATTCACTATTTGGTCAGTTCATGAGAGGATATTATATGTTCCAATCAATCGTTTCCCAATTCATTTTGAATGGTGGACAATAGAGCTGCAATTCTGTTCTTTTCCATTTACTTACATTAAAGATTTATTTTGGGTAATCAGAGAATTGCGTATCAGCTATTTTTACCTTAGAACTAAAGCTTTGCTTCTGACATTTTAATAAATGATGCTGTAGTCTGTGCTGGAAGGTAACCGAATTTTTTGCTCAGTAGCCGTCTTGTTGACATGTGTTCATTTATTACTATTTCTTTCGTCAGCCGACTCACTTGAGGCTAACTGTGATGAACTGCTTTCAAACAAGGGCCGCTATTGGTTTACATTAACGAGGAAATGCTGGAAAGGCAGCTTTCCAACAGGAGAAATTAGAGAAAGAAAAATTAGGAACCCTGGGTCAATTTTTCTGTGAGTCCTAACATAATTAACTGTGAAGCATGAAGCTGAAGCGCATTATTCGCAGCAGACCCTGATATTCTGCTTCATTGGGAACTCTGGATTAAGATGGAAAACGAGGGAGGACGGAAACGAAAGGCAGACTTACACAATCATATCTAGGAAGACGAATGGTGCAGAAAAGCCTGAGTTAGGAAGAAACAGATTGGATCATACATCTGGATTTGGATGATAAAGTCCCTTCGACTTTTATGTTTGCACGGTAATTTTCCTATCATGTTATCACCTCTAGCAGCGTTTCTTGTTGTGAAAGGAAATGTTTGGGGGGGGGGTTATTCTACAGATGAGCTTTCTTTAGTACGTGACATAGCTTTCACCAAGAACGCCATCTGTGAACTTCCGTACTGTAACGCATGGATGCGACTCACCCATTCTGTCCCCTAACAGTCCGTTTCACATGCACACACAGTCAGGACACGGGAAATAATGACGTTTTCTCATAGGTATTGAAGTGCAGTAAAATCATTTCTTTATCTATCTTATTTTAGGCCTTATGACTTTAAATGTGGAGGAGCGATTTATATGTGTGTGTGTATCTTCTGAAGGGACTGTGGTGCATTTCTTTTTCACAATTAACCCTGTTTCTCAAGACTGGAGTTCTTGTATACTTTATAAAATTTTGGTTTTTAATAAATAAAAGTGGTAACTCTTTATGTTCCTTGGTGACTCATGAGCCTATTTTCTTTGCATCTGTGTCTCAGTTTCCAGAGGACCTTGCTCGGAAATGAGTAGGGAGAGGAAAACTCGGGCAGAGATAACAGCGGGGTGGTTGGCAGGCGCATGGGCCCTGTCTCAGAGGCTTGGGGACAATGGCTCTGGGAAGCCCAGCTCAGCACTGCTAGATGGGGCCATTCCTGCGGTAGCCTGAGGTCCACGTGGACCAGACTCAGACCCAGGGAGACGCACACCTGGGCCTGGAGCCTTGGACTTGAAGGAGAAGCATTAAAGGAGTTTGCAAGGAGCGACTTGAGAAGACATTGTCCTCACATAAGAGCTGTCCCTGGCAGGGGACTATTACAGAAGGTGAACTGAAGGAGAAATGCTGGTGAGAAACACACAGCCGCAGGAGGGTGACCAAGGAAAAACTCCCAAGGCCTATTTTAGTCGCCAACACAAACATTCATAGTGTACCTAAATAATCCAGAGGCCAGGAGACGCCTCATGCTCTAATAATAGGTAAAAAAGACAGCATATAAACTACATATTCTGTGGTGAGACATATTTTAAAAACTTTTTAAATGTTAACGTTTTAAGTTCATGTTAAAATGCTCATTGTGACAGGATGTAGGTAAATTTTGCCTTGTTTTACTTTTCTTTAGTTTTCACATTGTCCTCATTAAGCAGGGATCTATTACCTTTGTTATCAGAAAAAAAATATGTACCTTTAAATCAGCTCAGTTGGATTACATTCTGATGAGCTTTTCTCCCTTTCTGGGAAAGTACTGACCTACTTTTTAATTATGTGGAGTTCGTTAAACACAAAATGCTCGGTGCTCCCACTGGGCATGAGAAAATCTGCAGAATCATTTCACTGGCCAGCAGCTGCAAGACCTGTGCAGTTTCAGTTATGAATTATGTGTGTATGTAGACAATGATTTTCTTTTTATTATCCCAGGTTAGATTTTCTCTCCACTCTAACTAGACTCAGAAAAATAGAGCAAAATCAGGAAACATGTTAACATACTCACATACATGAACAGTAATATTTAAAATCATTTTTCTTACAATAAATGAAAGCTTATAAGCCTGTATTTTTACTATTCCGAGGCAATTTTGACTTAACCTTGTTTTCTATTTTTACAGTTATAATAAAGAAAGTAAACCATAGATAGAAATAATTTGTTTTAATAAGTTGTTTAATTACCTAACATAAAATATGTTCTGATATTATTAGGTTTAATAAAAAATGTTATGAAAATATATTACAAAATATAATGCTTGGAAAGGACCAATTATTTTTCTTTCGCCACAGTATCATTCCCTCCACCAATAACCTAATCAAAATAGTATATCAATTTGAACCAAACCCTATAACTGAAGAATATTTATGTATTTAGTATTATTTTCAAAATTCACTTATCAAAAAATTACCCTTCCCCCATTCCTGGATATCCTCCAATGACAAGTAAATTACAGCTGTGATAATAAAAATCATAATATTTGCCCTTAATCATGACAATTATGAAGAAAGGTACTGAGGATGGAGAGGTGGTTAGGTAATTCATTCCATGTAGGCTGACAGAGCCTCAGGGTTAGGGCTTAAAACATCTCAGCTACTGGGGATTGTTAGAATCTAAATTTCTAATTTAGATGAATTCAATGGCCACTCAAGAATTTATACATTAAGATATCACCCATTTCCTTGGGCAAATCCCTACTCATTAGTAAGACAATTTTAGGCATTAGTATGAAGTTAAGAGCTTATTGAGATGAATAGCAAGATGTATCCTTACAACCCGGGAAGAGTTGCTGATAGCTCATTTGAAATGCAGATTTTATTTGAAATTCTGACTTAAACAGTTTGGCTTTGGAGAAAGCTAGGAACTATTCCAGGACAATCACCCTGTGACTATTGTAAGGGGCTATTTAGAGCTGTGTTGATTAGCTTGTCTTGTCTGTTAGACACTTATGAGCTGGTTCTTTATCTTCTAAAATGGCAAGGGAGTGAGAAAGATGCTACAAGACCTTGTGGACACTGAGGAGATACGCTCTACGGGGCAGACTCGGGCTCAGGATGCTTGAATGTGTCACACATGGCCTTTCTCACCTGCTCAGCAGCTTGGGGAGGGACAGGGGACAGTGAAAGGCAGCCAGTACGGCATGAGCTGTGGTAAGGGAGCAAATATGGGCCCCTCGTTTTCATCACTCACGTCCTTAATTTCTGAGAATCATCATGGTAGCAAATGAAAATTTCTATTAGAGAAAAAAAGAGAGGCCCTAAAACACCACCTATTTCAACACTATGGCAGTCATTCAAAGGAGCAGGCATCGTGTGTGCATGTATCGGGCCTTGTTCTTTGTCTGAGAAAAAATGAGAAGATTTTCCTTGCAATTGCTAAGAAGAAACAGCGGCATCTGGAAAATCTGTCTAAATATGAGAAATGACTTCTGGATGTTATTGAATCTATTCTTTTGCTCTGTAGATAGGTCATTCAGTCCTTTATTTGCCATCGCGATGCCCCTGTGTCTCATTGCTAGAGCTGAACTGCGGACTCATGCAGCCTATTGACTAATGTTTCGGATGTGTAAAGTGTATCTCAAAATCAACTTATCAATAAGTGTACTCTTGATAGCGCTTTTCCCAACCTTGTCCTCTCCCAATATTCCGCATCTTTTAGCCAATGTTTTTATCCACCTGTTTCTTCGAGCTGAACCATTTGGGCCATCATGGACCTCTCTTTATTCCACACTTACATCCAACCCATCACCAATTAAAATGCGTTTCACAGTTGGCTATCTGTCACTGTATCTGCTAGCACCACCTGGTACCAGCCTGACCCCGCCTGGCAGTGCCCTCTCGCTCGGTGTCTTTGTTCCACCCTTGCTGACCACTGACTCTTCTCATTCTGCAGTCACGCTGCTTCTTTCAAAACATAATCTGCCTCAGATCCCTATTCAAAACCTTCCAATGGCTCACATCACATGTACATATATACAGAGTCCTTATAAAAACATAAAAATACGCTTCTAAAAATACAGAGTAAAACACAAAGTCCTTCCACAGTCTACAAGGCATTGAATGCTCTGGCCCAGAGACTCTGCTGGTTTGACCTCCAGCCACTTCTGCTCACTGAGCCCAGGCACCCAGACCCTGGGAGCTTCTGGCCAGGGCCTCGCTGAGGAGCGCCCTTCCCTCGGCCCACACTCGCGCCGACGCCGCTCTGCCCTCGCCACCGCCATCGCATCCATCCACACGTCACACTCGCTCCTTATTTTCTCATGCGCTTGCTTGTTTCCTGTCTGTCTCCACCAGAATATATTCTCATAGAAGCTGTGACTTTGGTTTTTTTCCTTCACACCTCTCTCTCAGGGCCTGGAATACTGCTTGGCAGAGAGTAGCCACTCAATAAAAATGTGTGGAATGAATGGACAATACTGCAGAAAAAAGTGAATAATCAAATATTTCAGTCTTCTTACTGTGTTTCCCTGAAAATAAGACCCAACTGCAAAATAAGCCCTACCATGAGTTTTCAGGAGGACATCCCCTGAACATAAGCACTAATGCGTCTTTTGGAGCAAAACTTAATATAAGACCCGGTCTTATTTTCGGGGAAACACGGTAAGTATCTGTGCCTCCTCTACAGAAAAATAGAAAAAAAATACATAAAATATTGTGGGTATTGGGCATCTTTTTCCTTTGCAACCTCAAAATTGTTTCCCCTAAAGTGCTAGTTAATGAATATTTTAAAACATCTTTCCATGGTCTGCTGACATATTTTTATCATCAAATTCATTACAATAAGTCTGGAATTATTACAGTAATTTAAAAATTACATTAAAATTATGTTTATGACCTCCGTTCCTTATCATGATTTTGACTATCGCTCTAGCACTATCATTTATCTATTTTCAGGAAGGCTATAAAGAGAGTTTAGAAGAATATACAGCATAAACTAAAGGTGGGTGAGAAGGAGGAAACAGTTTATAGGTATTAGATGTAGCGGGAATTGTCTAATAAAATATGTTTATAAAAATAACCTGCTACCAGTGGATCATGAATTTGGCTCTAAGCTTTCTAACAGCCAAAGTGAAAAGGGGAAACTAGTCAGTTACGCAAATTACCATTTTTAAGAATAAAAGAGGCCAAGTGTCCAGGAAAGGAATAACTATTCCTGATACTAAGTTTTTTCAAGACTCTCTTCCAAGACCCTCAAAGACATGGCTCATCAATGCTGTAAGTGATGAGATCAACAGAGTTGCTTCTGAGAAAAGCTAAGGTAACACATTCACACAATGTGGTCTCAAAAAATAGCCGTTCCAAGGAGGGAAGCAGCGAGAGGCCTTGCTGGAGGTGTGAGCAGCTGGGACCATAGCCCTTGTTTCATCTGCCCAAACCCTCAAGCAGGTGTTTATGAATCAAGATCCAAAAGAAAGGTGGATGTCACATACCTATTCCTTACTCAAATGGAAATTTACAATGTTTTATCAAGAGAACATGACTGCTGATTGGGACTTTCTCAGTAATATTATAGTACAAATTCTTTATGAGCATAATAAATGACTGAGCTCATAAAACTTAACCCACATTCAGGTATATGTTGTGTCCCATAACACATGCATAGTTACCTGTGTGTGCGCACACATAAGAAAGCCATGGTAGTTGTACACAAGTGTGCGCTTTGCACATTGACATTGAGTGTCTGGCTAAGGCTCACAGGCAACGCGAACGCTACCCACCCAGGGGCACCAGGTGATCAGTAATGAAGTGGCTTTGAGTCTCACATCCCTGTGTCCTCCTGACACCAGTGTGGCCATCGTGCGAGAGGGTGGGGCCAGCACTGGGGAGGGACACAGTGCTGAACAGGACAGCAACAGAGCGGTGAGCGCCGTGAGGCATGAGACAGAGAGAAGCCAGGCAGCCCGGGGGAGGGCAGGAGGCCGTTCTGAGTGGGGAAATCACTAATGACTCAAGAGTCCTTAGAAACTGTATATATATGCAAAAGAAGGGGTACACGCTGCTTCCAGTTTGGGGCAGTGGGATGTGTTTAAGTTTCTTTTTTATCTCTCTAAGGAACCATGATGCCTAAACTCTCTGAGTTTACGAGCACAACATCTGAGCCTGTAGAACGTTCTACCTATGTATGTTTGTTGCTCGAGCAGGTCATTAGGTGAACTACAGATGGACTTCTGAAAAGAAATCGCAGGAGGATGGCAATTTTCAAGTCACATCTTTTATGCACATTTGATTTGACTGTGTACCTGTGTGTGGAAGACAAGTGAAGTGCATGTAATAACAGCTTCAGGAAGGAGCTGCATTTCGCCACTTACACTCTATACTTTGAATGGCATCACTGGATGCCTTAAATTGTGTTAAAAGTGGCAACCACACATCAGGGAAACACTTCACGCTTGGAGGCTTATCTCTACATTGTCTAAGCCAGTATTTTCACACAGTGCCGACAGAGGCTGGCAGCCACGGGAACCCTCCGTGTACAGGTGCGTGACCTTGGTTCACGTCTCCCCTCTGGCTTTGCTAACGTCCCCACAGACAGCTGACAGCACCTACTGTGCAGTGATGTGTGCAGGTCAGTGGGCGCTGACGTAGGGTCAGTGGTGGAAGGTGCCAGGAGGCCCTTCCCCTGTGATGGCGAAGGAAACCCAGCCTCGAGTTTTCCATTTAGTGTGCAGGGTTGGGTTTCTAAAATTTCTATTAAGTTCAACTCATTCATCCCAATTATCTGTAACGATGTAACAGCTGGAAAGGTCTTCCATTGTTCATATCACCCATTTTTATGTGCTAAACCCAGAGATTTCTCTATTTCTCCTTATTCATCATTGGAGCAAAACTCCCATGACAGTCAGTGTTGACTATAAGGTCTTATCAAAGTATGGACCTTCTGTTTCCAGCAAACCTCTATTAATGAAAAGTGAAAAGCCCTAAAGCCAGCAACGCTAACAACCAGAACAAAGACCTTTGATGAAAGCATCTGAGGTCCTTCGTTACACAGCAAAACCCCATTTAAAAAGCACTCCTGTCTGACCCAGCAAGCGTTGCACTCGACCACTCAATTTCTTCTACTGGAGTAAAGAATGATGATGGAAATTTTGTCACTTAAACATACCTCAGAACACACAATAAAGTGACACAACCAAGAGCATTTTCAGAAGCAAGATATACAATGAATGAAAAACCCTTGTAAAGAGAACATCTTTCTGCCCTGATTTCTGTGTTCCCAGAGGGAGAAACAATCAACCAAAATCCAAACTGTAAACAAACCCAGAGATTACGGGCTGCTAACACACCTCAAATGTCATTTGATGATAAAAATGACATATACACGTATAATTCTACTCTTTCAAATAAGAAGTATGTCCACACTATTTACATTTTCTCTGAAAAATCCACACACTTGCTTTTTGTCACATCTCATAGTATCTGTGTAACACAATAAGGGAACTAACACCCCCCACCCCATTTTATAGACAGAAATTCTGAAGCCTAGGGGAATTGTATGACTTTTTCTTTAGCATTTAGGAAGCCAGGAAAAATCAAACGAAAGAAGCTTTCTGAGCTTTGGTTACTAGATGATACGGAACATGCCTGAGGCCCAGCTGACTGCACAGAGGAAGGAACCCTGTGCCCTGCTCTCCTTCCTTCTTCCCGCTCTCCAGTCCTCCCCTCCCACCCCTCTTCCTTTCCTTGCTTTTCTTTCCATATCCCCTCACTGCCTCCCCCTCCCTCCTCTTCTGCCACAGTTTCCCAACCCCTGTGAAGCAGCACAGGGGACACACAAGCGGTCGGTCAGACTTTCCTTTAGTGAACAAAGCCCTGCGGAGCCACCAGCACACGCCTGGGCACGCATGCAGCACGGGCTGGGGGTCTGTACCCTAAACACAGGCACCCCATGAGCAGGGGCACCCCGCTCCTCGTGCACGCACTGCAGACAGAACCGAGCTACACCTGGGAGGCCGGGTGGGAAGGGCAGGTGGACGGGGGACGAGGGATCACCGGGGGTGACGTGTGCCCGGCAGGGATGCAAGTGCTGAGGGGAAGCAGGTGCACAGCAGGACCCGCCCGAGGGTCAGCGAGAGCCACGAAGGCAGGCAGGGCCGTGGGCTCTGCTCCCTCCCTGGCTCTGAGTCCTGCCTCCACAGCAGGGCAAGGGCACCCCACCTGCCCACCTGCCGTCAGGACGTTCATGGCGCCAACCTCACCGCACTGACCACTTCATCTCCATCTTGCTCTTCGGTGAAACGCACACACGCACAGCTCCCGACTCTCTGTGATGATGGGCCCCGCTCCACAGCTTCGGTCTCTCTGGCCTCTGACGGGAAGACCCTACCTCGCACCCGCCCCACCGGGCACCGCCTCTCTCATCTCTGAGCCCCACAGTCGCTCAGCTCGGTTCAAAGGTCAGCTCTGACAGCCTCCTGTGCGTCCTGGGACTGAGGAGTACACAAAGGTCATGCACGGAGCACGACTGCCTGAGAGTGAACTCCTCTCCTTGAAAAGGACCCAAGCACGTGAAGAAGTAGGACGGTTCACATGCAGACCACAGGGGGCTTGCACACCAGCGGGAAATGGCACCTCATCAGCCCTCAGGAACTAAGCACAGGACCTCCAATATTTTATCAATACTTTTTACATTTCACACTAGATAAAGCTCAAAGAGAAATTCAACAAATAAATATCAGCGCAAGCTAACTTTAGTGGTAGAACCCTTTTGGACAGAACCCTTATCTACTGATAAGACTATGGATGGGAATTATAAGACTTTTCAAAAAAAAATCCTCACTGAATACCAGCAAATTAGGTATTTACATACGTACTCCTTATATCAGCATATAAAGTCAGACAATTAAGTTCGCAAACTCATCCTAGAAAAAGTGCCACACACCTCAATGCTAAATATCACCAGAGTCACCTCTGAAGTACTCCCCTTGGGAAGCTGTGCACCGACGCCAGCGCCTAGTCCACCCTTCAAAGCAATTTTGGAACTCTTTTTCTGGAATGGCCATCAGAGCTGTCATCATATTACCCTTGATATCCTGAATGTCATCAAATTGTCTTCCTTTCAATATTTCCTTTATCTTCTGGTAAAGAAAGAAGTCATTGGGGGCCAGATCAGGTGAGTAGGGAGGGTGTTCCAATAGTTATTTGTTTCCTGGCTAAAAACTCCCTCACAGACAGTGCCGTGTGAGCTGGTGCATTGTCGTGATGCAAGAGCCATGAATTGTTGGTGAAAAGTTCATGTCGTGTAACTTTTTCACACAGCCTTTTCAGCACTTCTGGACAGTAAACTTGGTTAACTGTCCAGTTGGTACAAATTCATAATGAACAATCCCTCTGATATCAAAAAAGGTGAGCAACATTGTGGCAACAAGTTCGCGAACTTAATTGTCAGACCTCTATAAGCCACTAAAGGAAAAACTGAGACAAAATAATCTAGCTTCCTGAAATACAAATATAGCAACACGTTTTAGAACAGAGTTCATATTTTTATTTTTAAATATCTGACTCTGAGGAGTGACCAAGAGAAAATGAAGTAGGAATAAACAAAGTGAAATAAAGTAAAATGAGCCAAGATGGGTTTTCTGCTTCTCTGGATCTTAAAATTAAAAGAAGCATGAGCATTGAGGAAAGAAATAAGATATACTGAGATATTTACATGCTATATAATCTGTGGAAAAGATAACAAAATCAAAAATTTTGAACTCTACGGTGGGGTAAAAACACACAAATGAAAAAAAGCACACGTTTTCCATTTTAATCTTGTGGACCCTCACCCCTCCCACCCTCAGCCCCGCTTTCCTACCCACCAGCCCTCTGAGTCATAAACACTGATTCACAGAGCTTTTTCCTTATTACTGTGCATTCACTGATTTGGGTTCCAAACTACCCCTACATATCAAGAGGATCATGTACCTGACATTTATATATTACAAGCCTCAAAATAGAGAGAAAAAAAGGTTTATGTGTTGACTAACATCCACAAAAATAGGCGGGTACATTTTCTGCTGCTGAAATTTATTCATGCTAAAGAGCTCTTCCATCACCTTCCACAGCACGCTTTGGGAGAACTAAAGTATCTAGTTACACTAGATGAAATAGACTTCCCTGATAAAATATTGCTGCTTTCATTATTTTTCTAGGGAAAGAAAATAGAAAAAACAATGCATTTTATGAGTTGTTCGTGGTGTAGAAATACACAGGAACGTGCATCGTCTCCCATCTGGTCTGGAGCAGCCAGTGCAGTGGGAAGTCGCGTCCACACAGCAACTGCTTCTTCCTCCTGTCTGCCCAGGAGACAGTTGGGTTTGGAGACCAAAGCATCCTGTTGTGTGGCGGTGGCACAGCGCATTCGGACTTCTAACTCCTAGGTGATCCCACCATGGAAAATTAAAGGAAACCTACACCACCCCAAATTTAGGAAAAAGCCCGGTGTCTCCACACTCTCTAGATCCCTGAGATAACTGAGCCCGCCTTTCAGAGTGAACAGAGAGACTGATTTCCCACACGGAGGACCCATGGATCTTAGAGGACTCCAGATTTCCCAGCTCCTGCCGTCCCTGCCACTCACTGCAACCCTGCAACTGGTGACTCGGGGCTTTCCTAACCGTCAGGCCTGCAAATCTTCAAGTTAAAACAAGTAGACAAAGGAAAGAAGGCAGAGGTGACTGCGGCCTTTCAGTGAGAGTGCACAGACCTTTCCAGAACCCCTGCACCCTGTGGGGGTCCGGGCTCCTGGGGGCAAGGGGGCTTTCTCCCAGGCGCTGAGACCCCAGCGCCTGCAAAACTAACTGCTTGCCAGTCCCTGATCAGGGAAGAGGCAGATTTCCCTCGAGGAGACCAGTTAGAAGTTAATTTTTTAAAAATAAATGCTGCTGGGACATATCTACAAATCTCCTGTGATCCTAAGTTAGAAATAGTAATATATTAATTTATAAAGAAGTACATTTTGGTGGAATATATAAATGCTCTGTTCCACATGGAATATTACCCGATTGTTTCCATTTTCTAGGATGCACAGCGTTTATAGGAAATCAAAATGAAAACCATCAGAGAATATCTGGGTGCCTTGATCAGTCAGTAATGATTCTTTATAATGTGCTCTAAACAGACTGAGGGGAAGGGGGCCCTTGCATTTTACTGTGCTGTGTGGCACGTAAGACACATTTCTGGGAATTATCTGACATGGCTGGCTCTGCATTAGTTCATCACTGGAAAGAACAGAAAGTTTGGTCCAGCTTATTTGACGCTGATGCTCCCCTACGCCCCACACGGCCTTTTCTCCAATCTGTCTGCAGAGCCGGCACTAATCTGTAAGTCTAACACCTGCCGTTCGACTCCATGAGCTGGAGTTCAGAGATTGATATCCACGGAGCAGGGAAGCTCATTAGGCAGCCTGGATGGATGCAGTTGAGCTGCCAGCACGCGGAGACGTATGCATCCTTACCATTCCATTATACCCTTCTGTCAACTTCCAGTACGCTGCTCTGCCAGGCACATATTTCTTGTTCACCTGAATTTGCGGTGGGCCCACAGGATGGGGTTGGCAGGTACAGGTGCTGCTCTGAACTGTGGGACTCGTAGCAGATTTCCTGGCTCTGGGACGGCCCTTTTAAAGCATTCTAGAATCTAAGCATCTTTAAAAAAGGCAACTTAGAAAGTTCTGTTTTCATATTGTTCTTTGTGTAGCAGAAAATTAAAATGAGTTAGGGAAAAACTTCCATCCAGTAGGGCTCATTCATTCTGAGCTGTTAGCCACTGGGGACACCACCCGATAAGCCTCCAGACACCTCACTGCTGTCAGCGGCTGCAGATTTTACAGGGCAGAGTCTGGACTTGAATGATGGTGGCTTACCTGGTATAAGCTGCTTCACCTCATACATGATTAAATTATATTTCTTCCTGTCTGAACAAAGATTATATTGAGAATACAGGAAGGATTTGGCACCAGGGAAATACACGCTAGTACCTGGCAGTGTGGGACGGCACAGGAAAATATCAGTGTGTGATGAGGTCATGATGGAACCGATGAAAATGCAGACGGAGTCACCTGAATGTTAAGTGGGCACACGCCTAGCTACCCTTTTGAAATGCCATTCAAATGGCCCTCCTGTCATTTCATTTTCAATTGTGTGATTCATTTGGGCAGAATAATTTGGTATCCAAGGAAATCAAGAAACGCCGTTGCCTGCAGTTTGCTAAATCAAAGATCAAATACAGACGGAAACAGTTCATATGTGTGTCAAGATGTGAAAATATATTCCAATTTGCATTCTCTGTTGTACGGCAGATTAGAAAATAATGTCACCTTAAAACGTGTAAAACTATGAATACAGGGTACCAGCTAGAGTCAAATTAAAGTAAAAAACAACACTGAAAATGTGTAAAGAAAACATCGCAGAGACTTTTGAGCACAAAGAATACAGGTCTATTCTAGAGGGGGCGACACAAAACAATGTATGTGGGTCCTGACACTGGCAGCTGGACCAGGATGGAAACATGGCCTTTTCTGGGGGGGCACATGCCTGGGTGCGGGCGGGGCGGTGGGGGCTGCAGACTGGCGCTCAAGGTTAACCCATCCAGTCCCCTCCCTTCACACAGATGGGCTCCCCCGGGGCTAAGGAGGGACTGAGCGCTTATGGATTCTGTTTAAAGTGCTCCAGAGAGACACTCCAGGACGCCCCCGCCCAGACACTTTTCAGCCTTTATCAGCCTCAGAGGACACTTACATACAAATGAATCCAGAAAACCAACAATTCAAAATGGTGCTGCGAAATCAGCCAATAATATTTCTTTCAGTAGACTGACGGTGGCCCTTTTTTCTCCTCTGCTTCCCTCAACACATCTGCCCCTGAGTCGCTTCCCATTTTATCTTGTCCTTTCATTTTTATACTTGTCAGGCCAGCCTTTCCTCCTCTCCTCTGACCTTACATTCACAGAGGGGAACCACCTATAATGTTGGCTTGTAATATTTTAAATTAAACCTACTTCATAGTTTTCTGTTTCACAGTAAAAGAGGTACACCCAGGTCTAAGTGGATCAGAAGACAATCACAGACTCAGCGTCAGATATTAAAAGTAATCGATTCCACGTTCCCACAGAATTTGTTGGGACAACTTCAATGAGAAGGAACGTACGCCATGATGCAGCCTATACGATTTCCTGGCAGATCTAATCTACTCTTGCATAATATGTATCCTTGTTTAATGCTGCAATTACGCCACTATTTTCTGTGAAAACTGTGGAGTTTTCATTATTCCCTGTTAAATTTCGTCTTGCTAGATGTGGTGATAAGAGAAACTGGGCATTAACATGATCGTGTGGGATGCCTCCTGTCACCAGCAGCTCTGTGTCAGGTTGTCTGCACCCTTACTCATCCCTCTGCCAACATACAAAACCCAGAACCAAGGACAGAAACCTACAGATCATTAGAAGCCCACAGAGAAAATCTCCACACAAAAGTGCCAGCACATGTGACATCTGCAGTGTATCCATGATATGAAAATGTAGATCACTCATGAAAAAAAGGAAGTTTGATTGGCCTTTTACCTTCAGAGTTTACGCCAACACTAAGGATCACGTATCCTACTCACAAGTCCACACAAACATCGCTTTCCACCTTCCGAGCTGGAACAGTAGATAGAGGAAGGCGTCCTCTCTGCATGGCTGCATGGATGCTGAATGCTTCCCACTGAAAACGTACGACCCCAAGCAGCCTTAGTACCTGAAATGATGTGATCACAGACCTGCCCCTTGGGGACTGGGTCTGTTAGAAAGTATTCTTTAGAGTTTGCATATTAATTAAGTCATAGCAATATCAACCTTCCTGTCAACGAATGTACAGCTTTTTCCTTCAGCATGGCTTATCGACAGAGTGAGGAGAAGAAACTACTCTGACAAAGATTTAAGCGAGGGTTGGAGAAAAGCCCAGAGCAGAGGAGAAAGCTGAGGTCACAGTAGATTTTCCTGTTTTCTCCTTTCCTCACTCATGTCCTGCAGGCTCATTCCTTGCCAGACTTGCCAGACCATCTAACTAGGAAGAATAATTAATCAGGCAGCCTGGACACTCCTCTTCCCCACATTGGGGCCCTGGGTTCTGCTCACAGCCCATCACCTGTGGTACCGCCGTACGTAACGGGACACATGTACCAAAATATTCAAGTTCACACTATCTTTTCTTCGTTCACCACTTCCTCCCTCTTTCTGTGTTCCCGTTGTATTGCATTCACTTCCACTGTCTCCCACATTAAGTTCGTCCTCAGGTGTGAGGGTTAATTTCATGCGTCTGCTTGACTGGGTCCCAGGGTGCCCAGATATTTGCTCAAACATTATTCTGAGCATGTCCATGAGGCTGTTTGAGCACCAACAACTGAATTGGCCAACTGAGTAAGCAGGCCGCCCTGCCCCATATGGATGGTCCTCACAGAACACAATGCTGACCCTCCTGGTTGCTTTGGAGCTGGGGTATTGGTTTCTTCCTGCCTTTGAACTTGAACTGAAACAGGGGTTCTTCCTGGGTCTCCAGCCTGCCAGCTTTGGACTGGGATCATACCTTCAGCTCTCCTGGGTCTCGGGCCTCGGACTTGTACTGGAATTACACTATTGGTCTTCTTGAGGCTCCAGCTTGCCAACCTCCATAACCACACGAGCAAATTCCTTCTAAGAAATCCCTCCCTCTCCCCGTCCTACTGCTTCTGTTTCCTGAGAACCCTGACCGATACACCTACACAGCTCTAGGCTAAGCCCGTTTTGACCTGGGCCCCCTGATGCTGCCTGCAACTGCCTCCTCAGAGAGCTGCGTGGCACCCACCTACATGGCTGATGGTGGTACATGTCTGCTTTGAGCAATCCTGGCTCCTGTCCCATTGCTTTGTGGACCGCCATCTGCCCGATCCAGACTTATTACCAGACTTGGGGTGTCTCATGTCACCCACACTAGTGACAGGCTCTGGCACTGCTGTATCTGTCGGGGCATCTCTCCTGGACTCAAGCACCAATGCCCGACTTCACCATCAATCTCCAGTGATAAAGTACAGTTCATGATTGGATAAAAGAAGCCTCCTGAACACCTCCCTCCCCCCACTGCTCCGTTCCACCTGCATTTCAGATTAATCTGTGGCCATGACAAGCTTTTTCAGTGAGGTTAACAGCACTTGGTTTTATTAGTTCACAATAAGCGCTGAAGACAGAAATGCCAAATAGTCTTCTACCTTATAGAAAGGACCCATCGGAAAGATGCTTTGTGAGGGGTACTGAACCCAGGGACAAGCAGTCAGAGCAGATCACACTGGCATCCAGTAGCCAACAGCAGTGGCCACGAGGCCTGAAGGACAGGGGTTCAGGGAGGAGCGTTCAGTGTCCCTGAGGGGGGACGAGGGCAGGTCCAGGGCCCGGAGTGTGGCCCCAGAATGGACATGGTGTGAGGATGGGCCCTGGCCTCTGTGGAGATCAGATCCTCAGTGAGTGAGGGGAGGGGAGAAGAGGACATTTCCCACATTTGCTATCATTTACAGTCACACGCATACTTCAATTTCCGAAATTTATTTTTAGAATGTTCTTGACGTCTTCTAATTGTCAATAAGCTTGAATTATATACAACAAATTGGAACGTGTCAGGTTTACGAGCACAGAGACTACTTGGAGGCACGCGGAAAGCTGCCTAGTTCCACAAGCTTCTTTTACAGGAGAGCACGCAAGTCCTGGTAAATGGTTTCTTGCTAAAGGTCACTGAGCATCCCAGCTCCCCCGTCCTGGGCCCCACAACACAGCAGACTTTGTTTTGTTTGCAATAGCTGGGCAGGTTGAGAGGAAGGTTTTTGATTACTCGAACTTAGATACGGCATCTTTACCCCACTCCCTACCCCTCCGATCTAAGTCCCAAGTTGTCATCTTTACACAATGTAGGTTTTTCTTTGATTTCCTCAGGAATTAAAATACTGTACATAATTTGTTTTACACACAGCTGGAGCTTCCCCACAGACAACTGAGCTGCAGTTCTGGTTAAAGCACGAGTGATTTTCTCTGAGTATGAACATTTCTCACTGTAAACAAGGGGGCAGAGCACGGGACCCGCTCTTCTCTATTTTTGTGGGCACTGGGTGTAGACAAGATGTGCTTCTCTACAACATCACGGGTGGAGTTGTCATGGGAGAAAAGTCAGAAGGCTGAAATGACCCCAACACCGTCCAGGGATGACACCCCCCCCTCGCACGGCTACACTGTCCCACATAGAACAGGAAATAAAACCGCAAGCATTCAAAGCTGAAAGGAAACGACTCATGAAAAAAAAGGGGGCCAATTCTCTATCTTTCATTCCAAATAAAATGAGTGGAGGATTTTAGAATAGGCCTTGGATGCCGCTCGTTTACAAAGCTGACGATACTCAGCTACATGTGTGGAATGCAGTCTTGCAAAGAGATCACGTCTAGAGAATGAATGAAGCAAGTGGGCCCGCTGAGTCTGGGGCCAGCAGCAAACTCAGCTTGAGGACAAAGCACATACCAGCGATGTCACTGAAGGCTAATTTCGGGCCGGACAACAGCACGTCTTACTACATAGTAACGTCTTACTACGATTCAAGAGCAGAAGCCAATGGAGACGCACTGTTACATTTAGTTGTTTTTTTCAGCACAGGTTTTCTAACAGATCTGTGTTCTCCTTGACTTAAGATCATCAGGGAATTGAATAATTCGGAGACACAGTCTAATTTCTCTCACGGAGGGCTAGCATTTACCGACTATTCTTGTGAAAGAGCTGAGAATAGAAACAAAATGAAACACATGTTTGAAAATTCTGATGTTACTGTAAAAAGCATAAGTAGAATACATACTGGGTTTAGAAGGACTGTGAGGAAAAGTTCGCCTCCTCTGATGCTCTTGTCCAGCTCTTGGGGTCCGCCAGGGTACTCCTTGTAGAAAATGGTGTGGGTGAACAGCCCGCAGGTCTGGCGCGGCAGGACCTGTGGGACGGAGAGCGGCGGCTGACATAACTCCCTTACCCTGCTCCCACTCCCTCTGACCTCCAGTCTGCATGTCACGTCTCCTTGGTTGCTGAAGCCAAACTCTTACTGTGATCAAGAGTTGACGACAGTGTGCAATTATGTAAATATTACAGGAGTTGCCACATCGAAACTATAGTTGTTTGTTACATGCCATTGAGTCAGCTGTGAATCCTGGCGGCCCCACAAATGAGTGACATCCCGTGTCCTGTCTTCACAGCCCTGCTCGGCTCCTGGGGACTCAGCCTGTGGCCCCTTTAATGGAGTCCGTCCACCTCATGTCTGGTCTCCCTCTTTCCTGCTGCTGCCTTGTATTTCCCCAGCTCTACTGTCCTTTCCAGGGAGCCCCACCTTGTCACCATGTGCCCGAGGGAGGACAGCTTCCGAGCTGTCATTTTGCCTCCAGCTGTGTGTCAGGCTCAGTTTGCTCCAGGACCCACGGGTTGGCCTTCCTGTTATACATGGGTTAAAGCATCTCACTCAGCTCTATAAATCTCACCCACCAGCTGAGTTATGCTACAGGACAGGCACAAAACAAAAGCCTTCTTAGGGTTAATTTAAGTCAAATATGGAGAGTCTCCAAGGGTACACCCCATCCTTACGCCATCACGCCCCTTGCCTCTGAAGTTCAGTCTGGCTTGGTTCTCAGGTTCTGAGACTCAATCGGTTTCCACCCCACCCCCTTCACCTTGCTTTGTTTTTATTACACTCTGAATTGAAATTTTAATCACAGTAGTAGTTAAATCATCTAATGACTGCTTCTGGCATATTCTGTGGTTAATTCTGTTGTAAATCTGAATGTTCAACAGAGAAAACAAGTAATTTTATTCCAAGAACTTATTTTGAATAATACACTACTTATCGTCTAATGGAAAAATTCATCCAATTGCACAGGTGGCTATAATTTTATTTATTCTTTGCTTAATTTTCATAATAGCTTGTACGAAATGCAAGGTAAATGAATGCATGTAATATCGGTTAAAAGGAATGCTTTTATTTCATAATACGTCAAGTGGCCATGCAACCCATGGGAATGGGTACTTTTACTCTGATTTGGAATTATGTGATACGTTTCCTACCGCCTGCCTTTCTATGAATATCAATACCACCATTTGCATTAGTAACTGCTCCATTTATATCTGAGGCTTCTTTAAGTCTTCCAATTTACAATAAAATATTAAAGTTTTATGATTAATGAATATTGAGTGCTATTGTTTTCCCTTTGGTTTTAGACAGTGAATGGACAGACAGGCAGACTGACAGGTAGATATTTCTAACATCAACCTTAATAACGGATTGGGAAAATGTAAATATTTAAGGTGGGAGAACAGTTCGTAAACCTTTGCTACAATCTAGGCAACTGATGATGAAAATATGATCTAAGGTAATGGAAGTGGGATGGACATTTTAAGATGGGTTATTTTATTTCAAAGTAAAGAATACTATTTTTTTCTCTTTAAGGAATAATTCTAAGTTTTCATTTAAAATTCATTTGGTTTTACTCTCATATAAAGGAACTGATACATTGTTCTTACATCTGATTATTATTTTTTCAATTAATATATACGAGTGTGTGTGTATGTATGTGTTTGTGTGTGTGTGTGTGTGTGAAAAATATATGCCTCCTTTTTGTAGAAGGCAAGGAAAAGAAAAATGAAAAAGAATAGAATCCTAAGGTATTCTTGAGCATCTGGAAGTCAAAATAAAGTGAGTGGAGGAATTTAGTTCTCAAGATGCTATTTGATAGATTTTGTTGATAGTGTAGAGATTTGTGAGGTGTTTTCTTAATTTACAAACCCACGCTTTGCCTAGAAAACTCTCACTAAAACCACCCGACAGACAGACACAGGAACGCTCCCCAGAAGCCTAAGATCCCCAGACCAGGCTTAGATCCGGAACTGCAGGGGGCAATACGCGAAACTCATTCCCAACATTTCCAACTTGTCTGGGATTTGACAACCCCCCACCCCCCAGCTTAAGAAGCAAGCCTGGAGCCACACAAAGTGTTACTGTGTGGCCAGTCACCACTAGGCGCTAGGAGCTGATGGTGCTCGTGTGAAGGGAGCTGAAGTGACGTGTGTGTCACGCCCCGTCCACACAGCGGTGTGAGCTCACCATGACGCTGTTGTAAATGAAGCCCTTCCGGTGCCTCGCGGGTTTCAGGTGGGGGTACTCCTCCGTGCTGGTGACCTGGATGCCCCACACCTTCTTCCAGGCCTCGTACAGCTGGCCGTGGACCGGGTACACGCCGGAGTGGTGCGGGGCCACCGCGTAGCCCAGGTGGGTGGGGATGCCGTGCTCCTGCGAGGAAGGCAGCACATCACAGGGACGGGGTCAGTGGGATTCAGTTACAGTTGTCGTCACAGCCTCTACTTAGGACTCACTGAATTCTGTGTCTCGTGTGAGAAATACAAAAACTGACAGAGGTGTGTCTTCCAGCAGCTCATAAGCTCACACAGCTCTGATGGTAAATGCTTTGGGCATGTGGTGTGTGGGTGGGGTTAATTCTGAATTCTGAATACAGAAAACTGGGGGGGAGATAGGAAGGGACATGGCCCTTCCTCAGACAGATTAGGAAGAAAAAGTGTTACTTGAGCAAGTGCCCAAATATGAGGTGGAAGAGCAGTGAGTGTGTGTGTATATGTGTGAGCGCACGTGTGTGAGCACATGTGCATGAGAGTGTGGATGTGTGTGTGTCTATGATGTTGAAGACAACCAGAAAGGCAAGTATGAACTGTAAAGCGATGAGCTGTTATTGTTCATCTGAGGGGTTGCAATTAATTCTGTGAACAGTGTAGACGAGGGTGCTCTCTGAGTGTGGAAGGGCACACGTGCTCTGTAACCCAGTGACATGCTAGGATGCATGGGACGGGGGGCTGTGTACTGGGAAGCTACTGCAGTGGTGCGGTGACAGGAGCACAGCACCGAGTTGACGAGGTGGCCAGACAGCCAGGGACAAGTGCCACCCGAGGCCCAGTGATGCTTTACACAGCAAGTGTGGGAACAGCAAGCATTGAGCAGCTCCATTTATTTTTACAAAGCATACACTTTACATGAGATATTTGCTTTGGGTAAACAGTCTATTTTAAAGGAAACAGGTATAAATTCAAAGCAAGAATATGAAAAAAGTGTCAAAGAACAGTGTTATATTGCAAGGTTCATGCTATAGGGCTACCATTTTCTAATTTCTGTGTCTTTGCATTTCTCCCTTTAAATGCTAATCAGCTTTAGAAAGACTTGCTGTAGGACTGACTCTCATCCACTGTGGTTATGAATGACAAAGGGAGCTGACTGAATCAGCACACAGAGCAGGGACTGCTGACCGCTGCCGTTGATGTCGTCTATTACACGGCACGCACCGCAGAACAGCTCATTCTGGCGGGATATGCGAGACCACAGAGCCACTCTGCCTGAGTAATGGCCACATTCGGTGCAGAAGATGGGCCCTAAATGCCCTTCTTTCATGGGATGACCCTCACGTGTAGCACAATTCCTCTCTTCAGCAAGACTCTGGATCTTCTCACACTTACGACAACGAGCGACTCTGTAGAGACTGAGCTTCGAAGGCCATGCTGTGGAATGGGCCGGAGTCTTCTGCGAGGTGCTGGGCAAGCTCATTTCCTGGCGCGTGCCAAAGGAACCTCCTTCTTCCAGGAGTGTGTGCTTTCTGCACAAGGCAAGGTCGGAAAGTCTTTGGAGGCTGCCAGAGGGGCCGGCCACTGCTGTCCCTGACACATCACTCAGGCATGGACTGGAAAAGTGCCAGGGCTCTCAGGTGAGTTCCATGCGGCCCAGTGAATTGTCACAGAGTGTTCTGAGGACGAGTGTCATCGGGACCTGAGATGTGAGCCACGAGGGAGACACAGATGAACTTCCTCATGAGAGACACCTGGGGGCAAAAGTGTGCCAGCCCCGGGGTGTGGACGGAGGCGTGTGACCGCTGCCAGATGGGAAACAGCTTGTTAGCCCTCCTCGCGCTCTCAGTGACCCACAGCGGGGTTTGGAAGAGTCTTCTCCCAGGATTAGAAGGTGCCCGATCCTAACGGTCTCCACTCACCCACTGCAGCCCTCACTTCCCATCACCGTGCAATGTTGTGTCCCCCTCTGGGGCCGAGGACACTCAATACGCATGTGAGTGTCCTAGAAACAAGGGGATGAAAAGAAAATCAGGCAGAGAATTGAAATATCAGACAACTGTGTCTTTTCAGGAAAAAAAAAAGGCATTTCATGTTTGACAGGTAATAAAGTGAATTGTAGAACTTTCATGAAAAACCAGAAGGTAAAAAGCAATTGATTTGGTGAGTACGAAGGAAAGGGCAGTAAAAGGATTTTATTATATTTATTGATTTCTGGGACTCAGTGTTATACTGCTCATAAGGTCATCTTATCACACTGACAACTGCAGCTCAATCAAAACAGTAAATCACGCTAGATAATTATGGGTTTATGCTTTTCCAATTGAAACGATAACACAGAATGAAAAGTAATTCCCCGGTAACTCCTTTCCTGTCATCAGGGGCTTGCTGTACTAGAAACCTTCATCTGTTACTGTGCAGAGCTTAAGACCCACTTCACACAGACTGGCCCACTGAAAAGTGAACTGGGCATCCTACCCACACAGCATCACGAAATGATAAGCTCTGAAAGGCTTTCTAATGCGAATATAGGAAGCATTTGAAATCATACAGATAGACATAAACAATGACAGGATGAACTAATTCAGATATGGCTTTTTGTTATTTATTAGAACAGTGTTTCTCACAGGATCTAGGAAATTCTATGATATAGTATGATATAACACCACAAATATTTACAGGGGAGTTTAACTTGATCCAATTTTCCCAGGCACATTAAATTCCCCGTTGATTGGAAAATGAGCCGAAGTGGTAATGTACAGACTACATAAAAGTAGGGTCACCATTCCTCAAAAAGTAGAATAGAATATACTGAGCACTAAACCCCTAACTGCAGCTGACGTGGTGCATCTAATCTTTCTCTGCACATTCCCACTGATCCTGTCTGTGTAACTGCGTAGTTAGTGCCTGGTCTCCGAGATGTGTTTTTACATTCATAGGTTTTTACAAGGTCTTCTTGGGGAGACCTTGATTACCGTGGGAGGCCTGGATGTCACTACCCATGTGGAAACTGAGGCTCAGGGAGGGGACATGACTTGCTCGTGCTCACAGGTGTTGAGCTGGAATTCTACCCAAAGTTCTCCTTCAGAATCACAGATGGTGGCTTTGCTTTTCCAACAACTTGCTACCAGTGGGACCTGAGTTCATGACAAAAGGGAATCGATTGTAATGCACATTTCTGAACCAGTCCTCATGTACTCTCTAGTTTTACTTGGAGAGGTTATAAAGCAAAATTCTCCATTTCCCAAACTCCTCTGCAGCTGTCATTTTGACGCAAACAAGGTTCGGCCAATGAGAAGGCTTCAGACAGATCTCAGAAAGTGGTTGCTGGGCAGACGCTGGTCTCAGCAGCTCCTGGCTCCTGTTGCCGACACGCATGACCTTGACATCAGGCACCTGTCAGAAGCAGCACTCAGTGCCCGGTGGCCCAGCAGTGGCAGCAGTGGGAACTTACTGCTTTTGCCAGGGTTCAGGTGGCAGCTGCAGGAGTGGTCGCTCCCCAGGGGACCCGTTCCATCTGGCTCTGCGTCCCCAGAGGAGTACAGCCTGGAACCTGCTCCATCAGCCCTTCCAAGGATTTTGGAAGCACTTACACCACTGAGGACATACTCTCTCTGTTGAAAGCAATTCCAAGTGGCTTTGGTTCCTAGCATGGAAACCTGGCTGGTGCAGGTGGTCTTGGCCCCTTCCTGATAAATTTAAAGGGCTCAATGGGTCCAGGTGAGATGTCAGTGGTTTGAATTCCAGGAGAACAGAGGAAGACTTTGCTGAAGCACTGCCCAGCATGTGAACAAGAAAACTCATTGACAGATGGAAACACCCACCCATCTAGCTGCACACAGGCATGTTACCCAAATGACTGTTAGATCGTATGTACTGGTCACCCAACGCCTAGTGTACAGAGGAAATAAATAGGAGACTCGTTTATTTAAATAATAAATGCTGCAGGTATCTGGCACAGGTAACACTGTGGCGAAACCACATAAAACAGGCAACATAAAGAAGGAAGGGGGTGAACTGCATTAAAATAACTTTGCTCCAATGGATCACGGTTGGTGGCACAAGCACCTCTGGACCAACATGCATCGCAACAGCCCTTCGTGAGGATAACCACGTCCTAACAAATCGTCAGTGATCTGCAGGCGTCACCTGCACAGGTGAAAAGCACCACAGGTGAGCGTGAGCAGCGCTCTGATGCTGCATGGTGTAGTCCTTTTTAGAAGTCCTGGCACGCCACAGGCAGCCAGAGAAACAAGGAGAAGATGGGAGCTGGGAGGGCTGGGCTTATGGCCAGGGGACATTCCCTGGGTCTCCTGCAAGCAGCTGCACAGAAACCTAAGGGCGATGGACGTCTTGAGAGGAGAGGGGGAAGTGCAGACAAGAGGCATTGCCCGTTGTTAGGAGCCTGTGTCTGCACTCAGGAGACACGGCTGTGGAAGCAGCCCGTCACACATGTGGGATGTTTTCTCTCTCTTTCCAGTGCTTAGCAGTGTGACTGGGGCATTGCTGGGGTATAATATGTATTTTCTAAAGGAAATAATACATAAGAATGTCATTAATAAATCCACTGTCGATGCGTAATACATGAATATAAAAAAGGAGTACTGAAATGCTCGTTGCATAAATGAATGCCTTGTAGCCAAAAGCTAACCCAGGAAACAGTACGCATTTGAACTGAAAGTCTTGGTTTGTCCTAAATACATAACTCCCAGGGAGCGACTCGAGTGACGGCACTGCTCTCATTATCTATTTTTCCTTTTAATAAGGACTCGGGATCGTATTGTGAACTCTGAGAATGATCCTAGGATCAGCGATTTTTCACTGTGTTTTGGGAACTGAAATTGTCTTCTGTTCTCATAAGTGAAAAAAGCAATGACTATGTGACCTGGAAATTGGCTGGGTCAGTCCGTGCACTGCTCAGACTGAAGCCCAGTAAGTGGTGACAAATCCCGGAGAGCCCTGTGTTACAAATGGAATTTTCTTTTGAAAAAGAAATAGCAAAGCAATGGCACTGCTTCTAGAGCATGAAATTTCAGCAGCTGAGATGTTCCTTTAATATTCTTGACCTGCCGAACGTCTACTTTCTGCCTGAAGGGAACTAACAGAAAACTAAGTAAGTCTCATTCCCACTGTACAAGATGTGGTGGCGTAGGCACGTGTATCACTATTTTTTTTTTTTTTTTTGGCCAGAGTTCTTACTTTATTGACAATCCAAATGTGCCAGGGGCCATTCTAGGTGCCGAGGAAAGAGCACTGAACACAACAGAGAGGTGGGAGTATATGTGTTAGTGGAGTGGGACCAAGGTGATATGAAATTAGTAGGTAACCTGTGGAATATATTAGAAGGTGCTGTGGAGCTATGGAGAAAAACAGAGCGAGACAGGGAGAAGAACGGAGGGGACTGGGTTGCAATGTTACACAGGTCATTCACTGAGGGGTCATGGAGAAGGGGGTGTTTTGAGTCCAGGTGTGACGATGTGAGGGATTAAGCCACATGGACAGACTGGGGAAGACCATTCCAGGCAGAGAGGGCAGTGCATACACTGTCCTCAGTTGAAAGTACCTCAGACATGTTTGAGGAATAAGAAATCAGTTGCTTGTGGACAAAGCAGCCAACAGGGGTGGGAACATCAATAGACAATGTCAGGAGGCAGGGATGCCGCAAACGGTCTCACCAGTTACCTAATGACAACCGAAGGGGGCGCCACTCACACCCAGTAGGCTTCTACAGAGGCTGAGCCAGCAGCATCCCTGAGGAGAGGCACAGTGCAGGCTGTTTAGGTCCCCATATGTCCCTGTAATGACACTGGTATTTACCCTGATTGAGATGCGGAGCTAGCATTATAGAAGAAAATTCTGGCAACTCTGGAGAGCTGGCTGAAAGAAGGTAGGAGGCAGCTAGGAGCCAGTTGGCAGGTTACTGACACAGTCTCGTGAGAGCTAACGGCAGCTTGGAAAGGGTGGGGCCAGCGCCGCTGGTGAGAAGTGGTCTTACTCTAAACGGGGGGGGGGTGAAGGTGGAGACACAGCACCTTCAGTGATGGCAGGTTGCACACAGAACAAAGAACTAGGACAGACTTCCTGCCAAATGAGACTGGGGAGTTGACCAATCACACAGGTTTGGGGAGAAAGACAGGACACACATTTGGGGTTAGACTTCAAACTGGAGATGTCAGGTGGAAGTGAAATAAACAAGTTTAGCATCCGGAGGCGAGAGTTCAGCTGGAGACCTCAACTGGTGTGTTACGGACACATGGGTTTTATTTAGTCCTAAGACTCATGATGATCACCGACGGGGTGGGGATGTACACAGAGGAGAGGGAAAAGGGTAGACCTTTGGGGCAGAGAGAAGGGAAGCAAGCCAGTGACAGGCTGAGGAAGAAGAGTACCGCACATGACATGGGAGGGATGCTGGGACCCTGCGATGAAGTGGGGACAACTCGGGGAAGTGGTGGCAGAGCATCTGAGCTCAGCATGTCAGATGCTGGTAACCAGTGGCGTCCAATGAGAAGCAGGAACCACCCACCTGGTTTAACACAGGGTGTCACTGGTGACCCAGACAAGAGAAGTTCTGGTGGGTGGTGTAGGGCAAACACATCCGAGTGGGTTTGAGGGAGAAAGGAGGACCTGGCATGAGACAGTGAGGGTGACACCTACTGCAGGGAGTTTTGCTAGAAGGAGAGTCTAGGAATGGTGCTGAGGCTGGACAGCGACGGAGCGTAAGCATGTCTGTCCAAAGACGGGGAAAGAGCAGAGCATCTGCGGAGACGCGGGGGACTCGGGGCAGCGGCTTCTGGGAGACATTCTTGACCAGCTGGTAAGGGTGGCACTGACTACAAGGGTGGAGAAACCGGCCTTGTGTGCCCTTGGGATGTCCGGCCACAGGTAGGTTTTTGTCACTGCGAACACAGTCTATGTTACTAAGTGGTACCTATATATTCAGAAAGATATTAAGTAATGATGACATTTTGAGTAACTGCCTATGAAGATAATTCTAACTGTGTTTTTCTGTATACACCTTCCCGTGTTTCTAATGAAAATCAAACCTATATTGCATTTTGGCATCAGGGTGAAGTTGAGGCTGTGGTAATGGGAGCACGCGGGAGTTCTCTTCTAATTGACTGGCTCTTATTTTCAGTAAGATATGAAGGTTGTCGGTGGAGAGTAAGGATGGTAAGTTTCTGGAGAGAGAAGGTACTGAACTGGCTGGGGACAGCAGGACAGTGAGCAGTGTAACTTCCGGGCAGCACTGAGGGTCCAGGGGAGGGAGGTCTGTGGCCGTGGCTTTAACGTGGGGACAGCTGGGTGCAGGTCCAGCCACGTCCAGTGTCAGGGCACAGGCACGGACTGGGCAGACGTCTGGATCAAATGGGCTGAGGCTCTGCAGGGGAGTGCGATGAAGCAGAAGCATGGAGGAGGTCAGGGCATACGCAGGGGCTCGTTTGGGACGACCGCTTCTGGAAATGAGCTGAGTGAGGAGGAATGCGGGGACCCGGGGACGTGAGGGGGCACAGGTGTGGCCTCAGGAGGCGTGGGGGCAATGCCAAGACCGCATGTCAGCAGCTCCGCTCCACTGCGGCCGCTGCTGCCTGCGAAGGTCGAGTTCTAGTTTAGTTCAGTAGCGAGAGGAACGGCACCAAATAGTAAGTATTTAGAGCTTCTAGCAATGCCCGGGACCTGGAAGAAACACTAACATTCGTGATTCCTTAGTGTGTCAGTCAGACAGCGGTGCTGTGCATCCTGTGAGGACATCATCCCTGGCTCACTATCAGTGGAGACAAGAAAAGGAAGGGTGACGCCTCATTGTGGTTTTGATTTGCATTTCCGTGATGATTAGTGATGTTGAGCATTTTTTCATATGTCTGTTTGCCATTTGTATGTCCTCTTTGGATAAATGTCTCCTCAGGTCCTCTGCCCATTTTTCAATTGGGTTGTTTGGGTTTTGTTGTTGAGTTGCATGAGTTCCTTGCATATTCTGGATATTAGCCCCTTATCAGAGACACTGTTTGCAAAAACCTTCTCCCATTCGGTTGGTTGCCTCTTTATTTTGTTGATGGTTTCTTTTGCTGTGCAGAAGCTTTTAAGTTTGATATAGTTCCATTAATTTATTTTAGCTTTTACTTCCCTTGCCTTTGGAGTCAAATTCATAAAATGCTCTTTGAACCCAAGGCCCATAAGTTTAGTACCTATGGTTTCTTCTATGCAGTTTATTGTTTCAGGTCTTATGCACCCTCATACATTGTTGGTAGGAATGCAGATTGGTGCAGCCATTATGGAAGGCAGTGTGGAGGTTCCCCCAAAAATTAAGAACAGAATTATCCTATGACCCAGCAATCCCTTTCCTGGGTATTTACCCCCAAAAATCTGAAAACATTTATCCATAAAGACACGTGTGCTCCAATGTTCATTGCAGCTTTATTTACGGTGGCCAAGACATGGAAACAACCAAAACATCTTTCCATAGATGAATAGATAAAGAAGATGTGGTATATATACACAATGGAATACTATTCGGCGGTAAGAAAAGATGATATAGGAACATTTGTGACAGCATGGATGGATGTTGAGAGTATAATGCTAAGCGAAATAAGTCAGACAGAGAAAGTTGAGAACCATGTGACTTCACTGATATGTGGTATATAAAACTGAAAACAACAGAAGAATAAGACAAACAAATGAAGGAACGAAAACTCATAGACACAGACAATAGTTTATTGGTTACTAGAGGCTAAGGGGGGAGAGGGGTGGTAGATGAGGGTAAGGGGAATCAAATATATGGTGATGGAAGAACTGTCTCTGGGTGGTGAACACACAATGGGATTTATAGATGATGTAACACAGAATTGTATACCTGAAATCTATGTAATTTTACTAACCATTGTCACCCCAATAAACTTTAATTAAAAATAAATAAAGAAAAGAAAGGGGCTCGAAACAAGTGTGCTTAATTCACATCACTCCATTTCACACGTTCATGTGTCATTTTGTCTCAAGCACATGTTGCACCTAATTTATCTTGTCAGATCTCCATTCTTAGTACCTGGATTATGTATACACAGCACACATTAAATAGTTTGTTTTTTAAATCTTCTGCCTGATTGCCTATGTTCATGGAATAAAGGTGGAGTAGCAAGGGGTGTGTGTACGTGTAAGTGCACGTGTGTGTGTGACGTATACATGTTAAAGACAGTGACTTGTCCTTTTTGTCACTGGCTAGACTGTTCTTCATTTTCTAATATGAACATATTTCCAAACTTGTTGGATCTTCCACGATTATACAGACGATGCTTTGGAACCACTAATTTAAACGTATCACCTTGCAGACACAGATTCGCACAAACTATTACTTTCTCTGAGCAACGAATATGTTTGCAATATTATTTTTGAGTCACACTGAGATTTCCCTTAGGAGTCATTCTCCCCCACCCCCCCTTAATGTCAGCTTAATGCATTTATGGGAAATGCTTTAAACATTTGGTGCAGACACGAGCCACCCCTCTGGTTGCCAGTTTCTCCCACACACACCCCAAATACAAGGTGTTCTTACCATCTGTTCTTTTGGGACACCCTGTGCTTCTCTATAAGTTAAACTGAGTCATATCTCTGATTGTTTTCAATTTTTTAGAACCTCTACTACCATGTGAAATAGGTTACATTTCATCAAAAAGTAACTTTATGTTAATAAATGTATATATTAAAAAATACAAATTATGCTCCCTTAAGTAACTGTCTGTAAGGGGATTAAAGTACTATACTTTTCTACGGACATGATGCCATGTTTCCAATAACCACACCACAATATTATATTTCTGTTTTACCTTGTTGAAGTAGCATCGTATTTGGAAATCAAAGCATCAACACAGATCTCTTCTCAAAACTACTTCACTTCCAGCACCGCCCAACCTTCTGCATTATTCACCAGCTACCTCTCTCCACTGTTGACAGGCTAGGAGACAGTTGCTCACATTTCCATGTTACTCAAGTTACTGCAGAAATGGCTACAGGCAACTGAAGAGGCAGCCGCGGCATGGTGAAAATGTCCACCAGCGACAGACAGAGAAGACATAAAGGAAACTATCAAACTGAGAGAATGTTTCAAGCTGAAAAATGCAAAAGAGAAAAAAAAGAAAAGAAAAAGGAAAACATGGTAACTAACCTGTTTGATGAATTATCTAATTTGAATAGGGTATGCTCAGTATACCCTTGGCTCTTGATTATTTCACTTATTTAATAATTAAAAACAAGTTTGGTCATTGAAGCAATAAAATTAAAACCTGTCAGTGAAAGCTAGTTATGTTATTATTGACCATTCCAAGAATCCATTCACAAACTAATGATTGATAAATAGGCATAAAATCTCACTACAATTCACTTGTTATCAGGGAAATGCAAATCAAAACCACAGTGAATTATCACCTCACACCTGTTAGAATGGCTATTATCAACAAAACAAATAAAAACAAGTGTAGGAGAGGCTGTGGAGAAAAAGGAACCCTCATACACTGTTGGTGGGACTGCAGACTGGTGCAGCCGTTATGGAAGGCAGTGTGGAGGTTCCTCAAAAACTTAAGAATAGAATTACTATATGGCCCAGCAATTTCTCTTCTGGGTATCAACTGGAAAAATTCAAAAAACATTTATCTGTAAAGATATATGTATCCCGATGTTCATTGCAGCATTATTCACGGTGGCCAAAACACGGAAACAACCAAAGTGTCATTCGATAGATGACTAGATAAAGAAGATGTGGTATATATACACAAAGCAGTACTATTTGGCTGTAAGAAAAGATGAAATACTGCCATTTGCAACAACATGGATGGACCTTGAGATTATCATGCTATGCAAAATAAGTCAGACAGAAAAAGTCGAGAACCATATGACTTCACTCATATGTGGGATATAAAACTGAAGGCAACAGAACAGAGGAACAAGACAAACACACAAACAAAAACTCATAGACACAGACAACAGTTTAGTGGTTACCAGAGGGTGAGGGGGGAGGGAGATGGTAGATGAGGGTAAATGAGGTCAAATATATGGTGATGGAAGGAGAACTGACTCTGGGTGGTGAGCACACACTGTGATATACAGATGCTCTATTACAGAATTATACACTTGAAACCTATGCAATTTTATTAACCAATGTCACCCCAATAAATTTAATAAAAAAATCTCACTATGAACACCTGTTAAAGAGTGTTGGGCTATTATATTCGGGGCATTCTATATAAATATTCCCTTGATGGGTCTGCACATTTTAGACACTGAGGAAATTTGAATGTAGGCAAATCTCAAAACAGCTTAAGAGAAAAAAAAAATGCAATGGGAAAACACTGAGTAGGGATGGGTTCACACTATGTACAGAAAAACAAAAATGAAAACATAGTGGATTACAGAAAGAAGAGCTTACTTTTCTCGAGTAACGGTAGATCCGCAGTTAAGCGGTGGTTTAGAAGTTTGAGTGCCACAAGTGGGTTCTCTGGTTCCCTTGGCCTTTCCTTCAGAGTTTTAAGAGGAATCCCTTAGTTGTAGCCAATACAACCACAAACTAGCAAGAGATAGGAACGAGGGCCAAAGGCAGGGGGTAGGCTCAGTGGCGTGTGACCCCCTTTCCTGAAAGTCCCACGCCACAACTCATCCTTCCATTCAATTGGCCAGAACTATGTTAAATGTCCCCTACCTGAAATCAAAGCTGATAAACCAGTCTTTACATGTTTTGGCTCCACAAGCAAACTTTGGATTCATTCAGAAGGAAGAATGTGAAAATGGGTACAGTGGTCCCCCTTTTCCCACAGGGGATATGTGCCAAGACCCCCAGTGGATGCTTGAAACCTCAGATTGTACCAAATCTTATATGTACTATTAGTGAACACATCAGTATTGAATTACAGATAGATGGAAGACTGCAAAGAAGATTAGAGTGTCTTGCATCTGGCCCCAACTTGCATGTCACATAACCTTGAAAAAGTCATATGATGGCTTTATCATCATCATCAAACTCTTATTTCAAAAGGAATTGCCATATACTTCTTAAAGAAATCTGGTGAAAATGATGGCAGCCATGGTGATGGTGGTGATGATATGGTGATAGTGGTGATGGTGATGATGGTGATGGTGATAGTGGTGATGGTGATGGTGGTGGTGACGGTGATGGTGGTGATACTGATGATGATGGTGATGATGGTGGTGGTGGTGGTGATGGTGATGGAGATGGTGGTGACGGTGATGGTGGTGATACTGATGATGATGGTGATGATGGTGGTGGTGGTGGTGATGGTAATGGTGGTGATGATGGTGGTGATGGTGATGGTGGTGATGGTGATGGTAGTGATGGTGATGGTAGTGATACTGATGATGATGGTGATGGTGGTGGTGGTGGTGGTGATAGTGATGGTGGTGATGGTGATGGTGGTGATGGTGATGGTGGTGATGATGGTGATGGTAGTGATACTGATGATGATGGTGATGATGGTGGTGGTGGTGGTGATGGTGATGGTGGTGATGATGGTGATGGTGATGGTGATGATGGTGATGGTGGTGATGGTGATGGAAATGGTGATGGTGGTGACAGTGATGGTAGTGATACTGATGATGATGGTGATGATGGTGGTGGTGGTGGTGATGGTGATGGTGGTGATGATGGTGATGGTGGTGATGGTGGTGATGATGATGGTGATGGTGATGATGATGATGGTGATGGTAGTGATGGTGATGGAAATGGTGATGGTGGTGACGGTGATGGTAGTGATACTGATGATGATGGTGATGATGGTGGTGATGGTGGTGATGGTGGTGATGATGATGGAGATGGTGATGGTGGTGATGGTGATGGAGATAATGATGACGAATGCTTTTTGGAACACTATGTGCCAAGCACATTGCTAAGCATTAAACATACATGGACATGTACAAACCTTATCTAATCCTCACAAAAACCTATGTGGTAGGAAATACTATCACCCCTATTTCACATATTGGAAAGTTAAAGCACAGGAATTTTAAGTCATTTGCTAAGTCCACCCATAGTAATTGGCAAACATGAAATCTGAACCAAGACTGGTCTGAAGTCAAACACAGAAGCTTAACTAATAGACTGACAATTAGGTTACGGCATGGAGAAGCTAAACTCGTGTCACAAAATATTTTTATATGTAAAAATAGCTATAGTTTTGTATTTTTCAGAGGATCATGATTTTTCTTCTGTATTTTGAGCACAGTTCATTGTTCTGTATAATATAAACAATACTAATATTTAGAGGAAATATTTATGTGCCTTAAAGCCAAGTAAATTAAGTATTAACAACTCCTTTAAGCCATTATTAGCTTATCTCCTGGGGGAAATCTCTGTTGCAATTGTGTCTGTCATGTATCAGCAGTTGAGAAGAACTGGAGATCCTCTAGCTAATATTAAAAGATGACTGAAATGAATAAAAACTATAAAGAATGACTTCCAAGGCTTACCAAAAGTAATGGTAACAGGTACCCAGGACAAACAGATGCAAGTCTAGATGGATTCATGTTAATGCAGGTTGAGTGACATAAATAGTTCATTTCCTTCAATTACCATGCCCAATATTACAGTGCATTTTGTAGGTATTATTTATTCCTTTGAGGTTAAACATGTTCAGAAATAAAACAGCGACTGGACAGAAAAAAAGATGCTGCAGCTAAGATAGAAATTATGGAGGTAGGTGCATCTATCTGATGCTGCCTTCTGCTAGAAAAGTCAAACAGATAGTAAGTATCATAGAGACTTCCCGTCTAAGGGACATTTTTTCATCTACCTGCCAATAACAGACCAGCAAGTCCAGGACTTATCACGATACCACACATGACAAGAAAAGCCATTTTTCCCCTCTAAATCCTTTGCATACAGTATGAATATTAATAGCTAATGAAATACCCATTGTAATTTGCAGAAAAAAAGTTCCTGCTACTCTTCGTATTGTAGGTTTGGTGAGAACAGGAGTTCGAGCCTTAGCGAGAGCTTGAATAAACTAGCTAGGAACTTGACTGAACAATATCATCCTACTTGTAAACTCCTGTCTGCTGCCAGTGGGTAGCTAAAAGAGAAGTCACAATATTTCCACCTGTTAGCAGCACTGACCACTATGCCATTGACACACGTCAATTGTCCATATTAATCCTTAAGTTTTATGCAATTGCATAGGTCAGGGATGATTTGTAGAAGGAAAGTCCTGTGTTCTGCAACAGCATTCATCTTTGCAGATGTCACTTGTATATTACAGTAGTACCTCGGTTTTCGAATGTCTCTGTTGACGAACATTTTGGTTTACGAACACCATAAACCCAGAAGTAAATTGTTCGGTTTTCGAACACACCTCAGAAATCGAACATGTCACATGGCTTCCGCTGAGTGCAAGATCTAGAGGCCTAGCTGTCGGCTGTTTTCAAAAGTTTCAGAACTCGAACAGCCTTCCGGAATGGATTACATTTGAAAACTGAGGTACCACTTTACCTTAGTACCTGGATTGTGGTTAACAGAAGGTCATTAGGAAAACAGGCCACACGAGTCGCTGCGCTTCACCTCGGGGAGACGCTGTCTGGCTCTCCCAGCCCTTGCTTGGGGAGCTTATGGGGCCACTGAGGGAACACTGGCCTGGGAACCCCAAGGCGGAGGGTGGGTGTTTGGTGTGGCCGAGCACAAGATGCCTGCAGGTGAGCTCAGAGCGCTCACGGTCACTTTAGAAATGAGCCTGAGAAGCTGGTTCTGTCTGATTTCTGAGCTTAGCGCAACCCCAACTCAGAGACCTGGGAGGTATCAGGGACCTCAGCGTCCTCTGGCCTGACCCCTTCATGTGACCGAGATGGGAACAGGCGGCGAGACTCAGATAACAGGACAATGCCCACAAGAGGAAGCTCTCAACCTTACAAGCCACAGACTAGAAGAGGTGACACAAGAGTGCAGACATTCTGGGAAACTAGTTTAGGCGCCAACAGTGGGCATCACCTCAGCAGACTGAACACAGCAATTGCCCGGCTCCACGCCAGCCATCATCTGTATTAAGAATGAAAACCTTCAGTCCTTGTGAAAAGTGTGACATGATGCTCAGGGTGCATTTATTAATTTCAAAGCAGCAAGTCATGCGTTTGAGAAAGTTACGCTTTGAAATGGTTAAAACTTTAAGTCACTCAAATTCTGAAACTCTTCTGTGACAAATGGATAACTCACCTCTCGTCATACAACATGCCATGTGGACACGGCGTGCTTAAGGCGGCATCTGGAGGCATGTGAGCCTGACTATCCTGAATCAAACACGAAGGACTATGACAAACAATATTGTTGGAGAAAAGGAACATGGTGATGGATGAATGGCATCTGTGAACACAGTCTCCAACAGTACCTAAGAAAGGCATGTGCGTGTAACACAGAGAGCAAAAAAACTAGCAGAGTAATGACGAAGCGTGGTCTCTACTGACCACATCGCACATGGAGACACGTTTAAACGACTAGAAGATGCCTGTGTAAATAAATTCTGTATTCAGTGACAAAGTCATTTAAGTGCTTCTGTAAATAAATGAGCCTCAGTTGTGCTGGCTGGTGTTCTGTAATCTTCCCACTGAGATTTGATCATTTCTTCCTTCCTAAGACCATCTTCCTCACGATAGGTTTCCAATAAGTAGAATTAAATATATTCAAGATCATATGAATATTCCATTTCCTAAACATTTAGCAAATTTTCACTGCTCCGTCTCCCAAGGAAATGTCCTTCATATTTGATTTCACTATTTAATGCACTTTCAGACTTAAAAAACGTTTTTTGCCTACACTGCTTTAGGATTTAAAATATTGATACAAAATTAGATACAACAGACTTAACAAGGAAATTGTTTCCAAACAAAACAAAACACAACACAAAACAGTGGATTTTAATCTGAGGACCCAGCCCAGAAATTCTGGTGTATCAGGGGAGATGACCAGCAACTGGAGCTGCATTTCTTTCATAGGCTTAAATCCAAAAGCAGAGTGGCAACTTTGGTATGAAGAATGAGGAAAACGGGTAACAAGGATTGACCGATCCTTAGGGAGTAGAAACGGGAAATGGCAGGTAAGACAGAACACACGTAATTTACTCTTAGGAAGAAGATTCAAAGGGAATGCTTTCCCTCCACTCCTTACTCCTTTTAGGTTCTGGTGAAGATAACTTTAGATTTAACACAAGATGATGTCACTAAAATATTATTTAAGCCACACCTTCGTAATTTGTTCTCATGGGTGTGTATATAGTGAGGAGAACGGCAGATAGGGACAGGTGCTTACAAACTCAAGGACCCCCAAGCCTGGATGGATGTAGGTCAGCAGTGATTTGTAGGAAGAGGGGGGAACCTTGGGGTCAAAACCCAGAGTCACCAAGCTGGGAGAAGGAGCAGAGCAGGCGACAGTGAAGCCGAGTCGCCACCGAGGAGTGCGTGAAGGAGACACACTGCAGACTTCCATCGACAAAGCAGATAGGGGCCTGCAGTGCAGGGGGCCCGGAACCAGGTGCTCAGGCCCTGGGCCTTCTCAGGCAGGTGGGGGCTTAGTGACAAAAAGTGACAGGGTCTGAATTGCATGTTAACAGCATCACTGTCGCTGCCTTGATGCGAGTTGACACGAGGGCCCACTGGAGACCAGTGAGGAGGCTGTAGCCACACTGTCAAGATTTGATGGTAGAATTCAGGCTTCTGGAATGATGCCGGGAGGAGCTCTGAGGAGCCTCCCCCAGCAAACACAACCATATCTCGTGGAAACTATTAAAGAAAATCTAAAATCTGTAGGAAGTCAACTAAAGACGTACAGCAAATGAAGCAACACCTACTGAAGAAAATCTGTTATACTAAGGTGTAAGAACAGTGAAAGTGGACAGCATTCGAGCCATGGCGCACTCCCTTCCCCACGTGCCTCACTTTGTAGGGACATTTCTGCCCCAGTTGTACATCCAAGAACACTGGGGTTCCTCTCTTCCTGGCGTCCAGGCCAGAGCTATGATTCTCCCTGGGAGTGGCAGGCCGCCCGCCTTTGCGCATCCCTCCTGCTCTGTGTGCAGAAGAGCTGTTCCAGGCAGGAACAGCTGAGCAACTCGGAGCTGTCCTCCCCAAAGGCCCCCTGTGCTCACAGACAGAAGCTTCGTCCCAGATGCAGGGGACTGCGACCCCTGGCCCAGGATTTGTCCTGGCTCCAGCTCTGCTGTAAGGTGGTGGTCCTAGGGCAGGACAGGCGAGCTGAGACCATCAGAGCTGCCACCCCCACGCAGGACCCTGCTTACTTGGGCAGATGAGGCCACTGTCCCCAACCTCAGCTCTGCAGCGCAGGTGCAGAGATTGCCCCGGAGGAGGCAGGTCACAAGGGGACAGAGTTGTGTGTACCTGTCAGCACAGAGCGCAACTCCATAACCGAGTGAGGACCAAGGCTGAGCCGTCTCTTGGTTTGTTCCATGCGTCGTAATTTCACCAGCATTTCTTTTCACTTTTAAATTAAACTTCCACAGCTGATTTACTGTGCAGGCCACATGACACTTAAAGATGTTCCACAGTTGCTCTTTGATGAGTTTGGGTTTTTATGAGAACAATTTAAATGCCAGCATTTTTCATATTAAGAATATTGTGTCTAATTATGGAAAAAGTTATAAAGAGTTCATAAATAACATGCAACATTTCAAAAGGAGGATTCAGAACCTATACTTTTATTTTAAGAGCCCTTCACTTATTACTCATGAGTAAGATTTCTGACTGTTCAATAAAATGTCAAGAAAAACTCACATCATTCTTGAAAAACTAGCATTATAGATAAAAAGGATAGTTTTTCCTTCGGGATATTCTTTTGGTGATATCAAGAGTGGGCGAAAGGTCCTAAATTTTCACCTGGAAATTTGAATGCGTAACCTGAAACAACCAGACAGCAGTTATTCCTTCTTTTCACCAGTTTATTGTGGAGTAAGAATAAATAATTCAGGTTTCTGCTACAGGCACCCTTGTCTTTGTTTGAGAAGCAGATGTGGGTGAGCAGGAACGATTTTTGGAAACTTGCTCAACAAGCACTTGAATGTGAGCCATGCTTCTCGTCCTCGTAGACTTTGTCTGTTGTCATCTTTGAAGTCTTGCTTCTATCTAGTGACGCGTCCAAGCAACTGAATGGCAGCACAAAGGTATGATTCATTAAAAGGAAGAGAATGAAAGAAGTGTTGCCTTACCCTCTGGCAGCACAGGTGGAGCGTCTGGTAATGGCCATAATCTCGGCTGCTGTGTTCGTCAATACAGTGACACTCCGTATGAACACACACATGTGCACACCCCCACAGGGCATACGTGTTCATGGATGAAGCAGGAATGTGCACATGTATACACACACTCACACTGCACACACGTGCTCTTGGGTCAGGTAGAGCACATACATGAACACCTACGTTCACGCTAGTCCGTACATGTGTCTGGGTGAAGAAGGACGATGTAGCTCTTCTCACATGAGAAAACAGGGAGGAAACAGTCTTGCAAGGTATTTCTCTCATGACTTTTAGATACATGAGAACAGAAAATGAACTCTATCCACACAGAATTCAGAGAAATTCTACAAATAAACCATCTCGATTGATTGTTTAACTACTTTTGAAATATCAGTGTGATGCTATTATGTCATTTGGATCATTTTTGTCAATGTTTTCAGAATAACTGTGCTTTTCACTGACAGTCCATCTGTCAGCCAAGGTCATGCTGAGGGAGTGAGGGACGTCAGGATGGAATAAAGAAGCGATTTCAGTGTTTTGGGCTTTTTGGTATAAATTGTCACTTAGCTTGGAAATCTCTTCCCGACATTGCTTCAGCTGCAGCTCAATGAGTATTTCCAGATGGTCACCCAAGTCTGTGGTCCCTGCTGTCGGTGGTCACAGAGCTGCAGCACTGGAGTTGATCAGCGGATTACCTGGTCCAGGGCGTTTGTCTAGCAGATGAGCTGATGCAAATTAATTACCTATAATCTCTGTGGTTTAGAGGATGAAAAAGGGACTCATTACCATTTTGGGAAGAAAACTGAGGCACGAAGACACTGAATGAGTCACCAGCGGCCAGGCCTGCAGCTTAAACGGCCATGTCTCCTTGGCTGCCTCCTACCCGTCCCATCTTTATGCTGTTGGTGGCTTTGGAGTGTCATCTGGGTATGTAAAGATGATAATTTCACAGGGAAGAAATACATTTCCTGGCTCTGTGATTACACTCATGCTGTCATCCTGTGTTTATAGTGACAGGTCAGGTTCTGAATGTCACTGCTGGAAGGAGCTGAGCTCCAGGAGGAAGGCAACGTCATTTCAAATGTGTGTTTAATGGACTTCGTTTTAGTTGTAATATTTTGACTATGCAACATATCGTCAGACTTTTTATTTTTACAAAATGTGTTGATCAGTTTCACTCTAGCTTTTTAGCCACACTGACTTAACAAATGTAAGTGAATGGACTTGAAATAACTTTCAACGTTTTGTTAGAAAGCAGGTTTGTCTGAGTCATTCCCAGTGCTCTCCGCATGGCTTTTAAAAAATAAATTACATAAACAGGTGAAAGCAACCATTATGAAACACAACCTACGTGCCTAAAGGGAAGACTTTAGAGTGGGAGAGAGCTGGGGAGATTTCCGCCCAAGGACAGTTTATTTTCAAGGTAACCGCACTGACAGAATACAGCACGTTTCCTCAGGGTAAGTTTATGTTTTGCAAAGCAAATATTTACTTAATTTTACAAGGTTCTGAAGCAGTACCAAATTTGTTAGACATTCCCTAAGAGTAAGAGAAGGTCGACCTCCTATAAATCCACATTTTGAAAAATATTTGGCTTTTTTAAAACGACATAACTGTATAGTCATCTGTATTTAGGAAGATTGTAAGTGGTTAATCGATACGTACTGAATGCTCTCGTAAGCCGGGAAGTGCTCTGAGCATGTTACGTGTATCCCCAAAACAATCCTAGCAGGCAATTGTTATGATGATCCTCGTTTTTACAGACGCGAAAACTGAGGCCTGGAGCGGCTGAGTAAGTTTTAAGCAGCAGTCGTGGATGGCAGTCAGCACACAAACACAGGCTTGGCGGTGCTCACGTCCGTCATCCTAACTGCTGGTTGTGCTGCCCACATGTACAGCAAGGGTCCTCCATGCAGAGGTGACCCAGGTCGGGGCCTCAGAGGCGGAGACAGTGCTGAGCCACTACCATCATCCACTATGCAGGACTCACGGGCTTGGGTCTGCGCCTCCTGACATGGCGTTTACACAACCAGACACGTCACATGCACGCGTGCAGAGACGGCTCACTGTAAATGACAGCTGTTGAGACTGCGGTTTTCCCTGGGGCCAGGGTCTGTGCTGACTCACAGACGATGACCATCTGCCTCACTGGCCGAAGGCTTGAGAAAGTGTGTCTGAGCTCTTTTCTGGGGGAAATTCTTCTTCCAGTAGATGGTTAAAGGGAGGCGTGGTTCACTTAATTTCCAGAGCAAGGGTGGGTGAACTGTCTCCGTCAAGGTCCAGACAGTAAGTGTTCAGGGTTTGTGGCCAGATGGCGTCTTCTGGAATGACCCAACTGTGATACAGAGGGAGGATGTGGCTGTGTGCCAATAACCCGCTACTTATGGACACTGCAATTTGCATTTTATTTAATTTTATGTCACAGAATATTATCGTGTCTTTGATTATTTCTCAGTCGTTTCAAAATGTAAGAAAACATATGCAAAGAACAAAACTGTTTTAGCTCAAGAGCAATCAACAGCCAGCAGAAGGCCAGCGGTATCTGCTGTCCCAGCTGCACGTGCAGGGGAAAGGGCCTCACACACGGAGCCCCATAAAATGGAGCAGGAGTGGCCCCCCCAGAGGCAGTGCCTCACACGTCATCCTCCTCAGGCCGGTGGGAGGCTCACACACGGCAGAATAACCTGCGTGCTGGGCCCAGGCCACCACGTGTGCACAGAGCTGTCTGCGACGCTCAGGAGAAGAGAACGCTGGTGTGATTCCGGCACGACCGCTGAGTTTGCACTGAAAACCACTGCAGACTAGAGGCAGCGTCACAGTGTCGGCTTATCTGCACTGGGCCGAGCAATCCCCTCCTTCCGCTGATGTCACTGTCCCCCTTCCCTTTCTCACAAACGCCAGCACCTCGGTCTCCCCAGCGGAGCCCCCTTTTGCCTTCTGCCTGAACCCGTGCATGCTCTTTGGATCGCAAACCAATGCTTGCTGCGTGTCACTTTGGCCTCTCTTTAGGATGACACCCCTCATGGGACACCCCGTTGGAAAAGCAGTCTCAAGCTCTCGGACAACCTACAGAACAAGAACTACGAGGCGTGGCCCAGCCGCGGGGTTTTAGGGTCCCAGGTGACCAGGGGACACTAAGGCCTGGGGACCATTGGTCTAGAGCCTCCGCTCTCATGGTCCACTTGGTCCCTACCCCATCGTTGCATCAAATGCTTTAGGAGGCGAGTTACAACGCGGGGAATACAGTGAAGGGACCCGCTCTGGTCCTCACACGCGCAAGGTCAGCCTCCTGCAGAAAACAGGGCGGGGCGACTTCCTTATTGAAACACATTGGGTAACACGCGCACCCACACTCACACTCACGCGCACCCACACTCACACTCACGCGCACACACATACACACGCGCGACGGACGCGCTCTCACATCCCCGTTCGCGTCCCCACGACCCAGCCCTGCAAGCCCACACCCACCCCCCGCAGGACCGCGCCGCCGGCGGGTGACGCCGGAACAGCACTCACCACGGCGAAGTCCTTGTTGAGAGCCATCTGCTCCATCAGCGCCGACTCGTTGTGGAACAGGTGGGGCTGCATGTGGCTCCACATGTGCGGGAACCACCAGAACTGGGCGGCCGAGCGCAGCAGGAGGTCGTCGCCCGCGTCCTCCTCCTCGGTGCCTGGCAAACACAGGGCAGAGCCCGTCAGCCGGGGACCCTGGCAGCTCACGGGTTCAGTCTGTCACGTCTGTCACTCTTCTTACCACTGACACTTACATCCGGGTTTGTGGTGTTCTGATACAGTGACCCTGGCCTGGTGACATCAGGGGCCTGGGGTGTGGGAGGGGCAGGAGGGGGGTGGTCCTGCACAGACAGCCTGGAACCTGACTGCAGGGCCTTTTATCACTGCCTTGCTGGGATCTGCCTGCTTAAGGTGGGAATGAAACACAGACTTAGTTTTAATAGTTTGTTTTTGTTCTAAAATTATCTACCCATAATTCTCTCTTACTGCGTTGCATAGGGGAAACCTAATCAGAGATGATTTTATTCTTTTTTCTCTCAAAAACATTCCTGCTGTAAGTCTGAAACTGAGCTGAAAATTTAACTGGTGAAGTTTGTTAATTTTCTTTTCTGGTTACAAAAATAATATATGCGCATTGAGGAAATGTAGGAAGCACACACTAGTGACATATAAAAATCAAAAACAAAACAACAACAGAGACCATCTTCCAGATTGAACTAGTGGACACATATTGGTATCTTCCTTTTAAATCTTTTTCTACTTATTTTTTTTCTAAAGCTGAGCTCATACTATATAAATACTTTTATGTCTTTAATGTTTTTGAGTTAACATCATGAACATAAACATTTCCCATTTTGATGTAAATATTTCATAAAATGTAAAAACTGAATCTATTAACCCAATAGAAACCCCACTTGAGCATTTAAACTAGTATTAATTTCTCATCGTCTAATATGAACATCTGTTAACAGTGCTCAGCGCATAGAAAGAGCTTTTCTCATGCCAAGGTGAAAAAAGAAGGAAAGAAAAAGAACGACTTGGTGCTAAGGGAATTCACTGTGTTGTAGCCATTCAAGAGTAGTTGCACTGTTTTGACAATTGTACAGTTCTTGTACGATTTTACAATATTCAGTCCAATTTAAAAATGTTCTGAATCAGTAACATAAGCAATTATTCCTATTTAGTCTCTAAACATGCAAACAAACAGGTGAAGTGAAAGAAACCCTGGCTTACAGTGTGAGGTCTATTTCTTTGGTTTAGTTTTTCAACACGGGGTGTAATGTACAGGTGGTTACCTGATTTCATATTCTTTACTTAAGTTAAGCAAATAAATATTAAAAGTATTGTTGAAGGAATCTTCGACAAATGTCCCATTAGGTGTCCTGTAGTCAAGAGGTCACCGATGAATAGAAGCACTGTGCAATGGTTAACGCATGTATTTGGAGTCCGTCAGCACCTGGGTTAGAGCCCCCGCCCCCCCATCTGCTTCACTGGATCTCGGACAAGCAACTTCTCCGAGTCTCAGTTTCCTGGTTTGAAAACGGGACCTAAATGCCTATCTCAACGGCTCCGTGAAGAGCCAATGAGATTGGCTGACAAAAGCACTTCACATTGTGACCTGCAGTCAGTCAGGACTTCATAAATATTAGGATCTCTTTCTTCTTAAAAATAATATCTACTGGTTTATCCCTGTGATGTGCTAAATTTCTATATTTTCTCACATTCTTAAGACATCACCTGCCTAGATTATTAATTTCTTAAAACCGGGGACTGGATCCCTTGAGCTTGCGTTGTATCTTGCCGCCTCTGAGCAGTGAATAAGTGAATAGTGTAATTCAGTCTGTAAGTCGGTGAACTTTAGAGTGTCCTGTCTGCTCAGTGCTTGCCGACTCTGTGTGTGTTTATATTCATGCACCATTTCTGGGGCACGGTCCATAATCCACAGTTCTCAAAAGGTGTAAGGACCACCGGGGTCAGAATTGGGGCACTATTATTGCAGTAACAATTGCTACTATACAAAAAGAAAAGACGTTTTGGAAGTGATGCAGTCCTATGGACAAGATGAGCAGGCAGAATTCTTACCATCTGTTAACTTGTGCTACAGACTTATAATTCATTGACTTTTATGAATATATTAAGGATATCAAATACTGGAATGCAAATGAAGAGAAGTTTATCACTTCCTCAGGTGTATTTTAAACATGAGGTGTTTTTGCTATAGACAGACTGTTTCTCGTGGCTATAATGTAGCTGACTGTGGTGCAGATTAGAAAGAATTCCTTTGTCACATGAGATTAGTGAATGGATACTTTCCGCACCCTTCTCTTGTGCTTTGCATCTAGAATGTCTGAGAAAGCTTCCACTCCCTTTAAACTCTGCTGAATGTTACTGGAAGTATCGGGAAGTATCGGGAAGCACATAATGTATACTGGGCCAGGAAGGAGGTCAAATATTGAATTTAAATAAAATTTTGCAGAATATTGATAAAAACAGATGCATTACCATCTAAAATCTTAGTAATTTTTACAGTAGAGTTTGTGTTAATTTAGAAATACTCCCTGCAAGGTTGAGGGTGACAGGAAGAAGCTCTTTCTCTTTCCCTTCATAGGTTAATTTCTTGCCAGCCTTTCTCTTGTGTTTTACAGGTTAGATAATTCAAAGCCACATGAAGCAAGCTTTTTCATGACACTAGAAATAGCTTAATGGAAAACATGATCCAAGTTACGCTGAGGGACTTTACCTGCAAAGCAGAATTTCAAAGGTTTTCAAGACCAACCAATGACAATATGAAAGTTTGACTCCCTGTAAATATTGTTCTGTACCTAACTTATCCTTAAATCACCTGTGAGAATATAACGTACAGTTCTCACACGTCTGTATGTAACATGGACAAGCCATTCAAGTGTCTGTGTTCGGAATGAGCCTTTCACTCCAACCCTGATCTAGACTCAGACACACATCATTCGTCATTAAAAATACAGTATTTTGGCTCCATTTGGAAGTTAATTCCTTTTAGGTTTTGAATTCCCAGAAAATAAAAACGGTTTTAATTCAGAAGTAAAACACTGAAGAATTCACTTTTTCGTTACCACTTTTGGAGGATGTGTGCTGAGATAATGCTATGTTTCTGAATTTCCTTCAGTTTTGCCAATGAGAGTAATTTTAGCAAGATGTGGCCTACAGGATTATCCCCACAAGGCACATTGCAACTTTAAAGTAAGATATAAAATTCCAGTGTCTTCATCATCACTTTCATACAAACATCTACCTTATATTTGCTCATTACGTATGAATATTGTAATTCCTAAGTGATGTTTCCAACTTTCTTTGTACACTGAATGTGGCATGGTCTCATTACTAAATAAAAAAAACAAAACTGTATTGAGATGAAAATTAATTAAAAACTACCTATAGTTCCAAAATTAGAAAATTAGAACCCTATGATTATTCATCATTTAATTTTTGATAATATTTGATTCATATACAAAATTCCTTTTAAAAGTAGTGGTGATAAACACTTACACAGTATTATCATTCCTACTTTGGAGATGCAGAAACTGAGGCACAGAAAGGTTAACACCCTGCTTACGTTCGCACAGCAAGTGAAATGTCAGAGCCTGGATCTGAACAGCAACAGCCTGTTTCCAATAGCTTGTCTATGAAACAATACTTTACCCAGAAAAGCAAAAGAAAACAAAGAAGAAATGTAATACTTTTTGTTTACTCTCATGTTTGAAAGTAAATCATTATATATAAAGGGTCATTTTTTGTAAGATGAACTCTCATGAAAAGGCCAATATTAATCCAATTTTCAATTATTATTCATGAAGTAGCTGAGCCATATTCAATGTATTTTTAATTACAAAAAATGACAATGATTGTCCCAGAATCATGTCCTACAAAAAATAACATTTGCAGCCCTTCCACCCTAGAAGGCATCTTCATGCTGTAATGTCTCCATTTTGCAACTGAGCTGTAGCCACAATTTCAATCAAGCTTTCAGCATTTCCAGACTACATATAACATGGCTCTCCAAACTGCACACTTTTCTTGTTTCCTTTTAATCAGTGATAATGTCTTTCCTCCTTCACTTTGGCACCCATGAGTGACTGACTTCTAGGGAAGGCTTAGTGACATGTGCTTTTGTGGGGAGGCTGATTTTAGCTTGTGAAGGACTGAGAAGCTGAACAGGAAAGAATGCATGGGAAATACAGACAAGTGAGTAAGTCTGAGGGGTGAGGGTCTGCTGTTATTACATGGGGTGTGTGTGATTCAATGTCTTCAGGACAAGGAGGCTTATCACCCAGCTTCCTCCTGCTGCGGGCAGTCAGGACATCCTGCGGGAGGATGCAGGCGGTGCCTGTGACAAGACCACCTCCTCACGGTTACACAGGTACACGTGTAGGGCCAGCACTTTCCTCTACAGTCAAAGGTCCAGGTGGGGACGTGACTATACAGGGAGCAGGTGTGCCCTCGATAGAGGGTGGCCCCCGCGTCTAACAACACTCAGTGAATGAAAATACACTTGCGTGGCACAATGGCATCCTGAGAATACGCTGTAGGTGCATTTCATCAAGAGCCAATCAACTGACGTTGCTGTTTATGTGACAGAAGTTAACCCCCTGGGACGTACATGCTAATGTGTCACTTAGGCTCTAAAGGGTGCTGCCATTGCAGCAGGACGGGGGGCATCTCTCCCATCACTTTTGTTAGGTCACTATCAGTGTAAGTGTCCATAAGGTCCTTTTGAGGGGTATCATTCAGTGTAAGCTTTGTGCCCACCTGGATAACCACCGCTGTGATAATAACCAGCGTGTCCTTCATCACCTAGTGTGTGTGTGCTGTGTACGTGACCAGGATTCTAAAGAGGAAGTGGGAGTGCGATAACCTTCCTCAACAGGAACTTGGGAAAGCCTGGCAGGCTTCACAGGCCCAGATGTGAGGAGTGAACCAGAGTGGGGCACCTACCCAGACGTACCTCAGCCCAGAGAAGGGCTTTCCTCACACTCCATGGCTCTTTAAGGCAAAAGAGTGTGTTTGTGTGTGAACTCCAAATAATGCCATGCTGTTCCCTGTGTGAGTAGATCCAGGCGTGGCATTTCTGCTTCTTGACTTCATTGTCAGTGCTTCTCGGCCTGAACTCATATCTTCCCGGGGCTTTGAAGAAGATGTACAAAACCACATCCCTTCAGTTTGTAAGCTGGAATAGCTTTGCCTGTGCAGACACAATGACCCAAATCTCTCTCTGCAAAATGCCCTTCTGAAACATGCAATCATTTGACATATCAACTTGTTTAAATACTACTTTCCTTTCTATTACTTTAAACAGATTTGCACGTTTCCAAGCAGGAGGGAAAAGGGACTCAGGAGAGCCGCTGCTGCAATATTCTATGAGGTCACACTGAGCCCTCTGGGGAAATGAGCTGCACTTGCCATAATTGAAGTGCTTTGCGTGGGGTGGTTTGAAGGACTCCACAAAGTGCCCGCCTGCAAGATGACACGGTGGAATGTCCTCACTGTGCAGTGACAACCGCAGTCCTGAGCAGAGCATGTGGCTGACAGCAGGACGCAGAATCAGGGTGGGAGGTGGGCTGTGGGCTCGTGATTATCTATTATGCACAAGATAGTCCTTCTGTGCATATGGTTTTCTCTGCACTAGTGCCAGGCATCCGATGCTGATATTCTGAAAATACTGGAGGTGAAGATGGCTGATGAGGTGAGAAATGTCTGAACACAGAGCTGTGCCTGGACACCAGCCACATTCTGAGAATCTGTGCAGTGGCTGCGCCTGTGGCTGGATAGACGGGCAGAATCAAGATGGACAGCCTGACTGTGATGGTCTCGGGGTGTGTTGGGCCAAATCACCGATAGTAACTGTAGGGGGAAATCCTGCAAGGGGAGGTAAATTAAGAAGGATGGCCCTTAAAGTCTACTACCTTTCATTGAGGCTATAAAATCTCTCTCATCGATGGATGATTTCCAAAGAAAAATAATAGGTACAAAACTGCCTGTCACCTTGACTATCTGACAATTGAAAACCAGCGTCATGATTTTGATTCACATACTGTGACTGTCACCGTCATTGTCGCTGTGCTTCCTACTCTACACTGAGACAGGAGACAGGGTCACATTTAGCACAATGCTTCTGGATTCTTCTACCCAAAAGGCCCTTCTCTTCCTCCTTTGACCTTGATTCAAACAGTGTTTGCCAAAGTCGACAGGCTCACTGCTGTTGGGCTCGGCTACTCACATATGCGCCCACGTTTTCCCCGTAACAACCTGCACATTCCATTCGCCTACTTGTGATGCATTTAAAATCCGCTCTCCTATTTATGCGTAGCTGCCTGCGATCATGAAGCCCCTTCTTACCTGTGTGGTAAAACTTCCCTGAAAATCCAAGGTTGAAGGTAAAATTTGCAACCTGAGTGCGCAGTAAATTTTGAGTCTCTAGTAATGCCTGAAATAAATAAGAAATTAACATGATTTTAGAAAAATAAATATGAAGCTTTGGGATGCCTCTTTTTCAAATGTGTATGCAAGAGTAAAACAAAATAATCTGAGCTTTGCTGCTTTCGGGGTTTTGGATGGGTGCTGTTATGTGCTATTCTTACTTCAGGTGTTATAGGCACTGTTGTTCTTAGTTTGATTGACGGTTACCCAGGTAAGAAACAGTTTAGTCCCAAGCACATTCTCCATTACTAAGATGCAGTTCTCTAACTCGGGGCCGAAACCACTTTTCATTTCTGTGTGAGAGGTTTCTTGAATTCCGGATTGTTATACTCATTTTCTTGGGAAACGTTTTCAGAATTATTGGAGGTGGACACGTCCTGGACTTGCTGGGAAGGAGGACTTTGTTTGAGTTGCAGTTTAGCATTTTACCTGACTGAGCTGCCTCCCCCACCCCTTTTTGAGGCATAATTATTGAGTTGAAAGCTTGGGTTTTATTTTACACACTGAAGAGCAATGTGCATTTTATAGGACGTTGAGAGCAAACGTTGGGGAGTGAATGGGAAGGACAGGTAGGAAACAGCCATTTTCTTAAAGAAGAATCTCTAAATGTGGCAAACTGCCCCTCGTTTCTGGGTCTGTAATTACTGCCGATGGACTGCTTGTCCGCAGACATGGTAAGAACGCCCTGATGGGAAGGGCGGCCCTGGAACCCACTGCTGTCCCCATGTCCCCACGTGCCCTGGAACCCACTGCTGTCCCCATGTCCTCACGTGCCCTGGAACCCACTGCTGTCCCCATGTCCCCACGTGCCCTGGAACCCACTGCTGTCCCCATGTCCCCACGTGCCCTGGAACCCACTGCTGTCCCCATGTCCCCACGTGCAGCGTGGCAGAGCTTGCAGCTCCTCGGGCTTTTCAGTTTGCTTATTGGTTCAGATGCTTTTTAAAATTTTTAATGAATTTTTAAAGAGGTCTCATTTTGTTCTGATGGAAATGAGAAACCCATTTCAGCTGGAGCTGCTGCCCAGCCGGGTCCTTGGCCGCTGCCTTCCAGGAGGTAACGGCAGCGCCAGAGGGTTAGATGACGTCTGTGCGGACCTCGTCAGGGAGCCCGCCATTGCTTCAAAGCTTGTGGCCCTAATTACTTATTCCCCAGAATCAAGAGGGCTCTTCTCAAATTAGTTTACTTAAAGGAAAAAAAAAACAAAGAGGAAAAGAAATGACCAAAAAACTAACAGGTAGCCAAGCTATAATATAGTCAGTAGTTGTCTACGATCACATTATACTGGTGTCATCCTGGCCAAACTTGTTAAAATATTATCAATTAAATAGAAAAAGCATTAAAAAATAGACCTCTTAGTTTCATTGTTACATGAAATATAAATACACATATATAAAACTTCTCAAAAAGAACTAAATATTTAAAAAAAAGAGTGAAGTGAACGAGGTCAGCTTATTGGTAAATGCTATGGAATAAAGCCTTAAAATAAAACATCATGCACCCTGTTTTCCTAGCAAGTTCTTTTTCCTGACTTTTGTGTTTTATTAATGCCCAGTCCCTGAGTCTCCATGTCTTGAAATAGGTTTTTTAAAATCCCCCCTCCCCTCTCCTCCGCACTGCAACCCCATCCACTCAATTTCCCACCTCTGAGCTCTTGGTCTGCATTTACGTACCCGCCACGCACCCTTAAATGCAGCAAATACTTCCTGCAGGTGCACGCGGCCCTGGGATTAGCACGCAGGCCTGACTACCTGAGAGGGACAAGGTGTGACACCAGTGTGACATACAGCGCCTGATAAATGCCACAGAAGGGACTGAATTATACCGGGGCGGGGGGGAGCTCACACATTGGACGCTTTCTTAGGGGCAATCTCATAAAGATCACACAGTCTATTTTCCCCCAACTTGCCTCCACTCTAGCAGGCCTCACTGTCTTTTTCTTGGGCTCTTAAAACACTATCATCTGCTAACCCTGTTGCCCTTCCATTTCGTCTCCTCTGCTGTACCTTGTAGACCCTGCAGTTGGGTGAAGGTCCCCAAGACAGCACCTGATGTCACCCTGTGGTCACGGCTCCCCTCAAACCCTTCCGCTTACCTGCAAACTACTAACCTGCAAACTAACTAACAGTCTCTCACTACTGTCGCTACAATGTACCAGGCATGCAGCTGCTTAGCTCAGTGCCCGGACAGAGTGAGAGCTCAATAAGCACTGCGCATGAGCGCTCCAAATGTCGTCTTCCCAGCAACCAGGTGCGTGGGGCCTCCACGTTTCCCCTTAACAACAGGCACTGCCAGCTCCCCAAGTCCTGTCATCTGAACCCCCACACTGTGTCCACTTTCCCACACCTGTCTCAGTCTGTTCCCTTTGCCCCGAGAGCCTCCAGCTGCCCCCAATCCCATCCCAAGACAGCCAACCGTAAAGCTGCACCCCAACGTGACCCATTCTGATGGAGCCTCCCTGAGGCCTCAGAGCTTTTCTAGCCACAGCCTGTCAGCATGTAATGCTGACTAATGTGGGAGTAAACATGACAATTTCAATAAGTGAAAATAAAACAAATGGACAAAAAGAAAAAAAGAAAATCCTAAAAGGTTCCAAGCCTTCCTCCTTCAGTGTAAATAACTGTTACTTTCGTTTTCAAAATTCCAGGAAGGGAAGTGTCCATGTCTTTCAATGGTACAGTAAGAAAGGCACAAGCAGTAATGAATACACACAGAATGACTTGAGTTAGCCCTTTAAACCTCCCCGGGATCCCTGCATTAACCCTGGTTTACAAATGGGGAAAACAAGACACAGAGACATGGAAAGCTCCAGTCAGGTTCTGGAATTAAAAGTGTCTGACAAGCAAAACTGATACGTTTCTTGCTCTCAGGTAGCTTACATTTTTCTTGAGCACACAAATGATACACATGGCGAATCAAGCAAATGACTATTTAATAGCAAATGGTTACTAGGGTGCAAACAATAATTATGGTACATGCTACTGTTGTGCGGGGCGGCCTGCGGGGTCTCTGCTCCCGCTCCCCACATAAAAACGCAGGACGTGGTGAGGCCAAAAAGGAACACCCACGGAGCCATAGGTAGGGGAGTCATACCACTATGGTCTCACTGGAGGCTGGGTTCACCGGACGTGCGACCTGCTGTCCATTTTTCTGCCAACAGACCGATGACTCTCCTCCACTCTCCTCGGCTCTCCTCCTCTGTAGCCACAGCAGTTATATTAGTGGCTAATTGGCTAACTGGCTACAGCTGACGGCCAATCAGCCACAGCCGACGGCCATCTACTACCCGAGCCAGCACCCCTCCACGTGAGGCCGAGAGCCTGTAAACTACTTTCTGGGGCTCTGTCCCCACAGCTACTATCAGAACCACCAGAGAGAACCTACGTTTCCACAGGATAGACAATGAGGCCTATGGACTTCTCTCTGAAAAAGTGGCAATTTAGCTGAGGTCTGAAAAACGAGAGGCCAGTCATGCCTGGTACTGGGCTCTCGGAGTGAGCGCCCCAGGCGAAGGGGCCAGTGACACGAGGCAGGTGTCAGGAGGGACCCGGGTGTCTTCTCTACTTCCTCTCATAAGGGATATGATTCTTCTGCCCAGTGCTGACAAGGAACTGCAGAAACTTTGGAGTGAAAACAGGGAAGCCATGCAGGAGGCTTCTGCAGATTTCCAGTAAAGACACGGCTGCGCCTGGTGGCACTGGGGACGGAAGGACGTGAGCAGTGCAGTGTGGTGGACGGACGTGGGGAGGAAGCAGAGTGGGATTTCACCATTGATTCCGGTTCCTGGGCTTCCTGAGCTGGGGGATAATCAACACCCCCACAGGAAGGCTGGTGCTGAACACACTGTCGCTCAGAACAGGAAAGACAGCACTCTCAGTCCGGCAGCTCCCCTACTTTCCCAGCTTTTCTCCTCATATTGGAGGGTACGTTTCAGGAGCCAGCTACAGAGGGGAGCAGGGACAGGCCAGGGCAGTGGCCTCTAAGCACAACCGCTGTGACAATGGGAAGGTTAAGCACCGATGGTAAGAAACCGGCACAGACAAGAGAAACACTGAAAATCAGTTTGACCTTGTAAAATAGTATTAACTCATGTCACGTAAGTGAAGCGTTTACATCTTCTGCTCTACTATGAGCGAACACAATGGAGGTAATATAAACCAATAAATCAGAAGCGCATTTATAGTGTCCTAATTTTTACTGGATAGTGTCAGCCCAACATCCAGGTGGCTTCCAGTCCCTTCCCGGTGGCTGTGAGTGGAACTGTCTTCTGCTCTAGACTTGGTTTCTGGAGCGTCCTGGGCGGCTCTGTCTCCACAGAATTGTACGCCGCTGAGCAGTCCGCTCTGAAAGTGTGTGAAATCAGCGTGTTTCCTTGTTAGTGCTCGACGCTCTTCCTGGGCTCAGTTTCCTGGGCGTGGACAAGCCCTGCTGTTCTTATCAGCCCCAATCTCTCTTCAAGTCCCCACTTTCTCAGTTTCCATCCATGTAGGTCGCCTCAGACCGTGAGTGAGTCCTGCTCGCTGTACCTGTTTCCATCTTGTCCATGTTCAACCTAATGGATTGGAAGTTTGAATCAGATAAATAAATCGGAATCAAATATGAACTCATCTGACCCTTCAGATAGTAGTGCTCAAACGGCTGGCGTGCTCCTTCACAAGACGCTCCTCCACACATAGTCTTCAGTTATACCATTTAATTCACTTTTCCTGTAAGCTTTGCTCCGAAGTCTCCATCAGGACCTAGAAGACTTTCTGAGTAGTGAAAAGAGAGATTGTGACTTCAGACTTCATTCTTTGTGTAGCACGGTTATTTCCTTAAAAGCTTTTTGTAAAGTTATGACAAAAATGACCGTCTTATTTTCCCTGGGCCACAGTGTGTAAGTAATGACAGACTCATAGGAATACCTTACGTGGGACTTGCCGGAGGATGTGGAAAGCAAGTCGTCATTGTCAGCCCAGTGACTGAGAGGTGGCTCCAGCAGTGACCACGGATCTGGTAGCTGAGAGAAACACACATGCACACACCACACAAAACAGTCAAACCTTTATCAGGGGAGGGAGGGGGATAGTTTGTAATTGAGACTATTCCAGGATTTCTCAGCCAGGACCTGCGCTGACCTGGCCCAAATTCTCTTTGCGTCCGGTTAGAACTTTAAAATGCAGCCTGCCCCACTCTGCATGAGCCGACCGGTGTGTTGGGGCCACTTCACAGAAATGCTTGACAGAAATGCTGTGACGGCCGTGACACCCCCGCCTCCGGGCTGCCCTGGGGTCCCTGGAGGCAGGGAGCTGGGCTGCCCTCACTCCTGAGTCCTCACAGGTGGTTTAGCCATAGAAGAGGGGTTAAGCAGTGGAACAGGGATTGTGACCATGGAAGAGTGTTTTCTACACCGCAATCCATGGGTCACGAGGTCTGTGAACTTTAATAATTCTGTGAAAAAGTAATTCCACGCTCAAATGTTTAGGGAATGCTCTATATTCTTCTCCTCTTGGATGCTTCTTGATTCATAGTAAGATACTGAACTCTTTAGTAGGAAAAAATGTATTTATTTTAGATTTCCCCCAAAACTATTCGCCAGTACCACACGCTCCCACTGGCCCGAATCTGAGACGCACTGTTGTGGGAGAAAACATTAAGTGGACGGCTAAACCCTGGGAGGCAGAGGTGTTTTCTGGGGTCAGGCATCATTGACTAGATACAGTTTCCTAGTTGGCATCCAATCAAGTTTCAATCCTTGTCATTTCCTATGAAACGTGACTCTGCAGCCCAGCCCAGCCAGGGGACGGCATTGGCTCCTGCGAGCGACCTATACAATGGAGTGTCTTCCATTGCTGCAGGGCTACTGTCCCTACAGAGCTTCTGCTTCCCTAATAGGATGAGGCGGTGGGGATGCATTTCAAAGCAACAATTAAACTTTTGTAAATAAGACATTGCCTCTTGGAACATTTTTTTCCTGTTGAGAAATTATCAGACACAACTATTAAGCCCTTCTCATTAAAACATTACTTGTTCCTTACAGACAAGAACTATCCCTAAGTATAATTCTCATTTTTCAGGCCTTAAAAACATGGAAGCCTCCAAGGCCACTAAGTCCTTCATCAAGGTCAGAGATCGGCCTTTTTCCTGTGGACGACACCCTGCTTTCCTTGTGGCTTGTCACCTCCGGTTCCCAGTGTCGCCCTCTCCGCACTCCGTGCGCGTCCGGTGAGCTGACGTACCTGGCACAGCACCGACGCACAGTAGCTGTTGGCTGGTGCGGCAGCTGACGTCTCTCATTTCGCCTCTACAAACACTGGCTGTGCTGTACTAGTTTGCAGTCTCTCCAGGGAAGAGGTAGGTCCTCACTCATCAGCGATATTGTATCATTATTTCATTCAACATTGTGTTGTAGCAATTCCAAAATGTTCCTTGAGCACAGGAAGTATACTTTGTGTTCCTTTTTATACACCTCCAATGGCCTCAGCACATCCCAGCTGTCAGATGTTTAGGGTCCAGGGGCTTCAGAGACACTGGCACAGTGAGGCAGCCAGGCGGGTGCCATCACAGCTCTCCTAAAATGTCCTGGAGCCTCAGAGGGGAATTCTGGAGATGGCGGGTATTTGGGATTTTAATTTCAAGTTCCGTCTCCACAGCCATTTCATTCAAGATTAAAAAGAAAAAAAGATTGCTTTCTTGTCACCTTCCACCATCCCTGTGTCACAACAGTGATGGCTGCACCGCTGAAACTACCTGGGGATGTCTGCAGGGTTTTAGCTGCCTTTTCTGTGTACAGCTGCTTCTTCCCTTCCGTGTGATTTCATTCCCAATTTCTCTTACTCCAAATATAAATGAATTTCAGGTTAAAGTCTGCAGAACATTTCCAGTGGCCAATGTTTCCCTACTCCAGATGATTCATTTAGACTGGGCTTGAAGATTACAGACCATACACTTTAACTTTACTCCTTAACTTGCTGTTAATAAAAAGGAACACAGCTCCGCTTTGCTTGTATTTGCTACATTAACGGAGTGAACCTGTCAAGTTACAGTCAGGGCAGAGCGAGAGATAGTAAATAAGACCAGTGGTAACGGCGGGAATGGTTGTGTGCAGTCATGAGCCCATTGGTTGATACTCTGCTGCGCGTGACCCAGGCAAGTCGGCCCTTCTGTTTGGTGGGGAGGCGAGCGTAAGTGGTGAGTTAACAACTGGCTCACGCCCTGCAGTGAATATATCTGTCTTCTTTCTGAATGGGAAGGAGATCTATTTTTATACATCTTTGGGCTAATAAATGAATAAAGTACATCTAATAACAAATTTATTACTTATTATCAGGGTCTAGTCCATCAGCATAGTACATGATAATTGTTTAGACTTTTAAAAAGTACCATTCTACTAGAATATTGACATCACCTGGATAAAGGATAGGAGTGCCAAAAAAATAAATAAATAAAATAAAAAACCTCCCCTTGATGACTTAGAAAACAAACAAAAGAACTATTACTGATAATAGAATTGAACATATAATGATTAGAGTTTTTCATTTAGTCATCGTAATAGCATAGATTCAGTATTTAGCAAATATGAGTTTATGTAACAGGTGAAATTAAAAAAATGTATTTGCAAATGAACACACCTACTTGTAGTGACCAAATGCACTTTAAGTGAACACCAAAAGCTTTATCTCCACTAGGAATGTGTGCTCAGCAAACAGTTAGTAATAACTTCTGTCTTCCAAGGAGTGTCCTGTGGTCCTGCTAACATACTGTGCCCCTTGAAAAATTATATATATATGTGTAATATTAATTGTATAATCTCACACACACACACACACACACACACACACACACGGTATGCATGTGAAAACAGTTCTGTTTCATTTGCGTGCTATTTTACCACATCTGAATAAATCTGGATTAGTTAAAATTTTCATGATCAACTTCATAAACCTTTGGAAATTTTTCATGATACATAGTTGAACACGTTGCAAGTACACATTCAGAAACATATACCTTTAAATGCAAATCACAAAAGTCATTTCCAAAGGCTAAATACCAAATTATGTGTCAGTCTATATACAATTAAGGCATTAACACTTATTTATTGTTTAAGCTCGGATGTGAGAGCATCTTCTCATTACACTGTCGGCGTGGTGGAGCTACATCTATGTTTAGGTTTTGCTACAAATGCGGACACACATGTCATTATCTACATAGAACCATGACTTGGTTATAGAAACCACAACCTGAACACATCATAATTCATGGAATAGATACTATTTTAAGGTAGATTTTTCCTGTACGTAGTAAACAGACCGTCTTCCAGTGAGCCTCTCCCTATGACAAAAACTTGAGTTTCTAAAAGAAAAAGCTCCTTTGAGAACTTGTCACCTCCTCAAACTCAATCCTATTTAGCGCCTGATTCTCCTCCACATTCGTGACAAACGGCCGTGACATCATCTGATAAACACCTACTTGTCTACCAACTCTGCTCCCCGAAGATGAAGGAAAATGAGTGAGATACTCATGAGGAGAACAGCAAAAACAAAAGCGTGTTAATGGTGCCATTTGCCAGTGCAGTTCTCAGCGCCCAATCGGAGAAGACTCTGCTCAAAGTGTTTTCTCCGCGGGCGGATTCTGCAGAGCTCTGTGACTGGCTCTCACATTACACTTCTCGTCAAGGAATGTGCTGTAATTTTAGGAAAGATTCTCAAACACGTGAAGTATGTTACTGTACTTGTTCAAAAATACTCGAGTGGTGAATATATTTCAGCCGCTCTAGGCAGTAAAGATCTAGCTTTGAACAGAACCAAGTCCGTTCCGTAGGAGTTTCTATTCCAGTGTCTGAGACAGACAGCACACAGGAAAGGGACGCTATGGTGCAGTGAGATGGGCGTAGTGGGAAGCCACTGGATAACGTGGGGCAGAGATCTGCTCGTCACACCTTACATGTTTGCTGGGTGTGTGAGGAGCTGGCCAGGTAGGGGAGGCCAAGTAAGAAGAGGGAACGATTAGAAGGCAGAAACGACGGGCCAAGTGAAGAATGAGTGTGTTGGACTGAGTGGCGAAGTGGGTGGAAAGCAGTCAGATCAGAGTTTGGAGACACAGTTCTAAGACACTAGTTATCAAATGACACGTTGAATGCAGGTTGTGGGAGAATCCGGGTGATGCCTCCGGGTTTGTTCACACACCTGGGACATCAGATGACCGATGTGTGGGAATCACCAGCTGCCTCTCTTCTCCAGGACTGAGTGTCTCTCAGAACCTGCAGAGCATTTAGTGAGCTGGCATCATCTACAGAAAGCAGGTGTTCTGAATCTATTAAAAATTTGACCCAAACAATATATTTTTATTCTTTCTGTATTTTCATGAGAGCTCAAGGAGCATAGAATGAAAGCAAAGTGTTTCAAATATTTTAGAGAAAAAATGATGGAAGGGGTTATCAGGTAAAAATACTGCTCTAATGTTTTTTAATTTAGGAAGTAAATTGGACACATGTTTAAATGAAGAGCAAATATAATATTGAAACAAAGGTCTAACCTAGTTTAAGGAATCTGAAACAATGGAGAATGAAAAGCATAGCATAACCAATCTTTCTATGTAAATATTGTGGTATAGATATTAGCTATTAAAATAATTTATACTTTCATTCCATTCACTGAACTGTTGAATTTAAACCCCTATTTAGTATTTTACTAACTGCAGATTGTTTAATGTTATATATAAAAAAACACACCTTACACAGTATGAATTTGCTGAAACAAAAGTCTTCATACTTCTGTAAATGATGTGTACCAACTCATTTCAAAGTAAGTTCTTACGGGATCTCTTGCACACAAGATATTTAATCAGCTACAGGGATGTTTCATTTTATTAACTGACTGTTTACTCGGACATTGAAATACCTCTCACCTTGGACCACGAATGAGATAAAGTCTCTTAAAAAATCCTACTCTCATACGTTGCATGATTTTATATGAATCTCCATCATTACCTTTATGGATATTGAATCGTTTTTATTATTCTTCCTAATTGCTGCATCTATTAAGCAGGAGAGATGTTTTTCTACATATCCTTGTTAATTACCAGCATATCCCACATTTACATAATACACTTCTGGGGCAATTTCTGTGGTAACATTTGACGGCTCATAGGAAGCAATTTGCTTTCCTTTATTAAGTGCATTAAAACGTCACGCCCTCGCCGTCGCTGACTGTAAACATTGGGTCCTGCTGGCACTTACTGCACACAGGCTTCTTGCGCTGCCAGATTAGGTTTATTTATGTGCTGTGTTCTACACCGTTAGCTGCTAATGAGACTTCAACTCTTACTGCTCTAAGGTCTCAACACTAACCTCATTTTAATGAGTTCATTATTTGCTGTCTTCTAAAAGGAAGACAACAAATTTTCCTTTTAATTAAAGGTCAAAACACCTCTGGTGAAGGAGGAAGAGGTTACCCAACCCTAGGAGAAGCTGAGAGATGGCTCTTGCAGAATTCCTTGTGAAGCACCTTTAGTGTAGGCTGGGGAGGGGGGGTTTCTTAAGAACACAGTCAGTCTGTCAATTCCAGGAGATGAAGGTGCATCCGAATTGAAGACAAATGGGAACATTAAAGCATGACAGCTAACGGGCCTGACCGTGCAGGAAATGAAAGTCAGCCAAAGTAATTAAAGAGGATTTTCTCCTAACCAAAAGGGACGCGGGGGTGGGGGGACGGTATAGGCTGTGGGAGCCAGCGTGGGCCTTTGCATGAGGACTGAGTTAGGCGGGTGAGAGAACAGACCAGAAAATCCCTTCTCAAGGGTTCTGTCACAGTGTGATGCATACAAAGGTGAGTCAGCATCTGGGGGGACTGTTTTGAATAATGTAAAGGACATGCAGCCCTAGCCTGAGATATAAGACTATACAGATTCACAGGAACCCGCCGCCAGGCTGTGCGTTCCTGGAACCTCAGCTATTGGCTTGTGCAGGTGAGAAGCACCTCCACCCACAGGGCAGGTGGATTTCAGCGATACAGCGGCCTGTTCAGTTGTAACTGACAGAATGAACAACTTGCTACTCATCAACTTTAAAGTTAATTTTGAAGTTAACAACTTGCTACTTACTAATTTTAAAACAAAACCAAGAGATTTGAGCATAACAATTAAATGCGGCCCTTGCACTTAAATAGTGAGGTGAGGTTAACAACCACAACGTTTTCCTTTTGCTCTGAGGACAGACACGTCCCACACAGATCACCGTAACTGCACGCTGCTCACCAATGAAGATTTACAATTCTAACCCTCTATTAGTTTTACTTACACCTACGCCTTCAATAACTTTATCTTTATGCTGTGGACCTTTTTATGTTCCGAGCATTGGTCCTGGCTTAGTGCATGGGATCAATAAATATTTTCCTTCAATACACTTTTTATTTAAGAATATTTTTAGATTCACAGAAAAACTGCAAAGATAGTATCACGTTCCACTACCCCAAGTGCTCGCTGCATCTTATGTTAGTGTGGTAACTTTGTCACAGTTCATGAAGCAAAACTGATACATTACTGCTCACTAACGTCTGTACTTATATTTTTCTCACTTTTTCTCCTTTTTTTCCTGGGATCCCTTCAGGATACCACATTCATTTAACTGTCTCCTTAGGTTCCTTTTGGCTGGGAGAGTCACACTCTTTTTTGTTTGTTTGTTTGTTTTTGAGCAGTTTCAGGTTTAAAGAAAAATGAAGCAGGAAGTACAGTTCGCACACCCCCCCCCCCCATCCCATAGCCACACACTTGTTACAACCCCCCGTTTGTTACAACCGACGAGGGAGCATCAACGCAGCGTTGACTAATGTCCACACGCGCCTGGGTTCCTGCCTCACGTGCATTCTACAGTGTGGAGAGACGTAGACGGGCATGTGTCCACACGACAGGCTCCTGAGGGGTCGTGACACTGCCCGAAATCCCCGCTCATCCCTCCTTCCCCTGGCCACGCTGCCTCTCTCCCGTTCCCACAGCCTTTCCCTGTCTAGGATGCCCTTTAGTCGCAGTTACACAACATGCAGCCTCCTCAGGTGGGCTCTTCTCACTGAGCCATATGCACCCAAGACTCCTCCAGGCCCTTCTGTGGCCTCACAGCACTTTTCTAACATTGCTGAACAACATTCCATTGTCTGGATGGACCACATTTTGTTTATCCATGCGCTTTTCAAGGACATTTTGGTTACTTTCAAGTAGGAATAAAGAGATTATTCATCTGTTTTATGAACAAAGCTTCTAAAAACATCCATGTGCAGGTTTTGTGTGCTCCTTTGGGTGAGTGCCAGGGAGTGTGATCGCTGGGCCATCTGGGGAGAGCATGTCAGTTTTGTAGGAACCGCTGGTGCCTTCCACAGTGGGTGCACCATCTGCCCCCCCCCAGCCCCGCAGTGACCAAGGTTCCCGCTGCCCCACGTCCTCCCAGCACGTGGTGTCTCGTGCTCTGGACTTGGGAGGCTCTGACGAGTGTGCGGTGGTGTCTCATGGTTGGTTTAATTTGCGTTTCCCTGGTGACCTGGTGTGGGGTGTTCTTTCATATTTTATTCACCTTCTATTTATCTTCTTTGATAAGGTTTCTCTTTACATCTTTTGCGTGCTTTTCAATTGATTTGTATGTTTTCTTATTGTTGAGTTTTTATAGTTCTTTACATATTTGGATACAAGTCCTTTATCACATATATGTTTTACAAACATTTTCTCTGGATTGTCTTTTCACCTCTTAATGATGTTTTTTGTTTAGAAGAAGTTTTGAATTTTAATTAAGTTCCGCTTATCAATTTTTCTTTCATGGATCGTGTGTAGAATGAAATTTATTTGCTGAATGGATCCAACAGAAAAAGTGAGATAGGACAAGATAAATAAGATGGGATAAGACAAGACAAGACAGGTGGGGCCAAGAGTTTGTGAGTCAGGTGGGAGAACTTCTGTATTTCATGATGGTTTTTTGAAGAGGGCTGGAAATAAGTCCTCTTCAAAAAACAAAAACAAAAACAAAAAAAAAACCCCAAAAACTTTTATATTTAAAATTAGAATAATCTGATAAGTGTGGCGAGACCAATCACAGCTGTAAGGCAGGGCTGGGGCATGACCGGGGAAAGCAGGTACAAGGAGGTTATTCAAATCGTATCTACTCTGAGTTGCAGAGCTCAGGCGGTGGTAGCAGTGAACGGAAGGGAAGAGACACACCTAGTACCCCGCAGAGGAGGAGAACACAGGACATGTCAACTCACTTATGTGCCAAGAAATAGGAAATACAGGACGCTCTGAGCCGAAGTGAGAATATCAGGCGCCCACTAGCAGATGGATGTTCGTGTCAAAGGAAGGAACTGGTATGGATGGCAACATCATGGAGAGTTAACATTAAACGTTTTCATGAAGATGAGCTGCAAGTGAACTATGCACGTGAGGTTCTTGCATAAGTGCACGCATAGGTTCCAAACAGAAACACAGGATCAGTTATAACTAAGCTGGACACAATGAGATTTACTCAGACTTTTGGACACATTACTTAAAAGTTATAAATATGGATGTTTAATTCCTATTGTGTCGATACATTGATGTTAATTTTAAAATACAAATCCCCTGCTATTTATAATGTTAATTGTTTTTATGTCCAGATATGTGAGCTCACAACTACCAGCAAATATTTTGAGAATGCATCCTTAATACATGAATATTTATTCTTATAAACTATGTACTTGTATTCCTATTTATGTACTTTATAAAATATGCAAAATAGAAATGATCCAATGATACGAACACTATTTTAAATACTTTGTTCTATTTATTAATAGCATGGCACCGTTTTGGTACTAACAAAATTGTAATGTCTTAACTGTAAGGAATGTGACTGGATAGGTCGCCTCTGATTAGAGACCCTTGTTTACAACCTGTAATGTGGCCTGACTGACAAAGCACTAAGGAGGTGGAAGCCCTGGCAACTGTGCCACTTTCTTGCTGTGCACTTGTGCTTGAGCTACTGGTATTGTGTTTAATTGGCAATCTCTTCATAGGGAGAGTTTTCAAACTAGTCGTCCCATCTACGAGGGTTTCGTCAAACTAGAGCATACGATCTGTAGGTTGTTTTACAGAGCATAATACGCAGCAGCAGACCGGCACTGAAGAGGGCAGTGAGGCTGCTACTGTGAACCTGACCCCCTGACACTCCCCCACGGCTGCTGTGCATACGGCCTGAGACCAGAGGCTGCCCGAGATTCAACCACGTGGGGCATCAAGGTTACGTACTGAATATTTTAGGTCCACATCTTCCTTACTTTTAGATGAATATCAGTCAATGCCCTAACACTCCCCCTGCCCCCCCCTCCGCATCCCAATTGATTGACTGCCTCACATTCACCCCACACTGGAGCAGTGCTTGTCACAGCTTCCTACACAAACCACCTCCAGCTTGTGGGGGAGAACGCAGGCCCTGGAGTCAAACACGAGGTCGACCAGTCACCCCACTTGCGTGCCTTCTCTTAAGTCCCTCATCTGTAAGATGGGGTGCCATCTACTTCGTAGACTTATTTGTTGGGAGGACTTGCTGAACTAACAAATCATACTCCTCTATGGGACAATGTGTGGTACATGGTCAGCCTTCAATGAAGTGAATTGTTGTGATGTGACAGGAATACACCTGAGGTCATCGAGGTCTGACAATTAAGGGACTTGAGCCTGTTGGGTTAGATAATCAGAAGGGACCAACAAGAATAAGATTGCAAATGGAAGAACACTTTGATCTTGTGGAAAATAAACCCCTAGAGTTAAAAAGAAAAGGTAATGGCTTTCATTTTTCCCATTAATTGATCAGCAAGCTAGAAGTAACAAAGTATAACTAACAGAAAATGCCAGGCTGAATGGGGAAAGCCATAAGAATCTCCATAGATTTCTTGAGCAGCAGCAGAAAAATCTCTGAACACATTATGTGCTTTCCTTGGAACAGGTCACTTCAAGAAGTGTCTGAAATGCTGTCTGGTTTGTAACGATTAGAGGTCATTGAAGTGGCGCCAGAGGCATAAACTTAGGGATAGTAATATGTGCTGCTGGCTGCTCTCATTCCCCCAGTTCTTCTCCTAGAATCATAAAGAGGCATTTAAGTTACTGTTTCTCATTTTTTCTAATTTCACCGAAACTAGGCTGGAAGTTATACAGTTACGAATTGTCTGTTTGCACTTCTCCCAAGAAGATATACAAACGGCCAATAGATGTAAGAAAAGATGTTCAACTTCACTAATTACTAGGGAATGCAAATCAAAACCACAATGAGATATCACCTCACCCCAGTCAGAATGGCGATCATCAACAAGACAAATAGTAACAAGTGTTGGAGAGGCTGTGGAGAAAAAGGAACCCTCATACACTGTTGGTGGGAATGCAGACTGGTGCAGCCGTTATGGAAGGCAGTGTGGAGATTCCTCAAAAAATTACGAATAGAATTGCCATATGACCCAGCAATCCCTCTCCTGGGTATCTACCCCAAAAATCTGAAAACATTTATACATAAAGACACGTGTGCTCCAATGTTCATTGCAGCTTTATTTATGGTGGCCAAGACATGGAAACAACCAAAATGTCCTTCGATAGATGAATGGATAAAGAAGCTGTGGTATCTATACACAATGGAATATTACTCTGACATAAGTAAAGATAAAATACTGTCATTTCTGACAACATGAAAGGATCTTGAGATTATTATGCTAAGTGAAATCAGTCAGATGGAAAAATGTCAAGAACCACATGATTTCACTGATATGTGGGATATAAAACTGAAAGGAACAAACAAACAAGACAATCAAACAAAGAAACAAAAATTCAGACACAGATAACAGTTTATTGGTTACCAGAGGGTAAAGGAGGGATGGTACAAGAGGAAAAAGTGGGTCAAATATATGGTGATGGAAAGAGAACTGACTCTGGGTGGTGAACACACAATGTGATATATAGAAGATGTATTATAGAAATGCACACTTGAAACCTATGTAATTTTACTAACCGATGTTACCCCAATAATTGTAATAAATAATAAAAAAGAATTGTCTGTTTGGTGACAGCACCAGAGCGATCTCGTCACTGTTAGGGGGAAAGTGCACATGGAGCGTGTACATGGAGCATTTACAATGACATGTTGACACATCATTTAATTCAAATGAAGAAGAGATTCAAATCATGATAATCTAAACTACTGATTCATTTTCATTAAACTGATACTTCTGCTATTTTCACTCAGAAGTAGTGAGAGGTGAAAAATATTTTGATATCTCTTTTGTATAGAATGACCATTGTCATCACAATGCTGAAATTCGGACATTGCAGCACAGTGTTAATTTGAACAAGTATCTAAATTAGACACATGTGTGCACCTTGCTTTGCCCAGTGTATTCTTTCCCGGCCACCAAATATGACCAGAGACTCAATGATATTAAATGGTCCTGACATTTCTATGCGAATTTTATTTGAATTCTCCAAAGTCATCTTCCAAGTCTTCATTGTAATTAGAATGCTTTTTTTATTTTATTTTATTTATTTCCTATATTGAGTATTTGATTTTTACACATATCTTTAAAATTTTCTCAGTAATGTCTTTTACAATCTTTTTTTTACTGTGCAAAAATTTTTTTTTTTATGTGTTAAAATGATAATGCAGTGAAGATTTATCTTGGGTTGTCTATTGACAGAGTGCGTTTTGGTAACCCTGGGTTCCCCATCCTTAAAATGGGGCTAATAAGACCTTGCTTGAGGAATTAATGGGAGATACAAATCAGGTAATCATTGAGACCTGCCTCGTGTGTGTCATTTATTTGTGTGTATTAAGAATTTGAAAACAAGAATGAGCAGAAGACGGCTTAACTTCTCACCGGAAGCTCATCTTAGAGATCTGGGCCCAGGTTTTCTGATCCCTCATCTCTCTACTAAACTGTTCTGTTATTTTTATGTCTAACTTCAAAGCTTTGTGTCGGAGACCAGGTCTTCATGAAGAGGACACATTTAAATAACAGTGGGAGGCAGGAGGCTTTCTAAGGGCGGAATCTCCTTCCCATCTCAGACCTGGGGGCACCTGCGTCCTGCAGGCAGCTAGTCCCTCCCTGTACCTGTCAGAAAGGTGATCAGCCTAGAGTCAAATAAACACCTTTCACACTTATTGTGGGAAAGTCCTCAGGGCATTTAAACAAGGCCAATACTAACAAACAACCCAATTCTCACCAGAAGGCATCCTGCCACTGTAAACTGAGAACTGCAATTACTTGCCAGCACATGTCTCTTCATTCGGGTTAAAGTAGAAAGAGACTCTGGAGAATGCTTTCCTGTGTTCACAGGGGCCTCAGAGACCAAAATGGAAAAAACAAAGTCACAGTTAGAAGAAATAACTACTGGTTTTTACGTCAACACATTCTTAGAATCCGAGGACTATGCCACTGGTTGTGTAGACACACTTGACGTGTTTGGAGGACGGCCTGACCTGGGCAGGCTGCGCTTGGCGGCTGGATGCAGGGACTCCGGGGGTCTGTGCCCCTTTCATTTCCCCTTATACGCTCCCCCTTATCCGGGCTGGTGACGTGGCTTAGGGTGCACTTTCCACCGTCTGGGCTTTGATGGTGGTGGTACTTCCCTTCTGGCAAGGCTCTAAGACAAAAGTACCCTCCTTCCAAATCCACTGGTAAATCCGAACCTTCCAGGATTCCCTTCCTGAGTCTTCCTCAGCAGAAAAGTTCTTTTTCAATATAATTTTCTTTCGGTTTCTCCTAGCATATTTAGTCATCAGTATAGGTCAAGGAGATGAAATGGGAGGAAAAAGGAGATATGATCTCCAAGCTCCAAGAGAGAAAATATTGTCAGATAGGTGATAATAGTATCAGCAGCTCATAACATCAGCTCTGAGAGGTGGCAAACGTAATCACTGTTCTAAGTGTTGGGGACAGATGACTTCAGTCAGGCAGAAAACAGCGTCCACCTCCATCACCGGTAATCTGTGCACGCATCACGTTACATCCCAGGAGAGCTGTGGCAGTGAATTTAACCTTGTGTCGTAGTTTCCTTGGGAGCTTTCTTGACTTCCTCCATGATTCCCTCAGGAGAGGGAACTGCTTCTTAGTTTCCTTCGCGTTTCTTACATAAACAAACAGGCACAGGGCTGCACCCACAGCACGGCCCTGCGGGTGGGGTGCTGCAGTCAGCTGAACTGAATACCCCTGGCTTTCTTAGCTGCCCAGAGAGAAACATGGCTCCTGAAAGAATGAAGTAAGTGAAGGTCCTTTCGGCCGCTCCAACCATCAAACTTCTGATGATAATAGAGGACTGAAATTGCTCTGGTCCTAGGGGTTTTAACCTTGCATCCTTTTGAAGAGGATTAAAGGATTTGTTGGCAATGACAGTCCATACTGGAAATTACATGTGGCCCGCGATGCACAGATTTATGCGATATGGTGTGACAGTCATCTCTGCTTCTCCTCGGCTGGTCACGGCCTAGGTGGTGAGGCTGGTGGAGCCGTGCGTGTCTGTGCTCAGAGGTCCTGGGGATGAGCCGTCTCCCCCAACGCCTGTCACCCTCTCCGGCTCTTCCCTCATGGCCGCCAGTCTTGGAATTCTTGTGACTGTCCACAAAACCGAATGCTTGCTTTGCTAAATGCAAGAATGGCTGCTTCCCCTGGCAACTTTCCCCGGCTGTCCCCAAAGTGGGCACCCCAGACCGACAGCCTCTCCTGGAGATCAGCCTTTTTCTCGCAAGCAGTGGGGATGAGGAGGCTTTTGCAAACCTGTTTTAATGGAAACACTCAGTTCCAGTATAGAATCCAAGTGGAAAATGGGTTCCCCAGTGTGTAGAGACCCGAGGTCACGGCTCAGATTCAGCGACCCCATTAATGGTCCCTGGGTAGCGAGCGGGTGCTGTGGAGAAGCAGAATCCTCACCCCTGGATGAAGGCCGCAGGGGAGTGTGGTTTCTGAAAGCAGGCAGGCTCTGGGCGAGACCCAAAAGCAGGCTGATTACGTCAGTGCTGCAGCGCAGGATCTGAAGCCTGTGCGCTCAGGTCGTCATCAGTGACACTGCTGATGGGGCAGTGTGGCCGCAGTTTGGCAACCACAGCGTTTTTTTCTCTTCTTTTTTTCCACTTACCCCAGAGTTCATCAGGGGAGTATTTGGGGGTCTTGCCTCTGGTTGCCCAGGAAACTGCCTCCTGGCTTATATTTTGCCCAGGGGTGGAGGGCCTCTTGCTGGCAAAGAAAGGTCCCTTTTATGTCTTGGATTTCCATATCGCTTGGCCTTGTCTGACGAGCTGCCTTCAGCACCAGGCCCTGTAATCAGGTGCGTGTTGCTGTCCCTGCACTGTCGGCCTGGATGGCAGGTCAAGCTGGGAAAGCACCTTGCTGGTGTATCATGACCACAAGACGGAAAGCAGCTGCAGGAGGAGGGTCAGCAGGTGATGTGTCCTGCTCGCTCCTCTCGGGGAGCACGTCTCTGGTTTGTGTGACAATATCACACGCACGTGTAAGTGAATGGGGGAGTGACGGCAGGGTCTTTGTGTTTCATCAGGACATTTACTCACCTGCTCATTGTGCAAACGTGCGTATAGGTTGTACTTCATAGAAATGCACAGGTGATAAGAACTGACCTGCACTCAGCACGGATTACACAGCAGCAGTGCAGTTCTAAGCACTGCAGATGTACTAGCTCATTGACTCTGCGTCAGTTGGATCCATGCCAGTCTCACTTCATTTTACAGGGATGAAACAGAGGCTCAGGGGAGTGAAGGAGCACCCCCAAAATGGACCAGCGGGTTGGGGCAGAGCCGGGATTTCACCCCAGGTGGTCCCGCCTCAAAGCCTTGGCTCAATCTCTGAACTTGAATCAATTAGTCACCTCTCAGTTCCATCGTCTGTAAAATGGGACTAATATTTCTATCCACCCCATAGTTTCTTGAGGAATCACTTAGATGATCCATAAAAGTACGAGAATTGCTCCTGGCACACAGAAAGTGCTCAGTACAGGGGCGCGATTAATATTATCATGATGGATTAAAGCATGTACCACAATTTGTCATCTGGATGAGCGTTCACTGAATGAACCTCACCGGACACCTGATTTTGCCAAGTGGAGAATATTTAAAGCATAATAAACGTATACGAAGTACACTTATCAAAGGTCATAGCACGTTCAAGGATTGTAGCACATTCTGAGTGTCCTTTCTCTTCTGAACCAGAAGTTGGGAGTTATTTTTCAGGTAACAGGAATCATGGAGGTTTCCCAGGAAGGTTCCTCTGAAATCCGGGCTGCAGTGGGGAGAGGCCCTCACAGCCTGAGGAGATAGTTGGTGAGGCTGCAGATGCCGTGCTTGGAAGGCCCTCACAGAGGTGGTCATTTGAAGGAACTATACTTATCAGTTCTCATTTTTTCAATCTTAGATTAAGTGGCAATGTGACCATTTCACTAGCATATACTCAAAATCTGTAATTCAGTATACACTTCTGATTTTTTATCAACATTCCTGAGTACCTGTAATTCTACGTTACAATGCAACAACATAGACTATAAAGTATGTTTGAAAATATTAAAATGTGTAATATTTAAAAGCTATATCAATCCAGTGCACATCTAAATACATGGCAGCTAGATCATCTGAGTTTAAATGGGAGCTGATCTGACTATCACGCCAACTCAAACGAATGATAAAATGAGGGTAAAGCTAAATTACAGACAATGTGGGAAAGTCTAGTATCTGCATTTTGACATTTTAACTGCTTTCCCAGTAATTTAATCATTTGCTTCTCTTCTATATTGCCTCACGAGAATATCTGCTTCTTAGAAGTCTGCTAGGAAATCAAGTATCTCCAGTAATCAATTCATGACGATAAATCACAGAGATATAGAGGGTTTTAAGATGCTTTTAGTCCCTTTCCGATTCTGCAGCGAGGACTTTGATTAAACACAGATCCAAGTGGATCGCCAATCACTTTACAAGGAAAGTAAGGAAATGAGACAAACCCCAATCCCCTGGGGCAGAAACTTAAAGCTGTCTTCATTATCCAGTTTCAGCAGGGCACTCATTTGTATGCAGAAATTCTTTCCATTCTGCAAGAGTTTTCTGTACCCAACTCTTCAAACCCTTGTTTTTCAAAGCTGCATTCTCTCTCCTGAAGCCTTCACGGAAATCCTGCAGCCCTCCCTCGTCTGATCTGTGATTTCTCCTCGGAGTGGCCATTCCTCTCCCTCGTGCTGGTGACAGCACCTGCGTCTCCCAGTGTGTGGAGTCTTTGTTCCTCATCATGCCGCCCGGTCCTTTCAGGGGCTGAGGCTGAGCAGGCTGGCTCCCGGGAGTTAGTGATTCAGAGGAGTGAGCCCAGACAGCATGGTCAGAGCTGAGTGACCGAGCGGAGTGATGAGTAGAGGGCTTGGCCATCACTTCCCCACCTAGACTATTTTATTCCCCTCCAGCTTCTAGATAGAAAGATGTGGGCTGCCATCCACCTTCCAACCCATGGATCTGGCTCAGACTACCTGGAGTCTGATGCTGTGTGACTGCCTAAGGACAACCACTCCGCGAATCAGGTCACTACCGAAGACCCATATTTAGAATCTAGTTACATATTTACAAGTGCTCTCAGCAGCTGTCTTCCCCTTAATGCATGAGACGGTGTGTACAATAATATTGCTAACTCCTGTGGGGATGGAGCCAAGCAGAGTATTTTTAAAGAGCCCTTCCACATAGCTGCTTAATACATACTTGTTAAAACGGTGCTCAGTGTTCCATGAGGATTTACAGTTTTCAGTTTACTTTATAAAACGAACACATTTCACATTCTGTCGTGCCCGAAGGCAGCTCTGCCAGTGGGACAGGGAAGGGCACACGTGGGCCGGCCGCCCCTTTGGGAGCTCTGCCAGCTGGGGCGTGTCAGCCCACACGTCCACCTCCAAGTTGTGAGGCTAGTATTTGTGACATCAAGGGAGTAACACACACTTGGTACTAAGTTTAATAAATGTTAATTATTTTCTCATCATTTTACAAGTAAAGAAAACGAGATACGAAACGTGTAAATTGATGCTGCCTGTTCGCAAGATCAGTAGATGGCTGGTGGCGAGGAGACCTGGGGCCGTGGGTCTGTGTCTGGACTCCGGGGCAGCAGCTCTGTTCTCTCCCACTCGGCCACATGTGGCCACCTCTCCTTCTATTAGGCGGGTGCAAAAGTAATTGTGGTTTAAAAAGTTAAAAACAATTGCAAAAACTGCAGTTACTTTGCGCCAACCTCACAGGAGTTAAGTGTCCTTCCGTTTGCCCACCTCGATGGAACTCATCTCCTGGCTGTATTTATTTTCATTGAGTAGCTAAAATTGAGAACCATTGAAAATCAATAATTTGTACTAACACAATGCCATAGCCCATTAAAACCAAAATAAAAAATTAACTAGAGGCTTTAAAAAGTTTTTTTTTTTTTTTTTTTTTTATCATGATCACACTTCAATTTAACACATGCTTTGGCTTCAGATTTTATCTGCTTACTAATGATCACAACAACAAGTGTGCAAGAACCCCCAGTGGGGGCCTGGGGGGGTACAGCTCAGCCTCCTGCACCGGTGAGTGGCCTGTGTCGCGGGCGCGTGCCGGTACCTTCCCCCTAAGCCCAGGCCCTGGTGTCCCCTGTGTAGTGGATGCAGGAGCTGCTTTCTGAGCTGTGGCAGACAACACACAGGGCACCTGTCGTTAAGTCCAGCTGGCCTCAGGTGTGGGGTTGGCACACTGTCTCTTCATTTGCTGCTGTTACACTGCCCACTCCCTCGGGGTCAGCCCCACATCACAGCCCCACATGAACCTAGTAAGAAGACCCCCTAGAGGGCATTTGTGGGCAAAGAACATGTTTGTGGGAGCTGTACCCACAGGCGTGTGTGGTATGTCCTCAATTCCTAATAGTTCTTCCTTTTCAGGGCTCAGTGGGCAAAGAGTTACTAGGACTATTTCTAAATTGGTGATCAGACAAAAAGTGGAAAATAGCTTAAGATCTTTCACAGGAAAATTAAGCTGTTACCAACTGAATTATCAGGCGACCAAACTGGAACATAGTTGCATTTACAGGCTGAGGATTTTTCAATCTTCCCACAATGGGGGAATTTTCCCTCTAATTTTAACAAAGACTTGATTCCCTAGTCTTAAGTGGCTTATGTTTAATTTCCTTGTTAAAACTGAATAGTTTCCAGCTTTTAATTTACCATTAACTCTCTGAATATTAACTGGATACCCCGTGTGTGCTTAGTCCTATGCTGCCTAAACAGAAGAACAGTTTATACATTACTCCTTCCATTTGTGTGTTTATTAAATACCTGTTGAGTGTGTTCTTTGTCCTGGACACAGGGCTCAGGCGAGAACACTGCAGACAGATGTTCTTGCATGTTCACAATACCAGACGAGGCAACTATCAACCTAACGAATGAATCACAGGCCATCGCCGGCGCTGACACGAGAAGCTGGCTGCCTGCGGGGACAGAGTCCCAATACCTCGGGCACTTAGCAAGGCCTCATTAAGCAAGTGAGATCTGAGCACCCTCTGAGGAGGTAAGGTAGTGGCCATGAGATATCTGGCGGAATAAATGAGAAGCACTAGAATTGTGTAGAAAAGAGTCCGTGGTAAAAGGTGAAAGATGATGCGATCTGAAGAGGAACCAGGGCAAAGGGGGTCAAACATATGGTGACGGCAGAACTGACTCTGGGTGGTGAGCACATAATACGGTATATGGATGACGTATATACAGACTTGTACACTGGAAACCTATGTAGTTTCGTTGAACACTGTCACCCCAATAAACTTTAATGTAAAAAGAAAGAATCCATGGTGCAGGAACAGCCAGGAGGAAGTAGGACATCAGTCCTTGTCCTGACTGATGTCACAGCTCAGTGGACAAAAGACAAAATGTCGATATTGAAGGCCCAGCACAGATTTGTTGAACTCAAAGTAAACTTCGGTGTGAATGAGCTTCTGCATGAGATAGGAGCTTCCCAGGGGGGCGATCGAGGGATCGGTGAGATCTAAGGCTGAGCACACGTTAAATAGATGAGAGGGCGGGGAATCCGGACAGGAGACGGGCAAGAGAGTAGGGAAGGCTTGGCAGGAGCGCAGAAACATATTCAGGAAACTGTAAGAGGTTCTATATGACTGAGGAACAGTTGGCTAGAAACATTAAGTTTTATGTTACAGACTAAATGATTTGCATTTTTATCCTCAATGTGAGGGAGCACCACCAAGTTCTTAACCAAGGGAGATAGAGACCATCCTGGTGACTTGCGTTGCAGAAGAACTGAGGCTAAGCCAGTCCTCAGGCAGTAGAAGCCCACACTGCAATCTGGGGAAACCTGAACTGGGAAGGAAGGAGGAGGAACAAATGCAAGAGTATCAAGGTACCAGACTGCACAGCTATCAGCTCCAGGTTGGATAACCGGGGGAGTGAGAGGAGACTGCAGGTTTTACTCCCATGGTTTGGATTTGAGCATGTGAAGGGATAGGAATGACATTTGTGGGCAGACAAAGAACAAGTTTGTGGGAAAAGTATGGTATTAGTATGACACATGCTGAATTTGAAGTGCTTGAGTGACATTCAGGCTGAGGTCCCCAGAAGTGGTTTATATAAGAGAATATATAAGCTCAAAGTCTGGCATTGTCATGTCAGGTGAACTTGAAACCATGGATTTGAATAGAGTTTACAGAGAGAATAGTGGATGATTAGCAGGGCGGAAGGTCAACTAGAGCACGTTAACAATACTTGTGGTCATGGGGAGTGAATGGACAGAGAGAGGCAGCAAAGGAGACTGCCAAGAAATAGCTAGAAAAACACGAGACAAGGACGATGAGAATGAGGATGGTGACGATGGTAATAATGGTGGTGATGATGATGGTGATGGTGAAGATGATGGTGATGATGATGGTGATGATGGTGATGATGATGGTGATGATGGTGATGACGATGGTGATGATGATGGTGATGATGGTGATGATGATGATGATGGTGATGATGATGGTGATGATGGTGATGGTGATGATGGTGATGACGATGGTGATGGTGATGGTGATGACGATAATGATGATGGTGATGGGAAGGGCTTGATCAAGACTTACAATTTAGAGAGCTTTAGAATAGGTTATGTTAAAACTTTACTAAAGCAGTTTATACTCGTAAGGCATTTAGTCACAGTTACTCTGTATGGAATGAACTGTTACACATTTTACATCTCAGGAAATGAAAGTACTGATAGTAAAACTTGTTGAGCCAGACACCTGTCAGCCCCAAATACAGACTAAATAATTTAATTTTTACAGCTACATGTGGAAATACTCTTATTATCAACCCATTTTACTTATATGGTAATTGAATAACAGCAACTTTAGAAAAACTTGCTCAAGATTACAGAATTAGGAAATGTGCAGGCGTTTTGGGTCCACATTCCAAATGCTTAACCCCTATATTGCTGTTTTTGTGTAACAGTGACAGAAACATGCTTTTACGTTCACAGTATTAATACAACTGGGGAATAGTGAGAAAAATTTCAATGGTGTGATAGTGGCATGAACACAGACTGAACTATATTGAAGAATTAACTGGGAGAAAATTTTGTGGACAGCACGTTTGTGAAGTTTGACCGTGGAGAGAAGAAAATGACGACTCGGGGCTACAGATATATGTGGATTGAGAAGAGGATTATTTTGTTTGTTTTTTTGTTTAAGAAGAAAGCAAGGAGAATTAAAAATTTCAGCAGAAAATGGGAATGATGACATAAGAGAGAGGTGGAAAGACTGATGGAAAAAGGTACCAGGGAAGGTTGAAGAGATGGGGTGTAAAGCACAGGTAATCATTTGTCACACAGAAAGAGAGAAACAAAACAGAACCACATAAAAACTTCAATGGTTGACATCTGCTCAGATGGTCAAGACAATGGGAGAACCGTCCAGGACCCACCCAGGATGGCCAAGCATTTTCTCTCATTTCTCTGGAGGTAAATGTGATCACGACAAAGGCCATCTGGCCTATCTGGCCTCTGTTTTGCATCACTTTTACAAGGAGTTGGGACTGAGGAAAAGCTGGCTGTGTTTTGGGGTTAACCTTTGGATTCAACTGGTTTAGGGGATGGTACAAAGAATTGCCTTTTAACGCCCTCCCCTCTAAGATGGGCGTTACATTCCTTCATTTTCTTTTCAACTAAATTCAGACCTTAGGAAATGACCTAGAGGTTAGGATGTCTTTCTAAGGTTTCTTAGAAGGAGAATCTCTGAGTTGGCCTCCAGAATCACCTCAGAGATGTGATAAGCTCTGATAGATCTTTCTGGATGGACAAGATTGGGGGAAGTAAAATTCTGTCTTCCTAGGCATTTCCCTCCCCCATAGATTTTCATCATACACACATCAAATGCAATATATTTCAAGAGCAAGGACATAATAAAATGATTATATCATAATATGCTGTTTATCTTTCCCTTATTTCCATGTAGTTACTGAAGAATTGCACACAGAGCCTGTTATGATGAGATGATTTTACAGTTCTTCAATGAGGAAATTCACTAAGTGTATAAATTTAACATTTTAGAAGATTTTCCTTTTACCTAGACTCATACTTTACTCAAGAATTCTTCCAGATTTCAATAAAAATTTCAGACGGTGACCTCGATTAGAAACTGTTGTATTTGCTTCCTACTTAATTTACCTTCTGTATTTATTTGACAAAAGTAAGTGATATTTACATTATGTGATTGTCTTTGAAAGATATGGGGTGCTGCTTTGTAAAATCTACAAACAGCTTGCTTTATAATATTAGACCCACAAAAATACCCACAGCACACAGCTAACACAATAGCTTCCTCTCCCCTGCAGCGATCACACACGCACTCGTACATATGCATGGTGGATGCTATGCTGCGTTTTCTGAGGCTGATGCCATTTGCCTATCAGCACTCCCATAAAACTCAGAGCTTCAAATGTTTTGAGATGAGGTCACAGCAATTTCCTTGATCTTTCAGTGCTTTACTAAATAATTACTAGAGTAGCCTTGCAGTAAGTCTTCCTAGGAGGAAAATCTCATAAAACTCACCGAGTTAACCATCTACTTGCTCCCTACTAGAACATCTATTCTGGACAAAAGAGTCACTGACACATAGGACAGTGCGGTTAGTATGCTGTGCTGTCCTTCACATTTGGAGAATCATTTCACTGAAAACAGATCATTAAACAGGAGAGAGAACTGAATTAGGGGAAGACTTGCAGCTGGACTGTCATCTCCAGCATCGATGACGAGAGTCTCTGTGAGGAGTCAAACTAACACGAACCCCCCAAATGTGGTCCGTCTCCCCCGCCCACCCTGCACGACGACAGCTTCTCTTCCGGGCCGCACCCCAGCAGGACACAGTGATATTATTTGGTGACTTTTTAATTAATGAATTCAACCCTAGAGGGAGGGCATAGGGGATTTGTTTTTCACCTAAAGTGAATGTAAGAAATGAGGTCCTAGCTTCTTAAAACGTATAGAAATCAACAAGCAAGGCACACATATTAGGAATCTGTCAAGAAATGACCAGATATAAAGGGAAAATAACTTTAAATATTAATACATTATATAAAAGAAGTACATGATTCACTGAAGCAGTAAGAGAAAAGGCTGTGAGATAGTTAGAATATGAGGAGTTATAGTATGTATTTAAAATCCAGTGCCCTTTAAGATATACTGATGACCTATAACACGTTTCATGCTATGATTTCCAGTTCTGGCTCTGAAAGCCACTTAGCAAAGCTAATACAGTGAGAAAAATGAATTATGCTATTGAAAATATGTTTAAGTCAACCTTCACATTAAAACTCATATAGGGCAAGCACATACTGCAATGTAAAATGTTTATTTTACTTAATTTGGGTGAAAAAATTCCAATAAGAAAAGAGGACAAGTGAGGTACTTACACTGTGGTGTTGGGATGATAGTTTAATTTTGTTATCATCAAGTAATAACACCGCTGATTTAGAGTGACACTGACGATAACATCAGGTAGTGAAAATTTAAGACGCCGGTTCAATTTCCCATCAGATAACCCAGCCATATATCAGCAATCGGTATGAAAACAGTAAGTTTTGCTGGTTGTAAAAAATAGTCTCAGGACTACCTGGCTTTAATAGGCATAATATCTAGGTTGTAAAATTGATACATTATTTGTTTTATGATGATATCATTGATGGTTTGAATCAATTGTTGCTTGTTTATTGGTTTGCACTTTTTGTTTTATTTTGTTTCTGAAATATTAGATCAGTTCTAAGACTCTAGTGTTCATTCTATGTGGTCATTAAATCCCTGATCCGCTTCACCACACACACACACACACACACACTTTTCCTATTGCTCTCATTTTGCTATTCAGGCATCTTATTTGTAAATTCTGGTCTATGTATCTGCAACACCGTTCATGTGGGACCATGTAATTATATTATAAGTTAAATACATTATTTCTTATTTCTGTTCTTAGTGTGATAGTGTTCTTTTGCCTTAAGAAGATACATTGGAATATAAACAAAATAATTCCACAGTTCTTCAGAGAGAGAAAATAGTTTTACTATTTTTATAGCCACTATTACTTATGATTCCAAGATGGGTAGACCTTAAAGAAGTAGATATTTATTGTTTATTATTACCCGACATTGCTATTTCTAACACATTAAATTCTCCACTTAAAAAAGTGGGTATCTAAGTTGACAGCAGTAGGTTCTTACGAGAGATGTCAGTTCCTAACGCTATCAAACATTTCAGAAAAGCAAGTATACACAGACTTTACAGCATGGGGGAAAAAAAAAAAAAGTGATGCCTTCATGTTGCTGCTGTTAAAATGGAAAGTGGTGGTGCAGGAAGCATAATGGAAGGTTAGGAATAGGCTTGAACGGAGTGTCTGCAGAGAGCAGTGATAAGACTTCCACAGAGTCCAGAGACACAGAGAAGAACCACAAAGGCTCCGCAGCTGTGAAGGGAGGTGAAAGGAACCGTTTGGTGCACCAGCGGGCATGTGACGTAGAGATGAATAGAAACCATTCAACAGACAAGCAAGTCATATGGTGGGACGAGGGGAGCACATTATGTCTCGCTACCAAACATCTGAATGCAAACTGAATGGAAAGAGTACGGATGATTCTATCATCCGCTCCTCCTTTTATTTATTTTTTTATCAGTTTCCAGTTGTCTGGCATTGTGCTGCTTGTGGGGAAGGACACACATCGCAATTACACTGCATAAGAAAATTAAACTATCACCAGTGTGAGAAAACCTACAACAGAGGCTTCCTTGATGGTCATTTTCTGCTTCGTTCAATTCTGAATGAGCGATAAACTCCATCACTGTATTTATAAAACGGCTGCAGAATGTTGAACATTTTCTTAAGTAACAATTCATTTCTTATTTGTATGTGAGCAGAGTGCCTAGCAGCTTCACTTTTAGAAATAATTTAGAAAAAAAAATTACGTTTGAAAGAATGAAGTTTACGTAGTAACCATCTTTCATATCATCTGAGATTCCAAGTCTATCGTCAGTCAGCTGTTCAAGATCTCAAGTCACAAGGAGCCACCTAACAAAATCAAGTTCAAATATCACGCCACCTATAAGACGTGAACTGGAGTGACAGAGAAAGAGCAAAAGGGGAAGATAAATACTTTAAGTTATAACGGCTGAGAAGATTCCAAAATTGCTGGAAAATACTAATTTCATATTTAGGAAAGCAGGCAAAAATAACAACAACGAGGAATAAACACCAAAAACTAAACAAAACAGAAAACCTCACTTTGGCCCACTGTGGCCAAGCTGCTGAAAGCCAAAATTAAAGAGAAATCCAGACGGAGCAGACACACGGGAAGGCTTCTTTCCCGGGAGGACACAATTGCTACTTGTTAAAGGTAATAATACCCACTTCTGAGGGAACACTCCTCGTATTCTTCCTTGTAGCTCTCTTCAAAGCCATTTCCTCCCTTCTTTTGTTTTGGTCTAAACAGTCCCTTAGGCAGCCTGATTTTTGTTCTCCCCATTTCTCCTGTTTGATCAAGAGCGAGCTGTCAAACAGCGTGAGCTAAGGACAGACTCCTCACCCATGTTAATACCTAGCTTTCGTTTCACTGCGGCTTGGAACACGTTTTCAGACGTGTTATGCCAAATATAGAATTGAGGGTAAACCTTGTCCAAAGGGCTTCTTAGGTTTCCCCTCCAAACCAATTATACCACGAGGGAAACATTTTTTAAAACGACCATAAACATGAATTCCTTTAAACAAGGACTACGCGTTTATGTGAAGATTTACCGAGTACGTAACCTGGAAAGGAGGAATCAGAGTCCTCCCCCCCCTTCACTGAGACGTCCCCAGAAAACAGAGAAGAAGGCAGGTGACCCAGTCTAACCTCCTTGCCCTCTGAAGCCTTGGGGAAATAAACGGATTAGTCTCACTAGAAGGAAGAGACCTGGTTCCCTAGCTGAAGGTAGCTTAGTGTCAACAGAACTCAGCATCTACAGGCCTGGCCCGCTGGGGAAAGTCATCTAAGGTAGGAAACACTTAGGTTATAAAATGGGCGCATTTCATAACGTTCTCCCCACTGAGTTAGGGACCCTGGAAACTTTCCTTAGGGACCTCACTCCGTTGGGCCAGACGTGGGAAGATGGGATGTGGAAGACAGCCCTGATGTTCTAGAACATTCTTTGCTTCATCCGAGGTCCCTGGTTTCCTGCATCCTTGAGACTGCCCAGTAAAGGTGACACTGAGTAAGACACCTAACTCACGCCAGTCAGATTGACAATCTGATCCTGCCTGTACCTGACCTGGAGAATGAATGACTTTGACAAAGCGGAGATGTCACTTCCTGATAAGACCTTGTGAACAGGGGGAAACGAAATGCACACTCGATGCAAATTTAAAACCAAAGGATGTACTCGAGAGTCCCTGGCACAATTTAACCTTCAGAGAGAACTTAAACTTATCAGTAAGGGTCCATCTCCGTTCCTTGTTCTCCCTACTGGCCACAATCCAAGGACAGTGACTCTGTAGCAGCCCTATTGAGTTTCCTTGGGAACGGCATGAGTTCCATTTCCCGAGCTCACATACTCTGCGCCCCATATGGTATCGATCACTGTAGATAAAATAGGCTTCAGTCTACAGAGACAGAAAGAGATGCCTGAGGTTAAGTGTATGCACTTTCAAACTTACTAGTCAGACACACATTTCTAAAAACATGTTACCCAAGGTATGCACCTATACAATATGACTTTATTGATGAGAACTCTGCAAATTCTATAAAAATCTCCTACAGACAGAACCAGTTTCTTAAATATCTGTCAGGCTTGTTCCTTCCTACTCAAGTGTCACTTAGATGAGTGAACTAATACTCATATTGCCCTTGAGATGGTTTTGTAGTCTTAACAATTAATATGTATGATTTTCCATCCATGGTATTCACCGTCACAGAGAATGCTTTTCCTCCCCAAATCCCTGGTTCTCATCTGAGAGTAATAAAGCTCCATTTACCTTCCCACTTTTGGGGGGAGCCACTCTTCCATTTGATTACATGAGGTGAGCCGGACGTGAGTTTCTTATAATATGACAAACACGTTGTGTCCCTGACTTCATTCACTGCAGTTTATTATTTATTGAAACACATTGGTTTGGGTCAATACCGGGCTCCCAGAGAAGGATGTGCTACAAGCAGGAATTGCTGCTGTCTAGAGAATATGATGGCCCTTGACTTTCCAGTGAAATGTATCTGAGCTACAGTTTCTGCATGTTTGTTCCCTAAAACACTAACATACATACACAACCTCACACACATATATGCAGTCATATGCATATGCCCACAGTCAGACACACGTTTTCTCACAGTGTCATTTCTTAAATAAAAACATGTTTTACACACACACACACACACACACACACACACACACACACACGCACGCACAGAGTTTGGCTTTCACATAAGCCCCAGTTTAAAGGAGGAGGCAGTGCAATTGGCTGTCGTCCCCTCTTTGAGTTGCTCTCGAGTCCCCAGGCAGTCGCGTTCACGTCCAGATGTGGACTTGCTCCTTGTTCACCATGGTTGTCTTTTCCTTTTGCCTTGGCTCAGATTCCGTCTCCACTGCTTCTGTGCCCCCAGGGAGATGGCAGCACACACTGTGGACGGTATTTACTGTAAGGCTCAGAAGGTTGTAGAAAAGGTATTTTGTCAGGCTTTACACAGGGCTCAACTGATTGGTGTTTAGATGGATTTTTCTTGTAATTCTGTGGACGACGAATGGAAAAGGCACCAACATGGGGTCAGGAAACGAGGTAAGGCTGTTGCACTTGTGCAGAAGACAGGCTGGGAGCCTTAGGCAACCGTCACCACCTGGGCAGCACTAGTGACAGAAGACTAACGGCGCACGCACTGAGGTGGCTGGAGTGCGCCGGCTGTGCCAGCACCAACAGCTGCCCTACCTCGTCTCCCTCCTTCTAGGACATGTGCAGCGGGAGGGGCGCTTTCCTGCCCGAAGACTTGAGCAGGCTTCCTTCCGCTCAGGCCTAGATGGCCGGCATCCCTGCTTCCTCACAGGTCTGTCCACTCAGTTAAAGGGACCCAGACAAAGCATTAATCTCAAACCAATCCCTATTGAAGGCAAGGCCTTTTGTCCCTTCTCTCCCTGACTCAGCCTACGACCTGCCTCTGAGATGGAGGTCTGGATGCCTCTGCTTTCTCTGCTGACTCCCACACATCCCCACAGGGAGCACAGGAAGCATGGTGGGGAGAGGCAGGAACCTGGCTGATCCCACTCCGTTGGGGTGTTTTCACAGGTTCTCTGAATGTTCCCGATCCCGTGAATCCCAGGATATTCTCAGACTGTGTTTCTGTGTGCTGTGCAGGAGAGGTGTCTTATGTCCCGGTCAGCCACTCTTTTCTGTGGGTGTCACAGTGTGCAGCTCTGTCCACATACGTTCCCAGAAGTCCCTCTTGGACAGGGTTTAAAACAACTGACTCCCATTTCTGTCTGTGAGTCACACATGCATTCCCTTTGAAACTCAAGGGCGTCCTTTGCCATCTGGGATGGAAAGGAAACCTGCTGTCACTTAACTCGCAGCAGACCAGGTCGCAGCTTGAGTTCTAGGTTTCTGGGTGAGAGCAGAAAGTCCAGCGGCAGGTCAGGCTGTCAGCTGCCTGAGCTGTCTCCTTCGAGTGCCATCTCTGTGTGTTTGGAAGGAAAGGCGAGCAGCCTCCATCCACCTTCTCCCTGGGGACCAGGACGGTGCCTCCCAAGATCTTTCTGAAGGATTTTTCTCCAATTGTACCCCTGATCTTTTCCATAGTGACACAGTGAGTGAGAAGTTTCAAGGACCAGGGATTCAGTGTTTGGCTATTTCCTTTGTCAACCTGTCATATCTTGACCTGATTTTGTGATTTCATATCTGTTTTATCTGGGTATCTTATTGGAAATTTAAATTTTAGCATCATGTTAAAGTACCATTTTTGAGCACGTAACTGTGTGGCAGGCACTGTTACATGAGCTTCACATATCTTGATCCTCACAACAGTCCTGAGTGGAAGAAATTCTTACCTCAGTGATGCACATGAGTCACGGTAGGGGGGCGAGGTGGGGCACCGTCGCAGGGGTGGGTATCAGCAGGAAGAGCTGATGCCAGAGCTGGTGGAGGGGGTCAGATATGGCTCTCAGGATTCTGAGCTTGAACGTCTACTTGGATGAACTTGCTGTGGAAGGCTAAGAATGTACCCATGCAGGATGGAAATCCTTCATACAGGGTAGAGGTGGGAGCACTTTGGACAGAGCCTTCCCGACAGGCAGGTCAGGGAAGGGTGTGGGCGCAGATACAGACCAGGAACGCATTAGTCTCCCTGTGCTTACCTAGACTGTCTATTGATCAACCTCACAAATCTGAAGGGACAGAACAAAAACAGCAATGGGCTGAGCTGGAACCAAAGCAGCAACGACCTTCCAAAAGGAGCTAGTAGATAGGAAACAGGAAAAGGGTCAGGAGAGAAGAGAGAGGGCGCTACAAGGAAAGCACAGCAGTGTCGTGTGTCTGGATCTGCGAATGCAGTGGGCGGCAGGAGGGTACCACTCCGGGGGGGGGGGGGCGATGTCAATCAAGGAAGCCTCAGAACACTGATGGATAGGAATTGGGAGGTTCTGAGAATGCTTAGCAGGACCGCCTAGGACAGAAACGCGGTGGAAGCCAGACGCACTGTGTGGAAACTGAATACAGTATGTGTTAGTTACGATCCTTGCAGACAGCATGCCTCACTCAAATTTGGATAACTAGAGATTTTCATGAAAGGGCAATTTGTAAACAAGAGGATGGGGGTAGAAAAACTACACAGGATGATACGATTGCGTAGACCTAGAAGCTGGCTTCCATCACCTCTTCCAAACCTCCGGTCTGGAGGGGGAGTGGTTACGAGAGCAGAGAGAAAGAGAGTTCTGTGGAGAGGACACACCTGAGAAAGGTGAGTGTCTGGTCAAGATGCTCAGCCAAAGGGCAGCAGCCCACAGGTCAGTGTCATCTTCACTGACCTTCCTTTTGTCAAGATGCCGTGTGTGGTTCACGTTGAAAAACTCAGCTGGACGCTAGAATGAGGTGCTTCACTCATGTGAAGACGTGCTAAGAAAGCACATAAGAAGGGACAGGAGAGCTGGTCTCAGATTTAACAAAACGTATCATTTTCTCTTCTGTGTACTGTCTGCCTCAAGAATTAGAGTTAAATTTATGTTATGCTGTATGATTAAATGATACAGTGATAGAGTTTTTGATTAGGATGTTTAATGAAATCATCTCGGGCAGATGACATATTTTCAGTCACATTTATTCTTCAGACATCTGACTGAAGCTGAACACCCCTCCCCTCCAACAAGGTGAAGACTCCGCGATTCAAACATAATGAAATCTACACAATGCCTAAAAAGGTATTATAACAATTTAAATCACATTCAAAATGCTCAGATTATAATAGTAAATGGAACTATGTAGGATTCAAAATTTGATTACTTTCTTCTTCTCCTCAACATTTATGCCGTAAAGTGATTGGGAGAAAACATACTAGAATATCATCGTGGTGACACTGAGAGCCACAGGCCTGTGTTGTTCAATCCACGAGGTGCATCACGGATGGATGGCCCCGCTGTGGTCCCAGGACCCACCGCTGCCCGTCACACCCAGTGCCTCACGCCAGGCTGCCCCGGTCACTGAGCGTGGCAGGTGCTAATTCAGGACACTTCCCGCGAGACCCTTGACTCCTTCAGTGGTGTCTGAGCCAAGCCAGTTAGTCTAAACTCTCCCAGAACCGCTTTGCAACCAAAACTCTTCCTTTCTAGCCTCCTTCCTCCTCCCTCTTTCACAGGACTTAGCTCAGCATCGCAGGTTGCGGGCTCCTCTGACTTCATCCACCTCCCTCCGCTCCCATGACTCTGGCACGTCTAATCCCGACTTGACAACTTCTTCTCAAAGTAATGAAATGGACACGATAATCTCTGGGTGACAAGATTAGTGGTAAATTTGATTTTTCTCTTATTTTTACCAAAAACTATTGTATCCAGTTACAGAAAATACTAGTAAAATTGTTAATGTATTATTGTGTTATTTCATCTGCTTGCAACTTTTATTTGTTCAGCATGCATTTAATATCATCCTGTCAAGTGATTGGGGCCGCTCCATGACAAGACCTGCCATTTTATGGTAGAAACGAGACTGTGGGTAACTTAAACAGTAAGAGTACAAAATGGAACAAAAGGAATTTCACTAGGTGGTATTTCCTTACGCGATGCAGAAGGACAGAACTGTGGAAAGACAACGTCACAGCTGAAGTGGCGAGTGAATGACTGCATGGTCAGAAGCTTGGAGCTGGCTCTTCGAGGTAAGACACGACACAGAAACTCAATGGCAGACATGTGTGGATGGGGACACAGAAACTCTAGAAGAGGTAAGCAAAAGGAATGTGTGACATGCTTGAAGAGGGATCAATAACTAATTGTGGAAATATAATTTGCAGTTCCCATTAAATTTGGAGATTAAAGTACATGTTATGTGATTTAAACTATAGTGGTATGTTCTTTTTGTTGTTAGAGACCCCACTGAAATGCTTACTCAGTTCACTTTATTCTGTGTGTGTATCTACTTGAACTACGTAGTTAAGGAGTCAGAATATCCCATGTACAGGCGTGAATTTGTAAACACAATGAATCTACAAGTCACATGTGGGCACAGAAGGATCATGTAAATTTCTGACTGTCTGCTCAGTTCCTCCTTTGTCAGCTGCATACCAAGGATGGAGCAAAGAATCTAATCCATTCTATGAAAGTTGACTACAGAATCTGCTTACAATGCGAAATGTCATTACCAGTAAGGATACAGAAAGATAGTGAGAGCATAATTAGGATTTACACTATGCCAAAGTATGTAGCCAGTATAATTGACACTCTACGTTTCTGACATTCAAATAAACGGAAACAAAGCTTTCTTTGATTGGTTATTCAACAGGTAATGGGGGAAACACAGAATTAATAAAAAAGTGAATGTTAATTCTGATTTTTTTATTACAAAAATATCTTAACTTCTCAAAGGAGAAAGATATTTCACCTGGCTAGAAAATTTTTTCTAAGATGACTATTATATGTATAATCTATCTTAGTAGAGCTTTTTTGTTAACAGATATTTGCAACATTTAAAAGTAAACTAAATTTTTCTGTTTACCTTCTTATTATTTCTTATAAAACATCCCTGGTTGCAATAGTTTAGAGCTGTAAAGTATTAATTTTAATATAAATTTAATATAAACTATGTATTTCTATAATTTTAAGTATAGAAGTTATGCATGTGTAGGTATGTATCATAATCAAAGTCTAAATTTTCGAACAAGGAAAATGAATAATGGTAAATATGTGTAATTTATAAAATTATTTCATCCAGTCATTTCAGAGAGAGCAGAATAAAATCCTCATGTGTTCTCCCTTTGTAAGTGCAGATTCTGCAAGAGAGGTTAATACAATTGTCAAGGTTATGTAACCGGTACATGTCAGAACTCAAATTTTTCCCCAGGATTTCTACTGCGAATGTGTGCATCTTTTCTAAATTCAGAGAATCACCACAGCATGCACCCTAATGGGGCATGACTCATGAACCTCCTGGGTGCCTGACACCTAAGGACGGTCTCACTGCAAAGTCATTGATGCAAAACAATCATTCGGCTGTAACAAACGGCCCCAAACATGACATTGGTATCAAGTAGTTAACAGGGTTCTATAATATCCTCCATATTTGTTTATTTTCACACTGATAATTTTTGTATCAGCAAATAGAAGAGGTGCAGTTAGTTAGTTAAAGCAAATGCTACTTAAAATATAACAATAAAACCTTTAAAATATATAAGACAGGAAACAACTTTTTACATACTGTTTCACTTGGTAAATTATATTGTACATCGAGTCAGAAAGATGGGGGAGGAGACAGAGCTTGTTTACGCTAGAAGAGCTGCCTGAAAAGAGGAACGGGATGACTCGATTAAGATCAATAAGGCTGTGATCCAAAGACTGGTTCTCCTTTGGAAGGAGAGTGGCCATGAATGATCCTTCCAGAGAGAACACAAGGTGGAGAGGAGAGACCCCCTGGGGCACAGGGAGCACTGCAGGGACTAGGGACCTGGGCAACAGTCACAGCAAGGCATCCAGGTAAGTGAGGGGACCTAACATACCCCCCCGTCCCCCGGAATTTCGAATGGTACATACGATCGCTAACTTGTGCTTCGGTCTATAAATCCATAGCGCACTAAGAAAGACACAAATTTCTTTTGAGGCATCTGTTTACACATAATGCGAGTCCCCAGCAGTGGGACTTTTTGGCTGTTCATACTATATTGTTATGCATATAAATGCATATGCGTGTGTATATGTATATATGATGTATGTGCCTTTCTAGAATGTTCTTTGTGATCGATAACTTTTTGTATATCTCCAGGGCATAAATGTAAGTACCTGGAACTCTGTGTTCAACAAATATTGTTGGAATTAATGAATACGTAATTGGTTGGAATAACTCCCATGCATTAACTAATGCTGAAGGCCAACGTTAGAACCCTAGGAATTCTAGTTGGTGTCAGCTCTGGGTCATCACTGATTCAGGTATTGAACAGCACAAGCCACCAGTATTATGCCTGCTTCAGTAGCCACACTTAAATGAGAAGAAAGAAATCCATGAGGACACATCTGAAGAGAACAACTCGAGAATGAGAATGTCCCAGTGGAACATCAAAGATGGAAATCAGGTAAATTCACAAGTGACTTCTTCAGTGAGATAGATGTTTTGATTTTCCATCTGAAGCCAGCATCAGAAGGTGAGCTAAAAACAGAAGTCAAACCTCATCGATCTAAACTAGATCGTGTGTTTTGTGACTGGACTTAAGCTCAGTGCCTTCCACTTAATACCTGTTCAATTAACATTCGTTCAGTAAATGAGTGCACTCAAGTGGGGTTTTTGGTACCATTTCACACGAAAGTGAGAACCTATCAGCAGGAACTACTGCAATACATTTTTAAAAGTCCAATAACCTTTCTAACTTTCCCACGTTTGTTTCTTTACTATCCTCAGTCTTTTTTTAATGTAGTTATTGTTTAGGAAAACCATTACAATTAGATTTGCTCTTAACTTCAAAGTCAAAAGAAGGGGTGATGGGTGCCACCAAAGAAGAGTACATTACGCGGACCTTCCACAGAAAACGAAAGCCAAGGAAGCCAAGCCAGGGCTGAGAAACGGCCAGCGGCTGCGCACCCACTAGTGAAATTTAACATTCCACAAACTGGAAGACCATGAGGCACCCCATCTCTAATTGTGCATCCAAATGAAGCCTTAGGATCATTTATTTTCACAGCATTAGCGAAGCTTTCTGACGTGATTTTCCCCTTTAAAATTAGATTATAAGACATATTCTGGGAAGACAAGAGCAGCAGCAGCACATGTCTCTGAATTTCCCATAAACATGAAAGTGTAGAGAAACTAGAACCATGAACTACATCTAAAACCAAAGTACGTGAATAGGTATTCCCATGAAACCCCCACAGCGAGTGTGCAGGAGCAAACCACCTACAGGGACCCACGCAGGCAGCTCCACGTCTGCAGAGCCGGAAGCAAAGGGAAGCGCCGGAGTGTGAAACACCTGGGAACAGACCACTGAGCCCCGACCGGCCCTAGGAAGCACCGGCCGCCAAATTTAGAAGAGCTGCGAAAGCTGGCGGCTTCTATGTGTCTCCTTTCACAGATGAGTCACTGTCACTGTCAGGCGTAGAGTTGGTGGAGAGATGCGGGCATAGGAACCTCAGGAGTAACCAACAGAAGCCTCCAGTAGACACGTTGTATCCTGAGGAAAAGCCTGTCAACAGTGCAATCCAAATAGAGCAAGAAAGAGAAACAGGGCAAACGCATTGCTATAAAATGTGTGTGTGTGTGGGGGGCACGCGCACACACACATGTGTGCCTGATACGCCAAACCTCAAGCTATCCGTATTGAGGATAGAAATAAACATAAAGGCCTAGCTCATCTATGAGATGAAAACATACAACTGTTCCCACAAAGCTGAAGCAAATGCCGTGCTGAACACCTCTCTATACGGCTGCTGGCTGACCTCCAGCTTCTTCTATCAAGGAAAAAAACCCCAAGGTGGACAAAAGAGTGTGTGTGGAGCGTTCATCTAAAACAGAGGAGCATGTGAGTGGTGTATGTGTATCTACTTCCATTTCTAAAACTGGAAGGATAAATGACCTGGGTTTTGGAAAGTTAACCTAGTGGGAAGGCCGAGGTAGTGTGCGCACAGAGACAAAGGCTGGCCTGCCGGAGTAGACCGTGGTGGGTGATTTGTACTTTGGAAGTATGTAACAATCTCACATATTTTTTTAAAAAAACAAACATATTTTAAAAAAGCAATCCATAAATATTACAAATAAAGTGAAAGAAGTGCAGCTAAATGGGTCTCCAGTTAGAGGCGTAGCCACCCAGTAGGGCGGCGTCCGATGGGTCCTTGAAGCACAGTGACTGCTCTGCACATTTCAGAGCAAGAAGAACGACAGAGGCGTTTGTTCTCACCAATCGCTTTCCGGTGATTATTCTGACAACGCTGGGCTGGCCTCAGCATGTGCGGCAAAGCCTGTGCTCTTCACGGACCCAGTGACTGTAAATGAGGTTTTGGCTAAAATTCTGTCAGCTAGGACCAAAACCTGGCTTTGATGGTTATTCAGGTCATCGCTTTTTTTTTTTTTTTTTTTTTCCCATTCCTCCCATAGTGACTTCTTTCAATATCTTCATTTGTGTTATATATTCCTACCAACTCGTGTGGACTTCAGGTGTCTCCTCCTATGAGAACACACATGAAGCTATTTCTTATTTTTTCCAGGAAAGACCCTACCTAATCATAGTATTTAGGGCCTTTCCCATGTCAATGCCCAGGGATTCATAGTCTTGAAACATGTCAATGTGTTTCACCACCATTAACACTTGTCTGAAAACATCAATTACAAATATTGCAAACTGACCTTCTTCTCAGAAGCATGTAAACAGCTAAGAGCCTACTTGATCAATCCTAAGTGATACCTGCTTACTCGGCATATATTGCTTTGAAAATGAACACACACACTCACACACACACACACACTCACACACACACACACACACTCACACACACACCCCACTGCTCAGAACACAAGGCAATGGAACGCGATAGTCCAGACACGGCCCTGAGATACTTAAGGTACCAACGCCCACATCCAGGCCTTGGAAATGCACTTCAAGTTTCCAAATAACAATGATGTCTTTTTATGGGAAACCTCGTGCTCATCCTCAGTAACATAATCTCCTAACCACGTTTGGTTATTGTGCCCATGAATCTTAGCAGGTATTCCTGGGAGGAGACACACACCGTCTGTGGGGTCACAAAGAATTCAGAACCTGTGTTTGCATGTTTCTCTCCCAAAGGACTGTGATTAGTCACCATTCTGAAATGTGAGAAGGGAGATGTTATACTACATTAAATTCTTATGACTGTAGAAATAAGGAGGTTATACATGCCTTGGTAACATAAAATCTCCTTCAAACAGGAAAATATTATGGGTTTGTAATGCAGAAAATCCTGTTCCAGAAGCAAATTCCCAAATTAATCAATAGAAAATGGTTTCTTAGAGTGACATACCACATTTTATTTAAATGGTATGCATTTTAGCAAATTGTTCTAAGTACCTCTGAACTTATTGAAATAAGAATGTAATTTCAGGTGGAACGACTTTTATAGTTAAAATCGGTTTAAAATGGCAAGATTTTACTGAACGGGGAGGGGTTCACTGGCTTCCTGTGCACACTTCTCCCCCACGACAACAGGTTAGAGCATAATTTTCTAGTTTTATTAAATTCTTACTTGGCTTTATGATTCAGTTTAGTTTTAAATGTATTCCCAACAGCAATGTGAATTGCAGAGCATCTGCATACTGTTTATCTGAGTTAATAAAAAACATCCATTCCTGTAAATTGTATGTGGAAACTGGCCTCTAGCTTCTCCAGCCCTGAGGAACGGCGGGAAACGCACAGGACGCCAAACCTGCACACTTTTTCATCTGCAGCCTTTCCATTAAAAGCAGCCATTTCCCTGGTTCTTCACCAGTCAGCACTGCCAACGGGCCATCAGGTGGTACGGCATCTCACCCCCCTAAGCCTGCACCCCACTCCCCAGACACACAGCAAAAGCTAGAGACAGACATTTTCTTCCTAGGAATTTCTTTCTTCATTCACTCACTCACTCACTCACTCACTCACTCACTCACTCACTCACTCACTCAAATACTCCATGAATCCTCTAAACATTCTACAGCGTCAGCAGCTTTGTTCTCACCCAATTAGCATGATATAAGCACCTGTCCAAAGAAAGGTGTTTTAAAAGGAATGGTAGTCTTTCTGTGATTCCTTGTGTGGAAAAGCCACACAATAAATGTTGATGTTAAATACGATCAAAACCATGGTAAAAGGAAAAACAAGATCATTTTACAACAAAAGGCCACCATACTACTTGAAGGAAAGACAGTAGTTTATAAGGAAGTAAGGCCGTATGTTCCACACTAGAGCCCAGCGGAAAAACCAGGGTGTGCACACAGGCCCGACCGTCACGCCAGGGGGTGGGGGTGCGGGGGGGCCTCCGTGTCTGTGACGGGAGTCCCCTGTCGAGCGGAATGAAACTGAATGCAAAACCCGTTTCTCTCAGGGCCTGGGAGCAGCACGTGTAGCGGAAATAGGCAATTTAAACACATTTTGTTGTGTGAGGTACAAAGAAATCTGGACAGTAAATGTTTAAGGACATTCTCACCATTAGTAAGAACAGTAGTGGAATTTAAGGCAAACGCACTCCGTGTACTGACGTGGAACGGACCGACTCACTGTGAGAATGGCGGGGATCCTTTTGCAGCAGGTAAGTTTATCAAATCAGTGTGTTACAAAGTTACACACTGTGCAAACTCACACAGTGTTATACGTCAGTTACACCTCACGAAGCTGGAGGGAGGATGCATACTGCGTGCTCTGTCATTCCCTGAGCCCCAGTACTGTCTGCTCGTCTCTGTCACACCCTCTTGGGAAACTGTCACTGACTATTAGACCATCGACCCTCTACACGTGCTTGGAGCCCTGACACCTGAAGGACCACACAGTCGCACAAGACATGATGCTCGAGGACATAAAGATTTTCCTGGCGATGCAAAACTCAGGTGTATTATTTATCAAAACAGTGCCGCAGTGTCCGCTGCCCCAGCATGCACGGACACCGTGAGGGGGAGTGAAGCAGTCTGATGAACAGCGCGACGGACACGGGCCTGGACTACGGGGCCCCCCAGAACCGCCTCTGCACCCCTCACAGGGTCACCACCATGTGGCCTCTAGCTTCCCACAGCTGCAGTTAGGACCACACCCCTTCGCACATTGAGGGACGCCCATCTGAACATCTACTCGTAGAGTTTATGTGTTTGGTTTTCTCAGATACAGAAACAATGGATCTAAATCATACTGGCTCTTAGTAAAGACTCTTGTATCTGCTGACTCTCTATACTCGTTATCCACTGAATTTCTCTAAATGCCGGAAAGTCACTACGTATTCCTTAAAAGGAAAAAAAAGCACCCCAAATTATTAAAGTTTAAAAATTACGATTAATAATAAATATGTACATATTGAAAGCACGATCTAGCTAAAAGAATATAACATGGTGTGAAAAGGTAAGCCCTGGCAGGTTTATTTTCAGCATGAGACTCACAGGAGCCCTGGCCAGGGCACTGTCTGCCGCGTGTGGCACCACGTCTAAGGAGCCCCCCGCTTGCACACGGGTGGTACCAAGTAAACAGGAGCGGCGGACAAAGGCAGCCGAGCCACTTTCTCTGCCATCAGACGATGTACCCAGGGAGGTGTTTTCTACCCTCGAGTCCTGAGATTTCTTCTAGTGAGCACACACGTCCTCTGTTGCACACTCACGTACAATACGTGATTCTGTGCTTTATTCCATGTATACTCTTTAAAAAGTAGATGCACATTTCTGATCAAATGCAAACATGACCATCACCAACCCTTTTGATTTTATACAGATCTAAACAGATATGCCACAAGGTAGTTTTCCTCAACACATGTTTTTTGTAAAAATGATTTAAATTATCAGTTTCCTTAAAAGGGACCTGTAAGACATTAAAATTTGGGACATGGCTAGTGATAAAACTAATAGCAAACTGCATGAAAATCACAGTACCAGCCTGCACAACCCCAGCTGGCCTCTCCGTTAGTGGCTGTCATATAGGGTGACGGTGAGGGTGACAGAGAGAGCTGCCTTTCAAAGACTCCTGATTTGTCTCAGAGGTTCTTTCCAATTTCATTTAAGCTTCTCAACCAGAGAGCAGCTGAAATGATTTGTGGTTTCATAAAGCAGCTGAAAGGCCGTTTCACTGGCCAGAGGGAATGAACGAGGCACCGGAGTCCCTGCAGCCCATCGAGGACAAGGCCTGCCGCTCTCAGCCGCGGGCTGTCAGCTGCTGTGACAAATGGTTGTGTCATCACAAAACCAAACTCTCACTCTAGTCTGCTCATGCTCAGTGACTAGATATTTATTCTATGATGGAAGCATAGTTTAGACCTTCAAAACCGTGGAGTTTCACATGAGTATGATTTCTTCATTTCCAAAGACTAATTGCTCTTCTTTTAAGAAATTTAAATTATAGAAAAGGAAACCTTTCATGTGTCTGGATGCTTATGGTAAGATTTCCATTCCGAAAGCTATGCAGAGTCTGGTAAGGAAAAGCAGTAAGAAAAAGCAGGGCCATGTGGGTCATTTTTCCACATTCTTTTTGTACGAGCATTCTTCCTTTTTTCTCTGTCCCATGTATACACACACACACACATACACATACACACAGATATTTTTAACTTACCTGTAGAGATTAAAATTTTAATGTAACTGAAATTGGTCCACCTCATACATCACATGTTTCAGGCAGCCTTTATTTCCCTGAGGACTCTGACAGAAATCGCAATAGAGTTGCCTTGAATTTCCATATTAGTGTATGTGTATGTACATATCCTTTAAATTGTTTCAACTTAATACCCCAGGTTGACAATTTGAATTTCGTCTTTTTCTCTGCCCCTCCCCCTACACCTCTTCTCACACTTGTTCATAAAGAAGTACCCTTACAAAAAACCGGGGACCAAATAGATCACAAATATGACCATGTCAAGTGTTAGCTTAGACTTCACATCTAGATTCACACGTGGTGGCTGTCACTGGTAATGACCAGGCCACGTGACATGCTCACGTCATTGGTGTGTGAACAATATGTCACAGCCTGCTGGTCATCTGCACCTGAGAAAATGCACTTGAAGGCACCCAACAGGCAGTGCCCTGTGGCAGGTGACACGTTGTCCCCTAGGAAGGCATCCGCACCCTCAGTGCTGCCTGCCAGGGAGCTGTCCATGCAGGGGACATTTTGTATTAATGCACTGCCAGCTGGGAAAGGATCGGTGTGTCACATGGTAGTGACTTACACCAGGTGACTAGACACGAGGACAGAGCCCCAGAGGCTGAGGCTCTGCTTGTAAGAAGGAGGCTGATTCCCTCTGCGGCATGTGGTCCCGGGGTAGCAGACACTAGGGGAGGGGTGCTGTCCACTTCCCCAGCCTGTGGAAGGGAAGGGGTGGGCAGGGGAGAGGACAGCTGGGCATGGATGTCCCGACCTGTTCTTCTAATAGAGTATCTCAGATGGCGGTGCCAGGTGAACAGTGAGCCCTGGAAAGGAGGAGAGAGGGAGAAGCAGAGGGAGGAAGAGGCGGGGGGAGAAGGCAGGGGACTGAAAGAGGGGGGAAGAGAGGAAGGCAGAGGAGGAAGAGGGGGTCTCAGCAATACAGCGATCTGTGAGAGACGTGCAGAGAATGGGCCAGGAAGTAACTTCAGGTGTGGAGGTAGCTAAGGGGTTAAACGTTGGATGTACAGTATTTAATTTAATTGTTGTGTAGAACTGTGGTACAGCCTGCTTTGTAACTACAAGCCTCCATCAAATAAGCGCTCTGCCGAGGTGATGTTTTGGGAAAATCAAGACAAATGTGGCAGTGGAACAAGGACGCAGAGACAGATGGCCTGGTTGTGTTTCTTTGTCCCTCCCTTGCTGTGTGGCTTTAAATTAACCACTCAACACCTACAATCCCATTTTTCTTATCTTTAACATGGGTATAGTTACAACCGTTTTAAAATTCTCAGGATTAGAGATGCATTGTATAAAATGCCAATCACAATGTATGCACTTAAAATATATATTCAAATATAATTTTCACATTATTAATAATAATAGGAAGAAACTGTGACACGTTTTCTAAACCGTTCTCATTTTTTTTTTCATTTTTGTTAGCTTACACATATGTGTTTCCAAACTCAGACACACATTTTCTTGAAAATGCTCTGTTTTGCATCGAGTCCCCTTGCTGAAAATCGAGGTCTTCTCAAATGGAATCTGTTTGTGGAGCCCTGTCTGTGTCAATGGAGTCACTTCCTACTTCCTCCGCCTCCCTTCCTAGTTCCATTACGTAAACTTGAACTACACTCGGGTTTAGCCCTCTTGTTCCGTGTATTCAATTCTCCAAGTCCAGAGGCCTCGTCCTTCAAATGTCTCAGAGGTCTCTCTTCCTCCCAGGTCTTGATGTGGCCCGTCTGATGGAAGCCCCAGCTTCCTGCTCCATCCATCTCAGGATGTGACGTCATGTGGGATGTAAGTCCTGCTTCCATGTACCACACCTGCCCCTGGGAGTCTCTCCTGGCTAACCTGCAGGCCTTCCTTCCTGGGTCGGTGACAGCCAAACCAGGTACACTCAGGACACGGCTGATCTCAGCTGACCTTGCTCGTCACTTTTCGTGCTTCCCACAGGGACTTTGAGCAGTCAATGCCCCCTCCTCCCTTATGCACTTTCCACTGTGAGCCCTTAAGTTTTCTAGAACAGTCAAATCCGTACTTGGCATCTTCATAAAACTGACCTAACTTTTTCAGCATCATTTAACTGCCTTTTAATTCGTTAAACAATAGTACAGTCATTATTTTGTGGTTGGACCTTTGGCTAAATACTCCCACTCTCTCCCCAGTGGCTCCCAACACGCATGCTGGGTGTCCCCTCCCTCTTGACGGCATTACCAGTATTTACATGGCCCTCGCTGAAGGGTTCTGATAATGGACAAACGGCTCTTTTCCTCTCTTCCCTCTAGATGCCCACCACTGCCCCCTGCATCGAAAGCAGTGAGCAGGCCCCGCTGACTTAACTGTGGGATGTCCCCCGTGTCCACTGTGCCCTGCGCAGTCCCAGGGGCACAGGGTTAGTCCCGGCCTCAGCCCCTCCCCTTCAGCCTACAGTGTTATTTCCCACAGACAGAACTTTGGGTACACGCACTCTTAAAAAACACAACAGTACGTTTACTGCAGAATAAAGCCTGACCTCCACAGTATGTCCTTTGAGATGCTTCAGAAACAATTCCAAGATCACTTTTCAGTGTCCCTTTCCCATTTCTACCCTCCAGCCACACCTGACAAACACTGTACCTTGCCACCTCGGACTTTTGCTGAGCACTTCGTTTTCCCCGGGCGGTTCTGAGGGTGGCCGTCACTGAGTCCTTGAAGACGTACTTCAAACACCACCCCCACCCCCCCACCAAGTTTTTCCAATCCCCCTGACCACAGAGGTGCTCCAGCTGGCATTCCAGCAGCCAATTCCTCTGTCACTGGTGTGTTTTGTCAGACTTTATAACACACTGAAGTTATTTGCGTGCCTGTGTTACCTCTGGTAGACTACAGATCTTAGTCACAGTTTCCAGAAGCTATTCCTGTGTTCTCACCCTCATCATATAAAATTGTACTTTGATTGCAGAAGGAAGTTCCTTATCACGTTTTTCTGGTTGAATCCCACTTCTCTTGGAGCTTGGCCGTGGTTAATTGGATTCTATATAGAGAATTATCTCCTCAATATTGTGGAACTCTGCGACTGCCAATTATCGGTAGACATCAGATACTTCTGTTATGTTTCTGTATTATTACTAACATGTATAACTGAACATTAGCTGTAGTCATTTATACGTTGATATTCACTGCAATTAGATCGAAACTTAAAAATAAGCATAAAGAAGTATGATTTGCTGATTAATATTTTTAAAAAGACTATCAGAAACTTGCTTTATGAAGTTAAACTTTCGTTTGTCGTGTCCTTTGTCCTAAAAGAAGTTAAATGGTTTACAGCTGCCATAACACAGAGGGCACACACACACACACACACCCCTTACATATTCTTAATGAGTCAAATAGTTTCACATTTTGTTTTTAATGAAAATTCAAATCTCTATGTGAAAACTATAAATGCACATAAAGGAGGAAAGCAGTTTTGGCAAAAGGCTGAAAAATATACTCTAGTTTCCGTTAAAAACATTGGACATTGTGGTTTTTGTTCAACCAAATACAATATAAAAATGAAAGTATACTGGTATTTAAAAATAATCCATTATAAGCTTTCTTTCCGGCGTCGCATGGCAATTACTGCACAGACTAGCTGTACTAGGACGCAATTACAGGCCTTTGAAAAAAAATCACTTTTATGATTCTGATTAAATACAAACATGCATATGTAATATGCGTGTTTGTAGGACGTATCCGAAGCCTAATGCCCATCATGAATGAATTTAATAGATTAAAAATGTGTGTTTTATATTTAAGCTTCATTGTACTACGTTAAAAAATAAAAGGTCAGTAGACAAGCTTGGCAATAGAACGAGTTACAAATTATGACTTCCATCTTAAATTTCCATTTATTTGGGTCACATTGTTCATGAGGACACTTAAGTCACCAAGTGAAAGCACAGAGAGAAAAAATAACTGTCTGCATATCCAATGATCAATGGAAAAATCCAGGACGCAGTCAGTGCTGACACAGGGGTAAGACTGGAGCCAGCCTTCCAGAACCCAACAGCCACTGTGCTCCCTGTGGGGTGTGTGACGTGGGACAGGCCACTGGGACTCAGGGTAGGTAGCACGCTCCTTCCTCCACCACATGGAGTACCAGCAGCACGCGTGACCTGGATTAAACTGACGACTTGAGTTAACATCTGCAGAGCACCACAAATAATGAAGAGAAGGTAGTAAGAAAGGTATTTTTTTATTGTTACTGCTTTTTTACCTATTGTTTTGTGGTTAAAATGTTCACCTAACGCTTCAGTTCCAATCATTTCTATGCCATCCTTATTATTTCATTTCCCTTTCAAATTATCCAACAGCAGTAAATACACCAAAGCTACGTTTAAATTATAAAACATCTGGCAAACATTTCAAAAATTTAAAATCCAATCATTTTTTGTTCCTGAAAACAACTGCATGTAGGTATACAACTTACATTTAGCATAAAGTGTTTAAATGTCTCATTTAGTTCTGAAGGGTGTTATTTTGGCCGACTTATCCAACATATCAGTTCAGCCACAATGCCTCAATGAATGACGTGGATACACAGACACAGCCTTGTTATTTGTGGCTGGACATTTTCTACATTGTGGCTAGGAATTAGCCCCATATACGCACACACGCACACGCGGCAGAAATGGGCACTGTTCATTCACGTGTGGACCTATACACACGTGCACATACACACGTGCACACACACACATATGCACTCGTGCACAGTGGTCCCTTCCCAACTTTCTTTCCTCCTTACTAAGCACAGGAAATGATGGATTTATTTTTCACACCTGTCCACGCGTCGGAGCCATTACTGCCCTGAAGACCAAGATTTTTTTAAGCACCTGTGTCATAATAATGATCCTAAGCTGTATTACTGCCCTGAGTGCTTCTTGTACTTACATTTGAACAGCAAATCAACTCCGCTGACACCACTGAAAATGGAAAGGCGGTCAGTTGATTTGGCAACTTCTTGTGATGGGTTTGGGCTGCAAGAGGGGTTTTCAAGCTCATCGTGACATGGCTGCTTTTTAAGTTCGGATGAGCTAGATATGCTAGCGAGATACCTGATCTTCCTACGTCCTGTGTTCCATTACGGAAAACAACTATTTTTGTTTCCTGTTAAATTTTATTACTTTGTTTGGAGACTTTCAAACATAGTTTAACTTTAACCCCCCACCAGTTTTTTCTTCTCTCTCTTTCTCTCTCTCTCTCGTTTACATTTTAAGACATTGAAATCAGGATGCGTTCTCTATAGCAGAACACAAAGCTTTGACTTGATTTCTCCCAATTTGAGGTAAATGCAACAATGTTTGATTGTAGTATTTTCAGAACTTGTTTCAATTTCAAGATCTCTTTCAATTCCCCCCTTTTTTTTCAGCAGTAAGGATACAAAGTGAAATTTTATCCCACAGGATTTTTGTTTTTAAGTAGAACTGAAAGAAATTTAGAATTAAATTATATAAACCTAGTAGGCAGCAAAACTTAATTGTGCCTTTTTATTTTTAAAAAACGGTTTCATAGACAGAGCAGATGAGTAGCTGACACTGTGGAAAGAGTTCTTAAGCTGCGAACACATAGTCACACACTCACACACACACACAAACATACAAACTCAAGTTACATTTTTTGAGGCAAAGAACCAAGAAGGTACATTCCCTCCTATTAGCACAAAGCACTGAGGAGAAAATTATTCAAACCTATGTTAGTGTGATGAAGAGTTACTGTCAAAATCTAACAACTTCATCCCAAACAACCACAGCAAGATAAGCCAACCAACCGACGCCTGGCTGTAACGATACGTAAAGTGAGAACTGGCCATAACCAAGGCGAAGCACGGTCAGACCGGACTGGAGGGCACACTGGGCTGGTACGGGATGAGTAACATCCTCCTAGGGAATGAAACTTTGCACATAGCCTCCCTGCTCAAAGAACCCCGACCTCACACCACCGACATGCTGCGTATCTCATTCCCATCACCCGATGCCTCCATTAAAGAAGGACTTGCACATGACACATGGGGCCATACTTGGCTGCACTGTTTCACAACAAGAATTACAAAGAGATACACTGGCTTCCCAACGGGCTGAGAATACACACAGACACGCCCAGACCAAGGGCAGCCCCTGCGAAATGTCAAAGCTCTGGACAACATCAATCTCTGGAATTCAATGATTCTTCCTTGTAAACATCTCCTAAAGACATTGCTGTGGAACTTGTTTTCCTTACTTACTGCTAGTTAAAAATCTTAGAAAACTGAAATGGCTGTGACTAATTTCTAGGGTTGGTGGGGAGTGGAATAATTGTACAAATTACCCCTGTTTAAGGAAGAAACTTGGGTGAAACACGAGGCACTGCTAGATTAGAAAAATTGGGTGAAAAGAGAGAGGGTCTACACAAAAGGAAATGATGACTACAAGTACTGCAGTTACAGCCATTATAGAAAACAGTATGGACGTTCCTAAAAAAAATTACAAACAGAATTCCTAGATGATGCAGCAACCCCACTTTTGGGTATTTATCCAAAGGAACTGTGATCAAGATCTCTAAGAGATGCCTGCACCCCTCGTTCATTGGAGCCAAGACATGGAAACAACCTAAGTGTCCATTGAATGGAGGAAGAAAATGTGGCGTATACGTATAACGGACTATTATTCTGCCCTAAAAAGGAGATCGTGCCACCTGCGACCATGGATGGACCTGGAGGACACGCTGAAAGACAAACAGTACATGGTGTCACATGTAGAACCTAAAATAGTCAAACTCACAGAAGCAGAGCTAGAATGGTGGTTGCCCGGGGTTGGGGGGTGGTGGGACTGGGGGAGTGATGGTCAGAGTGGACAGAAGTTTAACTATGCAAGTTAGTCAGTTCTGGACATCCCTACCTGGTGGAGTACGTACAGCTAACAATCCTGCTCTGCATGGTTAAGATTTGCCAAGAGAGCAGATCTTATGTTATCATAAGTGTTCTTACCACCAACGATAATACTGGTACTAATCTAATACTAATTCTAATGCTAATACTAGTAATAAAGGAAGTAGGAGGAAGCTGGCAGGGGATGGACGTGCTCATGTCCTTTTTGGTGGTGATGTTTCAACCTCATCGAATCCTGTACATTAAATACATACAGCTTTTGACATGTCAATCACCTTCACAAAGTGCCTCAAAAATTAAATATCATTGATGGCTTGCCATTATTAAATGTTAAATAACTGAAAGTTTTAATTATGGAATACAGATTTCAGAAACTATTTTTGTGCTCTAACGTTTAAAGGGATAGCACTTTGTTTCATCTAAAAGTATGTGCTATATAACTTGATGCATTACGAACTCATAACACGCGTTTGCAGTCACACTGAGTGGACCATAACGTTACATTAACTATACCTCCCACAGCTTGGTGATAAAGAACTGGAAGAAGTGCTTTTGTTTTATGTGCTTCGTAGTACCTGTGATGAGTGCGATGATTTCTGTGGGTTTAGTTTCCAACAGCAAACTTACGATGACCACTCTGCGTTCACCAGGTGAACTCACATTAGCTACTAGGTAGATACGTTAGGAACTGCGATCTCAGTTTAAACTAAATCAGTTTAAATTACTGCACTTCGTAAAGCGTAAGATGCTATCAATTAAAAGACAAACTCTAATGTTTGAGATGTTAACATATTTGTGACTCTTAGACTCAGAATATGGGAATCAAATTATTGAAAAAAAATCAAAGGAATTTTTTTTCTTCAACTCTCTGTTATCAAGTAAATGAGCTAGATTTTCCCGTGCCGGCACGTTCCTACGTTATTTATGGGTTAGATCATTTCATCTCCACAGCGACCTGCTGAGTATGTACTATTGTCAGGTCTCATGCCACCAATGAGGGAAGTGTGACACTTAACTAAGTAACTTGTCCAAGATTAAAGTTAATGAGGAGAGCCGAGACTCAGTCCTTTCCTCAAAACTCACATTTTCAAGTATGATTTTCACCTACCAAAGAAAACAGTATTTTTTCCACCCAAATCAAGTTTCCTTCAACAAAACACAGGCTCAGGCCCAGGAAACAAGCAACTTGTGTGCAGCAGGTCAGGTCTGTCTGAGGCGGGGTTCTAAGCGGGGAGGGGGGATGAGAGGTGGGGGAACTTCTTTCATCACCTGGGTTCTGTGCCAAGGAAAGGCCTGTGCTTCTGTTTTGCAAAGAAAGACTAACGAGCCCTGAAAAAGAGGATTTCAGATCTTTCTTGCTTCTGTTGCTGCGTTTGAAAAATCAGCTGCCAGTCAGACATTTTCCCCCCCAGGAGGATAATTGGTCTTGTGTTATTTTGTGTCATTATCATGTATCGAGGTAGGGATTCATTTTTGGTTTATTCTGCCAGAGATTTCTCAAGGAGGTGCTCGGAATTGGAGTACTGTTGTCATGCATTGATTTTGAAAATGTCACAGCTATTATTCTTTGAATATGGTGTCTCTATTATCTTCTTCTGGAGGTTTGATTAGATTCACCAGTGAAAATTAGGATTTCCAGATTATATGGAAATACCACGCCGCAACATGGAATTACGTTCTGGTCCCAGAGACAAAGCCAAGTCCCGGGGACACAGAGAGGTTGGGAGTAAAACCATGCAAAAGGATTTAGCAGGTAACACTGCTAAGGATAATATTAAACTAAAGCAAATCCTAGTTAAAAAAAAAGAAAAAAGCATTTCAGGTGTGATGTGTCACTTCACAATGATAAACGTTTTATCAGGAAGATATAGGAATTCTCATGATCATTTATTTCAGAACAAAAGGAGCTGGTTTTGGTTTCGTTTTCCTTTTCTCTTTAGTGAGTCTCTAGATGTGAATCCCTGATGAGGTATCTTTTGGTGATTATCGTAACAAGAAGTCAGTGGCCCTTGTTGAAGAGGCTCATTATAATCTGAGCCAGTTAACTGGCCAATTAATTAATCACTGTTTATGTCATCAGAGAGAATGAAACACTATACAAGAGCAATCAGAAATCATCCCGGGGGTGTCAGGCCTGGGCCCAGAGATGAGGCCTTAACGGGAGTGGTACCCCACCTCCACGAGGCCAGGCCAGCCTGCTTGCTTCTTCCAGAACAGTGTCCACGCTCCCAGGGAGCCCCTCGCTACACGTCAAGGGGCAGAACGGAGCTCATGGACTGGAACTGTGTGCTTTCCTGCTGGAAGAAGGTGTTGCTGTCGGCTCAGAATTATCCTCTGCTGGAACCTAGCCAGAGCCAGCACTCTTGCTAGCGTTGGATCCATTACTATTCAGCCCGTTTGGCGTGGAAGTGAATTCAGGGAGTATCTAATCTTAAAATCTAATTTGGATACAAAAAGCTTTACAACTATTCTGAGCAGAAAATCCTCAGTTGATCATAGGCCTTGCTTTAAAATATGGTTTTAGAAAGAAGTAATAATAATTGACCGATACCCAGAAAACAGGTTTAAATAAAAACACACCCCAAAACCCTTCTTTCTGACAAAAAGTAGAAATGTTCTCAATGAACCTCATCAAGAAAATGAACACATAAAAGCTACATGAAATTCTCTCAGTAGAATACAATTTCTGGGCACAGTGACTAAAGACAAGGCGTCAGCTTCCTCGTTCTCTTGATACTTTTAACCCCACACATCACTCCACATTCCAGGAATATTTGTGGCAGAGCCATTTGGTGCGTCTCACGGTCATGTTAGCAAGGGTCACACATGTTAGCAAGGGTCACACGGTGGCTTTTGTGAACCAGTGGGTCATGAATACGAAGTAAAGGAGATTCAACGCCGCATCCCAGACGGAGGCCGGCCGGTCCTGCCTGAACAGTGCTGTTCCCAGCGGGCTTCCCGACTTTCGTTTCTCCAGGATGGTCAGTGCTCACTGAGCTTCAGGCCTTCCTCCTTGTAAGCCATGAAGGGCTGTGGGCATGGCTACAATCCTGGTACATGAAACAATTCCTCTGGTGAAACTAGCTTGTTGTGACCTTGGCTTTATTACACGATATCCAAAATGGTGCATTCAATGATCTGTTTTCCCTCTTTTTTGGTTAATTTCCTTTTAGTGATCATCACTAAGGTGGCAAATATTAAGCTGGATGATTTCTAAGTCTGCACTGCCACCTCTGAACAGTATCTGAAAATCTAGGTCTGCTTTTCCAGATGCCTGCATCCCGATGTCCCATGTGAGCTCATCAGACCCGAAGCCAAACTCCTCATCTTCTCAGCACCTTGTCCTCCAGCAGATTCTACACCGGCGGGGACCCGCGATGCCACCACGTCCCCATCCTTCTCTCTGCCTGTCCACTGAGTGTGTGCCCGCCTCCCGTCACTCCCCCTTCTGCACAGGCTCCCCCCACGCCCCCTCTGCAGCCTGGCTGTCACCGAGCTGGGCTGAGGGAACCCAACGGGCCAGGCTCTGTGCTAGCAATCCCCACGCTCTCCCTCATCCAGGGCCCCCCCAATGTGAAGACTGGTTGGACTCAGGTGGTGTTACACACCTGTGAGCCGAGGATTCGCGAGGTTAACAAACAGGCCAAGGTTAACCAGTGAGGGCTGGCGCCGAGGCTCCAACCCACACGCAAGCCGTTGTTTCCCGAAGCAGCTGAGCCATTGACGACAGAGTCTAGGTCTGGTCTTTGCTCTGTCGCTCATCAGCTGGATGAGTATCTTGCTTTTGTTCAACCTCATTTTACTTGTTCAGAAAATGTACAAATCTCCTCTTGGTGTTGTTGTGGGTATTAAGAGACATACTGCCTGTGGACAATCGGCACGGTGCTTAGTGTATTAAGCATGTTAATATGCTAAATAAAGACACTTTAAAGCCACAGCATAATTACTACGCCTGCATTGTGGATGCAGGTTCTTTAACAGGCCTCCCTGGTCCAAACAATGTATTTTTCTTCAACCCCAGCTCTGATCATTCCAATTCCTAGAACAGCAGTCGTTCTTATGTCCACAATCACTGTCTTCAGGATTTAGTCCCACTGCTATTTCTCATTTCCTTTACCATCCAGGCAACATACCGTCCCCCAGATGCCCTCATACCCCCGAAACATCCCAGCTGGGCCGGCGCCCTGGCCGAGAACACACCTCCCCGTGTTGACGAGCTCGTGTCCTGCCCAGCCGCACAGGGCACTCACATGCTCCCTGCTCCAGGAAACCTCCCCAGGGCCTAGAGGAAGCAGTGCTGTCACCCGTTCTTCGTCCCCACTGTCCACAGTGATTCTGTCATAGCACACGAGCACGCAGCCTCCTAACGCAAAGATGACTCTATCCTGCCCATCCCACTGAAATAAAAAACTGAGTACTTTGCCCATCTGTGCAAACTATGATGATGGATGACATACGGAGGCCACCGTTGAGCAACAAATGATGGGGCCATCGAATGAAAGTATATCAATATATAAGAAGGAAACGTTTTCTGTTAAATGACGATCCGTAGGGGACAGTACTGGCTTCCTCCTCATCTACTAGTGTAGGACGACATGTCACACGGCCAGAAAAGGAACGTGAGGGTGAAGAACAGTATCCAGAACTTTCTATGCACAATTTCAGATTCTTTTCCACAAAATCATATTTATCCAAAAAGAAAGTCAAAGCAGAAACCAAATGCCAAAGATGGCAACTAGAATTTTTAAAGTTGAAAAACGGTATTTCCTATGAACCTGTAAGTAACCCAAGAGGGTCAAGCCCCAGTTCCAGTCAAGTTCCTGATATTCTTTGGTTAATATTTTTGAGGGAGAGCCAGGAACACCATCCAAAGGGGTGACAAGAGTATTTTCCTCAAAGTGACTGTGTGCGTGTGTGTAAAGTATATAATATCCGCACACGCACACATGTACATTCTTTCTCTCCCTGACACTGCTCCAGCCTTTGTTAATTTCAGTATCCTATTATTCTGTGTGGGGTTATGTCACTTAGGAAGTCATCAGTGACCTCTGAATACTGTATGATTAGTGGTGAATCGGTATTTGTTTCTCTGCTCAGAGTAAGTGAAATAGCTGGATTTGAGCAGGGCAGTTTTGCTAGTTAGAAAGAACTCTTTGGTCATATAACCTGTTAGGTGAACATGAGGAAACCCCTTCCTTTAGGCTTCAGGGTAGAATCATTAAGACAATCTGGTGAAGCACGTGATCTCTTTTTAGGTTAATGATTTTGAGATGAAAACAAACTAAAATTTGTATTAATTAAAAGGAATAGTACATATAAAATATAAGGAGAAAAAAAAAAACACAGAAAAATCTAGCTAGATCTCAAGAGGGTTCCTGAATCCCTTCACAGCAGTGTCTGAAGTGAAATGCTTGGGTCCCAGTCAAGTGACACTCCACTCGGGGCTCAGTACAAACAGTTCTCTGGTTCACATGAACCTTGAAGCTTTTCTAAAAGTGAACTTATTTTATTGGTTTTAATCACGTTTTATGATAGTGTGATAGGTCTTAGAAAAGCTGTTATTTTGAAGTAGTACCAAGGTTTCATCTTTGGAGGATAAAAAGCTTACTAGCAAGAAAAGATGACATGATCCTACCAGTTTAGTTCCTTTGTAATTCCAAGTAGTGTCCTATTATTTTTACATATAGATCTTTGCTAAAATTATTTATCCACAGAATGAATTCAGTTACATATAGGACAAGACAGGCACAAGTGAGAATGTTAAATCAAGATGAAAAGCAGGGGGACTTATTCTCAGAATTGTTACCTACCCACACTGGTGTAATGCATTTGGCTTTGTCTTTATGTAACCGCAGACATGGGGTGAATCTGTCACACAGTCAATCTCATCGTAGCCGAGAGGCTGTACCAGAACCACTGCTGCATTACCCGAAACAACATGACGCACCGAGCGCTGAGATCATGAGGGATGCTGTCTGAGGTCGAGTCCCACACCGTTCCCCACAAAACCGTTTTCCCGTTTGTGTGTTCACAGTGCATGAGCATTTCCTATCAGCAAACACTCTACTACCTGAGGTCACAGGACGGTGTCCCGCTGGCCATCGTGACTTGCAGTCGCCACTGTCAGACCCAACAGGGCAGGGGCGCCAGTCGAGGGGCCCAGTTCTGGGGCGGTATTAGCCCCCCGCTACCAGCCCCCAGCCACGTGCCAGCAGAGGGCCACCTGCGATGGGTGCTGGTGGGACCCGCCAGGCCTGAGGGGGGGGAGGGGACGCTCAAGCAGCCTGAGGGGCGGTTTAGTTCTACCCGGAGGCCTCGGTGTGAGGAATGGTGAAACCCTAGTGCAAGAGGCTGTTTTACTGCCTATTTTAGTTCCAACCTATCGCCTCTTAACATTCGCCTAACGAGGATTCTAAAATATTCAAAACTGCACTTTCTCAGCCCCACCCCGTTCGTGACATACACAGTGTGTGCTACTTCACGCGTCCTTACCTTCACGTCCTTGACGTTCATCCGCGTCCCCTCCTTCCCCACGAAGATGTCGTCGATGTCCACGAGGACGTACCTGTCCAAGGACAAGGTCAGCCTGTCCCCGGACAGGAAGGACACGGCGTCCAGGAAGACGAGCTTGTGCAGCCAGAAGCTCAGGTCGCTGCCGAACAGCACGCGCTGGACGCCGTCGCGCAGCCCGCGGTCGTGGATGACCGTGGCGTGGAGCGGCGGGCGGGCCCGGGCGGGCGGCGCGTCCCCGGCCTGCAGCGCCGCCAGCAGCACCGGCTGGTAGGTGGAGTGGTTGGGCTGGAACACGGTCCAGGCGGCGCCGGGCAGCGGGCCGGGCTGCAGGCGGGGCGCGCGGGTGACGCGCAGCAGCGGCGAGCGCGGGTTCACGCGGCAGTCGGCCAGCGCCAGGCGGCTGAGCAGCGTGAGCGGGAGGCCGGCCAGCTGCGCGCGCGGGGCGCTGTTCTCCGTGGCGCGGTGGAAGCCGATGAGGCCCGCGCGGTGCTCCGCGCAGTACGCGTCCAGCAGCTCGCGGTGCCGCGCGTCCAGGCCGGCGTACCTGAGGATGTTCTCGTAGACGACAAGGACGTACTTCCCGCGCCCGCCGTCCGTGAGCGGGGGCACGTCGCCCTTGCCGGGGGCGATGACCATGTGGTACCGGAAGCGGCTGGACTCCAGCGTGGCGGCGATGTCCTGGCCGAGCTGGGAGTACTGGCTCTCCACGAACAGCAGCACGGTGGGGTCCGTCGTGGACGGGTCCACGGGCCGGACGCTCCTCGGCCCCCCGGGCCCGGGCGGCAGCAGTTTGAGGTCCGCACACTCCGCTCGCGCCGTGCTTTCCGCGAGCGTCACCTCCTGCTTGTCGCCCGAGTAGAGGAAGTAGGCGGACACGACGATGCTCGCCAGGCAGAAGGTCGCCAGCAGCACGACCAGCGTCCGGAAACTTCTGCGGAGCCGCCCCACGAGATGCATGGTGCGCAGGCCCTTGGAAAGTCCCTAAAGTGCCATCGGGAAGGCAGTAGGAGCTGCTGCAAACACCACTTGCCAGGTGTTCATGTAACCATCGCAGACCATGTACGGCGTGCGACGGGCTCACAGCGCGCGCGAGCGGCGGGGCCACCGGCCCGGGCGGCAGAAGCCGGGGGGACCCCGAATGTGTCCGAGCGCAGCACGGCTGCCGAGCCCCGCAGGCATCATCTGAAACGGGGAGAGAAGCGATGACTAACACAGAAACGGGCATGTCTGCGTGTGTGTGTGCTGATGTGTGCGGGACGTCGTATCGAAGACGTTTGAGTGTAGCTGGTGCTGAAATCTTAACCGCCTAGTGTTTACTGCTTAGGGTACAGTATTAATAGATTGTTTTCTTGTCCTCAAGAACACAGAATCCTATCGATATTGTGAAAACACACATACATATATTTATATATAAAAAATACATGCATACCTGTGTATATAAAATATATATCCCTATATAACATGTATAACATGTTACATATATGTATAATTTTTCAGACAAATCACCTAAGAAAAAGAGGTAAGAACGAAAGCTTTTGTGTAAAATGTTAGTTGGCATGGAGATTGCTTGTCCCTGCCTGGAAACGTGTTCTACGTGCAGCATTAGAGAGCCAGGTGCTTGCGTGGAGGCCGGACAGCCCCGCTGGGGGGCGTTTCTACCTGAAGTGCACAGTGGGCAGAGGTTTTCCTCTCAGTAACACCCTTTCTGAAGTCCTGGGGGACACTTGGCCCTCTCCCGCACAACAGCCCGAGCAGACAGGATGTTTCCTCTCCATTCTGAGAAGTACAGGGAGGGAGACGCCGAGGGAGGAAGGACAAAGTGGACCGACTGTCCTCGGACCCCCCTTGTGGGAAGGGGCCGGGAAGCCTGACGCAACGGAAGCCTCGTGCTTTTCTCACAGCGCGTCCCTAACGCGGCCTGCGCCTGGAGTCCCGGTTGCAGCTGAGTTTCCGCATTAATTCTTAGGCAACAATCAAATGTTCCAGTTCCCTGTCACTCTTTTTAGTTTAAAAGAAACAGAAGGTAGAGAGCCCTAAACAGCAATCTTTGCCAAGCTGCTCCAGCACCAACACACATGGCTTTCCATTATTATTAGATGCTTTTCTGTGTACGGATGAGAGTGATGTTTAGTGAATTCTTCCTGTACACATTTTCTTCATTCCCCCCAAGACTGTGCTAGACTGTGGATGGAATTTTCCATACCCCAGTCTGCCACGCTCGTGTCCCTAGGGAAGTAACCAAAAAAGTTCACTTTCAACCTGGGATACACACACACATACTGTATTAGAGAATCAAATTTTCACGTCTTATAATACAAGAGCTGTGCATTCTAGCACACTGTAAACATTTTGTTTCTGTATTTACCTTGTTCATTTTGAGGAATCTGAGTAATTAATGGCTATTAATTAACAGAGTATTAGATTAAATGATTAAACATTATAATATGTCACTGCTTACATTTTATATTTTTTCATGTTCCGAGATACATTTTTCTTAGTTAGTAATTTAAATAAAATTCAACAATAAGTTGAAATGTTTGTTTATGTCTTAGGGTTTTGAAAAGATGTCTTTAAAACAACCTCAGAAGTCCTCAATTTGAAAATTTCAAATATTTACAAAACATTTCAATTCTTCAGATTCCAAATACATACACATAAATAGACCTGAATTTTTCCTTTAACAAACGAACCAATTTGAAAAATCTCCCCAGTGGTTTCACACTCACTTTAAAGGAAAAATAACTCCCATGTGAAGGACTTTTATTAATATTCTTTTATCAATTATAATTCTTTAAGATAATTATTTGCTCTCAAAAACCTTTTAAGTGTTCCAACAAGATCCATTTCCCTTTAAACAGATTGAATTGTCTTTTACTAAAAAGTAATGAAATACAGCAATAAAAGGCTTTGGTTTGTATAAAATATAAAAATCAATTATGCTGTACTCTCTACTTGTGTGTATGTCTGACAATATTTATGAAGTAAAATTTTAAAATGCAAATTAAATTAAATGAGAAACTCACAAATGTAATAGATATTGAAAGAGATTTGAAATGTGTCAAGGGAGATTATCCAGTCCTGTATTCTAACCATTGCTAGCCTTTTCCTCGCTCACGTATTTGATTTAAACAGCCATTTAAGCAAACGTGGAACCAGCCCCATCCCAACCCACCCTGCAGTGCACCACAAGAACAGAAACATATTTACTCCACATATTTTGGAGGTTTGTTTATTACTTCAAAAATAAATTTAATCAGGAATTTGAAAAGAAACTAAGTGTATTACAAGCTAATACTTTATTAAATCCTTAGCTAGTCTGACATAAAAAAATGTGACTTACTTGTCAGTTTTGCATATTAGAACAGCTTATCCTAATATGCCACAGTGAAGAAGAAATTTTAAAAAAAGCATGTGGGACTGGAATCTGTCAACCAAAAGAATAACTAAAATTTAAATGTGACATTTACTTAACATTAATATGTTCAGTTAGAAGAATGATAGACACATATTATTACCCTTGTCGATATGTGGGCTGGAGTGTGTGTGTAAGTGTGTAAGTGTGTAAAAGTGTGTAAGTGTGTGTGTTTGTGTGTGTGTCTGCGTGTGTGTCTGCGTGTGTGTGTGTAATGCAAGGAGGTAGACTTCCCATTCAATCCTCCAACTTCTCCTTCCCTAACAAAATTTAGCCAGTGAGGGTGAGGAAGTCTGGAAAATAAAACATATTCGGCCAAGGGTGTTTACTTGTGTTTTGTGTCTGAGAGAAGAGATGGTCTGGCATTGCCTGCGATTTGTCTGACTCTCTGACTGTAACTATATCTGCCCCGCTTCCTGGCACAACGCTCTAAACCCTGTGATTTCCTCAGTGATCAGAGCACTGGGAGCGTCTTCTGTGCCAATAGCTGGTCTATGACCGCATCCCTGATACAGGTCGTCAATCCCTGGTGATTTCCTGGGTCACAGCAGTGTTTCTGTTCCAATGAGGCTACGCTTGCTGTGCTCCCAGGTGGGGCTACTCATCAGAAAGGCGATGTCAGGCTTAGAAGCTGGGAGGTGTCAGCCCCACCCCCATCCTACGGGAAGGAGAGAGGGAGTGGAAACTGAGTTCCTGCGTGTCCTGTCTACATGAGGAAGCCTCCATAAAAAGCCCCAAAGTACGGGGTTTGGAGAGCTTCCAGGTCGGTGATCCACATCCCAGCAGGGTCACACACCTCCACTCCACAGGGACAGAAGCCCCCTCACTCAGGACCCTCCCAGACCCCGCCCTGTACTTCATCCGGCTGTTGAGCTGCATCCTTTATCATACAACAAACTGCTAAACATAAGGTAGAGTTTCCCTGAGTTCTGTGGGCTGTTCTAGGAAAGCATGGAACCCAAGGTGAGGTCACAGGGAACCTCCAAGTGGAAGCAAAGCCGGACAGAGTTACGGGAGCTGGGGACCTATGCTTGGAATTGCCATCTGCAGAGGGGCCACTGTCCTGGGACTGTGCCCTGGACCTCTGAGGTCAGAATTGGATTGAACTGTGGGACGCACAGCTGTGTCAGAGCATTGCCTGGCATTTGAAAAGAACCCCCACATCTGGGGTCAAAGGTGTAGAGTGTGAGAGTAGTGCGAGAAACAGGACAGAAGGTAGTGGAGAAACAGGATGGAAAGTGGGTTTTCTATCAAAAATCCAGACTGTGTCCCTTCCAAAAAATAAGAACAACAACAAGGCAGAGGGTAGGACACCGACTTAAGAAGCTTGGAAAGGTCAAATAAGGAAACTGAGATATCTGTAAACAGACACATATGTTAAAGGAACCACATACAATTAAGGATGGCAGTGAAGACATTAAAATGCTGCCCCCAAAGTCTAAAAATACGCTCTGTGTGTTCTTTTTCTTTCTTTTAGTTTCAGGTATATGTGCCGTGTGTTTTTAAGGAATGTAGCTCCGGGGCTAACACTTCCACTTGAACCCCATCCAGTGTGCCGGGCAGGGCGGGCCTAAGCCGCTCAGCAAACCTCCCTGAGCTCCTGTCCACTGTGATGGCCCTTCTTTAGGGAATCGGGGAGAAGGGAGGCCCGGAGGAAGGCATCTGGGTGAACGGGCACTTCCTGAGCCCGTCCCGAGCAAGGCAATGAGGCTTTGACCTGATCCGGCCAGCCTGCCTACCAAGCGTCCTGAAAGTCTGCCGTGAGCATTTGGGAGGACAGAGCCACTACTCAGTGTGACAGCCTGTCCCAAATGCGGCTGCGTGACCTCTGTGCAGACACTGGCTTCTTCCCTAGGTGCTGCCTCCCTCGTCCTCAGTATCCTTTTCTTTTCCGTCCAAGTGTGGCTCAAACCCTCACCAGCAGTGGGATACCTGTCGTCCAGAATCATTCAGTCTCTCTAAGACTGGATAATGCAAGGTCATTATGGTTTTGCAAGCCTGCTTTAAAATCATTCTTTGACTTATTTCCAAAATGTTTTTATAGCGTCTCTAAAACACAGCCTGCAGAGCTCATTCAGCATGTGTTCTCAGTCCCCGTGGATGGGCAGCGATCTCTGGAAACAGCGGAGAAGTCAGTACCACAGGCACTAGTGTACTTACTGGATTTTTCTGGAAAGGAGGAAATTCAGAAGTAAGCTGGGGCTAGAGTCACAGGGAACGCTTGCGTGGTTGTCTCTGTCTTGACCTGTTCAGATCACCAGACGCTGCTGAAGTTCAGCTGAAATTGAAAAGAAGAATAACGGTAATATTTCCCCAGCACGTATGAGTGTACGCTGCTTGCCAGTCACTGTGTGACGGCCGTGGCCTCCGTCATCCTGCTGAGTCGATATCAGGCTATTTTTAAAATGAGGCCATTGAGTTTGAGAGGGTTTGAGAAAGCCTGTGATTCCACGACTAGTGACTTGCGATGTGAGGGTTCCGTGGTCCACCTCTGCGCTGCTGAGAAACACCAAGGATTGAGTTGGGTGAACCCCGTGTTCAGCAGTGAGCGTGATTAAACAATGTAACTCACATTATCAGCAAGTTCGATTTCAGTTAAAAAAATTCAGATATTCAAAGTTAGAAACAGCTACCAAAAATGCAGAAACAATCCTAGAGGTGAAATGGATTGGCTGGAAAGAATCTGTATTGTGCATTGGGATGACCTAACTACTTGAAATATTTCCACCAGCTCTGTCTTTTCATGATACATGGTGGGCACGGGGGTGGGGGTAGGGGCATATTTCATCAAGTTTTTTCTTTGCCTTTAAGGATGTTACAAAGAGTTAGCTCTTATTTATACTAACAGAGCAGAGTTTTTTTAATCAAATGTTGTGTTATGTCAACATTTAACCACTTATTCCTGTGCAGTAATGGCACTTGGGATCTTTTGGGGAAAATTCCAAAATTTATAAACATCTTTCGAGAGAGATGTGCTTTTTCCTCAAAGTATAGGTTGCTAACACATAAATGAAAATGAAAGAGATCAGAATAGAAATTCTGATGTGCTTCATGTCGTGTAAGGGCCTGGAGTGTGGGGAAACTTGTGTTTGGGGTGTGTGTGTGTGTGTGTGTGTGTGTGTATGTATGTATGTGTGTGTGTGTGTGTGTGTGTGTGTGTGTGCGCATTCCTTTGTGTTTCTGGGTCCAGGGTAAGATGATTTCCTACTGTGGATCACGGTCAGAGGGACACTCCTCACAAGGGCACAGCTTGTTACAATGGTTTAACCCGGTTTCAAGGGAATTGTAAGCATCACGTAGGCTTCATCTAAAACGAGTGCAATCTCTTCTGATGCTGAGTGGTTTCTGGAAGAATCTATTATTGATTCAACAGCAGGTGAGACTAGGAATTGGTTGATATCATATCATATGGTTTCGTCCCTAGAAGCTCCTTTCCCGTTCCAGGGCACAAAATATTGTGATTTTACTTTTGGCGACAACCATACCTACATATATAACTTTTCTTAACATGAAGGTACAAAGTCATGAGTATTTGTTATATTTTATCAAAATCCAAGTGGTATGCTTTACGATAGTCTGAAATATGATCTTTTCTACTCTTTAAAGTAACTGGTTTATTCTTACCTTTTATACACTTCGTATTTTCTTGATTTCAGTGACATGCTATAAATATATCATGGTCCCCAAAGTGTGTGTTTTTATCAGTACAACCTCCTAAAAGTCTCATTTCACACAAAAGAGCAACAATCCTGCCCCCATGTCACACTGTCACATAACACGCCAGCAGGTATGCAGCTGAGCACTGGGGGCACTCACACTTCAGGACACTCTGAAGAGGGCACTCAGGACGTGGGAGAGGAAACGACAGGTGATTTGTTTTATCTCCGTTTCCCAGGGACACGCACTGACTGCCTGCTTACACTTTCGTAAGTCTTGTTTTCTAAAGCGGAACAACAACAGAATTTATCAAAAGGAGGAGTCTGTTATTATTAAAATCAAAGTGTGAGTACCTATATTTATCTTATTAGAAAACCATGGGGGCTCTGGGAAGGAAAAGGCTGACTGGGCACGTGTCCTGCCTGATCACGGGAGATTCTAGAATCAGTCACAGAGTGTTATTTGTGACCATGTGGCGAGGGCTAGTAACCAGTGCAGAGAACTCTATTTATTTCCATTCTCAAGATTTCATCACCCAGTGTTACCCTCAACACTACTAAAGTGATGATATCTCCAGAATGTATGGCCCAGAATTAAATAGCATTAAACAGCTTTGGAATTCCTGGATCTGTCCTAAGCATTTCGAAAATCCAGACAATTGCTTTAGGACACGGGGTGACTTTGGGTAGATCTGTGACGTGTCTCGTTTTCGTCTTGATTTGGGAGTAATATTTACAGTGGGATGCTCAAAATCAAGCTAGGACCAAACAGGCTGTCTAAAGTTCGGTTCCATTTTGGAAATACTCCTATTTTCTCCCTTAGGTGAGAAGCCAAGGCATTCATTGTGAGCACAGATGTAGGAATCCTCATGCTCTTCTTTCTTCTCTTCCTTTACTATTTCCTGTTCCTCTCCAGGAGCCTTTCTTCCTCCGCCCTCTTTCCCTCCCTCTTGACAGTAGGTTTCAACGTTACTGAAACTTTCACTCAATTCTTGACCTTGCATTTCAGAGAAGGGAAAAGATTTTTCATGAGGCACAGAATTTGCTACAGAGGATTCAGTGTCACCTCTGCCACCTGAGTGAGCTATGCTACAGAATTGTGCTCTTTAATCTCAACAATCAAAAGAATGTTTACAGCTAATTCTTATAATACAAATAAGTCATTGTAAATATTAGGAGATAAAATATTATAACTAATTTATCTTTCCTAAAGTTTTAAAACACTCACCCTAAATTATAGTGAAGATAATATAATTAAAATTGCATAAAATATTTAAAAAGGAATAATTTATTTTCAAGCCAGTTAACATATTTTTATTATATAGCCACAAAAATAGGCTGTGTTTGACATTTGTTTCCCTAGGATTCACAATGCTAACCTGTATATTAGTACATCACATTTATTTGAAAAGAGACAATAAAATAATTCTCTTTTTAAAGTGAATTATTTCTGTATTTCTGAACAATCTTCGGAGTGCTCAGCTTTTTCAACACTAGAGGGCGATATGTTCTTGCTTTTACTGTGAAAATAGACCACGGCACCTGCTTTCCACAGACAGCTTCTAGAACAAAACTAAGTGTGGTCATGGGTTACTGCTTTCAGGACAGACGCCCTGCTGTTGACATCAGAGAAACGTCAGGGATTCCTAATGTCCAAACACCAGTCACGCCACAACCCCCACCCAACACACTTACACAACCGTCTTCCTCACATTTCTAATAAACAATCACTGATATTCTTGTGGGGGTCCCCCGTTTCTGAATTCAAAATTTTAAAATTTAACTTTCTTATTTTACTTCCTGCTTCTGTGCCCTGGAAAGGGTAAATGAAATATCACCTGTGCATAAATAATACCTTGCTATTTCTGTGAAATTTTAAGATCTAAATCTTTACGGGAACAGAAGTATATCTGTACTTCAAAGAGGATACATTTATTTCTGAAGTAAAAACAATATACTCTTTTTGTGAGAGTTACCAGTTTTACATTTCTCTATTATGCAAATTATACATTTGTGAAATAATTTCCTTTGCCCCCAAAAAACGTGATTTCTAAGGATTTGAGTCTGTTTCAATGATTACCTTTTTAATGTCTTAAGAGTAAAGAAACACCATAAGAGGAATAAGAAGCAAAACTTATACGCAAAAGAGAAAGGTGTACACCATGATTTAAGCCATCTCCTAATTTACTTCTCAGCTCTTATGTGGAAATACAGAACATAAGAACTAGATGAAAGATAATTTAAAACTAGGGTTACAAGTTCTGTTTCGAATGTCAATATGATTTATTGTTAAATGGAGATTTCTAGATACTAACTACTACTGCTCACAGTTCTATCTTAGAATTGTAAAGTGATGTGCTTCCACGATAATTTATCATCTACCTGAGAATGTGTGCAAGTCCCTGCTCATACGGTGGCTGCTTTGCAGATGATTTGAAAGGTAATGGATCATTAGGAGGCTGAACGTGTGAGGAAACACATTCAAATTAGTCATCCTGAGTAATATGTACAAATGTGTAATAAAATTGATTTCTATTCATGTTTTGAGTTTTTCTCCAGAGTAGATTTCCCTAGTCATTAAAAGTTTGCTAAACAAAAGTGTTTTTAGGGAGTAAGCCATCACACTCTCTATCACAGAACATATAAACAAGTTCTAAAGAAGATGATACTACAAGTTATAAACTATAACTGGAATGCAAATATCAAGGTGATTGAATAACATATCCAAATTTGTGGATTCAGCTATCATAATAGTTAGAGAAATTTAAAGCCTTAGATGCATGTATTTGAAAGGTGTGAAAATTAATAAACGAATAAGGTAAGCATACCTCTTAAGAAGCTAGAACATAACAATAACAAAAATGATAGAAGGAAAGGCATAAGAAACATGAGCAGAAAATAATCAGACAAAAAAAAAAGAGAGAAAAAATAAGCCCAAACCCAGTTCTTTTTAAATGTCTAATAAATTTGACAAACCTCTGCTGACAGTAAGATAAAAACAGATAAATCACACATAACTGATAAGGACAAGAAATAAAAGAACACTACATTTGCTTCTGACATTAAAAAGATTAAATTATCAATGGATTCATGAGACAATAGTTTAATTTTAAATAAATTTAAGTGAATGAAGTTTCAAGAAAATGTAGCTTTATGAAATGGAATTAAAAGACTCAAAAAGAATAAAGCGGGGGGTGGGGGGTGGGAGATGAAGGTAACGGGGATCAAATATATGGTGATGGAAGGAGAACTGACTCTGGGTGGTGAACACACAATGGGATTTATAGATGATGTATTACAGAATTGTACACCTGAAATTTATGTAATTTTACTAACAATTGTCACCCCAATAAATTTAATAATAAAAAAAAAGAATAAAGCAAAATGCAAGAATTCAAACAAAGAGTCAAAAATATTTCCACAAAGCAGACTCCAGTCACTGATTCCTTCACGAGAAGATCCTATCAAAGCTTTGAGGAATAAAAAGTTCCAATCTCACACAATTCATATCAGAGCAATGAACACAAGAGTGATACCTGTCAAGCTCAGTGTATGAGGCTACCGTGATCTTGATAGTAACAGCTGATGATGGGATAATATAAAAAGGGAAACTACATAATTCAGAAATATAAAATGTAAAAATTCTAAACAATGTATTTGCAAAGGAAACCAGCTACCTATAAAGAAGAATGAAATAGCATGAACAAGTTGAGAGTAGCTGCTATAGGTTACCCGGTGCCCCCAGGAAAGTGTGTGCTTACGTCCTGGCCCCTTGTTACCTCAGCACGTGACCTTGGTGGGAAACAAGGTCACGACAGGCGTCCTTAGTTAAGACACAGTCACACAGGTGACATCTCCATCTCTTGAAACCTGCACTGTGCTCATCAGGATACACGGGCAGTGGTTAGCAAAGTGCTTTCTCCCTGTGGTGATTTTTCTGTGACATTTTCTTCACCTTCTAGTTCCTGAAACCCGCCCCTCCCTGGAGGACCTCGGAGTCCTCTGGTCTTGCTTATGGTTTTGCTTCTGGTGCTCCCACCATTGGGTCATGAGGTTGCTTCCTCATTGTCACGTCTAGATATTTTCCATTCCTGCTCCCTACAAAACTAACTTTCCATCTACCAGACCATACCACCCACCCCTTCTCCTTACAGCATCAACTAATGCAAAAGGTTAGACTCCTTCAACCGCAGAAAGATCCTAGTTTCCAGATAACTCACTATTTTAAAAACGACTAGATATCCAGATAGGTCATCCTTCTAACACTATACTCTCAGTTTTTAAGTCCCCTGGCTAACGTCCTGGTATTTCTCCCTACCATCGCCACCTGGTTCCACAGTCACATGCTCGATCTTTTCCTTCCATACATACATAATAACTGCAGAGCTGCACCCCATTCATAAGAGACTCTACACACTCTGCTATCTGATCTCAGTCTCCTACGTTTTTAGCTCACTCCACCGATCACCTCAACTTCAGCAATATTTCACCCCCCAGCATCTTTAAGGCATGATCCTTTCACTTGTCACTTTCTATCTCATGGCCTCACAGCCCTTCTCACCCAGTTTAAATTCCACACCCAATTGTATCCATTCCTTTTTATATATCCTCAAACCATTTATCCTCATGCATGTGTCTAGACAACGTGGGCTGAACCCCGCAATGCACCCCACACGCCTGTGACTCTGCAGAGGAATGCGCAGCTCCACACTGACTGCCCCTGCGTTCACATCTACAGCTTCAGGGGGACATTTAACCTGATGGTGACCAGGCTGTAGCTTCCAGTCCATTCATCTCCTCCTCTCCCAACGATGAGACCCTCTCCTCTCCTCAAACTTCTACTGTGCTTTCCTTTCCCGCAGTCTCAGCTGATGGTGGTGTTTCCTAACTCACAGAGAACACAGGAGCAAGCCTAAGGCAGTTTCCGTGAGAACCTACCACCTCACGTTCCCGTTCACGTGAGTATGTGCTTTATCAGGGTCGCCATCGGTGCTGGCTGAGGACAACCCTCCACGTGGGCACCCGTTCTAGGCCCCACCCCTACTCACTGAAGACACTGGTTCCCTAATGCTCCCCTCAGTCCCAGGGGCCCCACTGTTTACCTGCTCTGGGAATAGTCACGCTGGATACAAACACTCCATTATTTTTCTCATTATTCACTGACCCTACAAGCTACTCCTACATTCATTTCCTCTTTACAGCAAAACTCTTTGAAATGCTGCGTCCAATTGTCTCTGGGACCTGCGCCAATCGGGCGCACCCTCATTATTTCATCAAAACTGCTCAATAAATTTCATGTTGTGAAATCCAGTTGTCAATCCTCATTCGTCACCTTCCCGTACCTGTCAGCAGTTTCCACATCGCTTACTACCCCATCCACACAGACTCTATGCTTAGCCAACCTCCAGGACAGCGTAGTGTCTGCTTTTGTGTAACTTCTGCATCACACCCTCTGGCTCCTTCCCACCTCCCTGTCCTCCAAATGTGGGCTCAGTCCTGGGACCTCTTCTCATTTCTATTTGCCGTCACTTCTTTGATGATCTCACCCTCTCTCATGGTTTTAACACTGTCTATAAACTGACTTCAAAACTGACGTCTCCAGCTAAATCTTTTACTTAATCCTATTTGCACAACCACCTATTTGGTATTTTCACTTGAGAATCTAATGGACATCTCCAGACCAAGTCTGAATGCCTGGTATTTTCCTTAATCCCAAACTGATGCCTCTCACAGTTTCCCCAGGTAAATAAATGATAGCTCCGCTATGTCACTTGCTTAGGGACACACACACACACACACACACACACACACACACACACACACATCTTGGGGTTAGATGACGCCTCTCTTTCTTTCCCACTAGACCCCCTAGATGTTCAATCCATTGGCTCTACTGTCAAATACATTTAGAATCTGAACACATTTGAACATCTTCTCACCTCTCACTCTCCTCCAGATTAGCATTATATCCCCTCCAGATTATTGAAATATCTTCCCGAGTGATCTCTGCCTCCGCCCTTTCCCACATCAGTTTGTGTTTCAATACATTGGCCAGAGGAATTACTTTATGATGTACATCAGGTTTGGTCACGACTCTGATTGACTTCCTACCCATATAGGGACCCCCCACCCCCATTTTACTCAGATTAACAGTCAAGTTCATAGAGTGGTCTGCACAGCTCTGCCTAATCTACACTTCTCTTTGTCCAACCCCGTGTCCTGCTCAATGTTTTCAGAACAAGCTGTGTTCTTCAGGTACGTACATCTGGGCTTCAGCACGCACTGTTCCTTCTGCCTAGAATACTTGTCCCCACATATAAACATGGCATATGCTCTCATGTCTTTTAATCCCACTTAAATGGGATATTCTCAGCATATCTGCTCTGGCCTCCCAGTGCAAAACTGCAAGGTCCTCCCAACACTTTCTGACCTTTCTTGTTTGTTTTTTCCTCTGTGTGTGATTTTAACAGTATAATAGGCCATAAATAGTATCACTTCTCTCTTTTCTGTCACTTCCATTAGAATCGAGCATTTGAGTCAGGGATTTTATTCTGTCTCGTTCCCTTCTATTCTCAATGTCTATATCCTACTTTACAAGGGAAAAGTAGGAAACTGAATTGAAAAGACAGGTGGGTACCAGAAGACTAAAAGGTCCTATTCAAAATGCTAAGAATTTCAATTTGCCTTAAGTATTGTACAGATATTGAAATACTTCAATTTCAAGACTGACACGCAATTTTTATTTTTATTTTTAAAAATTTTTTTAAAAGTATACCAGTTCTTTTTTTTTAGATTTTTTATTGGGGAAGGGAAACAGGACTTTATTGGGGAACAGTGTGTACTTCCAGGACTTTTTCCAAGTCAAGTTGTTGTCCTTTCTATCTTAGTTGTGGAGAGTGCAGCTCAGCTCCAGGTCCAGTTGCCATTGCTAGTTGCAGGGGGCGCAGCCCACCATCCCTTGCGGGACTCAAGGAATTGAATCGGCAACCTTGTGGTTGAGAGGATGCGCTCCAACCAACTGAGCCATCCGGGAGGCAGCTCAGCTCAAGGTGCCGTGTTCAATTTTTAGTTGCAAGGGGCGCTGCTCACCATCCCTTGCGGGACTCGAGGAGTTGAACTGGCAACCTTGTGGTTGAGAGCCCACTGGCCCATGTGGGAATCGAACCGGCAGCCTTCGGAGTTAGGAGCATGGAGCTCCAACTGCCTGAGCCACCGGGCTGGCCCTATTTTTATTTTTTAAGCAAACAGACTGGAGACCAGTTAAGAATTGATCTCAATAGCCCAGATGAAGACTTACAAAAATGGAAATAAGGATTTAAAAACAAAACAAAACAAAGCAAAACACAAGAAGTTTATGCAAAGAGTAAGACTCAGAATGGTCGACACAATACTGAATGGGACAACGTCAGAGGACCCCAGACTCACTATAAGACTCACTCTAACTACTGAAAATAGTGTGGTATCGAGGAAAGAACACTTGGACGAACGGAGCAGAACCCAGAGCCCAGATACAGACCCACACACACAGCAACTGATCTCTGACAAAGGAGCAAAAGCAATTCCAGGGAGAAAGGATAGTTTTTGTTTGTTTGTTTTTTGTTTTTAACAAACAGCGCTGCACCAGTTCTTCATCCAGTTAGATATCCACACGTTATAAAGAAGAAGAAAAAAAGAAGTGGAAGAAGAGGAAGGAGGAGAAGGAGAGGAAATAGAATCATCATTTATATACAGACCTTACATTCTTCTCAAAAATTAACTCAAAACAAATCAGAAATCTAAGTGTAAATATAAAACTCTTACAAGGTTACATAGGAGAAAATCTAGAAGACCTTGGGTTTAGTGATGACTTTTTAGATAAAACACCAAAGGCATGATCCATGAAAGAAATAATTGGTAAGTTGGATTTCATTAGAGTACAAAAAAAAAAAAAAAAAAAAAAAAAATCTTCTCTGCAAAAGACACTGTCAAGGGACTAAACATGCAAACTACAGACCAGGGGAAAATACTTGCAAAAGACACATCTTATAAAGGGCTGTTAACTAAAATCTACAAAGAACTCTTAAAACTCAACAGTAAGAAAATGAATAACCAATTAAAAAATGGGTCACAGACCTTAACAAACACCTCAGCAAAGGAGATATACAGATGGAAAACAAGCACATGAAAGGAGGCCGCACGTCATATGTCATTATGGAATCGCATATTAAAATGACAAGACACCACCACACACCTATTGGAGCGGCTGCAATCCCAAACACTCACAACAGGGACTGACGCCTCACTGGTGGGAAGCAAAATGGTGCAGCCACTGGGGAAGATAATTTGAACGTTTCTTACAAAGCTAAATACAGCCTTGTATGACCCAGCAACTAAGCTCCTCAACTGAGAACACAAGAGTAGAAAACATACATCCACATGAAAACTGCACACACGTTTACAGCAGTTTTATTCATGATTGTCATACTTGGACGCAACGGAGGTGCCCTTCAGTAGGCGACAGATGAATAAACCCTGGTACTTCTGTAAAATGGAATATTACCCAGCACTGAAAAGAAATGAGCCATCCAGACACACAAGTATGTGGTGGAGTCTAAAATGCAAGCTACTAAGTAAAGGAAACCAATCTGAAGGGGCCACATCACACTGTGTGATTCCAACTATACGACATTCTTGAGAAGGTGAAACTATGGTGACCGTGAAAAGACCAGTAGTTGTTGGGGGTGTTGGGGAGGGGGCACAGGGGGTCTTTGGGGCAATGACACTGTCCCACATAACACTGTAACAGAGAATACGTTCATTATATGCTTGTCAAACCCCTGCGGGGTCCTACTGTAAACTGTGGACTCTGGGTGACACGCTGCGTCAGGCTCATGAGTTGTAAGGAACATCAGTGTTGGGGAGACCATGTTGGGAGCGTATGGGAGCCCTACGCACTGGTTTCTCAATTTTTCTGTGAACCTGAACCTGCTCTAACAGGTAAAGTCCAGTTTTTAAGTGTAAGCACTTTCCCAGAACCGTACACAACTTTCGAGCTGTTATAAATTTGTAGCCCCGTGTGGGTAGCAATGCCAAATGCATTTCAGACGCGCAGTACGAGAGCCACAGTAACTTATTTAGATGGAGATTCTCTTCTTCACTCCCACGCTCTAAGCAGCGTGAAGTGTTCCACATTATAAAACACAATGACGCTTCTAAAAGGTTGATTTCTCTCCTATCTGTTTCCCTGGACCCAAAGCTACGCTGGGAATCCTCCCGGGACACTGCCGTTCTGCCATCTGCTGCACTGTTTCTTTTCCCTCTGCTATTCCCTGGCCTAAGAAACCATTCCACTCAACAACCAACCTCATGCTCAGAAAGCAAGAGGCCTTCTCTTTGGGGCAGAGATAGGCAAGGAGAATGTGTCCACTGTTTGTTGAAGGGGCAAGGCTGTGGATATGCTTGTGGGAATTCTTTTCATCCTGTCACATAGAAAGAGAAGTGCCATGACTGAATAAATGCAGTGAGTGGGGAATGAGTGGCTTGAGACCGCAGGCTTCACTCATCCACTCCGCACGTACTGAGCACCTCCAGGTGGCAGCTGCTCTACTCACCCGACAAACACGACCTCTACACAAGCAGCGCAAGTCTATTCTGTGACACATCTGAGTACACAGGCGATTATGACAGAACATGGGCGTGCAGTCACAGGAAAAGCAGTTACATGGAGGCAGAGATGTGCAAAGAGAAAATGAGTAGATTACGACACATTATTTCATTATTTGAAAACTCTGTGACATATTCACATATTCACAGGGAATGTCCACTAGGCTGCTGAATACACCACAGTGGAATTTCGGGTCTGTGCTGGGACTGCAAGTTGAGGGGAGGAAAAGCCATGGTCCTGAGGGAGAAAGCTGGGGAACAGTGTGCACATAAAGTGACAGAGGCACGCCAGGAAGACCTTCAGCGTCGCATCGATAAGGTCAGTGGGAGACCGCCATGGAAGCTGCAAGCAAAGGGGCGCAAGTGTTTCTGATCAAGAACAGAATGTGATATATGAGTCAAGAAATGCAATTAACCTTGACTCTGGTGACCTTAGCAAAACGTCCAGGAGTGTAGTGAAGTCAAGTGGGGAGATTACAGTGAGTTCAGCAGGCGGGACGTGGTGAGCAAGCAGAGAGCAGCTGCAAGGAAAAGAAAGCGTACACCTGGAAAGGGATAGGAAACTTGCCTTCACAAGGAGGACACGCTCACAGCCAGTGAGAACTCTGCTCCCTGTGCTGAGGTTTCAGAGACAGGCTGGAGTCACCAGGAGGGGCCTCACAGAGGGAGGGACATTGTTCTAGTCATTGGCGAATGGAAGGATTTGGAGCTGGAGGAGGAGAGAGGAGACAGATGGGAAACAGAGGAGAAACCAAGCCCCAGGACCAGGCTGGGATGGCGTGCCCACGTCTGCCCTCAGAATGCCGATGCGGTATTCATTTCCTGGGCTTTGCTCTGTACACACTGGTTAAATCAACTTACAGCCAGCCAGCGGCCATAAAATGACTGCCATTAACTGAGAATTGCTTTGGTGTAGCTCAATAATCATTCTTTTAAAAACCATTATTATATTTGGTATTGATCTGCATCCTTGCTAATTGGCTCAGCAGACAATCGTGGAAGCAGTTATGCTTGGAACGTAAGATGCTCACTTAGCCTCGGATTCTTACAGGCAAGGAAACTATAAGACGGAGAGAGGGGTGAATGACGTCATGGTGGAGCAACCTACTTCTTGATCTATGAGTGAATAAAGGCGAGAGAAAAAGGACTCAAAAGTGAACACTGAGGTTTAATTTCAAGAAATCACAAAGGACTTTATTAAACTATAAATTATTTTAAAATTTACATCAACTGGCCTTTTATTTGTGAATTTAATGTGTTATTAATAGGATTGCATATGCATTCAGAAGCTATGCTTTTAATATTTTAATTGTTCTCGCTTTCAATTGAGGTAAACCATCACTTCACCTTTATCCATAGGATTTGCCTGCATCGGAAGTAACAGATGACTCTCTCTGAAAATCCGTTTCAACAATCACTTCTCTACCACTGACTTTCTTACCTAGAGACTCCTGAAGTACTCAATACAAATGCCTAGGGGAAATTTAGATTGTTTTCGGGCAATAAAACTGAAGTCTATTATCTAGTTTACAGGAAGTTCTAGTGAGGTTTTTCATTATATTATCTCACTATCAGGATACTCTGTAACATTACGTACCACTGGCCTTTATCTGTTTGTAATGGAAAATAAACTTTTTTCAAATAGACACTCTATATTGTATATAAACAGTTATAAATTCCAATCATTGAAATCATTTTTTCAAGGAAATCAAGGAGACCACAATGAGATATCATCTCACACCTGTCAAAATGGCCACCACCGATAAATCAACAAACAACAAGAGTTGGTGAGAACGTGGGGGAAAGGGAACCTTTATACACTGTTGGTGGGATTGCAGATTGGTGCAGCTGCTGTGGAAATTAGTATGGAGATTCCTCAAAAAATTGAAAATAGAACTACCTTATAGAACTACCCAGAAATCTCACTTCTGGGTATTTATCTAAGAAATCCAAAACACTAATTCAAAAATATATATGCACCCCTATGTTCATTGCAGCATTATTCACAACAGCCAAGATATGGAAACAACCTAAGTGCCCATCAATATACGACTGGATAAAGAAGAAGTGGTACATTTATACAATGGAGTATTACTCTGCCATAAAAAAGAGTGAAATCTTATTATCTGTGACAATATGGATGGACCTAGAGGGCGTTATGCTCAGTGAAATAAGTCAGACAGAGAAACACAAATGCCATATGATCTCGTTTATCTGTGGAATCTAAAAAAAACAAAAAAAACTAAACCAAACCAAACCAAACAGAAAAAGATTCATAGAGAACAGATGGTTACCAGATGGGAGTGGGGTTGGGAATAGGGTGAAAAAGGGGAGGGACTAGGAAATAGAAATTGGTAGTTAGAAAACGGTTAAGGAATGTAAACTAAAGCATGAAGAGCTTAGTCAGCAACATGGAAATAACTGGATCAGGGTCCACTGCGAGGGGCCTGCACACCAAGTATGTGCCCCACATTCCAAGAAGGGACATTTTACTGCCATGCACAAGCCTTACAAAGAACTTTACTGGAATGGCAATGCTGAGGTTTTGTGTTCATGCTTGTTTTCTAATTGTAGAATCTGTATCACCTATAATTACTATCCCCACCTACTTACTTCTCGTTTCAGAGCATTCTTCATTTTACACAGCACAATCAAGTTGCATAATCTTTACCAATGGCAGACATGCTCCATTCAATTTTACTGGTAATCCGGGCCTGCTATATTTTTTAAACTTAATTGCTTCACGTATTGTGCTATTTTGACTTTCAGCCACTGCAAAATGAAACCCCCGCTTGGCGACCAACCAGAAGTGGCTGGTCACATGTGAGTGTATCTCACAGAGAACGTCATCCTTGCACACAAGCTAACCCGGGATACCCCGTCCTCCAAGTGTGGAAAAAGCATGACAAGAAGCCCTGGGAAGAGAGATGGAGCCATTTCAAGCATTCTGCTCCATGAACACATTCTGGAGACGCTCCTATTTCAATACCTGATGACTAGAATTGAAAATTATTACAAATGTTATTTGTGGATGCTTTAAAAGGATGCATAAAACTACCAAAATTATTCACTTAGCAAACCTGTTTGGTAGAAAATACTGGGAGATGATGAAATGTAATTATTTGGTTGATTGTCAAAATATCTTTGGGAGAAAGGCTAGAAGGAGTGAAAATGATCTTGTCTCACATCTCAGGACCCCAGGGCCAATGCACACACACTGACACTTCTGTGGCTCACCTTAAAATATGTTCGTACCTTTTTACTCTGGGTGTAGGTCAACATGGGCCATTCAGAGAAGTTCAATCTACTGTCCAGAGGTTTCTGTGGAGGGAACTCCTGCCATCAGCAGGATTGAGATGTTGGTGAGCGAGCTCTCTCGTGTTTTTCATGTGTGACCACAGAGCAGGGTAACAACTTCAGGATGCACAGGCTTCCCACCTAAACACCTGCCCAGCAGTTCCGTAGAAAACTGCTCAACAGATTTCAAGTAAGCAAATGGGGGGAATTACGTAGCCGCATAATTCCACGTTTCCATGATTTCCACATGTAAAACAAAACCATTTTTCCATTTTCCTCATTTTTCCCCAAAGACATTTTAAAGGTAAACCAAATATTTTACGTTTCATAATCTCCCAGTATTTTCTACCAAATCGGCTTGCTGAGTAAATTATTTTGATGCAGTACCTAGCATCCTTTTAAAACATTCATATGACTTTTGTAATAATTCTAGAAAACATGTCAATAGGAACTTTTTAAAAGTATTTTACTAGAGAAAACTGCAAGCTAAGGAACATTTGTAGTTTTTTAGTTCTATCCAGTTTCATTGCCTTCTTGTCTTCTCCCAATCCCACGTTTTTTCTTATTCCAGCACGCCAGGAAATCGAGATAAACTGTTTACCTTTTTTTTTTTTTTTCCCTGACAGCTTTTCCCCTTGGTTCATGGTCTGTTTTCCTTAAGATATTTGATTGTAAGTTAATTTTCAAAACTGTGTGAGTCATATTAAAATGTTAATCAATGAAGTTGGATCCTTTACATTAGATTTAATGTTGTATTATTCAAATATGTGATTGTAAGTACAGTGTAGGCAGTGAGAAGGGAGCTTTAGGTAACAGCTCCAGGTGAAGGGACTGGTAATGGTGAAACTCATCATTCAGGATGGCTTCAAACCAGTACAACTGTTACACCGAGGTCACGGTCAGAGTACAGATGTTTGTAATTCATCCTTAACTCCATTAAGTGCATCCTACTCTGCACTGGGAACTTTGTTGTCGCATTCAGCTTTCCCAGCAAGTCTGTGAAGTGGGTGTTATCACCTGCACTCGCGGATCATGAATAGGAACCACCGAAGTTTAATTAGCTTTTTCAAGGTTATGTTTCAAGGGCAAAGGAGAATTAGAATCCAGCTTCGGGGAAATTCAACATTACCTCCTGCCTAGACTGTCACTATCTCATCTTTAAATCACTTCATGTGTGACTTAGCACATGACTCTGCAAACTTATTTGGTAGAAAATACTGGGAGATTGTAACTCTTCTCCAGAAGGGCCCACACTTGACAAGCAATCTCAATATTCCTTATCATTTAGAAGTTCATAGAAGCCAGAAGTATCTTTCTTATTCACACATCTAATCTTCAGATATGCTCTTACTTGGAGTGGCTCAAAAGAGAAGCAAAAGCAAAGTTTAAAAAAAAAAATCAATCTCCTTAATTAAGACATTTATCAATTCATTATCTTTAAGGGATTATACACCTTGTAAATGATTTTTTATTTTTTTTTAATGAAAAGTTGCTTTTACACTCTAGAGCACACCCTGATTAATCCATTCCTGTTATTTGATTTTACCCAACCATTATTTACTTGAATGCTGACCAATTTTCTACCAACTGGGAGAGCTGGTTTTAAGTGGCTAAAGTGACCACTCTAAGGTTTTTTATCCCTACGCCTTCCAGTTACACTACGAAAAACATGGAAAACCTTGGTAACCACCATTGATCTCTTACTCCGGGCAGAAATGCCTTCCACACAAGTCTGGAAAAGTATCACCTAACCTGTGTTGGTTGCTTTGATTAACTGGAGTCTCATTGACCTTTAAAATGGATTGTTTTTCCTGAAATTGCATAGAAACACCCTCCCACTATCTTTCATATGTTAGTCCACTGGTGTCCCATAACATAAAACAAATGCGTTTTCATAAAAATAGAAAAATAAATAAATAAAAGCTCAAAGCATATAAAGGTCACTATGCACTATCGAGTTTCCTCCAGAGACGCTTTTTCTTTACGTATTATTGTTTCTTCAGCTGTTGCTCATAGGACCTGCTTCCCAGGTGTCTCTTCACAGTTTACATTTGGCAAACCCTTGCCATGTGCCACCGGTCAAGCATTCTCTCTCTCAGCTGGCTTGTCAATGACATCCTTCAGTTAAACTGGGGACACTGACACGTACACGGTAATTGCACCTGAAGGGAACAGGTGAGACCTGGGGGAGGAGGAAGGTCAGAAGATCCTGCTCCAGCACGAGCAGGGCCTGAGACACTGAGCAGGCCAGGTGATGTCAGCGCCGTGCTCCTGGGCTCACTGATCACTGTTTCCTCGCTGCTGGTCCCATGAGCCTGTTAATTTGCTTTGTATGAATTAGCATGGTGCTAGTCTCATCACAGTTTATTGTTGTTGAGTTTGAAGTACTTTTGTAATGGTGAATTTTTAAAAAAAAAATTCAATAATTACATTTATTGCTCTGTAATTTCATTGTGTTAAGCCCCTTGTTCCAGCCAACTGAGTGATTTTTTTTTAGAATATTGGTTCTTATACCCACCAATTATTGAGAATGAGACTGCACTGCTGTGGTTAGAGTTTCAATAATAGTATTAATTTTCAGACTATAGGGAAATCACGATAATTTGCTCACATACTACCTTTTAATTACCTTAGAACTTTAAAGGGTAGAGGTAAAGTTGAAAATTATTTTCTAAAACAGACTGAACTTTCTCCTTTCTGGAGAAAGTAACACTAACCAGTATGTCATTCCCGAAACTCTACCAAACAATTTCACAGAACCGAGGAGAATAACTAATAGGCAGAGTCCAAATGCAACTCGTCACCCTGCATATTACAGGAAGTTGCTCATCACCTTTTTGTACAAGAAAAGCACTGGTCCCAGTTTGGCAGGTACCTTTTAGATGTTTTCTGAGTGTCGATTTCTCAGGAAGGTGTTTCCTGGCCAGCTCTAGGGCTTCGGCTCACGCCCTTCAGCCCCACTGTGATTTATGCACCACCATGGGGCTTCCTTTGTTTGCTCCCTGCTTTCTCCCACCAGCACTTGGGGCTCCCGAGAGCTGTTGTGTTCACCCTAGTATCATGAGTGGGTCGGGTACATATTAAAATTATGGATAATAATATTTGTTATCATTATCAGTATGAACATTATTGAACAAAAATGAAAAGCTATTTTCTGTTTAAAGAGAACAATATGTCCAGATGGAGAAACAGAATAACTTAAGTACTAAATTGAGTTCAATTTCAATTGACCAATTTGAGCATCATTTTTGTGTTTTTTAAGAAAATGCCCCATTCCAAGGAAAGTGGTTTCACAAACTAAAATGTCGGGAGCCGTAATACTTTAAATGAATTAATAAGGGTAATTTTTCAATGATGGCCTTGCTTATTTTACTTATAGCGTATGGAATCTCAATTGCATTGATGTAACTATTAGTGAAAGATTGGTTGGGAAACAAATGGAATTTAAATTCTAATTATTCACTTGTACTTTAGAGGAATGAATAGAATTAGGACTTTTATATGTGTTCACAGGAGCATATGCATCTCTGCATCTGTTTCCTTTCCTTGTATTAATCTTTAGTGTCGCTGTATTTATTTCTGGGGTTTATATGATTTTTATGTAGGCGTGGAAGACTATTCAGTACATCAAGAAGAACTCTTTTGAGATGTCTGATGAAATATGACAAGTTCTGTGGCTCAGCAATCTACAATTGAATTCATGATTCAGAAATGGAGTCAGGCCAAAGCTTCTTAATGTGCAAAATGCTTTCCCTTCGCTCTTCTTCCTCCATTAGCATGGCAGTCGGCCTTTGGGCTCATATGGATGCTTTTATGTTAAAGTATAAAAATGATTTACAGGAGTTTAAAATACCAGTATAAGAATTATTTACATTTATTAGTATTTTATTTTTGCCACTGAATTGCATTTGCTGCAGAAGATTCCACCGACAATGAAAGGCAAGTACAAGGAAAGGGGGTGAGTAAGTTGGGTGGGAATTCACAGTGGGGAGAACCGCCGGCACTCTAAGGCGGCCATCACTACTTCTCTGACGCAGACTCCCCAGCCTACCTCACCTTTATTTCTTTGTCGAATGTAGCGTCCCTGTTTTCTCTGTGTGTTTCCCACCCATGTCCACGTGCAGACCTGGCCATCAAGTAAGTAACCGCTGCCATAGTACACACGAGTGGTGTCCTCCAGGTCTTTGCAAGAGAGCTTTCCAGCTGAGGTGCCACAAATGGAGAGAGAAAAGAGAAGGCGGCAGGGAGGGAAGGAGGAAGGGAAGGCAGAAATTAATGAGGAAAGAAGAAAAGCAGAAGGGAGGGAAGAAGGAGACAATGGAGAGAGAGAAGAAAGGAGGAAAGGGAAGAGGGAGAAGGAGGAAAAGGGGGAAAAGAAAAAGAAGAAAGAAAATAGTGCATCAGGAGAGATTAAGGAAGCATTTCTACATTTACTTTTGCTTGGAAGTACTGAACCTGGCCAGGTGACCTTCAACTTCTACAAGGTTATTATCAAAGATAAATTGCATGAAAGACTTTTAATGAGTAGGTTGAATGTTTTACATAAAGCGCTATGCAAGTTCATCTGACCTTGGAATGTCCAAACTGAACTTTTGTAAAAAAAAAATTTTGGCAAAAAAGTGCGTGCGTGTGTGAGCATGTGTGTCACCTGCTAAAAGTTGCCTTCTCCATAGAACTCTTGAAATATTTAAAAGGATACTTTTCAAGAAGTGTAAAAACTGAGTTTGGTACATAAATCTCAAAGGTACTACTTAGAGTTACCACTTTTTTTTATCAAATACCCTCACTACATCATCAAATTAAGTTCTCGAGCATTCAAACATGTTCTTTTCTAACCTTTCATCTTCTTCTCGTATTATAAGAAGGCAAAGGAAATGCATACATCAAGTTACACAGGCAAACATTTTCACCAGTAGGAATGGAGAATAAGTAAATATTCACATTTTAAAAATCTACTACCCAAAGCCATTGATGTTTGGATTTTATTATCAGTCTATTTCATGTTTGGGTAAAGTCTGTTATCAATTCAGTATTGTTGTAACAGGAGTTAGAGATTTGTCAACTCTAGAATGTGCTAGCATGCCTTAGGAAACCGAGATAAAGAACGCTTGGAAACAGGACAGTATTCATGAAAGTTCCACACTGCAATTGACACGTCTGACTTCCGAGGTTGCTGAAAATATTCTAAAGAGGGTACATTTCACACGCTGTAACAGCTTCGCTCAGTGTGTCCTGATGTGTTAAAGACGAGGTTGGAGGAACGTCATGCCACGAGAGCTGTAGGCACGGCACTGTCTCACACCTGGCCCACTCCTCTCACTTCATAAACCGAAAATAAATCAACATGGCCCTTTCCCTAGTTATTGGAGAGCACAGGGGGTGCGCTGCCGTTCCCTTCTGGTGTCCAGCACACAGGCCTTCCCGCCAACAGTTCTGGCCTGTCCACTTCTACAGCTCGGACCAGGCCAGCGACTCTCAGAACCGTCCCACTTCCTGCTCTCACACATGGTACATACGTGGCATCTAGCATCCCTCTGCCATCCCCAAGATGTGTTCAGACGCGCAGCTCACCTTCGCGTCTCTTCCTGCTCTTGACTATACACTACATTGCACAGGTGCTTCTGCTGGCAGATTGACAGTTCTCATTAGAGCAACTCTTAGTAAAGAAGAAAACTTTGTTACTTTAATGTTTTACTCTACTCGAAAATATGTTTGTTCTTTACATATCCCACAGTTCATACTAGAGGAAGAAGTCAGGCCTCAGGTTAGGATTTAAACATATGCTTATTAACAAACTTCAGCCCAGAAAGAACTCGCCTTGTGGGGTCCCAGTTTCTGTATCGGCTTCCATACACTCTGCTACCTAGCTCTGTTCTCTGAGTTTCTCCAGTGCTTCCCAGATCTGGGGAGGCAGCCCCAGCTAGAATCTTCTAGTTTGAACAAAGCACACTAAACGCTTCTCTGTTCTCCTCGGAGTAGCTGCTACTACACAAGCACAGAGTTTGATCTTTGGGTTTTATTCTCAGTGGCACCTTCCCTGCTCAAATCGAATATGCATGGGGACCATAGGAACAGCAGACCTACTGGGGACCAAGTTTCACTGGGTGAGAAACACACAAGAAGTAAGGTTAGCATTGAGATTTGAATTCAGAGACAAGTTTATTTTAAATCTAATTGCAGAATTTTTGGGGGGAGGTAAGGAAGACTAGGTATTACTGTTTTAATATTCAGGTAAACTACAAAATATTGTCCTTTTTGAAGTTTTATATATATATACACACATATATATGTTTTTCTCTCTATTTTGGTTATTAAATATATAATTTTCAAATTGTGATTTTATATAGTTATATATAAAATAGCCTCCATTTACTTCATTTTGGTATTTGAGGACATTCAAATTGACACATTTCTTAGATAATAACTTCAACTGGCAGAAAACCAAACAAAATTTATATACATTTTCAATTTATGGAAAGGAGATCAAATATTAAAACATTTATGAATTTTTCCCTTTTTTACTTGACAATGATGCCTGAGTTTCTAAATTACATCTCTATTTTCCTTCCAAGAGTTATTTTCGTTTTATGCTTAATAAGCCATACACATTATAATCTTTTCAAGGGATTTTCTAAATGTCAGTCTCATGCTGACCAATTGCCATTAGGACAGAGGAAAAAAAACCAAAAAACGACTGTTCTGCTTAGTGTTTAATTTCCCCCAACCCCCCGCATCAGCTTATCACAAGACTGCTAGCAATACAAGAGCTGCCTGATATTAACCATCAGAAGGTAAACCTTCAAAGGATTCCTTGTTACAGAAACGTCATCAGTCGTAGCAGGTGTTAGATGGTGGCCAGTCCCCTTTTTGCAGTGAGGTGAATGGAAGTGGCCAACCCACTTTGCTAAAAATGACTGATTTCTTAGGAATCCAGGTGCAGCTGTAGACAGTTGTAGTCAGTTGACTCTATTCTCTGCATCCATTTGCTTCATGAAAAACCGTGGCCAACACAGCACCCCCTCAGCATCTGGATATGGCTAACTGGCATCTTTGTAATAGAAGAACTTAAAATGGATGCTTTTGATATTAAAATATATGCTTTTAAATCTTTGTGGAGAAAGATAATTGCCTCCCAGTTTTGGAGAAATTCAACCAATTACAGTAACTTTTGTCTTCCTCAATTTCCTTTCGTGGCAAGAAACTCCCAGGATTTAAACCATGAAGTTGGTGAGGAAGGGCAAACAAAAATCATTAGGAAAACGCTTCAGTATCTTCTTATGCCCTTTACTTTAAGAGCCCTACAATATTGAGTTGATGAAAAATATTCTGATAGAAGGTACCAAGAAAGCAAGAAAAGGTGAGTTTGAAAAAGATGTAATAAAGTATATACTATAGAAACTTTGTCAGAGCTCATCGTATAAGCTGGCATAATAAACAAAATAGGTCATCGCTTGAAAATACTGTTATAGTACCTCTAAACAATACAATCTTATTCATCAGGACGGATTACAAGAAAATAAAACAGGGGTAAGGGTCCCTTTTATTTACTTCTCTCTGACAGACATTAGAAGGGATGGATAAAACCATATTTAAATGACATTTTGTATTTCCCACTTATTCTGTGCATGAGGAATTGGGCGGTTTTACAGGTGTAGCATAAAGCTGTTTCTGTCCTCATGGATTTATGCTTGTGGTATATTACATGTATTGTTCTAAGAATTGCCTTTTCTTTCCTAACAGGAAAGCCCCTGTCTCTTTAAAAGCAATTCAGGGTGGTATCATATAATTTCAAACGCCGGTGACAGCTGTTTCTCTAAAGCAGACCATCAGAACAGAGTCAGCCTCTGAACCTCGGGTCCCACGGAGAGGAGTTTCCATGATCTGCCGCGTTCTCGGTAACCCTTCTCAGGGAACCATTTATAACCCTATAGTTTGGATGCTGAGTTTGAAAAATTGGCATTTTCAATACGAAAAGGCTAAAATTGTTATCAAGTGAGGTGCTTATTATGCAAATGTTCTGGCAACAGTTTAAAATATCTCAAGTGCTAGCTGTCTTTTTTTATAGGCAGGACTGTATGTTCCATTTATAGTGCAAATCCAACTTCTGCAAAGCCTAAGCGCAGGTAAACGCACACACTCTGGGAAGGCAGACTGAATCGGGCGTGAAGCAATTATCTGCTTCTACATAAATCTTTCACAAATAAAACTTTACTGCGTTCCACTCGTTTATCTAGGAGCAACATATATCCATCTACTGTACGTGCCTCGGTTCCAGCAAATTAAGCAGTAACTTACCTGGAGAAGCATGCTCATTGCCTTCTTTCCTCCGTGGAGCTGGTCCCGAGTCAGAACACAACACGAGCCGTCCAGTGTGGAGACGGCGGGGCTGCAGGTTACTTAGCAGGAGTGGCCGGCTCACAGGGTCTGCCCCTGGCACCCGGAGCCACTGCAGCCCAGCCCTGGCGTCTGAACTCTTCCAGCAGTCGCCTTTTATTTATACACACGCTGTCCTTTTCAAAACAAGCAGCCAGCTGGAATGATTCAAACCTCTGTGCAGCACGCCGTTCAATGCAGCTTCCCTCTCGGACATGAGAATTACACCAGGGAGCAGACCCAGCACAGCGAAAAGGCTGCGAGAAGTCTTTAATCAGGGGACCAGCTGCAGCTGCTGTCCTGGCCGCCGGCCCCCTCCTCTCACACCGGGACTATGAAGGCAGCTGTGCCCGAGGTGATTGGCAGACACAGCCAATTCCTTCAGCTAATCATCCTCCAGACGTTCAAAGGCCGGGAGCTGTTGTGATGTCATCCAGTCAGGGGGATGTCACACGCCCATACATTCCAACAGAAGCGGATTCAGCCATCAGCTGCATCCCTCGCTCACCTCCTGATGGATGAGGTGCTTCTGCAGGATTTGCATAATCCTTCATCCCTTCATCCTACAGCTGGGCTGTTGCCTGTATGCAAGTGGAGACTACAATTCCACTTTGCAGCGATGACGCCAAAAGAGCCCATTGGGTAAAAAAAAGAAAAGTTCAAGACAGGATTTTCTGGGGTAGGTGTGTGCCAGTCAAACAAATGGGTGATGAAATCAGCAAGAGTCAGCTGTGAGCGGTGGGAAAGCTGGACAAGTACCAGTGGGGTATGTACCCACTCCTGACACTAACAACGAGTCGGACCATCATACGTGGTCGGAGGAAGGCATGAGTAGCAGTGTATGTGTGTGTTTGTTGTAAACAGTTTCATGGTGACAGAGGTAAATCATTATGGAAACGTTCCCTTCTAGTCCCAGCATGGGCAACATTAATTGTCTCCGTGTGTCATTTTTCTACTTGGTGACGTAAGATGAAGATTACCTGCTCTTTGTTCTCTACAAACTCCTGTTAACTCAGAAAGATGTAAATGACACTACGTCTCGTGCTTTGAACCTCTTCATCCAAAGACATAGAGGATAAAAGATGCTCTCCTGCGTTTCTTCATTCCCGGCTCTGAGTCCCTGGGCTCTTCCTGCTGTGGTGCCTTAAATGTCCACCTCCTGACTCAGTGGAGTACGATGGGCTAGTGAGAATGGGGCCCCAGACCCCTCACAGGCTGGAGAACAGAGCTGCAAACCGTTATTCACCCACAGCGTGTTCCTGGTGTGTGCACCTCTGGTTCCTGAGTTCTGCCTGAATTCCTGGACCGCCCCAGGGATCTCCCTGTACTGCAGGTGGGGCGTGTCCCTCAAATCACTGTGGTAACCGATGGTGTGGTCTTTGGGGTGAATAATTCTAACACCCAGTGTTACTAGCGTCGTTACACTGCCCACGGTTCTGAGGGCAGCAAGTTGTAGACAAATGCTAGACAGAGGGCAGTGAAACGAATCTAGTAAATTAAAAGGAGTATCTACCAGTCACTTCGTAACTCACAAACACTATCATTAGTAGATCATGGGTCACGTGGCAGTTATTTTTTTCAGGTGCACAGGCTAAATGTATGTTAAAGAAAAAATTTACACTTTGCGACTCCTCAACGAAGAGCGCAGGACCTAACTAGCTTTTAGGAGACTTTGGGAGGCAAAGCTGCATTTTGAGGTCAAGTCAGAATTTCCAGTGGTACACATGAAATTCAAAGGGATAAATGAACTGCAGTTAAATAGCTCAGTGATGCCTTAGATAATAATCATTGTTAGAACAGCACCATGTCAAACATAACTACTGAGAAACAAAAGAAAATAAATAAAAAGATGATCGCAGATTTTCCATGATATCACACTAATAACGCCTTTTTACTTATCACGTTTCCTCATCATTCTTGTCCTACCTACACAAAAATGAAAAGAAACATTAAAAGAAAAATACTCAAGTTCTTTATCCTATCGACGTATTTTTCTTTATAGCTCAATAAAGAATGCTACTTTATCAGGGTAATTTCAGTGACTGAGACTAAATGACAAGACAGTGACTTTGACGACAAAACCATGGCACTAATACCTGGGGCAGGACTCAGGTCGCAGCACTGCTGGTAGTCAGACTTGGTGTGAACTGACTACAAATGAAAATGGCTGATCAGTTTTTTTCTCCAGTATTAGCCTATAAACACTGTTTGTAGGTAAAGAAACATAACATTATTATATTTGGAGTAAAATGAATAATACAGTGAAATCACTTTGACAATGCAAAAGTGTTATATGTAATTTTAAGGGAAGATAGTCTTTCTAATATAAAATACTTAAAAATATCTGTGAAACACTAATTAAAAAATAAATCTGAGACTATGAGTTCAAATTCCTGGTAGAAGACAAAACAAAACACCTTACTGTCCTTTTCTCACTATTCACTCAGAAATAAACTAAATCTTGAGGACAGAGGGACCCACCGGATGTGCATGCATGTAAATGATGGAACCAACCAAAAAGTGCTTTCTTTCCCATTCCTGGGGAAAGTTGGAGAAATTCACAGTGCCCATACTAAACAATAAAAATAAAATAATCCTGAAAGTACCTTGAATGGTTTTCTTAAAATTTCCTTTTTATATTGTATTTATCAACACTTAAAAAAACTTACTTGAGAAAGCATTCACTTTTATCATTTTCTACTCTGCAGTGCTGGGGAAATGAAGTCAGTGACCTTGGGTGTTGTGTGGAGGGAATGTGATGCTAGAGAGGGTGGGGAGGGCTACTTTCTTTTCTCCAAGTGTGTTTCGATCACTAAATCACGTAACCTGTGCTCCTGGCACTTAAGTCAGATGCAGCATCTCTCCAGAGGGCTTGTCATAATAATCCCCATTACGCAAACCATCTGTCCAACTGCTCCTAGTTGAATTCTATTCCTTTTCTTTCGATACTCCAGGAAGTGCAACATAATTTCCCTTTATCTATTAAGACACAGGTCCCGTCCTCAATGGATCTTTATGAAATTGAATTGAATTTGTTGAACTAATACATTTTTGGAGATTCACATAATTTTATTCAATTGCTTCCTTGAACGTTCCATTCAAGTTCAAAAAATGTATTATGTGGATGGTTTTCAAAATGTAAAAATGAAAAACTTTGAAAATAGTCTATAATACACACTTAAAATGTAAATAAAACATATAGAGTATATATCAATATTACTCAATACAAGAAACAAAATAGAAAACCACACACATTTATTAAAAAAGGAAACTCATTTTTTGGTTTAGGGCAATTCATGATTTACAGTGAAAGTCAGGGGTAACTATATCTACTAAAGAAAATATTGAACGACTTTATAAAAATTCTTTAAAAAAATTTCTGTTTGCTATTTGCTTTCTCATCAATTTCTTTTTTAACTGTTGCTAAAGCCAGTTTTAAATCCATCATTCTAAAATAAATAGAAATTTGCAAAGAAAATGCCAAAAATATATTTGCAAGTACCTTGTAATTTCTCTTTTTAAAAAACTGTTCTCATGCACGTACAGCTTATAGAAGAAGACATTATAGCTTTAAATATACATTTTGATTTTTCATTACTCTTAATTCTACTGAAAAAGTGATGATTTTGAATGAACACAAGTAATTTACTTTACAATGTGAGCTACTAAAGCTGGTGCTTGCAGTGCTCTGGTATCATAGTGCCACTTTCTGTCTCCTTTTCTTGTAATGATTTTTTTTTTTAATGATGAACAACTTTCCAAAAGGCTCTCACTAACTCTTTTTAAAAGGAAAAGCATGAACAGAAGAAATTTCCACGTTCAAAGTTTATGCCTTCAGGGAGAACAGCCTCTAATTGGGCTGTGAGTGGCTAATACAATGACATTTTTTAAAGGAAAAAAATCTGCTACTGTGTTTTCCCAAAAATAAGACCAGGTCTTATATTAATTTTTGCTCCAAAAGACACATTAGGGTTTATGCTCAGGGATGCCATCCTGAAAAATCATGCTAGGGCTTATTTTCCAGTGAGGTCTTTATTTTCCTGAAAACAAGGTAGGTAGTAATTACACGGATAAGAACCCAGGAGGGAAAGGGAGCATGAAGTCAGATGTGCTCCATTGGACTCATGCATGGTGAGGAAGGTGCTGTGTGAATTGTTTATACAGCGGCCAGCGGTCCGGACTCCAGTGTTACCCGTTACACTTCTGGAATGTTCTGGAGGCACGAAGAAGGCCAGAACCGCATGCTGGAGGGAAGAGCCCTCTTGCCAGTATCACTGGAAGTGCAGTGTTCTAGCAACCGGGAAATCAGCAGGCCCCTGCTTCAGACACACCCTTTGGAGGTGCGGGGCTTGAAAGGGCCGGAAGGGAACAGGCAACCCAGTTCCAGGCCCGCGGACAACTGCCTAAAAGAACGTGACTTTTAATAGACAGCAGATGTGGGCCAAAGCATCACGGAATGGCAAAAATCCGTGTGGTAGCAAGAGCCCTGGGGGCGAGGCGGGGCGGGGCTGGCGTTGGAAATTAAATTCAGTTATTCCATGGCCCGATCCCTGCGATGAGAATTTTCAGTGCATTTCTCTTTTGGAGGCTAGAGAAGGCTTGGAGTTTATAACGTACGTTAATTGCTAATTAGGCCCCAACTCCCGGCGGGGTGGGGGGGAGAGAGGCGGTGTCTCATCACTGGGGAGTCCAGGAAAGGGCTGCAGTGTGAACCGGGTACCACTAGGGGGCTTCATGTGGCTTCTTGTTACTCTTTCTGTTCTTTGTGTATTTGTGGTGTTGTGTTTGCCAACATGTCACTACGGTTTAAAGGCAATTTCTTTTTGACTCAGGCCCTACGAGTTGAGTCACTTTATATCCTCTAACTTAACGTGAGACATCTGCGTGCAGAACAGAGTGCCGGCATCATGGTGGTAAATTGGCAGAAACCCTTTCTGTTGCACAGGGTATTCTGTCTCATATGGTAGCAAATTCCTTTGATCTCAGGTGTCCCGATATCATTGGTTTTCTTCTGGCCCAGTCCTGCGGGAAAGGCCTCTCGGTCGTGAGTGACCTGTGCTTCTGCTCTGATCAGCGGGAGACCTCGTCTCCACGAGTCTTTGGGAATCCTCTTCTGTCCGTCAGCCCCCACGCCTCACTCCACTTCCCCTCCACAGTGACAACTTGCTGGACGCTCCCTCCTGGCCCTATGGGACTTCTGCACAGTGACGTGTGGGGGGGTGTTGAGAGGGTGAGTGGCGACTCATGCCACAAGGGCAATGCTAGCCACGGTGGTCGAAATTCTCCTTCACGCTGGAGCGTTGAGACAAGGCAACATATGGGCGCAAGGACCAGGCCAGGCGGCATCCAAGGTCCATGGTCCACAGGCTCGGGGGCCTCCTGTCACTGGCCTGTGGGACATGCAATAATTCTGAGTCCCAGTCGTAATTGCAGCCATGACGGTTTTGCTTTTGGAGGACCAGGACCGTTTGTTTTGGAAGTTGTATCAGTGCTAGAAGCAGTGCCATGCCATAGAGTAAAAATGTTACCTTATGAATAAATGAATGGATGGTGGCAACTCCGAGCTGGGAAATGGGCGAGGATACACTGACATTCTGCATATAACACATTTGCACGCAGCCACTGTGCCTGAAGCCCACACATGCAAGCACAGCTCACTTCAGAATGACACAGAGATGCCTTATAAGGTTGTTTTCACCATGGAGCAGAAAACCCAGGCGAGTTTTCCTCTTTAGAACCCACATCATTTTAATCCCCTTCATGTTAGACATGAAGAAAAATATTTTAGTGAGAACAAAGCTGTCTTTTCTTCATATATATATATATATATATATATATATATATATATGTAATTTGATTTGTATTTATAGTATCAAAAGAATGACGTTGTAAGTTCTAAGTGCTCCATCCTATAATATAATTTGTTTGTCTTCTACATTGTAATAAGCACCATTCTATTTTAGGACTTTAATTGATGTTTCCCCTTTCTGAATAGAAATTATCATACATGAAATGGTAATAAATTAATTGGAAATAAATGAAGTACTCTGCAGACAGAAACAATTTACCAAAAGAAGACAAAACACATAATTGAATGTAATATAAAATAAATAAATAAAATAAAATGAATTCTGTATTGAATAAAGTAAAATGAGACTGTAAACACACTATGTAATAAAGGCATGATAAATTTGTTAGCCAGATCAGCTGTCTGTTAGAGGGTGAGGAAGAGAGCAGTAATTACAGTTAGAGGGAAAGAAGCGTGTGATGGCCACAGAAGGGTTTCAAAGGCGATGCCTGTCACCCTGCTAAAATCTTCAATATTGGAGGCTCCCATAGAGGGCAATATTGTATAAAAGATGGTGAAGCCAGAATCTGCCAATTCATCTCTGTTGATATGCTTTAAAGAAAACTGCTCTTACCATATATTTGATGCTGTACTTCCCCTCATACTCTAATACATAAAACAGTGCACACGCACACACGCACACGCACACACGTGCCCGCGCACATGAGCAGAAACTCATCAAAAGCAAAGAGAGTGAACTCGGTTCCGCCTTACAGGTAGGTTCGTTGAGCGACTGGCCTCCAGGTTCACCTATAACTGGACGCAGTCAGACTCTCAGGTAGTAGGCTGCATACTGTCACATATCTACATACATCTATATAGTCGTGCAGTCCAGTACAAATACTGAGGAAACAGTGGCTTCACACGCCTGGAAAAGAAAGGCAACTACAGATACGAGGAAGCCACGCCTACATTTCGAGTCCAGCATCCTTGGGCCCCAAAATGTCCGCCGTGGCCCAGGAGGAGACTACAGGCGAGGGGTGGTGGGTAACCAGGGCTCTGTCCTGGGGAGGGGGTGGGGCGCGACGTGGAGGGGGCGTGGTTACACGAAGCTACAGATCTCAGTTGCTTCCATCACTAAACACGCTTGTGCTCATTTACCTTCCTATCTCTCACGACTGGAAAACTGGTTGCTTGGCCACAAGTCATCGCCTCTGAGAGATGCTAAATATAATTACAACTTGAAGCATTTACCATCAAGGGCCTTTTAGAGTAACTGCTAATTTGCACCGAGCTTACAAAGACAGCAGGAAGGACGGGACACTGTGCATGAGTTCCGCTAAATCTCGTGACTTGAAATAGCCAGTTAACTGTAGAGGTCAGTACACATGGCGTTGTGGACTCATGGAAACATGGGACATGCTCTCAGGATGTGTCCACTGCGCCTCGGACGCAAGTCTCAGAGACGAGGCTTTCGAAGGTCCCCTTGTCATGGGGTGTCCTTTCCAAGATTATCGTGATCATATCATACAGGTTCACATACTAAAACAAACAAGTAAAACTGTAAGTCCCATTTTCAGTCGCTTAGTCATAAGAAATAGAAAAGCAGACTTTTATTTAAGGTAATCTTTGAACACAAAGGTCAAATCAAAGTAAAATAAATTGTCGAGATCACACTAAGTCATGTGAATCTTTAAAATAAAGCTCAGTATTTACAAGTACAACTTCTCAAGTCTCAATAATATTTTCCAGTGCCAAGTAACCAAGGGGGTATGTGTGCGTGCGTGTGTGTGTTTGCAATAAGCAAGAGTTACATTTGGAACAATCTGGTTTATCTTTCTTATCTCAGATTTCCAGATTACCTCATAAGAATTTATCGTCCAGCATGAACCACTATTTGGCCTGGCCCTTCCATGTCGACTGTTAGCGAGATGCAGGGAGAAAAGAAATCTGTTGAACTTTACATTTCCAGTCACAACCGTTGGCAGAAGTTTGATTCAAGATGCTTGCTTTCTTAATCCATCCAACACCAAAGTTACATTATCTTCAAATTATTTTAAAAAATGTTTTTGAGCTCACAAACGCTATTCTCCTAGATGCATGGCATCTCCCGATGACCCTACAGTAAGTGCAGAGCCGCCCTCGTCCTCCAGGCCTGACCCTAGCAGGGGTCTGGACAGCGTAGGAGGTCCCCCGTCCCCTTCCTGTCCCACCAGAGCACTACTCTGAGGGCTGCTGTCCAGACAATGCTCCATCACAGGACTCAGGGTGCGGGGGTCCTTAGGACAGCCATCTAAAACCCTACACCCTAGAATACACTTGACGGCACAGCAGTCATACTTCCACCCTTTCTTTCTGGTGGGTTATGTGTGATGTGGCAGCCTGCAGATTTCAGTATGTGCTCCATGAATATCTTGTAACAAAACCTTATCTCAATCAGAACAGGCCTAAAGGCCGGCACAGCAAGAACGGTTTAAGTTAGACCTTAAAAATACTAAGCAGCATGGGGAATGACAGTCACTGAAATATGTTCAGGGGGGACATCAGATGAGGAAACTTTGTGAGATTTTATTTTCTGTATACTTCTATTTAAGTTGTACAATTTATTTTTCTGGTTTGAATAGGAGGGATGAACCAGAGAATATCTGAGACCCACGCTGTGTCATCATTTAGAATAGAGGTTGTCAAAGTTTTGTGACCCACCACACACACACACACACACACACACACACACACCACACACCACACACACACCACACACAGACTTTCATAAAACTGTTCTCACTGTAGCTCTGTGCAGTGCACCTGATACTTCGTTTTTATTCCACTGCTTCCCTTCCCTTTCCATAAACATTTCAAAATGCTGACCTTCATTTATTAATGTAAATGCACATAATGAACCATGGCCTGCATTTTGAAAACTACAAATCTGGATTTGCTATGTGTCTATACAATACTGAACATAAAAAGATCATTTCCACGGTGTTATAATTGGAACTGTTTCCTGTGTTTTTATTCTACTTAGCTGACTATCTTTACAATCTTCACAGAACATCATTTTGATTTCACAAATAAGTAATTGTCACCCACGGACGATGCTCTTCTTTGGAGACTCCAGAGCCACAGAGGCGAGCAGGTTAAACACGGACGTGGGAACAAACGGACCTTTCAATTAGACGATGACGGTGACACCGACCCCGTGAGGCATAGACAACAGAACAGCTAATGCATCACTTCCCCCTAGGACTTCACTTGTTTGCAATTATACATTTATAGACGAACACTTAGAAATCCCGCCTTCCAATTAAAGGGAGAAATGAGTTGCCATAAAGCCATGAAAGGACGCACTCAGAATTTGTTCATGCTTCTTGTGAGGAACCGGGAGGTCATAGTTTATTGCATCACAGGACTCTTGGTACCGCCTCACGAGGCTGGGCTGATTCTCAGCGCCACTACCGAGCTCGTTTCAGTTCTGGACTATGTGTAATGAGAGTAGTTACAACCTAACGCTGAATTAAAAAAAAGGAAAAAAGATTTCTCTTGTGGAAATTTCTTAAAGTGCACATTTCTTAACGCGCAGCTCTGATTCGAGGGGAAAAGTCAGGGATTCAAACTAAAGCAGGAAACGAGCATGCAGCTCCCGGGATGCGTTGCCGTCTGCGTTGCTTGCTTCCTCCCGCCGCTGCAAGCCCGTTGCCACGTGACCTCGCAGCTCCGCCCATGTCCTGTTGCCCCGCCCCCTCGCTTCTGGATGGGCTGCAGGACAGGTTCTGCGCTGTGGTCAGTTGCGTGCAGACAAAGCGACATCACGCTGGTTCCAGTCTGAGGCCTGAGGGGCACTGTGTCCGCACCGGTCCTGTTGTTGTTCCGTTATCACTGCAAGGAGGACGCCTGCCCAGCTGCCCAGACGCCTGCCCAGCGCCGGGGGCCGTCCCGCCGAGCCCGGCCTGGAGCAGGGCCCTCGCTGCCCTCGGGACCACGCGCAGGCCTCGTCACGCTCGCGAGCAGCTGCCCTGCTGGCCTGACGTTCCGGAGGACTCAGGAGGCGACTGCACTAACGCAACGCCCGGAACAGAAATGCAGCTGCGAGTTACGCATCAGTCCTGCGCTCACTGCGGAAATCGTGGCGGGACGGCTGGCACAGTAATGCACGTTAGTACCACAGCGAGTTTGAGACGAACAATCCGAGTTCTCACAATTTTAAGGGATAAAATAAATGTGCATTAAAGCTGCTGAATTTTGGGTACTTTGGTTCACAGAATTATTTAATGACACATTGACTGGCTCTCCTCTGTGTCTAAAGCCATTTTCAAATGGTCTTATTCCACTTAATATATAAATTATGTGAAATGAAGCAAGGACAAATAATGATCACGTTTTATTCTCACTAGAATTTCATATATAATTTTGAAACCATATTTTTATCTATAGTAAGGTGTTTTACAAAACACACTTTTTAAAATGTGAGTAAATTTCAAGATTTGTTTTCATTCTGTTTAGTTCTGCCAACTTCTGTGAAAGAAACACATTCTATATTTCTTAACAGATTTCTTTTTATGTTGCAAAGGTAAAGATGTAGTTCAAAGCAGAAATGTCACTCATAGACGCCACAGGATTTTCCCCCCAGTCAAGATATGGAACACAATCTATATTAAAACAAACAAATACAATAAACAAACAAACAAAAAACTTATTTGCTGCTTTGGTACCAAATGGTCCTAAATTTATGAAGGCAGACATTTTTCTTTTTTTTTTACTGACACCTTTTAAGGTTAGAGAACCATCGATTTTACTGAAAAGGAGCTATTATGAAGAAAGTAGATTGAGCTATAATAAAATGCATTTATAACTAAAGACATTCAACATAAATTTTCATGTCAGTTCGAAGTGAGGATAAATTAATATTTCATTGATTTATACTTACAGAAATGTTATCCTTTGCCCAGTCAAAACTATGAAACAAACAATAATATCATAATTTGATTTGTAACTTGAACAGGTAGCTACCTGTTCGTATGCTGTTTCCTCTTTCCGTTTAAATTAACTGAAGACATGTAAAATTAACTGAAGACATAAGACTTCTATGTAAGAAATATATTGACAAATGGCTGGCACACATCACATCCCTCATCTTTTGGATTCCAAGAAATGGGAATAATAGTAACTCCCAGATAATAACAGGCAGTAGTCCCAGCGCCACCAGTGACCTCGCCAAGCAGCAGTGGTCACAGCAGTTAATAGCACCCACTACTTCCTGAATCCACTGGGGCCCGGCAGCGAGCTAAATGGCTTGTGCTCCCGGCCTGAGAATACATTCACATTTTTAAACAAAATCCAGCCAAGTTGCGATAGGTCCTGGGAGAACCTTTTCAGACTGCATACACTATGGAAGTGTAGGCATTTGCAGCCCACAATGAGTTGAGAAATACGAAAAATAGTGAGAGCAAAGAGAGGGGAGGAGCAAAGTAAGAACAGCACAGAAATAAAGCCGCCACCTCCTGATAGCATGTAACGAACACTGAGCAAGCCAGGCGACTTCTAAGCAATTGATAGTTGACTCTTGAACAACGTGGGGGTCAGGGACGATGAACCCCATGCAGTGGAAAATCCCTGTAAAACTTGACCAACCACAACCTTACCTACTGAGCCTTCTGCTGACGGGAAGCCTTATCGATAACATACCCATTCGATTAACACTTGTTCTGCATGTTCTGTGTATTACATACTGTATTCTTACAATAAGTAAGCTAGAGGAAAGAACACGTTAAGAAAATCACGAGGAAGAGAAAATATGGTTACAGTCCTGTATTTATGATACCGCAGGTTTACATCATCTGTTTCTAAGATGAATCGTGTCAGTATCTTCCTCAATAGTGTCTCGTGGGATAGAAAACACCACAGACGCTATAGGCATTACTAAGAGTAGACATAGAAAGCGCAAAGACTGTGTGAAGAAGAAATCCGTATTTCTTTCCAGGTCAGTGATTCACGCATCGATAAGGGAGCAGCAGCCATGTGATGGCTTGATGGCAGCCAAGGGGGTAAGGGCATCTCCAGAACATTTTCCCGTGTAGTCACTGGAAAAAAAATCATGTATAAGGGGACCCGTGCAGTTCAACCCGGTGCTGCTCAGGGTCAGTGGTCCTCTTATTAACTCTCCCCTACGGGGACACCTACCTCCTAAGATACAGATGAGACATCGGAGCACAAAGGGCGAAGCCCTTTCGCTGCCCAAGTTGGTCACACTGGCCTCTGACTTGGTTTGTCTAACACCTAAGTTCACAATTTTAACTGCAATGCTGTCCAAATGGAAGAGAAGCACTGAAATGGCAACTGCTTGGCTCTCCCGCCTCACACTTTCCAAAGCACTAGTAAGTCTTCCAATGACTTGTATTTCAAACTGTCTGAACAGTCAAACACAGAACAATGTCCCAGGGAGATTCAAAGCAAAACATCCAATCATTACTAAGGTAACATTAGAAGTGATCCCTTTAAAAAGAAGGAATACCCCTGTGAGATGACAATCACTACACTGAATGAATCAGTAGCAGATTCAGAGGAATGCCAGAATAAGACTGAAGAACGGATCTAAGTGTGTGAGAAACCTGTAAGTAATGGTGTCTGTACTACCTGCTTTCACATGAACAGTTCTGTCTAATTCCTGTTGTTCAGGCAGCCTGTCACCTGGCTTAACACTTTCCTGAATTTTTTATTTTCTTTAAACAAAAGATAATATTAACAGTTGCACAAACCAGCATGAGGTCGGTGGACTCCCACTGGATATGCCAGCAACTGCCATCTTTTTCTGGACACGAGCAAAGCACAGTTCTCACTTTCACATGTGGTTAAATGAGAAAGACCCCAGTTACTGTATCTTTCTTCCTCTTCTTGGACTACTCCAGTCGCAGCCTAGCTCCTGTATCTCTGTCAAGCTCTGCATTCAGGACATCTGCTGATAAAGTAAAGGTGCTTGCATACTAGGAGCCAAGAAGCTCACGCATGTCGCTGGGGTGACACTGAGGGTGCATGAAGCCACTGGAATGCTGACCAATGGGATGAGTGGTTAGTAAACTTTACATCTTCGTGAGTGTGGAATATGTGTGAGTAATAAAATATGGGCAGCCCTACCACAGAGTTTAGGGATTACAGAGAGTAGTGAAATATTGTCACAGTCGCTTTGCAATATAGTGTATGACATAATTTGCAACAGTTTATATTACTACTTGAAAAGGCTTTTTTTATTTTGCTTTTTTAATAGTGTTTTTCTACAGCAATGAAATAAAAAGTCCATGAGAAACTTATTTTATTTAATTTTTTAAAAAGCGCTGATAAAATGTCAACATTTATCATCTAGTAAGACTACTGTGATATCATTTCCTATCAAGACAACTACTGCAAATCTGCCACATGAGCTCTAGGATTTCTTTAAAACATAGTTTACTTAGAATGTGCTCCTATGACGGTGATTTATCATGCAGAGCTCCAGAAAGGAACTCACGTATCATTCTGTAAAGTATGAGTTTTCATTAGATCATTTGACTTCTCCTAAAGTAACTTATATTTCAATTATAAGTTTTCTTCTGTATGAAATGAGATGTTAGTATTGGCACTTTAGAAGCAAAATATCACAAAACATTAAAATGATGTCATTTGCAGAAGACAAAGTCAGATTTAAAGTATAAATCAGGACAGTGAAATCTAATGATGGTTCAATTTCTTTTTTTTCCAGAGTAAAGCTGCTGAAAGTCCGTGTGACTTTTGTAATTGTGAATGTTACTGTACACTCAATTAAACTCAATGTTAAAGATAAAAGTAGTTTATTTTACAATGAAAAGTGAAAATTTTGGTGGAGCAAAGCATTATGGTAAAACAATATTTTTACTAACGTAAGCTAAAAAAGAGAATGGCAGTGAAATGTACTTCCATTCAGTTGTGGTGTGTACCTAATTCATGACTGAATCCAAACAACTTTCAGTGTTTTCCAAATGTAAAGAGCAGCTGTAGTTGTTGTAACTTGCACGTGTCTGTCTGTGTGTGTGTGTGTGTGTCATAACAGAACCAACTACAGCACTTGTAAGGGAGCCCACAGCTGGGAGACACACACATGTGGAAATGGCAGCGTTGCAACGAGTGCCTTCTCTCTTGGCTGCATGTCATCAATCAGATTTTAGAGAAGTTCTGGCCTTTGAAGAATTATTCTGCAAATCAACCTAAATTCCCTGTAATGGTATTTAACTTCAATATGTCAGTTCGCTTTATTTTGTTTCAATCCTTTTCTAATGCAATTAGAAAACTTGAACAAAGTATTTCAAGAATGAAGTACAAAAAAATTCCTCATTTTTCAAAGTTTACTGACTTATAATTATTAACTACAAAATGTACAAAATAGAAAAAAAAAGCATTGGCATTAAGCACTATACAGGCGAGAGTGCTACTGAATAAATCAAATGATGTGAGCTCACAGGGTGTCATAAAATTGAATTTTTGAATTATATAATTGTACTTTGCAGTATCTTCATTTGTGGGAAGAACTTTATGGCTTTTCTATTTCGTTGGATACATTTATATTCTATATTGAAATGGGATAAAACTACGATGTAGCGTTCTAAAGCACAAAGGAATTGTTTTCCACTGGAATTAATCCATCTCCATATTCAAAAGGCATTTTTAGTCAATTAAACTTGTGATAATACATCATCCAATCCTTGCGGGTATGAAAAATGAAATTAGGACTGCACTAGAGTGGAGTAGAATGCCAGAGTAATGACTCAAAAAACATGGGTTCCTAGGTCTGGTTCTTAAGAAACTTGCCCTTGGATCTTAGCATGTTTCCTGGGGACGTGAGACCTACACCCAGACACCTGACTGCCTCCAATACAGCGGTATTAGGTATTCCTCTACTGCTCCGGGAAACCTCTGCCTGGGGAGATGGAAGGTGCAAATGACTTATTTGTTTCAGGGACTTCCAAAAACCCAATTAAATAAACATCAAAGTGTTAGAATTGTGCACAACTAACATCAAACACCAGTGTCCTCTCCAAGATTCCTGAAATCAGGGTCTCAAGTCCTCACCAGGATGTTTCCAATGTCCTAAACGATTATGTCACGATGCCCACCCGATGCTAATCAGCGCCCCCCCCCCCCCCCAGCTCCACACTGAAACATCACCAAATGCCACGAGTGTCCCAACCTGCCCCATCCTCTGACACAGGACTATTGCTGTCGTGGTAAGGCTCTCCCCGACCATCACGGCTAACACTTCCAATACACCTGAGAGTCTCCCTGCCACTGGTAATGGAACTTGGCGTTACTGTGCCCTTTCTCAGTGTCTAAATATTCCCCAGTAGGACATGTAGCATTGCCAAGTTACTTTTCAATTAATTTCTCAAAAAGAACAGTGTTAAATCATAAACTAACATTTTGAAGGAGTCCCAGAGGTTCCAAAGTACCACTGGCAGTTGGAACGAGATGCTCTGCATTTGATTTTAAAAGATTCAACTTGGTGAAGAAAAGATTCTTCCTTTATGAAAAGTAAGATGGGACTCAGCATTCCAATAGGAGGAAGCCAGGTGCCGTATCACTGAAATGACACCCACTCACTGATGCGAAAATATAGCTGACATTGTGGAGAAAAGATATGGATGAACTAAGACAACTGTGACATAAAATTCTGTCTTTGGAAACCTTTTTTTTAAATTCATTTTTTAAAATAAGATTTTAAAAAAGATCATTATGAAAATTCATTTTTAGAGAAAACTAAGGAAAGGCCATTTTGTCTCCATTTGACCTTGACCTTTAAAGGGGCTGGATAAAAAGATATTCAATGGGAATGAACGCCAAAAAGAAAAGTTGCCAGACCTACTGGTTCCCTACTGCTAAATATTTCCTACTAAAATCTTGATGGATGTGCATTTTATAGAAGCAAAAGCAAAACCTAAAACAAGACACCCAATAAATATCCCAGCGCCCATTTGGTGTGAAGGTGACAATAATGAGTGCCCCAAACTCATTCTTGCTTCTATTTCCTAAGAGAACTGTCAGCCCTACACTGACACTTTCAACAAGAAGGCTTTCCTTAAACATTGCAGTCTGAGGGAAGATATTTCTGGTGAATAGTGCGGATGTTCATAAATATTCAGAAAATCAGTGCTAAAATCCACATTACAAAGAAGATCCGTTACTTGGATTAATGAAGAAGGTAATCAATCAGTGAAAATTTCATGTTAGCCATTTCCATAACGAAGTACAACAAAATCATAAGGTAATCGCACAAGTGGCGTCTGATGATAAGGAGGACGGCTTGGAGGAATGGTGGTTAGCAAAGATCTGACTACATATCTTGTCTGTTCAAAATATGGTCATATTTACGTTAATGTTTATTTGTTATAAGAACCAGACTGAGAGTTTCCTGTGAGAGCGGAACAACCCACAGCACCAGAAAAATCGTACTTGATCACAAACCTGCTTTAGAAGGAGAAGAGGAATCGGATAGTGGTGGGTTGTAAGACAACACATAAAATGGAATCGGTTTGAGGAAGCCTGACATTAGCACAGCCAGGATGGATGGATGTGTTGCCTGCAGAACCGACCATACAAGTGAAACATCCGCAATGGCTGCCAGGACACTTGTGCTGCGCGAGAACCTTCAGAAAAAACTTGAGAAATTGTGAGTGAGGCATGTTTACTTAATTGTGATATTTCTTACCAATAAATATCTTTAGGGTCATGGCTGCGTTGATGCTTCCCCCTGTATGTAACATAGCTGGTACCATGTAATTGATGACCGATAGGCATTTGTTCAATTGAGGCAAATCTCTAGCACTTCCTAATTAATACTGTGTCCCTTTAGGAAGAGAGTGACAACTTCGCAAGATCACCGGGGGTTTCTGGAGGTCCGTGGAGTTAAGGACTTATTGAAAGCAAGTCTCAGTACAATTCTCTCTCTTTCAATTGAACAAGAAAAGAGCCTACATTTACATAATTAGAAGGGTGACTATGTGATGGATGTATTGTTTCCTAGTTCTTACACAAACGATCTTGTCTTATGTTATATGTTCAATACATTTTTACTTTCAAGTAGCAAATGTTCCTTTAACAAGCAATGCATGCTGTATACCAGCGTGCTAGTCATGGGGATATAAGAGGGGTAAAATATGATGAGCCACTGGCAAGGAAATCAGAGGGAGGGAGAACCACTGGAATAATAACACCTCTGTATAATATGTTAGGTAAAATGTCAGATGCACACGCATTGTTCTCTGGGTCACTGAGTGCGCACCTTGTAACAACAGCTGACACCCCTCGAGCAGGAATGGTGGTCCGTGCTCCATTCCAACGTTCCAACGTCTTTCCCTTCGTGCTCCCACGTGTGGTGTCGAGTTACACACCAGGGGTGGGCACCAGTGCATAGTCAGCGCTGCAGAGCTCTCTCCTGTGATGCCAGGAGAGAAGGTTGTTTTTCTTTGTAAGTCTTGGCACACACAGAATTGCCGATCGCTACTCTGCCATGGGACTGATGGCCTGGGAAGAAAGCCTGCAGGAGGAGGGCACGGCTAAGGAAAATTCTAGTGAATTCCATAGACCTGGGCCACGGAATGATGGTAACCGAATCCCGCACCATTTCTGAATTACATGAACCAATAAATTTCTTTTTTGTTTTAGTGAGATTGATTGGGGGTTTCGGAGACTTGCAACTCCTAGCTGAAAGACAATTGGTTTAAACTCTGTGATCTTTCCATGCTTTCCTCTAAGCGCGCCCAGCCTTTACACATTTCTTCTCTGTGTAATAAATCCCAACCCACCTACTAAGGTTGAATTCAATTGTAATAACCTATGTTAAGCGTTTCATGTTCTCTCCAGTTGGGAGTAATTAGTCACCACTTTGGCTTCCACTGTAGTGAGTGGCATTGGTTTAACTCTATCTTGTGTTTTAGTTCACCGTTTTTCATGACAATGTTCTCAACGGCTTTGCGATTAGGAAGAAAAGGGTCAAATGTCAACTCTTGTAATTGCTGGTTGGAAATCTATTACATTTCTTTAACTTAGAGCTTTGTATATCTGTAAGTTACTGATCATCAAAACTAAATAATAGAACCAAGTGGAACAAAGTTAAAGAACACATGTGTTAATGGGTCCTTGTGTCTCCCTAAGAAAGATATGATGACATCCTAACCCCAGAACCTCTGAATGTGATGTTACTTGGAAATAGGGTCATTTCAGATACAATTAGTTAAGACGAGGTCATGCTGGACTAGGGTGGGCTCCCATCCAATATGATTGGTGTCCTTATAAGAAGATGACCATGAGAAGAAAGGCAGATAGCCACAGGAAGAGCCTCATGTGACAAAGGACAGAGGGTGGAGTTTGGTGGCTGCAAGACAAGGCGTGCTGAGGATCACCGGCAAACCACCAGACCCAGGAGGACTCACGGGAGACTTCCTCTCCTGGTCTCAGAGGGAGCACGGCCTGACAGCACCTTGACTCTGGACGTCTGGCCTTCAGAACTGGAGGCCATGAGTTCCTGTTGTGTGAAGCCATCCTTTTAAGGCAGCTGTAGGAAACCAGTCCAACAGGTTACCTACTGCTTGTGCGATCTGAGAGCACTGGGTATGCAGCAGATATCAGACAGACGTTACAGGAGGGTACGTGCTTCTGTATGGCACTGCTAAATGTATTTACACACATGTGTGGGGTGTATCTTTCTATGTGTCTGAACAACAGGTCTTCAATATATAATACGATCAATTTTGTCCTCTCAGGTAGAGACTACATGGCCTGTGTCCTACCTGTTCTCTGCCTGATACACTGACAGATCCGGGTCTCAACAGGTCCTATAACAACAGCAGCATCTGTTCCTCAATGGCCTTTATACCCATTTTCTTGTACATCATGTGTTAAGCTGGTTTCGCTGAGTATTGAGTAGATATCCTTTACGGGCGTGGACCAAAGTATCAAATTTTTAAAAAATTAGAACTGTGAGTTAAGGCAGTCATTTAAAACATCGCAGTACTCATGGCCTGCTAGATTGTAATTGTTGTGTTGTTTTATTTTTGGAAGCTCATGAATTATTGAAGAACATTCTGAAATGTATGAAACCATGCCTGAAGTGCATTATGCACTCAGTCTGCAGGTAGTGTGACATTTGAATGGGGATTATTAAAGAGGACCTTTTCAAAAAGACTGATAATACACCGCATGCCTGATGCTTATGAAATTCCATTCTTGGCTCCACTTCTCCAAGTGGAAAACTTTTGGTGTGAATTTCTCACGCATATGAAATGCATCCACAAGAGAACACAGGCGTGTATGGACATCGGACTCCAAAGACCCCATAAATTCTGGCATCCGAAGCTGTACAAAGCCTCCACATTGAGCCCCAAGCTGCGTCCAGGGGTATGTGGACGTCTCACACAAAACCCTGTGTGGATGGTGGCTGGAGCTGCAGTGACGCCAAACCGCGTGCTGCATGACGGCCTCTGAGGCCCTGAGCGCTGTGTGCCGACTGTCTGCTCTGGTGTCTGTCTGCTCTGGTGCGGACACACACAATGACACGTGTCCCCTGGACCCCTGCACCTGAACGCACTGGCCCCTGATGCTCTACCTGCTGTCCTCACGGGAGCTGAAAGCATTCACTTTGTTTGTTTGCTTCTTCCACACCAGCGTCTAGATCCACCCAGGCAGGACGTTAGGTCCTTGTTAAATCTTGTTTCCTTCACGAGAGGCACCACTGCAAGTCCTCGCATTCAGGCACATCTGTGTGTGCAGGCCCAGAGATCGGAGTTTATTTCATGCTGACTTTTAAGCCTCTGTGCTGTCTGGGGCTGATAACCACGCGGGTTAGGTTACGTGGTTAATGAAGTCAGGTGTGTGTGTGCTCTCGCTGCACGAAAGCCGTCCCCCCCCTTCCCTTCCCTCTTCATTGCAGCTGCTCACAGGACCACTACTAAGCTTTCTCATTAGTGTATGTCCAGGGTTTCAAAAGGAAGCTGCAAAAATAGGATGAGATATGGGTAAAACAGAACTACTGCTAAGTGTAAAAGTACAATCCCATCTCCTATTTTAGGTCAGTTCAGAAAATCTGCTTTGAGGGGGGTTGTCTCCTTAACTGGGAGACAAAGAACATGGTTACGTGGCCCATGATTTACTGCAGAGACAAAGCATCACAGAAGCACCATGATGCAGGTAGGCTGCTGCTTGTTCCTTTGTGAAGTTACCGAAAGCAATTGCCCCAGATGGTTGCAAAGAAAGATGTAAGTGCCAGGTGGGACAACGAGCAAAGCACCTCACAGATGAGTGTCCATCGACGGGCTTCAGGGTGACCTGGAACTGGCTGGTGACATGACAGTCAGCGTCCCTCGTCCCAAGCCACATCCGCTGCCTCTAGCTCAGCGTTTGCAGATTCCCCCCTTTCCCCATTCCTCCCTCACCCTCACTGTTTCTCCCTTTGTTTCTTTCTTGCTCTTTCGTACTATTTTTTGTTAATACAGCAGACTTAGAAGGGAGTTGGATAGATGTAGGTCAGAGAAAACAGTGACAGACACCCATTGACCAAAAATGTTAAGCCACAGGCACTGAACAACTTTAAAAATGAGACTATCAATAGCATTTTCTTAACACTTCAAATTTCAATTGCCTCTCATATATAGCTTTAAAAATAAACACAACACAAAAACATGTATTTATATGATCATAGAGTGTTCTGCTCTTGCATATACGTGCATGCAAATTACACAGGGTTCTCTAACTTTGACCTCTAGCCTTTAAAATGAATACTGGAAACCCTAAGCGTAGTATTATATTTCAGGAACTGAACGGTGCACTAACGAGATTGGTTGTGAGGTTCTGCAGACACTTTCTATCCTACAGGAACTGACAACACATTTGAAGAAGCTATTTTCACTTTCACAAAAGGTGTAAGAGTCGTCCTTGGAGAAACACCAGAGCTTTGTTGAATGACTGTGATACATTTCAATCAGATGCCCACTTCCTGCCAGAGCACTGTGTCCGTTTTCTAACACAGTCACACCCAGGGCAAAACCTGTTAGACTGAAAAGGGCAGCAATTCGGGTGCCTCTGCTTTTATTCAGTGATCATTAACGGGGCTGCTATGCATTAGAACGTATTTTAAAGGGTACATAGACATTTTATTCCTAAAGCCATTAGAGTGATTTCATAAACAGGGCTTTATTTCTTTATAAAAGAGTTGAGAACTTCTGGGTGATTGCATTGTGACACTGGCCAGCCAATCACACAACACTGCTCTGAAGTGTCCTCCAAGGGGCTGGAAAAAACAATCCCCAAACACCTTTCCTAAAGAATCATGTGTTAAGAAATGACTCCTTGAGTGTCATACAAGTCACCTCTTGGGTCCTGAATGTTATCTGTTACCCTAAGATATAAGGTACCCTGGCCGTCATTCTATTCCGGTATTTAGGACTGGGGTTTAAACTAACAGAGGTTAAGTCACAGAAACATTGTCACTGCAGGTGGAAGAGAAGAGGCGTGCGGACTGAGGAATGGTACTGATTACCTGCCAGGTTCTCCCACACACAGAAATCACGTGTCCAAGTTTATTACGGCTACGAGGCCCCGAGTACCTGCCACGAGGCGATGGGGAGAAGAGGCCCAGGCGACATCAGAGAGGGACAGAGCCATGGTCCAGTCTGAACATCTGCCAGAGCTGCTGCAGGGGCCACGATGACACGTGTGCAGGAACTTGGTATTCCCGCCCCACGGGTGGGGGGTGTAACTAGGGTCGTTAGTCGAGCTGCCATGTATATTGTATATTGTGTCTACTTAGAGAGTGCTTATCGGTGCCTTTCCTGTACAGGAACTTCTTAAAAAAAGTCTATTGTATAGAAATAGTACGCATTCATTTTAACCTCCAGTGTCTTCCCCACGTCTCATGCTCACGACACGAGGACGCGGGTGGAGCTCAGAGCCCACATCAGTGGTTCCACGCGGGATTCCTACCCAGGTGTTGCTGACCGTGGTGACTCAGCTCTGCTCCAAGAAGCTCCTTTTCAGCCACGTTAGTGAAGAGCAGTGTAGATAAAACATGCACAGCTGCTCAGTGATAAGAACACGCGTGCGTTTCGGTATCTCAATGAAGAGCCAAAGGAAACAGAGTCTGAGGAGGAAAAGGACGTGCAGAGACAGAAGGACAGAAGGACATCCAGACAGAAGACGCCCCAGAGGGAAAGAAGCAAGACACAGCACGACGGCGAGGCAGACACCAAAGGGGGGCTGGCCAACGTCATCTGTAAAGATTAGGGCCCTGCATTTCTTCCACAGGGAGCACCACTGCATCGCATTGCAGAAAATGGGGAGCCGACTCGGGGCGGAGGTCCTGCTGAAATAGGAGCAGTGAGGGAGGAACGTGGCAGGGCGAACAGTTGGGAGGGCGAACTAGTTCTATATGTGGTAAAAATGAAGAACCATTATCTGTCCTCTAACGGAGACTGGCCTGATAAAATGACATTAAGTGAAGGCTGTTCTAATACCTGAGTCGAAGATGGATTAAACCAGTGTCGGCCAACCTTTCATGGTTGGGAAAGGGACACAGGTTTCTGAATAAAAGGTCTGGAATGATAGTTAATATTTTAGCAGAAATTAGTTCAGAACTGGAAACAAAAAAAGCAGTGTGGAGGATATAGCCAAGTGTCCATAAGTCACATGTAAGTCACAGTTTCTTCCAGTAATGACGTCCCCAGTGCAGTTCATCGAAGCCCCCACCCTGCACTGGTCATTGCTCCCTGGACCACAGACAGGTGGAAACCGCAGGAAGCTGGGGTGACCCAAGAAGCAGAGGACTCATTTCAGGGGCAACATCAGTGCAGTCGGGCACAGAGTTTGAAGTTGTCTGTAAGGGAAAGGAGAGCGTTTGCAAAACTGGGGGATGCGGCCACGGCGGGGGTTTATGTCGGTGTAACAGCAAGGAAGAGCTGTTTTCTGGACACAACTGCTAAGCTTACACTCACCACTGACTTCAAAATACTTGGGACCAGTAGCTACTATTTCATTAGGTTGGTACAGAAGTAACTGCGGTTTAAAACGTTAAAAACAATTGCAGAAACAGTAATTACTTTTGCACCAACCTCATCTATGCTTCTCAACTATATGTATTGCTGTTGATTCATGGAGTTTAATTTCGTGTGTGTTTTCTCCTGACAACTGAAAAATAAGAGGTCTGCGCGGCAGAAAATGGATGGGATGACTGACTAGACACCGAAGAGCCCGCTTTCAGCTCCATCCCCCAGGCTAACATCTGAGAGCTTAGCCACCCACATTCGGCAAAGTCCACCTGGTCGGGGGAGTTCTGTTGGCTCAAATAAACACCAGTGTGTATCTGTACTCCATAAACATATACGAATAAATTAGAATTAAAATACTCATCTCTATTAGATTCCGTATTTACAAAAACACACAGGAAAAAGTCTGTGGAGCTCTGCCTTTAGTTTCAGACAGCTGCCTTTTACCGCACTTAAAACTCTTCTGGATGTGCTTGTCACCGCGTGGCCTTCCTCTGCTCAATGTGTTTCAAATACATTATCAATAGTGACAGTAAAATAACAAGTTATATTATTTCAAAGTGCATGATTTGTACAAATTTGAGTCAGCAGGAGCCCACTTTAATTGTCTTCTTATTCTTGTAACATTTTTGGCAACGGGACAGTCCCAGGCCTTCCGCATTTGATCCCAGGCCTGGTCACGGGACTCCGTCCCTTCCAAGGATACTGGTCTCCTTCACTGGCAGACATTAGAGAGCCTGGAGCTCACAAGTGAGCCAGGGCAAGAGTGCTCTGTTCCCAAAGCTGCTACTGAGGCAATTTTAATGACTGACAGGTCTTGGAAAAAATTTCCTTTCTGGTTATGAGTTCGCATTGATCGTGTAAATTCAGCATATCATATTGCTTACCCTACTTTTAACAGTGTGTGGTTTCATTGATCACCGAGTTTTTCTCTATACTGACATCTGGCACCCCAGAAGGCAGGCTGAGTTAGAAACAAAGACAAAAACCAGGGCACAGGAGGTAACAAGGGAGCTAGGGAGCACGATCGGGTTGTCCGACTCCTGGAGGCCCCACGAATGAGTGATGTCCCGTGTCCTGTCCTCACAGCCCTGCTCGGCTCCTGGTGACTCAGCCTGTGGCCCCTTTAATGGAGTCCGTCCATCTCATGTCTGGTCTCCCTCTTTCCTGCTGCTGCCTTGTATTTCCCCAGCTCTACTGTCCTTTCCAGGGAGCCCTGTCTTGTCACCATGTGCCCAAGGGAGGACAGCTTTGGAGCTGTCATTTTGCCTCCAGCCGTGTGTCAGGCTCAGTTTGCTCCAGGCCCCACGGGTTGGTCTTCCTGGGGGTCCAGGGTCTCCATAGAGCTCCGCCTCCAACACCCTATTTCAGATGAATCAGTATGTATACACATACAGAGGGTGCCGAAAAAATGAGTACACATTTTAAGAAAGGAAAAAACTGTACTAAAATTGTAATACTCAATATATACCGGTAACAAAAAAATGACAAGTCACTTCTGACTTCTGCAATTACAAGAGGTGCTCAAAGTGGTTACCATCAGAGTAATTTTAATACAAGTTTTTTTTATCCTTTCTTAAAATGTATACATTTTTTTGGCACCCGTGTGTGTGTGTGTGTGTGTGTGTGTGCGCGCACGCATGTGCATGTGTGTGTCAGCCTTCTTCACTGACTGACTGGACCACTGGCAAGTAAATGTGATTTACTAAATGTTTCCATACAAGGCTCTATTTCTGTCACTGACACCCACTTTCACTTTTATCTTGCTTCATTTTTTTCTGTAGCAGAGAATAAATATTTTTATGTTTGTTATCCACATGTATTCCCTCCACTAAAATGTAAGCTCTATGAGGAAATTATATTCAATGTTCTCACTTACGTTCCCATTGCATAAATGAGTGTTTCCCATGTAATAGTGCCCTAATAATTAGTTGTTGAATAAATGAATTCATTTTTGTCTCATAAAATCCATCGGTTGGATGGAAGTTATTGAAAGAAAATGTGTAAAGAGAAAAAAGCTAAAGGTGAAGAAGTCGTTAGGTGATACTGCGTTTTAGGGCAAAGAAATGGATCATCCAAAATGGTGGCTGAGAAGGAGAAAACAAACAAAAGAAAAACAGAGGGCCAGAGGCCGAAGGAGAAGGGCTGGTCAGCTGGGGGTGATGCCCCAGCCCCGAAAGCTCACAGCAGCCAGGAAAGGAAGCCGCTCCGCTCAGTCTGCGTGGAAGCGGCCAGAGCGGTGCTGGTGCAGCGGGGACCCGGACGCCCAGTGCTGGCTCCTGGAAGGATACGTGGGACCAGGCTCTGATGTCTTCAGAACGTCGTGTCCAGAGGAAGGCGGTGGGATGCAAATGTGGGTCTGCACACGCTCCGGCCTTTGCTCGTCAACACAGACACACTGAGCATGTTTGTGTTCTAGGAGTAAAGATGCAGTGAGGATTCAAAGACCAGGGGAGAAGCAGATGCCTGTGGCCCAGGTCGCTGAAGGGACAGGTGGGCATGAATTCAGACCATAAAAAGGGTGGCCCTCAACCAGGATGAGGGCACGTTTCTCCACTGGAAGCTGGAAACACAGCCAGCTGGTAGGAAAGGAAGGTAACTTCCCAGGGACAGAATGGACCCATTGATTCCCGGGACGTGGGCGGTGAGGTCCCCTGCCCAGCATGCAGGGGTTAACGACGGAGGGGTGGGTGGGCATGGAGAGGCCTGGACGAGTCCACGTGGGTTCTGGGGTCTAGGGGAGGACTGATGCCAGGGACAGACTACGGTCTGAAGCAGGCCTGGCGTGACTTTGTGACAATGCTGGGAGGGCGTCTGCACTGGCACGGGTTTACAAGGATGGCCCGTGTTCTCCGCATGACGAGGCTGCCAGGGTAAGAGCTTAGAAGGCAGATCTCTGGAATAGTGAGGTGTGGTAGGTCCATTATACCGAGGTGGATGTTCCAGGGGGGAAAAGAACAGTTTTGCTGAAATCAGGGAGAAGGAGAAGCAGAACTTTTGAAGGTTGAAAGGATCTGTTACTGTATTCAGAGAAAAAATACTGACATTCAAAAATGTTTAAAAAGGAAATATTCAGGTAATGAAAAAAATCAGAGCTTGGCCATAGGAACAGTTTAAAGTATAGAAATAAAATATTAGAAATTGGGAGGCCAAGATATTGTGAAATCAGGGCAAGTGGATCACAGACAACGCCCACAAAATTTTCAAACTCCGGAGATGAATGATGGAACGCCAGGATGCTGGCATATGCAGTTGTGGGTAGAACTACATGACCTTGGGGTGCCAGCGTCCCTGGGGAATGTAGGGTGAGGACTGCTCCAAAGACGGGCGGAGGAGCGTGCAGCCGTTTGTCAGGTGCCCAAGGGGCTGTTTGTCTATGACAATGGAACATTCGTGGTTTTAAGCCACCTGAGGGGGGAGAGTGAAGGCTCTCCATTTTTTCTGCCTGGAAATAAGAAAACGAACTACTTTCTTTGCATGGAGCAGCAAGGAATTATCATGTAGGAAAAGTGACGTTTGCACTGAAGTCGACAAGGAGAGCCAGTCCCGTGGGTCTGGCGAGTTGGCTGTCCGCAGGACTCAATGAAGGGAATGAGGAGGGGGACAGTGGTGACGCAATGAGGGGCTGAGCCCTGGCAGGTAGCACAGTAATACAGGTGGGAACAGAACTGCACCTGGGGGCAGAAGCTGACCCGTGAAGGGAATGGATGTGCTGGCAGTAATTGGCCTCGCATTTCACACTTCAGAACTCAGCATATAACAACAGTTCGATGGCAAAACAAAAAAGCACCTCCCCCAAAACGCAGCTAAAATCCATTGTGTTGTTATTAAGTAGCAACCAGTGTTAAGCACTCTACGTGCACAACCTAGCTCAGCGTCACCACAAACGAACAAAGTAGGTGTCATTCCCAGGGGCCCTTTCGCAGCCATGTCAGAGTCTCACAGAATTGTGTCACTTACCCAAAGTCGTAGCCAGATGTGGGGGGACTGAGATCCGATTCAGGTCCCTCTTACTCCAGAACCAGGATTTCAACGACGCGACTGACCTGACAAGCTCAAGCTGGTTCGTGTTCTGTGTCTTGCACAGTCACCATGCAACGGCCTTTGCTCAAGGTTTATGGCAGTGAATTAGTAAAAATCGATGAGCTTCTCTGCAGAGCTCAACGCAGTGTGGAGGACGGGGTACAGGCGGGACCCAGGATGTGTGATGAGTGATGCCTGGCGAAACTTGTACGCAGCTCAGCTGAGCGTGCGAAACACAGGACAGCTGGGCATGACTTACAAAGACAACCATGATGGAGATGGAGTGAAGGGGCAAGAGAGGGCAAGGAAGGATGCAACAAGACCAAGTCACGCAGGAGAGTCTCAGGCAGACAAGGCTATGACGTGTACTTATCTCTCTCTCTTTCCACCACCCCACCCCCAATGTAAAAGAGGAGAAAGAAGAAGGTCTCCGCCCCATCCCCAGACTGAAACCTCTGGGAGAATGAGGGCTCCACTCCGTTTCACCAAATGACGCCCTGCAATCCTGCTCTCACTGTTGAGAATGTGACACATCCTTAACTAGAACCACCTGTTTCCATCAATGAGTGGAATGATATTTGCAGTACATTTTAATTTAGTTTTTCTTTTATGCTGTAATTTGTTGACTTCTCTGCTTAGTTTTACATAAACTTGTAATTTTTTTTCTGAAATTGAAAACAAATAATGCCAGCAAACACATATGGACTAATTATGCTCATTCACAACGTACAGTGACTGTGAAGAGCATTGTAGAAAGAGTGAGGCTAGGATACCATTAGCACATCCCAGAACAGGCCCCCGAATCTGCACAGGAGAAGCTCACGCTGAGGTCCGGTGATGTCTCAGGGGAAGTCGCAGGACACAGGAGCTATGGTCTCCCTGACAGAGGGCACCTTACCGAATCAGCATGAACAAGAACTAAAGGAACAGACCAAGGAAACATTTCCAACAAGCATCTTCCACTGTTGAATCCCATGTAATGAATCATAAGGACATGTATTAATTACTTATTAGCAACTTTAAACATGAAGCGTGATGGTTGGAAGGTGAGCATTGGAGTGACTGGCAGGCAACACGACCAGCTCTACGCGTCCTTCTTAGCATCGCCTATGAAACAGAACCACCTGGGGATAAAGCCGGATACGATCCAGGGTGTCCGTTAACTTTGGATTTTACATAAACAATGAATAACGTCCAGCATGTCCCAATGTTTGCATAAGACATCCTTATACTAAATCACTGTCTGTATTTGCTAAATCTCATAACCGTCAGCGCCCTCACTACCACGAAGTATTAGGAGCCCAGTATTTTTTAATACCTCACCAGACGATTCTAATAGGTAGGTTACACAAATTAATAGTACCCTTTATTTCTACTAGCAATAATACATTGTAAAGGAAACTGCAAAGGGAAGTGAGATATAACACACTGAATCCCAGTAACTACAGTGTAGTTTGTCAAGTCAACACCACCCTGAAAAGAATACACAAGACCTCCAATTGCCAAGGTGATTAAATTCTAGTAAAGGACACCAATGAACGGACTTCCTACTCCCAGATAAAACGATCTGGCATTTTGAAAATGTCCACATTCCAGAAGTATTACTTAAATGCATTGCAATTTCAATCCAATTCTGTGGGTAGATTATGTAGAGTTAATTCTAAAATTATTCTGAAATGTATTCTAAGACAAATGGGGGAAGAACGAAGTCCTCAGATAGTTAACTCACTTTGAGAGAGAAGTGGACAGTAGAGGGTGTGGGGAGAACGTGCCTGGTCAGGTATTGTGGGGCGACCACGGTGATGTCACGAGAAGAGACAAGACCAACAGGATGAGACACAGAGGTCAAAGACGGACATTTGTATGTTCGGGAAATTTATATTTCACAGACATAGTACCATCACTAATAGAGAAAGGGTGACTTGTGTAGAAAACAGTGTTTTGAAACCTTGTTAATTTAAGGACAAAAATAAAACTGTGTATTAGTAGACTGATGTGGAACTAAAGACCAAAATATGAGAGAGAACGCAGGTAATACAATGAAGAGTAGGAGAAAAGTAGGATGTTAGGGAGATGATGGATTGAGCAGTATTCAACTAGCTCCAACCACGAGGTAAAAACTGATTTGGAATTATTATTAACGAAATTATTAACGAAATTACCAGAGAGAAGGTATGTTGTGCAGAGGTTATTTGCAACATGCGAATTTCACATGAGACTAGTGTCTAGAATGTGTAAGAAATGTCTACAATGAGGAAAAAGTCAGAAAAATAAGTGATTAAAATTGGATAAAGCACGTCAATAGGTGACTCAAAAACAGGTAAAGCAAATGGATAATCAATAAATAAAATGTATGTTCAATTCATTAAAAATCACTGGAATCTCAATTAAAATAGCAAAAAACTACCTACACCTAAATCACAGACAAAAAACTGAGCACTTAAGTGACATACCACATTATGCCACTAATATATCATTTGCTACTCTTTACTCCAAAGCAAACTATTGCCAGAGACACAGACCCAGAACTGGTTCTCTAACTTTTTAAAGTCAATTAACCCTTTTCCCATTGGGCAAACACTGAGATCCCTTCATTCATGTATGTGACAAAATCCTTATCAAACAATTTTAAAATAATTTTCTTTGGTTATCGTTCCTATATTTTGAAAATTTCATATGAAATTTCACATAATAACTGTTTGTATATTTTTACCATCTTTTTGTACCATAAATCTTTTTCTCTAATTGGTTCTTTCTTTAGCCTGAGAGACTGCATTCAATTTTGATTTTAATTGTGTTGGTCTACTCATTGTTTCCTATTTTAGTCATAAAATTACACTGAGCAAAGCACTGCCATCACTCTCGATTAGGTCTTTCTCTGTCACTCGTGGTCTGTCCCCACCACTTCCTTCATTCCTCCGATCACCTCACCCATTTCCACCTTGTCCCCTGACTTTACCCCTTTCTTGCCGCTGACCCCTGGTAAGAATGGGCAGTGTGGAGCTTGGGGTGTGTGCTGAGGTTCCATGTGGAATTTCTCACCAGACTCGGCGCCATCAGAACAGGCACATAAGCAGGACTTCGGTGAGGGGACAGGGCGATTGGGGTCGGAGCCGCCATGTTTTCCTTGGCTGATGAGCTGCATTAATTATTAAATGCATGTGTTACCTCCAATGTCTGCTTTTGGAAACATCGTACTATTTATATTACTACTTATACTAAATAAAACTGTAGTCTAAGTAAAAGAAATAGAATACAATGTTTACTAGTAAAAGAAATAGAATACAATGGTTACAATATAATTCTAAGATGTTGTCTCAGCATAGAATAAAATTGAAACATAATGATAATTGCAGGGAAACAGCAACATCCCCATAAAATTATTCAATGCATAGTCCCACCTAATATTTGAGCTTCTACCCTCATAAATCCACTTTCCTGGGATTTTTTTGGTTCTTGGTAAAGAGCACACCATTCCTCGAGGGCAGAAGGTTAAGTATTTATAATTAACAAAATCGAGACTTTGTTAATCAAAGACAATCAATCAAGCAAGCTGATCGTGTTTAATTAGACCCAAGAATAGAGAGAAATAAATATTAATGTCAGCCTGTAAGCTCCTTTACGGGGACAAAAAAGTCCAAGAAAACAACATTCATTACTTAGGTCTCTAAACACTAATGAGACCTCCTCCTCATAATTGATTTGATTCTATAATATTCAAAGATATTGTATTCTGTACCCATGATGCATGTAAATGAATACAGAATTCCATAGTGGTAGGTAGGTCTCACACCCTCTCCACTTACATCCCAGTTGCTGAAATGTTAGGTCTTCATAGGTGGAGGAAGAGATCTTGGGTTAATTTCTTGTGTTAACTTCAGTAGATTTTATCCTAATCTTGATATCAATGTTCTTTTCCTCTTTTTTTGCATTTCACTTGAATAACATACTATTTTGCCTTTCAATAACCAAAACACCAAAAACTATTGAACCTTCGGGACCTGCTTGCTTTGCTCCATGATTCTGTATGTCTTCCTTACTAATTTCAAGCGCTGTGTCATGTTCAGCACCAGTCATCGTGTCATCTGTGCAAAAGGGGTACATCTTCCAGAATTAAAGAGTTTGTGCCCTACGGGGTGAAACCCAACTAGCTAACCTTTCTTTTCTTTTCTTTTTTTTTTAAATTTATTGGGGTGACAATTGTTAGTAAAGTTACATAGGTTTCAGGTGTACAATTCTGTATTACATCATCTATAAATCCCATTGTGTGTTCACCACCCAGAGTCAGTTCTCCTTCCATCACCATATATTTGATCCCCTTTACCCTCATCTCCAACCCCCCAACCCCCTTACCCTCTGGTAACCACTAAACTATTGTTGTGTCTAACCTTTCGCAATGAGGAAAAATGTGAGATGTTGGTGACTCGAGGCACAGAAGGACAGTGAGACCAGAGGCCAGTTAGGTGACATTACCCCCACGGGGCTTATAAAATGAATTATGCCATTACTTGCTCTTGTGCTTCTATTTTGTCATAATTGCCTTATATCTTAAATCATTAACTAAAACAATTTAGAGCAGGTAACTAACTTAGAATAAGTAATTTAAATCTGGAACGTGTGTCTTCTAAAATATATCAAGGCTGACTTAGAAGTTATTTTCTTTTCCTGACACTGTCTGAGGACTGAGTTTTTAGCAGAAGAGATAAGTGTTATAAGGGTTCTCATGCAACAAGGACGGCTATATCATCACAGGAAAAAAAGGTAGATGATGGAACTGAAGTCCTTGCCAGAGAGAAGAATTTTCATCTCCAAAATATCTTTTCTGTTTTTTAAAATAAATTAAGAAGCACATTTGTTTCAAATTTTAAATATAATATATTTATTTCCCACATTAAAGCATCAATTGTTCTTAATTTCAAGAAGCATGAAATTATGCAGAAAGAAACATTAATCAATAACAAGTATTAGGTGAAGTAGCCTGCTTTGTTATTCACTGAAATCAGATAATATCAGAACAACAAAAATGATGCCTTTGAAATATTCAAAATCACAACTTTATAGAAATAAATGTCATTGTGTAAGTTTACATTTTAGGGGGTAAAATGGAAAATAAAACATAAGTCAAATAAATATTGTATTAGATGGCGATTAAGTGCTTTGAAGAAAATAAAACAAGGAAAGAAGAACATTGACACTGTAAGTAGGGTGGCCGAGAAGGGCTTCACTAAGTCCAGTGGATCCGAGGAAAGCCCAAGGAAGTGGGTGTCAAGCCATGCATGCTCGCAGGGCAGGACTCGGATGGAGGAAGAATGGGTCAGAAGCATACCTGGTGTGAGCCCAGCATGGCAGGGAGTGAGTTGGGCTGAAATGTGTTAGCAGGTGATGAAGTCAGAGAGGTGGTGCTGGTGGTGCTTGGGGTGCTGGGGGTGCCGGGGGTGCTGGTGGTTCTGATGGTGCTGAGGGTACTGGTGGTGCTGGTGGTGCTGGTGGTGCTGGCGGTGCTGAGGGTACTGGGGGTGCTGGTGGTGCTGGTGGTGCTGGCGGTGCTGGGGCTGCTGGCGGTGCTGGGGGTGCTGGTGGTTCTGATAGTGCTGAGGGTGCTGGGGGTGCTGGTGGCACCAGGGGTGCTGGTGGTGCTGGGAGTACTGGGGGTGCTGGGGTTGCTAGTGGTGCTGGGGTTGCTGGTGGTGCTGGGCGTGCTGGTGGTGCCAGGGGTACTGGTGGTTCTGATGGTGCTAGGGTGCTGGGGGTGCTGGGGGTGCTGGTGGCACCAGGGGTGCTGGGGTTGCTGGTGGTGCTGGGGCTACTAGTGCTGCTAATGGAAGGGAACTTTATGTCCACTGATTCACTTCTCTAATGTCACTGACATTCGCCCTGAGTGAAACAGGTGCACTGACGGATCTGTCTTATGACTCATATTTTCACAGGATTATCTAGCTGCTGTGTGGAAGGACAGACTGAAGTGTGGCCAGGCAAGGGACAGAGAGACTAGTCTCATGGAAATGTCAATAATCACGGCATAGATTCTGGTGGCTTGGGCCAGAAAGAGCAGTGAGTGGTGACAAGTGGTAGGATTCTGGTATACTCTGAAAATGCTAGAATTGGAAATAAGGTAGAAAGAAAAAGAAACATCAAGGGCCACCCGAACTTTTGGCTTGAGTAGCTGAAAAGATGAGGCTGCCATTAAGGAAATGACAAGGTTATGGGAAGAGAGAGTTTGAAAGGTAGTGATGGGGCAGGTGGTTAGTGACTGAAAGTTCCATTTTAGGAATTTTAAGTTTAAAACACTTGTAAGATTCAAAGCAGCAACAATGACTAGGCAGGTAAATATGAACCTAGAGTTCAAGAGGGAAATGCAGAGTGGAGAGATGAACACGGAGTCACAGCTCTAAAGGGCTATTTAAAGTGACACAATCGGATGATGTCACCAAGGAACTGAGGGAAGACGGAGGAGCAGACACTTAAGGTCTCAGCTGGGCTATTACAACATGGAGCTCAGGGAGAACCATTAAAAGGGTGAGAAGGGCAACCAGGTAAGGAGAGAAAGGAAACCAAGAAAACATGAACTTGAAGATGAGCTGAGATACTGTTTCAAAGGCAAAAGACTGTCGGATGTTGCTAGAAATCACGGAGGAGAGGATTGAGGGACGCAGTTGGATTTAGCTGGGTGGAAGGAATTAATTACCCTTTCAGGAAGCGGTGGGGTAAAAACCATATGCAAGTGAGTTCAACAAGATACACTGGAAATAGGTCACGGTGTTGGCTGAAAAGGGAAGGAGAGGTAAGGAGAGAAAAATAGGAGGGGAAGGGATAGCGAGGTGAAAATGACTCCAATTATTGTGAATGTCAGCATGTCACTCCAGTGACTTGGTCCCCAAACCTTAGAGTACCTGTGTATCTGGAGTTAATTAGCATTTGCAAGCTACTACTTGATTGATTGGTATAGTTATCTCTATTAACAAGAACCTCACCTTTAACAACTGAGACATTTTGAAGCATATCTAATCGTTTCAGCATTCTTCCTTGAATCTATGACTTCAGACTAGACTAGTAACCTAGGCCTCACCCACCATGACATGAAAGCACAGGTCATGTAGCAACGATTCAATTTCTCTCAGGTATTTTACAGAAGAAACCACATCAAATGTGCACATACCTGTTACAGTATTTCCCTGGTTTGCTGAAATACATGTTTTTCCTTTCTTTGCAATCTGCTTTGCAAGTAAACCATCTTCAAAGTTTTATACTTAATATAAATATAGTGAAGTAAAAAGCATATAAAAAGTAGAGCTGGTGAGATGGGTTTACTTCAATCAAGGGTCTGTTTTTGGCTAATGGAGTTTCTTATGTATGACATGCCACGCTTCTACAGGGCTTTGTTCAGGCATGGGAAGAAGAGATGTCAGTCAAACAAAAATGACATTCCTTTTAATTTCACAACCTTCCCTTGGTTTTGCCATAAGAATATTATTGAGATCAAAATAAAATATAAGCAAAACCACATGTCGTCATGGGTTTATGTTTCATCATTCACTAGAGGAAGTGAGAGCTAATATTCTCACCAACCGTTGACCTCAGGAAGCCAAACTGAAAAATGAAAAGTTTCAGGAAAAGCACGCGTTTGGGGGCAGAGAAAGTCCCTTTCAGTCCTACCTTCAGTTCTGCTTCTTTCAATACAAGCTTGAATAACGTCCAAGGAAAGTGTGTTTACCTAAAGTCGCTCACACGCTCACCCCGACGTGCACTGTGTTTTCAGTGGTTTGAAGTAGTGTGAAAACACAGTCTCCCATCTTCTGCTTTGACAGTTACATAGTACGTGATCTTTAAATAAACATCATAACAGTGAGCTTAACTAATTTAATGTACTTGCATTTCAGCACGTGTCTGAGTGTGGTGCTATATTTTCCCTCAAATATTTGGAGGCTGATACTGTCACAATATCACCGGTTACAAATGAGTTAAGAATCACGTGGACCCTTTATTTAACACATGCACAGTTATTAACGTCAATGAATTTGAATAGAACCTCCCATTTCAGCTCGATCCAATTAGAGAAATGCTGTTAATCACGGTGACATACAAAGACACTGTTTTCCTGGAAAGATGACTAAGAAGTAACCTGCTCGGGATGCCCAGCACCCGTGGAGTGACGCCTTCTTAACCAGAAATGTGCTCAACTCAGTGCGGACGCTATTCAGTCTGAAGTCGTCAGAAAGGCTTCAGAAAGGAGATGATGCTAGCTGAGCGGCATGTTAACACTTGATAATAAAATAACTGGCTTCCCATGCACGCTGTCACTTGATGCCAGGTTCCTCCTCAAGCCACACTAATTGGGCTTTTTTCTCAGCCCTTTCATGGAAAGTGTTCTCGGTTAAGGTCACAAAGAGTGAATTGCTGAGAATTTCAGTTCCGACTCAGGAGCTCTCAGCAGTATGCAAAGCGAGTTGACCGCCTTTTCCGTTTTGAAAGTCTCTTTTCACTAATATTTTATTTATAGCTTTTGACTCTCTGCTCCTGAGTTGGATTGGACATTACTACCCTTTCATACATTCTTCCTCCGATTTAGGTATTTAATTTACACCAGGCTTTACACAGTGTGTCGGGGGATGTCTCCTTCTTCCTTTTTATTTTGAGACGTTTATATATTAGCATTCTCAGATATATTTGTTGATTATATGTATTTTAAAACTTGCCTGTCAAACACATTTTCTCTGTGAGAAAATTTAAAAAATACTGAACAATTGTTTTTCAAAGGTTATAAGGGCATCCGTGCTTTACAGTTATTGAAAAAGATAAATGTATATTTTTGTAAGGCTTTGTCTATATGTCTCTTTTCAAATTTATTAGCATAACCATCTTTATTTTTATTCAACTCTCAGGGTATTTCTACTCACTTTCCATCTATCACAATTCTTATTTCCCTGGATCTTACAATTTAGGTTTAAACTCAAAAGGAATCTCAAAGAAGGTTCCCCTTCTATGATTCAGCTATGTAACTTTTTTTACACTGAGTTTCTTTTGGTATCATTAACCTAGTCACTTCCTGACATTCTTTGCTTGTTTACTTTTATTAGGATTTAAGCTGCATGACACCAGGGACTTGGTCTTATTCGTCACCATATCCTGAATTCCAAGAATAGTATCTACTCCTAGTATTCCACAGTATTTGTGAATAAGGGAATGCTGCTTGGCTCTGTGGGAGACACGTTTCCACAGCTCTCCCACATTTCTGCAGACCTGGCCTTGAGACATCGGCCGCCATTCTGTTCTGGGTATCTTTTCAAGGCAGTTTGTATAGTGAGCAGCCGTTGAAGACAGATGTGATATCTCCCACTGGAGCAAGGGGTGGGGGGGGCATGCTTATTGTCTAATGTAACAATTTCTCTCTCCAGAGCATAGGGTAGGTATTCTTGTGCTCAGGATTTCTTTCCTGAAACACAACGCATTATGTGTGCAGGCATCACCTGGGCCTGTCCACGTGTCCTTGGGGGGTTGGGGAGCAAGGGAATCTGATGCGAGCATGCCAGCTGTAATGTTGCCCTCCGTGCTGCACATGACACCATCCTTTCTCTGGCCCAGGAGCCTCATGTGTTTTCCAAGCATTTGTGAAACTCGTTAGCTTGCTGCAGGGTAAGATGGCAAATCCTTACATTTCCTGACAATTACACACGAATTGGCTATGCAGGTATGAGTTGAGGTAAAGTATGCTGGAATATACTGTCTTGAGGATGTAAGCATCTTGTCCAAAATTACACAGTGAATAACCTGAGGTTTAGGGGCTGAGCAATCTGATATCATTTAATGCTAAAATGAAAAACCCCAGTGTCTATGAAAAGTTGTGTTTTTAATCTTCCCTTTGTATGTATCCTTTTAGTGTCTTTTGATGTTCCATGATCATGTTCATGTTTATATGGCAATTGTTAATGACAGATGCATGCTATTCTTTTCAGCTGAAGCCACTTAGTACTTTCATTCTGAAAACAAAAATCATCCCAATTTCCTACGATAAAATGGTGCTCAAATAGAACCATTTTTACGTACTTGCCAATAGCTCATTTCTATTTTAGTTGTATTAAAATATCGTTTATATATGCTTTTTACACATTCCATGAATATGAAGTCTTATTTGCTACTAAGCCTGAATAAAATACTTCTTTGAACAGTATATTTTGAAATGTTTTATGGAGTTGCTACTTCAACTCCAGTTGTACATTTTTTTTAAGTCAAGAAAATAATTCAGCTAAAGCCTATTACAGCACAGTTATCTTATTTGTTACACTAGGTCTGTAGCTCCCCAAATTTCCTTGAATTATAGCCTCAAAATTTAACCAAGGTCCTCCACCCTAACCATCCATGGCTGAAATCATCCTTAATAATTTTCTCTGACTTGATACACAAACAGCAATATATTGACTTTATATTCCATCTGGATATGGCTAATAAATTTGGGTTACTCAGCTTTAAAATTGTTTTTGGGAACATAAAACTCATTTAAACTCATCAATTATGTGGTTGCAGTCACTGTCATTTGGCTTTTGGAGTATAAATAACTTGCTACAGTTAAGCTACTGAGCTGTTGTTTTATAAATTTTATCAGCTAAGGGATCATTGCAGATACACGCAATTGTAAAGTAAGACAGTATCCATACATTTCACAATATACTCACTCTGTTATTTAAATTTCTTTGTAAAAGAAGACTCTATAAAACATATAAATATTTAATATGGGTTAAGTATTGTAAGGTCTTTCCTCCCAAAGGATTTAAATTTTTTAAAAGGTGCCAATCCTCAATGTTGGAGGCAGCTAACTTGCATATTATGATGTTATCTTCAATGAAATATGTATGCTTAATACAAAACATCCGCATGCAACTCATTATTTTGTTATTCCTATGTAGGTAAAGATAATCAAATTCTATTTAAACTTACCATTGAAATCTTATTATGTAGTTTCCAATAAATAGTTCTAAAAAAGGTACTATTTAGGTAGTTAATTTTGAATAAAAGGGCAATATTTTTATGTTTTACAATGTAATATGAAAAATACTTCTATAATGTACACAATTTCACTATTGAAATTTTAATGGTATTCTCCATATTATTTTAACAAAAAAATTGGTACAGTTAAAGCAAACAAAAATTTTGTTTGCCCTTATTCATCTCAACAAAAGACAAATACTTGGAAAAATTTGTTTCCTTTTGTCTAATAGGATTTAAAAACACACAGACTATTTTATTATAGGATCTTAAAGTTCCTGAAACATGTTTTCCATTATTTGAAATAACATCCTTCTGGGAAAAGAATGTCAGGGCACTCACACATTTGTAATGGGTATAGAGTGTAGTGTCAGAGATTGCATCACAGCTCCTGGCGTGTAGAACTGACGGAATCACCCCGCCCAGTTCTCATGATTACCTGCCTATTATCTGCTCAAACATTAGGAGAGTGGCAAAGGGAGTTATGAGTACGTCCTCTTCACTCTCTGTTCTTACTGGGCTTGTACAGACACACACACACACACACAAACACACAGACACATGCACACACACGTACACACATGTGCACATACAGAGACACATGAATGTACAGACACACAGACATGCAGGCACACACGTGCACACATGTGCAGATACACACACGTGCAGGCACATACATCTGCAGGGACACACGTGCGCACACACAGACACATACGTGCAGGCACACACCCATGCACACACACGTGCAGGCACACACATGTGCAGGTACACACACGCACACACACACATGCAGGCACATACATCTGCAGGGACACACGTGCACACAGGCACATACGTGCAGACACACACCCATGCACACACACGTGCAGGCACACACATGTGCAGGTACACACACACACGCAGACACACATGCAGGCACCCTTGCTATTGCCAGGGATGAGCACTCAGCTAGTGCATGTTACATGCCAGACACACTTCACGTAGGAACTGTTTTCAATCCCCACATGAGCTTCACAGACTGAAACAATCTGGGAGGCTAAGTGACCTTCCCCAGGCGGCCCCTGGCACGGTGTCTTGTGGGGACTCGAACCCAGACAGGCTGCCTTCAGAGGCCCGGCTCCCAACCACGACACCCCTTGACAAAATACGTGGAAAATTCCACGTGTCCGCCTTTTACTACAACATACTCCCCCCCACGAGGTCTTGCTGAAGATCAGTATAGCTCTTGTATTTAAAGCTGGTTAATAGGAGCCATCTGTTTAAATCAACCAAATGGCCACATCATGCATTAAACAGAGTGACAGAAGTTGCTTTTCAGTATCAAAATTGAAACGTGCATTATTTCCTAATTCCTTGCATGCTTTCCCTCTCCTTCACAATCACCTCCCTGGACTCAAGGAAAAGAAAAAGGAAAAAAGAAAACGAAAGAAAGAAAGAAGAAAATAAAAAGAAAGAAAAGAAAACCATTAGTTTCATAGAAGAGGTAGCAACTCAGTTTTCATAGCCCGTTCAATGGTGGGCTAGAAATACACGCTTTCATTTCTTACACGTAAATTTCAATACATTCTTCTACTTTATAGAAACATTTCTAGGTCCAGTCTAATTTTTTGCAAATATATCACTCATTTTACTTGAATATGTTTTTATTATGTGACATGGGGCTATGTCATAACATACTCCGGTAGGAATAAATGACTGAAAACTCACTAAAATAGTATAGACATTTGTGGGACATACAATTATATATTGGGCCACATATTTCAGGTAAATTTTATATTAAATTATATTAAATCATTTTGTACATTTCATCATTCCGTACATTCTATGTGTGTATTACTGTCCATTCTCTTTTAAGTCTTAATTGTCATTATATTTCCTTTCATTCCTTTCTTTTTAATGAAGAACATGCAAATTCTTTGTTGTGTTTATCTGAGCTTCGACTTCACCAGAGATGATCTAACTAACACGTACTCTCAGCCGAGTCTGCACGAGCTCAGATGAATAGTTTAGATTCCAAATAATAAAAACGTAATATAAATAAAAAATTCATTGTCAAGCTTGATCTAATTGTGAATTTACAAAAGTAGTGCTTCCTTTTGGTTCTTCATGTTGCTTGTGGGGATTATCACTTAAGTTACTGCTTGGAGAAAATGAACAACTTATAGCTTTGTGTTCCTAAGTAAATTAACTTCTGAATATTGATGGTTGAAATATTATCGCCATTTAATATAACAAAAGAAACATTAAATAAGCATTGTAATAAGTAAATAAAAATACAACCTGATTTTTAAAATGCAGTATCTATTTTTGGTTTTAATTTGCTATGAGAGAAGCTTATCTGAAATAAGATAGAAATACAGCCAAGAGATAGGTGTCTGTCTGGGGTTTGCTGACTCCTTTACCTAAAAATATACTAACAAGCTCAGCACATTTCCACTGCAAATGCCAAATTAAATATTAACAATGTAAATCCTGAACTTATACAGGTGGTATCTGAATTTCTAGCTGGAAGCTATTTGGGATACATATTTGGATGTGCAGAATTCTTTTAAATATACTTTGATGCCGTAAAAAAGCAGGAACACTGTTAGCAGAGGTACTGGCAGACACATTCACATGACGGGGCTCTGAGACTGCACGCTAACATAGTCTTCACACAAAATGTTTACATTTTAGGGACATTAAATCACAAAGAGAATCGAAATAGGCAAAATAAAGATTCAGAGCTGTTTCTATTGTTCTCAGCTCTCAGAAGGTATGTATCTCACTCAGATTGTTCAAGACATTTTTAGCTGTTTTATCATAATAAGTATGTGCCAATTTCCAGCAAACAAAAATGTCCCTTTTCTTTTTTACCCAGAGCTGCCATGTTAGTATATGTGCTGTGATACACAGGAAGAAAGTTCCATCACAAATATGAATTGCCCAATGGTTACTGAAACATTCAGATATACTTAAAGATGAGACACAGCATATGTAAATATTTTTAGTTCTTCCCTTTTACAATAACCTCTGTCACATTTATTTTTAATGATGGCTGATGTATGTTCAAGTTGTGAGAATGGGTTGCTTGCTTTATTGTACCCCGTCCTTCCGTTTTTCCTTCCTTCCTTCCTTCCTCCCTCCCCTCCCCCTCCCTCCCCCCTCCCTCCCTCTCCCCCCTCCCCCCCCTCCCTCCCCCCCCCCTTTCATTCCTTCTTTCCTCCTCCTTCTAACCCCCCTGGCCTCTCCTTTCCTCTCTCCTCCCTTCTCCTTCCTCCATCCCTCCTTCCATCCTCTCTTCCCTTTCTACTCCTCTGTTCCTGATGTGAACAAATGAGGTGGTTTGTGAACATTAGGGCATCTGTAATTCAGTCAGTTACCGGTGGTCAACAGAGGAGAAAAAAGAGAGTCAGAATCATGTGTGGATGATTTACCAAAACCAGTGCATGTCTTCACACACACACACACACACACACACACACACACACACACACACACAGTGCAGGGACCATGGCGCGCTCACACATTGCTGTCGTGACACCACATTCTGAGCCAACATCCTAGGCCATCAGGCTGTTACCCTTATGACCCCACATCTCCAATCGGGAACCTGATTTCAGGGCATCACAAAGATGGTCTGCACAGGTGATGAGGGAAACGCACACAACCAGGCTGACGTACAGGCTTTCGAACATGACGGGGCAAATTTCCATGTTTTTCCGAAACAAACTAGGGATTAGATACAGACACACAACAACTTCTTTCGAATTGAGCATGAATCCTTGAATATTCCCTGTGTTTAACAAATAGGAATTACTTCACTTCCTCACATCCTGAGTTGGTATGTGTACACACATATTTGAGTTATGGCCCAAATCTTGCCTCAAATATGTAATGATAACACCGAGCAAGTTACAGAATCTGTATCAGCTATATTCTAGCAACGCATAGCTAAGAATTTGTCTCAATGTTTTTTTTATTTATTTCACAATTCCTTGGTATTTATATTTTAATATAAATTAATAAATGTGTTCATTATGTCTTATCTATGAGCCTCGTGTGGGATCGGTTAGTGGGAGTTAACATTCGAAAGATTTCCTCTGGGTCAGCCAAGAGAATCATAGCTCACTCCTTAATCCTTGAGGACACATTCCGGATTAGGAGACTTCGAGGATCCCATGGCCTCCCTGAAACAGCCGGCAGGCACTCTTTACCCTCCTCCCTTCACTAGCATTACAAAAACCCAGTGCTAAGTGTTAACGTGGCTGTGACACAGGGAACGAGGAGCTGGGTTCTGAAACGAACGACAGGGAAGCCTATAATATTTAGGAAGACTATGAGGCTTAAAGAGTAAAAAATTATCAGTTTTTAGGCAATAATAGGTCTATATAGAAAATAAGTACATAAGATTTTTTCTTATTTCACAGAAAGTCAGACATTGAAGATAAAAGAACACAATACAGTAGAAAATCGAGTCAGACATCTCCAAAACCAATTGAAGATAGTACTTATTACTCATATTATTACTAGATTTAGGATTGTGTTGTAGCCCAGGAAGGTGTGGTTGGCTAGAAGTTACCTTCTGATGGCTCTAGAGGGTGGTCCTGGGTGCCGTCCACAAAGGGAAGCCCACATAGCAGGCTACGGCTGCAGGCGATGCAGCAGCACGTTCGAGATCACACCCTGTACATGTCACGGAAATTTCTCCCTTTCACCCCCCTTTTTCACTTTGAGCCATGCCTATGAAGAAAATGCATCAATATGCAATTCATCAGCATAACTGTAATTTTTATCCTCAAGATCGGGTCATCCAACAAGCTTTTATCGCAATCCACTTTTTATCCCATGAAATGGGGATATACGATTTCATTATTGAACAAATAGAATATAGTGCATATTGGATTACAAAATAAACCACCCAACTGGAACGGTACAGTTGATATAATTGGTTGAGGGTGAAATTATGACAAGTTAAAATAATGTTAAAAATGATAAACCTGTCATGATTATTGACGTTATGAACATTTTGAGACAATCCATGATATATGACAACCAAAACAGTGAATTCTTCAGATTCATGAAAGGAATGTGGTGTTTAGAGTGAAAGAGGTGACAGTAAGGTTTTTACTCTACACTCTTCAGATTGTGTGTGTATCACTGTTTGCAATTTTAAGATGAGAAAGGTAGAGTGTGAGTTGAGAAGTCTTGTCATTACTATAGTAAAGGGACTTAAAAGAACCCCAGACAAACACATGAAACATTAGCATGAGATGAATGTGCTTTGACTGAATAGACCATGATTTCTGTTAAACAGTTCTTGAACTGTTCTGTGCAGGAAGAGTGAGAGTCATGTAGGAACTCCAAGGATAGAATTTAGACCAATGGAAGAAAGATCAGGAGATAGGAGACGATTAATATGTGCAAGAGCTTTTTTTTTTTAAGAGCTTTTTAATAAAGCATCACAATTTGAATAAATCCTCTAGAATAGGCTGAAATATCGATAACGGGGATGTTACTTAAAGAGTTTAGTCATTATGTAGGTAGTAGAAATATGGAACATTTAAATGCCCTTCCAAATTGTCAATTCTTAATTTATGATAATTCCACTCATTATTTTACTTATTTTTTCACTCACTAAATATTTTATTTTTTTCTTATAAAGTAAGAGTGGTTCATCTCTTTTATTAATCTAATTCACTTTGGCTTTTTTGTATTAGGAAATTTATTCCAGTTCTCTGATATTTGGTCACGCCTTCTTTGTCCATTATGCTAATATAATCGTCACTTCTTATACTTTTGCTTTACCCTAGATTCCAGTAGGTAGTGACACAAAAGTCAGGACTTATCATAGGAAAAAACATGTAGCCTCTGCCTACACTACTGAGTCATTTTTAAGACAACTGGTTTACTGGATTGAGAAAAGCCATGTTATCATCTAAATAAACTACATATTATACAAAAACAATACTAAAAATATGAAAGTAACATTAAGATAGAGGCTATAACCTCCTTAGTATAAATGCCATTTGGTTTCAATCTCATATCATAAACCAGTCTTACAAAAAAGAAAATCACAGTTTTTAGCTAAACACACTAAAAAGGTTGGAGGTACTACCCTCACAGAGATGTCACCTCTATTACAGACAAAGGGTGGTACAGCAAAGCTAATACAATGTTACATATCAATTATATCTCAATAAAATAAACTGTTTGACCAACCTCAAGTCACCAAAATTGTTTAAGAAAAAAAGCTATTTCCACTATTGTTGTGTATTTGTGGTATTTAAAATCATTTTAAATTGTAATATAATGCCTTTCGTCACCAAGTAACATTTAAATTTGAAATGTATTAAGCACAATGTGCTGAATGTAACCTCCAGTGTGTCAGAAAGTCTATGCGGTTTGCTTCTAGATGGTCATAATTAAGTGGGAAGCACTGACACGGGTGGTTTCCAGCACCGAGCCTATGTATTTATACTCGGTAGATGGCAATATGGTAAACAAAGGAAAACACTGAATTCATATTTTAAAAGAAGTGGGAACTGACTTACTAGTGTTCTAAATCTCATTGGCTTACATGATGACCCAATTCTAAAATGGCAATTTCTGTTACAAAGTTGTGCATTTAACCCCAAACAAACAGAAGTGCAGGGTTATGTAAATGAACTCAAGAATCGTTATCATAACCTATATTAAGACATACAGTGTAGACTAAGGAACGTTTAGCATTACGGTTCATGGTCACATTTCACTTTTGTCCTAACCCAAGGTTTTTGTTTCACTTGGAATCAAATAAAAATAAATGCCAGATCACTTTTTACAGTTGTGATTATAACTATTACTTTGGTTTTAACATTTTAGTATGAGAGATAGGCAACCTACACTGCACAATGAAAGGCATTATTGGAAGGAAAAAAAAATAGGAGTGTGCAAGAAAAGGGAAACA